>NC_047094.1:116926780-118176780 GCF_902459505.1 Geotrypetes seraphini
CTTGGTGAATGGGATCCCCATGCGCTCCTTTGCGGTTGGTCGAGGGACGCGTCAGGGTTGTCCTCTATCCCCCTTACTCTTTCTATTATACTTGGAGCCACTTCTCCGAACGATCCTGAGGGATGATGACTAGGTTGGATTATCGGAGGGCTCTTCCCAATTGCGGGTGTTAGCATTTGCGGACGACCTATTGCTGGCCCTGGCACGGCCGCAACAATCCCTGACCCGCGCTTTGGAGCTTCTGGATGAGTTTCATTTATTTTCTGGTCTGACACTGAACCCACATAAGTCTTTGGTGCTTTCCTTACAACAGGCAGTTCGTGACACTTGGGAGGGTACTTTTCCGTTGCCTCTTCTTCCATCCGTTATTTAGGCATCCTTCTACCATGGGATTTGACTACACTTTACTCTCTTAACATTCTCCCTTTGTTAACTACAACTGGACAAAGACTGCAGGCTTGGCAATCCTACCCTTTGACCCTCCTGGGTAAAATAGCTCTGTATAATATGATGGTGATCCCTCAATGGCTCTACCTTCTCCAGACTTTGCCCTTACTTCTTAAGCGATGTCATTTCCGATTGTTTCATAGATCTTTACTTTTGTTTTTATGGAGTGGTAGACGATCTAGGATTCCTTTACGTACTCTTACTCTACCTTTTGCTCAGGGGGGTCTGGGGTTATTGCACCTGGGCAGGCTTAATGTGGCTTGTCAACTTCGGCATGTGACTAACTGGTTTTGTGGAACCTCCCATTTTTCAGCTACTGGGGTGGAGTGTCTAGCTTTTGTTCCTTACCATTTTAGTTACTTGCTGCATGTGAAGAGTCTGCCTCCTAGAGTTTTGCATTATGGGGATTTGTTATCACCAGTGCATAGGGTTTGGAGGCAACTCTGTACTCAATTGGGTGTTCGATTTGATGTGACCCCCTTGTTTACCTATAACTGGCAATGGGGATTTCCTCCCTGGCATCAGTCATGGAGCTCTCAATTTGTGGTCCAAGAGGGGCTTGTTTTATTTATCTCAAGTCTTACAGCCCAATGGCACGATTCAATCATTTCAGACATTACAAGACTCTTTTACTCTAGCAGCAACGGACTGGTTCTTTTACAGACAATTGCACCATTATGTTCACTCTCTCCCTGGCTCAGCTTTATCAGAGGAGATTCGGGAGAAATTGTCTGAATCCTTTTGTTTGACTGCACAGGTGCCCATACCCTTGCATTTTCAACACCGATTTCTTCAGGAGCTGGCGGGAGAATTGGATTATCCTACTTTGGCAGCCCAGTGGACTCGGGATTTATGGATACAAATTACTCCGGCTATGCTAAAGTGGAGTGTTCTACTGGGGGCCAAACTCTTGGTATCAGCAGCGGACAAGGAGAGGTACTAGAAATTTTTGATTCGGGCTTATTTTGCGCCTGTTCGAGCCTACAAAGCGCAAGTTAGCTCTACGGACAGTTGCCCTAGATGTGCGTCTCCCAGAGCCACCTTGGGCCATATGTTTTGGTTGTGCCCGGGTATTCGGGCTTATTGGAAAAGTATTTGCTTGCACATCCAGTCTATATGGCATTACACTTGGATGCCCACAGTCACTTTTCTTTTCATTTTAAATCTTTCCTTGGTCCCTGTTAAGCCGGGTGCTGCTGCATTTGTACACAAAGCTATCTTTATGGGACTCAAAACTATTCTTCAATGCTGGTTGTCTCCACATACTCCCACGATATCGCACTGGCGATCCCAGTTGATCCAGCTGGCGGGATATGAGCACCAGATGGTTGGTGATATGGACTCTAAGCAAGGCTCCTTTTATATCCGGTGCTGGATACCTTTTCGTTCAACTTTGTTACCCACTGTGCGCAGTAGACTACTGAACTAACCCATATGGCATATTAATGTTAATGATATAAGGGACCTTGGTGTGGTTGTTCCCTTGGGTGGGTGGGTGGGTGAGGTGGAGTTGTTTTGTACTTATGTTTCTGGATTGATGGTTATTTGTTTGGTGTATTTCTTCAAATTAATAAAACAGATTTAAACATAAAAGTTCTAACTTATAATGGCAGCCAATATAACTTAAACAGAGCAGAAACATGGCAAAATTTACCTTATTTAAAAATTAATCTCACTGCCATATTTTGCAGCAATTGCAAGTCAGTGTCTTAGTTTAACTGACAAACTCTGATATAGAAGATTACAATAATCTAAATGGGACAATCACATTCTGAACCAACAATTCAAAATTCTGATCATGAAAATATACTCGGATTGATCTTTATTGCCTGTTTGAAAAACATAGATAAACAGATTATCTATGTTTCAAAAACAAAATGGAATCTAAAATTATTCCCAATATTCTAGAAGATCTTCCTACCTTCAATCACTCATTTTGAGCAATTTGTATAGAATTTAGAAGACCTTCAGGATGGTTGCTAAATCATAGTCCCCAGCCACTTCAGTGGTAAGGGAATAATTTTTACCCTGACCATCGAGAAACTACTGCGTGGGCGTTGGGGGAAGCACGGGCTTCCCCGCAATCAGCTGCTGACTCATGAGGCACTTGCAGCAGGGTTCCTTAGACACCAGCACCCGATGCCAATGAGGATCCCCCACCGCTCCGGCCTGTACAATGCTAGCACAGGTTGGTTGCGAGTGCCTCGCATCTGGAGCACAACCAGCACTTTTTCCCATGCAAACTGCTCATTGTGCTAAAATGCTACTTAGCTATAAAATAAGTGCCGGTTAGATGAGAAAAACAGTAAAGACAGCAATTTCAAAGGGGAAAAGAGCCCTTTAACCAGCACAGCCTCAGGATTTTTTTTTCCAGAACAGACTCCACTGGCTCTTATAGGTGGCCAGGCTGCCAACTGAGGCACCTCTACAAAAACGTGGGGAGGTAGATGAAGACAGGAGAGGGACTCAGCACGAGACCTGCCGGGTTTAACACCCCCGAGGTCAGACAAACTCTCAAACAGGACCCATCCAAGCTCCGTCCAGCACCAAAAAGGGGACCAGGAATCCTAAGCAATATCCAACAGTGCTAACCAGGGGTAGCCTTAATAGTCCTATCTCACCCGCTGGAGACTGAGAAAAGACTGGGTTAGGAGGGGGAGCCTCAGCTAATATACTACAATCAAAGTTTGGTCTTAGTCTCCACCTGCTGGTCACAGTGAAATTTAATCCATCAATGAAAAACTGTACCAGTCTATCAGGCGATACGGAATTAGGTTTTCACCTTTGATAATCTTCTGTTAGTCCTAGGAGGATTCAGTACGTTAGGTGTTCAATCCGTTCCCACAATCCGGGAGTTGCAGAAATCCAAATACTTTTATGAATACACACTCTTCCCACCTTAGAGAGAAAGAGTTAAAGCCAACTGAAGTTCAGTCCCAAAGCCAAGTAACATACCTGAACAAATCCATGACAAGGAAGGGGTATTGGGGAAGCTCCCCAGCAACATAATTTCTGAACTGATCTGCACTGCAAAACATGAAAACAAGCAATACACAGGCACAAAGGCAATACAGAAAAACAGTGGGGAACAATGTAGAACTAACCTGCTCTGTGCAACGAGCATCCACATGAGATAGCCTTCAGTAATGCATACTCACAGAGGTGGAAAACCTCCCACAGGATCCGTCAACTGGCTGGAAGATCTTTAAGCCTGGAAGGAGAATAAGTGAGGCAGAAAGCAGGAAATTCAGAACAAGTCAGAGGGTGGGCCGTACTGAACCCTCCAGGGACTAACACAAAGAAGATTATCCAAGGTTAAAACCTAATCTTACATTCTGTTATGTCCCTTATGGATTCAGCATGCTAGGTAACAAACAAAAGCAATGGCAGTGTATAGGGAGGGACAGAAGAGTCTGCCCGCAACAATGAGGTCCCAAAAGCAGCATCAGAGCGAGCTGTCACATCCACCTGGAAAAAAAACAGGTAAAGGTAGGAAGAGAAGACCAAGGAGCCACCCTGTAAATGTCATCTAGAGAAAACACACAAGACTCCGTCTGATGGGCCGCCGCGAGAGCGGACCGCTGGGCGAGATGGACCTCTGGTCTGACTCAGCGGAGGCAACTTCTTATGTTCTTATGAAGCAGCAACACTTCTAGTGGAGTGGGCCTGAAGGGAAACCGGCGGCAACTTGCCGCTGTTGATATAAGCCAAGGAAATGGCCATATGAATCCATTGGGCGATCGAGGTCATAGACACCTAGGTGGAACAGTCAGGACAAAGAGGTGATCAGATAGCTGGCAATCATTAGTCCTCTCCAAAAATGGAGCAAGACTCCCTTGATATCCAACTTGCGTAATATCTAATCCTTGCAATCTGAGCCTGTGGAATGAAACAAAAGCAAATGAACCTCCTGGGTGACATGGAAAGAAGAAACTACCATCGGTAGAAAGGAAGGTACAGTACGGAGAACAACTCAGATGTCTGTTAGATGAATACAGGGTCTCCGTATGAAAGAGCTTGAAGCTCTGAAATATGTTATGCAAAGACAAAGGTGACCAGAAAGACAGTCTGAGAATAAGACCCAGAAGAGTAGCAGCCTTCAGTGGCTCAAATGGGGCTTCCACAAAGCCCTGTAGAATGATGGTAAGATCCCACAAAGGATTATACAAACGATGTGCCCATCTCAGAAACCTGGTCACATCCAGATGAGCAGGAAGCGAACTGGAATCCCTACATGCCCTGAAGCACAAAAAGCCTGCTGTGAGAACTTTAAAGGAGGCCACCACTAAACCTTATCTAAGCCTGCTTGAAGAAAAGCCAGGACCACTAAAATGGGAGCCTGTTCAGGCTCCACCTCGTCCTTAGCACACCACAGTTGGAAAGCCTTCCAGGCTGAGGCATAGGAAGCCATAGTTTAGGGTTTCTTGGACTTCAAGATCGAGAGGACCTCCTCTGAATAACCGCAACTCGAGGTTGAGCGGTCAAGAGCCAATTCCATAAGACTAAATTGCTGTGAATCTCCATGGGCACCGGACCCTCACTAAGAAGGTTTCGAGGAAGAGAGAGCGTAAGCTTCCTGTCCTACTGAAGACAGATGAGATCTGCAAACCTCGGATGATGAGGCAAGTCCAGAGCAATTAGAATCACGAAGCTGGGATGCATCGCTATCCAGCGGATGACTCAAACAACCAGAGGCCACAGAGGGAACACAAATGAGCTGGTAAGCCAGCCAGAGCTGAACCAAGGCATCCAGTTTTAGGCTTTCATGCTCTGTTCTTCAACTGAAGAAGCACCTGACCTTTGAGCTCTCTGCTGAAGCCATCAAGTCCATCTGGGGCCAACCCCAGCACTGTACAGACAGACAAAAAAGCTTTCCACAAGAGGGACCCATTCTCCCTTGTTGACTGAGGAAGTCTGCCTGCATGCACATTGTCAACTCCAGCCACATGAACCGCCGAGAGACAGAAGATGTAACTCTGCCCAGTGAAACAGCATGTGACCTCCTGGTCCAAAGGAGCGTGCTTCTGGTGATCTCTTGCCGAATTACATAAGACACTGCTATGGCATTGTCTGAGAACACTCGCACCGCTTTCCAGAGCGGGCTGGAGAGCGAGTAATGCTAGGTGAATTGCCTGAAGCTGCAAACGATTGATCGGCCAACATCTCTGACGAGGAGTCCACTGCCCCTGTATGAAGTGGTCCCTTCACTGAGCACCCCAACCCGACAATCTTGCATCCATCATAAGAGTTAATCATTCTAAGACCCGAAGAAACTTGCCCTAGTGGAGAGCCTCCCCCTGAAGCCACCAGTGCAGACTTCTGCACGCTGGTTCCGTCCTGGGGAGCAGCATCTGAAGGGGATGACCTTGCGGAGACCATAGAAAGATGAGGGACTCCTATAGAGGGTGCATGTGAGCTCTGGCCCAGAGGACCGCCTCCAAGGAGGATGCCATAGACCCCAGCATCTGCATATAATGTAAGGGCATGGTAGCTAGAAGTTTCAGGAGATCTCTGATCTGCTGCTGAAGTTTCGGACTGCCTAGCTAGGAAAGAAACACACGACCCTGCCAGGTGTCAAAGAGAAGGCCCAGATACTCCAAGGTCTATGATGAAGTCAACTGGCTCTTTTTGAAGTTGACAATCCAACCCAAGCCCTGTAACAAAGAGACCACTGTCTCCACTGCATGTGCGCACTTGTGTTAAAACAGAGCCTGGATCAATCAGTCATCCAAGAAAGGATGGACCTGGACACCCTGCCTGCAGAGAAAAGCCGCTACAACTACCATCACTTTGGTAAAAGTGCGGGGAGCTGTCGCAAACCCAAAGGGAAGAGCTGCAAACTGGATATGCTGTTGCAGACCATGGAAATGCAGAAAACTGTGATGCTCTGAAATTATTGGAATATGGAGGTAAGCTTCTGTGAGATCCAATGATGCTTGAAACTCCCAAGGAGGTACAGCAGCAATGACTGTGCGCATGATGTCCATTCAGAAACAAGGAATCCACAGGAAGTGACTGATTGACTTTAGATCCAGAACGGGCCTCCAGTCCTCTGAGCTGTACTTTGGCACGATGAAGTATAAGGAGTATCTGCTGAAGCCCGTTTCAGAATAGGGGCTGGGGAGTTCATCCTAAATGATTTTTAATTGAATTGAGAGGTTTTGAGGCAGAAATAAAACTTTGAAAAGAAAATTGATAAAAATTCAAAATGGCACCCGTCAGCAAATTCACACCAAACACAGCAAAAATAAAGAAAATCCAAAAATAAAAAATAGCTAGTTTGAGGAGGTGGGAGACCTGAATCCTACCGTAAGAAACTACAAAAAATGCATTTTACAGAGTCGTACACACCACTCCCAAAGTTCCCATAGGAAATAATTGAGGTATACTTAACAGTCTGTGAAGTGCCTGCCTGACAGCTGTTACACTGCAGCTGAATGGAGGAAAAGGATTTTCTGTCTCAGAAATTGCTCCAAATGACCAAACGAAGATCTTCAGATTGCCAGTCAAATGGACACAGACTGTAATTTCCACCACAATGGAAACTATCCACGCGACCGGGAAATACCCTGAAACCCTGTGCCCTGAAATTCGGAGGGAAATTTTTACTTAGGATACATATAGCATGCGCTTAAACCCCCAACAGTGTCAGATGGCAAGCAAACTCCCAGGGGAATGGACCTCAAATCTGAGAAGGGTGGAACAAGAAGGCTGGCTACACAGATCCACCAAAGCTTCTCTGTGAAGCAGCAGTCCAATTCTGCGGGACAGCATCCTTTCCTCTGGAAGAGGACACCGCACAGGCTCTCAAGGCACTTAAGCCACCGAAAAAAAAAAAATAACTTTAAGAGAAAAATTAAGACAAATATGCAGAACATATCCAACAGACTTCTGCATGGATTGCTTGCAGAAATTGAAACTGCAGGGGACTGTAACTCTCTCTCTAAGGTGCTCAAAAAAGTGTTTGGATTTCTGCAACTCCCAGTTTGCGGGAGGCAATTGAACACCTAGCATACTGAATCCAGAAAACCTAACAGAATTTTAGTTACACACTGCTTTTCAAATAGATGGTAAGTGAGATCAATATGGAAAAATTACAACCATATAGTGAGAAGCCCACTCTCTTAACACAGAGTGGGACGAAAGGAGGAAAAGTATCTCAGAAACCAGCTTTGTAATTGTAAATTAACCTAAGCCATGACTTACAAGGTTCCACATGTCAATCATCAATCTTTGTGCCCTCCTCCTTCCTATTACAAATCTTGAGTATTCACTCTTTAAAACTATTTATTTAAACTATTCCTAAAAATTTAAAGAAACTCATTTGTTTTACTTTCTTAACTTCCAAAACATATATCAAATAAAGATGTTTTATATCTTATCTTCAGTTTGATAATACAGGCAGCCTGTATAATCAAACTGAAGATAAGTGATAAAACATCTTTATTTGATACATGTTTTGGAAACTAAGAATGTAAAACGAATGAGTTTCTTCAAAATTTTTAGGAATAATTTAAATAGTTTTAAGGATCATATAAACATTATGGCAGATAAAAGTCAAATGGCCCATTTAGTCTGCCCATTCACAGTAACCATTATCTCTTTCTCTCTCCGAGTGATCCCATGTGTCTATCTCAAGCCCTTTTGAATTCAGACACAGCCTCTGTCTCCACCATCTCTTCTGGGAGACTGATTGAAATGTGGAACCTTGTAAGTCTTGGCTTAGGTTCATTTACCAATTACCAAGCTGGTTTCTGAGATCCTCTTCCTTCTTTCGTCACACGCTATGTGTTGGGAGAGTGGGTTTCTCACAGTATGGTTGAATCTAACAGAATTTTCCCTCATCATGCTAATCTCTCTTTTATGACTCAGTACACACTGCAGCAGTGTTAATATTCACTTCAATATTAACCATTTCATTTATGTTTGTTTCCTTAAATATTACCTCAGTTTAACCTTTTTCTACCTCTCTCAGATAAGAACAAACAGCCTGGTGAGAAGCTACTCACCTGAAGCAGACTCTACCTGTGTGCCATTCACTTTCAAAGGAGTCAGCACAACTCTAGGTAACATCACTTCAGTCTTTTTCTTCAGTTTGCTTGTCTATATTTCAGAGGAAAATGTACAAAGATATAAAAATTGCACACAAAATATTGTATCAAGAATCTGTACTAAAACATTTTTTTAGTACAACTTCAAATTATCACTTAAAAATTCATAGAACCGAGACAGATAATAACCAAAACAAGTGCTACTACTCTTTGTGACCCCTCCCTGCTTTCCATTTACCAGCAATAGTAGCCGGGATCATTAGCAGCAAGAGTAAAGTCCTTACAGACTCTGCATCAACTGCTGCTGACTGTTGTTGGTCAAAGAGAGGTCCATGGGAGAGAGAAAGGACTTTGGCTCAGATTCACTAAAGTCAGCGATCATCGCTACTAACCGACCCAATTCACAAAACAGCCCACCGCATGTTTTCCCCCTCGATTGCCCATTTTCCGATCCGGCCATACAAATTTATAAAATCCCATGCAAAATAGCCAAGCAACATTTGCTAACACTAACATTTGCTTGGCTATTTTGTATCAAGTTTTACAATTCTAAAACCCGACTGCTGTAGAACTGTGTTACCGACTGCTGTAACTGTTACTGACAGGTCTGCTGGGGGCGCGGAGTTCATTTTTTTAAAAAAGTGGCACTGATATTTTGCATGTATTACACATGCAAAATATCTGGTCCCCCCCCCCCAAAAAAAAATATATATATATATTTTTTTAAAAATCCCCCACCTCCAGCCTTCCCTGCTGAACCCACCTGAACCCCAAAAATATGGCAGGAGGGAGGCCCTCTACCTTCCACTCCAAAGAAAAAGGCAGGAAGGATGCCCACTCCCTCCTGCCCGCAAATACCTCTCTCCCTTGAAAAAACCTGGCAGGAGGGATGCCTTTAAGTTAGAAGCAGGAGGGGTGCCCAGGCAGATCCTCCTGCTCTTCCGGCCACCTCCTGCGCAATGCGGGACTTAGGCCCCTCCCCGGTGCATCATATGATGCACGGGGAGGGGCCTAAGGCCCTGATTGGCTCAGGCACCTTGGGAGGGGCCTGAGGTGTCTAAGCCAATCATGGACTTGCTTAGGGAGAAGCCTAAGGAAATCTAAGGAAGTCCCTGATTGATCACTGGCATGCAAACTTGATAACGAATCAATCGCTGTTTGAAAATCGGCCAAAGAATCGGCCAACAGCGATTAAGTCACTATCTTTAGTGAATCTGGGCCTTTATTATAAGCCCCAGCAATGAATCTTGCAATACTATTTGAATTATAAACCAGTCTGGGAACTTTTGTTACAAATTATGAACATTAGAATGACACCACAGAACACTCATCTTGCAAATCTAGAACCAGTTTATTCATTCAAGTGCCACTTTTTAAATAGGCTGTCTGGACTCAAACCGGGCAATTTTCAGATGGCAGCGGGTAGCATGATGATCCTGGCAGGCCATTTCTGGCAAGCAGCACTGAATATCTGTGTTTTCGCAGGCTGGTCATGCCCAGTTAAGCTGATATTCAGCAGTAACTAGGCATCAGCTAGCACAAAGATAGGACAGCTATTTATGCAGCCCTATCGATACACTAACCTTGCCCATCAGTGCTGAATAATCATTGCATGACTGACCCAAAGATAACAGCTTGAAGTTATGTGCTAACAAAAGATTAGGTTCTTACCTTTGCTAATCTTATTTCTTTTAAATCCACACATTTCTGGACAAGTAAGTTATTCATCCCATGTCACAAGACTGTTTGTAAGAAGCTTTGTTTGCATATTTCTGAATCTCCCCTCTTACCTCAGGACTGCCCTCTGGTTTCCAGTTCATACAAAAGCAGACTGTGACACCTGCAGAGGATACAGACAAAAGGGAGGGGTACGGGGAAACTCTCCAAGAAACAAGTCTAACCTACTCATAATATGAAATTTCATGGAGTCACGTGATGCTGTGAACAGGGAGGGACGTCTTTCAGCCCTGCTCGGGATTTCTCCGGCGCCATTTCGCCCTTTTTTCGGTATCTTTTGTTGTTGGACTCTGGGACCTGGTATTTCTTGTGGCCTGGTCTATGGACAGATTTCTTACTTTGTCGCCAGGTCCTGTGATGGTGGCGAAAGGGGCAAAAAAAGATCGTGCAAAACTCCCAGAGGACAAAACGGTGGAGAGGCCTTGTGGCGCGGTCTCTCAATTCACTGATTCGGCACTGGCAGATCTGACCTCTGCGATGGTGGCAGCTTTGGAGCCGCAATTTGAACAGCTTTCGGGTTCTATGGCTCGGATGAACAATTGCTTACTGACACTACCCGCCGCACTACCGAGTTGAAAGCCAGAGTTTCGGTGATTGAAGATGATTCTCGGAGTTTGCAGGCTGATCTTCATGCTTTGCAGGTGTTGACCCGGTCTCAGGCGGCACAACTGGATGATTTGGAGAATCGATCCCGCCGGGGCAATTTGCGCATTTTAGGGCTGCCGGAATCAGTGACGGAGACAGCCTTATTGGGGGAACTTGAACAGTGGTTGCAACGTACTTTTGTTTTTTCCCCTGATTTGGGAGTGCTGCGCTTGGAGCAGGCGCACAGGCTGGGCCAACGCCGTGATGGGGAGTCTCGCTCGCGGCTGGTGATGGTCAAATTTCATAATTATCTCCATAAAGCCACAGTTATGCGTCAGTATAAAGCAAAAAGGGGAGAGATCCACTATGAAGATAAGCCTGTGCGTTTCTTTGAAGATTTTTCTGTTGCACTTTTGGATAAACGTCGCCCATTCCATCCTATTTGTTCTAAGCTGGTGGACCGTAAGAACAAATTTATGTTTCTTTATCCAGCTTTATTAAAGATTTTCTCTGAGGAACAATGGCACGTTTTTGATGTGCCTGGCAAGGCTGAGGATTTTATTAATTCTTTACCAGGACCAAGTGTGGACTTATAATGATTGCTGTTTAGTTTGTACTTCTTTACAGCTGTTTGGAGGATTTCTATTCTGTTGGGTCCTTTGCTATTGGTTCCAGGGGTTACTTGGGTGGATGGTGCCGGAGATCCCTGTAGTGTCTGATCGTGATTTTGCACTCATCTTAGCCAGTTTTGGTTACGGTGGGGGCTGTGAGGGGTTAGTCTTTCTGTGGGTATGGATTGGGGGATGGGTGGGAGATGTGGTTGTTTGTAGTGTATGGGGGAGTGTGTGGGTGTTTGTGGGGAATGATTTATTTTGGTGGGGTTTTTGAGGGTTTTTTGGATTTCTTTTTTGTTTTTCTTTTTGTTTGGGCATGGTTGTGGTGGGGAGTGGGAGCGGGGAACTCTTTGAAGGGTGGCCTTTTAATTGTTCTTTATTGGATCTCTTGGACAGGGCCTGGGGTCTGAGAGGTCTTTATTTAGTTTTTTTTCTTGGTGTTCTTTTTTCTTTCCCTGCTCTTAATGCCTTTGTCAAAGACCAATGATACACTCAGGTTGGCCTCATGGAATGTTTCAGGCCTTAATTCTCCTATTAAACGATCAAAAATTTTGACTTACCTGAACCGCAGTGCAGTTGATATTGCTTGTATAGTTGAAACTAAATTGTCTTCTTTGGAACATGCTAAATTGCGAAGAGATTGGGTGGGCCAAGTGTTTTTTGCTTCCAATCAATATAGAAAAGGTTGTGGTGTTGCGGTCCTGATTCGAAAGCAACTCCAATGCCAGGTTCATTGCCTTGCCTCGGACCCTTATGGTCGATACTTATTGTTACATATTACGTGCCATAATAGGAATTGGTATTTGCTGGCGGTCTATGCCCCTAATGAATATGAGCATGCATTTTTTCAAAAACTAATTGGCTTGGTTTCCCCATATTTGGGGCAATCTCTTGTGGTAGCTGGGAATTTTAATCTTGTGATGGATCCCGGTGTGGATCGCTCACAGGGACATAGACAGCCAGCATTGGGTCGTAACAAGGGGCTACCATTTTTTACTATGGCTTTACAACTTTTGGATCCCTGGCGCTTATTACATCCCTTTGACTTAGATTACACTCACTTATCATGGGCGCATGGAACATGGTCTCGGATAGATTATGTTTTTTTGTCATCTGATTCGTTTCTGTATGTTTCTGAGGCTGTTATTGGTTCTTCAGCGTGTTCAGACCACTCGTTGATCTGGACAGATTTGAAGATTCCAGGGGGTCCAGCCGCTTATCGTTCTTGGCGTTTTCCTATTTATTTGGTTTCCGATTCTCATTTCCAAACTTATCTTCATAATAAATGGGAGGAGTTTGAGCATTTTAATGCTCAACATCGGAATGATCCATTGCTCTATTGGGAAACCTTGAAGGTGGTTTTACGGGGAGATATTATTTCCTATACGGTAGCTAGGAAAAAACGTATTGTTCAAGGTATTATTACTTTGGAGCGTAAGTGTAGGCGATTTAAATCGATTTTTATTTCTTCTCCTACGGCACAAAATAAGGAAAATTATTTGTCCTCACGGGCGGCTCTGAGTGCTTTATTATACGATAGAGTGAAACAATTTTTTTATTTTAGGGTGCACACTTATCATAAATATGGTAATAAACCAGGTCGTCTTTTGGCTCAGATTTTGCGTTCTTCACGGAGGCCGGGTTTTATTTCCGTTTTGGAATCTGTTAGGGGTGCTCGTGTGACTTCTACTCCAGATATTGCAGTGATTTTTTTGGATTATTTTAGTAAGTTTTATGTTGAGGAACCTCTAGATTTGGGTCCGCCTTTGGAGGAGTATTTGTTGGATGCTGGGTTGCCTCGCCTGCAAGATGGTGATTTGGTGGCATTGAATGGTCCCATTTCGTGTTTGGAAGTACAGAAAGTTATAAAGGCCATGAAACATGGTACGGCTCCTGGTCTGGATGGTTATTCTCCGGATTTCTATAAATTGGTATCTCATTTAGTACCGGCCCCATTGGTAGACTATTATGATGCGGGTATTGCAGTGGGAGGTTTTCCTACTCATACTAACCGAGCTTTGATTACTTTGTTACTTAAACCGGGTAAACCTGCACATTGCCCTGATTCTTATCGCTCTATTTCCCTTATTAATGTTGATTTAAAAATTTTAGCCCGGATTTTGGCGACTAGATTGGCACTTCTTTTGCCACGTTATATCTGTCCGGAACAGGTGAGATTTGTGCGGGGAAGGCAGTCGGTTGTTAATGTGCGAAAGGTGTTGTTATCTGTAGCCCATTGTTTACATATTCAAGAACCATTACTTTTAGTGGGATTGGACGCGGAAAAGGCTTTTGATCAAGTTAGTTGGTCCTACTTGTTCCGCGTCTTAGATTATATGGGTTTTCAGGGGCGGTTTCGGCGGGCATTGGGCGCTTTTTATTCTTCCCCTTCGGCAGCTCTTTTGGTTAATGGTAGTGTTACTGCTGCCTTTTCTATTTGTAGAGGAACTCGACAAGGGTGTCCTTTATCTCCGTTGTTTTTGTTGTATCTGGAGCCCTTGTTGAGAACCTTGCAGAAGGATCCATCTGTGGAGGATGTTTCGTTTAGGATGTCAAATCTTTGGCATTTGCTGATGATATTCTTTTGGTTTTGACTAATGTTCGTTCTTCATTACAGCAGGCCTTGGGTGTTTTGGGGGAATTTGGTTATTATTCTGGTTATCGTTTAAATGCTCATAAGTCGGAAGTTTTAGTGATTCCTTCGTCGGTGCAGACTGATTGGGAGGGTTTATTTCTTCTTAAATGGGCGGATGGTAAACTTAAGTATTTGGGTCTTTGGTTTTCTGGGGATTTGGCGGCATTGGCCTCGATTAATTTGGAGCCGTTGCTTGTGGCTACTGAAACTAAGTTGCGTATGTGGCAATTGTTTCCACTCTCCTTGATGGGTCGCATAGCTTTATATAATATGATTGTGGTACCTCAATGGTTATATTTCTTTCAAATGCTTCCGTTATTGTGCTCGTCTGCATATCATCTCCGACTCCGTAGGGCTATTCAGCGTTTTTTTGTTGGGGGGGTAAACGTGCTCGTATTTCCTATGTGACTCTGACTATGCCTCGGGATAAGGGAGGATTGGGATTACTTAATATTCAGACTTTTGCTATGGCCTGTCAATTGAGACATTTAAATGATTGGTTCCGCAGGACTTCTTATTTTTCTTATACTGATGTGGAGTTGGAACTTCTTGCTCCTTATTCTGTTAGTTCGCTTTTGCATGCTCCGGATCAGTATTTGCAATTTGTGTTGGCTACTTATCCTGTTTATTCTTCGGTTCGGAAGGCTTGGCAATGGACTTGTGCATATTTGAAGCTTTCTTCAGTTAGCTCTCCCTTGTTGACGATCAAGGGAAACCCGCAATTTTGTCCTGGGATGGAAACGTCTTTGTTTGATTCATGGTCAGACAAAGGCTTAGTTTACTTACATCATGTCCTTTCCTCAGCGGGCAGGATGTATTCCTACCAAATACTGGTTCAGAACTATGGGCTTCGACCTAATGATATTTTTCCTTATTTGCAGTTGCAACATTATGTATGTTCTTTGCCTGTGGTGACTTTAACCAAGATTGTTTTTGATTCTTTGTAGGACGCTTATTGTTTGGAGGCCCAATCCATGATTCCTTTGCGATTTTATCACAAATTTTTATTGGAAGAAGCACCTAGTTTTGATTTTAAATCTTTGAGTGAGCGTTGGTCTGTGGATTTGGGTATCTCTATTTCTGCAGAACTGCTTCAAGGAACTTTGAAGTCTTTTAAGCAGTCCTGGGCTTCTATTCCATTAATTGAATTGCAATATAAATTGCTTTTGCGGGTTTATATATCTCCTGCCAGAGCATATCGGGCAGCACTTCGTCAGGATTCTTGTTGTCCTAAATATGGGGGAATGAATGCTTCTTTAGGGCATATGTTTTATTTTTGTCCTGTGGTTTTGCGTTTTTGGAAGATTATTCATCAACATATTGCTCAGCTTTGGGACACTCGTTGTTTACCGCATCCAAAGATGCTCTTCACTTCTTCTGCCTTGGCTCATCCTGTTCCGAGAGGCCTTCGTTCTTTTTTGAAGCGTGCCTTATTATTTGGGAAGAAAGCGATTTTAGTCCATTGGTTAGAAGCACTTCCTCCAACTTCTATGAAGGGCCGTCAATTTCAACTTACTTGGGAGCCCTTTTGGGCTTCTTTGACCGGGTATGCTCGTAGCCATGTATTGAATGTTTGATTGCATATTTTTGGTATGGTTTATGTCCTGTGCTCTTCTGAAATTCCATGCCCCCCTTTTTTTTTTTTTTTAATATTTTTTTATTTGGGGGGGAGAATTTATTTTTTTTTGGTATTGAAAATTTGGTCTTGCTGTATTTATTGGTTTGTTGATTTTGATTGTGTTTTTGACCAATAAAAGAGTTTTGCAATAATATGAGATTTCATAATTATTACATTACATTAGGGATTTCTATTCCGCCGTTACCTTGCGGTTCAAGGTGGATTACAAAAGAGTTAGAGAGTGTTTTACAAAAAGATTTCTGGTCCGTTTTGGGGAAAAAAAGAGTAGAGCAAGTTGATTTGGGGGTTCAGGGGGTTAGAGGGATGAAAGAAGGAAGCTTGAGAGGTTAGGACTTTTTCAGGGATTTTTTGAAAAGTATAGTCTATTTCTTTTCTGAAAGTTTTGTAATCTGGGGTCATTATCAGAAGGCTGGTGATTTGGTTGTCTATTTTTGCTGCTTGAGTGGCTAGGAGGCCATCATATAGTTTTTTCCGTTTAACTTCTTTGATTGGCGGGTGTGTGAATTGGGTGTGAGTTTTCCTATGTCTGGTTGAGGTGGTTTGGATGAGTCGATTGTTCAAGTAGGTTGGGCTATCTCCGTTTAAAGTTTTAAACAGTAGACAGTAGAATTTGAATAGTATTCTTGCTGGAATTGGAAGCCAGTGAGAGTTGAGGTATATCTCTGTGATGTGGTCGTGTTTCCTCAATGAGTAGATGAGTCTTAGAGCTGTGTTTTGAATTTTTTGTAGTTGTTTTGTTATTGTAGCAGGGCACAGGAGATAGATGATGTTGCAATAGTCTAGTAGTCCTAGTATTAGTGATTGTACTAAGAATTTTCTGACTTGTCTTAAGTTTCTCATAACTGCAAATGATTTCTTAAGTTTCTCATAACTGCAAATGATTTCTTAAGTTTCTCATAACTGCAAATGATTTCTGTATTATTTCATTGATTTGTGGTTGCATGGTGCAGCATCTGTCTATTGTTATTCCTAGTAGTTTTAGGGTGGGTTGTATGGGGTAGTTAATTGCATTGATTTCTATGTTGGTTATGGTTGGTATTTTGTTATTTTCGAGGCGGATGAATTTTGTTTTGTCTGGGTTCAGTTTCAGTTTGTGATCTTTCATCCAAGCCACTACGGTTTCAAGTGTTTGGTGTAGTGCATCTGTCATGGAGGGCTTTGGTTGATCAAAAGGTATGAGAATGGTGATGTCATCTGCAAAACTGTAGGAAGATAGGCACCGAGGGACAATTGAAACAGGTCAACAAACAGTATAAACCTAAAAGAAACTGTGCTATAAGGAGACGCAGCCTGCACTTACAGAAGGGGGCGCCACAGTTAGGGACCCCCAAGGCAAAGTGCATAACTTGTTCAGATGGTAATCTTAGAAAGGCTGGTCAGGAAATAATAATAATAATAACAGCTTATATACCGCAATACTGTGAAGTTCTATGCGGTTTACAACATTAAGCAAAGGTACAAATTGATTGACTTTAAGAGGGGAGGAAGAAAGAGGGTTAATAGGACAGGAAATCCATTTTTGAGGAGAGAGTGATCAATAGAACAAGTTAATCGCTATAGAGGGGAGAGAGAAGAGAGGATCAGTTGTCTAGATACTTTAGGAACAGGTATTCTTATCGAGGCAGACAATCGGCGAATTAGCAACTCTCAAGGCGGGTTCCAGGAATAGAGTGTGGATTTACAAGAAAGAAGATGAGTATAGGTAAGAACCCAATCTTTTGTTCTTGTACAATACGGTTCTATTCCTGGACAAATGGGTCTTAACAGAGCAATCCTGTAGAATCAAGGTGGGACCGATGAGCCTATTGCCAAAACTGAAGAATCAAAATTAGCATCCTGCGTGGTTGTCACTTCAATCCTATAAAACTTCCTATAAACAATCCTATAAAAGTATGCAAGGAGGCCAGGTAACAGCTCTGCAAATCTCAAGAAAAATTGCTGACAACTCTGCCCACGAGAAGTAAAATGCCTCTAACAGAATGAGCCCTCACAGAAAGTGGGAACTTCTTTCTGGCAGTAATATAGGCAGATGAAATAGCCATAGGGATCCAATTTGAAATAGTGGCTTTTGAAATGGCCTCCACTTACGGGCGGAACCCACCAGTATGAACAGATGGTCAGACACCCAAAACTCATTTGTAACTTCCAAGTACCATAACTAAAATTTGTGCACATCCAGCGACCTCAGCACTTGGTCATGCTTTCTCAATCCCAAGGGAGTAAAAGAAGGCAGCAGGACCCTCCTGTTTGATGTGGAAACTAGAGAGCACCTTTGGGAGAAAGGAGGGAACAGTGTACAGAAACATGCTGGAATTCGTAATCTTTAGAAAGGATCTCTGCAGGATAAAGCCTGAATTTCAGAAACCCTGTGGACTGAAGTTATAGTCACCAGGAAAACTGTTTTAACAGTGAGATCCATTAAGGATGCCTGTTCCAGAGGTTCATAGGATGGACAAGCAAGTGACCGGAGAACCAGATTGAGATTCTAAGTCTGACAGGGTAGCTGCAGCAGGGGACAAAGTGCAATGCACCCCTAAGGAACTTTACAACATCCAGATGAGTGACCAAAGAGCTTCTCAGAGCCTTAGAACTAAAACCAGACCGACCGGCAATTTTGAACTCTCAGAGAGTCAACAGCTAGACCCTTTTTTAGCCTATCTTGAAGGAACACGAGCCCCGCAGGGCTCTCCTCTATCCCCTACATTGTTCAACATCTACCTTGCCTTACTGGGGAACTTACTACAAAGCTTAAAAGTTAAATTTTATATCTATGCTGATGATATCACCATAGTTATTCCCCTTACTAATCTGACCTCTGAAACAAAGATTCATCTATCATCCATTCTAGAGCAAATTAAACTATGGTTGACCGAATTCAAATTGAAGCTCAATACAGATAAAACTAAATTTTTCCTGGCAAGCCCTAACGACAAAATCAAAGACTCATCGATCTCCTTGAATGGTCAGGTCTTCCCTATTGACCACTCCATAAAAATTCTGGGAGTGACTCTGGACTGCCACCTCACTCTAAATGCTCACACAGATTTATTGGTTAAAATATGCTTCTCATTACTATGGAAACTCAGAACCATCAGAAAATACTTTGATGCAACATCTTTCCGCTTACTGGTTCAATCTTCCATCTTAAGTATACTAGATTATTGCAACATCATTTACTTGGGATCCTTCAAAAAAAAAACATTCTTAAACTCAGTCATTGAAAATTCAGCAGTTCGACTGATTTTTGGGCTGAAGAAATGGGAACACATAAGCCCCTATTATCAAAAACTCCATTGGCTGCCCCTGGAGGCACGAATTCTGTTTAAGTTCTCTTGTCTGTGTTATAAATCAATATTAGGTCTGGCCCCCACTTACCTAGTTTCCCAATTTAGCCTGGCAAGTTCTATTAGACCCACACGAAGAATACATCTGTTCATCTATTCAACAATAAAGGCCTGCCACTACAAAAGATTCCTAGCCAGAACCCTTGCCTTCCAGGCAGGCAAATGGAACGTTTGGCTGAGTAACGTTATCACGCACTCCTCAACCTACTTCAATTTTAGAAAATTGTTCAATCGATTTGTAAACTAAGAATTTTTATAGCTCTGCTAATTCAACCAGTAATCTTAAGAACTATATAGCTTTCCACTTCCATTATGTAAGATTGTATTGATGACTTTGAATTGTGACCTCTTTGCTGATTATCCAATGCTTCTTGTTGTAAACTGCCTCGAACTATCATGGCTTTGGCGGTATATAAGAATAAAATTATTATTATTATTTCTGGACCTTTATGTCATTCAGCTTTCTAGCAGGGGAATACAAACTCATTTCACGGCTGCCATGATTTGAAAATGGCCTGGACTGCATACTCATGCTTCCCAGCCTCAATTACCAGCTTGCACCAGTTGAATGGGTCAGAACTGGAGGACCATCGGTACAGCCAGAATTCAACACCTCTCAACCAGCAAAAATTACAGCCCTAGAGGATTTATTTTTTAAAGCTGTTACCAGGGAGGAAAAAGGAAAATGGGCACTCAAGGGAAAACTACTGGAGATGAGCCACAAATTGGCCCCTTTCCTCCCCCCTCCATGTTATAAAATAATAAATGGTCTGGCTCCGATCATTTTAAGTTTGCAGGTACCTTGCATTCTATACGAGGTTCTAGATTAGGGCTGCCCAATTCTAGTCCTCAAGATCTACTGGCAGGCCAGGTTTTCAGGATATCAACAATGAACACGCATGAGAGAGATTTGCATACCAAAAAGGCAGTGCAGGCAAATCTCTCTCTTGCATATTCATTGTTGATATCCTGAAAACCTGGCCTGCCAGTAGCTCTCAAAGACCAGAATTGGGCAGCCTTGCTCTCGATTATTTGAATTTCCATCAGTAAAGGAGAGCCAATATAAAAGATTTTTTAATCAAATTCTGGCTTATCAGGCGGCTTTTTAGGATCATAATTTTGGCACATTGATGCTAAGATCTGACTCATATTTAAGTTTTAGGAAATTAAAGACCATAATTATTCAGAAAAGTACCTAAATAGGCTGAACTATATTTCACTGAGAAATTATGCAGTATCTTAGAAATTGTGAACTGCACAGAACTGCGAGGAAGATGTGGTATATAAATGATTTGGGTTACAGGATCCGAGGCAACATGGATGGTGTGAATAACTTGAAGAAAGACCTAATGAAGAATGGTCTGAAATCTGTGAACTAAAATTTAATGTTAAGAAATGCAAGGTCATGCATTTGGACTGCAAAAGCCCAAAGGAATGGTACAATTTAGGGGGTGAAGAATTAATGTGCATGACAGAACAATGGGATTTGGGTGTGATTGTATGTGATGATCTTACGGTGGCCAAACAGAATGAAAAGGTGATGGCAAGGGAGAGGTATGGCCAGTAGGAAAAAGTAGGTAATGATGCCTCTGTATAAGACTCTGCCAAGACCTCATTTGAATACTGTGTGCAATTCTGGAGACCGCACCTTCAAAAGATATAAAAAGGATGGAGTCGGTCCAGAGGAAGGCTACTAAAATGGTGTGCGGTCTTCGTCATAAGGCATATGGGGACAGATTTAAAGATTTCAATATGTATACTTTGGAGCAGGGCTGTGGAGTCGAGGAGTCGGAGTCAGAGGAAATTTCGGGTACCTGGAGTCGGAGTCAGAAGTACAAAAAACTGAGGAGTCTGAGTCGGAACATTTATCTACCGACTCCATTTTTGAACTTGGCATACCAATCACGAGCGATTCTTTCAGCTATAGCACCCACTATATACACAGCACAAATGTTGCGAGCAGCTTCTGTGGCCTTAGAACCTTGATTAAAAGCAAAAAGAAGGTGGTGTCGAAAATGCTCATTTCTCTCAACTTGACATTCCATTTTAACGATCTGAAAATTAACCAGTGCTGTGGAGTCGGAGTCGGAGGAAATTTTGGGTACCTGGAGTCGGAGTCTGAAGTACAAAAAACTGAGGAGTCGGAGTCAGAACATTTATCTACCGACTCCACAGCCCTGCTTTGGAAGAAAGGTGGGAGGAGATATAATAGACATGTTTAAATACCTACGTGGTATAAATGCACACAAGTCAAGTCTTTTATTTGAAAAGAAGCTCTGGAATGAGAGGGCTTTGGATGAAGTTAACAGGTGAAAGGCTCAGTTGTAATCCAAGGAAATACTTTTATACGGAAAGAGTGGTAGATGTGTGGAACAGTCTCCCGAACAGGTGGCGGAGACAGAGACCGTCTCTGAATTCAAGAAAGCATGGGATAGGCACGTGGGATCTCTTAGAGAGAGGGAGAGAGGAAGAGATAATAGTTACTGTGAATGGGCAGTTTGGATGAGCCATTTGGCCTTTATCTGCCATCATGTTTCTATGAGTTAGCAGCAGGTTACTTCTTGGGGCCAGCACTCGGGCTTCCAGCAGGTAGTTGGGAGGGCTGAGCCGAGCACTTGGCAGTAAGGAGGAGTGGAGGAAGCAGCGAGACAGAGCGGAGGAGCAGTGAGAGAGCAGAGCAGAGGAGCAGTGAGAAAGCTGATTTTCGGAAGGCGTTCGACAAAGTTCCACATGAACGACTACTTCGGAAAATTGCATGCCATGGAATTGAAGGTGAAATACTCACGTGGATTAAAAACTGGCTGGAGCATAGGAAACAGAGAGTTGGGGTAAATGGACAATTCTCAGACTGGAAGAGCGTCACCAGCAGGGTGCCGCAGGGCTCTGTGCTTGGACCTGTGCTCTTCAACATCTTTATAAACGATCTGGACATTGGTATGACGAGTGAGGTGATTAAATTTCTGAACGTACTGCAGAGCCATGGAGAAGTGGAAGAGGCAGTAGTGGGCTTGTCATCCAAGTCCAATTACTTTAAAGATTCAGCAATCAAGTCAGGGAGTGACGCAACTTTAAACAAGGGTAACACAGTCAGGTCTTCTCAAGAATCCGGAGCCCCTAAGGGATCCACGGATCCAGTATCAATCCGGATCCTCGAATCCGGGGAATAAATGACCACCGAGATCCAGATCCGCCGCTATAGTCTCCTGAACTGACTGTGAAACAGCTGGAGCAGTCTGAGAGACTGAAGTCCCCGAAGAAATAACGGCGCTGTGCAACGGCGGAAGGGCAACGGACGAACATCCAACAGCCGAACCCCCTGATTGAAAATCGGACCATAAAAATGGCACGAATTGAAATTCGGACCATAAAAATTTCAAGAACTCCGAGAAGGCATCTGGACCCTGGGGCATTGAAGCACCTTAGATGACTCTCACTGGTGCTTCTTAGGTTGCGGAGAATCCGTCTCGCAGTGGGACAAAGCCAAACAACCAAGTCCCAAAAATAAATTTGGCCGCCCCAATGGGCTAGCTCAGTGGTCGGTAAACCGCGGCTCTTTAGCCACTTGAGTGCAGCATGCGGCTCAGCTTGCAGAGCAGGGGTGCCCACCCTGCTTCCCTTCCCCGTAAAGAGGACGCTGAAGTGCCAGGCCAACCAACCTTTGCACCAGTCAATTCTGACATCGGAGAGGAAGTTCTGGGCCAGCCAATCGCTGCCTGGCTGGCCCGGAACTTCCTCTCCGATGTTAGACTTGACTTCGGGTGGGGAAGATTGGTTGGCCCGGCTAATCAGCGTCCTCTTTACAGGGAAGGGAAGCAGGGAGAGCTCAGAACTCAGCAGCGGCCTGTTCCCCAATGGCGGCGGTGGCAGCCTATTCCCCAGTGTAGAGCAGGGAGAAAGAAAGGGGGGGGGGCAGGGAGACGGGAGAGAGAAAGATAGGGAGACAGACAGAAAGGGGGCATGGAGAGAGAATGATAGGTAGACAGAAAGGGAGCATGGAAAAAGACAGACACAGAAAGAAAGAAAGAAAGAAAGGGGGCACGGAGAGAGAAAGAAAGGTGAAAGAAAGAAAAAGCTGAGGGAGGGAATTAGATCTGGAGGAGAGGAAGCATACAGGAAAGGCTGAAAGAAGGGAAGAAATATTGGATGCACAGTCAGAATAAACTGCAACCAGGGACTGATGAAATTACCAAACAACAAAGGTAGGAAAAATGATTTTATTTTCAATTTAGTGATCAAAATGTGTCCATTTTGAGAATTTATATCTGCTGTTTATATTTTGCACTATGGCCCTCTTTTACTAAACTGCAATAGCAGTTTTTAGCGCAGGGAGTCTATGAGCATCGAGAGAAGCGCAGGGCATTCAGCGCAGCTCCCTGCGCTAAAAACCGCTATCGCGTTTAGTAAAAAGGGAGGTGGTATATTTGTCTATTTTTGTATAGTTGTTACTGAGGTGACATAAAGTCATCTGAGGTGTTACTGAGGTGCATAAAGTCATCTGCTTTGACCTCTTTGAAAACCTGCGGAATATAAATGATAATTAACATTTTCTCTTCATATAGAGTGCTTTGTGTTTTTTAAAATTTTATTGTTGGTAGATAGTTTTGACTTGGCCATGAAGGTAAGGGGGGGGGGGAGCTGCTGAAAGACATCTAGTAATCCTTGCAGGCAAAGGAATCCAATAATTCATTATATAGTCATTTTTTCAAAAATCACTTAACTCAAATTGGTCCAAACTTCAGCTTATATAGCCTTCAATAGCAAAGCCAACGAAGCAAATCGGAGTCCTGAGCCATCCAATAGAGGAAAAGTTATAAAAAGTTCATGTGCAGACTAATCCCAAGTCATCAGAATTGATAAAGTGCAAGTGCAAAAAAGTGAATTATTGGATTCCTTTGCCTCGTTTAATATTTCTTTTGTCCTTTTTTCAATGTTTAGATGTATGTTAGTATGTATGCTCGTTTTTTAATGAATTGATGATGTTAGAAATAAAGTATTTAAGTATTTATATTATACATCATGAATTGACATTGGTATATTTAGATTACATTGACATAATATTGAATGAATTTAGATTGTGATTTTAAAGAGTGGATTCTTTGTTCATTCTCTAGGCTCTGCCATGAATCGATTTTGACTACGTGCGAGCAAGCGGGTTCACATAGCCATCGTAGCACAAGCGGGCACAGGGTATGATTCTCAAAAGAAATTTTAATTGTTGTACTGCTGATCTATGGCTCTTTTGACTAATGAGTTTGCCTACCACTGGGCTAGCTGAGCGTGTTCACCTGCTTCTGTTCACCCCAACTGTGCCACGT
Source organism: Geotrypetes seraphini (assembly GCF_902459505.1). Taxonomy (NCBI): domain Eukaryota; kingdom Metazoa; phylum Chordata; class Amphibia; order Gymnophiona; family Dermophiidae; genus Geotrypetes; species Geotrypetes seraphini. Next base: position 116,951,148 of record NC_047094.1, read on the forward strand.
GGCGCAAAACACTCTAAATGTGGCAATATTTTTCCAAATTTGGCATGAATCCACACAAGGAGACCCTAAGGACTCCATTCCAGCAGTTTTCCTGGCAAAATTTTGAATTTTACATAAGCAGGGAAAAGTTGAAAAAAGCCCATTAAAAATTCAAAATGGCCATTAAAAAAAATGTCCGATGGACCCTGAATTTACTTCAAAAACGCACCATAGATTACATTTCTGAAACTTTAAAAATTACAATAATAATATATTTCAGTTGGGGGAACATAGAGGAACACTAGGAAACTTTCAAAACCCCTCGAAATTAAATTTTAAAAGATGGATTTTTGCTAAGCCTGTGAGCTCTACTCACAGACACCATACACAGATAAGTTCCTGATGCCTCCAACATTTTCAATGGCCGGTTCAGAATTCATTGTCAAATTGCTGGAAATTCATCTTTCAAGCTGTTCTTTGGGCTACTAGTCAAACACCCCTGTCTGACTATGCCTCCACCCCTATGGACCACCGGATGTGAGTGTCCTTTCATGCTTGGGTACTGACTGATGGTAAGAGCTAATCTAGCCTGTGAAGTACTCTAAAGGCAGAGTGGAAAACCTTCTGCAGTCCATGCAGGTAAAGGGAAATAACCCCTATGGTCTATAACAGTGGGCTCAAACTCAAACCCTTTGCAGGGCCACATTTTGGATTTGTAGATACTTGGAGGGCCTCAGAAAAAATAGTTAATATCTTATTAAAGAAATGCCAATTTTTCATGAGGTAAAACTCTTTATAGTTTATAAATCTTTCCTTTTGGCTGTCTTAATAATAATATTGTAATTTATAGCTAAAGAGACATATGATCAAGAATCTGTTTTATTTTACTTTTGTGATTATGATAAGCATACCAAGGCCCTCAAAATAGTACCTGGAGGGGTCGCATATGGCCCCAGGGCCACGAGTTTGAGACCACTGGTCTATAATGTCTCACCTATTGCACTGGAACAACCATTGGCCTAGAGAAACCTAATTGTATACTGAATAGCACTTCAAAATATTTTCAATCCGAGGAGGGGTGGGGGCAGTACATGGTTTCCATAGGACCAGTTCTTTGACAGCTTGAATATTTTGTGCTATTTGAATGGCTCCTAGCCTTCTGCTACCAGCTGAACCTGTCTGAAAAGGTTTCAAAAAGTTGTGCAAACTGCATATCTTCCCATTGTTGGTTGGAAATTCCACAAAATTGATATTTGACATGTTTTTTAGATTGCTGACCATAACAGGTAGCTGGATTTTTTTTTTTATTAATTCACAGTGTAGACGGGCCTTCAGTTGAATAAATTTCATCTCCAACTCCACTGTTTCATTTTATACCTTCTGCTAGAAGAAAATCACTAAGCAATAAAAATTTGAAGACTGTTTTCTCTAGTATAATTTAATGAAAATACTGAATTGTACTGAAATTCTAGATAATTAAAAAAACATATTGTTTAAATGTTGTCAAATAAACTTGCACAATTTGCTAATTTTATGCACAGAATTTTTTATTTTTTTTGTGCAGAATTCTGTCAGAAGTAGATCCAACTCAATTTCAAAATCAAGTATTCTCCGTCTCCATATGCTGATAAGAAACCAAAAACAACTGCAGACTATGTACAAGATGCAGGCACTGTTTATTTCAAATTCTAATGGTATATACAAAAACAAGTGCCCGTAAGAGTGTAGTCCTGGATTGTAAACAACGTTGTGATTGCAACATTGTTTACAATCCAGCACCACACTCTTACGGGCACTTGTTTATTCCCTTTAATGCTGTTTGTTACTAAACCTTATCCACCATGGACCCCTGAAGAAGGTGTGTTGACCGAAACACGGACCGTACTGGGTCCCTTGATTGGTAATAAGGTTGTATATACCATTAGAGTTTGAAATAAACAGTGCCTGCATCTCGTACATAGTCTGCAGTTGTTTTTGGTTTCTTGCTTGCTACTTGGTTTTGCTGCAGTTTTTGTTGGATTTTTCTTTTGTTTGTAGTTCCATATGCTGATAAACATACATAACCCAAGTGTCTAGACTGGACTGGAGTGTCAGTATGGAAGCTTATTTTACTTGCAATACGGATATACTGTATACACATTGTTTTGAAGTTGTCTAAATATGAAAATTAGCAATAAAAATAAAGTTAAAAATTTAAGTGTGTGATAAGGACCCTAAATATGCAAACAATGAAAACAGAAATCTTTAAAATTGCTTTTCTACTGCTGGTTGTTCTAATTTTGGTCTGTTTTATACTATGCACAGTTTTATATGCATTTTATAAGGTTTTTAGAAATAATTCTCTTACTCATAATGAGCCCTGCTTATCTCGACTTCAGTTTCATTTCTTTCTATACACCACCTCTCACCACCATACCTGTGATAATTGTCTACTGCAGGCTCTGGTGCTCGGCAATATTTGGCTCTGAGACTCAGTAGAACATGACGCATTAGAAGAAGTTTCATCAGGTGACCCTAAAGAAAGGAAAAGCTACATCACACGGTGAATATGACTCACCACAAACACAAAGCAAGCAGTGGATAATTTATTCAATCAAGCAATAAGCAGCATCTACAATGAGACCCAACAAATACACACACATACACAAACAATCTTTTGATGGATTGAATAAATTTTCTTGTGATAATCTTGTGGCTGCTGCCTTACTTGTGTTTCTGTTGATTCTTCACACAAGGGCAGTTTAATCTTTTTTTTGCTGCTTTTGAACAATATTAAAACTTTTTGGAATTCAATTTGGCCACAAATTAATAAATTGATGGAAAATCATATTGCAATATCATATGATACAATATTATTTGGAATGATGATGAGAAAAAAAAGTCAAATTTCACCAGAAAATAACAAGCTTTTATTAATTATGACAGGGGTTGCCATTCAGCATATAACCAACAACTGGAAGAATTATAACAACCTAAATTATACATTTTGGTGGAATACAATATGTCATATATTTAAAATGGAAAGAACAATAGCAATACAAAGAGGGACATATACTAAATTTATAAAAATATGGGGGCCATTGACAAAATATTGCAATGAATAAATAGTAGGATTTTTCTTCTTCTTTTCTTCTTTTAAATATCTTTTTTATGACACACATAGAGGGGGGTAATGAAAATAAATTCTACATAATATGTTATAATATTATATACAATATGCAATGTATGAATGAAAAGTAATAGAAGGGTGGGGGGAGGGAGAGGGGATAAAAATATATTTAGAATATAATGTATTAGATATAAAAGTGTTATTGTATATTCATCAATTGTATTTTAACATGTTGTACACTTTCTGAAAAATTTGAAAATAAAAAATAATATAAAAAAAAAAAAAAAAAAAGAACATGCTCAGCACCAGCTATTGACAAATGGTCCTGGATACTCACCATCATTATCACCACCACTCATAGTGCTTGCTTCTGTTGATTCACAGCTTTCCCCATCAACTGCATCATCCAGCTCATCATCTATCTGTGGCATGGACAAACTGCGGGACCACGGTAAGGCATCCTTCTATCCAATGTAATCCAAGTGATGATTATTAAAACAAAATATCACAATAGGGTATCTGCCTAGCATATGAGAAAACCACACCACATACATCAAATTTTATAATCTGGGTGTCATTGATATTCTGTGTAAAAGCTATAATGGAATGACGAGTAGAGGCAAAAAGGGAGCAACCATTTATCACAGAAGGTAAAATAATTCCTACATGTTAATTTCCTTTTCTTGAATTCTGCTAGACCAGTTCAAATCTCTGGTTGTCTCCCTAGACCAGCAGATAGAAGGCACAGAAATTTGATTATTACAGTGACATCACTATTATAAGGAGTGGAACAGCCTGGAACAACAATATAACATAACATAATACTTTATTTGTAGACCACACAATGCCTTTCGGTTCTAGGCGGTTAGGGAAAGAATACAGTAAAGACAGAAATTAACAATGACAGAATACAGAATAGAAAGAATTGTTAGCATTAAAATAGATATTTCATAGACATTCCTAACTTTACAGATAGGAGCACAATCTATGCAAATAACATCTAAATGAATAAGTAATATGTAAAATGGAATGAAATAGAGGAACTCTTAAACAATAGAATTCCAAGAAATTCAAATAAAATAAAAATAATAGGGGTAAAAAAAAAGAAAAGAATAAATTTAATATACCGTATTTGCCGGCGTATAAGACGACTTTTTAGTACCTTAAAATCATCCCCAAAGTCGGGGGTCGTCTTATACGCCGGGTACAGTTTACATGCCCTTACTTGCGGGGCTGGATGTACTCAGTCGCGCGGCTCTTCTTCTCCCTACCTTCTCTGCTTGCAGCACAGAGCCGAACGGAAGTCTTCCCGACGTCAGCGCTGACGTCGGAGGGGAGGGAGGGCTTAAACAAAGCCCTCCCTCCCTCCGACGTCAGCGCTGACGTCGGGAAGACTTCCGTTCGGCTCTGTGCTGCAGGCATGGCAGGTAAGGAGAAGGAGAGTAGCCTCGCGGTTCGAGGGGCGGCCGCCCTGCCCCGGTTGCAGCACAGCCGGCCAGGTTCCCTTACTTTTGTGGCACTTCCCCGACCGACTGATAACAGCCCGGGTCCGACAATCCTCCCTGCCCTGTAGCCGCGAATCTAAATACCTTCTTACAGCAGCTGTAAGAAGGTAATTTAGATTCGCGGTTAAGGGCAGGGAGGTTTGTCGGACTGGGGCTGTTGTCGGTCGGTCGGGGAAGTGCCACAAAAGTAAGGGAACCTGGCCGGCTGTGCTGCACCCGGGGCGGTAGAGAAGGTGTGCGGAAGAAGGGGTCGTCTTATACGGCGAGTATAACACAAAACTCTATTTTTTAACTGAAAGTTGGGGGGTCGTCTTATACGCCCAGTCGTCCTATACGCCGGCAAATACGGTAATTCACAAACTGGAATAACTGAAAAACAAAAATCAAATAAGTTTGATAGAACTCTGGCTTGAATTATTATTGCTTGGCCGACAATTCCCTGAAACAGCTCTATTGCCTCAGCATATCTGAAGTAATCCCAACGGCCAAAGGACAGCTGGTTGGGACTGAAGGCAGGTTGCCAAGATCCCCGGATGCCAACCTAGTACTGGTGATCTCAAGCTACACAGTTCACTGGATTCTCAAGGTCAGGAACCAACACAACGCACCATAGCAGACCAGCGGGAGAAAAATCTGTGATGGCTTCGGGGCCCCACCATCACAAAAGCTGCAGGACTTAGTGCTTGGACCTGTGCTCTTCAACATCTTTATACACGATCTGGACATTGGTAAGACACGAGTGAGGTGATAAAATTTGCGGACGATACAAAGTTATTCAGAGTAGTGAAGACATGGGGATTGCGAAGGTCTGCAACGTGACATAATCAAGCTCGAGAAATGGGCATCAACATGGCAAATGTAAAGTGATGCATGTCGGTAACAAAAATCTCATGCACGAATATAGGATGTCCGGGGCGGTACTTGGAGAGACCCCCCAGGAAAGAGACGGGAGTTCTGACTGACAAGTCGATGAAGCTGTCCACGCAATGTGCGGCGAAAAGGGCAAACAATGCTAGGAATATTAAAGAAGGGGATCACAAACAGATTGGAGAAGGTTATCATGCCACTGTATCAGGCCATGGTGCGCCTGGAGTACTGCGTCCAGCACTGGTCACCTTACATGAAAAGGACACGGTACTACACGAAAGGGTCCAGAGAAGAGCGACTAAAATGGTTTAAGGGCTGGAGGAGTTGCCGTACAGTGAGAGATTGGAGAAACTGGGCCTCTTCTTCCTTGAAAAGAGGAGACAGAGGGGACATGATCGAAACATTCAAGATACTGAAGGGAATAAACTTAGTAGATAAAGACAGATTGTTCACCCTCTTCAAGGTAGGGAGAACGAGAGGGCACTCTCTAAAGCAGTGAGTGTTTATTTTATGGCTGACTCCCTTATTGCAGTTATCCGCGGGCAGCATCGGCTCCTCACATGCGATTCATAGCTGCTTCGGAAGCCTTCTCTCTGATGTTGTGAAGTCAGACGGGACGCTTCTGACACAGCCGCAGATCACGCACGAGCAGCCAATATCGACCACGGATGACTGAAGCAAGGGAGCCAGCCAAAAAACTACCCGCCAGAGTGAGGCACAGAAGGGAGAACATAAGAAATGCCTCTGCTGGGTCAGACCTGAGGTCCATCGTGCCCAGCAGTCCGCTCACGCGGCGGCCCAACAGGTCCAGGACCTGTGCAGTAATCTTCTATCTATACCCCTCTATCCCCATTTCCAGTAGGAATTTGTCCAATCCTTTCTTGAACCCCAGTACCGTACTCTGCCTTATAACGTCCTCTGGAAGCGCATTCCAGGTGTACACCACACGTTGGGTAAAGAAGAACTTCCTAGCATTTGTTTTGAATCTGTCCCCTTTCAACTTTTCCGAATGCCCTCTTGTTCTCTTATTTTTCGAAAGTTCGAAGAATCTGTCCCTCTCTACTCTCTCTATGCCCTTCATGATCTTGTAAGTCTCTATCATATCCCCTCTAAGTCTCCTCTTCTCCAGGGAAAAGAAAGCTGAAACAGAAAAATCAATATGTTGGAGATGGAACGACAGAAAAGGAGAAAAAAATGGACTGCAGACACTGGAAAGAGAATTAGTTGAAGATAGAGAAAAAGCAGAAAGAGAAACTGGGACCAAGATGATGGAAAAACAAAACATTCAGACAAGGTAGAAAAAATTGTTTTATTTTGAATTTATTAACTGGAATTTGTTAGCTTTGGGATATGTGCATCACAATTATTTTTGTATTCAGTGGTGTAGTCATAAACTGCTGATTTGGGGGAGGGACTGGAGCCCAAAATTAGTGGATGGGCACCAAAGTTTCTCCCCGCCTGAGTGCAATTTACAAATACTAGAGCTATTGGGGATCCCCAAGCCCTGCCACCTGAAGAAATCTTCCTCAAGTCTGACAACCCAAAATCTCCAAGCTTTGCAGCCAATGGCAATATCCTCAAGCTGCCACTGCTTTCAAGCATGCATGAAAGCTAAGGTGGGGGGGGGGCAGGGAGGAGGGAAGGCAGCAGCTCTGCAATATTGCTGCCAGCTGCAGAACTTGGGAAGTTGGAGGGAGAGGAAATGGCTGTCAGTTGGTGAGGCTTGAGGATCCCTACTAGCTACAGCAGGGGAGATGTTCATTTTTGAGGGAGCCTAAGCTCAAAGTGGGAGGCCCAAAAAAGCAGTAATATTTACCCTGACTGAACGATCCTCCATGTGCGTCAATAACAGCTGATGCAGCATCCCCGCTCTGTTGAGGCTCACCTCTGAAGAGGCTCACCGTAGCTGTAATAGAAGTGAATGGGAAAACCAGGAGTGCGCATCCCTGCTCATCAGAGTGGGGATACGGAAGCCTGTGGCTGCTCCCACTGTCAGCGGTGTACGTGGAGGGATCACTCAGTCAGGTAAGTATTACTGCTTTTTTTGGATTCCTCTCCACAGTGTCCCTTTAAATGAAGGTTTATTATTAGATACGTACATCTTCTAAATTAGTGATTGCAAATTTGGGATCTGCTCGGTCTTTTTTTGCTCATCAGCTAGTGTGCGGCCCCAGAAATTTTTTTTCATCCAATGCGGCCCAGGGAAGCTAAAAGGTGGAGTAATTAAGTAAGGTGAGCAAGGAGGAGTAATTTGCATAGCACCAAATTTGCACCACCAAATTTCCCCATCCTGTCCTACCTGGCTACTTTATCGTGCCATCCGGCTGGAAAAAATTTCTGGGGAGAACACTGGACGTGATCCCACTAGTCTCTGGATTCATCTGCTGTTGATGACAAGGAAGGGGGGATTACATCAAGGAATTGTCTGGATGGGAATGTCTGGAAGGAGTAGAAATGCAGTGGGCAAAACTGAAAGGGATTATTGTAAGGTCAACAGACCTTTTTGGAGGCAAGTAAGTAAAAGTAAGAGAAAAAGAATACATAGAATATATAGAATACATAGAGTATGACGGCAGAAAAGGGCCAACGGCCCAACAAGTCTGCCCACTCAAAGATCCCTCCCCTTAAAAAGAACCCTCCCCTAAGCATTTTCCTGGAGTGAATCCACATGTTTATCTCATCGTCTCTTGAAGTCGAGCACGTTGCTGGTTCGACTACCTGACGTGGAAGACCATTTCAACGATCAACCACCCTTTCGGTGAAGAAGTACTTCCTGATGTCGCAATGAAGTCTCCCACCCTTGAGTTTGAGCGGATGCCCTCTTGTTGCCGTGGGACTTGTAAGGAAAAATATATCTTCCTCTACCTCAGCACAGCCTGTTAGATATTTGAACATCTCTATCTATCTCCCCTCTCTCCGCGTTCCTCGAGAGAATATAACTGCAGCCTGCTTAGACGTTCTTCTTATGGGAGATCCTTCAGTCCTGAGACCATCTTAGTGGCCATTCGTTGAACCGATTCTATTCTCTTCACATCCCTTTGATAATGTGGCCTCCAATACTGAACACAGTACTCCAGATGAGGTTTCAGCATGGACCTGTACAACGGCATTATAACTTCAGGCTTTCAGCTGACAAAACTTCTTCGGATGCAACCCAGCATTTGTCTAGTCTTGGTTGAAACTTGCTATTGCTCTTTCTCTTTTAGACATTATACTGGTCCACAGCCCTGACGAAGCCTGAGGGCGAAATGGACAGCTAGCTTAACGTTGGCGAAGGGACTAGCGCAGAGACAGCAGGAAATATTGAACAACGATTTTCACTGCCTATTTTCAACAACACCCTGCCCAGGATCTAAAAGTTAAATCCTTGTTTAAAAAACATAAGTTTAAGAACTAAAAGTGTTTTTGATTAACAACAGGGCAGGAGGGTAACATGAGCCAGTGAGATTAATTCCCTTTCTTGTGAAACATACAACACATGGGGATCTGAGGCTCAGCCCCTTAGATAGTAACCAAAAAGGAATTAAGTTTATGAGTTATTCATAGTGGATTTACACTTCTGGAGAACTTGGACTAAGAAAATTGAGAATCTTCGAGTCCCACATATGAAAATGAGCTGCATGCTTGTCTAAGGATAAAGCGTAGTTACTTACCGTAAAGCACAGTTACTTACCGTAACAGGTGTTATCAAGGGACAGCAGGCAGCTATTCTCACATATGGGTGGCGTCATCGACGGAGCCCCGATGCGGAAGCCTCGCAAGCAGACTCGCTTGAAGAAACTAGAAGTTTCGAGTCAGCCGCACCGCGCATGCCCAAGTGCCTACCCACCCAGCACAGGGCGCGTCTCCTCAGTTCAGATAGCTAGCAGAGAAGCCAACCAGGGGAGGTGGGTGGGTTGTGAGAATAGCTGCCTGCTGTCCCTGGATAACACATAGAAACATAGAAGATGACGGCAGAAAAGGGCTACAGCCCATCAAGTCTGCCCACTCTGCTTACCCACCCCTGTCTATGCCCTAATGACTCAATTTCCTTATCTTGACCCTCGTAGGGATCCCACATGGGTATCCCATTTATTCTTAAAGTCTGACACGCTGTCTGCCTCGATCACCTGCACTGGAAGCTTGTTCCAATGCTCAACCACTCTCTCTGTGAAGAAATACTTTCTGGTGTCGCCATGAAATTTTCCGCCGCTGAGTTTGAGCGGGTGCCCTCTTGTGGCCGAGGGTCCCTTGAGAAAGAAAATATCATCTTCCACTTCGACACGTCCCGTGAGGTATTTAAATGTTTCGATCATGTCTCCCCTCTCCCTACGTTCCTCGAGAGTGTAGAGCTGCAATTTGTTCAGTCTCTCTTTGTACGAGAGACCCTTGTTACGGTAAGTAACTGTGCTTTATCCCAGGACAAGCAGGCAGCCTATTCTCACATATGGGTGACCTCCAAGCTAACCAAAATGGGATGGTGGGAGTGTTGGCAGTTTAGGAGAATAAATTTTGTAATACTGTCTGGCCAAATAGGCCATCCCGTCTGGAGAAAACATCCAGACAATAATGAAAAGTGAAAGTATGAACCTAGGACCATGTAGCAGCCTTGCAAATTTCCTCAATGTGTAGATCTGAGGAAAGCTACTGAAGCCGCCATTGCTCTGAACTTATGGGCTGTGACTCTACTCTGTAGCGGTAATCTAACCTGGGAATATCAGAAAGAGATACAAACAGCCATCCAGTTGGAGATGGTACGCTTAGAGATAGGATGTCCCAATTCATTTGGATCGAAGGAGACAAAAAGTTGAGGAGCAGTTCTGTGTGGTTTGGTGCGTTCCAAATAGAAGGCTAAAGCACGTTTATAGTCCAGAGTATGAAGAGCTGATTCTCCAGGATGAGAATGAAGCTTTGCAAAGAACACTGGAAGAACAATGGATTGGTTGAGATGAAATTCCGAAACCACTTTAGGTAGGAATTTAGGATGAGTACGTAGAACCACCTTGTCATGATAGAACACAGTGAAAGGTGGATCAGCAACTAAAGCCTGCAGCTCACTGACTCCTTGAGTAGAAGTGAGAGCTATGAGAAACACCACTTTCCAAGTGAGATACTTCAGATGAGCTGTAGACATTGGTTCAAATGGACACTTCATCAATTGAGCAACAACATTGAGGTCCCAAACCACTGGAGGTGGTTAGAGAGGAAGTTTGACATTGAAAAGTCCTTTCATGAATCTGGAAACCACCGGATGAGCAGAGAGGGGTTTTCCTTCAATAGGCTGATGGAAAGCAGCAATTGCACTGAGATGGACTCGGATCGATGTAGACTTGAGGCCAGAGGTGGATAAGTGCAAAAGGTAGTCTAAAACAGAAGACAGGAGGAATGTTGAGACTCCTTATCGTGAGAAAAACACCACGTAGAAAATCTAGTCCATTTTTGGTGATAGCATTGTCTAGTGGTAGGTTTCCTAGAAGCCTCTAAAATGTCTCTTACAGGTTAAGAAAACTGAAGCGGAGTTATGTTGAGAGGTACCAAGCTATCAGGTGTAGAGACTGCAGGTTAGAAACATAGAAACATAGAAAAAGACGGCAGATAAGGGCCGCGGCACATCTAGTCTGCCCACCCTAATGACCCTCCCCTATTTAACTCTGTGTAGAGATCCCATGTGATGATCCCATTTCTTCTTAAAATCAGGCACGCTGCTTGCCTCGATCACCTGAAGTGGAAGTCTATTCCAGCGATCAACCACTCTTTTGGTGAAAAAGTATTTCCTGATGTCACCGTGCAATTTCCCGCCCCTGATTTTCCATGGATGTCCTCTTGTCGCCGTCAGACCTTTGAAAAAGAAGATATCTTCTTCTACCTCGATACGGCCCGTGAGGTATTTGAACGTCTCGATCATGTCTCCCCTCTCTCTGCGTTCCTCGAGTGAGTATAGCCGTAATTTATCTAGCCGGTCCTCGTATGGGAGATCCTTGAGTCCCGAGACCATCCAGGTGGCCATTCGCTGGACTGACTCAAGCCTCAGTACATCCTTGCGGTAATGAGGCCTCCAGAATTGTACGCAGTATTCCAGATGGGGCTTCACCATGGATTGGGATGAAGCAGAGATCCCTGACTCTATGTAAGCAGAGATGGAAAAACTGGTAGAAGGTATGGCTCCCTGCTGCTGAGTTGAAGTAAAAGGGAGTACCAAGGTTGTCTGGGCCACCGAGGAGCAATCGGAGTCATGGTGGCATGGTCGTTCTTTAACTTGACAAGAGTCTTGAGAATGAGAGGGAATGCATACAGGAAGAGATTCATCCATTCCAGAATAAAAGCATCTGCCTCGAGGCGATGAGGAAAATAGATCCTGGAGCAGAACTGAGGCAGTTTGTGGTTGTGGGGAGATGCAAGAGATCTATCTGAGGCATTCCCCACTGTGAAAAATTGTGATGAAGAGGTGAGGAATGGAGTGTCCATTCATGAGGTTGCAGAAGACAACTCAAGTTGTCCGCCAAGCAATTTTTCGCCCCTTGGATGTAGACAGCTTTGAGGAAGGTGTTGTGGCAGATTGCCCAGTCCCAAACTTTCAGAGCATCTTGACAAAGGGAGGAAGATCCCGTCCCTCCCTGTTTGTTGACATAATACATGGCGACTTGGTTGTCCATCTGAATGAGGACTACCTGATCTTGAAGATGTTGAAAAGCTTTGAGAGCATTGAAAATCACTCTGAGTTTCAACAGATTGATGTGACACCAACGATCCGTACTGGTCCAGTGGCCTTGAGTACGGAGACCATCGAGATGAGCACCCCAAGCGTAGGTCGAGGAATCTGTTGTGAGGACCTTCTGATGAGGAGGCATTTGAAAAAGCAAGCCTTAGGAGAAATTGGAAGAGAGCATCCACCAGCGGACAGACTGTCTCAATGAAGGAGTGACTGCAATGTGTCGAGAAAGTGGGTCGCAAACCAAGTCTGGCAAAAGGAGTCACGTGTACTGTAGAGGTTATGTGACCTAAGAGTACCATCATGTGTCTCGCTGACATAGAGGAGCGGGAAGACACTGTATGACAGAAGTTGAAGGAGGACTTCCAGACGTTGTTATGGAAGGAATGCTCTGAGTTGGATAGTATCCAGAACAGCTCCGATGAACTGTAGATTCTGAGAGGGTTGAAGTTGGGATTTGGGAAAGTTGATTTCGAATCCCAAACTCTGTAGGAACCACACAGTCTGTTGGGTCGCTACAATACTCCTTGAGATGTTGAATCTTTGATGAGCCAGTCGTCCAGGTAGGGAAATACCTGAAGACCATGGTTTCTGAGATTTGCGGCTACCACTACCAGGCACTTGGTAAACACTCTGGGAGATGAAGCCAGGCCAAAGGGCAGCACTCTGTATTGATAATGCAGATTCCCCACCCAAAATCTGAGATATTGGCGGGAGGCCAGATGAATGGGAATATGAGTATAAGCCTCCTTGAGATCCAGAGAGCATAACCAGTCGTTCTGATCTAGGAGGGGATAAAGGGATGCCAGGGATAACACGCAAAATTTTTCTTTGACTTAAAATTTGTTGAGAGCCCTGAAATCCAGAATGGGTTGCAGATCGCCCATCTTCTTCGGAACAAGGAAGTAATGGGAGTAAAAACCCCTGTTCTCCTGTTCCAAAGGAACTGGTTCGATGGCATGGAGACGAAGCAGAGCTTAAGCTTCCTGAAGAAGAAAGGCGCTCTGGGATGGACTGGAAGGATACTCTCTTGGAAGGTGCTCTGGTGAACCTGAGTGAAATGAAGAGAGTATCCTTCCCTGATGACTGACAGCACCCAGAGATCGGATTTGATTGTCTCCCACTGGTGGTAAAAATGATGGAGACGACCTCCAATAGGGGGAAGATAGGACAGAGACAGAACGGTGGAGGTTATGCTCTGTTTTAAACAGTCAAAAAGGCTGCGCAGCCTTAGGTGCAGCAGAAGGTTGAGGTTTCTGTTGCTTCTGATTCTCCTGTTTCTTAAGAGGAGGGCGAGTGTAAGGAGCCGCTCTTAGAGCAAAACACCTCTGATAAATAGGAGGAGGGCATGCAGGTTTGGCAGGAACTGGCTTTGGCTTAGATCTAACAATAGAAGCAAAGGATTTTTCATGCTCAGACAATTTCTTGGTGGCTGCCTCAATAGATTCATCGAAGAGGTCATTGCCTGCACAAGGAATATTAGCCAAGCGGTCCTGAAGATTAGGATCCATGTCAATGGTATGAAGCCAAGCAAGGCAGCGCATTGCTACAGAACAAGCAGCCACCCTGGCAGACAACTCAAAGGCATCATAAGAAGACTGAAGTAGATGTAATCTGAGTTGTGATAGAAAAGCTATAACTTCTTGAAATTCAAAGTGCTTTTGAGTATCTAAATAACTGATAAATTTAGGCAAAAGAGCAATGAGGAACTCAAAATAAGTTATAAAATTAAAATTGTAATTAAGGACTTTAGAGGACATCATGGCATTTTGATAGATTCGATGTCCGAATTTGTCCATAGTTTTCCCTTCCCTTCCAGGAGGAACGGTAGCATAAACCTTGGAAGGATGGGACCTCTTCAAGGATGACTCCACAAGTAGAGATTGGTGAGATAATTGTGAATTCTCACATCCTTTGCAATGGAGAGTTTTATATCTGAAGTCCAATTTGCCTGGAACAGCTGGAATTGCATAAGGAGTCTCCAGGCATCTGGTAAAAGTCTGAGACAAAAGCTTGTGAAGAGGAAGCTTAAGTGACTCTGCCGGAGGTTGAGGAAGATGCATGACTTCGAGATACTCCTTAGAATATTTGGAACCAGCATCCAATTGAAGGTCCAAGTCTATAGCCATCTGACGAAGAAAAGAGGAGAAGAAAGCTGATCCGCCAATGCCTTGCCTCGAGAAGGACTCGAGGTCATCGAGGCAGCTTGGGTCGAAGAAGCTACGGCTGGAAAAAAGGCATCAAAAGAATAGGGAGACTTGGATGAATCAATCGAAGCCGCTGAGTCCTCGAGGTTTGGAAGTGGAGACCTCGATCGAGGAGTCAGTGTCTAGTAGAACTGGAAGGTATAGATCGAGGCTTAGTTGAAGAAGGATGCTCTTTGGAAGAAGAGCTATGCCTGGAAGTATGCCTCGATGAAGGCCTCAAACGTTGGTAAGAACGGTGCTCGAAGCACATCTCGTAGTTCGACGAGACTTCGCCCCGGAGATGGAAGAAGTCGATGGCACCAAGGAATGGATGGGGCTGGAAGCTGTGGATCGAAGCTCCAGAGGCTTGATGAAGGATCCTCGATGCACCCCCAAAGACTCTGCTCCTTGTATGGAGTGTGAGGATTCCTGTCAAGGCACTTGCAAAGAATCTGCTCCTTGCTTAACGTGCAAAGGTGCCAGACTAGACACTCGCAAAGACTCTGCTCCCTGCATAAAGTGTGTAATCTCAGTCTGAGGCATAGGAAGAGGCTCAACCTCGCGGGAGTCTGCAGAATGGATTAAACTAACAAGCTTTTCCCATATTAGCGAGGAACTGAATGAATTGCTGCTCTAACATGGTCTGGAAAGAAGCCGGCAAGGATAGATCCGCGTCTGAAACCAGACCACCTCCTTTGGCTGGAGGTTCCACAGAGGCAGTGGAAATGTGCTTCAACTTGAAAGTCTTAGGCATCCCTTAAGCACCACTGCTGGAACTTTCTGCTGAGCTATCTGACCTGAGGATACATGGGAAGATACAGCAGACGTTGTCAAGGAAAGAGCCGCTGCAAACGAAGAAGGTCTGATGAGACTTGAGGTCGAAGAAGTGGAGGCAGGAGGATCCTCAGTCGAAGGTGAGACCGAGGTCGGCTTCGGAGTCGAGGAAGTGGTCGAATCCACCCCGAAGAGCTTCTCCACTGAAAGCAGACGACGTTTAAGGGCTCAAAGTTTAAGAATAGCACAGCGCTCACACGACTTCGGGTGATGGTCTGGCCCAAGGCACTTGAGGCACTTACTGTGTGGGTCCGTAAGAGAAATCGCACACTGACACTGGCTACACTTCTTGAAGCCTGTTGTTGGCCGGGACAAAGGAGGAAAAACAGCCGCTGCAAGGTCGAAGCCCCTAGGCTGCGGCTGAGCGGCCTGCCCCGATTCGTGAAGAAAAATAACACAAACCGCAGTGAGAGAAGGCACGAAGTAAGTAAGTTGAACACAAAGAGTCATAGATGGACTTCTTGGCTCCACGGAAAACTGAGAACTGAAGAGACATGCCTTGTGCTGGGCGGGAAGGCACTCACGCATGCGCGGTGCAGCTGACTCGAAACTTCTAGTTTCTACAAGCAATTCTGCTTGCGAGGCTTCCAGTTCGAGGCTCCGTCGTTGACATCACCCATATGTGAGAATAGGCTGCCTGCTTGTCCTGGGATAATAGGCATTATCCAGGGACAGTAGGCAGATATTCTCACAACTCGCCCACCTCCCCTAGTTGGCTTCTTCACTAGGGCATAGAACAGAGATTTTAGAACTCTTCTCAACATGAACAAATTGCTCTAGCTGCTTAAAATAAGTTTAAGCCTGCTTAATAGGTCCCTCTATGCCATTCCTACCAATCTTCCCATTAACACATTATAGTAGAAGATGAATAGTGCTAAAATCTAAAAGGATTAGTGCTACATCTAAATCACACCTAAATACTTCAATATAGTCACAAACAATATTTCAGTACTATGGAAAACGCCAAATCCAGCTGGTTTGCCTTCAATTAGCATATTTTTCTCACAGGTGGCCATAAACTGCTAAAGAACCTCCTTCTCTATAACTTTGGATTAGAATGAATTTCAAAACCTGCACCCAATATCAAATATAAAACTTTGATAACCCAGTTCCTTAGATAATGGTTTAATAACAGCCTACTTCAAACCAAATTTCCTTATATATTCACCTTTCTAGTTCTATTTTAACTTCTGCTGGTCTTAATAATTTCTCTGCTAGTTATTTTTAAATGTACTTTCACACTAATAATTTTACACTTATAAATATGATAAAGAGAATGCATATCATAGTTAACCCGCCTATGTCAAAGATGCCCTATTCTGATATAATTCTTCACATATGCTGTGTTGAAGCTCTGGATGAAGCATGTTACTAGAAATTACATTTTATTACTTCAAGCCATTACAATATGTCTTCTAAATAGAAAACTTTTCAGAAAAGTTAAGACTTCACAATTGACAAAGCATAAAAATTAGGAAAATAAAAATTATTTTTATGGAATATAATACACTCCTCTCTCCATATTCACAGTGGTTACGGGCAGAACATAGCCGTGAATAACTTTCTCATATGTTATTCGCGGTTTTCTTTAAAAACCGTCGAGAATATGATAAAACTGCAAATAACATATGAGAAAGTTATTCACCTCCTCTTTCCGCCTGCTCGGGTCTCTCCTTAATCCTGGTCCCGTCTATAGAGCAGGGGAGAGAGAGAAGCCCACCGCCAACTCCCGTCACATCACTCCAACCCCCTCCACCCCACCAAGCTGCCGCTCTTACCTCCGGGTCTCCTCTCCTCAGAGCCACGGACAATGGCTGGGCGGCGCTCCAGTCCAGGCCATGGCAACAAGAGCTCAAGGGGGGCAGCCACTGCCGCCGCTTGGCACGTGAAGGTCCGGCGGAGATGAGCCCCGTTTGCACTTGACCAGGTGGAAATGAGGCTTTAGCCCACCCCTTTGCAATGGCAGGTATACACCCCATTACTTGATTTGGAATAGGTGTTGGTGGCATGGATGACGTAATTTGGGGGCAGAAGCCAGCACACTAAAAACCGCAAATAGTTGAATCCGCGGGTACCGAAACCGCGAATAAGGAGGGAGGAGTGTAGTTTTATTGTCTATGCAAAAGATACAGAAACTAGAAGTGGCTAATTCTTCATTTGTGTGACATATAACTGTGGTTAACACAACCTTTTCTTCAGTGCTCAGAGATTACTTATGTCAGACCACGAGACAAGTCCTAACAGATGAACATCTATATTTTTCTCCTCTAATCATCACACTGACTTTTGAATTGTAAATACTTTCCAAAATAAAGTTTAGAAAACTACACAAACAACTTAATGTAACACAAATGAAGAATTAGCCACTTCTAGTTTCCATTTCTTTTGCGTATACTATATATTTAATTTTAGAAGTGTGCTACTAGATTGTACTTGCTTCCCTGATTTTTGGGGGATCCTATAGTTTTATTGTCAACATAACATTTTTAGGTGTGCCAAGCACATCACAGCAACAAGTTTTACCCCTACCTTCAGAGTGAAAAGGCTGATGCGCCCTGGCAACTTGTAGAAAACTGCATCTGCTCCGCGTGAATTGGAGTGTAACATGGCATTCAGGCAAGCCAAGGGAGAAGCACCACTGTAAGCAAGGTATCAGAGGCAAGTAAGGAGATAAGGAAATTGCAGGCAATAATCAATTTCTTAATATTTTCATCTCGTAGCACACAGACAAACACAAAAATTATCAAGGAACACCAGTAATTTAAGTTTTATTTCCAGTAGATAAGTGAGACATTCTAGACAGATGGGTTATTTCCCCATAGTCGCATGCAACTGAAGAAGGAATCCACTCTACTTCAGCTGTACTTCACTGGGTTCTCTAGCTCCACCTACAGTTAGTACCCAAGCACTGAGAGCCACCCAATACAAGTGAAGTAGAGGCACCTGTAGCAACAGGCTTAAACAAACTGTTCTGCTCAAGAATCAACTCAACAGCAAAGTTAACCGTCAACACAGGCTTCAAAGGCGCTCAGAAAATACTCCGCTACAAATTGAAACATATATATAAATTCTTCCCAGCCCCCAAGGGCTGACAGGCATCCAAGAATGAGCTCAGAGAAGCAAACAGATTGAAAAAAGTAGGCAGGCACAATAATGACTGGGCAGAAGTCTATAATGTCTCACCTATCTACTGGAAAAAAAAGCTTACCAGGGTAAGTACATAATCTCTTTTTCTAGTGCAATAGATGAAACGTACAAAAGCAGTCCCCAAAAAGCTAGGGCGGGTTTGCTGTGCCAATACTTAACACCGAGGACTCAGAAGCAGAGCCCTGTCTTGCTACCACATCCACTCTGTAAAACTTGGCAAACATGTGAAGAGAAGACCATGATGCCACCCTGCAAATCACCCTGGGGGAGACAGCTCTAGCTTCAGCCCAAGAAGAAGCCACACTCCTGGTAGAATGTACCTTGACGGAAACAGGGGACTGTTTCCCAGAAAGAATGTAGGTTGACAAAATAGCCTTACGGATCCATCTGGAAATCGTGGCCTTGGAAGCGGGAGCACTCCGCTTAATTGAATGAGTCAGCACAAACAAATGTTCAGAGATGAAACTTGTTAGTGACTTCCAGATTACTCAGAAGAATTCTGCACACATCCAGTTTTTTCAACAGGCAATCTTGTGTCCTGGAACCAGATTCTCGAGACTACGACGGGAACTCCCTACAGCCATTTCCTCATGGCGATCTGCACGGGGCAGGAGCATAGGAAGATCGCTCCTGCCCCGAAAGCCCGCTAGACCACCAGGTAAGGCCGGGAAGGTGGCAGGGAGGTAAAAAATATGTTTTTTTTTAATTTTCCCCCTCCCCAGAAAAAAAAGCACAGTGACTTACCGTAAAGGTGTTATCCAGGGACAGCAGGCAGATATTCTCACATGTGGGTGACGTCATCTACGGAGCCCCAATGCGGACAGCTTTTCAAGCAACCTTGATTGAAGTTTCAAGCTTGCTATGCTGCACCACGCATGTGCATGCCTTCTTGCCCACTAGAGGGCGCATCCCCACCTCGTGGTCCTCAGTTCCATAGCCAGCAAAGAAGCCATCCCCGGGGAGGAGGGCGGGTTGTGAGAATATCTGCCTGCTGTTCCTGGATAACACCTGTTACGGTAAGTAACTGTGCTTTATCCCAGGACAAGCAGGCAGCATATTCTCACATGTGGGTGACCTCCAAGCCAACCAAAAAAGGGCAGATGGGAGGATGGCAATTTAGGAAAACAGGTTACGCAAAACCGACTGGCCAAACCGGCCGTCGCTCCTGGATAAAGTAGCCAGACAGTAGTGGGAGGTGAAAGTATGAACCGAAAACCAAGTGGCAGCCTTGCAGATGTCCTCAACAGGTGTAGACCGGAGGAAAGCCACAGAAGCTGCCATAGCCCGGACCTTATGCCCCGTGACTCGACCATGGAGCGTGAGACCAGCCTGAGCGTAGCAAAAAGAAATACAAGCAGCCAACCAGTTGGACAAGGTGCGCTTGGAAACAGAACGTCCTAACCGATTAGGGTCGAAGGACAAAAACAATTGAGGAACCCTCCGATGAGACTTAGTGCGTTGAAGATAAAAAGCCAACGCCCTCTTACAGTCAAGCGTGCGAAGCGCCACCTCGCCAGGATGAGAGTGGGGCTTCGGAAAAAACACCGGAAGAACAATGGCCTGATTGAGGTGGAAATCAGACACAACCTTAGGTAAAAATTTAGGATGGGTGCGAAGAACCACCTTGTCATGATGGAACACAGTAAAAGGCGGGTCCGCAACCAAAGCCTGCAGCTCACTAATCCGACGAGCGGACGTGAGCGCAAGCAGAAAGATCACTTTCCAAGTGAGAAACTTAAGATGAGATTTGTCAATAGGCTCGAAAGGAGGCTTCATCAGTTGAGCCAAAACCACATTAAGATCCCAAACCACAGGAGGAGGTTTCAGAGGAGGATGAACATTCAAAAGACCCCTCATGAAACGAGTAACCAGAGGATGAAGGGAGAGAGACCTACCCTCGAGATGCCGATGGAAAGCAGCAATAGCACTGAGATGCACCCGAATGGAAGTCGTCTTCAGCCCAGACTGAGACAAATGAAGCAAATATTCCAGGACCGAAGTCACCGGAACCGAGCTCGGATCCAGATGGTGCGAGGAACACCAGGATGAAAATCTGGTCCACTTCTGGGAATAGCAAAGCCGAGTCGAGACCTTGCGCGAGGCTTCCAAAACCTCCCTTACAGACTGAGAAACAGGAACTGAAGTCAAGGGGAAAGGAACCAAGCCGTCAGATGTAAGGACTGAAGATTGGGATGCAACAGCGAACCCCGACTCTGAGACAGCAGAGAGGGAAAAACCGGCAGAAGCAGAGGCTCCCTGACACTGAGTTGAAGGAGCAGGTCTGGTCGATTTGAAATGTACCAACGTCCTCAAGATCAGAGGGAAAGGAGGAAACACATAAAGGAACCTCCCTCCCCAGTCGAGAAGAAAGGCATCGGCCTCGAGACGGTCTGGGGAGTACATCCGAGAACAATAAAGAGGCAGTTTGCGAGTCTCTGGAGAGGCAAATAGATCCACCTGAGGCGTCCCCCAGCGGTCGAAGACCTCCTGCAGAACTCGGGAGTTGAGCGACCACTCGTGCGGCTGGAGAAGACGACTGAGTTTGTCGGCCAGACAGTTTCTCTCCCCCTGAATGTAAACCGCCCGAAGGAAGATGTTCTGAGAGACCGCCCACTCCCAAAGGCGCAGGGCCTCCAGGCACAGGGACCAAGAGCCCGTCCCCCCTTGCTTGTTCACATAGTACATCGCCACCTGATTGTCCATCCGCACCAGGACTATCTGATCGCGTAGCAGATGGCAGAACGCTCGAGCAGCCAGAAAAATGGCACGAAGCTCCAAGACATTGATGTGACAAAGACGGTCCTCCGCCGACCATAGGCCTTGAGTCCGTAGACCGTCGAGATGAGCCCCCCACGCGTACTCCGAAGAGTCCGTGGTCAGGATCTTGCGATGCGGAGGGACGAGAAAGAGCAAACCCCCGGAAAGATTGGAAGAGTCGGTTCACCAATGGAGCGAGCGTCTCGAGGAAGGAGTCACTGTCACAGGGCAGGAGACCGGGTCCCATTCCTGACACCACTGGGAGGCAAAGGACCACTGAGGAATCCTCAGGTGCAAGCGGGCAAACGGCGTGACATGAACCGTCGACGCCATGTGGCCCAGCAGAATCATCAGACGCTGCGCCGATACTGAGGGCAGCAGCGAAATCTGGAGACTGAGTCGAAGCAGGGCCTCCAGCCGCGGAGGACGGAGGAACGAACGGAGGCGAACCGTGTCCAGCACGGCCCCGATAAACTGAAGGGATTGAGCAGGGCACAATTGGGACTTGGGGAAGTTCACTTCGAACCCCAGACGTTGAAGGAAGATGATAGTCTGTCGGGTCGCTAAGATAACCCCCTCCCTGGAAGGAGCCTTGATCAGCCAATCATCCAGGTAGGGAAAGACCTGCAGACCCTGGGATCGCAGGGCCGCCGCGGCTACCACCATACACTTCGTGAAGACTCGAGGGGACGAAGCCAAGCCAAAGGGGAGGACCCGGTATTGAAGGTGCAACTTCCCCACCTGGAATCGTAAAAACTTGCGGAAGGCAGGATGCACCGGAACATGAGTATAAGCTTCCTTCAGGTCCAGGGAGCACATCCAGTCCCCTTCCTCCAACAATGGGTACAGGACCGGAAGCGATAGCATCCGGAACTTCTCCTTGACAAGGAACTTGTTGAACCTCCGGAGGTCCAAAATGGGGCGCAAGTCCCCTGTTTTTTTCGGGACCAAAAAATAATGGGAGTAAAACCCCTGTCCCCGCTGGTTCGGGGGGGTACCGGCTCCACAGCCCGAAGACTCAACAAGGCCCTGGCTTCCGAGAGGAGAAGGGGAAGTTGCGTCCGGTTGGAAGGACACGCGCTGGGCGGACTGTCCGGCGGAATATCCCTGACGTTGAGGGAGTAACCCTCCGAGATGACTCGGAGAACCCAGGCATCGGTGGTGATGAGAGTCCAGGCGGGGTAGAAAGCCCGCAACCGACCCCCGACTGGCAACGGGGTCGACGAAAGTGCGTAGGGGGCCCGCCTCCATCCGCTCAGAGCGTCAAAAAGACGGCGCAGGCTTAAACGCCCCTTGTGTCTGTGGCTTCTGTTGGTGAGCTCTGGCCTGCTGAGGTCGCCTGGGTGGAGGCCGGGAGAACACCGGCGTAGACTTCTGCGGATAACGCCGCAGTGGAGGGCGATATGGCTTCGGAGTCAACGCTTTCGCTTGGGGCGCACAAGGGAGGCGAAGGAGCGCTCATGTTTGGAGAGACGTTTAGTAGCCGCCTCCAGAGACTCGTCGAAGAGCTCCGAGCCCACACAGGGCAGATTTGCCAGGCGCTCCTGCAGATTTGGGTCCATGTCCACAATGCGCAGCCACGCTAGGCGGCGCATAGCTACCGCAAACGCGGAGACCCGGGATGTCAACTCAAAGGCGTCGTAGACGGCATGGAACAGAAAGAGGCGCAGCTGGGACAAATTGTCCATGAGCTTGCCAAAGTCCCCCTTGTGCGAGTCGGGCATGACCCCGTGATAACGGGGCATGGACTTGACGAGATGACGCAGGTAGGAAGAGAAGGTAAATGCGTAGTTAAGCACCCTGTTCGCCATCATGGAGTTTTGGTAAAGGCGGTGCCCAAACTTATCGAGGGTACGCCCCTCCCGCCTGGGCGGAACCACCGTGGACACCCGAGAAGGCTGAGATTTTTTCAAGGACGACTCCACCAGCAAAGACTGGTGGGACAATTGAGCCTTCTCGAACCCCTTACAGGGGATCGTGCGGTACTTCGACTCCATCTTAGAGGGGACCGCCGTGACCGCATAGGGGGAATCCAGATTCCGTAAGAAGTCTGCTGCAGGATCTTGTTTAAGGGCAGGCGCGGAGATTCCCTCGGAGGAGAGGGTAAATCCTGTTCCTCCAAAAATTCTTTGGAATAATGGGACCCCGATAACAAGTCCAAGTCCAAAGCCTTCCCCATATCCACCACAAACCTCGAAAACGAGGAGGGCCTCGAGGGGGGGGAAGGGGAGCGAGAGGCCCGTGCCGCCGAGAAGGACGGAGAAGCCTCGCGTGAGTAACAGGGCTCACGACCCGTACCAGCCTCCGATCCTCAGGAAGCCACCCCGAGGGACCGCGTCGGGGTCGGAGACCTCCGAAGCCCCGAGGAGCCCCTCGGGGAAGTCCCCGGGGTACCGAAGCCTTACTCCTCCTCGGGGAGGAACCCCTCGATCCTTTCCCCGCCGGGGAACGGAACAGCCTCGGATTAGTTAGGCTGAGATCCGACACCCGCAGGGTCTCTGCCTCCCGGGTCGGTGAGGAACGACCGCGCCTCCGAGGCGACCCACGGGGATGCTTGGACTTGCGGGATCGGCGCTTCGCCCGAGGCCGACCCGAGGGCGAAGAACCCCGGGAGGACCCCGTCGAGGACTCGGAAGAGGAAATCCTGCGAACCCGGCGCACCTTGTCCCGAGGACGCACGCTCCGCGCAGGCTGGTCACTAGTCGAGGCCGAGGCAGGCACAACCACGGGGACCGAGGTTGGAGCCGAGGTCAGGGTCGCAGCCGGTGCCGAGGACGGCTGCAGGTGGGCCAGGGCACAGGACAGCTCCGAGGAGATAAGCGCCCGGAGCATGTCCTGAAATACTGGGATGGCCATCATGGACGGCATGTCCGTGGCCGGCGGTTGCTCCCTCGAGGGCGACCTCAGTCTCGAGTATTCCCGCGGAGCACCCGACTTCGACGCCCGGGGCGGGGCCGAGGACGACCCACCCGCCCCCGTCGAGGAGCCCGAGGACGGCTTCTTCGAGGCCCCTGGAGTAGAGGAAGGAAGTGGAGACTTACCCGGGGCCGACTTTAGCGTCGCAGACACAGGCTTCGAAGTAGAAGGCATCCACGGCGAGGTCGAGGTCATCAAGGTCGAGGTCGGGGCCGAAGCCGAGGCTGACGTCGAGGCCATCCCCGCTGCAGGATCAACAGTAAAGAGTTCGGCCATGCGGGCACACCGATGGCGGAGCGCTCGAGGCTGAAAAGTGGAGCACCTAGTGCAAGAGTCCGTCGGGTGATCCGCACCCCGGCAGACAAGGCACCACCGGTGAGGATCGGTGATGGAAAGTAACCGATCGCACCGGGTGCACTTTTTAAAGCCCGTCAGAGGACGGGATATGAACAAAAAACACGGCCGGGAACGACCGAGGTCCCGCAGCCGCGGCTACCGGGAGCCCCCGGAGCCTGGAACGAACACTTTTTTTTTTTTTTTTGACGAATTCGGCAACACGAACGAATAAAAACAATAAAAGAAGCACAGCGACCGAGAAAAAGAACCCAGCCGCGGTGTCAGAAGGCAAAAAGGCACGGAGCAAAAACTCAACAGGGCTTCTGGCTCCGCGGAAGAAACAGCACTGAGGACCACGAAGTGGGGATGCGCCCTCTAGTGGGCAAGAAGGCATGCACATGCGTGGTGCAGCATAGCAAGCTTGAAACTTCAATCAAGGTTGCTTGAAAAGCTGTCCGCGTTGGGGCTCCATAGATGACGTCACCCACATGTGAGAATATGCTGCCTGCTTGTCCTGGGATAATCGCGATTATGTGAAATCGCGAGTGCAGAAACCGCAAATGGGGAGGGAAGTGTAGGTTGAAAGGCAGGTAAACACACTTCCTAATTAACATGGAAAGCTGAAACCACCTTCGGCAGGAAGGAAGGAAATGTCCAAACGGAAACCCCAGCCTCTGAAATATGGAGGAAAGGGTCTCTGCAAGACAAAGCTTGTAGTTCCAACACATGACGCGCCAAAATAATGGCAACCTGAAAAACGGTCTTGAGTGTCAAGTCCAAGAGGGAAGCATCTCAAAGTGGCTCAAAAGGAACCTTGGTAAGGCTAGACAGTAGCAGGTTAAAGTCCCAGAAAGGGTTAAGTTGCTTAAACAGCAGTCTGACAAGAAGAGCCCCCTTCAGAAATCTAGCGACATAAGTATGAGATGCCGATGAGGACCGACGGTAAGGGAATCTAGAACAAGATAGCCTGGCCACCTGGACCTAAAGAGAAACAACAGCAAATCCTTTATCTAAACCAGCCTGATGAAAGGTGAGAATCAGCGAGACTGGAGCTCAATAAGAGTTCACCCGGTCCTGGGTGCATCAATGTTGGAAAGCCTTCCATGCCTTACTATAAGCTGAAACCATGAATGACTTCTTAGACTTGAGAAGAGTATCAATAACCAGAGCAGAATATCCTTTGTGCTCTAAGGCTGCGCACTCAAGAGCCATGCTGTAAGAGCAAGGTGATTCAGAGCCTCAATGGAGATCAGAATGTACAGGTCTGGATCTGGGGCTCAGCCGAAGGCTGCGCCCCCTAA
This sequence comes from Geotrypetes seraphini, assembly GCF_902459505.1. Taxonomy (NCBI): domain Eukaryota; kingdom Metazoa; phylum Chordata; class Amphibia; order Gymnophiona; family Dermophiidae; genus Geotrypetes; species Geotrypetes seraphini. Next base: position 116,976,773 of record NC_047094.1, read on the forward strand.
GCAGATCAATCAGATCTGCACACCACGGTCTGCGAGGCCAATCTGGAGTCACCAGAATGACACGGCCCGGATGAGCCGCAATCTGTCAAATGACTCAGTCGATCATTGGCCAAGGAGCAAAGATTTACAGGAGAATATCCTGAGGTCATGGCTTCACCAAACTGTCGATCCCCTTACTTCCAGGCTTGGATCTTCAACTGAAGATGCAATCTGTTTTCTTGTTTCTTTCTGTGGCCTTGAGGTCGAAGCAGCACCCCACTATTGCTTGGAACGCCGCTACAGACAAGACTCATTGCCCAGATCCAGAATCTGTCTGCTGAGGATGTCTGCTTGAACACTGTTTACACCCGCCACATGCGCTGCCGTCAGCACTAGGAGATGACATTCTGCCAAAAGAAAAAGGCGGGCATATCAAGATGGTGGACTGAGGCTGTAAGCGTCTCGAAGTTGAGTACTGCTAGAGCTTTCATTGAACTTATTTTTTGAAAATGCCTCATTCGAAGCGAAAAATCAGTGTGAAGGCGACACCATCACTTCTGCCCACGGAGACATCATCGCCGGTCCAGCAGTCCCTTGATTTCTACACTGTTAACTTCTTCAGTAATGCATCGGGCGGTGCTCCTGCAGGGAGGTGGAGGCGTACCTAAGAAGGATATGGTGATACTCGAGAGGGTTCAGAAGAGAGCGACATGTTTGATAAAAGGTATAGAAAACCTTTCATATGCTGAAAGATTGGAGAGACTGGGGCTTTTTTCGCTGGAGAAGCGGAGACTTAGAGGGGATATGATAGAGACTTACAAGATCATGAAGAGCATCGAGAAAGTGGAGAGGGACAGATTCTTCAAACTTTCGAGAACTACAAGGCATTACCAATCAGAGGCTTAATCAACTCATTCAGTCGTAGATTTTGGTTTGAAAATCTACGACTGAATGAGTTGATTGAGCCTCTGATTGGTAATGCCTTGGTGGCCCTGAATCAGCGGATGAATACAGTTCCCACAAAATGCTGGCCGCGTCGGCAGACAGGCATTTTGATATGACATTTAGTGTCCAAAGATACTCCAACAGTGAAGACTGCTAGAAATGAGATAAGTTTTTGGTCTATTTTTTCAAATACTAGAAACAAGTGCACATTATCATGGAATAGTGCTGAAGAATATTAAGTGTTTTTGAAGAAATTATTTATTTACAGAACTGTTTGGTGAAGGGTTTAAACAATAAGCTTTATAAAAACAAAAAAAGCAACTATAAGTGTGCCAATGATTGGAGCAGGAGTGGTAACACAACGCGGATCATCTCAGTCTGTGATCTGTGCGTAGGCTCCGATTCTGAGGCCCCCCAAAAAAGCCTGAAAGTTTAAGGGCTAGTAACACTGATGTGTACTGTATTGCATATATTTTTTGTGATTTAGTTATTTATACCGCTGGGTTGAGTGGTTTTAGGTTATATAGGATCTAGGAGCAGACAGGAAGGCTTGCCGGCGTGGGAGCACACTCCGCCCCTCCCCCCACCCGATGGGACAATGCTGAGCCAGTTGGAAGGCTCAGCGATTTTCCCAGCACCATTTTTTGTTTTTATAATTTAATTTACTTGCTGGCCCGACATCGCTGGATTCAGCACACTCCACCCCTTCCCCCACCCGATGGGACAACGCTGAGCCAATAAAAGGCTCAGCGCCTAACAGTGCAATGCCATTCGGCACGCTGTCGAAGGCGCGCATCAAAGGCGCCTTAGTGAGCGTGTTTGCGAAGCGACCAAGAAGTGACCCACTCCCATAACACTACCAAAAGTAAAAAACAACTGAAAATCAGCAGCCGAACCACCAAAGACCCTTCCACCAACTATCACCTACAACCAACCACCAAAAAAAAAAAAATGAAGCTAACCTCACGAGCCCAGCACTTCCTACTGTTAATCCTTCTTTTAACCAGCAGCAAATAATCTCCTCCCAACACCCGCTATAGATATAAATAAATTTCTCTTCCAAAATAGGGGAGAATGTTAAGTGAAAGAAACCCAAACCTATAATCTAACACTCTACACTCCATTACCACAGCATGGGGAAGAAGACCAACACACACTAAGACTAAACCACACTGGCACCCCAAATCACTTATATATCCAAACACAACTCACAACTATCACACAGAGATATCTACACTCAAATTCGCCTACTTAAATATCAGAGCGCTAGGTCCAAAAACAGAGCTTATAAAAACCTGGATAAAACACGAAAACCTGGACTGTCTTTTCCTCACAGAAACCTGGCTAACCTTCGACACAGACCCTAGAATAACTGAAGTCTGCCCACAAGGTTACAAAATTACAGTGGTCTGCAGAGAAAAAAAAAAAAGAGGCGGAGGCCTAGTAATCTTAATCAAACAAGACCTAACCCTTAATATAATTGAAAAAACATCTAACCCATACATGGACCTATTAGCTTGCCAACTCTCAAGCACCACACTAAAAGACACACTAAACTGCATGCTCTGCTACATAGCGCCGGGAAACTGGTCTTTAGCAAGAACCGAAGTGGAAGACTTCATATACCAAAACTCACTAATAGCAACCTACAACCTACTCCTAGGAGACCTAAATCTACACCTAGAAGATCAATCATCCAAACAAGTAGACAACTTTCTCTCATTTCTCAAAGCCTTATACTTCCAAATGCTAAATCCACAAACAACTCATGAAAAAGGCCACCAGCTTGATATCACAGCCTTCATGACCCACCAACCATCCTTATCAGAAATTCATACATCTAATGGAACATGGTCTAGATCCATCTGGTCAGACCACTACACTTACTCTTTCAACATCAACTGGACCAAAAACAAAAAAACTATAACAAAACTCAATAAAGTAGCATACACATCACGCAAACTCATCGAACCCTCCATATTCTGGTCTAAAATAGAAGAAACTATTCTAGAAAACATCCCAGAGGACTTCATCTTATAATGAGAAAGATTATGCTCCAACACCCTTGAAGACCTAGCCCCACTGCAAACCAGAACCAGATAAATGGTTCGTCTCCGAACTGCTACAACTCAAAAGACAATGTAGACAACTAGAAAGGAAATGGAGAAAATCAAACTCAGATCATATAAAATCTGCCTGGAAAAAACCCAACAAACAATACAAATCACAATTAAAGGACAAGAGAAAAGCACACTACACCAACTTAATAGGCACTGAAACCCCAAGACAGCAAAAAACTATTCCAAATTCTAAAAACCCTAACTGACACCAAACCCTACCTGACCACTAACAATACTACTACCCCCTCAGCCACACTATTAGCAGAACACTTCCAAAATAAAATTACTAATGCAAGAGCTACCCTCAATGACTCCTCTACCCATCCTAACAAATTCACAATTCTCCCCACAGATAGAGATTCTACTGCAGCAGACAGAATATGGTCTCAATTCCCCAACATTCAATGGCCCAAATTCAACAAATACTACAAAAAATACAGCCATGCATCCTGTGATCTCAACAACTGTCCACCATATCTCCTAAAAACATCCAGCACAAAATTCCGCGCTCTTCTTCTAAACTGGATACAAATCTCGCTCAGAAACGGACACTACCCAACCTACCTCAGCGAAATCATCATCACCCCGATCCTCAAAGACCCCAAAGGACCGATAGACCAAACAGCCAACCACAGACCCATTGCCTCTATTCCCCTCTATGTCAAAATAATAGAAGGACTAGTTGCCAAATTCCTCTCCAATTACCTAGAAAACCAAAACATACTCCCATCCCACGCAATCTGGCTTCAGAAACAACTTCAGCACAGAAACACTACTAGGATCTCTCCTGGACACAGTCAGACAACATCTTAGCACAGGAAAAAAAAGATGCTCATACAACTAGACTAGAGAGCTGCACGGGAGCGGGGACGACGGAAATCCCGCAGGACCCGCGGGTATCCTGCGGGATCCCCCTTCGGGTCACGTGGATCCCGTGGGGACACCCACTAGGGTCGCGGGGATCCTGTGGGGTTAGATGCAAAGCAAACTCGAGCCCCGAGGCTCGTCTTCTTTTTCCTACCTGCCCTGCCGCAGCACACAGCCGACCGGATGTCTTCCACGATGTCACCCCTGATGTCGGAGGGAGGGCTTAAGCAAAGCCCTCCCTCCCTCCGACGTCAGTGCTGACATCGGGAAAACTCCCGGTCCGGCTGTGTGCTGCGGCAGGGCAGGTAGGAAAAATTCAAGGGTTATCATGTTTATATAAAATCAGATCTTGCTAACCAAGTTGCTTCCAGCAGTACAGGGAGACTTGGCTAGGGTCGAACTTAAGAGATTTTTTTTTTGTAATTTTTAAAAATGACAATGTTGAGCTGATTTTTGACTTGGTGCCGTGTGTGTTTCTGCTGCCCTGAAAACTGAGAGGAGCACAAGGATACCAATAGCAGCAGGAAGGGTTGCCACCTTACCCCAGTTCAATGGATGGAGCTAATTTACCCCATTCCATGCAGAAAGCTGTAGGTTTGATTTTCTTAGGAAATCTAATGGGAACCTCAGACCTACAAACCTGCATCTCTAAGGGGGGTCAATTCTAGATGACCCAAGGATGAGATGACAACCCTAGCAGCAAGTGATATGGGGCCTTCAGCCCAGCCCCCCTCACAACTTGTAAAGACACGTCCATTGAAGCCCAGCTTTTTCTTTCCAAAGATCGCTGACATGCTCGACAATCACAGTGTCTATGTAAACATGCAATTTCAGGATTTTAAAGAAAGCTATTTTTATGGTAATTGTTGCTGGTCTATTTTACTATATATATTTATGTAATAAATATATGATAAAAATGAAATGGTAAGAGCCTTCTTTCTGTCTGAGTGCTATCTTCTCAGTCTCTCTGCATGTGTTTCACCTACCCAACAATATATTTATAATGTCTTCTAAGTACTGTATAAGAATTAAATCATGAAAATTCAGGGGAAGAAATTTGTGTATCCCTTCAGCAGTTTAGAAGAAGAATGTGTTTATGGGACCTCTTGACCAGAAAGAGAACTATAGATTTTGTGCCATAAAATCTTTTCCCAGAGGTGACAAGTTGTGGTAGCTAGTGCGGATCCCCAAGGCCCACCAGCTAAAGATCACCCTGCAATTACTGATAAATATCTTAGCTTAGCAGTTGATGGCTGCTGAAAATGGACCTGTATGCTTTTTTTTTCCATGCATATGCAAGGGTGCTGGAGTCAGCCATTTAAGAAGCTGTTGCTGAACATAGATGTCTTCTAGGTACCTTTAGTGATATCTTCAGGTGGTAGTGCTTGAGGATCCCCACTAGTTCAGATACCTTTTTTTTTTTTTTAAGTGAAGTTTTTTTAGGGGGAGGGCAGAGGTAGAGAGGGCATTTAGTGCCCATCGTTAAGGCTCTGGATATTTCATGACCTTCTTCCACTTAACTGTACCTACCACTCTTACTCCTCTTTCCTGCCCTAATTAGGGAAATAGTAAGCAGTAATTCTAAGTCTCTTTATTCAAGAAATGAATATAAAGACATGCTATTGCAAGATTGGTCCTCTCTGATTTGTAAAAAACAAAATAAAAGTTTGACAAGTTAAGAAGAAGTAAACTTAATGAGTAAGGCAGTGGGCTGAGTATTTATTTATATTTTATATTTACATTAGAGGCTCTAGTAGAAACCCGTTTACAAAGTATGTATTCTTCCCAATTAATATTTCCAAATTAATAAAGTCTCTTTGCTTATTTGTAAATGGGTTTCTACCAGAGCCTTTAATTCAATAGCATAATTAAATGAAATAACTATTTCTGAAGTTTGTAGGGATCGGCAGGGACGGAGGAGATTCCTCACGGGGATGGGTAGGGACGGAGGGGATTCCTCACGGGGACAGGTGGGGACAGAGGGGATTCCTCGCGGGGACAGGTGGGATTCCTCACGGGGACGAGTGGGATTTTGGCGGGGACAGGTGGGATTTCTGTGCCCGCGCAACTCTCTAAACTAGACCTGACAGCTGCATTCGACTTGGTGGATCATAACATATTACTACAAATCCTAGATACAATAGGTTTCACAGATAAAGTATACTCATGGTTTGAAGGATTCCTTAAATCAAGAACCTATAGAGTAAAATCAGATAAAGAAAAATCTGAACCTTGGTCAAACCCCTGCGGAGTTCCCCAAGGATCCCCTCTATCACTGACTCTCTTCAACCTCTATACAGCCTCCCTCAGCTCACACCTGGACAAACAAGGCATAACCTCCTACAGCTATGCAGATGACATCACCATTCTCATACCCTTCGATCAACCAAAACTCTCCATGACAAACACAATACACCAAACACTAAAATCAGTAGCAACCTGGATGAAAGATTACAAACTGAAATTGAACCCAGACAAAACTAAATTCATCCTCCTCGAAAACAACAAAATACCAACCATAATCAACATTGAAATCAACGCCATCAACTATACCATAAAACCCACTCTAAAATTAGTAGGAATAACAATCAACAGATGCTGCACCATGCAACCGCAAATCAATAAAACAATACAAAAATCATTCTCAGTCATGAGAAACTTAAGACAAATTCAAAAATTCTTTGAAAAACCACAATTCCAGCTTATAGTTCAGTCCCTAATACTAGGCCTATTTGACTACTGTAACATCCTCTATCTCCCTTGCCCTGCAACTATAACAAAACAACTACAAACTATCCAAAACATAGCACTGACTCAACTACTCATTGAAGAAACATGACCACATTACAGAAGCATATCTCAAATCACATTGGCTTCCAATACCAGCAAGAATACAATTTAAATTCTACTGTCTACTATTTAATACTTTATACAGAGACAGTCCAATCTACCTGAATAACAGCCTCATCCACAACACCTCAACCAGACATAGGAAAACTCACACCCCTTTCTCATACCCTCCAATTAAGGAGGTCAAACAGAAAAAACTATCTGATGACCTCCTGGCCACTCAATCAGCCAAACTAAACAACCAAATCGCCAATCTACTGACAGCATTCCTCGACTACAAGACTTTTAGAAAAGAAATAAAGACTATAATCTTCAAGAAAGCCCTGAAAAAAGAAACCGCAAGTTTCAATCACCACCTCTCACTAAAGCCAACTACCCCAAACAAATAACCATATTCATTTCTTACTCTCTTTGAAAATGACCAAACTTTTTTTTTTTGGGCAAGTTTTGTTGTAATACATCCTTGATAATTCTTTTGTGATCCTACTTGAACTGCAAGGTAATGGCGGAATAGAAATCCCTAATGTAATGTAATGTAATTTAATAACCTCATACAGCTATGCAGATGACATCACTATTCTCCTCCCCTTCGACCACCCAGAACCCACCATGACAGGCGCAATACACAGAACACTCGAAACAGTAGCAACATGGATGACAGAGCACAAACTAAAACTTAACTCTGACAAAACAAACTTCATCCTCCTAGAAAACAACAAAACTCCAACCTTAACAAATCTAGTAATAAACTCAATCTCATACCCCATTCAACCCACACTAAAACTTCTAGTACTGATTGACAGAGGCTGTATCATGCAACCACAAATCAACAAAGTAATAAAAGCATCATTCGTGACCATGAGAAACCTAAGACAAATCCGAAAATTCTTCGACAGGAAACAATTCCAACTTTTGGTACAATCTCTTATCCTTGGACTAATAGACTACTACAACATACCTCCCCTGCCCAGCGACCATGATAAAGCAATTACAAACAATACAAAATACAGCCCTAAGACTTATCTACTCATTGAAAAAATATGACCACATCACAGAAGCATACCATGACTCACACTGGCTCCCAATACAAGCAAGAGTACATTTCAAATTCTACTGCCTACTATTCAAGGCTATTAATGGAGAAAGCCCAACCTACTGGAACAACCGACTAACTCAATCCACCTCAACCAGGCACAGGAAAACTCACTCACTATTCACACACCCACCATCCAAAAATGTCAAACGAAGAAAACTATATGACAACCTAATAGCCACCAAAGCAGCTAAACTGGACAGACAAATCACCAAACTGTTGTCCTCGACCACAGACTACAAAACTTTCAAGAAAGAAAGTAAAATCCTACTCTTCAAAAAATACATAAAACCTATTTAACACGACCAGTTCCTACCCAATCCCTACCTACCCACTCTATACTCATAACAAATCTTAAATGCTTCTAATTACTCAACATGTACAGTGTTCTCCCCAGCGCTTTTCAGCCGGGCGCTCTGCCCAGCAAATTTAGATTACCGCCCGGCTGTCATCTGCCGAATCCTGCTGCCATCACTACTTAACGCGCAGCCTGAAGAGCCGCCGAAAGACTCCCGCCGGACTTTAAAATAAACAAAACCCAGCTTCCCTCCGAAACCGGAAGTTACGTCGGGGGGGTAGAGAAGAGAAGCCAGCACGAACCATTAGAGCACCGGAGCATGCGGGAGATAGGCCTGCCACGGAGGGAAGCTTACTTGCTCTTGCTTACTTCAGGCCTTTCTCGCTGCCGGGTCCTGCCTACTTCTGTTTCTATGAAGGCAGGACCCCGGCAGAGAAGAAGGCCCGAAGCTGGCAACAGCAGCGAATTGTGAATGCTGCTGCCTGAAGAAGTTCATGACGCCAGGCCTTGGGTGACAGAAGGAGGAAAGGGAGCAGAGGGGGAGAGACTTGCTGCACCCAACTGGAGGGAGAAAGAAGATGAGGGAGGGAATGAAACGAGATGCCAGGGATTGGAGGGAAGGAGGAAAGTATGCCAAATCAAGGGAAAAGGAAGGGGGAAAGGAAGAAGAAGATTTCAGAGCATGGAGGGAGAAGGAGAGATGGAAGAAAAGGAAAGAAGTGAGATGCCATAGAATCAGGGAAGGGAAGATACCAGACTGTGGGGTGCGAAGGAAAGAAAGGAGAAGAGAGAGTTCCCAGAGCATAGGGGACGGGGTGTTGACAGAGAGAGAAAAATGGAGAGGTGGCAGAGCTGAAATCAATCATGTACAAAGGAGAAGAAAAGGGGCACAGGATAGACAGTTTATTGAAGGAGCATAAAAAGAGGGAAGATGCCATATGGAACGGGGAGAGGGTGGACAGTGGATGGAAGGGGCTGATGCTGCATGGAAGACAGAGCGGACAGATGCTGGCTAGAAAGAAGAGTGAAGACAAGATGATTAAAGCAGAAACGACAAAAGGTAGAAAAAATTTTTTTTGTTGCTTTACGTAGAATCAAGTAGTATTGTATCTATTGATTAAAGTTTATAAATAGGAAATGGAAATAAGGCAGTTTTTTGAGGACTAAACCCCTTTCCTCAGGTCAGGACAGGATACCATACCATAACAGCAGGGGTGCCCAAATGGTCGAGCGCGATCGACCAGTAGATCACAAAGGCAATGTGAGTCAATCGCGTTGCCTTGGCAATCTTTTTCTTCCTGCCTCCCTGAGCCAGGCCAGGTGCGTACAAGCGCCGGACTCATAAGACTTCACCTCTGACGTCAATTCTGACGTCAGAGAAGAAGTTCTGGGCCAGCCAATCGCTGCCTGGCTCTTCCTCTCCGACGTAAGAATTGACATCAGAGGTGAAGTCTTGTGAGTCCAGCGCTTGTATATTCCTGGTCTGGCTCGTGGAAGCAGGGAGAAATCAGCATGGTGGCTTAGGGGGTAGGGAAAGAATCGGGGAAGTGGAGAAATTGGCACGATGGCTTGGGGGGGGCAGGGGGTGATAAAGAAAGAGAGACAGAAAGAAAAGGGGAGGGGCAGAAAGAAAAAAATATTGGATTTATAGTCAGAAGAAGGAAGTGCAAACAGAGACTCATGAAATCACCAGACAAAAAGGTAGGAAAAATGATTTTATTTTCAGTTTAGTGATCAAAATATGTCTGTTTTAAGAATTTATATCTGCTGTCTATATTTTGCACTATGGCCCCCTTTTACTAAACCGCAATAGCGGTTTTTAGCGCAGGGAGCCTATGAGCATCGAGAGCAGCGCAGGGCATTCAGTGCATCTCCCTGCTCTAAAAACCAGTATTACAATTTAGTAAAAAGGGAGGGGGTATATTTGTCTATTTTTGTATAGTTGTTCCTGAGGTGACATTGCATAGAATCGTCTGCCTTGACCTTTTTGAAAACCCGCGGAATATAAATGATAATTAACATTTTCTCTGCGTACAGTGTGCTTTGTGGGTTTTTTTTAATTTTATTGTTGGTAGATCATTTTGACTTGGTCATTTTAAAAGTAGCTCGCAAGCCCAAAAAGTGTGGGCACCCCTGCTGTACAGTCATTTCTTGTATGACTGGATGAGCTATATTTATCTTTTTTTTTTAGTTGTTTAAATTCATGCAGAAATAAATGGCTAGATTGAAATAATGACTTCATTAATGCCTTTCCCTTTTTTAGACCTCTATACCATTTGAAAGAGGGCAAATACTTATTAAATTTAGTAAAAATATTCTGGTACAAGTGTCAAACCATAAAAAAGGAAGTCATATTGAGCATTGGAAAATAATAATAATAATTAACTAATAAAAATAGTATACATTTAGGGCTCCTTTTACTAAGTTCCGATAGTGGTTTTAGTGTGCGCTTAGCGCGCGGAGGAATTGCCATGCGCGCTAGATGCTAATGCCAGCATTGAGTTGGCGCTAGTTTTCCTATGTAGTGCAGGGGTTTGCGCGCGCTAAAAATGCTAGCGCACCTTAGTAAAAGAGGGGGTTAATTTTCCCCACCACCAAATTTCCCCATCCCGCCCCACCCGGCTACTTTTTCATGTCACCCGGCTGAAAAAAATTTCTGGGGAGAACACTGATGTATCACCTTAAGGTCTCGACAACTCTTTATGTAATTCTTATGTAACTCTTACATAAGAACATAAGAAGGTGCCTCCGCTGACACAGACCAGAGGTCCATCTTGCCCAGCGGTCCGCTCCCGCGGCGGCCCATCAGGCCTATTGCCTGAACAGTGGTCCCAAACTAATTTTGTAACTTACCTCTCTAATCCTGTCCCTATAACCTACCTCTACTCCTATCTGTACCCCTCAATCCCTTTGTCCTCCAGGTACCTATCCAATCCTTCTTTGAAGCCCTGTAGCGTGCTCCTGCTTATCACATCCTCTGGTAGCGCGTTCCATGTATCCACCACCCTCTGGGTGAAAAAGAACTTCCTGGCATTTGTTCTAAACCTTTCCCCTTTCAATATCTCTGAGTGCCCCCCTTGTACTTGTAGTTCCCCATAATTTGAAAAATCTATCCCTGTCTACTTTTTCTACACCCTTCATGATCTTGAAGGTTTCTATCATGTCTCTTCTAAGTCTCCGCTTTTCTTGTTACCTCCTGACAACTCTTATGTAATCCGCCTTGAACCGCAAGGTATTGGCGGAATAGAAATCACCAATGTAATGTAATGTAACTACTCAGTAGTGTATTTGGAATCAGAGTCCAAATTAATCTTGAGTTCCTTACTCATTTGACATAGAAAAGAAGGATATCTGTTCCAAGGTAGGCCGATCTCGAGGGGAAGGTGACCTTGAAGCGCCTCGAAGAACAGAGAGCGAGGATCTATACCTCGATGGATGCCTCGACTGATGTGGAGAACTGTGCCTCGAACCAGGCAAGTCTCGCAGAGAAGAAAGTCAAGGAGTCTTTGCCCTATACCTCAGGAAGAGCGATGCCTTATGCGAGGAACGAGGGCTGGAGATCGAGACACCACAAGAGATTGAACTCCTGGTGTCGAGGCATCTCAAGGCACTGACAAGGACTCGGCTCCTTGAATAGCGTGCTTATGCTCCAGACGAGACATTCGCAAAGAATCAACTCCTTGCATACAGAGTGTGGAATCCTCTTGAGGCACTCCCAAGGACTCGACTCCTTGTACAGAGTGAGGAGATTCAGCTCGAAGCTCAGCCAAGGCTTGACTCCAGGTGTTATTGCTGAGTGCTCAGGCTGGACTGCAGGAAGCAGAGTCGATGCAGGAGTATGTTTGGCAAGGATATTGCCCAACTAACGATCCAAACGTGAATCCGAGACTGGAGGATCTGGTACTTTTGGTGTAGCAACAGTCTCCGAGGAAGAACGACTCTTCAACTTGGAGACATGCTTCTTAGACAGCTTGATAACCATTGCTGGCACCTGACCTGAGGGAGGCAGCGAGGCAAGTGTCTCATCAGGAGAAGACATAGCAGATTTACTCGAGGACGAGGTCCCTTCGAACAAGGCAGGCTTGATCAAAGACGAGGCTGAGGCAGAAGGCGGAACCCCAGTAAGCTTGAACGGATGGAAGATCGAGGTCGAGACCAGGGCAAGGGGATCCATAACGCCAAAAAGTTTCTCCACCTGAACTCGACGATGCTTGCGGGCTCGAGGTTGAAGGGTAGCACACAGCAAGTACACGACTCCGGACGATGGTCAGGTCCCAAACACTGAATACACCACCTATGTGGGTCAGTGAGGGAGATCATGCGCTGGCAACGGCTACACTTCTTGAAGCCTGTGACCAGTCTGGACACAGACGGAAAGATGGCTTCAGCGAAACCGAAACCTGCCAGCGGAGGCCAGAAAGCAGGCCCCGCCGTGACAAAAGAAAATAATTAAAGTCTTTTCATTTTATATTTTTTTTAGAAATGAAAACGAGCAACACACACAGCGACCCTGAAAAATAACAAAACACAAGCCGTGGTGAGAGAAGGCTTGAAGTTTAGAACTGAGTCTAGCACAGAGCATCGAAAACAAGACTTCTCGGCTCCGCAGAAAACTGAGAACTGAGGAGACGCAAGCCCTTGCCTGGGCGGGATGTCACTCACGCATGCGCGGTGCTGCAATCGCAAACTAAGTTCTGCAAGCAAATCAGCTTGCGAAGCTGTCCACATCTGGACTCCTTGGATGACGTCACCCACATGTTGAGAATAGGCTGCCTGCTTGTCCTGGGATAATAGATTATATAAACGTAACCTTAAAAGCTACTATCTAAATAAATGTATTTTTTCTCCTAAATTCATAACTGTGATATTTGCCTGCCTGCTCAGTCCCCTTAGTTACCTGGAGATATGAGCAGACTTTGCTTACCCCCACAAATATTCACCCAGCTACCATCGCACAAAAACACAAAAAACTACCTCATTTCCTTCAATCCTTCTGCTTCTATAACTTGCAAAATTTGTTTTGGGGTCATGGGAGCATCAGAGTAATTTTCCAGCACCTGAAAGAGAATAAAAGCACAAATAATGGGAGTTATTCCCAGAACATACTCCAAAACAACCTTTCATTCAGGCTATTCTAATAGAGTGTCTTTTTAGCATATGCAACAGGAACTGCAAAACACACAAGAAAATTATTTATTAGTGAATAATCTGAATTAAAACTATCTAATTTTCCTGTCTTTCCTAGGCAAGAATTCTTTTTTGAATGGCATGATTTACTTTTACTTTATTTCATCCAACTGCTGTAATTCTGAAGGTATGAGCTCTTGGTAAACAAGAAAAAAATTTCCTTGATTTATTCATGAAACAAAAGATATCCACAAAAATGTGTATTCTGAGGAATAAATTAGGACACCCCTATATATACTCCCACTTAAAGTGGCTCAAATCACAAACAAGTATATCACATCAGATGCACATAATTAGAACATCGTTACTCAGCATTTTGAAGGTTTGCCCTACTTAAACCTCAAACATTTAGTTTGGTTTGCTCATGACTGCTGCAGTGAAAATGAACACCATGATGAGATCAAAAGAGCAGTCTGAGGCCTTCAAAAAGAAGATTGTAGCAGCTTATAAGTCTGGTAAGGGATTTAAAAAGATCTCAAAAGAATTTAACAGTCATTCCACAGACCAGAAAGCACAGTTACTTACCTTAACAGGTGTTATCCAGGGACAGCAGACAGATATTCTCACATATGGTTGACGATGCAGACAGCTTCATAATCAATCTTGCTTGAAGAACTTCAAAAAGTTTGCGACTGTCGCACCACGCATGTGCGAGTGCCTTCCCGCCCATAAGGCGTGTGTCTCCTCAGCTTCTTCTCAGTTCAGATAGTTAGGGGAGGTGGGAGGGTTGTGAGAATATCTGCCTGCTGTCCCTGGATAACACCTGTTAAAGTGAGTAATTGTGCTTTATCCCTGGACATGCAGGAGCACATTCTCACATATGGGTGACCTCCAAGCTAACCAGAATGGGATGGTGGGAGTGTTGGTGTTTAGGAGAATAAATTTTGTAATACTGTTTAGCCAAAATGGCCATCCCGTCTAGAAAAAGAATCCAGACAATAGTGAGAGGTGAATGTATAAACCGAGGACCAAGTGGTCGCTTTGCAGATTTCCTCGATAGGTGTAGATCTAAGGAAAGCTACTGAAGCTGCCATAGCTCTAATTTTGTGAGCTGTAACTCAACCCCCTATGTGCAGACCAGCCTGAGCATAACAAAATGAGATACAAGAAGCCAACCAGTTGGAGCTTGTTATTTTGGAAACAGGATGCCCCAACTTGGATCAAAGGAGACAAAAAGTTGAGGAGAAGATCTGTGTGACTTAGTCCTTTGCAAATAGAAGGCCAAAGAATGCTTGCAGTCCAGAGTACGAAGAGCTGATTCTCCAGGATGAGGATGAGGCTTGGGAAAAAACACTTGAAGCACAATTGATTGATTGAGATGAAATTCTGTAACAACCTTTGGTAAGAATTTTGGATGAGTACAGAGTACCACCTTGTTGTGATGGAATACTGTGAAAGGTGGGTCCGCTACTAAAGCTTGCAGCTCACTAACTCTGCGAGCAGAAGTGACAGAGATGAGAAAGACAACATTCCAAGTGAGATATTTCAGATGATCCATAGACATTGGTTCAAATGGAGGCTTCAACAATTTAGTAAGAACATTGAGATCCCAAACCACTGGAGGTGGTTTGATATTGAAAAGTACTTTCATTAATTTGGAAACCACAGGATGGGCAGAAAGAGGTTTCCCTTCTAGTGGCTGATGGACTCTCTAATTGAAGTTGATTTGAGGCCAGATTGAGATATATGAAATAATCCAAAACTTAAGTCAAGGAGGTAGACTGAAGCTCTTTGTGATGAATATCGCACCAAGCAGAAAACCTAGTCCACTTCTGGTTGTAACATTGTCTGGGGCAAGTTTTCTGGAAACATCTAAAATGTCTGACAGATTGAGAGAAAGCACAGTTACTTACCGTAACAGGTGTTATCCAGGGACAGCAGGCATATATTCTCACATGTGGGTGACGTCATCTACGGAGCCCCGGCGCGGACAGCTTTTCAAGCAAACTTGATTGAAGTTTCAAGTTTGCACACTGCACCACGCATGTGCATGCCTTCTCGCCCACTAGAGGGCGCATCCCACCTCGTGGTCCTCAGTTCCATAACTAGCAAGGAAGCCATCCCCGGGGAGGCGGGCGGGTTGTGAGAATATATGCCTGCTGTCCCTGGATAACACCTGTTACGGTAAGTAACTGTGCTTTATCCCAGGACAAGCAGGCATGATATTCTCACATGTGGGTGACCTCCAAGCTAACCAAAAACAGGGCAGGTGGGAGGATGGCAATTTAGGAAAACAGATTTTGTAAAACTGACTGGCCAAACCGGCCGTCACTCCTGGATAGAGTGTCCAGACAGTAATGAGAGGTGAATGTATGAACCGAAGACCAAGTGGCAGCCTTACATATTTCCTCCATCGGAGTGGATCGGAGAAAGGCTATCGAAGCTGCCATTGCTCGGACCTTGTGCCCCGTGACTCGACCCGGGGGAGGAAGGCCAGCCTGAGCGTAGCAAAAGGAAATGCAAGCGGCCAACCAGTTAGACAGAGTGCGCTTGGAAACTGGATGCCCTAATCGATTGGGATCGAAGGACAAAAACAATTGAGGAACCTTCCGATGAGACCTGGTGCGTTGAAGATAATATGCCAACGCCCTCTTACAGTCAAGCGTGTGAAGCGCCGTCTCGCCGGGATGGGAGTGGGGCTTCGGGAAGAACACAGGAAGGACAATGGACTGATTGAGGTGGAAGTCAGACACAACTTTAGGTAAAAACTTAGGATGGGTGCGGAGAACCACCTTGTCGTGATGAAAGACAGTGAAAGGAGGGTCCGCAACTAAGGCTTGCAACTCCCCAATCCGCCTGGCGGAGGTGAGGGCGATCAGAAACACCACCTTCCAAGTCAGAAATTTCAAGAGGGACTTGTTGAGTGGCTCAAAAGGGGGTTTCATCAGTTGAGCCAGGACCACATTCAAATTCCACACGACAGACGGAGGCTTAAGAGGGGGACAAACCCTGAGTAACCCTTTCATGAAGCGTGTCACCAAGGGATGGAGAGACATAGGGCGTCCATCCAGAGGTTGGTGGAAAGCAGAAATCGCACTGAGATGAACCCGCACCGAAGTGGTTTTCAAGCCAGAGCGCGACAAATGAAATAAATAGTCCAGAACCGAGGATACCGGAACTGATACCGGATCCAGGTGAAAAGACGAACACCAGGTGGAAAACCTGGTCCATTTCTGCGCATAGCAAAGCCTCGTCGAGATCTTGCGGGAGGCTTCCAACACCTCCCTCACCGATTGAGACAGGTCCGGAGGAGTCAGGGAACAAGAAACCAAGCTGTCAGGTGCAATGACTGCAGATTGGGATGTAACATGGATCCTTGACTCTGAGATAGCAGAGAAGGAGAGACAGGTAGGGGAAGAGGCTCCCTGGCACTGAGCTGGAGCAGCAGGGAGAACCAGTGCTGACGCGGCCACCGAGGTGCTATGAGAATCATCGTGGCCGTGGACGATTTTAGGTGTACCAACGTTCGCATGATCAGAGGGAACGGAGGGAATGCATACAGGAACCTCCCTTCCCAGTCTAGTAGGAAGGCATCCGCTTCCAGACGGTCCCGCGAGTACATCCGAGAACAATATAGTGGTAGTTTGTGTGTCTCCGGAGAGGCAAACAGATCCACCTGTGGCGTTCCCCAGCGAGCGAAAACCTCGCGTAGAACTGCTGGGTGTAGGGTCCACTCGTGCGGTTGCAGAAGTCGACTGAGTTTGTCCGCCAGGCAATTCCGTTCTCCTTGGATGTAGACCGCCCGGAGGAAGATGTTCCGGGAGGCCGCCCACTCCCAAAGGCGAAGAGCCTCGGAACAGAGGGGCCAAGATCCCGTTCCCCCCTGCTTGTTCACATAGTACATTGCCACCTGATTGTCCGTGCGGACGAGGACCACCTGGTCCTGCAATATGTGAACGAAGGCTCGAAGTGCTAGGAAGATGGCCCGCAGCTCCAGCACGTTGATATGACACCGACGGTCTTCTGCCGACCACAGGCCCTGCGTGCGAAGACCGTCGAGATGGGCTCCCCACGCGTACTCCGAGGAGTCCGTGGTCAGGACCTTGTGAAAAGGCGGAGTGCGGAACAGTAGCCCCATGGACAGATTTGAAGAGTCTGTCCACCAACGCAGCGATTTCCGCAAAAGCGGAGTCACCGAAATGAGGCGAGACACCGGGTCGCACTCCTGACGCCACTGGGACGCGAGGGTCCACTGAGGGATCCTCAGATGTAGCCTCGCAAACGGCGTGACATGTACCGTCGAGGCCATATGGCCCAGCAGCATCATCATGTGCTTGGCCGACACCCTCGATAGTTGAGAGACCTGGCGGCTCATCCGTACCAAGGCTTCCAACCGCTGGGTCGGCAGGTAGGAGCGCAGGCGCACCGTGTCCAGCACCGCACCTATGAATTGAAGAGACTGAGACGGCCTCAACTGAGACTTTGGAAAGTTTATCTCGAACCCGAGAGTTTGCAGGAAGGCAATAGACTGTCGGGTCGCTGAGATAACCCCCTCCCTGGTCGGGGCTTTGATGAGCCAATCGTCCAGGTAAGGGAACACATGGAGTCCACGTGACCTCAGGGCTGCCGCGACCACCACCATGCACTTCGTGAATACTCGTGGGGACGCGGCCAGGCCGAAGGGCAGAACCCTGTACTGGAGGTGGAGGTCCCCCACCTGGAATCGTAAGAATCTTCGGCAGGCGGGGTGCACCGGAACATGGGTGTATGCTTCCTTCAGGTCGAGGGAGCACATCCAGTCCCCTTCCTCCAAGAGAGGATACAAAACCGGGAGAGATAGCATTCGAAACTTCTCTCGGGCCAGGAATTTGTTGAGCTTCCTGAGGTCCAGTATGGGGCGTAGGTCCCCGGTCTTTTTTGGAACCAAAAAGTAGCGGGAGTAAAACCCCGTACCCCACTGGTCCTTGGGGACCGGCTCGACCGCCCGAAGCTTCAAGAGGGCTTTGGCTTCGGTTATAAGGGTCGGTAGCTGCGAACGATTGCAGGGGACTGAACTTGGGGGACTGTCCGGTGGCGAGGACACAAAGTTGAGCGAGTAGCCCTCGGAGACGATCCGGAGCACCCAAGCGTCTGAGGTAATCCCGGTCCATGCCTCCCGGAAGGACCGAAGACGGCCCCCGATAGGAAGGGGTTCCTGTGAAAGTGCGGAGGGGAACCCGCCCCGTCCGCTCAGCCCGTCAAAAGGAAGGCGCGGGCTTAGAAGGGCCCTGCGCCGGGGCTTGGGTTTGTCCCCCTCTGCCTCGCTGAGACGGACGTCTCGGAGGCGGTCTCGAGAAAGCCGGGGTCGACTTCTGAGGGTATCGGCGCGGCGGAGGCCGGAAGGGTTTCTGCGGCGGGGGCCTAGGTTTGGGGCGGACCAGGGATGCTAGAGAGCGCTCCTGCTCCGACAAGCGCTTGGTCGCCGCATCCAATGACTCGTCAAATAACTCGGACCCCACACAAGGCAAGTCTGCCAGGCGTTCCTGCAGGTTTGGGTCCATGTCGAGGGTGCGAAGCCAGGCCAAGCGGCGCATGGCCACCGCGAGGGCCGACACCCTCGAAACCAGCTCAAAGGCGTCGTACACTGCATGGAATAGGTACAACCGCAGTTGAGACAGGTTGGACATAAACTTATCGAATCCTGCTCTTTGGGAGTCCGGTAACGAGTTTCGATATTGAGGAAGGTCCTTCACCATACCACGCAAATAGGAGGAAAAGGTGAAGGCGTAATTTAGAACCCTGGTGGCCATCAGGGAATTTGAATAGAGGCGACGGCCAAACTTGTCCAGGGTCCGCCCCTCCCTGCCTGGTGGAACCGCCGCAGAAACCCGTGAGGGCTGTGATTTTTTAAGAGCAGACTCCACCAGAAGAGACTGGTGTGAGAGCTGCGCCTTATCGAACCCTTTAGGGGGAATCGTCCTATACTTCGATTCCATTTTTGAAGGCACAGACGTGACTGTAAGAGGGTTTGACAAGTTCTTCAGCCAGGTTTGCAGAAGGACACTGTTGAGAGGGAGTCTAGGCACCTCTCTAGGAGTGGGGAGGTCCTGTTCCTCCAAAAATTCTTTGGAATACCGAGAACCTACCATCAGGTCAATCCCCAGGGCTTGGGCCATGTCCTGAACGAAGGATGAAAATGAGGACGGCCTAGCCTGGGGAGACGGGGTTCTCGACCGCCCCACCGAGGAGAGGGGGGAGGCCTCATGGGAATAATGAGGATCCCTAACAGATCCCGAATCCCAGGATCCCCTCTCGAGGGCCCTCGAGGGGGAAGGGGAAGTTATCCTCCTCGCAGAACCCTTGGGTGAGGACCCCGGGGTTCGTGGGACACTCTCCCGTTTCCTCGGCGAGGCGGCCCGGGAAGACTTCCCAAGAGGTGAGCGGAGGAGCCTCGGGTTGTCGAGGCGCAACTCCGACACCTGCAGCGCCTCGCCCCCGAACGACGAGGAATGGTCGCGCCGAGGCGAGCCTCGGGGCCGCTTAGACTTCCTCGATCGACGCCCCGTCCGAGGTCGCGTCGAGGGCGAGGCGTGCCTGGAAGACCCGGAGGAAGAGGAGGAAAGACGGCGCACTCTGCGCAACTTTTCTTTGGGCCTTACACTCCGCTCAGGGGGTTCCCCCGAGGTCGAGGTCCGGGGCGGGGCCGAGACCGAGGTGAACGGGGCCACAGTACCCGAGACCGAGGTCGCCGAGGCCGGGGCTCCCGAGGGAGCCGAGGTCGGGGCCTCCGAGACCGAAGGCGCCCCGGCCGAGGTCGAGGCCGCCGGAACCGCAGCACGCTGCAACACTTCCAGGGCTCCCGACAGCTCCGAGGAGATCAGAGCTCGGAGGAGATCCTGGAAGGCCGGAATCCCCACGAAGGTGGGGAGTTCCGAGTCCGGGGCACACTCCCTGGAGGGCGACCTCGGTCTCGAGTATTCCCTCGGGGTGTGCGGAGTCGAGGTCCGATGCGGGGCCGGGGTCGACCCACCCGCCTTGGCCTGACTCGAGGATGGCTTCTTTGCTGAAGGGGATGGAACAGAGGACTTACCCGAAGCTTGCTTCACTGACGACGCCTTCGAGGAAGAGGGCCGAGGCGAGGCCGAGGCCCCCGAGGACGCCGAGGCCGAGGTCAAGGCCGGGGCCGAAACCGAGGCCGACGTCGAGGCCTTAGGCGGCGCGTCGACGGCGAACAATTCCGCCATTCTGGCCTTACGGCGACGGAGGGCCCTGTTTTGGAAGGTAGCACAGCGATCACACGAGTCTGTCGGATGTTCGGGCCCAAGACAGACAATGCACCACCGGTGAGGGTCAGTGATGGAAAGCAACCTCTCACACCGGCTGCACTTTTTGAATCCCGTAACAGGACGGGACATCCACGAAGAAAAAGAAGAAGGCCGGGAACGTACCGACGTCCCGCGGCCACGGCTTCCGGGAGCCCCCGGAGCCCGACGAAAAACGAAAGACTTTTTTTTTTTTTTGAAAAGAACCGAAAAGAAAAACAGCACCGCGAACTAATTCGAAGGGGAAAACAAACTAAACGCGGCAGCTAGAAGGCAAAAACACTGGAGCTCAGATCCACAGGGCTTTCTTGCTCCGCGGAAAAATTTGAACTGAGGACCACGAGGTGGGATGCGCCCTCTAGTGGGCGAGAAGGCATGCACATGCGTGGTGCAGTGTGCAAACTTGAAACTTCAATCAAGTTTGCTTGAAAAGCTGTCCGCGCCGGGGCTCCGTAGATGACGTCACCCACATGTGAGAATATCATGCCTGCTTGTCCTGGGATAACTGAAGGTTTGAAATCATGTCGATAGGAAACTCTCCTGCTGGTGGTCTGATGGAATCTGAAGGAAATGAAGAAAATAACCCTCCTTGATGATGGAGAGCACCCAGAGGTCAGAAGTGATCAATTCCCATCGTTGATAAAAATGATGTAGATGACCTTTGATGGGAAGAGGAGGAGATAGGGGCAGAGAGATTGATGTAATGCTCTGACTGAGATGGTCAAAAAGGCTGTGTAGGCTTGGCTGCAGCCAGTGTCTAAAGCTTCCGCTGACATTGCTGCTGCTGCTGCTGCTGAGCCTGTTTCTTTGGCGGTGGCCTGGAATAAGGTGCAGATTGGGGGGGATAGCGTCTCTGATAAGAGGAGGAAGGAAAGCAAGAGAAAGGAAGCAGCAGGAGAGAGTGAAAGAGGGAGAGGGAAGCAAGAACAGAAAGCAAGAACAGAAAAGCGCACGAGGGGGAAGAAGAGGCAGGAGACTTCAGGAGGGAACCGGAAAAAGTTAGCTCCACCCACCCACCCCTGACGTAGACCACCGAAGCTCCCTGAGAAGAGACGCTAAAGGAGAGAAGGAGACAACAGCAGGCGCAGAGGACACACAGCTAGGCAGACACAGAGGACACTGCAGGCAAAGAGAACAGACAGTAGGCACAGAAGACATCCACAGTAAACCGACAAGCGGGCAGCAGTGGAAGCAGCAGACAGAGGTAGGATGTTGTGCTACCCAGTTTTCTGCACCGTCTGCCATATGTATGACTACCTCCCCTCTGGGAGGCGGTCTTACGTATGCGTTCAATGCGGAGAACTGGAGAGCCTGAAGAAACAAGTCAGACTCCTGGAGGGCAGAATACTGGAATTGGAGGCACTTCAAGCAGTGGAGGAGGAAGACAGAGATGCAGAGAACATCAAGATAGAGGACACCATCGAGGAAGAAGTCCAAGAGCTGGAGAAGTTTATAGAGGAGGCATACAGGGAGGCCATGGAAAATCACCAGCAATAGTGGAACTGCCGAGATACACCTACAGAGAGTGTGGACCCGACAGACAACCACCAGGAAGAAATGGGTGACACAGCAGCGAGCTCTGGAAACAGTGGAGGGGACCCACAAGAAGGCGAGTCCGGTGCGGGACACGGACCTGCAGCTAGAGATGCAAGAGAAGATAGAGAGGACAGCAGTCGTTGTGGGGGACTCCATCATCAGACAAGTCGACAGCCACATAGCGGGAGGAAGGCAGGATCGGCTGGAGACCTGCCTATTAGGAGCCAAGGTAGAAGATATAGTGAACCGCATCGACAGGATCATCAACAGCGTGGAAGAGGAAGATATGGCGGTGGTGATCCACTTGGGGAAGAACAATGTGAACAACAGGAACTATAACAGGGAAGTACTGAAGGGCCAGTTCCGGATGCTAGGAAGGAAGCTGAAGACCAGAATGCAGAGGATAGCATTCTTGGAGATCCTGCCGGTACCCAGGGCTGATGAGATGCAAGCAGTCAACGCGTGGATACGGCACTGGTGTGAGGAAGAAGGGTTCCACATCGTGCACAACTGGACAATGTTCTGGAGGAAGATCAAGCTATTCAGAAAGGACAGACTCTACCTCAGCAGAGACAGAACGAGGCTACTTGCAAACAACATCAAGAGAGAAGCTGAGAAGTTTTTAAACTAGGTAGAAGGGGAAAGCCGACAGTCGACTGAGAGAGAGAATCGATGCTTCGGGAACTGGTACACCCAGAGAATACCATGCAGAAAGATAGAGGGGAAGACTCACCAAAGGATACTGTGCAGGAAGATATAGGGGAAGACTCACTGGATCACAAGCAAGACAGATTGAAAAGGAAATGTAAAAAAGGAACGGGTTGTAAACTCAAGTGTATGTACATGAACGCAGGGAGCCTACAGAATAAGATGGGTGAATTAGAAGATATGGCACAAAAAGATAACGTTGACATCATTGGCATCACAGAAACATGGTGGACTGAGGAAAACGTCTGGGACACTGATCCAGTCCAGTTGGAAGACTTTCTCAAGGATAAACCATTGCAGGTAGTTTCTTAATTTACCTTTACAAGTTTGGGAGGATGTTTAGTTGACATTTAAAAAGTGTGCCACATGTTTATTTGTCTGTCATTTGTTAAATATCTAGTTTAGTTATTTAGGGCTAGATTCACTAAGCAAACCAATCGTGTACCGATCGGTTTGCGACTCAATTTCCCTCCAACCCAATCCCGATTCTCCCATGTAAATTAGTAAAACCCCATGCAAAATAGCCAAGCAATTAATTCACTAACAATTGCTTGGCAATTTTGAATTGGGTTTTAGTATTGTCAAACCCAACTGCTGCAGACCTGTCGATAACTGAGTTACCGAAAGGTCTGCAGGATTTTTCACAGGCCTGCCTGTCTTTTTTATTCATTTTATTTCCATGGCACACATATTTTGCGTGTGTTACACATGCAAAATATCTGCTCCATAAAAAAAAAAATAAAATATGAAGAGACAAGCAGACCTGTCAAAAATGGCTGAGGGCCTCCCGTACAAACGCGATCACCCCCGGCGCCCCACAAATAGTAGGAAGGATGTCCTTGGGAGAGACCTGAGGTGCCTGAGCCAATCAGGGACTTCCTTAGGCTCAGCCCTGTACATCACATGATGCACTGGGGCAGGGCCTAAGGCCCAGGCAGCCCTAAGGAAGTCCCTGATTGGCTCGGGTGCTTCAGGCTCCTCCCAAGGGGGGGGGGGAAGAGCCTGAGGTGCCTGAGCCAATCAGGGCCTTAGGCTCCTCCCTGTGCATCACATGATGTACCGGGGCGGGGCCTAAGGCTCAGACAGACGCATCGCTGGAATCTGAGAGGAAGGAGAAAATCACGGAAAACTCTGGCATAAAAGAGAATACGCTTATAAAAGTCCTTGTATGATACAGGTGAAGAAATTAAGTCCTTTGGATATTCTAAAGGTGAAGAAACCGGACCTCAAAGAAGGAAAATCCCCTTTTTTCTCCCTCCTACACTAATAAATCAGTATATTAACAATTTAAAAGACATTTCTTACTATATTTGCCAGCTGGCATATACTGATTGGGAAATAGCCTGCTTAGCCAACTGCGGGGCTAAGCGAAACTTATAAGAAGGAACAAGCAAGCAAAACTTAACTCTGTTGCATGGCAATGCAATCGGGCTTCACACCTGGCAGGATATTATGAAAAGATGGGCACATCACATTTGGTCAAAAAATAGAATTCTTGAGAATATCATTTAGTAAGACGTGTCTTATGATGGTGAGGCAGAGGGGGGGTTAGGCTCGGAATTGCTTATATGGTAAATGAAAGGGACATATGCGGGAAAAGGATAGGTTTTCTGGTAAACAGGACATGCATATGGTATGACACAGATATTATGAACCAATTAATGAATTGACAAATGTAATGACGTGTAAGAAAATAACCAATAAAGATTTATCATGTGATTTAGACCAACGTGGTGCTGGCCACCAAGAAATGTATAAAAACAGGCATGTAAGAGGAAATAGGTAGAACAGACATCAGAGGATCCTCAGGCCTGAAGATCACATTCTGTTACTCTATATGCTGAATGATTTATTCTTGTAAGCTGTTACTGATTTGTTAATAAATATACTTATTGATTGATACTAGTATATAGAGTGTGAGGTCTCTATCTCGGGGTAGGCCTAGACAGCTGGCCGACCTCA
This sequence comes from Geotrypetes seraphini, assembly GCF_902459505.1. Taxonomy (NCBI): domain Eukaryota; kingdom Metazoa; phylum Chordata; class Amphibia; order Gymnophiona; family Dermophiidae; genus Geotrypetes; species Geotrypetes seraphini. Next base: position 117,001,559 of record NC_047094.1, read on the forward strand.
AATCGGAGGAGCAGGAGGGGCTGAGCACCCTCCTGCTCCCAACTTGGAGGTAAGGTGGTGCCGGGCCGGGAGTGGGCCAGGCCAATCGGGAGGTGGGAGGCCTACGGAGCAGGAGGGACTGAGCACCCCCCCTGCTCCCAACTTTTAGGTACGGAAAGTATCGGACTGGGGGTGGGCCGTGCCGGTCGCAGGAGGGAGGCCTACGGAGCAGGAGGAACTGATCATCCCTCCTGCTCCCAACTTTTAAGTACGGGGGTGTCAGGACGAGGGGTGTGCCGTGCCGGTCGGGAGGCTTTTTTTATTTCCTTTTTATAGGCCTGATATTTTAAAAAAATCTAAAGATTCAAGATTATAGACTGAAATTTATTCATCATGAAATATGAATAAGTTTCTAATCATGTAGTATGAGGCTGTATATTCATGCAATGTTTCATTTTTTGGTAAATTAATTAATAAAGCCACAGGCAATATTTTTACCTAGAATATATTCACAGATGCTTGGTTTTGCATTTCTCAAAGATGTGAATGTGTCTGTAGAGATAATATTTTGCTGTGAAGAAGCAAGTTATCAAATATACAGAGAAAAAAAAGATTATTTACTTACCCTGGTAATCTCTTTTCTAGTAGATAGGTGAGAGTCTAGACAGATGGGTTATTTCCCCATAGCCGCGTGCAGCTGCAGAAGGAATCCATACCACATTTTTCACCCTGCCTCTGCTGTACTTCACTGGGTTCTCTAGCTCCACCTACAGTTAGTACCCAAGCACTGAGAGCCACCTAATACACGTGAAGCAGAGGCACCTGTAGTAACAGGCTTAAACAAGCTGTTCTGCTCAAGAATGAACTCAACAGCAAAATTAACTGCCAACACAGGTTTCAAAGGAGTTCAGAAACTATTCCCCTATAAATTGAAACATATATACAAATTCTTCCCAACCCCCAAAGGCTGACAGGCATCCAAGAATCAGCTCAGAGAAGCATAAACAGACTGAAAACAGGAGGCAGGCACAGTAAGGACTGGGCGGGAGTCTAGCATGCCTCACCTATCTACTGGAAAACATCTTACCAGGGTAAGTACATAATTTCTTTTTCCAGTGCAATAGGTGAGACATTCTAAACTAGTGGTCTCAAACTCGCGGCCCACCAGGTACTATTTTGAGGCCCTTGGTATGTTTATCATAATCACAAAAGTAAAACAAAACAGTTTCTTGACCATATGTCTGTTTAGCTATAAATTACAATATTATTATTACAACTTAGCCAAAAGGAAAGATTGATAAACTATAAAAAGTTTTACCTCATGCAAAATTGTCATTTCTTTAATACGACATTAACTATTTTTTTCTGAGGCCCTCCAAGTACCTACAAATCTGGCCCTCAAGGACCAGAGTTGCCCATGTCTGATCTAGATTCAGAAAATAATAGTAAATATTGAAGAACTAAGGCCAGTACTGGGCAGACTTGCATGGTCTGTGTCTGTTAATGGCCTTTTGGTTGAGGATGGGCTGGAGTGAGCTTTGACGGAGACTTCAATAGTTGGAATCCAAGCACAGTACCGGGCAGAGCTTTGGATTCTTGCCCATAAATAGCTAAGAAGAAGAAAAAAATTTAAATTGAATCAGGTTGGACAGACTAGATGAACCATTCGGGTCTTTATCTGCCAGCTGTTGGAGGTTAGACGGTGCTGAGCAGCTCAACTTGACCCGACGCTCTTGGCGGTGGGAGGAAGCTGAACGGAGTTGAGCTGTAAAAGCAAATAGCAGCAGAGAGAGGCAGATAGCAGCAGAGAGAGGCAGATAGCAGCAGAGAGAGGCAGATAGCAGCAGAGAGAGGCAGAAGGAAGCAGCGGAGAGAGGCAGAAGGAAGCAGCGGAGAGAGGCAGAAGGAAGCAGCGGAGAGAGGCAGAAGGAAGCAGATAGCAGCCGAGAGAGGCAGTTTGAGCAGAGGGACAACAGCGGAGAGGAAAGAGCAGAGGGGAAGCAGAACAGAGAGAGCGGAGTCGAGGGGAAGAGGCGAGAGATAACTCCGCCTACCCCCCGACGTCACCAGCTGAACTCCCCCATAAAAGGGGAGGAGCCAACGCGCCTTTGCGAAGGGCCTTAAGGGAGGGCTCCGGACAACCACCAAGGGAAAGAACTCCACACATACAACTAGCTACTTAACATTTAGACTATCTTTTCTATTCAACTCTCATACCCTTCTAGCTAGTCAACAAGCAGACAGTCCTCTCATACCAGACATCAGGCAGACCCTACCAGTCTCTCTATCCCTCCCACTCTCAAACTACCCCTTCCACTCTCACTATCACACTTTCAAACTATCTAAAAAAAAAAAAAAAAAATTTATTTCTTAGAAATGGCAGGAAGAACGAGGAATGCGAAGACTACAATCAAGACCGGCAGCCCAGTCACCGAAGGGATCCAAGGAATTGAATGAGAAGATGTGGAAAGCAGAAACCAGACAACAAAGGTAGAAAAAAAAATTATATTTATTTTTTTTTTTTTTGCTTTAGGATAAAGTAGTATATTAGTTGTGTTGATAAAAATTTATAAACAAAGCCCTGCCAGCTGAACATCTCTTTCTCTAGTTCAGCAGCCAGAACTTTCATTTATAAGAAAGGAAGAAGCTAAATATTGCAGTACTAAGGCTTATATGGACGGTGAAGCGAATGGCGGTGACGGGACAGTGAAGGGAATGGCGGTGACGGGACAGTGACGGGGACAGATTTTTTCCCCGTGTCATTCTCTAATTGACAGCACCCAGAGGTTGGATGTGATTGTCTCCCATCGGTGGTAAAAATGATAGAGACGACCTCAAATAGGGGGAAGATAATTCAGAGACAGAACGGTGGAGGTTATGCTCTGTTTTAAACAGTCAAAAAGGCTGCGTAGCCTTAGGTGCAGCAGAAGGTTGAGATTTCTGTTGCTTCTGATTCTGCTGTTTCTTGGGAGGAGGGCGAGTGTAAGGAGTCGTCTTCAGAGTAAAATAGGAGGGCGTGCAGGCTTGCAGGAGCTGGTTTTGGCTTAGGTCTGACAATAGAAGCAAAGGATTTTTCATGCTCAGACAATTTCTTGGTGGCTGTCTCAATAGATTCATCGAAGAGGTCATTGCCTGCACAAGGAATATTAGCCAAGCGGTCCTGAAGATTAGGATCCATGTCAATGGTACGAAGCCAGGCAAGGCGACGCATTGCTACAGAACAAGCAGCCGCCCGGGCAGACAACTCAAAGGCATCATAAGAAGACCGAAGTAGATGTAATCTGAGTTGTGATAGAGAAGCGATGACTTCTTGAAATTCAAAGTGCTTTTGAGTATCTAAATAACTAAGAAATTTAGGCAAAAGAGCAATGAGGAACTCAAAATAAGTGAAAAAATGGAAATTGTAATTGAGGACTTTAGAGCACTGTTCTTCAACCACCGGTCCGCAGAAAATTTCTGCCGGACCGCACAGGGCTGGCGAGATAGAGTTGGTGGTTAAATTTCCTGCCGACTGCAGTAGTGTTGGAAGGCTGCTGTTCCTCCCAGCCTCAGGTGATCAAGACAGGCTGTCGACGTCGGGGCCTTCCCTCTGTGAGTCTCGCCTGTTCGGAAACAGGAAGTTGAAACAAAATAGGCGGGACTCAGAGAGGGAAAGTCCAGACGTCGGCAGCCTGTCTAGATCGCCGCCCCTGCCAAGTTGCTGAAGAGGGCTAAGGGGAAGGTGCAGGTGGAAGGGAGAAAGCTGCAGGTACAGGTGGAGGGAGATGATCAGCGTGCGCAGAAGCAAGATCCTGGGGAGCCTTCGACAGTGGCTGTCTCCCCTCCCAGCAGCTCTTGTACTTGCCAGGGCAGTGATTCACCGGCAATTTCCTCTTTCCTCAGAGGCAGCAACGGACCCAAGGCTGCCTAAGTAAATCACTGCTGCAGGCAAGTACTGAGAGCTGCTGGAAGGAGAGGAAGCCACAGCCGGAGGCTGGGAAGCTGCTGGATAAAGGCAGAGCTGCTACTGGACCTGGAGGGAGGTAGAAGGAGAGATGCTGCTGGGAGGGGAGGAGGAAAAGGGATGGGAAGAGAGCAACTGTTGGATAGGGGGAGGAGGGAATGAAGAAGTAAGAAAAGAAGGAAACAGCTGGCAGGAAGATTAGAGGAGGGTAAGGTGGTCAGTGGTCAGGGTGGAATGGAGAGATCAGATGAGGGAAAGGGGATAGAGAGGAATGAGAAAGTAGAGAGAGATTGATGCTGGAAAGGGGGTCAGCAGAGAAATGAGAGAGGGATAAAGATGCTAGATCTGGTGTAGAAGAGATAAAAATGAAGAAAGCAGTGAAGCTGGAATGAATGATATAAAAAGGAGAGGGGAGGCACAGGCTGGATGGAGAGGGGCATAGAAAGAAATCAGATACATATGGAAGGGGGAGAGAGCAGACAGTGGATGTAATGGGAAGATGCTAGATTGAAGAGACAGGGCAGACGCTAGAAGTAAAAGAGTGAAAAGAAGATGAAAGCAGAAACCAGAGACAATAAAAGGTAGAAAAAAATCATTTTATTTCTATTTTGTCATTAGAATATATCAGATTTGAAATATATATCCTGCTAGAAACATAACTGGGGACTGCAAAGCCCAGACAGTGCATCTTTAGCTTCCAGCTGGCTTAGGGCTATCTTTAACCAGGGGGTACTCCACTAACACTATTCCTGTCATGTGTGACTGCAGTATTCTGTTAGCATGATATTTCTGTATAGCATTCTGTAATAATTTGGCTTGTTCAGTTTTCTTGATAGTATTGGAGATATATGTGAAGGGGAGGGGAGACAGGGGTTTTGTTGGTCCTTGCTCTGTATATTTATAAAATGATAATTGTACATAATATTGTTTCTTTTTATATTTTAATAAAGTATGTTCAATATGAAATCATAACTGAGGCTTGTGCAGATGGGATCAGATGGTTTGTGGGGACTGAGCTTGCGGAGACGGGGCGGAAATGTGTTTTTAAATTTCAGTCTTAGTTGTTTGCCAGTCCACAAAATAATGATTTTATTTCTGCCGGTCCACGGGTATAAAAAGGTTGAAAAACACTGCTTTAGAGGATATCATGGCATTTTGATAGAGGCGACATCCAAATTTGTCCATAGTTTTCCCTTCTCTTCCAGGAGGAACGGTAGCATAAACCTTGGAAGGATGGGACCTCTTCAAGGATGACTCCACAGGTAGGGATTGGTGAGATAATTGTGAATTCTCAAATCCTTTACAATGGAGAGTTTTATATTTGGAGTCTAATTTGCCTGGAACAGCTGGAATTGCATAAGGAGTCTCCAGGCATCTGGTAAAAGTTTGAGACAAAAGCTTGTGAAGAGAAAGCTTAAGTGACTCTGCCGGAGGTTGAGGAAGATGCATAACTTTGAAATACTCATTAGAGTATTTGGAACCAGCATCCAATTGAAGGTCCAAGTCAACAGCCATCTGACGAGGAGAAAGATAGCTGATCTGGTAGTGCCTTGCCTCGAGAAGGACTCGAGGTCGTCAAGGCAGCCTGAATCGAAGATGAAGCTTCGGCTGGAAAAAAGGCCTCAAAAGAATAGGGAGACTTGGATGAAGCAATCGAATCCGCCGAGTCCTCAAGGTTTGGAAGTGGAGACCTCGATCGAGGAGTCGGTGATCTAGTAGAAGTAGGTGAAGATCGAGGCTTAGTTGAAGAAAGACGCTCTTTAGAAGAATAACTATGCCCGGAAGGATGCCTCGATGAAGGTCTCAATCGTCGGTGAGAACGGTGCTTGGAAGCAGATCTCGAAGATCGAGGAAACTTCGCCCAGGAGAGGGAAGCAGCCGATGCCACCAAAGAATGGATAGGACTGGAGGCTGTGGATCGAAGCTCCAGAGGCTTGATGGAGGAACCTCGAAGCACTCCCAAAGACTCTGCTCCTTGTATGGAGTGTGAGGATTCCTGCCGAGGCACTTGCAAAGAATCTGCTCCTTGCTTTACGTGTTTAGATGCCAGACCTGACACTCGCAGAGACTCTGCTGCCTGCATAGAGTGTTTAGACCGGGGTAGGAAACCCCAGTCCTCGAGAGCCGTATTCCAGTCAGGTTTTCAGGATTTCCTCAATTAATATGCATGAGATCTATTTGCATGCTGAACAAGAACATGTGCTGGTAGGGCTAGTCTCAGTTAGGGTCTCTCTGCCTCCTTGTGCTGGCCAATCAGCGAAGATTTTTACACTATATTGTTATCAAATATAAGCCATGATGATTCGAGGCAGTTTACAACGAAAGGAACTGAACAAACAGTGAAGTGGTCACAATACAAAGGCATACAAGCTTACAGAAAGGAAGAAAAGGAAAGTTTATGAAAATTCTTAGGTTACAATTCGATTAAACAGATTCATTTTTACAGATTTTCTAAAATTGAGATAGGATGAGAAATGTGTGATAATTTTACCCAGCCAATCGTTCCATTTGCCTGCCTGGAAGGCAGGCCTTAATTGTCAGATAGGTGAACAGATGAATTCTACTTGTGAGCCTAATAGAACTATCCAGATTAAATTGGGAAACCAGGTATATGGGGGCCAGACCAAATATTGATTTGTAACAAAGACAGAAAAATTTAAACAGAACTCTTGCTTCCAGGGGCAGCCAATGAAGTTTTTGATAATAGGGACTAATTTGTTCCCATTTCTTTAGCCCAAAAATCAATCAAACCGCTGAATTCTGAATAACTCTGAGTCTTAGAATGTTTTTTTTGAAGGATCCTAAGTAAATGATGTTGCAATAGTCGAAATGCTCAAGATGGAAGATTGAACCAATAGGCGGAATAATGCTGCATCAGAGTATTTTCTGATGGTTCTGATTTTCCATAGTATCGAGGAGCATTTTCTAACCAGTAAATCTATGTGAGCGTTTAGAGTGAGGTGGCAGTCCAGAGTCACTCCCAGAATTTTTATGGAATGGTCAATAGGGAAGACCTGACCATTCAAGAAGATTGATGAGTCTTTAATTTTATCGTTTGGGCTTGCCAGGAAAAATTTGGTTTTGTCTAAGTTGAGTTTCAATTTGAATTCTGTCATCCATAATTCGATTTACTTTATAATTGATGATAGTTGATTCATTGTCTCATAAGTCAGGGTAGTAAGGGGAATAAGGAAAAATTATGCTCTTACCTGTTAATTTTCTTTCCCTTAGACGCAGCAGATGAATCCAGAGACCAATGGGATAGCACACATCTACCAGCAGGCGGAGATAGAGAAACTGATTAACAGGTGGTCCTATTGGCTGGCACTCCTCCTGTTTATCCAGTATAGCTCCTTGCCCAAGCATCCGTAACCATCAATAGGCATAGCATGTAAAAAACTTCTTTCCCATAACAAATCTCAAAATGCAATAATACAGAAAACAACCTGCCATAATAACAAACTGCGAAAGTTGCAAAAGAAAAAACTGAGAGACAATATCCAGAAAGGGTGGGGCTCTGGATTCATCTGCTGCGTCTAAGGGAAAGAAAATTAACAGGTAAGAACATAATTTTTCCTTCCCTAGCAACAGCAGCAGATGAATCCAGAGACCAATGGGATGTAGCAAAGCAATCCTCAATCTGGGTGGGAAGCAAACGCCGCCTCCGCAACAACCGAAGCACAAAACACCCCTACCGCATGCACCCCCACATCCAAGCAGAAATGCGGACAGAAAGCACTCTCGGAAGACCAATTAGCCACGAGACAAATCTCCTCCAAGGAAAAAACCACTGGGCCGAGCCCAAGAAGTAGCCATCGCTCCAGCGGAATGGTCATGAAGTTCTTTCGCCAACCGCTTCCCTGCCAGCAAGCAAGCATAAAGAATGTCCTCCTGGACCCATCGAGCGATGGAGGCTTCGGACGCTGCCATACGTTTGAGGCATCCCTTGAAGAATACAAAAAGGAGATATAAACAACTAAAAGTCGTTAGAAACCGAGCTCACGGAGAACGCAAAAATGCAGTGAATAAAAGCACTGCTCCCAATTTCTCCTCCCAGGAAGAAGGAAGGAAAAGTGAGCATGACATAAAAGAAAGGATGACACCCCCCTAGAAAGAAATAGTGATTCCATCCGAACTGATACCCCCATATTTCGGAAATCAGAAATAGGAATTCCCGTTGAACAAGGCCTGCAACATAGAAAACTGCAGAGCTGAAGCCATGGCCACAAGAAACCCCATGTTCAACGGCACAGCCCTTTAGAGTCCCAAAAGACAAGGATGAAAGGAAGCCTTCGGTAAACTGAGAAGAAGTACGTGAAGATTGTACTCCAAACCGGGCTTTCTAAGAGGCGCATGAATATACTGCACTCTGTTTAGGAACTGAAATACATGAAGCAGAGAAGTAAGCGAAGAGCAATATACCTAGCCCTTGTAACAAGCCAAGAATGGCACTAGAAGCTGAAGGGAATTGAACGCTAAGCCCTCGGCAATACACCTGTGCCAAAAAGGAACTCTGGAGTGGTTCAAACGTTAAGAAGCACCCAAGAAAGGAAAAACCTCAAAAAGGAAGCAGAAGCCACAGGAGAAGACGTCCGTAGCACCTGGATAAGAGAAGAAACAACCTGCTTCGCATAATCCTTAAACGTCAGCCAAGATTTTTCAAAAAAACTAGGTCGTAATACTAAAGTAGTACAAATATCCATGTTGATCGGACTCTAGGCAAGCAAAGCCGGAGATACCAGGAAACTTCTTAGTCCGGCTGTCGAAAGACTCATCAAATCCGCAAAGTAAGGATGGCGCCGCCAATCCAGAGATTCTACAAATACTGTGCCCGGAAAGCGAGCTCGAGATGGCAAATGCAAGCCATCATCAGCCAGCGGAAAACACTGAAAAAGAGAAGGCAGAAGCAAGAAAGGAGCCATTCAGGTACCCCCTCTAACTCCCACTCCCTGGGCCCGCCAAAGAAGCTAGGAAGCTTAGAATTGAGAGACGAGGCCATGAGGTCTAGGTCAAGGAGATCTCACGTTCATAAAAAGAGCTAGAACGCCTGAGCCACAAATCTCAATATCCAGGATGCAGAAGATTACACTATTACTAATATGCACACTTTCCAGAGTGTACATAGCGCTGTACACTGTAACATGCAAGAAATGGGCCATGCTCAGATTCCATGGAGAGAAAGTCTATCCAAACTCTTATCCTGATCCATAAAAGGATCTGCCAACAGAAGACGAAGATGAGAGTCCACCCATTGAAGCAGAACAACTTCACCTGCAAATGAGTACAACACCTACTGCCCAAGCTGTAGAGAAATACCCCCATCCTAATACTGACCAAAAGGACCCTCAGCGGCAATCTGGAAGAATGATCTGAAGCTCCAGAAAGGTAGCCTGACCCTGCTCAAGAGTAGAAGAATGAACAAGTACTGAGTCGCCTCTGAAGACCAGACTCCTGGAGCTGAGGATGGAAGCCACCGAGCCCCCCAACCCGACAGCCCGGGATGGTCAGTGGTCCTGAGATAGTCCAGCAAAGACCGAGGCATGCCTTGAAAAGAGAAATTGCGCGGAGCCACCAAATCATACAGAGCGATGCAGGAGGAGCATACCAAATAATTGGAGCCCTGAGAAACCGGGAACCACCGGAACAAAAGCGACTGCTGTAGCGTAAGAAGGGGAAAGCAAGCCGAAGTCCCCAGTAGAGTCAGCAATATGGATCCCAGAAACTGTACAGAATCCCATATTCTTGGTCATGGTAAGCGAAGAAGAATACCAATCTGAGGCCGAGACCCCACGCCCAAGTCTCCGGAAAGAAACACATGTCTCTCCTATATGAATAAAAAATCACCCCGATATACCTATAAATAGTACAGGAGAAAAGAGTGCTGTGCAAATTCGAAGATGCACGTGTAAACAACTGAGGAAAAGATATTACCCTTTTCGTGTCAGTCAAACGGCACGACTGGAAGTCGTCCGAATCAAGCAGGCAGTCAAGAAGAAATTAGATGAATCGCCTGGTAGCGCAAAAACGGTACCACCGTCCACATCACCTAAAACGTTCGTGAAGCCTTGGATAGGCGAAATGGCATGTGCCAAAACCGAAAGTGCCGCTCCAAGAAAGGCAGGCAAACCAAGTGCCGATTCGGAGTCCACAGAGAAAATGTAAATATACTCCCAGGTTGTCTGCAGAAATGTGTAACCCCGAGAAACTAATTCAGCAGAATGGGATCCAGCCTGCCCAATGCCCCCATCTCGGGCACCATGCAGTAAGTGAAACAACGTCCCTTAGTTCCCAAAGAACTACAAGAACTGTCCTGAGGACCAGTAACACTGAAAAGGGAAAAACAAAACATAGAGACTCCAAGAACGAACTGGAAACCTGAGGAGGATGCAAAGATGCAAGCATCCTGAAAAAACTTCACAGCCCCCTGACTTGACATTATAGCGTCTTCTCCCTCATGAGAAAGCCTGACGAGTCATTGGAAGAAGTCAAGATCCCCTCAGAATGAAGTGCAGAAGGTCAGGGAATGGCAGGATGATACTGTAGGATCTGCAAGAAGATTCTCCTTGGAAAAATCAAGTTTCACAATGTAAAGAGGAATATACTGGAACCATGAAAACAGTACTAACCCCATGCAACATGAGCGAAATACGTATGTCCTTTAAAGTGAATACGTACTAGACTCAATCAAGATGTTGCATCTATCGCCCTGTGGAAAACAACAGCATCCTTACAGGTATCAGACAAAGCTCACGTCGCTAATGAGAGCTTCAGGGATGAGGCTAACAGCCACATAGCGCGTGATCCTCCGCGGGTTTGATAGAATAGGTAACTGGCTCCTGGTTAAAAGGAGCTGTACAGCCCTTCCTGTCTGGTCGGGGGGCCCGTCTAGCATGTGCTATGAGAAAATGGTGACAGGAGAAACCAGCGTGATAAGCATGGAAATCTGAAGTCCAGGGCCCCTCAGAAATAGAGAAAGAGAGTCCTGGCCGCAGGAAGATGCGCAGTGTTATTATGCCCATAGAGACAGCCCGAACTTGGAAACTGTTTGTACTACCTTTAGGCATATATAACCTGTGCCACTACTAGACACATGCAGCTCAGTACAGAGGCCCAAATAAGGACAGTTACCAACAGACAAAGGCTCAATCTGTAGGGACCCCAAGAGAGACAATGAGATACCTGTGTGAAATACAGGGCCCTATCTTACTGCTGATCTCACCGTGCCGTGAGTTGCCGTATGTCGCCCGAGTCCGGAGACAAACCGAGACTAGGTGACCTAGCACAGGTCAGAGTCTCTCTGGTAAACCCCTTGAGTGTTAACCCCAGAGTCTGATTAAACAAGCAGCTTCCTTCAAGGGAGTACAGCAGGAACACAGACATAGACATATAAAGCTGCCCAAGCTTTTCCCAAAGCTGGTGAAACAAATACAACTTGTCTGAACCGGAAAGGAGAGAAGCTCCGGCATACCCTGACCAAAGTCAGCTGGAAATAAACTACTGGAACGCTGCAGCTCTCCCGCCATCGCCGGAGACCCAAGCGCACGCCTGATTCTCACTGACACGTGGCCGCTGCATCAACGCTCCTAGAAACATAGTCGGATTCAAGCCCCGCAAAATTTACCCTGCCACGGCTTGCATAGAAATAAAATCAGACTCAGGGAATAACCAGAAGAACGGTCCACAGCGCCGGAAAAAACATGTCCTATCTCATGCTGCTATAAACCGGCATCTGCACAATCAGCTGCACATGGCTGTGACAAACACCGATGAAAGAGAGCCTCAGAATAAACAGGATTACTATTGCTGCACTGAAACCCAACAATGAGAACAAGTGCGAGCATAAAATTGCACCGCTACTGCCGCGCTGTAACCAACAAGGAAACCAAGCGCGTGCATGCAAAGGACGGGAAGTCCCGGCTCCCTCCACGGATTTCTAGTCATAAAACTTAGCCTCAATAAAATATCCATGCCTTAAACATACGTTGACCGAACCCACATTACTAAGACTCCCAAACAGAACCTGAAGTTCAAACAACCGTAAAAGCCAGACATACTCACAAACTTGTTGTTAGGGCTGGTTGAAGCCAGTTAAATCTGGTTGATCAGCAGTAACCAGGCAGAATGGAGGAACCGTGGTCTCTTTTTTTTTTTTTTTTTTTTACAGAGAAGGGAAAGAAGAAAAATATTGAGACCCAGTCAGACCCTCTATCACTGGAGGGAGGGTGAGGCAGGGACCTGGGGGGGCCTAGGTGTAACCCCTAAAGCCGGCACCGTTCAGCCGGACACCCCTGTCTCACTGAAGAGAAAATCTCAACAGGAGAAATAGCATTGCCAGCTCACTGAAGAGAAACCTCAACAGGAGAAATAGAATGGCAGTCTCACTGAAGAGAAACCTCAACAGGAGAAAATAAAGTTCCAGCCACAGCCAGAATTCAGGAGCTAGTTGAATAGCGACTTTTTCCTGCTGGGAGATAGAGAATACTGGATAAACAGGAGGAGTGCCAGCCAATAGGACCACCTGTTAATCAGTTTCTCTATCTCCGCCTGCTGGTAGATGTGGGCTATCCCATTGGTCTCTGGATTCATCTGCTGCTGTTGCTAGGGAACTATCGTGATATCGTCTGCATAGATATAGAATTTAACTTTTAAGTTTTGCAGTACGTTCCCCAATGAGGCAAGGTAAATGTTGAAAAATATAGAGGATAGAGGAGAGCCCTGTGGGACTCCGCAAGAGTTTACCCAGCTGTAGGAATGTTTGTTGTCAATATAGACTTGATATGATCTTTTACTCAAAAAACCCCTGGAACCATTTCAGCACATTGCCTGAAAGACTAATTGACTCCAGAAAGTCAATCAGAATAGCATGATCAACCAAATTGAAGGCACTACTTAAGTCTAATTGCAGAACTAGTGCACTGAATAAGGTATGAAGGAAATCTAGCAGTGATGCAATGACCTTTTCAGTGCTAAATCCAGATCGAAAACCTGACTGATTGTCTTGTAGTATGCTAAATTTGTCCAAATACTTTACTAATTCTTGGTTGACCAGGCCTTCCATCAGCTTGACGAATAAGGGGGTACTCGTAATAGGTCTGTAATTTGATGTTAACTTGATAGATTCCTTAGGATTTTTTACGATCGGTGTGATCAGAATCTGGCCTAGATCCTCAGGGAATGTACCAGTTAGTAATAGGGAGGAAAGCCAATTGTATAAGTTGGCTTTGAAGGTGACTGGAGCGACTTTCATAATGTTTGGTGGGCAGCAGTCTAATCTGCAATAGGAATCCACGTATTTCATATAGAGTTTACAGAACTGTTGCCAGGATTGAGTGGTAAAAATGTTCCAGGACATATCTACCCTAGGTTCATCTTTGTACTGGGCAACTGGGTAGTTCGAAATGTTAGATTTGGAGCCCGTTAGTTTGGATCTCAGATTATTGATTTTGTTGTTGAAGAATTCAGCCAGAGCGTCTGCAGATGGTGGGGAATCTAGGGTCGAACAGAAAAAGGGCTGTAGGTCGTAGAGATTGTTAATTAGTTCAAAGAGATTTCTACTATAAGTGTTCGGAGAGCCAATTTTTTGGGCATAAAAGTTAGTGCGTTTCTTTATTAGTAGTATTTTGTATTCTTTTAATTTTAGTCTCCAGTTCGTTCTCCCTTCACTGTCCCTTGATTTCAACCATTGTCTTTCTAGTTTGCGTAACTCCCATTTCACATTCACTAACTCGGCATCATACCAGCCATCCAGATTCTTGTTTCTCTTTTTCCTTAATTTAGTGGGGGCCATTTTGTTTAATATCTGCATACTCATGTTAGTCCAAGAGTCCGCCGAGAAAGAGTCTGAACTAGAAGTTATGTCGTAGTGTGACCAGAATTCCATTTGAAATTTTAATTTTTTAATTTAATTTAATTCTTATATACCGCTAATAACCGTGAGGTTTCTAAGCGGTTTACAAAAATGAATGCATTAAAAGATCCAACAAATAAAAATAAATAAGATAGATACTTGGAAATTCCCTAACTGTCTCAAAGGCTCACAATCTAACTAAAGTACCTGAAGAGACAATTTATGAAAAATAAAGATAAAATATAAAGACAGAGATAGAGATAGAAATGAGTATTCCACCAAGTAATGAATAAATAAATTTAAAGATAGAATTAAAAATAAATAAGTAAAATAAATAAAAAATAGAGATAAAAAATAAGTATCAAGAGAAATAAAAAATATATATTTAAAGTATTCTCCCCTGCTGGATCGGGGGAGCGGTTTAACTGTGAAAAAGGGTGAATATCTAATTATTCACTTCTAGAATTGGATACTTCTTAAATTTAGTAAAAATATTCTGGCACAAGTGTCAAACCTTAAAAAAGGAAGTCATATTGAGCATTGGAAAATAATAATAATTAACTAATAAAATAGTACACATTTAATTTTCCCCACCACCAAATTTCCATATCACGCTCCACCCAGCTATTTTTTCATGCCACCCGGATGGAAAAAATTTCTGGGGAGAACATTGATGGCTATTTCAGGATTTTAGGGAAGGGAGTTTAGGGCTCACTCCAAACTGCCCAAAACCCATTTTTGGAGACAGCCCCCCTCCTCCCCCAAAAAAATCTCCGACACAGCCTGTACATTCAGTATTTACTGTGCCACATGGTGCCGAAAGACTGCAGGAAAGATAGCTAGAACAGCCCACAGAGAGATTCTCTATCTCAACAAGTCTGTGCACTGGACTCTTGACTGACCAGAGAACATCACTGTAGCAAATATGCGGAGGAACACCTTCAGCTATGATTCTGGCCACACCTCCACGGACCTATGCAACCTGCACCCACCCACTAGTGGACAAACCTGGGGTGAGCATGCTCCAAAGGACAGATCCCTGAGCCCCGGAATGAAGGAGCAGGCTGTCCAGGGGGTGTATTAATAGGCAGTCGACGCCCCTGGAAGCAGACTTCCCAAAAGTCTGCGATCTCCCACAGCCCAAGAAGTCCCCCATAGGGAACACTGAAGCACTGTGGCAAACACCGCAAAACATACACAAAAAGAATAATACTGGCATTAAAGAAAAATAAACATGAGCATTAAAGACATGCTCCCTCTCTTTGGCTTATAGGTTAAAACTGATTCTATGGGAGGCGGTGCTGAGAGGAGAGGGAAGGAACTGATGACTGAATATTTATATCTCCCTATAAGCCTGTCTGGTGAGAATAGGTACTCAACCCACTTGTCCAGGAATAGAGTAGGATTATATAAGAATATCACCCTACCCCTGCAGATCTATTCCCTTCCCAAAGTCCCTCTCCCCCCCATGGATTCAGCACATCTCCCTTCTCCTCCCCAAATCTAGGTCCTCTCCTTCCCTCAGAACCAGCACCACCTTCTATCCTCAACCCCCCCCAGTCCTACTCTCTTCTCTGTCTGTCAAACCTGCTTTTTATTTAGGGTTAGCTCCTTATTTCTGTTTTGTCCCCCCTCACCCCCCTGTCCAGTACCACCTTCTTTCTTTAACCCACCACCACTCTGTTTTCTCTCCTCTGTCAATCCTGCTTTTTATTTAGCGCCAGCTCCTTATTTCTGCTGTGTCCCACCCTCCCATACCTACTAAGTTGTGTCAGAGAGGTGGGATTGGACAAATAGAAGGAGCCAGCTCTCAGCCAACCTGTTATCGCTGCAGGGATTGCTAAAGAAAAAGCAGGTTTGATGGACCAAGGGAAAGAAGAAGAGAAAGTAGTGGACTTGGTGGGGGGGGGGGAGTGGTTAAGGAAAGAAGAGGGAGCAGCACTAGTTCCATTAGGAAGGAAAGAAGGGACAGGAGAAAGTCAATCATAGTACAAAGTTTGTGTTTTGTTTTTTAAACCCAACAACTTCTGGCTAAGCTTAGCCTATGGGCCAGTGATATCACAGGCAGGGGCATTTAGCACCTGCCTTACCTGGTCCATAGATTGAGTTGGACCCATTTGTAAACAGCAACAACAGACTGCAGCTACAGCCATACTGTATCATTCTCTATCGCGATGCCATACATCGAAAAAGCACAGTTACTTACCGTAACAGGTGTTATCTAGGGACAGCAGGCAGATATTCTCACATGTGGGTGACATCGGGGCTCCGTGGATGACGTCACCCACATGTGAGAATGTGCTGCCTGCTTTTCCTGGGATAATGATTATTATGATTTCAGGCAGACTTAAAAGAAAGGCATTTTTTTTTACCGCATATAAAAAAAAAGGAATTTTTTTTCTCTGGTAATATACACAGTGGCGTACCAAGGGGGGGGGGGGGGGGCGGTCCGCCCCGGGTGCCAAGCCCTGAGGGGGTGCTCCCGGTCCGGTTCTCCCCCCTGCGCCGGGTGTTGCGTTTGGAAACAGCCTGCAGCAAGATCGCGATGCTAGCGATCTTTGCCCGTCCCCCCCCCGAAGGCCTGCCCCCCCATCGAAGGGGATGCAGGCCTTCAAGGGGGGGGGACAGGCATTCAGGGGTGAAAGCCTGCACCCCCACCGAAGGCCTGCCCCCCCCGAAGGCCTGCACCCCCCCCAAGGTCTGTGCCCTCCCTTGAAGGCCTGTCTCCCCCCCCGAAGGCCTGCACCCCCCGAAGGCTTGTCCCCCTTTGAAGGCTTGCCTGCCTGTTCTTCATGAAGGCCTGTCTGCCTGTTCTTCATGAAGGCCTGTCCCCCTGAAGGCCTGCTGCTCCCCCCCACACTACCTCGAAGGACCGCTCGGCTCGGCCCCACCACCACCACCACGAAGCACTGCTCATTCCCCCAGTCTCCATGCTTCATTTCCCTGGGGAAACAGCCTGCAGCATGATCGCGCGATGCCAGCGATCTTTGCTTGCTTCAGCTGTTTCCTCCGCCGCGGTCCCACCCCTCCTCTGATGTCAGAGGAGGGGCGGGACCGTGGTGGAGGAAACAGCCGAAGCAGGCAAAGATCGCTAGCATCGCGATCTTGCTGCAGGCTGTTTCCAAACGCGACACCCAGCGCAGGGGGGAGAACCGGACCGGGAGCACCCCCCTCAAGGCTTGGCACCCGGGGCGGACCGCCCCCCACCCCTTGGTACACCACTGTGTATATTACCAGAGAAAAAAAATTCCTTTTTTTTTTTATATGCGGTAAAAAAAAATGCCTTTCTTTTAAGTCTGCCTGAAATCATAATAATCATTATCCCAGGACAAGCAGGCAGCACATTCTCACATGTGGGTGACGTCATCCATGGAGCCCCGATGTCACCCACATGTGAGAATATCTGCCTGCTGTCCCTAGATAACACCTGTTACGGTAAGTAACTGTGCTTTTTCGATGTATGGCATCGCGATAGAGAATGATACAGTATGGCTGTAGCTGCAGTCTGTTGTTGCTGTTTACAAATGGGTCCAACTCAATCTATGGACCAGGTAAGGCAGGTGCTAAATGCCCCTGCCTGTGATATCACTGGCCCATAGGCTAAGCTTAGCCAGAAGTTGTTGGGTTTAAAAAACAAAACACAAACTTTGTACTATGATTGACTTTCTCCTGTCCCTTCTTTCCTTCCTAATGGAACTAGTGCTGCTCCCTCTTCTTTCCTTAACCACTCCC
This sequence comes from Geotrypetes seraphini, assembly GCF_902459505.1. NCBI lineage: Eukaryota > Metazoa > Chordata > Amphibia > Gymnophiona > Dermophiidae > Geotrypetes > Geotrypetes seraphini. The sequence continues at coordinate 117,019,060 of NC_047094.1, forward strand.
CCCCCCCACCAAGTCCACTACTTTCTCTTCTTTCCCTTGGTCCATCAAACCTGCTTTTTCTTTAGCAATCCCTGCAGCGATAACAGGTTGGCTGAGAGCTGGCTCCTTCTATTTGTCCAATCCCACCTCTCTGACACAACTTAGTAGGTATGGGAGGGTGGGACACAGCAGAAATAAGGAGCTGGCGCTAAATAAAAAGCAGGTTTGACAGAGGAGAGAAAACAGAGTGGTGGTGGGTTAAAGAAAGAAGGTGGTACTGGACTGGGGGGTGAGGGGGGACAAAACAGAAATAAGGGGGGGACAGGCATTCAGGGGTGGGATGCAGACCTTTAAGGGGAGGACAGACCTTCAGGGGAGGGGGGGCCCTGGTGTAGAAGTACACGGAGGGAAGGGGGAGGGGTTCAAAGAGACATGCATATGCCGGACTTTGGGTGGGAAGAAATAATGGGTCTGAAAATAGAGGAGAGAGAGAGAGATGATGGACCATGGGTTTTAGGGAGAGAAGTTGGACACAAGGGATGGTGTGGAGGGGGGGGATAGAGATACTGGTTAGGAGAGTAGTTGGGAAAAGAAAGGGAGAGATGGTGGACCCTGGGGTGGTGGGGAAGGAGGGAGAGCTGCTGGATGAAAGGGTAGTTAAGAAAAGGTGGATCTGTGGAGGGAGACAAAAAAAGGAAAGATGCCAGACATCCGGGGGAGAGAAGGGAAACAGAAGGGGAGGACAAAGATGGCAGACGGATGGTTAGCACGGAGAAAGAAGGAGACCCTGGCAAGCAAGTTATCAGAAGACAACCAGAGCTTTGGACCAACAAGATTTGAAAAATAACCAGACAACAAAAAGGTAGAAAAACTAATTTTATTTTCTGTTTTGTGATTACAATATGTCAGATTTGAAATGTGTATCCTGCCAGAGCTGGTGTTAGACCGCAAACGTGAGCTAGGATTTAACAGAGAGAGGAAAGGTCCTTTTTGTTTCTTTATTTTATTTACACCACAGCGCCAGTGTGGTTAGGAGAAGCCAAAGGGGGGTGAAAAAGCTATAAAATAAACCCACCAGGATGTTTGAAAAAAAAAAAACCAATTGGGCAGGAAAATCAAATCGATAAACCAATTCAGTAGGCTGAATCGAATCGAAATTTTTTTTCCTGAATCTGGCAGCACTAGTTTGCGCTACTGTCTTAGACTTTAGGACCTGGGATTGGGGAGAGATGGCATCCTCAGTACTTTATAATGCAAGTGAAATGAGGATTTGGTCAGATTTTTGAAGGGTCTGCACTCTGCAGAAGAAAAATATTGTATAGGCCGGGGACATGAGACAGCAGGAAATGGGAACTTTTCTTCCTTCTATTTTTGTGAATGGAAAGGTTGAAAATGTCAGAGAGTTCAGATAAAATATGTGCTTTATAAGAAAATATAATAATGTGTTTTATAAAGTTTATAGCATTGCTGGTCTACCCGGTGAGGTGTTCCTAGTGGTGGTGGTGGCAGCGTGTCAATGTGTTGAGAGGAAGAGGTGATCTGGGAAATTCTGCTGAGTAAACTCCGGGCCCATTTCCACCCCCCAGTTAATCCACTCCACTCAACTGGTTCACACACTGAGTGGGTCTTTAGGTGTTGTTCCTGGGTAGTTGTTTTGGTATCTCTTCCAGTGGTTTGTCAGTATCTCCTTCTGGTCCAAGGAAGGAAACTTTGTTAACCTTAGCACTGACCTACAGAATATGTTTGTAACAGCGCTGCTTGTGTGGCATTAGTCTATGTAGTGATCGAAAGAAAAAACCAGACCTTTGCACATTTTTGCACTATATGGTGGGTGTATGAAGAGATTCACATTTCCTGCACAGCTAAGTCCGTGTGAAGTTACCTTGTGCTGTATTTGACATCTAGCAAAGTCTCTGTTTGGAAGGAAAGATCTCAGCTTAAAAATGAAGTGGCCAGAAGTTATGGTAAAAGCAGATAGCGTAGCTGGTTTTAAGAAAGGTTTGGACAAATTCCTGGAGGAAAAGTCCATAGTCTTATTAAGACATGGGGGAAACATCTGCTTGCCCTGGATCAGTAGCATGGAATGTTGCTACTCTTTGGGTTTTGACCAGGTACTAGTGACCTGGATTAGCTTCCATGAGAATGGATTACTGGGCATGATGGACCATTGGTCTGACCCAGTTAGGCTATTCTTATGTTATGTTCTCATCTGTAGGGGCCTTTGTTTTCACTTCTTATTTTAATGTATTTTTTTTCTGAGAACTTATCAGTGTTTTTTATAATGGGAACAAAAATGGAAGAGAATTAATGTGTGTGGAATGGGGGGGTAACTAATTTCTTCAGCTAAATAATTCAATCCACTTCAACCAGACATAGGAGAACTCACGCACCATTCACACACCCTCCAACCAAAAACGTCAAAAGAAAAAAAACAGTTCGACAACCTCCTAGCCATTTGAGCTGCAACATTCGACCCCCAACTCTACAACCTATTGACCTCGACCACAAAACCTTCAAAAAAGAAATAAAAACCCTTCTATTAAAAAAACACATAAAACCGAACTAACACAATCAGAACTGTCCCAAGCATCACCTGCAACTACTCCATATGTACTTCTGATGTCATGACAATTCAGACATAATTTATGTTATGGTATGTTTGGAATAATGGTTACATATATGAGGTTCAATAAAAGAAAATTTTCACTGCCTGTTTCTATTATGATCATTTATTCAGTTTCATGGTTATTACAAAAAATATTTTTTTACATGGGGGGGGGGTCAAAAAATTATGGGCTCCGGGTGCCACATACCCTAGGTACGCCACTGAATATACAGAATCTTGGTAAACCCGAAAATGCTGAGACATTTTTTAGGTACTATAATCAGATACCCCACTGAAACCAGTTACTGGAAATAATTAAAACGTTCAAGTTAGATCGTGTTTTTCGCTTACTAAGGGGGGGGGGAGAAGAGTGAAAAAGTATGTTAATATGTAAGTATTGTATTTCAAGGCTCAGTTTTGGAATCAAATATTAGAGATACCACCATGAAATCTAAATTTCATTAAGAATGAGAGCCTACAATGCTAAGTCACAGCAGTTTGAACATAAAGATACATATAAAATCTTATTTTAGTTCAGGTTTTCCCATAATGCGCCTTCCTCACCCCTCGTTTCTAGTGGATAATTGTACTCGCCATATTTCGCAAACACAGAAATGCCCCCTCCCCCCCCCCCGTTCTTGAAAGATTTGGAATTCGGTTACCATCCGAGCCGCCTCAGCCCACGTGCGCTCTTTCTTCCTCTTCTGCTTGTCCTTCATCTTCTTCTGTGGCGCCCAAGGCCTTGGTCCCAATAAAAAGCAGCACGCGACCTGACCACCAACCGTTAAGATAGGACCAAAACTCGAACAAGAACGAGGTGCAGCAACAACTTCGCACGAGACTTACAGATAATCCCACACACAAGAAAAAGGCCTTGAGAAAGCGCGAGAATCACCATGCATAAGACAGAACGAAAGAACCATGCACAGGACCCCCGCCGTACTACCACCGAGGCTTGGGACCCGAGATAACACAGCACAGCGGTCAAAGGGCACAGTTGACAGGAAGTACATCCCCTGCCCTTTACCGCTTTGTTATACGCTTCCCAGGCTAAAGGCCCTCCGCTTACCAACATTGTAATCTGCAATCACATGGGGGGGTATTTTGCAAATAATTGTATCTTATTTCTACAAAAATAAAACAAAAGTGTATGCTGGGAAATGTAGTTAATTTTGACGCTCGTGAGTTTTATTTAAGTATAAACTACACTTCCCCTCATTCAATGCAATGTAGTCCATCTCTATATTCTGTATCAGTTGACCCTGCTTTTAATATGGTGGGGGGTGGTATCTACAAATATCGCGATATAAAATAACGCGTCGGAAGTAAAGCCTCAGAGAAAAGACCCTCCAGAGACTGGTCACGAGCATGGTTTTGAGCAATGCCTCTGGAAGCGAAGGGGTTCGCGGCTCAGGACCGCCGCCTTCTTATGCTGTTTCGGGGCTGGAGGAAGGCTGGCTTGGCGGCTCAGAACTGCTGCCGCTTTGGTACTTAAGGGCGGGCGGGAGGGAGGAGGATTCACGTCTCAGCTGCTACGGGGCTTGGGCTCTTGAGAGGGAGATGGGGTTTCTGACTCATGACTGCCGCCGCTTCTAGTATTTCAGGACTTGAAGGAGGAGAGTTTGCGCTGAGGACCAGTGGTCTTCAATCTTTTGACACCTATGGACCAGCGGAAATAAAATAATCATTTTGTGGACCTGCAGTTGAAGAACACTGGGCTAAGTGGTGGGTCAGACCCCGCCCCCAGAATAGTACTAATTTTAAAACCATTTTCCCATTCATTTTTCATATACCTTGGATTACGAGCATAATCCGTTCCAGGAGCATGCTGGTAATCCAGAATGCTCGTTTATCAAAACAAATTACCCATAGAAAATAGTGGCAACAGCAACGATTCGTTCTAGAACCCGGGGTCTATACCTGTCGGGTGCCGGGTGCTGCAGCGCCATCTCCTCCGTGGGTCATCTGAAGAAGAACCCCTCATCAGGCATATTGAAGTCCCCTAGCAGTACAGCTTCTCCTCGTAGAGTGATATTCTTCTCTATGTCTTCAATTAATTCTGCGTCCATGTCTTCCAGTTGTCTTGGGGAGTCTGTATACCACACCTAGATACAGGCATTTTTCTCTGCCTCTTGCCAGGATTACCCGGAGGGACTCCCCGGTGTACTTGACATCTGTGATCCTGATGGTTTTGATGTCCTCTTTAATGTATAGAGCTACCCCCCCCCCCCCTCCTAACCTGCCCTCTCTGTCCTGACGAAGTAGATTGTAGCTCGGTATAGCCATATCCCACCCATGTGAGTCTGTGAACCAAGTTTCAGATATTGCCACCACATCTAGGTTGGCATTCCTTATTTCAGCCTCCAATTCTAGAATTTTGTTACCTAAACTGTGTGCATTGACATACATGGCCCTCCATATCTTGTGTTTGCTAAGTCCCTGTGAGGCATATCCTACCCGAGTCAGTGTGACTCCTAAAGAACTGTTTGCAATGTGGGTACTTACCTTGGACATGGAAGCGGAGATTCGACTCACCTCATCAGGATAATTCCTTTCTGCACTAATATGTGAATGGGTACCCTCCCCTGACTTACCTAGTTTAAAGCCCTGTGAAGCAGGCGGGCTAGTCGGTGTCCGAAGATGTTCTTACCCCTACTGGTCAGATGGAGTCCGTCTGGTCCCTGAAGTCCTTGTAGCGCTTCCCCATGGTTTAGGAATCCGAAGTTCATATCCCGGCACCATCCCTGTAGCCACTCGTTCGTCCTCAGGATACGTTCATCTCTGGCTCTTCCCTTGCCTCTAACTTGGAGGATCGATGAGAAAACCACCTGCGCTCCTGTCCGCTTCAGCCTCTCACCCAGTGCTCCAAATTCTCTGGTGATGGTCTCCGGTGTGTTCCTGGCAGTGTCGTTGGTTCCTATGTGGACAAGAAGCATAGGAAAGTGGTCTCGGGGCGTGAGTAGTCTATCCAGACTAGCGGTGACATCTCGTATCCTGGCTCCAGGCAGACAGCAGACCTCCCTAGATTGCATATCCGGTCAGCAAACTATATATTTTTGCTTTCTTAAAATTTCTGCACTCTGTATTTCCTCTGATCATCTGCATATTATAACTCGCTGAATGTTCAGCTTTCTTGATTGTAAACCGCCTAGAAGTCGCAAGATTGTGGCGGTATAGAAGAATAAAGTTATTATTATTATTATTATTATATTCTCACATGTGGATGAGGTCATCCACAGAACCTGGACAGCACCATCCAAAGTCACTTTAAGAAATCAAAAGATGTCCGTACTGTGTATGCGCAGGTGCCCTCCCACCTGCTGCCAGTTAAGTTAGGTTTAGCGATGATCTCTGCTATCCACCCGATTCACTAAATGGCCCATTGGCTATTTTACGATCTGATCCGATCCACCTTTTCAAATTACAGGAGTTCCCAGTTTGGGTCAATAGACAGGAATAGCTGATGCGGATCGGATGCGGACCCCCCTCCCCTTACCTGTAAAAGTTTGGACTCCTCTGAACTGCGGGCTTTAGGCCCTGCCCCGGTGCATCATTTGATTGGCTCAGGACTGGTTCTATCCATGTAGCATGCTAGAGCATGTTTGCAGTCCAATGTGTGAAGTGCTTCCTCATCAGAATGAGCATGCGACTCTGGATAAAATATTGGAAGGTTGATGAACTGGTTGAAAACTCCAAAATAACTTTTGGGAGGAATTTTGGATGAGTTTGAAGATCCACCTTGTCAGGATAAAATGTAGTATAAAGTGGATCCGCTACTAACACCTGGAATTCACTGACTCGGCAAGATGACATTAGAGCAATGAGGAAGACCACTTTCCAAGTAAGGTGCTTGATTGATGAAGCAGACAATGGTTCAAATGGAGCCTTCATGAGCGCTGAAAGCACCACATTAAGGTCCCAAGCCATTGGAAGCAGTTTCAGAGACAACTTAATATTGTAAAGGCTTTTCATGAATCTAGAAATCAGAGGATACTGCCAAGTGCTTGTTGTTCAAAGGTGTGTGGAAAACACTTATAGCACTAAGATTAGCCCTCACTGAATTAGTCTTTAAGCCAGAAGAGGTGTAGGAGATCAACCAATATGGACAGAAGAGGAGAGGTCATTGGATCCAGAGATTTGCCACTACACTAGAAGGAAAAATTAGTCCACTTGAAGTGGTAGCAGCACTGCATGGAAGGCTTCCTAGAGGCTTCAATGATAGCTGATACTGGTGCAGACAGTAAAAGAGTATCTACTGGTTGATAGAGACATACCATACTGTGAGAGCTAAAAAGATTGGGATGCAGTAGAGAGCCCTCGTTCTGTGTTAATAGTGTCGGATACATTTGCAGAATGATTGGTTCCTGTTTGCTCATTTGTAGGAGGAGAGAGAACCAAGGTTTACCTGGCCACCGAGGTGTAATGAGTATCATGGTGGCTGATTCTTGGTGAAGAATGAGCAGTGTTGTCCTGATTAAAAGGATCAGAGGAAATGCATACAGAAGCCTGCCTCACCATTTGAGGAGAAAAGCATCCATTTCTAGGCAATTGGGAGCGTGTCGCAAGATGAAGGTGTTGAGCTCAGTTTGTCAGCCAATACATTCTGTTTTCCTGCTAGATATACTGCTTTCAGGAAAATGTTGCGAGAAATGGCCCAGGACCAGAGGAAGTGAGATCCTGTTCTTCCCTTCTTGTTAATGTAGTACATAGCTACTTGGTTGTCTGTTCGAATCGGTACTGCTTAATTGAGGAGATGATCCTAGAATGTGATCGCAAATTGCTCGTAGTTCCAGGAGGTTGATGTGAAAATGTGTCTCCACAGAACTCCAAGATCCCTGGGTGTGGAGACCGTCCAGGTAAGCTCCCAATCCTAACATGGAAGTATCAGTTATCAAAATCTTTTGATGAGGTGGTACTTGAAACAGGAGACCTCTGAAGAGATTGGTTGGAGACATCCACCACAGATGAGAGCCTCTCAGCTGCAAGGTCACTGAGAAGTGCTGGAATAGAAGACCAGTTACTTGAGACAATTGGGAGGATAACACCCACTGAGGATGTAAGAGGTAAAGACAGGACCATATATACTGTGGAAGCCATGTGACCCAGAAGTCATAACATGTGATGTGCTGTTAGGTGGTGACGAGAAGAGACTTCCTGGCAGAGATGAAGTAGTGTAGTGAGTCTCTGCTGAGAGAGGAGAACATATGTCTGGTTTGTGTCCCAAAGTGCTCCAATAAATTCCAAAGCCTGAGTGAGCTCCAGATGGTATTTGGGATAATTGATTGCAAATCCCAGGAGCTGAGCCTGTTGGAGTGTGGAGGCTTTGATCAACCAGTCGTCTAAGTAGGGAAAATATATAAGCTGTATGAGCGAAGTATCGCTGCCATTACTACCAAGCACTTGGTGATCACTCTGGGTGCTGATGATGCCAGCCCAAACACAAGGACTTTGTACTGGAAGTGGCATGTTCCCAGACAAAAGCAAAGGTATTTTCTATGAGCAGGGAGAATAGAAATATGTGTATGCTGTAGAGGGCATAGCCAGTTGTTCTTTTCTAACAGAGGTAACAGGGTTCCCCAGAGAGAACATCCACAATTTATCCTTCATCTGGCACTTGTTTAGTGCTCTGAGGTCTAGGATCAGACTTCTTTGGGATAAGGAAGAACTTAAGAACATAAGAATTGCCGCTACTAGGTCAGACCAGTGGTCCATCTTGCCCTGCAGTCCGCTCACGTGGCGGCTCGTAGGTCAAAGACCAGTGCTCTAAATGAGTCCAGCTTTACCTGTGTACGTTCCAGTTTAGCAGGAAATTGTGCAACTTTGTCTTAAATTCCTGGAGGGTGTTTTCCCCTATAACAGACTCCGGAAGAGCGTACCAGTTGTCTACCACTCTCTGGGTGAAGAAGAACTTCCTTACTTTTCTACGGAATCTATCCCCTTCCAGCTTTAGGGAGTGCCCTCTCATTCTCTCTACCTTGGAGAGTGTGAATTGTGTCTTTATCTGCTAAATCTATTCGATTCAGTATCTTGAATGTTTCAATCATGTCACCTCTTAGTCTCTTCTTTTCAAGGGAGAAGAGGCCCAGTTTCTCCAATCTCACTGTACGGCAACTCCTCTAGCCCTTTAACCATTTTAGTCACTCTTCTCTGGACCCTTTTGAGTAGTACCGTGTCCTCCTTCATGTACGGCGACCAGTGCTGGACGCAGTACTCCAGGTGAGGGTGCACCATGGCCCAGTACAGCAGCATGATAACCTTCTCCGATCTGTTCATGATCCCCCTTCTTTATCATTCCTAGCATTCTGTTCACCTTTTTCGTCGCCACTGCACATTTTGCAGACAGCTTCATTGACTTGTCAATCAGAACTCCCAAGTTTCTTTCTTGGGAGGTCTCTCCAAGTACCGCCCCAGACATCCTATACACTTCTCCCTCTGGAATCGCGGGGGATAGGGGCAGAGCCAGACCATGAATGGTGAAATACTATGAATATCTTCTGGTCCAGCTCTGACCCACCCCCGCCTCCCTCCCGCCTTCCCCCCGGCATCCTGACCTTACCTGGTGGTCTAACGGGCTTTCGGGGCAGGAGCGATCTTCCTACGCTCCTGCCCCTTGCAGATCGCCAATAGGAAATGGCTGCCGTGAGTTCCCGTAGTTTCTCGAGACTACAACGGGAACTCCCCACAGCCATTTCCTATTGCCGATCTACATGGGGCAGGAGCATAGGAAGATCCCTCCTGCCCCGAAAGCCCGCTAGAGCACCAGATAATGCCGGGGGGAAGGCTAAACTATGGGGAGGGGTTCTTTTTTTCCCCTCCCAAAAAAATTGTGAATTTGTGAAATTGCGATTACCGAAACCGCGAATGGGGAGGAGGAAGTGTATTCATGAGATTTTTACATGCATCACTTTACACTTATCCACGTTGAACCTCATTTACCATGTCGATGCCCATTTCTCGAGCTTGATTATGTCACATTGCAGATCTTCGCAATCCCCCTGTGTTTTCATTACTCTGAATAACTTAATATCGTCCGCAAATTTAATCACCTCACTGGTCGTACCAATGTCTAGATCATTTATAAAGATGTTGAAGAGCACGGGTCCAAGCACCGAGCCCTGTGGCACCCCACTGGTGACGCTCTTTCAGTCCGAGTATTGTCCATTTACCCCCCACTCTCTGTTTCCTATGCTCCAGCCAGTTTTTAATCCATGTGAATATTTCACCCTCAGTTCCATGGCTTGCAATTTTCCGAAGTAGTCGTTCATGTGGGACCTTGTCAAACGCCTTCTGAAAATCCAGATATACAATGTTGACCAGGTCGCCCTTGTCTATCTGCCTGTTTACTCCCTCAAAGAAGTGCAGTAAGTTCATCAAACACGATCTGCCTTTGCTGAAACCGTGTTGACTGGTCCTCATCAGCCTGTGTCCATCAAGGTGATCAATGATGTAGCCCTTTATCAGCGCCTCTACCATATTTCCCGGTACCGAGGTCAGATTCACCGGTCTGTAGTTTCCCGGATCTCCCTTTGAACCTTTCTTGAAGATTGGCGTAACATTCGCCACCTTCCAGTCTTCCAGAATCTTTCCTGATTTGATTGACAGATTGGCTATTAGTTGAAGCAGTCCAGCTATAGTCCCTTTCAGTTCCTTTATGACCCGGGGATTTATCGCTCTTAAGCCTATCAATCTGCCTACATACCTCCTTTAGACTGACTGTCAACCCTGACAGTTTCCCGTCTTCGTTTCCAGCATATAGCCTGATGGGTTCTGGTATGCTGATATGCTGTGTAAATCTTCTTCGGTAAATACAGACGCAAAAAAATGTGTTCAGTTTGTCGGCGATTGCTTTATCCTCCTTTAGCATTCCCTTTATTCCATGGTCATCCAACGGTCCCACCACTTCCTTCATGGGTCATTTACCCTTTATATCGAAAGAACGGCTTGAAGTTTTTCGCCTCCTTGGCTATTTATTCCTCATAGTCTGTTGGCTCTTTTTACTGCCTTATGGCACCTGCGTTGATGTTGTTTGTGTTTATTCCAGTTTTCGTCTGTCTTTGACCTTTTCCATTCCTTAAATTAAATTTTCTTGTCTCTGATCGCTTCCTTCATCTCTACAGTGAGCCACGCCGGTTCTTTGTTCTTTTTCCTCTTGGATCCCTTGCTGATACGCGGTATATATAGTTTTTCCGCCTTGGTGACTGTGTCCTTAAAAAGGGACCAAGCTTGCTCTAGCGTTTTTACAGTGTTTATCCTCTTCTTAATCTTCTTCCCCACCAGGAGTCTCATCCCTTCGTAATTCCCTATTCAGAGAAGTTCAGTGTTGATGAAGGTTAATATGGAATTAGTATCCACTGAAACTTTTTCTCCAGACCTCATCCTGTTGTCAAAAAGACTGTTGACTTTATCACTCCACTTAACCTTGTCGCCTAAATATTGCATTCGATGTTTGTTCAATTTACCCTGTGCAAGATGATAAGCTTCCAATGGTGTCAAACCACGTTTTTGAAATGCCATGGTTAAGGAAGCCAGGTCTGATAAGACATCATTCAAAACTTCAAGTGTAATATGAAATTGTTCACTGTTCAGCTTCTTATAGCAGTACTTTGCAATAGGATCATTATCTTTGTCTTCTTCAAAATATTTTAACAGGGGATCATAATTTTGAATTGCTTTAAGTGCAGTGTCTAGATAACCAACGCACTTCATTCAGAGGTCTGAAAGCAATTGATTCACATTCAGATGCATCTGCTATTTCTTGAAATTTGCATCGTTTAGTAGAAGACCGACAGAACACCGTGTACACAGTTCTCATTACAGTTTCTACTTTCATCAATTTTATTTCTTTCCATGAATCAGAAAGTCCCAAATCTTTCTGATGTGCAACACAATGTTGCTGCACTAAATGTGGAATGTCTTTTCTCAGCTGTGCTGCAACACCATCTATTTTGCCCAACATAACAGAGGCACCATCAGAGGTGAACATATCCATTTTATTCAGGTCAAGTTCATGTTTCCTATAGAATTCCCTAATTGCTGTTACTATTGATGTAGCATCACATGCTTCCAACTATAGCATCCCACCAAGTGATGTCCTATACTCATTTAAATTAACTGGCCGATACTTAAAGTAGAGTATTAAGTACTTGTTGACAGAAATGTCTGTGCTTTCATCAACAGTTAATGTATGATATGTTGCTAATTTAATGTCTGCCATACGATCATCTTGCACGATGCCATTGATAATTCCAAGAAATTCAAACGCATAGTTTTTGCTTCTCCAGCTATCAGGTATACTAACATACTTCGCCATGTGCTCATTGATATCTTGAACAGAGAGCATTGAGATATTCATCTTAATGGCCAGCACAACACTGTCGACAAGAACCCTAATTTCATCAGGACTGGAAAGCTTCCGTTCATTACTTAAAATTTATATTATAGCGCTTCAATAAATGTGATAAATGGGAAATCAGACCGCTGGTCTTCTGCAACATTTCATTTTAGCAGTGAAAATCATTTTAGGCAAAAATTTATTTTTTTGTGCGCGCTATTTTAATTTGTATGCGCGGGTTCGGCAAGTTGTGCGCACAAGTGCACAGCTTAGAGGGAACATTGTTCTGAAGGTATGGACATAGACTGAGAGCCATTGCTAATAAGGGAGCTGGAGGGAAAAGTAAAGTCTGCTCAAGTTTATTGGAAATGTTGAAGTTTTGTTTTGAACTTTAAATACAAGCCACAGGCAGCCATTTTGTTGGGATCTGGGGAGGGGATCTTTCCAAGCTGCTCCATTGAGGGAAAATTATTTGGAGAGGATCCCACCCTTGGGGCATTAAGCCTAACCCCATGGGAGCTTTGCCTGGCAGAAGAAAAAACTTTCATTTTATTGAAATAAGGCTTTTATGTTTTGGCATATTTTTGGCTTAAACTGCAATTTTGTTTGGTTTGTGAATGCTGGACTTGAGCATAAGGTGATACAAACCTGAGAATTTATTGACACTTGTTTATGCTGGTAAAACAATAAACAGTACCCAAGAAAATTGCACCCAAAGTTTTGAACTCTTATTTTCAGCCGTACCAAGCTACCAAACAACCTCGCAAATCGCTTGGCTGAGGTTTGTGTGCACTGGGTTAGGTCACTTGCTGAGCCCAGCTTGGCTGCGCCTGGTCACACACATCAAAGTTATTGAAAATTAACTAACTAGTCAAAGTTATTGAAAAAATATTGCAGAGACAAAGACACAAATCATGGCAAAAGTTGCGAAGTGACAAACTATTAGAGGAAAGAGGTAGAGAAATGCATGGGGAGAGAAGAAATGTTGGATATGGTGGTGGAGAGGGAACAGAAGGACAGATTGAAGGGGATGACAGGGGGAGGTGCTTCACTAAGAACTAGATCTAGAATTGCTTTGCTTCCTCTCGGTTCCTGAATCAGCTGCTTCATACAGCAGTCCTTGATGTCATCAAGAAATTTTATCTCCTTAGCATGCCCTGATGATACATTTACCCAGTTAATATTGGGGTAGTTGAAATCACCCATAAGAACATAAGAATAGCCCTACTGGGTCAGACCAATGGTCCATCAAGCCCAGTAGCCTGGTCTCACGGTGGCCAATCCAGGTCACTAGTACCTCGCCAAAACCCACAGAGTAGCAATATTCCATGCTACCGATCCAGGGCAAGCAGTGGTTTCCCCCATGTATTTCTCAGTAACAGACTTTTCCTCCAGGAAATTGTCCAACTCTTTCTTAAAACCAGCTACGCTATCTGCTCTTACCACAACCTCTAGCAATGCATTCTAGAGCTTAACTATTCTCTGAGTGAAAAAATATTTCTCCTATTGATTTTAAAAGTATGTCCCTATAACTTCATTGAGTGTCCCCTAGTCTTTGTTACCCAGTTTGTTAGCCTCCATAATTTCTGATAAAATTTCAACATCTGTCCATTCATTCTGGTCAGGCAGACAGTAGTACACTCCTATCACTATCCTTTTCCCCCTTACACATGGAATTTCTATCCACAGGGATTCCAAGGTGTGTTTCTGCTCTTGTAGAATTTTGAGTCCATTTGAGGCCCTTCTTAACATATAACACTATGCCTCCACTGATATGATCCACCCTATCATTACGATATAACTTGTATCCTGGTGTAACAGTGTTCCATTGGTAATTTTCCTTTCACTAGGTTTCAGAGATGCCTATTATATCTATCTTTTCATTTAGTGCAATATATTCTAACTCTCCCATCTTGTTTCTTAGGCTTCTTGCATTTGCATACAGACATTTCAAATGTTTGTCATGTCTATTTACAATTTGCTCAGCAGTTGGCATAGATAATTTGCAATCTTTACAATCAGCCTACTCTGTATTTAAGGAAACCTAATCTACTGTGGCCTTTATTAGGATGCTCTGCTTTTCTGTTACGATGATATCTTTTAAAGATACCTTGCACCAAACCATGATCTTTTGAGCAACTGTTGGCCTTCCCCCAGTTTCTAGTTTAAAAGCTGCTCTATCTCCTTTTTAAATGTTGATGCCAGCAGCCTGGTTCCACCCTAGTTAAGGTGGATATGGTGGTACAGGATAGGTTCCCCCTTTCCCAGTATGTCGCCCAGTTCCTAACAAACCTAAAACTCTCCTACCTAAAACTCCTACCACTTCCTTATCCACGCATTGAGACTCCGGAGCTCTGCTAGTCTTTTGGGACCTGCATGTGAAACAGGGAGCACTTCTGAAAATGCTACCCTGGAGGTTCTGGATTTGAACTTCCTACCTAAGAGCCTAAATTTGTCTTCCAGAACCTCCCTACCGCCTTTCCCTATGTCATTGGTCCCCATATATATATCAAAACAGCAGATTCTTTCCCAGCATTGTCTAAAATCTTATCTAGGTGCACGTGAGATCTACCACTTTTGCACCAGGCAGGCAAGTGACCAAGTGATCCTCATGTCCACCAACCACCCAGCTATCTACATGCCTAATGATCAAATTTCCAGCTATAACGGCTGTCCTAATCCTTCCCTCTTGGGCAGAAGCCCCTGGAGACACATCCTCAGTGCTAGAGGACATTGCATCCCCTGGTGGGCAGGTCCTAGCTACAGGATTGCCTCCTACTTCACCAGCATGATGCTCTCCTTTAAGAAGACCTCCCTCCTCTGAGGTAGCACAGAGGCTGCCAGACTTGATGTGGGACTTTTCTACAACATCCTGGTAGGTCTCCTCTATGTACCTCTCTGTCTTCCTTAGCTCCTCAAAGTTTGCTACTCTAGTCTCGAGATCGGACCCGTTCCCTGAGTGCTAGGATCTCTTTGCACCGAGCACACATATAAAACCTCTCACCAACTGGAAGATAATCAAATATATGATAGTTCAAAAGACTGGATAGCCCCCATCTTACTGCTGGACTGCTGCCTGCATCTTATTATTGATGATTTATTTCTTAAGTTGAAACAGGAATTAGAATATGTACTCTGTGGCCCTGATTCTGCAAACTTCGCCTAACTTTAGGCGTGGTTTAGACATCTGATTTAAGTGGTTAATGAGCGATTTAAGGGTCTTAACAAGCATTAATTGGGACTTAGACGGAGTTAGGTGTCAGGTAGGCGTTCTCAGAATATAGATGCGAGTTTTTGGAAAAGTTGCGTCCAAATATGTAGACTTGGGCATATCGAGGGCATAATGTGGGCGTGGTTAAGGAAAGGCACCAGATAGAAGCTAGTTGGGTGGCAGATTGCATCTAAACATCGTGGAAATTGAAAGCGAATGAAAAGCTGGTCTAAGTGTGGTTTCTGCTTGGGCTGAATGTGAGTTTCTATGGGCGGAACATAGACTTGCTTTGGGCTTCCGAAATTATATTTTCTACATAGACTTCAGGAATCTGTTTTTTCCTCTTTTTTCTCTCCTCCTAATAGATTTAATAAGCCACCATATCAATAGGGCACATCAATACAAACATATTGCATGCAAAACATAGTACTTTTCTGTCCAAACAGCAAGATGATTTTCTAAATACAGTACCTTTGGCTTTCCTGCTTAAAAATAACCCCTTTTTTCTTACCAAACTGTGCTACAATCACAAGCTCTTGTTTGAAAGCAAAGAAAGAACATGAAAAAGATACAAATATTGCACACATTACTTCTTTTCTCAAAGCTTAAAAATAGAAAAACCAGATGCAGACCTTAACATGCATTTTTCCTCATTGCAAAATGGAGCTGCACAGCTGCACAAAGCTGACCTCTTTGTGAGATCATCAAGGTGTACCTGCAAGGTAGAATGCCACAATTAAGATGTGCTGGGTGTTGATCTCACAATCTCTGCAAGATCAGCACAGGATTTTAACACATTGAGCTACACTACCTTCCACTCCAGTTTCTCTGACTCCCCTGTCATATCAAAGCTTACTGACCTGCCTATGTATCATCTGCTTAGGAATGATATCAGTCATCACAAAGAGAGCATTTCTGGCTCTCCAAGTCAATGCACCTTGTCCATCTTCTAAAGCTCACTGGTTCAAATCTCACCCTCACCTTCACTCATTTTAACAACTTCCTAAGCTCTCATAGGAGTGTATATATGGTGGACTTTGCTGTTTTTCAACAGCTTTGTGCAATTTGCAGGCACATTTATTTAGATCTTGCCATGGCTAGGGCATCCTAAGCTCTCATGGAAAGAAATCACTCCACTGACTGAAAGAAGTCATTTGTGGCTCACCAAGTTAAAGCACCTTGTTGCATCTTGTCTATTCTTTCCAGTTCACCGGTTCAAATCCCACCCTCACCTTAACTCATTTTAACAGCTCTCATAAGTGGTGGACTTTGCTTTTTTTCATCAGCATTCTGCAGTTTGCAGGCACAGGTGCATCAGATACATTCATCTGCTCTCAACTACAAGCCATTATGGTAGGAATGTATTTCTTTTTATGCAAAATCCACACAGGGCAACAGGTATAAGTTTACTAAAACTTCAGAGGGCTTGGACAGGTGTTGAAGGAAGGTACATGTTTTGAGATGTATCCTAGAGACATTACTGTTGGTAAATTCAGATTGGCTTTAGAATTCTGGGTGTGGTTTTATGCCTGAGGAGTGTGTGTTGGAGTGGGGGAGGGGATTTAAGATGAGAGAACAGGCTGCTTTAGACATCTGAGAATTGCTGCAGATAATTTTTAAGCTCAACCCATATATGTTTAAGCAAAGGAATGCCCAGTTTGAAGGTTTTCTGGTAGAAAAATGAATATAAAATATTTGCTAACCGCACTCAAGACTTAAACCCCTAACATATGGAAGATAAAAGCAGTGCCTTAAGGCATAGAGCTATAGAGGGAACTTCATTTAGAATTTGGTAACAGAGCCTCTACAGACTAAGCAGAAGACAAATGGCTTCTTATCAAAGCTTTGAGAAGTGAAATAAATGATTAAAAGTCAGTACAGGTGTGTTTGCCCAAACCACACCCAATCATATTTGAAAGCTTTCTGGCGGGAAGTCCTAATGGTGCCTATGATGTCAGATGCTACTTAGGCATGCTTAGTATAAGAAGGTCCATCAGAGCGGTGTTTTCTATTTTAGGACTCCTATTCTGTCTTATTGCTTATGCTGATTTCTGAGACCTTACCTTTCTTGATTATCTTTTAACCTTTTCTTTCCTATCTCTGCCACAACTCTCTCCATTCCACAGGACAATTAGCAGCTATAGTAATTAGCAATTTTGATGTCTTTCTAACCTTTTTCATCTTTCCAGGTGACTATGCTGCACCTATGCAAGGAACTCCTTGTTAGCAGTTCAGAAACCAAATCCAGGTGAGAATGATATATTGCTAGCTACTTAGGTGTCTTTATTAGATAAAAGCTCAGGCAGAACTGATTTCTTCTTTTGGAATCCCATTCTGTGTTATTGCTTATGGTGATTCTCCATTAACTTTTTGTCCCCCTGATATCTGCCACAACTCTCTCCATTCCACAGGGTCATTAGCAGCTCTGAGAATTATTGATGATAAAATTTGGTTCCAGGTGTGTTGCCTGAAAAAACACCCATGCTGTTTGAAACTTTGGTGCTAGGAAAATGGATATGCAAGTTACATGAATATGTAGAACCTATAGCAGTGCTTTTCCTCATAGAACTAAAGGTAAATCTTTTTAGAGTCATAATTGTTAGGCATCCTTATTATAAAAAGGAAGTGTTTGTGCTTCTGTTCATTCTAGCTGTTATTTTGAGACTGTGCTGTGACATTCTCGCACAACTTCTGTTTTTTATTTTTGCCACAGATGTCTTTCTAACATTTCCCCCTTTTCTCCTGATTTTAGGTTCCCAGAGTCGCTAATGACTCCCCTTGTGTTTCCCAGAGGCCAGAGCAGGTCTGTTCAAACTGGGTTCAGCACACCAGATTGCACCTGGCCAAAAAGCCAGCAGCTCAAATACCAAAACAGAAAGAATAGGTGAGAATGATGTACCTTTGCTTTGTTTGCCCTTGTAATGAATTATATACATTTTCACAATACTAACATGTTTCACACTTTTTTCCTTCAGACGGGTGTAGTTATTGATGATTTTCTGAGAGAACAGTAAATTGGTGAGCTTTAGGCTCTCTTTTACAAAGGTGCGCTAAATCAACGCATGCGCTAACTATTAACGCGTCCATAGGATAACATGCACGTGTTAACATTTACCACGTGCTTAAAGCGGTGCTGTTTAGGGCGCCGTTAGCTAAATGTTAATGCGTGCATGTTATCCTATGGATGCGTTAATAGCGCATATGTTGATTTAGCGCACCTTTGTAAAAGAGAGCCTAAAACTCACCAATAAACTCTTAATTTGTCTCAATCCATCTTCTTTTTTCTAAAGCCTGCCTTCTCCTACCAGGACAGATTATGGGACCTTAACAATACTACCACAGTAACAACTTGGACCTAGGAGTGGCTTACTCTGCATACCTGTCATCCATCTCATCGAACTGCAGTTGCCTGATATTACACTTGCATGCTGCTTTCCTAGACTGTGCAATACAAATCTTAAACTATTTTTCACCTTATGCTTGTTTACATTGAGTAGCAGCCGGGCATTAGTGTTTCCTTAAGCACCACTTCAGCTACTTCATCACATTGACCTTTGTCTTATCTAGTGTTCCATGAGGCCCAGGCTGCAAAGGAGAGAAGTGGGGAGGCCCTTAGGGGGTAGCTGGCATGTCTCCTGCCTCACAGCCTGCAACTAGCATAATATTTGAGAAAATGAGATTATATGAGAGCTGGAGAGGATGAATAAGGTGCAACAAGGTGTCTTGATTATTATAACATTGCCCATCTGGCAATCTCCCAAAAGAAAATGCAGAGACCACAACTGATACAAAATGTGGCAGCAGGTTGATCTTTGGGTTGAAGAAGTCCGATCACATAACCCCTTCCTACCGACTCCTGCACTGGCTGCCAATGGAGGCACGTGCGAAGTTCAAGCTGGGATGTCTCTGCTTCAAGGTACTATCCGGTCTAGCCCCTAAATATATAACTGACCTCTTCTCCTTCTCAACCAACAGACATAAGAGAAGAACACACCTGAAGTTCATTTCCCCATCGGCTAGAGGATGTAAATTTAAGAGACACCATCAACAACTTCTATCGTATCAAGCAGCCACATGGGGCAAAGACCTGGAAAAACTAATTATACACGCAAATAACTATGGTAAATTTAGGAAACATCTAAAAACATACCTGTTCTTGAAGTACCTAGGTAACGAATCTGCACATTCGGCCCCATCACAATCTCACCCCCCAAATCTGATCCCGTAAACTGTTAACCACTAATCTCTAGCTATGAATGTTCCATTCAATTTGTAGAATCTTCTAATTCATTGTAAACCTCATTGAATCTTTTTATTTCAATGTAATTCATTCTAATTCATAGAATCTTTCTAATTCATTGTAAACCGCATAGAACTTCATGGTCCTGCGGTATATAAACTGTTATTATTATTATTAACTTGGTGAGCCAGAAATGGCTTCTTTCACTCGTTATGGCGTGCTTTCGGCCGCTCTGCTACAGAGCCGCAACCATGCCATAGTTACTGCCGTAACGATGCCTAAACGGAACAGTATAACCAAAACTGAATTACTATGATTTTATGGCTCATTGTGTAGCACAACGGTTAGAATGAAGGTTGGCGTGTGAGCCTGGTGTGGGTTCAACTCCGTCATGTACTTCAGCTGACACAATACTCATTTTAATAAAAATTACAAGCTACAGACCAATCAAATCTTATTTTCATCTCAAACAGCACAACACTAGCAATACTAGAAGCAATCAATTCCAAAAGTGGAGTTTGCATGACACATTTATTCAACCATACTTGAGATTCTGGCATTTGGGCCAATGAAACCAGTGCTTTAAAGCCATTGAGCTAACAGTCTTTTGTCTCAGCTAACTGTGATATGATAGCTAAGCAGATGATACCTTAGCAGATCACTAAGCTATGATATGACAGGGGAGTCAGAGAAACTGGACTGGAAGGTGGTGTAGCTCAATGAGTAAAAGCTCTGTGCTGATCTTGCAGAGCTTGTGAGTTCAACTCCCAGCCCATCTTTTACTTGTGGCATTGTACCTTGCAGGTGCACCTTGATGATCTCACAATGAGGTCAGCAATGTGCAGCTTCACACCTACCTTTGCAATGAGCTAGAAGCCACATTCAGGTCTGTTCTGTGTTTTATTCTGGTTTTAAGCTTTGCCAAATGAAGTTATGAGCTTTCTTTGCTTTGAAGAATGAGTTGATTGTAGCAAAGTTTAGTGAGAAAGGAGGTGTTATTTGGAGCTTGAAACCTAAAGCTGTGATTTTCATGTGCTGTAATTAGCTAATAACATTGCTTCTTTAGGTAATTTTAAATTCAATATGCTTGTATGGATGTGTCCTGTTTATGTGTTGGCTGAATCACAAAATAAAATGCCTGAACTGTATTTAGAAGATCACTTTGGAAACATCCAAAATCTGCCTAAACCCCATTCAGAGAAACGTCTATCTCAGGGGTAGGAAACTCCGGTCCTCGAGAGCCATATTCCAGTTGGGTTTTCAGGATTTCCCCCAATGAATATGCAGGAGATCTATTTGTATGCACTGCTTTCAATGCATATTCATTGCGGAAATCCTGAAAACCCGACTGGAATACGGCTCTCGAGGACCAGAGTTCCCTACCCCTGGTCTATCTAAAGCCCAAACAAAGCTCAACGGATGACCTAGAAGGGTGCCTAAATAGCATCTATCCTACTAACGTCTTCCTGAAGCCCAAACCATGTCTATCGAAAGACCAAACAATGCTCAAACAGCTATAAGAACATAAGCATTGCCTCTGCTGGGTCAGACCAGGGGTCCATCATGTCCAGCAGTCTGCTCCTGCGGCGGCCCCCCAGGTCCGTGACCTGTAAGTGGTCCTTTACCTAAATTGTTTATTCCCTATTCATTTAGTACCTGTACCTATACCCTTCAATCCCCTTCTCCTTCAGGAAGTCATCCAATCCTTTTTTGAAGCCCAATATTGTACTTTGCCCTATCACCTCCTCTGGGAGCGCATTCCAGGTGTCCATCACCCTCTGAGTGAAGAAGAACTTCGTTTTGAATCTGTCTCCTTTCAATTTTTCTGAATGCCCCCTTGTTTTCGTTGGCCTGGTTAGCCTTAAGAATCTGTTCTTCTCCACCTTCTCTATGCCTTTCATGATTTTATAAGTCTCTATCATGTCCTCTCTAAGTCTCCACTTTTCCAGGGTAAAGAGCCCCAGCATATGAAAGGTTTTCCATGCCCTTTATCATCCTTGTCGCTGTAGAAGCCTGGACCAATCAGGCCTTAGGCATAGCGGGTCCGCCCATCCCCACTAATCCTAAGGCCTGATTGGCCAAGGTGCCTAGCCTGGGCCAATCAGGCCTTAGATTTAGCGGGGATGGGCCGGGAAGGGGCGTGCCGTCTCATTTCCACGAGGCAGACCCGTCGGCTGGACGGCAGCAAGACCCGTCCAGCTGACCAACATTGAAAGGTTAGTTGGGGGAGGGAGATTAGTTGGGGCGGGGGGTCGTTGGGCTTTCCGGCAGGAGGAGTTGGGCATCCTCCTGTCGGCGATTACGAGTTTGGGGGGAGGGGGCTTGGGGTTCCGACAGGAGGAGTTAGGCATTCTCCTGTCGGTGATGGGACAGGCGGCCGCAACAACCGCGGCCGCTATACATATTGCAGCAGGGAGATCCCTTGCTGCCATAAGTATAGCGGCTGCGTCTAATTTAACCCGATTTTCTAAAGACGCCGGTTACAGAATCAGCGTTTAGTATAGGACGCCTCTCCCGGGCGGCCTGCCTGGGGAACATTTTTTTTTTAAAAACGTGCATCCCGATTGGCTGATTAGACAGCTGTAGGACGTCTACAGCTGCCTAAAATCGGGACGCACTTTTGGAGAATCAGGGCCTTAACCTCCACCTTTGTTAGGCCAAGTGTAATTAAAAGTTGATTAATCACCTAATCAGACATTCAGGGCATTACACAATTCTAAAAATACTTTATAAAACAAACATGGAGAACAAAAATTCATAATGGACAGACAGAACTCATAAGGAACCCGGGATAGAAATACAAAGGATGGGGATTTTGAATGTCATGCACACACAAAAATCCCACACATACATGCAGGTAAACGGTCCGTGCAAAAAGCAATCTCTGTACTTTTGTACAATTTTCTTCCTGTACAAATACAGCACAATAGAAATATAGCCAGTTCTAACCAATTCCCTGACTCCTGAAATGTTCAACCTACACCGTTTTGTGTTTTTTTTTTTGTTTTTTTTTAAGGATGCATCCGAATCATGCTGAGCCCAGTAAATACAAACAGCTCACGTCTATTGTCTAACTTCTGATCTACAGATTAGTTCAGTTTCGTTTCCCAAACAACACAGTTCCTAGAATCCTTCCCCACTGTTTTAATGATGGATCAAGTCATTTACTAAAGTAACGGAAAAGAAACAGGAGAGGAATGATCTATTCCTCCACTTACCAGTTTGGTGGCCAACCCCAGACAGATATCTGCACTTTAACCCAGGACTCAATTAATCAGTTGAGCCAGCCAGAGCCACGAAGTCTACAAATTCCAAGAGGAATTCAGCTGGCTTAGCAGACAGGTCGGTTTTCAGACCAGACACAAGTGACCAATCGAGTAGCCGGTGGTCAAAAGACCTTCAAGTCCCTGTTCAGGCGCCAAATGAAAGGTCACTTTGGGCAGCCACAGAGACTTGAAGAAAGCACAGATGTTTATTCAACATATATGGACCCCTGAGCCCCAAGCTGGCTTCAGAAGTTCCGAAACCAGGAAGTTTCAGAGATATTTATACATTCTTCTGGCTATACAACTGAATTCTAGAAAAAACTTTTCACGTGTTACTTTTCTTAACAATCATTGGTCCTAAGCTCACACTAGCACTTATCTAAGCCTTGCAGTCTTTCTGTTACATGTCCAGGAGGGCAGAATACAATATTGTATGCTGAGATAGCCATAAGAAGCTAGAATGTCCAAGCTAAAACACCCAGTGCAGGCAGGCTAGAGCATGAGATAAGTTAGGTTTGCAACTAAACATAATTCAGCATTTTATTAAAGAGAAAACTTAGTTCAACACTTAGGAAAAACAGTCCCAGACTCCTTCAATTCCTCTTTCTATACAGCCTAGCATCCTTTTGGCTATAGCCACCACCTTATCACACTGTTTAGATGTCCTTAGGAACACTTGTCCTCGGAATAGCGAAAAACACTGTCATAGTGTGGGGTGGGAGGGGTGGTGTGCCCCAGGTGCCTCCTTGGCAGGAGCACCAGCACATCTCTTCTTCTGACCCGTACCTCTCCACATTCTTGCCAGTAGCTAGCAGGATCTTTTAACTGCTTCTTGGGTCGACCTCATCCCTCCCTCTGACATCACTTTCCTGTTTCCAACTTCAATTGAGTTAGCAAGACTAACATGTAATCAAGCCTTGCACAGCAAAAAGGAGATAAATCCTCCCAACCAGGAAGGAGTTAAAATATGGGGCACGGTTTCTTTCTCTCAAGTAATTTAGGAGTAAAAGAAAAAGCACCAATAATAGTAGGGGGAATTGCGTAAGAAAAGAAGCTAGAAGATAAGCAGAAGTGAGAGGACAAGATATCAGAAACACGTTCCTAGCACACAAAACACAAGTGCAGGGCTGAAAGAAAAGGGGACAATGAAGGGATACAGGAACCAGAATTTGGATGGGAAAGAAATAATGAACCCCGAGAGAAACAAAAGAATGAAAAACAGGCAGCTCTACTCCTTACTCCTGCTATGTAAACTGTAGAGAAGAGTGGTATGGGAATGACGTCAGCAGAAGGGATACAATTCCCGGACGGGGAGGGAAACTGAGATCTCACCTTTACCGAGACCGGAAGAGAGGCCGCTGGAGAGATTTTGTTTTGGGTGCTGCGTTGTAACCTTGTATTTTCAGTAGTCTCTTGAACAATGATTTTAGTATTGGAGAAGGTTATCGAAGTTCTGCTGCTTCTCTTTGCTTGCTGTAGGGGTGAGTACTCCTAATAGTTCTCTCTTCCCCCACTCGTCTTTATATTTAATCTCTTTGTGTTGTTTTCTTATCTCTTTCCCTTAACTTGCTTGGACCCAGTTTGCTTCTTGGGCGACAGTCGGTTTCTGCAGGCTCAAGTAGGAAGACTCGTTTTTAGGTGCTTAAGAGGCTAATAGATCTATTGACTGATGAGCCACTGGGAGAATTAGAATATGAAAGTGCTTAAGGATCTTTTCCCTCCCCTAAGAGTGGGGATCTTTTTCTGTTCTGTGGCTGCTTTTTACATCTTAGAAAAAATATTTTCTATACCATTAGTATCAGCAACGGTAGACTGCGGTGGGTAATGAAGCTTTTGGGATTAAGTATTTTTATATTGGACTATGTGAAATTCATAATGGTGATAGAAAAAGGGGGGAGGGTTACGGTCCTGATATTCCACTTGACTTCCTCTAGCACAAATTCCAGAGCCAAGAGGCTTTCTCCTTGGATACTACTGCTACTATTTATTTAACATTCAGTAGACGGTCCCTGCTCAAAAGAGCTTATAATGTTATTTCGACAGACAGGATATTTTAGGGTTGGGGAGATTCTGGTAGAAGAAATTATACAATGGGTATAGATATCTTTAGAAGTGCTAAATTCATCTCTTTTCATGTTTAGGAACACAGGTTAAGTCAGTTGTCAAAACTATGATAGCAGTAATGAATATTTATTTATTTAAAAATTTATAAATTGCATATATATTTAATAAATAGCTAAACATGTTTCAACAAGACAAATACAAAAAGGCATTAAAGGTATCATTATTAAAATCTTCTTTTAAATTCATCTTACAAGATGGAAATAAAAGAAGACTGAAATCCCACCTTTTTGATTTAGCCTTCAATCCATAACTGTACTCCCCTCCAACCCAGCCAGCAGATTAACCATTCCCCTTAACTCTTCCATGACATCCTGTTTGTCTGTTTAGATTGTAAGCTATTTCAAGCAGGGACTGTGTTTTGTGTCTTTGTGCATCACTGTGTATGTCTGGTAGCACTATAGAAATAATTAGTAGTAGTATATTTATATGAAAAAAATGGGAGTAAATAGGAGACAGCAGAGGATGGGTTACTGCATCTTGAAGACTCATGGTGGGCTTTTAGATGAGAAGGAGGTTGGGACTTTAACAGGAAATTTATTTTCATTTTCCTTTCTAAGGGGAATTCGCCTATCCCATATTTCATATCTGTGTCTGTGAGGGTGTGTGCTTAGGTGATGAAGTGACTTGGTTAGGATAAATCCTACTTTTTTGGCTCATCAGGTGAAATGCAAAGAGCTAAATTTAGCTCTTTGCATTTCACCTGATGAGCCAAAAAAGTAGAGGCCTGGGTGGAGGGTAGACTTAATAACCTTGATGAGTTACTCCTGCTTAGTTAATCACCACTGAGTTCTAGTGAAGTTTTAATGATCCTTAAACTAGTGGTAAAACAGGTTTGATGCTATATAATGCTGGCAGTGTTTGGCCTGACTAATGGTGTGTATGAGAAAAAATACTATTCACTTACTGAAGGTCTGAGACTAGGCTGCTTATGGTAACTAAGAAGAACTATTGGAGGCTGGGATCTTGGTTTCCTTATTTCTCTCTGTGGAGTGTGTTAATCATTCACTCTAGTTCTGTATTGATTTCTATGTTTGCTTTATCCACCTGTGCTGTTTCCCTCCCCCTCACCTCTACTTTCCACATTCCTGAGCACTTACTGTAATAGAAACAGAGGTAAGAGATAAAGACAACCATTTCATTATGTCCTAACATTGTGTATTGTCTCTATGCTCGTCATCCTCTGACTGAAATATAGGAACATACATAGAAACAGAAAATGAAGGCATATAAATACCATAAGGCCTATCCAGTCTGTCAATACACACAATCTAGTATCTCCTCCTTAGATGTCTTCATTTTCACCATCACTGAGAGGTCATTCTACAAATTTGCCACCCTTACCATGAAGTATGTCCTTAGGTTATTTTTGAGTTTGATCCATTTTACCTTCATTTCAGAGCATCCTTTTAGTTCAGAGACTCGCCTCTTGTGCTTTTATGCCACAGAGGTATTTAAGGGGCTCATAATTGAAACAGAAATACATCTAAAAACCCACCCAAGTCGGCATGATCAAAAAGACAGGTCGTCCAAGTGCCAATAATCAAAACTGGTTTTTAGACGTACCCAGATACTTTTTAGGCTTCTGAATCCTGCTGTATGCCCAGAGTAGAAAGGGGCATTTTTGGAGGAGTGGTTAAGGTGGGATGTGGATTGATCTAAACTTAGTTGTACAGCAGGGATAATCGAAAGTTTGACGAGACCGTTTAGACGGAACTTATACTTTGTGACTTAGGTGATCTAAAAAATAGGTATAAGTGCCCAAAACGTATCCAAAGTGACCAGAGAACCACTGCAGGGACAAAATAAAGACCTCACACACTCCCTCTGTGTTTATTTTCCCCCTCTTACCGCCACAAAAATCAGAATAAAAACGTACATACCTGCCTCCGGAACATCAGCACCTGTCATAGGAAAGCCTAGTAGATCTGCATAGAGGTGGCTTAAGTAGTCTGATTAACTAGCCTACCCCCCATAGAGAGGAGGACCCAGGCCCATAAGCCACTCTAATGTGGAAAATGTGAGCCCACCAAAACACCCCAAAACCCTACTCTACTACCATATAGGTATCACCCACAGCCATAAGGGCTATTCGAGTTGTGGATAGGTGTGTATAGTGGGTTTTGAGAGGCTTACCATAACCTATATGGGAGTTCTGGTGAGATATTTATCTGGCACTCTTTATGTGAAGTTCACAGCAATGCACTCTAAGGTGCCCCACTGCTCTGTTGCCATTTCTGGGTGGCCAATCCATTATAGGACTGGCCCCTCCCACATCCAGAAGGTCTTTGTTTTGGCCCCTCCCACATCCAGGAGATCTTGGATGAATTATTTTGTCACGAATGTGGTATAAAGGTAGGCATAGTGGCGGTCTTGGACGATCAGATGCCTGAATGTACAGATGAACGATTCTTGAAAAAAGGTATACTTTAGATCAGGGATCTCAAAGCCCCTCCTTGAGGGCCGCAATCTAGTCGGGTTTGCAGGATTTCCCCAATAAATATGCATTGAAATCAGTGCATGCACATAGATCTCATGCATATTCATTGGGAAAATCCTGAAAACCCGACTAGATTGCAGCCCTCAAGGAGGGACTTTGAGACCCCTGCTTAAGATGTATTTTTCAAGAATGGACATTTTACTGCTGCCAACTTGGGCAACTAGTGCCCTAAGTCCAAATCGGACTTAGACATATTTTTTGATTATTTTATTTATATGCCACTTATATCCTAAGTGGTTTACATTCAGGTACTTTATCATATTTCCCTATCTGTCCCTGTGGGCTTAAACTCTAGTGTACCTGGTGCAATGAGGGGATTAGTGACTTGACCAGGGTACTCTGTCCTATCACGCCCTCTGGAAGCACATTTTATGTGGCCTGCAGCAATGCTCCCGAACTCCCCTTCTCAGAGCCCAGCGTGTCCTCCTTCCTGCGCCAGTCTGACGTTGCCGTCATGCCTGAAAGTCTGCCAGCTTTGGCAGTGATTCAGCAGTGGTGTTCATGGCTTGTCCTCCTGCTTTCCGTCTGCCACGGTCCACCTGGGCGGAAACAGGAAGTTGTGTGTCAATGGAGACAGACCGTGGCAGACGAAAAGCAGGAGGAGGAGCCACGTACAACACTCCCGAATCATTGAGGCTGGCAGATTCCTTGGCTTGGTGGCGACATTGGACTGGTGCCAGAGGGAAAGACATGCCGGGCTGAGAGGAGAGAGGGACTGGCGCTGGAGGGAAAGGCAAGCTGGGCTGTGAGGAGAGCAAGAAGAAGGGAGAGAGGTTGGAGCTGGGGTAGTGTGGAGGAAGAGGGAAAAAGATGATGGCTGGGGGGGAGGGAGGGAGGCAGGGGGAGAGAAGGGATGGTAGACAGTTGGGAAGAGAAAGGGAGAGAAGTTGGATCTGGAGTTGGAAGGGAAGGAGAAATGTTAGGCCTGGGGGGAAGGGAGAGAGAGATGCAGCATCTCTTTTTTTTTTTTTTTCCTTCCATCTCATTGTTAGCAAAATGTTGGACCAAGAGGAGAGGAGAGATAGAAGGAAATAGGAGGCTAGGAAAGAAGTGAGATGGGAGAGCTACAGAATAAGACAAGATGGAAAATTGATAGGTAGCTGAAAATTTAAAAAGGAGAAGGATGAGAAAGAGGGCAAGATTTGAGTGGACAGAGGCAGAAAAGAAAAAAGGAGAAAAGTTGAAAGGGAAAAATCAATATGTTGGTGACAGGGACAAGAGCAAGAAAGGAAACAAAAAATGGACAGCAGACACTGGAAAGAGAATTAGAAAATAGACAAAATCAGAAAGAAAAACTGGGACTAAAAGCAAAATGACCAGACAACAAAAGGTAGAAAAAATAATTTTATTTTCTGTTTTGTGATTACAATATGTCAAATTTGAAATGTGTATCCAGAGCTGGTGTTAGACAGCAAGCGTGAACTAGGACCTAAAAGAGAGGAAAAGTCTTTTTATTTATTTTGTAGCCGGTGTGGAGTTGGAGGTTTTATCCCTATACTTCTACTAAGACTAACCCCCTCCTTTGCTGGCGCTTAGCTTGGGTTTTGACTCCGTCGTCGGCGATTGATCCGACTCTCAGAAGTCCTGTAAGCATCGGAGCTGCCACCAGTGCTTGGGCCCACGCTGTGTGTCAGCAAAGGAGGGGGTAAGTATCCTAATAAAAAAATCTGGCCCATGACTTAGCCTGTGTTTTAGATTTCGGCACCCTTATGTGATTTCAGTTTGACATCCCTGATCTACAGTATAATTCTACTAAGACTAATGCCCTCTTCTACAAAACTGAGATAGCAGTTTCTAGTGCGGAGAGCCACGCTGAATGGCCCGTGCTGCTCCTGACACTCATAGGAACTCAGTGAGCGTTGGGAGCAGCGCGGGCCATTCAGCACAGTTCCACGCACTAGAAACTATCGCAGTTTCGTAAAAAGAGGCATAAGTATCTTAATAAAAAAAATTTGGCCCTCGACTTAGCCTGTGTTTTAGATTTCGGCCCCTTATGTGATTGTGTTTGACACCCCTCTAAATCATTGATAAATATATCAAAAAGCAGCGGTCCCAGCAGACCCCTCATTTCGCCTGGTTCCTGTTTTTCTGACTTTTCGTAAAACTTGAGGCTTACTTTTTTGTAAAGGCCTTTCAGGTTCTGGGCAGTTTCTAGTTTAGTTAGCTTGTTTTATTTGTTTTAAGTAACTGGATTGAAGTTGTGTGGTAATAATATGGTATTATGTGTTTGTATTGTTTGACCTATGAATGTGATGATGTTACCCACCTGCATAGATTTTGGATAGCGGGATATAAATGTTAAAATAAATAAACCCCACTATTTACCCTTCTCCATTGAGAATATTGACCATTTAACCCGACTCTCTGTTTTCTGTCTTTTAACCAGTTCTTAATCCATAATAGAACAATACCTCCTATCCTATGACTTTCTAATTTCCTCAGAAGTCTTTCAAGTGGTACTTTGTCAGATGGGAAATAAAATTTGCAATGCTTCTTTGAAAATGGTAACAAAACGCACACTGGAACCTTGATATGAACCTTGACCCTACACAGGCCATGTTTCGGCAATGATTGCCTTCCTCAGGGGTCCTTAAGGTGAACAGAAAAAGACTGAATGATTAACATGAAAAACAGAAATTCACATTATACACTCAAAAATAATTAGAGGAAAAATGAAAAGATTTAGAAAATTTTTTTATAGATAAACTATAAACATAAGTAAATGAAAAAGATAAATAAGAAGTGGACTAAGAGAGAAGGAAGAAAGAGACATTGGGATGAACTAAAAAGAGAAAAAAATCTCAGAAATGAACTAAAGAGAGAGAACATACTGGAGCGGACGTGAGGTGAAAAGAAGGAATAAAACAAAGTATGAAATAGTCAATCCTGGATGTGTAGTGCAAAAAGGAAACGTGAAAAATGAAGAAAAAAAAACCTACGCAGAGTGAAAGCCGAACACTTAAAGGGTGAAACAGAAAAAACATGGCTGACCTGTGTTTGTGTTGACACAGCTGAGGTTCCGTAGGAGCTACAAATTGCATATGTAAAGTGTTTAGGCTGAAAATATAAACAAATAGATCCTAACAAAAGCTTAAAGAACACAAACCGCTGAATAAAGAGGTAAAATGGAACTTTCTTTGGGTAGAAATCCAACTGAAAGGCTAAGGCAAATTCTCATGGAAAAACCTGCAAACAGTGAAGAGGGCTGGCATGGGCAAGGGTACTTAAAAAAAAGAAACCGGACACCGTGTCCCAATCATAAACCACTGACATGTCCCAATAAGAAGTCGAAGGGGAGGGACAGAGGTGGTGAGAAAAGCGTATTTGGAAAAGTGAAAACTGCAGCAGGAGATGATATGTGTTGAAACTACCAACTAAAATAAAACTGAGTTGACGGTGGCAGAAAGCCAACCCACGAGGCGGACCAAAATTAAAGCAGAGGGGCCCCAACAAAAGACAAATAAAAATAAAAAGGAAGTGTAAAAGTGATAGGACATATGTATAGAATAATAAAAGTTACATTATAAATGTGCATAATCCAATAAAATACTATTTTCAAAAATAATATAAAAAGGATACCAGTTCCAAATCTTGGTTTAAACCATGAGAGCTTATTGTGTTGAGTTCAAAGATGATTCAGCGTTACTAACAAGACATATAGGAATTGTAACACATGCAGGACATTCCCCTTGTAACGCATGCTCCACCTGCCACTACTCTATGACAATCTCCACTTAGATCACATCATCAATATCATTTGCCCATGCAACTTGCTCTGTGGGCAAAACAAAAAGGAAAATAAGAACACGCATAATTGAACATAGAAGCTGCATCTTAAGACAAGTTAGTTCAGCTCCATTGGTGAACCACTAGATCACTTTCCAGCATCAAATTAAAGACCTTAAGTTCTTTGTCTTCAAAGTTCAAGGACAACAATGGAGAGGTGGCAAATGAGATCTTGCATTTTTGAGGATAGAACAAAGAATCATCTTTGAACTCAACACAATAAGCCCTCATGGTTTAAACCAAGATTTGGAACTGGTATCCTTTTTATAATGTTTTTGGAATTAGCATTTTGTTGGATTTTATTGCATAGTTCCGCTGTGTTCCTTCCATCTTTAATGCTTCTTGAATGTTTCACACACCACCTTTATATGCAATCTATTCGCGGGGTAGTTTATTTATTTAGTTGAATTTCTAGCCCAGAATGGGTTACAAGTTTACATACACAGTAGAAGGTTTAGCAACAAGATTACAACTTCATATACAGTACAGCAGATAAACAGAACAACTAATCAAAAGAATGAAGAGTAATAGTAGAAATTCCTATGTACATGTTTTGGGTACTGGGCACAGTAACATGGAAAACGATGAGCAACAAGGATGCAAATTCACATAAGATATTCAGAACAGCAGATTAAAGGGAAGAACAGAAGCAGAGGAATAATTCTTATGAACTGTATGGAGAGGAGAATACAAGATTTGGGGGCTGAGCACAGTAGCATGGCAACCTATATCAAGTTTCAAGTTTCTTTATTTTTGATATACCGTCTTATCAAAACAAGTGTCTAGACAGTGTACAATAAGAAAAGATTGTAAGGACAATTAAAATAAGTAAATAAAAGCAATATTTTATAAAATATTAAAAATACTAGACGAATTCGAATTAACGTACATGAGATGGAAGGAAAGTAGGGGCAGGAAAGGTTGTATAAAATACATCGAAGTAAAATTAATAAAAAAGGATGGTAAATGGGGAGTGCCAAAAACATTAGGAGGGGAATCATTTCAAAAGAAGTATTAGATGTTTCAAAGTTTCACATGAATCAAGGAATTAGGAGGCTGAAGATAATACTAAAAAATAAAGGCATCTTTAAAGAGGAAGGTTTTAAGTTTGGCTTTAAATTTTTCAAGCGAGTTCTCTAATCGAACGTCTAATGGGAGGGCATTCCACAGAGAGGGGGTGGTAACTGAAAAGATAGATGGATTTGCGAGTAGTATCGTAAAATAGTTCCCGTATTGATGGTATGGAGAGTAAATTTTGATTATTTGATTGGAGGGTCCTGGATGATGAATAAGGGATCAAAAGTTTATCTATGAACGCCGGTTGGTTAGAGTTTTTTTTGTTTTTAAAAATGAGGAGGAGTATTTTATAGGAGAGACGATGAGTAATAGCCAATGCACTTTGTGGAGCAGAGGGGTGACATGGTCAAATATTTTTGCATGATAGATTAATTTAACAGCAGTGTTTTGCAATAGTTGTAGACAACGGATTTCTTTCTGGGTTATACCTTGATAAAGGGCATTACAGTAATCTATAGTTGAAATTACTAGGGAGTGAATCAGGATATTAATTGAGGAGGGATCAAGAAAAGAGGTAATAGAACGGATGAGCCTAAGCTTATGAAAACATTTCTGCATAACTGTACTAACTTGTTGATGAAAGGTGAGGTCCTTGTCTAGAATGTAAAGCAGCTAGAATTACAATACATCTGAAGTATTTTGGCATTTATGGTTTGAGTACATCTTGCTTAGTTTCGCACTGAGTGTGCGCCTCGAGACTTAGTCCTGCCTGTAAGTCAAGTGGAGGGCACATTCAGTGTTGCAGAATAATTTTGCTGAGGTAGAAATAGAGTTTAGGGGCGTGTTGCAAGAGTCGGGTAAAAAGGTGGGTTTTTACTGCTTTCCTGAAGTTTAGTAAACCTGTCAGTGATCTAATGGTTGGTGGGATTGTGTTCCATAATTTGGATAGGAAGTGTGAGTAGGAGTGTTTGTGGGCACTTTCTAATAGGAGGATTTGTGCCGGTGAGGTGGAAATCTTCTCTCGGCATGTGATCGCAGGGGTCGGTTGGGGATGTATATTATTAGGTTTTTTTTGCCATGTAGGATGGAACCATTCTATTGAAGAATTTGAAAGATATTTGCAATTATCAGTGCATAATGGTTTGTAATTGTCAAACTCATGTATTCAATGGGTCATGCATATATTCTTTGGGGTTTTTAATTTATAATTTTCAAAATAGTCTCTATACAGAGTCAAGAATAGAATTTTCAAAACAAACAAATAAGAAATACATCTTTTACATTGTTAAAGAAACATTATTTCCATCAAGCCTACATTAAGAAAGATTTACCATTCTAGATCAAAATAAAGTTTCAATCACAATTAAGGAGATTCCAAATAGAGTAAAGTCTAATCAAATAATATTAAAAAAAAAAACCTTTTACTTTTATGAATTCTCAATACACTGGTATCTTTTAAGTAACTCCAAAAGAACAGTAGTTATCAGTTTATGATTTTATGAGTTTCTTGAAATAGTAAGAATTGCTCTAGTTGTAAAGGATCCCAAAAGATATAATCTTTATCCTGGTATTTAAGTATGCATTTACATGGAAACTAAGTAAAAAGATGCTTTAATTGCCAGTACTCGAGATTTTAATGTCAGAAATGCCTTTCTTTTAAATTGAGTTGCCTTAGCAACATCCGGGAAAAACAAAACATTGTCCCACCAGAACTTCTTATTTTTATTTTGAAAATAAGTTTTTAATATTAGTGTTTTGTCAGATTCATTTAAACATTTTACAAGTAATGTAGCTCTAGTCAAAATGGTATCTTGTGAGTCTTCCAAAAAACCTGTAAGGTCAAATTCTGTGGGGGCAAGTTCTTCTATTTCTAATTCAGATGGAATTTTCTTCTTTTGTGGGATATAGTAACATGTCGATATAGGTAATACATCAGCGTTGGATATCCCGAGGACTTCCTTGAAATATTTCCTAAGCAAGATTTCGGGTTATAACAAATGAGTCCTTGGAAAATTAACTAAACGCAGATTTTTTAACTCCTAATACATTTTCAAACATTTCAAACTTAGAATGTACTATGTAGGAATCTTTTACAACTGATGCTGAAAATGTTTGCAAAGATAGTGTCTGAGATTCAATTGCTACAAGACGTTAATCCAAAATCTTCACAGTTGCATCATTATTGTCCAGCTTTTGAATTACTTCCTGAGAAAAATTTAAATTCTGAGTAGCCACTGACTTTAACAAACCCTCTACATGAGTATTAATCAACCAAAGGTCTTTAAGAGATATTTCTTGAGGAGTCTCTTGAGTCTCATGCAGGGTTAAGGCCTCCAAAATTCAGAATTGATGTCAAACCCTGCTGAGGCTCTACTAGAGACTCAATAGGCCTACCTGATAGGTTAGCCTCGGAAGAAGTCACCGGAGGGAATGGAAGAATTCTATCCAAGGGGCTAAGAGATGCCCCAGATGTTGACGCTGCGTTAACCATCACAGGATTAATATTAGTAGGTTACAGATGGTGGTCAATCAGGCCCATTAGGACTGGAGTAGAACTCATAAGTTTCGCTTTTCTTTTTCCCATTATAAATAATGAAAATAATATTCATAATCTGAATAGAAAGGAAATTAAACTATAATAATATACCCTTTACTCCAGTCGCTCCATGTGGCTCCAAAGGGGCTCCCAAGGGGCCTGGCATGCTCCTTAGGCCACGCCCTGTGGCCGCACCGCAGCATCTCTTAAGAGGCAAGAAAAGGACCCTGATGATGCGGTCCCGACGTTCCCGCAGATGCCTGCATGGGGTCGGCTCCAAAAGTCACCAGCAGGTAACTTTACTAAGTGCTGCGTCCCCAAAGGGCAGGAAACAGTCCCTCAGTGTCGTTCATCAAGCAGGTAACAGCAATCTCCGAAGGGGAAAACAGCCGCAGCGTCTCTTAAGAGGCAAGGAAAGGACCCTGATGACGCGGTCCCGACGTCCCCGCAGATACCCCGCGGTACGGGGGTTGACTCCAAAAGTCACTAGCAGGTAACTTTATTAAGCGCTGTGTCCCTGAAGGGCAGGAAACAGTCCCTCAGTGTCGTTCACCAGGCAGGTAACAGCAATCTCCAAAGGGGAAAACAGCCGCAGTGTCTCTTAAGAGGCAAGGAAAGGATCCTGATGACGCAGTTCCAACGTCCCCGCAGGTGCCTGCACGGGGGTTGGCTCCAAAAATCACCAGCAGGTAACTTTACTAAGCGCATCCCCGAAGGGCAGGAAACAGTCTCTCGGTGTCATTTACCAGGCAGGTAACAGCAATCTCCCCTTTTGGTTTTTTTGTGATGTCATTTGACAACCTGAGGACTATATATTCCATCTTTTAAGTATTTATTACTGTTAAATATATTTAGTACATAATTTTATTACACTTATTCCTCTTATTACAATTTGAATATTTTTATACGAGTATGTTCAGTATATGGCAAGTTTGAAATTGGCACTGTGTTGAACTTTACTAGAAATGGTTTTTTATATTTACTTTTAAGTCTATTGATATGATTATTCAATTTTTATTGCTATCATTGTTTTTACTGTTCTTAAAATTTATAATATTAATGTATTGGTTCTATATGGAAATACCGATAATCAAATGTGCACAATTATCCAAAACTGCTAGTACTGAGCCACAAATTGAAGGCTACATAGGATTGTCTCCAATGGTTTACATGTAGTTTTATTTATGAGCTGATGATTTTACTTTATATTTTACAATTTATTAATATTTTATTATTGTAGCATGAGAAAACAAGTTGTGGAGAGTCAATGTACAAGATGGCTTTATTGAGATGAACAAATAATCCACATAAATATGGAAACCGCTGCTAAGTCTCCATCAATCAATGACCTCACACAACAACCCAATTTGCTGTATATATTTATTTGTAATCAATAATAGTCAGCTTACAGAGGATAAATCACAGCCAATTGAGTTAACGGATCATTTACAGAATGCTGGCTTCCATATACCTGGTGTCCATTCTCACTGTACATGGATAAACTGCTTCTTTTATACATTCATAACGACTTAGGACCACATTAGTACAATCTACGTTCTTGATTTCTATTGGATATTCATAATTAGCATTTCATTAATTGGTCAACACATATACTTTCTGAGTCATATTGAAGCATGAGTTCCTATTGCCAAATCTGACTTTACTAATACCCTGACATATGCTCTTTTAATACCAAGGTCAATAATTTCCGAGCATGGCCCTCCCCTATTCCTGAGCTTGATTACACAGTTATCAGTTCTTATCCTTGTGGTTGATATAATTTTTGGTAAGTTAGCTTGACCTGGAGTTGTTTTAATTTCCTTCTCATAGTGTTAATTTCTTTTCTCACTAATTAAATGTTTGTCATTGTCAGCAGATATTTACTAGTTTCTGGGTTAAAGATGAGCTTCTCACGAAAACTTCTTATGTTAGCAGAGAAAGAGAAATATGACTTTCTAGTAGTTTGTTTAGGGTGTTTTTTAGGCTTAATGTATCATTATCATGTCATTGTCAATTTGAGGGTTCACAGGTATCTATCTTCACCTCCAGTATGATGGAGGTCTTAGGATCTTCACTTGTACACCTGTACAGGTCTTTTCTCCATCTTTTCCCTTTAATTCTTCCTCAAATACATCCAGAAACATATGGACCCTACACGGTCCGTCTTTTGACACAATTGTCTTCTTCAGGGGTCCTATGGAGAAAATGTGTATGGTCACAAGAAAATATGACTGATATGTTATGTGAAAAAATATAATGAAAAAAATAAGGTGAATAGTGAGTGAATTGTGTGTTTATTTGTGCTAATAAAATGTGAAATAGGTAAATAGAATGGATTGAGAATTTAAAATCTTGGATGCAAAAAACCCGTATTAGTGTGATACCATGGAAGAACAATGTGAGAACACCCAACTTCAAGTATACATCTATGTGCATAAAAATTTGATGAGATGATAGAAAAGTGAATGCTGAATGAGCAATAAAAAAAGAATAGAAGGAAGGAGAAATTTAAGTTTGGAGGGATTGCTTACCCTATTGATCCCAAAAGTAAGCTTGTGGATTAAAACTGTGAATTCATAATGAAATATAGTGTTAAAACAGATCACTAAAAAAGGGAGAAATTTCACTACAAGATCTATCTAGTGCCAATACCACCTAATGATGTCTATTTCAATTGAGAATAACCAGGAGATACGAGGTAAAAGGTACAAATGAAAGGCCCCCTATAAAACATAACACGCAACCAAAAAACTCACAGCAGTTAAAACCTGGTTAAAAAAACTAGAGATCAAGATAAAACCAGTCTAAAAGGTCTTGCACAAAAAACCATGTGCATAACAACCAACGCTTTATTTAGAATTGCAACTTAGTTAAAAAAAATGTTATGACTTTGCAAAAAACCAATATGATTTTACACCGTATGAGTAAATAAGCGGGGCACACTGCTTGTTTCCCTTTTTTTACTGGCAAAACAAAACTGGTCAATTAAGAGTGACATAGACGGAAGCATAATGGGCAAAGTTAAACCTGCAAGGCTTGTGGAGGAAAACAGTGTCCATAAGTGCAAGTAAAATTATAATCAAACAGTAATAAATCTGCAAAACAAGCAAGGACTTACCAAGAGTATCTACCAAAAAATGACACGCTCAAAGTGACATGGTCTTGCTCCAAGCTCAAAAATGAAAGAGAGCCACACTCCAGTGTACTGTTAATAATGAGGAGAAGTGATGCAAAAACGAACATGGAGATGATCAATTGGTTGGACTCATAGGAGGAGGGGCATTTATACTGACAGCAATCGATGTGAAGAAGATAATACTGACAGCATAATACTGAGCCCGTGTGAGAGATGGAGCCAGTTAAACTAGAAAGGGGGGAGGGGTTAGCAACAAATATGAAATGGCAGTAAAAGAGAATCCATAATAAGCATAATTCCTAATACATATTTTTATGTTTAAATATGTTTATTGATTTTACAAGAAAATGGCATCACACAAGACAAACCATTATCCTCCCCCCACCCTCCCCCTCCCTATCCCCAACACCCACCCTCCCAACATCCCACAGTAACAATGATCAACCTCCATCTATTGAAGTATTACAAATTCAATAAGTGACTTCGTGCTTTATGAGTCAATGTTAACCAGAATGGTTCCCAAACAGAACTAAATAACCGGCCTCTGGGTGAGTCCAATGAAGTCAAGGACATACGCTCCATCGAGGCTTGACGAAGCATAAGAATTCTCCAGAATGACAAAGTTGGTGGGTCTGATACAATCCAGCAATGTAGTATAGTTTTCTTTCCCATGAGGAAAGTCCTGGCCAAAAAACCTCGGAAACCTCTCGGAGACCCCCGAGGAAGTGGGTCCATCGTGAACAGCAATTCCGGACGGCTGACATATCCCTGATGCCACATGGAAGTAATATGCCGCTGTAGTTGAATCCAAAAGTCCACTATCAATGGACACGACCAGAACTGGTGTCCCAGCGTTGCTCCTGGATGAGCGCATTTAAGACACGTATCCGATGTTCTGAGGTTAGCTCGATACAGGTACGTTGGTGATCTGTAGAGTCGTAAGTAGAACTTATAGTTCATTTCAATAAGGGTCACATGTGAGGTAAGAGAGTGGATAGAGTGAAGACCCTGTTGTATATGATGGCCAGTCACCTCACAGGCCAGATCCTCCGTCCAGCGGGCCGCATAGGCTTCATAAGAGATTGACCCCAGACTGTCCCGTAAAAAGCGTAAGTGGAATTTCAAGGGGATTTGTGTCTGTGCTGTTAAACATAAGGCTTCCGAAATTGTCTCCTGACATTGGTTCGTGAGCCCCTCCGGCGGGAGAGATCTGACATAAGATGTCATCTGAGCATATGCCAACCAGTCCCGAGGCGTCCAACTATATTCAGTCTGCATTACCGCAAAGGATGGCACCATGCCCTGGGCTGTTACAACCTGTGAGATATAGTGCAAGTTTGACGTTTTCCACACAGACATCGGAAACCGAGACGTCCCAGGTGGAAAGTCTGGATTGTCCAGGAAAGGTAAGTATGCTGTAGCGGTATGGTTAATCTTTAGCATTTTACACAAACGTCTCCACACTTGACGTAACGGTTGAAAAAGAAACTTTCCAAGAGGTGGTGGACCCCCCGGGAGACGCAAAGCGTGCAGCAGATAGCTAAAGTGGTATGGGGAGCATAGGACTAGTTCCGAAGAAGTAGCCGAAAAATGGCTAGTCCCCCGGAACCAATCACTCAGGTGTCTCATTTGACACGCCTGAGAGAACAGTCGTATACTATGAAGACCCAGTCCCCCCTGCGCCCTGGGAAGCATCAAAACTGACAGTGAAATTCTGGCCTTTTTCCCATTCCATAAGTAAGAAGTGAGGTATTTCCCCACCTCCCTCTCATGTTTGACAGACAATAATATAGGGAGCATTTGAAATATATAGAGCCACTGGGGCAACAGCACCATATTATATAAAGCAATTTTACCCATGAGTGATATCGGAAAGTCCCTCCAAAGTAACAGTTTCTGTCGTGTAAGCGTCATGAGTGGTAGGACATTCACTGAATATATGCTGGTAATGTCTATTGGTATTTGTATACCTAAGTATTTCAGAGAGGTGGTAGCCCATTGTAATGGAAAAGGTCCCCTCCACTGGGCAGGGAGTCCTCGAGACAGAGGAAGTGCCAATGATTTCTGCAGGTTGAGTATCAATCCCGAATATAGACTAAATTCATCTAGGATGGCTAATGCTCTTTTCAGGGAATCCTGCGGGTCGGCTAATGTCAGTAACATATCATCAGCATACGCCAATACTCGTAACTGGGAGTCTCCTTCCGGGAGTCCCACTATACCATCATCTCTCTGCAGTGTTCTCAGGAAGGGATCCAGATAGAGCAAGAACAACATGGGAGAGAGAGGACTACCCTGTCTCGTACCTCTCGCAATTTGAAAAGACGGCGTCTTCGTACCATTCACCAGAATGCTGGCAGTGGGTGACGTATATAACAATCGTATCATATCATAAAACCAACCGGTAAAACCCATATAGGAAAGTACCGAGAATAGGTAGTTCCAGTTGACTTTATCAAAGGCTTTCGCCGCATCTAAGCTAACCAAAATTCCATCTGTGTGTGTTATGTGAGCTCTGTGCATGGCCGTCAAGAGTCTTCGTACATTGAGTACCGAATGGCGCTGCTTGACAAAGCCAACCTGTTCAGGAACTATCAGTTGGGGAAGCAGTGGTGCCAGTCGATTGGCCAATACCTTATCCAATATTTTAATATCTACATTAAGTAGAGATATGGGCCTATAAGATTCTATATCTGTGTCTCTTTTCCCCGGTTTTGGAATTAATGTTATGTATGCATGGTTTGCTCCCTCCGGAAAAGCTCCCTCCTCCTCTGCCGCTTGATAATATGCCTCCAAGGGTCCACAAATTTGTGTAAGTAATAATTTATAAAATTCCGGGGAATACCCATCAGGGCCCGGAGATGTTCGATTTTTCAGTTGCTTCACAGCTGATTGTATTTCCTTCCCCTGTATTGGCCTATTTATAGCGGCACGCATAGGAGAGGACAATCTTGGCATCCCCGCATCCTCCAAGAAGTCCCCCGCCTCCGGTCCCCGTGTGCCCTCCACCGAAGAGTAAAATTGTTTATAATAACGCAGAAAACTATCAGATATGTCCCCTGTGCCCGTCACCTTCGTTCCATCAGGTAAGTGCAAACAAGGAATATATCTATCAGGCCGTCTAGCTTTGGTGAGTGATGCAAGTAGTCTACCCGGTTTGTTCCCATATCTATAGTATTTATGTTGGACGAAGTATAAGTGTTTTTTTGTTCGTTCATGAATCAGAGAGTTTAGGGCGGCCTGAGCTGATATCAAGAGTTCATTAGAACCTCTTGTAGGATGTGCTAGGTGTTGCTTCTTAAGCATCTTGCATTGCCGCTCAAGATGTATAATGCCCTGAGATACGCGTTTTCGATACGCCACTACATAGGCGATAATGTCGCCTCTAAGAACTGATTTGGCCGCTTCCCAAAATAAGAGAGGTGTCTCCCTATGCTGAGCATTAAAACGAAGGTAGTCCTCCCATTTCTCCGTTAGGTATGTTATAAAGTCTTGATTATCCACTAAATAAGATGGGAACCGCCACCCACTAAAAATAGGAGATGTGTCAGTAAGTATATCTACCCATATCGGGCAGTGGTCCGATACGGAAAGGGGACCTATCTCTGAGGCTTCAATCTGGGAAAATAATGAATTTGAGACGAAAATGTAATCTATTCTGGAAAAGGATTGGTGTGCCCGAGATTGATGTGTAAAGTCCCTCTCTCGTGGATGTAATAATCTCCAAGGGTCTACAAGATCCAGTGCCTCACACAAATAGGGTAAGCCTTTGCTCGGAGGCAAGCTTTGGCTGAGGCCTGGCCCCGTACGATCCTGCTCCGGATCCAGAACTTGATTAAAATCGCCCAAAATCAGTAACGGTATTGTAGGGTCATGTTGACCTAAAGTAACCAGGCCCTGAAAGAATTTGTGATCGTATTGATTAGGGCCATAAGCTATGAGAATGTGGAATACCCTGTCTGATGTGGTCACCTTACAAAGTAGGGCTCTACCCTGTGTATCTGCATGTATCTGTTCCACCCGTCCCGGAAAGCCTCTACGCACCAAGAGGGCCACTCCAGCGTGTTTAGTAGTGGCCGAGGCAGAAAAAATCTGGCCCACCCAGCCCTTTTGTAATTTAGCATGTTCAGTCATAGTTAATCGTGTTTCCTGCAAGCAGGCAAGATCTACCTTGTGATGTTTTAACCTGCTCAAGATCTTGGTCCGCTTCACTGGAGAAGTTATGCCCCCGACATTCCAGGACAATATTCTAAATGTCCTACCACTCATCGGGACCACCGAAAAAGAACATGGTCAGCAGTGTATCCTGACATCCCCCAGGCGCCCAGCCCTCGCCTGAGGAACCACCAGCACTGAAATCAACATTGGACCCATGCATATTCTCTACTTTTCGTAACCATGTCACATGAGAGGATAGATCAAAAAGTACACACTTCCCAACATTCAAACCCCCCCCCTCCCTTCCCAATCCCCCCCTTTTCCCCCCAATTCCCCCCCCGAAACAGTGACCCATCCTGCAGCACTACGATACAGGAAGGTAGAGCACGTCTATGATGCGTGGAAACTCGTCCCCCCCTTATACATAACATGAAAATTGACCCATAATTGGGTAAACAGCATTAACCATGACTTGTCGTGGCGAAGCCCACAGAAGTATGTAAACCTTGTCCAATATGTTCAGGTCGTTGATGACCCAGGGGCCCCCAGCTTATTAATAAAGTCCCCAGCCAACATCTCTGAGTCAAACACATGCCATTTACCCTCTAGCTGTATTTTCAGGACAGCAGGATAGAGAAAGAGGAAGCGGCATTTAAGATCAGCCAGCCTCCTACAGAGAGGGTAAAATACTTTCCTTTTTTCAGTTAATGCAGCCGAGTAGTCCTGGCCGATACGGATGGGGTTAGAGTCATAGGTCAGGTTTTCTCTTTTAAGTCGGAATTCTCGGAGTATCTCCACCTTATGTCTATAGTTGTGCAGTTTTCCAATCACTACCCTGGGCCTCTGATCATTCCCGGACCTAGGTCCCACACGGTGGACCCGTTCAAAGCGTGCTGGGCCCAGGCTAGTCGGCATAGGCAGTTCGTTGGTTAGCCATGTTTCCAGCACAGATAGGAGAGTGGAGTCTGGAATCGTCTCAGGGAACCCCATAAAACGTAAATTCCCCCTTCGGGACCTATTTTCAAGGTCCTCCAGCTTGGCTTGCTGTTGATCCAGTTGCACTTTCATGCGTGCCACGTCCGTTGTGAGGACACGTGTCTCATCCTCCGTTGTGGAAACACGTTCTTCCAGCACTGTCACCCTGGCCGCCTGGTCTTCCATTATTGTTTCAAGTTTTGTTAATTGGGCAGACAGTTGCTCCATACTCGGAGAAATCGCTTGTGTTATTAAAGCTTTCAGTTCCGCCAGCGTCTCCGGCGTGAACTGCTTCAGCACGCCGCCTGTGGGATCCGCCATCTTGTCATCCGTAAGTTTACTTTTGTCCTTATCTTTTTTCGCCGACTTAGAGGACATGGCTGGTTGGGTCGCGGTCAGGAATCTGTCCATATAATGGCCCGCACAAATCGCCGAAGTTCGCTGTCGTGCGCTCGCCGTTCGTCCCGATTTTAACGAGGAAGGGGGGAACGAGCTCCGGAGCTGGCTAGGCTACGTGCGCGCCG
Source organism: Geotrypetes seraphini (assembly GCF_902459505.1). Classification (NCBI taxonomy): domain Eukaryota; kingdom Metazoa; phylum Chordata; class Amphibia; order Gymnophiona; family Dermophiidae; genus Geotrypetes; species Geotrypetes seraphini. The sequence continues at coordinate 117,062,445 of NC_047094.1, forward strand.
GCTCACAGCATCACGTGACTCCTAATACATATTTTATTCAAATCTTTAAAATCAATATTATATAGACTCAAACATACATACATACAAAGTCCAGAAGGAAAATGAAACAACAAAGAAAGATCATATCAGTCTTTTAAACAACTTGGAGATCCACACCAGCAGCATACAGATATTTCAAATAGATAAAGAATCAACTTATCTGGAAGCAGTCCCAGTCAGTAAAGTAGCCAATATTCCATATTCCAGGCGCTGAAGAGCATCCAGTAAAAGTAGCTGAAAAGTTAGTTGCAGTTAAGTCCTTTTAAATGCTTGAAAGTTCATCTATGTTCATATCACAAGTCTCTCAGAAGATCAAGAATCAATCAAAGTGCAAGTGCAAGGAGTGCAGACATGCAAACATGAATTCATTGAAGGTGACAAGTGCAATTCATAAAAAGTCAATTCATGACATTCAACTCCCTCAACGCAGATCGTGTTTCAAACATCTCTTTTTCAAGAGGAAGATAGCAGCTAAAAAATAGAGAACATACAAGTATATAACTCCGATTAAAACCAGAACAAAATGAGAAGAAAATCAAAAGAAAAACAATCTCAAATGTATTAAATATAACTATGAAAGAAAATAACAAATTATAGCGGTCTCATACCAGGTAAGGAGGAGAGACACACGTACATTCAAAGGCAACTGCCGATGCAACCGGACCGGAAGTAAAAGGCTTCTGCACTACCGGTTCAGAAGCGGTTTAAATTTCTTAAGGCAGGACTAAAAGCAGCTGAAAAAGCTTTAATACTCATACCAAGACAATAAAAGGGAAAATAAATTGTTATAGATTATAATTTAATGTAATGTAAGCCATTCAATCTCTCTATTGAGACCATAAGGAATGACCATATTCCACTTAAAGATAAATTGTTGCTCATGATAAGTTAGTAATTGAGAGATATCACCCCCGTTTTTCAGATAACACTGTTTAAACACGCAGAATTTTAAATCAGCCAGGGAATGATGAAATTGGACAAGTCCAAAACTCCACCTCACACCGTTAGAGAAAGAGATGTATGGCTGAATCTATCGATTTAGAGCAGCCACCTCCAATACATTGTACATTCAAGGTTCAGGTAAACAGTCCTCTTCGAGTCATATCAGAAGTAAGACAAACCAAAAATATGGAATAATTTAATCATTTATTTTTCTTCCATACAGCAGAGATACTAGCATGTCCCCGACAGGACCCGTTTCGCCCAGACAGGGCTTTTTCAAGGGTTCACAGTGGGCGCTCTGCATAATACAAAAAGATTCCATGTACAACATATCTAAAATTTTAAGAATTTATAAGAAAATATATCTAAATCTATTAATCCACTCTAATTTATCTCTCACTCTAATGAGACTGTTTAAACAATTTTCAAATTCTAACAAACCCTATTCATAACACACAAATTCTCATTCAAAATAAATAAATAAATAATCTTACAATGGAGAAGTATTATTACTAAATGTTCCTGAGAATATAAATAAATACAATTCATACACATTAAATATATATAAAAGTACAATAAGTATACTAAAAAACAATCAGAGCTCATTAATTAATACACTTTTTAAAACACTTTATGTATAGTTGATTATACTTCAAGAGTCATGAAGTCCATCTATTATGAACTAATTTAATTAATAATCAATTCATCCAATAATGATTGACTAACTTGATAACTTACTCATAACTACTCATTCATTTACTTCATCAAATACTAATCAACTTAATTCAACTTATAATAACTCAATAATTAACTCATTCTTTATAATCAAGCATGTTATTGAAACTAATTGAATTATAAGTCTCAAAAAGATAAATCCATACACATTAATTTGAATATGTTAAAACACAATAAGAACTCCTTAATAATTTATATGTAACTCATGGAAATTTAATAATTCATTATATATTATCTTCAAAAACTCATCAAATTCATTTATTTTAAATTAAATAACTTACTACTCTTAAAACTAATTAGCTTAATTCAATTCATCTAAACTTGAAGACTTAATCATATTAAATCTTCAATTCACTTCATCAAATGCTGAATGACTTTATTCAATTCATGTTAACACTATCATGAACTCCTTCCTTTGAATCAACTATACTAATGAAGCTAATTAAATATAAATATCTCAAATTAATAAATCATTAACTTACTTCATCTACACCCAATACTTTTGTTACAGGTAATCAGTTTGCTTACTTAATTACCTAAAGCAGTTAAACTGATCCCACATTTACTGAAATCATTTCCAATTTATCTATCATAGTTACTATAAAATTCCTTTTAATTAACAATGTAAATTAACTTAATTCAATTTATGTTTACTTAATTACCTAAAGCAATTAAATTGATCCCACATTTACTGAAATCAATTCCAATTTATCTTCTTATAATTGCTATAAAATTCCTTTTAATTAACAATGTAGATTAACTTAATTCAATTTATGCTAACATACTAATGAACTCTTTCCTTATAATCAACCATACTATTAAAACTAATTAAATTTATAAATCTCAAACTAATAAAACTACTTCATCTAAATCCGATGAGTTTAATTTATATTTACTTCATTATCTAAAACAATCACATTACTTAAATCATTTCCAATTAATCTTCCCATAATTACTATAAAATTCCTTTTAGTTAACAAAATCACAAAGTGCTAAATCAGTGCAATTACATCCCTTAAATGAAATTCCTCAATTATAAATATCAAACATACAAATAAAATCTTTCTAAAAATCCATTGTGCATACTGTGCCTTTAATACTACAGCTATCTAAATGCAGTTAATTTGATTTAAAACTCAAATATTATAAACTTTAAAACCCACTTAAAGTTCCAGTCTAATTCTGATGTGAGCTAAATCTTTCATATATCATTAAAGGAATCTCATTAAAACTCCCAAAATAGATGAGCATATTCTGATTACCTGTAACAATTCAATATTACATGCTGAACGAACTCATACAGTGCCCCATTAATTTAAAAACGTACCAAATCTTGCTTAAATCTCTTAACACTACTGTTCTATCCATACAAAAAAAATGCTCAAACCGCATCAATCAAAATTACCCACCTTTCTTCAGCATCCTCACTTCTTGACTGCTAGATCTGCCGGGAGTATTTCAACCTCAAGTTGACTTCCCTTATAAGCACCGACGCTACTACAGCTCACTTCCGGTGCCTGACGTGTTTACGTCCTCTTACACGTTCCTGCTTATCCTTTAAGGCTGTTGTTTTTACAGCCAAACCTTATCGGATGCAGCAGCGCATGCGCTCATTCAATAATGATTGAAACTTCATTATTATAAACAAAACACGTTCTTCTGTGATGGCATCAATATCATTTCAAAACGAAAAACAAAAAAGCACTTAAGGAAAACAACCTCTCCTCTATTGTGTTCCAAATTCTAACAAGTCAAGTTAAAGTGGGGCGCTGAAAAGAGGGGGAAGCTGATTAATATTTCCAAACAATCACATTCTAAATAAAACATTATACTTATAATATATGCATCAATGCAAAAATAAGCAAATACATCATACAATAATTCACCATACCAAATTTGCAACAGCAAAAAAGAAAAAGAAAAAAGGAAACAAACAAAGAGAAATTTCAAAAAATAAAGATAATTAGCCAAAAATAAAACACAGAGTGAATTCTTCTCCACAAAGAAATAATTAAATATATGGTTTTCAGTCAATGTCTGAATTTAACCCATTAGGTTCCAAGGTATTCAACAAGAAAATCCACTTGGTTTCTTTCTGAAGTAGTCTATTTTTTCTATTGCCACCTCTCTTATTTTGTGCCACATGGTCCAAAGCAACGCACTTGAAGTCTTCAAATTTATGATGAAATTCTAAACAATGTTCTACCAAAGGTTCAGATAATCTTGAACATTTTATGTTAGATTTATGTTCCGATATCCTAGTTTTTAATGATCTCGTGGTCATCCCAACATATATCTTGTTACAGGGGCAGATCATCAAATATGACAAATGTCGATTTACAGTTTAAAAAATAATTTCACATATTCTTTATTATCTTTTGGATTTTTGAAGATCTTCATTTGAGTACATATGCCACAAATACTACATGACAGGCACTTAAAGAAACCTGATGGTAACGTATCTCTTTGGGTTGAAGAGTTCTCTCCCGTTCAAGATTTCCTTTAAATTTTTTTCTCTTGAAAATGCTATTCTTAATTTCAGATTCCTCATTGCTGGATGCATTGTAATAATGTCCCAATATTTATGTAAGGTAGTGGTTAATAAATTACTTAAACCATTGTATCTAATAACACATGTGATCGTATCTTCTGTTTCTCCATCCTTTTCCTTTTCAGCCAGCAGCCATTCCCTATTACAATACTTTGCTCTCTTAAATGCTTTTTTAATGACCTTTTTAGGGTATCCTCTACTCAATAATTTACTCTCCAGAATCTTTCCCTGTTTTTTAAAGTCTTCATCTCTAGTGCAATTTCTTTTTAATCTTAGAAATTGAGAGTATGGTAAACTATTCTTTAATTTATTAGGATGGTTACTGTCATACATCAAAAATGTATTCCTATCCGTTTCTTTAATAAACACATCCGTAATAAATTTCTTATCTTCTTGAATAATTTCTAAGTCTAGAAAATTAATTATATTTGCTGAATATAGTGTAGTAAATTTTAAATTATCATCAAATGAGTTGAGCCATTTAAAGAAACTTTCTAAAAGATGGACCGGTCCCTTCCACAACATAAAAATGTCATCTATAAATCTACATAAGCATTTGAAAGACTGTGACAACCTTTATTTATTTATTTTGTAACCAACCATGGAGCGTGACCAGCATTGAAACAGTTGCAATGACTGGAAGGCAAACTCTGGTTCATCTCTAGGAGGGTGCATTCCTTCCTTGAAGAGTTTCACGTTTCTGAGTGACTTAAAAGTTGTTAGTCATGGTCCACAGTTAGGTTACTATTTTGAATGCGAGGTCAGTTCTATTTTTGGAATTTTGGAGTCTATAAATCTACGCCAAAAGTAAATATATTGAATAAACGGTGAATTGTTAATCCATTCTAATTCAAATTTAGTCATGAATTAATTAGCAATTGCGGGAGCAAAGGTAGCTCCCATTGCCACTCCTCTTTTTTGTATAAAATACTCATCATTATACTGGAAATAATTTTCTTTCATTGCAATGTTGAGTATTTCCATTAAAAATTCTGTAGGAATCTTATGTGGCCTTGGTCTCATATCTAAATTTTCTTTTGCAATCATAATGGCTTCATTTTGAGGAATTGATGTATAAAGAGATACCACATCACATGTAACCATTATGAAAGGAAACTCATTTTCTGGTATCTCCAACAATAAATTCAGTACATGGCAAGTATCTTTAATATGAGGGACTTTTTTCAACAAAAGGGTTTAGAAAGTAATTCACAAAACTTGCTAAAGGCTCTAACACCGATCCTTTAGAGGACATAATTGGACATCCTGGAGGCTTCTTATTGTCCTTATGGATTTTAGGCAGAGTATAAAATGTGGGTGTAATCGGATGTTCATTAATTAAATATCTTTTATCCCTATCTGTGAGAAAACCACTTTCTGCCCCATTTGTTATTATTGTCTTAATCTTACTAATAAGGCGTTTTGTGGGATCTAATTTTGTTCTAAAATATACTTCTTTATCCATTAGCTGATGCATAATTTCATTATGGTAATCTATTTTGTTCTGAACTATTACTGCTCCTCCTTTATCAGCTTTTCGTATCACAATATTAGGGTCTTGAGTTAAACTATTCAAAGCTTCTTTTTCTTCTTTAGTTAAATTATGATGTTTCTTAAAAAATTTTGGCTTATTCCTTTCTATTTCCTTCAAAACACATTCTTTATAGATTTTTATATTTTCATCTAACGGTGTTGGAGGATACCAGTTAGATTTAGGGTTTAAAATAGTTAGATCCTTACTTGTATCCTTACCAAAAAAGTAGGATTTAAGATGTAACTTCCTCAAAGACAATAAAAGGGAAAATAAATTGTTATAGATTATTATAATTTAACGTAATGTAAGCCATTCAATCTCTCTATTGAGACCATAAGGAATGACCATATTCCACTTAAAGATAAATTGTTGCTCATGATAAGTTAGTAATTGAGAGATATCACTCCCGTTTTTCAGATAACACTGTTTAAACACGCAGAATTTTAAATCAGCCAGGGAATGATGAAATTGGACCCAGTGCTCAACAAGAGGAGCTTCAATTTTCTTAGTTCTAATCCAGCTGAGATGTTCGGCAATACGGATTTTGATAGCTCTTTATGTCTGCCCAATATACAGCCTCCGGCAAGGACAAAAGATGCCATAAATCACCTGAATGGAGTTGCAGTTAGTGGATTGACGTAATTCAAAGTTATTGTTCACATTGGGAATAGACACATTCTGAACATTTAAGGAATATTGGCAGTATGTACATGAGCCACACGGGGTATGCCCCAACTGGGAGCCAATTTCAGTGTAATTAGGATGATATTTCAAACGTTCACCTAAGTTCTTCCAACGATTGAAAGCAAATCTAGGTTTGTTTCCAAACGCAGGGTGAAATCCCAGTATTTGCCAATGACGTGTAATAATCTTTTGAAGTATACCAGATAAGGGAGAAAAGGGCAAGACACAAGTGAGTCTCTGATCACTAGTACTCATGTGAGTAGATTCAGTGCAAGAAGCACGTTTTGCAGCGCGTTTAATAATGCTGTTGGGAGGGATATCCATGCTCTCTAAATTTATAGGTCATTCTTTGAACCTGATCTTTAAAGTCTGTATTAGATGAACAAAGGCATTTTAGACGTAGCATTTGACCAGTTGGTAAACTGTTGCGTAATGTTATTGGATGGTAGCTGCGATAATGAAGCAGAGAATTAGAGTCCGTTGATGTTACACTGATTAAGGTAGGTTAAAAATACCTGAAGATCTGTGTAAAAACCTGACCAGACCAAAAAAACATTGTCAATGTATCTTTTCCAGTACAGGACATTGCAAAACAAGTTAGAGGGATAGACATATTGTTCCTCAAAGGCTGCCATGAACAGGCAGGCAATCGAAGGAGCCACAGATGCTTTGGTACATCAGATTAGATCTTATGTATGAGATTCTACAGATTCATTTCTCAACTTCAGCAGATTATGATACCACTTAGCCAGCTCTGTTTTGCTGGTTACCATGGATATCGTCTCATTGTATACCAGTGTACCTCAGACAGAAGCTTTGCAAACAGTTAAAAACTCCCTTAGTCACTCTTTAGGTTTCGGTAATCACCTTAATCTAGTGTTAGATATGGCTAATTTTGTCATCAATAAGAATTACTTTAAATTTGGTGATACGTTTTACATTCAAAAGAAAGGAGTGGCTATGGGAGCATCTGTGGTCTTTTACTTTATCTTCCTCCTACCTCGCATCGGACCACACCACCTTCCTCCACAGATTGGGAGCAGCTGGGGCAGAGCAGGAGTAGAGGAAAGCACACCCTGGGCATGGGAGTGAACTCTGCCCCTCCCCTCCCAACATTGCACCGCTGAGCCAATAGAAGGCACGCCGTCTAAGGCGTGCGTCAAAGGCGCTCGCCTTAGCGAGAACGCCTTTGCGAAGCGACCAAGTGACCTACCAATTCCGTCAAAACCACTCTCAACTACAGCATCCATTCCTAACAACTCTTTCCACAACTCAAAGTCTCCCTACAGCACCTCCCCACCCCCAAAAAAAAAACATAAACAAAAAAAACCACATACTCCCATCCATCCGGAAACAACACAAGAACAACCACCTAATCATAGAGAACCATGCTTCCTCTAATAACCTCCACCCAGCCTTCAGAATGAAACTAATCCCACAAACGCACACCCAGATCATCCTATTGATAATCCTTATTTCCAGTTGGAAGGTAGTAGCAAACAACCTACCCAACACATCCACTAGTTCAATTACAAACAAAACCCACCATCCTAACAGGAGAATTCCAATAGACAGAAACTCAAACCACTAAACAAGCGTTCAACACCCCATGAGGTAGTAAGCGTCAACTTGACCCTACATTGCTTTTGCACATGACCCGTTTTCCCGCATCTAAAGCAGGTTATATTCCTCTTACTGGGCGTCCCAGTGTCCTGCGCTTTCCTCACAGGTTCATGGTTATTTTCCTGAGCCTTACTATGGGCACCTACCGAAGTCAATGGTCCCCTCCTTACAAAGGTACCCCCATGTGTGCCCCCTTCAGACCCAAGGGAAGTGGAGGAATCAATGTAAGCCTCCGCTAATTCAATAACCTGGCCTAGTGGTTTACTCCCCTGCCTTTGGATCCAGGCCCTGAGGTTTTTTTGGCAGTGCCTCTAAGAATTGCTCCTGAAGTACCTCAGCTAGCATAGCCTGCGGATCTGTCAGGCAGGGTTGTAGCCACCGCTCAGCCAACTTCCTCAATCTATGTAGGAGCGTTTTAGGCCTTTCCCCGTCCTTCAGTTGGGCACTCCTAAATTCCTGCCTATAATGCTCTTGTGTAAAACCTAAATAATCTAGGATATGATTCTTAATGGCACTGTAATTACTGGCTAGCTCAGGGCTGAGAGTCTGATAGGCGGCCAACGCTGCTCCAGCGAGGCACGGTATCAGCCTCATGGCCCACTGCTGTTCTGGCCAGCCCGCGGCCACCGCCATCCTTTCAAACGCCAATAAGAAGTCATCAGGTGCATCTGTAGGACCCATTTTACACAATTGCATGTTGGAAAAAGAGTTTGATCCTACCGGGCCTCCTGTTCCGGCTGGCAACACTGCACTCTGACCACTGGTAGTTGTCCCTTGTAGCAACTGTGTAAATGTCCTGCTCTGCTCTCCCATGGCGTGTATTAACTCCTCATGCTGCCGACCGGTCTCAGCTTGGCTCGCTCTCCAGAGATCCTGGTTGGCCTGCAAGACGACCTTCAGGTCCTCAGTCTGTTTCTGACGTTTGGAAGCTAAGATTGCGTGAATAACTGTTGCAGATCCATGCTGCCCCTGAAAAGTAAATGTATCAGTCAATACTCCAACATTGGCCAGTATAATATACCCAATATCAATCGGTCAATGTCTCATCTATGTCAAAAGATGTTTTCTATATCCTAAGATTTTTTCGTTTTTTTGGGGGCTTCAGACATGCCAGTTGTTCGCCCCAATTTTTGGCGATACAACAATCTTAGTGGCTATGGCTGTGGCTTCTTCATTCACCCACTTGCTCAAAGCTTTTGTCGTTTTTTATAGTTTTTTAAAATATTTTCTGTGTTTTTTATATAAAGTGCTTCATGCTTTCACAAATAATTGCAAAGAAATAACTTATCTTAAAAGAGTTGTTTCCTTGATAGGATCGGGTCAGGGACCTGTCACATCGACATGTTTCGCCGTGAGGCTTTTTCAAGATTAAGTCCCCCTTTTTCAATTTTAACAGACCATCCCGATGTTCAAATTTTTTGATCTAACAAAGATCCTATCAAGGAAAGAACTCTTTTAAGATAAGTTATTTCTTTGCAATTATTTGTGAAAGCATGAAGCACTTTATATAAAAAAACACAGAAAATATTTTTAAAAAACTATAAAAAACGACAAAAGCTTTGAGCAAGTGGGCGAATAAAGAAGCCACAGCCATAGCCATAATTGTATCGCCAAAAATTGGGGCGAACAACTGGCATGTCTGAAGCCCCCCAAAAAACGAAAAAATCTTAGGATATAGAAAACATCTTTTGACATAGATGAGACATTGACCGATTGATATTGAGCCCCTGAAAAGTAAGCACAGAAACAGAACCCAAGTGTGGAACTTTTTTTTTTTCCCTTGTTCCCACACCCCAGAGCGCTAGCCCCCAACTCCCGACTCCCAGCAATTCTATCAATCCCAGTATCCTCCACCAGCTGTGCCTAGGGTACCCTTACCGGACAAACTGATGAGTCTGAGCCTTTGGGATTAATAACTTGGGACGTCGTTTTGGAACACTGCTGGGCTCCCTCCGGTTCAGCTTCCGGTTCTGCTTCCTCAGCTTCTGGAAACACGGACCCCGACACAGCTTCCTTCCAGGTCTTTACTCCTGTTACACCGCTCTCAGTTCCAGGCAACGATTTTTCACGAGTCCAAAAATCACAATAACAAAAATCAAATCACTGGTCCAATTCTGCATTCAATTCCAAACTCTGGTTAAGTATTTTCTTCCATACAGTCTCCAACAAGAAAGACAGTAAAATAAAAATCCCAAAACTGATACCAACTTTGTCACCAACCGGCTTAGGACAATGGGCCCTGAGTGGCTGGGACAAGAAAATTGTGCTCTTCTGAGCCACGATGAGCTGCACAAGGGAAAAGAGTGGAAGAGAAATACTGCCACACCAGGTAAGTACAGTTTCTTAAATAAAAAACCAGAATTTATTCTGTCACTTGCAATAAACACAAAGTTTTGTCAGGATGTTTCTCTGCGTTTGCAAATAGTTCCAAAACAACAGTAAAAAGAAAAAAAACCAAAACAGCAAACTGTCCCAAAGAGGAAATGTCCCAAAGTACAAGTCTTTTTCAAAACTTAGGCTGTTGGCTTCAGCCCATACTTATTCCATGCAATGAAAAAAAAAACATTCAAAACGCAAACAGTCTTTGAATATGACACTTACAGCTTTAGTTAGAGCGACGGCTGTGATTTTTCCAGCAGCTTGAATACTGGTCACGCAGTGCACTTCACGTGGTGACAAACTGCCAAAAAGGCCCACTATCCCACCACTAAATTACGTGAGGCGAACCCCCACTACCTGAGCTGGCTACAGTCCTTTTCTTTCAAAAGAGAAACCCAAAAAAAACACATTCAAATAAATCCTTTAAATCTTCTGGAACTCTTAGTTTTAGAACGAAGTGAGTTTGCAGGTAGGAAGGTGCTAGTCCCCAGACTTGTTTGAAACAGATACATGCAAATTTGAATAGTATTTGCGCTTCTATTGGTAACCAGTGTAGTTTTTTGTAGTAGGGGCTGATGTGGTCTTTTTTTCTCAGTCTGAAGATTAAGCGAACAGCGGTGTTTTGTACTAATCTTAATTCATAATGGTAAACATAAAATATATTTAAAAAACACAGCACACTGTATGCAGAGAAAATGTTAATTATCATTTACGAGTTTTGGACTTTTTTCAAAGATGTCAAGGCAGATTACTTTAAAATATGCAGTGTCACCTCAGTAACTATAGAAAAATAGACAAATATAGTGCAAAATATAGGCATCAGATATAAATTCTCAATACAGACACATTTTGATTACTAAATTGAAAATAAAATAATTTTTCCTACATTTGTTGTCTGGTGATTTCATGAGTCTCTTGGTTGCACTTCCTTCTGACTGTGCATCCAATCTTTCTTTCTTTTGTATCCAACATTTCTTTCACAATTCAGCCCCATCCCCTTTGGGTCCAGGTCTCTCTCTTTCTTTTCCCTCTATTACCTCCCCAGATCTAGTGTCAGTTCTCCTTTGTACCTTTGTTCCAGGTGTCCCTCTCTCTCCCTCTGTCTGAACCTCCCTTAGTCCTGCATCTGCCTCCTGTCTTTCCCCTTTTGTCCAGGCCTTTCTCTCTGTAGTCTTTCTAATCTGCTTCCAACCCCCCTTTCTCTGCCTCTTTCTCTCCTTCTTTCCTTCCTCCCTCCCAGCAGATTTTATCATATCTCTCCTCCTTTTTTCCCTTCAGATCTAGTATCTGTCTCCTTTCTCTTTTCCTCCTCCCAGGTCTGGTATTTGTCTCCTCCCTTCCCCCTGCTCTGGTATCTTTCTCTCCGCTCCCTTCTTCCTGTTCTTCCCTGGTCTCCCTTCTCAATTTATTTTTTGCCTCTGTCTAAATTCTTTTTTACTATTCAGTCCTCAATTTCCCTCTGTCACTGTGTCTACCTATAGCTTGCCACCTCTTTCCCTCACCCTTTCCAGTATCTAACTCTGTCCTCTTCCCTCAATCCAGCATGTGCCCTTTTTTCTTTCTCCTTCCCACTTCTTCCAACATCTGCTCCCCCTCTCCCTCACACGTCCATTCAGCGGTTGTCCCTCCTCTCCCCCACACTTCCATTCAGTGTCTGTTTCCCTCTCTTTACCCCTTCCATCCCTTCACTAGTGCTGCCCGATTCACAATTCGAATCAATTCACTTCAGGTGAATCGATTTGAATCGATTTACCACGCAAAAACATTGGCCTCCCGATTCGTTGAATGACCCTCCCCCTTCGCCCCTAAAGCAGGAGCGGCAGCGCTGCAGGGCGAGTGAGGAGGGTCAGTCGGGAAGTGGCTTCCCCGCTAGTGCCGGCTTCCCCGCAGCAACTTATCTAAATTCAGCAGCCTGCCCTGCAGAAGAAGATTGCAGCTGGCTCTAGTGATCTTTGTAAGCTGCCATACGATGTCCGAGTCGTCTTCTCTCTGTTGCGGTCCCGCCCCATCTCTGACATCAGAGAAGGGGTGGGACCGCGGCAGAGAGAAGACGACTCAGACGTCGTATGGCAGCTTACAAAGATCGCTAGAGCCAGCGGTGATCTTCTGCAGGGCAGGATGCTGAATTTAGATAAGTTGAACATCCTTCATGGTATAGTCCTTCATGGGAGGGGGGTGTAATCCTTTGTGGGGGTGGTACATGTCTTCAGGGGATACAGCCTTCCAGGTGGGGTACAGGCCTTTGGGGGGGTGCAGCCTTCTAGGGGGAGTACAGGCCTTCAGAAGGGACAGGCAGGCCTTCAGGGGTGAGGTGTAGGCCTTCAGGGGGGACATTAGGCCTTCAGGGGTGGGGTGCAGGCCTTTAGGGGGACATGTAGGCCTTTAGGGGTGGGGTGCAGGCCTTCAGGGGGGACAGGCTGGCCTTCAGGGGTGGGGTACAGGCCTTCAGGGGTGGGGTGTAGGCCTTCAGGGGGGTGCAGACGTTCAGGGGAGGGGGCCCTGGTGTAGAAGTACACGGAGGAAGGGAGGGAAGAGGGGGGTTCAAAGAGACGGGCATATGCCAGACTTTGGGGGGGAAGAAATAATGGGTCTAAAAACAGGAGAGGGAGAGAGATGGTGGACAATGGGATTTATGGATGAAAGGAACAGAAAGGGAGAGATGGTGGACCCTGGGGTGGTGGGGAAGGAGGGAGAGATGCTGGATGAAAGGGTAGTTAAGAAAAGGTGTATCTGTGGAGGGAGATGAAAAAAAGGAAAGATGCCAGACCTCCGGGGGAGAGAAGGGAAACGGAAAGGGAGGACAGAGATGGAAGATGGATGGTTAGCATGGAGAAAGAAGAAAGAAGGAGACCCTGGAAAGCAAGTTATCAGAAGACAACCAGAGCCTGGGATCAATAAGATTTGAATAATGACCAGACAACAAAAGGTAGAAAAACTAATTGTATTTTTTGTTTTGTGATTACAATATGTCAGATTTGAAACGTGTATCCTGCCAGAGCTGGTGTTAGACCGCAAACGTGAGCTAGGATTTAACAGAGAGAGGAAAAGTCTTTTTTGTTTCTTTATTTTGTTTACACCACGGCGCCAGTGTGGTTAGGAGAGGGCAAAGGGGGTGAAAAGGCTATAAAGGGGGTGAAGAGACTATAAAATAAACCCACCAGGATGTTTTAAAAAAACACCCAATTGGGCAGGAAAATCGAATCGAAAAATCGATTCAATAGGCTGAATTGAATCGAATCTAATTTTTTTTTTCCTGAATCGGGCAGCTCTACTGTTCACCCTCCGTCTCGCCCCTTCCATTCACTGCCCGCTCTGCCCTTTCCATCCAGTGCCCGCTCTCTCTCTCTCTCTCTCTCTCTCTCCCATATGGCATCTTCCCTCTTTCTATGGTCCTTCCATAAACTATCTATCCTGTGCCTCTTCTCTCCTTTGTACATGATTAATTTCAGCTCTGCCACCTCTCCATTTTTCTCTCTCTGTCACCACCCCATCCCTATGCTCTGGCATCTCTCTCTTCTCCTTTCTTTCCTTTCAACCCCATGGTCTGGCATCATCCCTTCCCTGATTCCCTGGCATCTCTCTCCTTTCCTGCTCTTTCATCTTTCCCTCCCCCTTCCGTGCTCTGACATCTCCTTCCTTTCCCCCTTCGTCTGGCATACCTTTCTCCTTTCCTCCATGCCCTGGCATCTCCTTTCATTCCCTCCCTTATCTTCCTTCTCCTTCCAGTTGGGTACAGCAACACTCTCCCCTGCAGCTCCGGACTTCCCCACACCTGCACCCCCAAAATTGCCGATGCTTTGGTTCCTCTTCTTCCTTCCTCCCTCCCCCAGTGGGACCATCAGCTCTCACTCCCTCTAATGTCGGCCCTGCAGCTCCGGACTTCCCCACACCTGCTCCCCCCCCCCGGATTGCTATTATTTTAAATGTTATGGCAGCCGTGGTGCTGTATCCATCAGAGGAGACTTCTGCCGTTGGCCTGCCCCGGAACTCTTACTGCAACAGCGACTTCCTGTTCCCACCTAGGCAGGCGGCTGCTGCAGTAAAAGTTCCGGGGCAAGCCGAGGTTAGAAGTCTCCTCTGATGGATACAGTGCCGCAGCTGCCGTAACATTTAAAATAATAGTGATCCGGGGGGGGGGGGGGTGGAGAAGCAGGTGAGGGGAAGTCCAGGGGGTAGGCAGCGGTAGGCAGCAGCAGTGGGGGCTGGTCCGGGGGGGACAGGCTTCAGTGCTAGAGGGAGGGGAAGCAATTGCCTGTCCTGTTGTCCCTACGGACAGCTTCGAGACACTATCCCTGAAAATGGGACATTTCGGCGTCCCAAAGCTGTGCGTGCGGACAACGGGACAGGGGATCTAAAAAGGGGACAGTCCCGTTTAATACGGGACGTGTGGTCACCTTATGTATCAGGTGCTTGGGACCTGAACATTGTCCTGAGTCCTGCCCGCACTGTGCTACTCTTCAGAAACGAGCTCTCCGGAGGCGTCGTGCTAAGATCCTGAAGCTCTTTGGTCCTATGGAGCAGTCTGCAGAGAAGGCCTCGACCCCCATGGCGGCCTCATCTTCCAAGTCCTCGACCTCGAGCAAGCCGCCCTTGTCCTTGAATGCCTCATCTGCTGTGCCTCTAAAGGTCTCGTCCTCAAGCAAGTCTGCTCTTCCCTCCCCAGGTACGCTACCTAAGAAGCCTTTCACTGATTCTCAGGCAATCCAGGCAATGAGTGCAGTCGTGCCAGCCTCCATGAGACCTCTGCCTAAGCGTGCCTCCAAACAGGGAATACTCATCTTTGAGGTCATCCTCTATGGAGCACACTGCTGCACTTTTCAGACCAGAGTCATTGGTATCGGTGCCTGTCTTCGAGGACATGCTGCAAGCCATTCTGATCACGCAACTTACCACTGTTTTGGCCAAGCTTGCCCCTGCCTCGATCCTGCTCTCTGTGAGCCAGCCTGAGCTTCTCACCTCATCCTTCCAGGTCTGAGTCTCCAGCTACTCAACCTGTTCGAGACAAAGGGGAGAAGTCTCGTCCGAGGCCTCATTCGAAGCACTCCTCATCCTCGAGACACCTCACTTCAAAGAAGACTAAAGAGTCTCCTCGGAAGAATACAGAGTCTCCTGTGCCTCGTTCGTCGAGGCCCATTGAGACCCCTTCCAAGCCTAGGCATAGGTCTCAAACTCCGAAGCTTTCAACGCCTCGTACTTCTCCACCTTGAGGTACATCCAGGTCCCGAACTCCTCTCTTGAGGCCATCTAAGAGGGATCCTCCTTTGCCTGTCTCTACGAGGCACAAGTCAAGGCTCTCAGTTCCTCATACTCCTGGGACTTCTCCATCGAGGCTTCTTAAACGTAAGCATTCTCTGACTCTGCCTATATCACACAGCGGAGCTTCTTCTGTGATTCTTACATTGGATACAGACCTTCCTTCTCAATATTCCAGGAAGGCTTCTTCTTACTCAGTGGCGCCTAGGTCTCGCTCCACTTCTCCTGAGGAATCTTCGGCTTCAAAATCCACATCTTTTTCAAGATTCATTTTTGATATGAGTAAGGCTCTTCAGATTGATCTTCAATCTGAGTCTAAGTATACTCCTGAATATTTGGCTGAAATGGAATTGCCTCATCCGCCAAAGGATACTACTATGAGACTGCATATGAATCCTGTTTTGAAACAAACTTTTCTCAGGAATCTTGAGACTCCTTATTCAATCCCAGCTATCCCTCTAAAATGGAATCTCGTTACCGCACGGTTCCTTGTAAAGGGTTTGATAAGCCGCAATTGTCTCACCAATCCTTAGTGGTGGAATCATCTCTTAAAAAATCTAATCCCACCAAGGTTTATGCTGCCGTCCCTCCAGGCAGAGAGGGACGCACGATGGATAAATTTTGATGCCGTCTATATCAGAATTCCATGATGGCAAACAGGATCTTGAATTTCAACTTCATGTTCACATCCTATCTAAAGTACTGCATTAAAACCATGCCCTACTTCTTTCCTGATTTGGCTGAACACCAGTTGCCTATGTTTCAACAACTTCAGCAGACCCTCTCCCAAATATGTCTCTTCATGCTTCAAGCCATTTATGATGCGTTTCAAATGTCATCTCGGGTCACTGCTTTTGCTGTGGCAATGCGACATCTGGCTTGGCTACGCATTGTGGACATGGACCCTAACTTGCAGGATCGTCTAGCCAATTTACCGTGCCAAGGTATTGAGCTCTTTGATGACTCCATTGAGGCTGCCACTAAGTGTCTCTCAGAGTATGAGCGGTCCTTTGTCTCTTTGATTTGACCTAAGGCAAAAACTCCAGCTTCCAAGTCTTATAGACTGCCTCCATGTTGATATCCACAGAAATCTACTCCAGCTTTCTCCAGGCCTCCGGCTAGGAAACAACCACAGCATCATCAACAAAAACCCCTGATTCCTGCTGCAGCCAAGCCGGCACAGTCTTTTTGACAATCTAAGTCTGAGCATAATGTCCACCTGTATCCATCAGACTTCTCTCCTACCCATAGGAAGTTAGCTCTATCACTTTTACCAACAGTGAGAGCAGATTACCTCAGCCCTCTGGGTTCTCACCATCATCCAGGAGGGTTACTCACTTCAATTTCTTCAAGTTCCTCCAGATCTCCCTCCAAGAAAGTTTCCTTCTAGCAGGTCGCAACTTCCCCTTCTTCTTCAGGAAGCTCAGGCTCTTCTTCGCCTTTGAGCTGTCGAGGAGGTCCCCTTGACCCAACGGGACACAGGCTTTTATTCCCGTTATTTTCTAATCCCAAAGAAGACAAGGGATTTGCGACCTATCCTGGACCTCAGAGCCCTCAACAAATTTCTTGTCAAAGAAAAGTTTTGGATGCTCTCTCTTCCAACACTGTACCCCCTGATGGATCAAGGGGATTGGTTATGCTCCCTAGATCTCAAAGAGGCTTATACTCGTATCCCAATTCATCCAGCCTCTCGCAGATTCCTAAGATTTCGGGTGGGGAATCTTCATCTTCAGTACCGAGTCCTTCCTTTCGGACACGCCTTATCCCCCAGAGTCTTCACCAAATGCCTGGTGGTGGTTGCTGCTGCCCTACAGACGCGGGGTCTTCAAGTCTTTCCATATCTGGACGACTGGCTCATCAAAGTATTATCTCAACAGGAGGTTATTGTAGAGACCCAATGGACTATAGCGTTTCTCCAAAGTCTTGGGTTCAAAATCAATTTTCCAAAGTCCCAGTTGCGTCCCTCCCAAACTCTACAGTTTATTGGAGCCATACTGGACACTGTTCAACTCCGAGCATTCCTGCCTCAACCACATCAAGATGCTCTCATTCATCTTTGTCAACGAGTATCTTCCCTCGAGTCACTCTCGGCAAGGCAGATGTTGATTCTTCTTGGACACATGGCCTCTACAGTTCACGTGATTCCTTTTGCCAGACTTCACCCAAGAATTCCTCAGTGGACCCTGGCTTCTCAGTGGCAGCAAGCTTGCGACCCACTCACTCAACACATTACAGTGACTTTTTCATTGAGATAGTCTCTCCACTGGTGGATGCTCTCTTTCAATCTTTCCAGAAGTTTGTTATTTCACACACACCCTCATCAGAAGGTTCTCATGACAGATTCCTCGACCTACACTTGGGGGGGGCTCATCTCGATGGTCTCCGTATTTAAGGCCAATGGTCCAGCACGGATCGTCAGTGTCACATCAATCTATACAGGACATTCTAGAGGCTTCCAGGAAGCCGTCCATTAGGCAGTGTTATGCCCAGAAATGGACTAGATTTTCTACTTGGTGTACTACTCATCACAGGGAGCCGCAATCTACCTCCTTGTCTTCAGTTTTGGATTACCTGCTGCACTTGTCTCAATCTGGCCTCAAATCCACATCTATTAGAGTCCACCTAAGTGCCATTGCTGCTTTTCATCAGCCTATTGAAGGGAAACCCCTCTCTGCTCATCCTGTGGTTTCCAGATTTATGAAAGGACTTTTCAATGTCAACCCACCTCTCAAGCCGCCTCCGGTGGTTTGGGATCTCAATCTTGTTCTTACTCACTTGATGAAACCTCCATTTGAACCAATAGATTGGCTCATCTTAAATATCTCACTTAGAAAGTGGTGTTTCTCATTGCACTCACCTCTGCTAGATGAATCAGTAAACTAAAGCTCTGGTAGCAGATTCACCTTTCACAGTATTTCATCATGACAAGGTGGTCCTCCGTATTCATCCTAAATTCTTACCTAAAGTGGTTTCAGAATTTCATCTCAATCAATCCATTGTCCTTCCAGTGTTTTTTCCAAAGTCTCATTCTTATCCTGGAGAAATAGCGCTTCATACTCTAGACTGTAAATGTGCTTTGGCTTTCTACTTGCAACGCACTCAACCTCACAGAACGGCTCTTCAACTTTTCATCTTCTTCGATCCTAACAAGTTGGGGCATCTGGAAAAAAAACAAGAGTTTAGAACACACTAAAACTGCATGGAGATACCAAATTAATCAATACAAAACCAAACTCAAGGAAAAACGAAAAGCCTACTACTCCAAAATGATAGGCAAAAAAACCCCAGACACAAAAAAGCTATTTAATCTAGTAAAGAACCTCACAGATACCAAACCTTACCTCTCCACCCAAGGTATCCACCCACCAACAGCCATCCACCTAGCAGACCATTTCAAAAACAAGATCACCAATATCAGATCTACATTTATCAACACACACACCCATCTAGAAAAGATAACAACAAACCCATCAACTAGCGAAGCCATCGTAGCAGACAGAAGCTGGTCCGATTTCCCAATTCTAGTCTGGTCGGATATGAACCGACTCTACAATAAATACAGCCATGCTTCCAGTGACCTAAATAATTGCCCCACCTACATATTATCAAACGCCTCCACCACATTCAAAACCAACTTCATGCTATGGATTCAAACCACATTGACAGAAGGCCAATTCCCACAGGACCTAGGAGAGATCACTCCAATCATAAAGGATCACAAAGGCCCAATAGATAGCCCCTCCAACTACAGACCTATCGCTTCAATACCATTGTACGTTAAAATAATAGAAGGCCTAGTGGCACAATACCTCACCGAATATCTGGAAAAACATAACCTACTCCACCCCTCACAATCAGGATTCCGAACTAACCATAGTACAGAAACACTACTTGTCACATTACTAGATACAGCCCGACAACACATCAGTAAAGGAAAAAAAATGATATTAATACAATTAGACCTCTCCGCAGCATTTGACCTAGTTGACCACACCTTATTACTACAAATTCTCGACGCCATAGGAATCTCAGGCAAGGTCTACAAATGGTTTCAGGGGTTCCTCAAATCTAGAACCTACAGGGTAAAATACAATGATATCAAATCAGAACCATGGACAAATCCCTGTGGAGTTCCACAAGGATCACCTCTCTCACCTACGCTCTTCAACCTCTTTATCTCCTCCCTAGGAGCCACTCTAGATACCCTAGATGTCACATCTTTCAGCTATGTTGATGACATCACCATAATCCTCCCCTTCGACCCATCAGAGACCACCACCACAACAAAGCTAGAAACAACCTTAGACACAGTAGAAAAATGGATGATGGATCACAAACTAAAACTAAATTCTGAAAAAAACAAAATTCCTTTTGCTCAAAAAAGCCCAAACTCCTACCATCACTGAACTGAAAATCAAAAATACCAAATACCCAATACAACCCGAACTAAAACTCCTAGGAGTTACAATAGACAGATGTTGCACAATGCAGCCCCAGATCAACAAAACAACCCAGAAAGCTTTTCTAACCATGAGAAATCTCCGTAAAATCAGAAAATTCTTTGACCAAGCACAATTTAGACTAATCGTCCAATCCCTAGTCTTAGGTCTGCTGGATTATTGCAACTCCCTATATCTTCCTTGTCCAGCCACTATGATAAAACAACTCCAGCCCATACAAAACACCGCCCTCAGATTGATCTACTCACTCAAAAAATATGATCACATAACAACTGCCTTCTTAGACTCTCACTGGTTACCCATACAAGCACGAATCCAATTCAAATTCCACTGCCTGATATTCAAAGCATTACACGGCTCTTCCCCCTCCTATCTAAACAACCGCTTAAACCAAATCTCCACCTCAAGACACAGAAGAACCTCGAACCCTTTCGCCTTCCCCCCACTCAAAGGCACACAACGCAAAAAAATGTTTGACAACCTTCTGGCAACACAAGCAGCAAAAATCAACCATTCCATCTCCAATCTTATGACAATATCAGACAACTTCAAAACATTCAGAAAAGAAATCAAAACCCTGCTTTTCAAAAAATTCATCCAAATATCTTAACCCCTCCTCTTTTACCTCCAGAAGATTCACCTACCTTCAGATAACCTTCCCCCAAATTACCCACCTTAACACCTTCCAATTAAACAAATACCATAAATAGATTGTAACCTACCCTCTCTAACTGCATTCCATATGTATTTTTCATACAGTTCTTCACTGTCAGTTTAATTTCCATCCTATAAGTTCACATAGAATTTTTCTTTTTTCAACCATTTTTTATTTTCTCTTCTTTATTAATTTCCAGGTACTTTAGTTAGATTGTGAGCCTTTGGGACAGTAAGGGAATTTTTTAAGTACCTTCTTACTTCTCATTTATAATCTTAATGTATATTTTCTTCAAACCGCTTAGAACCTAACTGATGTAGCGGTATATAAGAAATAAATTACATTACATTACATTACATCCTGTTTCCAAGCGAACCATCTCCAACTGGATGGCAGCTTGTATCTCTTTCTGCTATGCTCAAGCTAGTCTCCCTCTGCAGGGTTGAGTCACGGGCCATAAAGTTAGAGCTATAGCGGCGTCTGTAGCTTTCCTCAGATCAACTTCTTTTGAGGAAACCTGCAAGGCTGCCATTTGGTCCTCGGTTCATACATTCACCCCTCTCATTATTATCTGGATACTTTCTCCAGACAGGACGGCCATTTTGGCCAGTTTTACAACATTTATTCTCCTAAATTGCCAACTCTCCTACCATCCCATTCTGGTTAGCTTGGAGTTCACCCATATGTTGAGAATATGCTGCCTGCTTGTCCTGGGATAAAGCGCAGTTGCTTACCGTAACAGTTGTTATTCAGGGACAGCAGGCAGATATTCTCACAACCCACCCACCTCCCCTGGTTGGCTTCTTAGCTAGCTATCTGAACTGAGGTACCTCACAGGAGACGCACGACCTATGTACGGTGGGAAGGCACTCGCGAACTCTCTGAAAGTTCTACAAGCAAGTCTGCTTGCGAGGCTGTCCTCTATGGGGCTCCATGGATGATGTCTCCCACATGTTGAGAATATCTGCCTGCTGTCCCTGGATAACAGCTGTTACGGTAAGTAACTGTGCTTTTTGTGTCCTCCAATAGTGGAACTAATAGGGCTTTTGTTTTTCTTGTCATCAGGACAACATGGAAGCTTTTAATATTGGATTGAGAGGTACCTTTTTAATGAAGAGATTTTCCCATATTTTAATCATGCAAGTCACCTCACTATCTCTTGGAGCAGAGCTGCCCAAATCCAGTCCTATAGATCTACTGGCAAGCCAGGTTTTCAGGATATCCACAATGAATGTGCATGTGAGAGAAATTTGTATACCAAGAAGGCAGTGCAGGCAAATCTCTCTCAAGCATATTTATTGTGGATATCCTGAAAACCTGGCCACCCAGTAGATCTCGCGGACAGGACTTGGGCAGCCCTGTGTTAGATGTTCCCTCTTTCTGTGTCTTTTAGCCGTTTACACCTTGGCTCTTATATCATGTTTTGGAACTTTCTAACACCTGTGTAGTATCACTGCTAGTTTTTATGTTTTCTGTTTATCATTTCATTTATATGTATTTTCTAACTGCTTCATTAATATGGTACTTTTTTACAAGTACACTGGCGCTATCTACTGGGTATGTTTGATAATTTTTACATCTATTTATTTTCATGTATACTTTGAATGATAATGTGTTTGATATTTTATTTCATTTTATTTATAAGCACTATTCATGATCTGTATGCCCTCTAATACATTTTATATATAAGCATGCGCTATTCATAATATGTATGTCCTGTAATATATTTTGTTCATTTGATATATTTGTTCCAATTTACACATATACTTCTGTGATATGTATGTGCCATATTTTTGTACATATTAATATTTTATATATTGTTTATAATTATTTTTTTGTACATTCATATGCATATGCATTTCTTATGATATATTACTCTATATTTATGACATGTATGGTTTTATTCTTATGGTCATTTGTTTTGTTCTTTATGATCATTTGTTTAACAGTCCATTTATGATCATTTTCTCTTTATATATACACACATTCATATTTTTGTAATGTTAAATTTGTTTTATATTTCTGCTGTTTTGCCTTATAGATTTTATCTACTGTATACTCCCCTGAGAAAGGCTCTTTCAACCCGAAACTCTGACCTTGTTGGGGTCCAGTACAGAAAGAATTAAAAGACTTTCTGTGAAGCTTACCTTATGATTTAGCTATTTATATATATACTAGTCTTTAAGCCTGTTACATTTACGGGTGTTAGAATAGATGTGTCTGTCTCTTTATTTCTTTCTTTCTCTCTCCTTGGCCGCTTTCTGTCTGACTTTATTTCTTTCTGTCTCTCTTTCTCATTGGCCGTTGTCTGTCTGACTTTATTTCTTTCTGTCTCTCTTTCTCATTGGCCATTGTCTGTCTGACTTTATTTCTTTCTGTCTCTCTTTCTCATTGGCCGTTGCCTGTCTGACTTTATTTCTTTCTGTCTCTCTTTCTCATTGGCCGTTGTCTGTCTGACTTTATTTCTTTCTGTCTCTCTTTCTCATTGGTAGTTGTCTGTCTGACTTTATTTCTTTCTGTCTCTCTCTCCTTGGATGTTGTCTGTCTGTCTTTCTTTCTGTCTCTCTTTCCTTGGCCGTTGTCTGTCTATCTGTCTGTCTTTTCTTTCTGTCTCTCTCTCTCTCTCTCTCTCCTTGGCCGTTGTCTGTCTGTCTTTTCTTTCTGTCTCTCTCTCTCTCTCTCCTTGGCCGTTGTCTGTCTGTCTTTTCTTTCTGTCTCTCTCTCTCTCCTTGGCCGTTATCTTTCTTTCTGTCTCTCTCTCTCTCCTTGGCCGTTATTTGTCTATCTGTCTTTCTTTCTGTCTCTCTCTCTCTCCTTGGCTGTTATCTGTCTGTCTGTCTTTTCTTTCTGTCTCTCTCTCTCCTTGGCCGTTGTCTGTCTGACTTTTCTTTCTGTCTCTCTCTCTCTCCTTGGCCGTTGTCTGTCTGTCTTTCTTTCTGTCTCTCTCTCTCTCTCCTTGGCCATTGTCTGTATGTCTGTCTTTTCTTTCTGTCTCTCTCTCTCTCCTTGGCCGTTGTCTGTCTGTCTGTCTTTTCTTTCTTTCTGTCTCTCTCTCTCTCTCCTTGGCCGTTGTCTGTCTCTCTCTCTCTCCTTGGCCGTTGTCTGTCTCTCTCTCTCTCTCTCCTTGGCTGTTGTCTGTCTCTCTCTCTCTCCTTGGCCGTTATCTGTCTTTCTTTCTCTCTCTCTCTCTCCTTGGCCGTTGTCTGTCTTTCTCTGTTTCTCTCTCTCTCTCCTTGGCCGTTGTCTGTCTTTCTCTCTTTCTCTCTCTCTCTCTCCTTGGCCGTTGTCTGTCTTTCTTTCTGTCTCTTTCTCTCTCACCTTGGCCATTGTCTGTCTTTCTGACTCTCTCTTTCTCTCTCTCCTTGGCCGTTGTCTGTCTTTCTTTCAGTCTCTCTCTCTCTTTGGCCGGCCGTTGTCTGTTTTTCTTTCAGTCTCTCTCTCGCTCTCTCCTTGGCCGGCCGTTGTCTGTCTTTCTTTCAGTCTCTCTCTCTCTCTCTCCTTGGCCGTCGTCTGTCTGTCTTTCTCTCTCTCTCTCTCTCCTTGTCCGTTGTCTGTCTTTCTCTCTCTCTCTCCTTGGCCGTTGTCTGTCTGTCTTTCTTTCTCTCTCCTTGGCCGTTGTCTGTCTTTCTTTCTGTTTCTCTCTCCTTGGCTGTTGTCTGTCTTTCTTTCTGTCTCTCTCTCTCCTTGGCCGTTGTCTGTCTTTCTCCCCTTGGCCGTTGTCTGTCTGTCTTTCTTTCTGTCTCTCTCTCTCTCTCTCCTTAGCCGGCCTCTCTCTGTCTGTCTTTCTTTTTGTCTCTCTCTCACCCTCGGCCGTTGTCTGTCTGTCTCTCCCTCTCCTTGGCCGTTGCCTGTCTGTCTGTCTCTATTCTTGGCCGTTGCCTGTCTGTCTGTCTCTCTCCTTTGCCGTTGTCTGTCTGTCTGTCTTTCTGTCTCTCTCTCCTTGGCTGTTGTCTGTCTCTCCCTCTCCTTGGCCGTTGTCTGTTTGTCTGTCTGTCTGTCTGTCTCTCCTTGGCCTCTGTGTGTCTGTCTGTCTCTCTCTCCTTGGCCGTTGTCTGTCTGTCTCTCCTTGGCCGTTGTCTGTCTGTCTCTCCTTGGCCGTTGTCTGTCTGTCTCTCCTTGGCCGTTGTCTGTCTGTCTCTCATTGGCCGTTGCCTGTCTGTCTTTCTCTCCTTGGCCGTTGTCTTTCTCTCTGTCTGTCTCTCTCTCTCTCCTTGGCCGTTGTCTGTCTGTCTCTCTCTCTCTCTCTCTCTCTCCTTGGCCGTTGTCTGTCTCTCTCTCTCCTTGGCCTCTGTCTGTCTGTCTATCTCTCTCCTTGGCCGTTGTCTGTCTGTCTGTCTATCTCTCTCTTTGGCCATTGTCTGTCTCTGTCTGTCTCTCTCTCCTTGGCTGTTGTCTGTCTCTCTCTCTCTCTCTCTCTCTCTCCTTGGCTGTTGTCTGTCTCTCTCTCTCTCTCCTTGGCTGTTGTCTGTCTCTCTCTCCATGGCCGTTGTCTGTCTCTCTCTCCTTGGCCGTTGTCTGTCTCTGTCTGTCTGTCTCTCTCCTTGGCCGTTGTCTGTCTGTCTCTCTCCATGGCCATTGTCTGTCTCTCTGTCTCCTTGGCCGTTGTCTGTCTCTCTCTCTCCTTGGCCATTGTCTGTCTCTCTGTCTGTCTGTCTCTCTCTCTCCTTGGCCATTGTCTATCTCTCTGTCTGTCTGTCTCTCTATCTCCTTGGCCGTTGTCTGTCTCTCTCTCTCCTTGGCCATTGTCTGTCTCTCTGTCTGTCTCTCTCTCTCATTGGCCATTGTCTGTCTCTCTGTCTGTCTCTCTCTCCTTGGTCGTTGCCTTTCTCTCTTTGGGTGCTATCTGTCTGTCTGTCCCCCTGTCTGTTTGTCATTCTTTCTGTGTGTGTCTCTCCCTGGCCCCTTGTCTGTCTGTCTCTGTTGCGCATTGCCTGCCTGTCTCTCCGTGGCCCCCTTCTGTCTCCCCTCCAGAGAAAACTAAGATTGCTGCCTGCCCCCTAGCTTCCCCCTCCCCCCAAAGCAGCCCCCTTTCCCTCTCCACTTCCCTGTGCAGCAGTAGCAGCTGACGCCTCGCAGCATCCACACCTTGTCCGCCTCGTCCAGGCCGAAGAACACCCTTCTGCCGTTGCTCTCAGGTGTGAACCCTCCTGCTGTTGCTCTTGCCTCCACCTGTTACCGCCGCCACACCGCAGGAGACAAACCATCGCTCAAGTCGCTGCACGCGCCGCAAACTGCCACACGCGCTGCAAATCGAACATGGCCACAGAGGCATGGATCACGCCTTTGTAAATGCATATGTGCACATAGGGTTTTATTATAGAGGATGCTTTTATTATTTGATTGTCTCTGTGGCTGATGTCTCTTCCCCACTTTGTTTGGCTTGTATTTCCACATGTGGAGTTGTGCTTTCTTTTTCGTTTTTGAGATGAAAGAGACTGAACATTCATGGTGATATCTTTTCAATGTATGTATCTTTAGGGATACAGGGTTTTTTCTGCTTTTCTTTTAACCAGTTTGCTGTTCTTGCTGCAGCTGTTCATGGGCAGAGAGTTAAAGTCCGGGATGAGGCAACTGGCTACATAGGCCAAGAGGTGGTCCTGCAGTGTATCTTTAACCCAGGCACAAACTCTTCAATCAATATCAGCCAAGTCACCTGGGTGAAGAGTGTAACTGGGAAGAAGATCAGCATAGCTGTTTTTCACCCTGTCTATGGTGAAAGCTACCCATGGGAGGGTAAGAAGGGGCGGTTCAGCTTTCAGGCCCCATCACTGAAGGATGCTTCACTTGTTATTAGACCCTTGAAAATGGGTGATGAAGGAACCTACATCTGTGAGTTTGCAACATATCCAAATGGCAATGAAGAAGCAGAAACCAAGCTGGTCCTATTAGGTAAGGATATTACAGCTAATGGGATGGGATAATTTATGTCAGGGTCCAGAAACAAATGTGAATAGCAGGTTAATGTAGTGCTAAAGCTGTTCAGAATGTTACTAGTTAGGAGCCCCTGGACTGAGTTTGTCCTGGCTCAGTCACTGACTCACTTTTTTGTCTGCATCAGACACCCCTGCATTTATTAGCAGTGGCAATGATCTTTCTGAGCATTTTTCCCCTCCCTCCTCCCACTAAAGCTGCTTGTCTGGGTGCCAGAGATTGGTTTCATTATCAACGCTTTTATTGAAAAATCAGCAGTACCACTCCAATCACAAAAAATATATGCAAGTATAGAGCATTAATAATAAACCAAAGCAAAAGAAGGCATAACAGTCACTAGACACAGTCCCACTCCTATGCCACATTGTAACCGGTAACAGAAAACCAATTCCCCCCAACCCAACCCCCCCTTCCCCCCCATTTCAAGTAAAGAACACAAAGATATTAACCATGAACAAAAGTCCTTTGCTCAAAGATCTCCAGACTCTATTGAATTTGCCCCACTTATGAGACTTCAGTGCAGTCAATTTATAAAGCAAATGCCAATCATTCAGTTTGCAGACAACTAATTTCCAATCTGGGGTGGTGGTCGAATTCCAAAACTGAGCCATGACCACAAGGGCGGCTGTCAGAAATAGTTTAAGGCTACCTCCCCCTCTTTCCTTGCCAGGTCATACATTTTCAGCAGGGCCATATCTGCCAAAGGAGGAGTGGGCACTCCCAAGATGTTAGACAAAAGCAGAAATACAGAGGTCCAAAAAGGGAGAAGCAATGAACAACTCCACCACAGTAAGTACCAACTTTCCCAAACCCCGCTCTTTCCCCTGCAGTTTAGCGAGCATCTCCGGAGTCAGGTACCGGCAGAGGAGGACCTTATACCCATTCTCAACAATAGGGACAGCCATTCCCAGGAAGGTCGTATGCCTCTACCGCAACTCCCAATCTTGCTGCGAAATAGATTTACCCAAATCAGTCTCCCATGCTTACATACATTTTAAGAGCCCTCCTCCCCGTACATTCAAACATTGGTAAATCTTGGAAATAATTCCCTTCTGTACAACTGGCCCCAAAAGCCGTTCAAATGCAGTCTTCCACTGGGAAAGCTTGTGAAAGATTCCAGAAGTCCATATATAGTGCTGAACTTGGAAATAGGGAAATAAGTCTCAGAAGTCTAACCCATAAGCACCTGGAGATCACCAAATGTTCTAATAGTTTCCCTAATACTATCTATCAGTTGATCCACACACACGAGACCCTGCCACACCCAGTGTGCAAAAACACCCGTCCTATCCCCTGGAACAAATTCTGGGTTGTATTGATTAGGGGTAAACCAAGAGTATTTTCGTCCCCCCAACAAACAGCTGTGTGTGGCACCCAACACCTGTAAAGTAGTAGTGACTACTTCCAGACCACCGACTGATTGCACTCGCCCTGGCAGCCAAAGGAAATGCAAAAGGGGAAGCCCACCACCTCCTTCCTGTTCAAGCAACACCCACAGCTTGCATTCCTGGGCTTGCCATTCTAACAGCACTGCCAAAAAACCCAATTTCTTACCCAAGCACAAAACATTACGAGCCACCCTGGGTCACTTATGCCCCCAAATAAAGGTCATGAGTCATCTCTGCTGGGTCTCCAAGACCCCCCCCCTTCCCACCCATACAGGGAGAACCTGAATCAAGAACAGAAACTTTGGGAGAAGTACCATCTTGACTACTTCCATGCGCCCAATCCAAGAAAAGTAAAGCCCCTCCCATCTATCCAAGTCTCATTGAATTTGCCAAAACAATGGCACATAATTTAAAGCAAACAAATCCTGAATAGAGCAGCCCAAATGAATCCCTAGATAAGGCAGGGACTCCTGGACCCAACAAAATGAAAAAGCCTGGTGCAGTTCACCTTCACTTTCAGGGGAAGCAGCTCAGATTTACTCATATTGACGTGGAACCCCAAAAGAGAACCATACAACGTAAGTTCTTGAACTCCAGGCAGGGACATACACAGAGAAATAAGGATGAACAAAAGATCATTGGCAAACAAACTTGTATTCCTGATTTCCCACAGAAACACCCCTTGCATCCCAAGAGATTTAATATGTTGGGCCAAAAGTTCAATCACCAATGCAAACAGCACTGGGGAGAGGGGGCAACCCTGCCTCATATCCTGTGTGAGAGAGAAGGGGTCAGAATAGAAACCATTTACTTTAACACAACCCAGTGGATCGTTATAGAGCACATGTATCCACCCCAACAACCGGGGACCAAAGCCAAAGTGTTCCAGTACTTGAAACATAAATGGCCAAGAGACACGGTCAAATGCTTTTTCCGCATCAACTGCAAGAAAAAGCACTTCCTCCCCCATGCGAAGGACTCCTTCAGATTCAACACCCTCCTAATGTTGTTACCTACTTGACTACCCTTAACAAGTCCCAACTGATCAGGATGCACTAATGTGGGGACCCAGGACATCATCCGATCCACTAGAATACAGACAAAGAATTACGTATCGACTCCCAAAAGGGAAATTTATGCTAACCTCTCTGAGAACATATCCTCATGTATAATGAACCTCCAATCCTGGGCCCTCACCGTACAAATGAAACTGAATGAGTCCAAAACAAAACTTACTTTGGCTCGGCCCAAAATTAGACCAACTACCCACCTTCATCCCACTGTCCACAGTATTGCAGCTTGAGTTCTCAAGTAAAGTTCTGGGCATCATCATTGACTCTACATTGTCCTTCAATGACCACCTCAATTCCTTGGTTAAAAAAAATGCTTTTTCAGCCTTCACATGCTGAGGAAAGTGAGATCCTGCTTCCATCAAAAACACTTTGCCGTCCTTGTACAATCCATCATCCTTTCCAGACTGGACTATTGCAACTCTGTCTACTTAAGCCTAACAAAGAAAAGCCTTCAGCGGATTTAGAATGCCGCGGCTAAGCTTATCTTCGCAAAAAGTAAATTTGACCATATCTCACCGCTCCTGTCCAAGCTTCACTGACTTCCAGTAATCTCCAGGGTCCACTTTAAATGTGCCTGCCTAACTTTCAAGATCCTACACGGCATCCTTCCTCCCTTTATTCCACTTTCTTGGAATTCCTCAAATCCTAATACCACCAGATCCACCCAAAAATTAAAACTATCCTTCCCCTCATTAAAAGGCATATCCCATGCAGGAAAACTAGGGGCCTCCCTCTCCTTCAGAATCACTGAGCTCTGGAACAACCTTACCTCCCCACTTCGGAATCTGAGCTCCCTCCAACTTTTCCGAAAACATCTGAAAACTTGGCTATTCTCAAAAATGTAATACTTCCTCCCTCTCTGGTATACTAAGCTCCTCTAAACATTCTTTATACTAAGGCCTATAACCCTTCATTGGAGTTCCTTTTCTATCCCAGCTCCTGTAAACCGTGCCGAGCTCTACGATTGTGGAGAGGATGCGGTTTACAAACCTAAGGTTTAGTTTAGTTTAGAGATCTTGATAAAGTTTTAGGCGATTATTCTCCCAGTTAACAGCTCCCATGTCACGGGCCCTCCGTAAGAGTCTCTTCTTCACAGCAAAATTCTGGAAACAGACAACAATGTCTTTTGGGCGATCAACCACTTTAGGGCCTAAGGAGCGGTGCGCTCTTTCCACCCCAGGATCCATTTTGTCATCCTGTAATATCCAATGAACAAGCTTCCTGATCACCGCTCTAGCATCCTTATATTGGGACGTGTCAGGGACTCTGCGCACTCGAATATTGTTACGACATGCCCGATTTTCCATATCTTCAACTTTATTAATAAGGTCTGAGAGTTCGCCTCGCAGATCCTCCACACGGCGCTGCACATCTCCAACTTTCTCCTCACAAGAGTCAACTCACATTTCCACCGTATCAATATGACTTCCGAGCTCCGCAAAACCTGATAAAATTACAGGACTGCCTCCTTTATCTTCTCCGCCACCCCCAAGATCTCTGATTTAACTGCCACAAGGAGATCCCGAAAATCTGCTTTTGTCGGTGCTGCCTGATCATCATCACCCAGGGTGGAATCCTCTTCGGGGACTGGCTCATCAGATGATTGCTGCCAGCCAAGCACACATGCATCTTTTGGCGGCCAGGCCCCAGGCTTCTCTGTCACCTGACTCGGCTGCCAATCTATCTCCGTATGCCACTTAGATGCCATCAGCAGCCCAAAGACAGTCGACACACGCTCCACCCACAAGGCACAGATGAGAGAGCAGAAAGTGCTAGTTTCTGGGAAAATTGCTTAGGCAAAGGGATGGAGCCCCGATTCACCATCTTCCCTGGTGACGTCACTTCCTCAAGAATGGTGCTATTTTGAGATGAGGCATTTGTAAATTTATTCAAGTCTCATTTATTATATATAGCCTAAAGTTTGACTTACTAGAGTAGAAGAGTAGTTAGAGCAGCAAGCTGAGAACAGAGAAACCAAAGTTCAATTCCTGCAGGGCTTCTGTTGATGCCGGGTAAATCTCTTCACCATCTATTGGATTGGGTACAAACCTGAGCACAAGGAAATACCTAACCTACCTGAATGCAACATTCCTTGAACTACAAATTAAAAGGTGTTAGCTAAATCCAAATAAATAAGATCATCTGGTGATGAAGTCAGGTGGCTTTGTGTTGCATCAAGAGGCTCTTTAATGTAAGTTGAGACCTGCTTAGATTCAGATTGCTGTAGGTTTTAGACAACAAATTAAGAACACTTACATACTAACAAATTCTGATAATGCTATTTCTATTGCTTTTGCAGCTGAACCTAGAAACAGTGCCCAAGCTATTCTTGTTACAGCCAATGATACGGAGACTACTGTAGCCACTTGCATCTCAGCTGATGGGAGACCTCCACCTCAAATCACATGGCAGTCAAACCTCTCTGGGAATTTTTCCACTTCACAGATCAACAACACTGATGGCACAGTCACTGTTACCAGCCAGTACAATATTGTTCCTAGCAGTCAAGCTAATGGCCAAAGTGTCATCTGTGTTATCACTCATAAGACAAGCAAGGAGCCCTACAGGATTCCAATAACACTGTCCATTCAGTGTAAGTACGTCCTTGTTCATTTATGCTACACTAGTGTTTAAGCCCGTTAGATTAACGGGTGCTAGAATATATGTGCAGACTTAAGAGTTAAAACAATTTACTGTCTGTCTCCTTGGCTACTGTCTGTCTATCTGTCTCATTGGCTGCTGTTTGTCTCTGTCTTTATTTCCTATCTCTCTCCTTTTGTGTTTTTCTGTCTGTCTCCTTGGCTACTGTCTGTCTATCTGTCTCATTGGCTGCTGTATGTGTCTCTGTCTTTTTTTCCTATCTCTTACCTTTTGTGTTTTTCTGTCTGTCTCCTTGGCTACTGTCTGTCTATCTGTTTCATTGGCTGCTGTATGTGTCTCTGTCTTTTTTTCCTATCTCTCTCCTTTTGTGTTTTTCTGTCTGTCTCCTTGGCTACTGTCTGTCTATCTGTCTCATTGGCTGCTGTATGTCTCTCTGTCTTTTTTTCCTATCTCTCACCTTTTGTGTTTTTCTGTCTGTCTCCTTGGCTACTGTCTGTCTATCTGTTTCATTGGCTGCTGTATGTCTCTCTGTCTTTTTTTCCTATCTCTCTCCTTTTGTGTTTTTCTGTCTGTCTCCTTGGCTACTGTCTGTCTATCTGTCTCATTGGCTACTGTATGTGTCTCTTGTCTTTTTTTCCTATCTCTCTCCTTTTGTTGGTTTTTTTTTTCTGTGTGTCTCTCTCTCCTTGTGCATTTTTTCCTTTAAATCTGTCTCTCTAGCTCCCTGTCCTTTAGTGTGTTTGACTACCACCTTCTGTCTGCTAGGCCAGCCTCCAGCAAGCCTCACTCTCAGCCACAATTCCTTCTTCTGCCAATTCCTTTATTCTTTTTCCTTCCAGTGACCTTACAGCTTCTTGCTCCTCTTCTTTCAATCTCTGCCACTCAGAGACGACGATACAGAACCTTCTGTTTTGCCTTCCTTTTCAGGAGTATCTGGGCTCTGGGCTCGCCCGCCGCGGCCACCAGCTGCTGACAGCTGCCGCGGCCAGCAGCCACCAACATCCGCCTCGGGGGGGAGAGAGATGCGCGCGCATGCGCACTCCTACCTGCGGTGCCCTACAACGCACGGAAAACGGGAGCATGCAGATGGGAGTGCGCATGCACGGCTTAGGGTTTTATTATATTAGATATAGGAAATTGGGCACTGTACCCTCTAAAACAATGGTCTGAAACTTGTGGCCCACCAGGTACTATTTTGAGGCCCCCGGTATATTTATCATAATCACAAAAGTAAAATAAAACAGTTTCTTGATCATATGTCTTTTTAGCTATAAATTACAATATTATTATTAAGATTTAGCCAAAAGAAAAAATTTATAAACTATAAACTACCTCATGCAAAATTGTAATTTCTTTAATAAGACATTAACTATTTTTTCTTAGGCCCTCGCAAGTGCCTACAAATCCAAAATGTGGCCCTGCAAAGGGTTTGAGTTTGAGACCACTGCTCTAAAAAGATGCTTAAATTAGGGCTCAACAAATCCAGATCGCCATGGCAGCTAGAAATTGGATCCTGGTGCTAAGGATTTTCATGTCCTTCAGCTCTGGCCACCTCCCCCACAGAATAGGCTTTCCTGACATCTGCATTTCACTGCTACTGTTCTCTGAATGAACTTAAGTTGTACAGTTTAGAAAGAGTTTGATTGCAAGATTAGATTAGTCATTGAGATCAGTGAGCATTATTCTTTCTTCAATATATGATATTACCATTCGTTAAAAATTGACACAGCGGTTTACAGTATACAATAATGTAAGGTAATTTTAAAGAAAATATTTTGTACCTTGTTTTAAATATTTTTATTTATATGTGTCATCCTATATGCAGATCCTCCAGAGGTAACTATTGAGGGATATGATGATAATTGGTACATCAGCCGGACTCAGGCAGACCTCAAGTGCATAGCTAAGGGGAATCCACCACCAACAAACTTCCACTGGTCAAGGTGAATACAACTCCCAAGGCTCTGCATCAAACAGTATTGGTAGCTGTGATTTTATGATGGATGTGACCCAGTATGCTCCATGTGCACAGAATTATTTTGCTTTTATAAGTCTTGATGTCTTTGATGGAAACTGGTCATGATATTTTCTTAGCTGGCGATACTTTATAAATCTTTCTTTGTGTCTCATTCAATGCAGCACAAATGGGCCCCTGCCCAGAACAGTGGAAGTCATCAACAACCTCTTAGTCGTGAAGATAGTGGACAATCTAGTGAATACAACATTTATCTGCCAAGTAACAAATGCTGTGGGGACCAGCTCCAGTCAGTTGAACATCTTGGTCAGAGGTTAGATGCCATTTTTATGGCCTTTTTATTTGTTTCACTACCCTAGTACACTCTTTTCTGGGCATAAGCCATCTGTAAACATAAGGAGAGTTTTGTACCCATTCCATGTCCTAGCTCCTTCCACTCTGTTCCCCCACTGCCCGCCCCCCAGCTGCTGTTATATGATTGTTCTATGGTGCTTATGATAAAGGTAGACCATATAACTATGAGCATTACAGCATGAGCTTGAGATGAAATATGTTTCAGGATAATCTAGAATTCTTCTTGACATACCTGTGGGAAGTGGTGCAGGTGCACATGTTGTTTCTAGCATGAATGGGTCAGGGTGATAGTTCTGGGTTTGGATTTATATTCATAATTACTTATACTGCAGGAAGTGAGTTATTTGCTGCTGGATAATGACCATCTAGAGCAGTGTCCTGCAAATTTTGCCAAGCTGTGGCACACTAAACATAGTGGCCGCGGTTCGAGGCATCCGGAAGTGTGCAGATGTCGCCGTGATGATATCATGCGCTTGCGTGATGTCATCATTTTGATGTCTGCACATACGTGAAGGCCCTCCAGATGGGCCCTGAGCTGCCAGTGGGGGATGCCAGCGGGGAAGAGGGCCGGAGAGAAGGAGAGGCTCCGGTGCCGGCTGATTGTCTACAGGATGTGCCAGCGCCTCTCCTCCTCCCCAGTGTGTCGTGGCACACCTGAAATCTCAGGAGGCACACTAGTGTGCACACAGTTTGCAACACACTGATCTAGAGAAATCTTTATTCAAATGTAGTACAATTTGATTGGCTCAACACAGCCAGTGTTTTGGTACCCCCAAAAAAAGTACCTTCTTCGGGAGTCTACAAATAAATAAACAGATTTATCAAAGTAAAACACAATGTACAAAAGTCTCATATAAAATACAGTACATAAAAGTGACTGCATATTTGGCAAAACAAAATCAGACAAATATCTATTAAAAATAAGCCCATTTAAAAATTTGAAATTATAACATAAAAACAATTATAAAAATCAAAGTGAAAACGGCCATCTGTGACAAGAAACAGTGCTCGGTACCTACCAAGGAAACATTCAGATCAAAAAGTACTCAAACTTGTATTTTGATATATAAGCAATCGGTAGGTCATCTGTTTAAAAAAAAAAAAAGAAGAATAGAACACATAAAAAGAAGGTAATACTATAGATGGAAAGGCAGTAAAAGGTTGCTGTGTAGAGTACGTCAATACGAAACACACAGATGTAAAAACCTAACAAACAAAACATATCTTTAAACATTCAATAATCCCCTCAGCTGGTAATATTGACAACTGTATTGCTCAATCTGTTGAAAAGGAACAATCACACAGACGTTAGAACCTAACAAACCAAACATATCTCTAACATTCAATAATCCTTTCATTTGGCAATATTAGCACACTATGTCACAAAATATGTAGGAAAGTTACAGTGCAGCTGAGACAGCAATGAACAACATACCAGAGAAACTACCGTATTTTTTTGCTCCATAAGAAGCACCTGATCATAAGATGTACCCTAGATTTAGAGTAGGAAAACAAGAAAAAAAACATTCTGAACTAAATTGTGTACTAATATATACCAGGCTCTGCACCCAGCCCCCCTCACTCCCTATCAGGCTCTGCACCAATGTTCCCTCTAAGGATTGATGACGTGTGTGCAAAAAAAAATATGCATGAGCGACAAGTTACATACTCCACAAATTTATGAGCAGGCACGGAGGACGCATTTTTAAACAAATGTAGTTTATCCTTGTACTCCTTATGTATTTTTAATCATCTATGGATATGTTTGTATGTTTATTGTTCAAATGGTTTTATTTATTTCCCCAAATTTATTTTTGTTATACGCATTGAAAATATTTGATATTGCGTTTAAATCAAAATCTCAATAAACTTGAAACGAGTGCCAATGAGATTGTGGGAGGGTTAAATAGTCAAAACTTAGAAGAATAACAATTTACTTAAAGTTTTTGCTTCGCCAGCTTTCTGGTATCTTTATATACAGTGGCGTACCTAGCATATGTAACACTCGGGGTCCATCATTTTTTGGCAACCCCCCCCCATCTGTACTAAAAACACGATTTTTAGTAACAAGCCACACATTACATATGAGTACCTAGGAAAAGGCAGCATCTTACATATTGCAGTGAGCAGTACATCAATACACCCATTGTAAATCTAAACAAGCCAGACCAGCACAGATCAATCCTACACCGTCAATCCTAACAGAAAACTATGTCTTTCGAACAAGTTTCAAGTTTATTAGGATTTAATATACCGCCTATCAAGGTTATCTAAGCGGTTTTTACAGTCAGGTACTCAAGCATTTTCCTGTCTGTCCCGGCGGGCTCACAATCTATCTAACGTACCTAGGGCTATGGAGGATTAAGTGACTTGCCCAGGGTCACAAGGAGCAGTGCGGGATTTGAACCCACAACACACAGAACACAGAAAACACCTTTGCCTAGTATGGAATATGTCATCACAAACTAACCCCTCCCCCTTTTACAAAACTGTAGTGTGGATTTTAGCCACGGTAGCAACAGCTCTGACGCTCATAGAATTCTGAGCATCAACGCTGCTACCACCACTGCTGGCGCTAAAAAACGCTCCACAGTTTTGTAAAAGGGGGGATAAAATAGAAATACACAGCTTTAACGCTCTAGCTCAGGGGTGTCCAAATGTTTTGGGCTTGCGAGCTACTTTAAAATGACCAAGTCAAAATGTTCTACCAACAATAAAATTAAAAAACACAAAGTGCACTATACGCTGAGAAAATGTTAATTATCATTCCTATTCTGGGTTTTTTTCAAAGAGGTCAAAGCAGATGACTATGCATTGTCACCTCAGTAACAACCATACAAAAATAGACAAATATACCCCCCTCCCTTTTTATTAAACCACAATAGCAGTTTTTAACGCAGGGAACTGCGCTAAATGCCCAGCGCTGCTCTCGATGCTCATAGGCTCCATGCGCTAAAAAACACTATTGCGGTTTAATAAAAGGGGGCCATAGTGCAAAATATAGACAGCATATATAAATTCAGACACATTTTGATCACTAAATTTAAAATAAAATCATTTTTCCTACCTTGTCTGGTGAGTCTCTGGTTGTACTTTCATCTTCTGACTGTGCATCCAATCTTTTTTCCCTTCTTTCAGCCTGTATGTTTCCTCTCCTCCAGACCTCATTCCCTCCCCCAACTTTTTCTTCCTCTCTTCCTGCCCTTTTTTTCTTTTTTCTCTCTTGATGCCCCCTTTCTTTTTTTCTGTTTCCCTTCTGTCTCCCTGCCTGCCCCCTTTCTTTCTCCCTACCTTCCACAAAGCTATTGCTGCCACCATCGGGGGAAACAGGCCCCAAAGCCACTGCCGCAACCATCGGGGGAAACAGGCCCCAAAGCCACCGCCGCGGCTGCCCCAAGCTCTCTCTGCTTCCCACTGGGCTGACCAGCAATCCCCTGACGTCAATTCTGCCGTCGGAGAGGAAGTTCTGCTCAGCCAGGCAGCGATTGGCTGGCCCGAACTTTCTCTCTGACTGCAGCCTTAGGGCGGGTGCACAACCGGGGCGGACCGCCCCCCCCCCCCTTAGTACGACACTGAAGACATGGCAGCGGCTCCTCTCACGAATCCCCACCTGCGTCGGAAGTCCGATGCAGTCGGGGATCTTGAGAGGAGCCGCCGCTGCATCTTTCAACTTTAAAATACAGGCATCCGCCGCTTCCTCTCACCTCCGCCCGCCCTCGAGTGAGCGACAGGAGAAAACGTATGAGCGACGCCACTGAAAATAGTGAGCGACCGCTCATGCGCTCACCTTAGAAGGAACACTGCTCTGCACCCAACCCCACACTCCTTGCCAGGCTCTGCACCCTGTTCCCCGAGTACCTTTTTTAATCCCCCCGTATCTTTTAAAAACACCCCCAGTAACAAAAGATTCTAGAACCCTAAAGAGTATCAAGATTCCAGGCAGAATCTCAAAGAATAGTAAGATTCCGGAACATCAAAGAGTAGCAACATTACGTGCTACTGATCCAGGGCAAGCAGTGGCTCCCCCCCATGTCTTTCTCAATAACAGACTATGGACTCTGTCAACCTGTTCCAGGCATACAGCAAGAAAGAAGGGACAGTCTAGAGTTAGCAGTGGAGAGACTCATTACTTGCATTATTATAGTGTCCAAATAGTGATGCCGCATTATAGAATTTCTCCATAGTAGCTAGACTGAGTTAATGTTGTCGGCTATTAGTTACCCTTATCTGATCTCTTTTAAAGTATCTCTGCTGCTAAAGCTTATGGAAATGGTTTTATCCCAGGACAAGCAGGCAGCATATTCTTAACTGATGGGTGACGGCACCGACGGAGCCCCGGTACGGACAATTTTAGAGTGATTGCACTCTAAGAACTTAGAAAGTTCCAGTAGGCCGCACCGCGCATGCGCGAGTGCCTTCCCGCCCAATGGAGGCGCGCGATCCCCAGTTTCTTAGTTTCCGCGGAGCTAAGAAGACGCGTTTTTTTCAACGGCCGTTGAAAACCCTTTTTTCGCCTTCCCGCTCACGCGGTTTTTGTCT
Source organism: Geotrypetes seraphini (assembly GCF_902459505.1). Classification (NCBI taxonomy): domain Eukaryota; kingdom Metazoa; phylum Chordata; class Amphibia; order Gymnophiona; family Dermophiidae; genus Geotrypetes; species Geotrypetes seraphini. The sequence goes on from NC_047094.1 coordinate 117,101,161, forward strand.
TGGAAGAGTTTCTTCCTTATTTTCTTTCTTTTCTTTAGTTTTTCTTTTAAAAAAAAACCCCAAAAAAACTCACTTACATTCTTTTCTCGGGTTCGCCCCGGCGTGGCCTGTTGCCATCATCGAAGCCTCGGCTTTCGATTTGGCAGAGGCCATGTTTACTTTCATGCCCCCTCAGCCGGGATTCAAAAAGTGCCAACGGTGTGCACGGCCCATTTCATTGACCGACCCGCACAATTGGTGTTTACAGTGCCTGGGTCCGGATCATAGGGCTTCCACCTGCACCCGTTGTGCTACTTTAAAGAAGCACATGTTAAAAAGCAGGCAGCTTCAACAAGAATTACTTTTTGGTGCCGCGATGACTGATCCCTCGTCATGGACACCGGCATCGACAGCTTCGCAACCGGCACCCACTTCATCGACACCGCGTGACACTGCTCTGGCGTCGCACCAGTCAGGTAAGCCAGCTAAGAAGCCTTCCATGCTAGAACGCCCTCCGGTCGCTGTGGCAGAGAGTCCAATCCTGCCGACCACGAGGCGTCCTCGCAAGCGCTCCGCCCCCATAGAGGTGAGTGCATCTTCATCTGCCTCCTCATCCTCTGGGCGTCGAGCGGCACCACAGGTACCGCAGAAAAAGAAAGCGGTACCAGTGCCCTCTTTGGACGAGCAAATTGCAGCCGTCCTTCAGGTGCATCTTAAAGAGCAGTTGCAGAAGCTCCTTCCTGCTCTCTTGGCACCGACCCTTCCAGTTCCGGTCCGGTCTGAACCACCGGTACCGGCGTGGAGCAGCCTTTATTGTCGGCTGCTGCTCTGTCGGTACCGGCATATTCCTCTGCTTCAGTCTCCATGCTGGAATTGACTGCCAAACCCAGAGGTCTTCATTGGGCGGTACAACCATCTGACCCCGCACTGGTCTCTGACCCCTCTCGGCACTGCCCACCTCTGACTTTCCTGGGTACCGCTTCTCAGCGCTCCGGGTAGTCGGTGCGTAAATCCCGACATCTTGAGCCTTCGACACTGGAGTCTCGGAGTCGGGCTTCTCAAGTCAGGGATCCTGACCTTTGGGATGACTCAGAAGACCCTCTTGTATCTGAGGAAGAAGCGTCCTCCCCTGAAGAGGATCCTGCTGGCCGTGATCCTTCAAATAAACAGGATTCATCTTCCTTTATCTCTTTTCTAAAAGAGATGTGTGAGTCCCTGTCTATTCCTCTGGAGGCTGAGTCCAAGAAGTCCAAGGCTTTTCTTGAAGCTTTGGACTTTGATCAGCCTCCCAAGGAATTTCTCAAACTACCTCTGCACGATATTTTGAGGGAAACCTTTTATAAAAATTTGGAGACACCCTTAACCATACCCGGTGCTCCTCGCAAATTGGACACATTGTATAAAGTTATTCCCATTCCGGGATTTGACAAACCTCAACTGCCTCACGAATCTTTGCTAGTAGAATCCACCTTAAAGAAATCTACTGGCGCTAATGTCTATGCATCTGTCCCTCCTGGCAGAGAGGGCAAAGCGATGGATAAGTTTGGCAAACGCCTTTACCAAAATGCCATGCTTGCCAACCATTCAGGTAACTATTCTTTTCACTTTTCTTTTTACCTGAAACAACTTATCCATCAGCTTTCCTCCTTCGAGAAATATCTCCCAGATAGGAAGCTTTCCTCTTTCCTTCACTGCACATCTAGTTTGTTGCAACTGCGTATATTCATGGTGCGTTCCATCTACGACACCTTTGAGCTTACCTCCAGAACTACAGCAATGGCGGTTGCCATGAGACGTCTCGCTTGGCTTCGGGTTTCCGAACTCGATGCCAATCACCAAGACTGCCTTGCCAACACCCCCTGCTTAGGTGATGAATTGTTTGGCGAGTCCATGGATTCCACAACTCAAAAGCTTTCTGCCCATGAGACTCGTTGGGAGACACTTCTTAAATATAAGAAGAAACCTCCGCCTGCCCGACCTTTCCGCCAGCAGTCGGCTTACCAGTGGCGCTATTCTGCTCGTCCCTTACCATCGGCTTCCCAACAACCTAGATGTCAACGTCCACAACAACGTCAGCCACCTCATGCCCAACAGCAGCAACAGGTGAAGCCTCCTCCTCCACCAAAGTCAACTCAACCCTTTTGACTCCGTTCTCCAGAGCCTAGCCAGCCTTCTTCCATCAGCCCAGCAGTCTCAACCTATAGGAGGACGTCTGTCTTTTTTTCTCAGCTGTTGAGAGACCATCACCTCAGACCAGTGGGTTCTCAATATCATCCGCCATGGCTATTCTCTCAACTTTCAGACTTTTCCCATCCAAAGCCCCCCAAAAGAGTCTGCTTTGAACACTCCTCAGTCCTCCCTCCTCCTTCAGGAGGTACAATTCTTTCTTTTTCTGAATGCCATAGAGGAAGTTCCTCTAGATCAGAATGGGCAGGGTTTCTACTCCCACTATTTCCTGGTTCCCAAAAAAACAGGAGACCTCAGACCCATACTAGATCTCCGAGATCTCAACAAATGTTTAGTCAAGGAAAAGTTCAAAATGCTTTCTCTGGCCACACTTTATCCTCTTCTCACTCAGGGCGACTGGCTATGCTCCCTCGACCTCAAGGAGGCCTACACTCACATTCCGATCACCCTAGCGTCCAGACAGTATCTCCGCTTCATGATCAATCGCTGCCATTACCAATACAAGGTGTTACCCTTCGGCCTTGCCTCCTCTTCCAGGGTATTCACCAACTGTCTCATAGTGTTGGCCGCCTTTCTGCGCTCCCACCATCTTCAGGTCTTCCCTTATCTAGACGACTGGTTAAACAAAACTCCTTCCTCTCAGGCAGTGCTTCATGCCACCAACCAGACCATCCTCTTTCTTCAACTTCTGGGTTTCAAAATCAATCTGCCCAAATCACATCTTATCCCCACTCAGCGGCTTCAATTCATAGGAGCGATCCTGGACACTGTCCTCATGAGGGCATTTCTTCCATCCAACCGCCTTCATACTCTTCTCTGTCAGCAGGTGCTTCCACAGCTCTCCATCTCTGCCAAACAAATGATGATACTCTTGGGTCACATGGCCTCAACAGTTCATGTCACCCCCTTCGCACGTCTTCACTTACTCACTCCTCAATGGACCCTTGCTACCCAGTGGTCCCAGGCGACGGATCCTTCCTCTCGACACATATCTGTGACATTATCTCTTTGTCGATCTCTACAATGGTGGTTGACATCTTACAATCTCTCCAGAGGCCTCCTGTTCCATCTGCCTCCACATCATTTGGTCATCACCACCGCCGCCTCCCCCTATGCCTGGGGAGCTCACTTGAACGAATTCCAAACTCAGGGTCTTTGGACTGCCCAGGAAAAGAAACATCACATCAATTTCCTGGAACTCCGAGCGATGTTTTATGCCCTCAAGGCTTTCCGGCATCTTCTCTTTCCTCAAGTTCTCCTGCTATGTACCGACAATCAAGTTGCAATGTACTACATCAACAAGCAGGGTGGGACGGGCTCTCGCCTGTTTTGTCAGGAGGCCCAAAAGATTTGGTCATGGGCGATAGCTCACCATTTATTTCTGAAGGCTGTCTACATTCAGGGAGAGCAGAATTCCTTAGCGGACAATCTCAGCAGAATTCTCCAACCCCACGAATGGACTCTCGATCCCATGACTCTCCAGTCCATTTTCGCTCAATGGGAGACTCCTCAGGTATACCTTTTTGCACCTCCTCACAATCATCAGCTGCCCCACTTTTGCTCCAGATTCTACTCCCCTCACCGTCTGGCACCGGATGCGTTTCTCCTGGATTGGACCAACCTCTTCCTTTACGCATTTCCTCCTCTGCCTCTCATGTTGCGAACCTTATTCAAGCTCAAGAGAGAACAAGCCACCATGATTCTTATCGCTCCACGGTGGCCCAGGCAACATTGGTTCTCCCTTCTACTTCAACTCAGTTCCAGGGAGCCCATACTTCTACCACTGTTTCCTTCTCTGCTTACTCAACATCAGCAGTCCCTGCTTCATCCCAACCTCCAATCTCTGCACCTGACAGCTTGGTATCTCTCGGGCTGACCTCGGCTCATTCACTTCTTTCTCAGCCTGTCCGCTCTATTCTTGATGCTTCCAGGAAACCGGCCACTCTTCAATGCTATCAACAGAAGTGGACCCAGTTTTCTTCCTGGTGCCTTCTGCATCATCATGATACAACTTCCCTAGCAGTAGAACTGATGTTGGATTATCTCCTTTCTTTGTCTAACTCTGGTCTCAAATCTACTTCTATCAGAGTCCACCTCAGTGCCATTACTGCTTTTCATGAGCCAGTTCACGGAAAACCTCTTACTGCTCATCCTTTATTTTCTAGATTCATGCGAGGGCTTTTCAATGTGAAACCACCCCTCAAAGCCCCTCCTGTGGTCTGGGATCTTAATGAAGCCTCCTTTTGAACCATTGGCCACAGCTCATTTCAAATTTCTCACTTGGAAAATGGTCTTCCTTATTGTCCTCAGCTCTGCCAGGAGGGTCAGTGAGTTGCATGCACTAGTTGCCGATCCCCCTTTCACTGTTTTTCACCATGACAAGGTGGTTCTACGTACCCATCCAAAGTTTCTCCCTAAGGTTGTGTCTGACTTTCACCTTAACCAGTCCATTGTCTTACCTGTTTTCTTCCCGAAACCTCATTCTCATCCAGGGGAGCAGGCTTTACATACTTTGGACTGTAAACGTGCTTTGACTTACTATTTAGAGCGCACTAAGCCTCACAGATCTTCCCCTCAACTGTTTCTGTCTTTTGACCCTAATAGGCTGGGTCGTCCTGTTTCTAAACGCACAATATCCAATTGGCTCGCTGCTTGCATTTCATTCTGTTATGCTCAGACCGGACTAACACTGGAAGGTTCTGTCACGGCCCATAAGGTTCGAGCTATGGCAGCATCTGTAGCTTTCCTCCGTTCCACTCCTATTGAGGAAATCTGCAAGGCTGCTACTTGGTCCTCAGTTCATACTTTCACATCTCATTATTGTCTGGATGCATTCTCCAGACGGGATGGACACTTCGGCCAATCTGTTTTACAAAATTTGTTTTCCTAATGGCCAACCTTCCCTCAATCCCTCTATTTTCTAGCTTGGAGGTCACCCATCAGTTAAGAATATGCTGCCTGCTTGTCCTGGGATAAAGCACAGTTACTTACCGTAACAGGTGTTATCCAGGGACAGCAGGCAGATATTCTTACGTCCCACCCTCCTCCCCGGGTTGGCTTCTTAGCTGGCTTATCTTAACTGGGGACCGCGCGCCTCCGTCGGGCGGGAAGGCACTCGCGCATGCGTGGTGCGGCCTACTGGAACTTTCTAAGTTCTTAGAGTGCAATCACTCTAAAATTGTCCGTACCGGGGCTCCGTCGGTGCCGTCACCCATCAGTTAAGAATATCTGCCTGCTGTCCCTGGATAACACCTGTTACGGTAAGTAACTGTGCTTTCCTGGCATAGAGGTTTCAGACCAAGTAGAACATGCTGTATTCTGTTCCTTCCTCATCCCCTCATGGAAAGACCTGCCAGTACAAGAAACAATGCAAGCGGCATTAAAAGATCCTTCTCTCCCCACCTCTAGAAGCTGCAACCTTTCCCTTCTCCAGACAAAAGCTCCCAGGATTGTATTGCAGTCCCCCCCCGGTGTCTCTGAAGAACCACGCAGCCTCCCTCGCTCTGCTCTTTGTTTTCTGCCCGCACGCTTTGTGCTCCCCCTGCCCCTCGATCAGGCCCTACTGATTTACCCCTGTGCGCCCCCTGACAAAAGCAGGGCAGCAAGACGTGCAGGAGGCCGAGCATGAAGTTGAAGGCGGCGGCGGGTGGGCGACAGTGGGAGCCAGGCAGCAGCAATGGGGATCAGAAGCTCGTTCCTGCCTAGGCCTGCTCTGCTTTCTGAATGGCTACTGTCAGTTATTACGAGTCCCGCGAGAACTGACGACAGCCATTCAGAAAGCAGAGCAGGCCCAGGCAGGACCTGACCCTTGTAGTTCAGAAAGCAGAGCAGGCCTAGGCAGGACTTGACCCTTGTAGTTTTAAAGAAAATTAGAGGAAACAAGATTAAAAAAAAATAAACAACACATTAAAAAATGATTTATAAAAGTTTCCTGTGCAAGAAGCACAAAATAAGAATCTAACTTGCATAATGTGTATTATATCAAATATAGGGGATGACAACCAATGGACTAAACAAATATGAATTTATTGGATAATTCAAGGAACACTGAGCAGTTACACTGGTGCTGCATGATTTGGATTTTCTCATCTCTGGGGTGAATTATATGGCTGCTGCATTATATGACATTGAAAGTTTTTGCCAAGCTGGGCACTTATTTTCGGCATTTCCTTAAAAATTATTTTAGAATTATTTTGAGGGCCTGTATCACTCAAAGGGATAAGAAGTTGTTTTGTTGTTTTTCTTGTTAGTGTCAGTGAGTTTCATTGGGGTGGGAGCTGATATATTGGGGGTCACCAAATTCCTTTTTGTTGAAGTGGCAGGTGTTAGATTGGGCCCACCAAAACCCTTTTGATGATCTTTCTAAAGTGGGAGGTATGGTGGTAGGGCTGCCGAATCCCTCTTGTTTTTATGGAGGTTGGAGGTGGTATACAGTATATTGGTTCCACTGTTGCTTCCTGAGCCTTGTGATTTTCAATAGGAAGGGAATATATTTTGGTCTTCCTGCAGTGGAGAGATTAATATTGAGTAAATGTGGGCTTCATTCGTTGTCTATAGAATATGGGATTGGCCTGGAGAGCACACATGTTACTATTGGGCTCTTCAGTAGCGTACCAAGGGGGAGGCAGGGGGTGGTCCACCCCGGGTACAGCCTTAGGGGGGGGGTGCACAGCCGGCTAGGTCCGGAAAATTCCTGGGCTGCAACGGCGACGGCACTCAGTGGCATTGGCGCCCCCCCCCTCGCTACAGCACTCAACTTTGGCCTCCTTCTCACGGCATCAACAGAACTTCAGATGGCAACAGGTGCTCAGTCAAAAGCTTCCCTTTGAATGAATTGCCTGGGTGGAAACAGGAAGCTGAGTCAGGGGAAGCTTTTGACTGAGCACCTGTTGCCATCTGAAGTTCTGTTGATGCCAGGAGAAGGAGGCCGAACTTGAGTGCTGCGGGGGAGGGTGGGGGGGGGGCGACAATGCTGCTGAGTGCCGTCGCGGAGGGGGGGGCCTTGCTGATCTTGTTGCCAAAATCGGAAAGGTGAAGAAGGGAGAAAGGTGGGCCTGTGATGGATGGAGAGATTGAGAGAAGGGGACAGATGATGGAGGTGGGGAGAGAGAAGAGGGCAGGTAATGGAAGTGGGGGTAAAGAGAGAGAAGGGGAGAGAGAAGAGGGCAGATGATGGAAGTGGGGGAAAGAGAGAGAAGGGGCAGATGATGGAAGTGGGGAGAAGGGGCAGATGATGGAAGGGGGGAGAAGGGAGAGCAAATGCTGAATGGAAGTGGAGAAAGAGAACACATACTGGATGGAAGGAGGGATAAAGAAAAAGGACATATGCTGGATGGGGGAAGAAGATACAGTTAGTGAGATAGTGGAAGGGTGAAGGAAAGGGGTGGCATGCTGTGGGTAGACATAGTGAGAAGAGGGAATTTGAGGACTGCATAGTAAGAACGAATTTAATTTAGACGGATGCAGAAAATAAAGAAGGAAGACCAGAGAAGGGAAGAGAGAGAGATGCCAGAGAACGGGGAAGGGAGACAGAGATATCAGATCTGAGCGGAGGAAATGAGAAGAGAGAGATGCTAAAAACCACAGTGGGGAGGGAAAGAGAAATGAAAGGAGAAAGTTGCCATACCATGAGGGAACAGAGGGAAGATGATAGATGCCAGACCAAAGAGGGGGGGCGCCTAAAGGAGAGATGGCAGGGGGAGACAGACAGTTTCTGGAAAGGGCAGACAGTGGATGGAACGGGCAGATGCTGGATTGAAGAGACAGGGCAGACGCTGGAAGGAAAAGAGTGAAAAGAAGATAAAAGCATGATAAAAGCATGATAAAAGCAAGATAAAAGCAGAAACCAGAGACAACAAAAGGTAGAAAAAATCATTTTATTTCTATTTTGTCATTAGAATATATCAGATTTGAAATATGTATCCTGCTAGAGACATAACTGGGGACTGCAAAGCCCAGGCAGTGCTTCTTTAGCTTCCAGCTAGCTTAGGGCTCTCTCGGACCAGGGGGCATTCCCCTAACACTATTACTGTCATGTGTGACTGCAGTATTCTGTTAGCATAATATTTCTGTGTAGCATTCTATAATAATTTGGCTTGTTCAGTTTTCTTGATAGTAGAGGGGATATATGTGAAGGGGAGGGGAGACAGGGGTTTTGTTGGTCCTTGCTCTGTATATTTATATTTATAAAATGACAATTGTACAGAATATTGTTTCTTTTTATACTTTAATAAAATAGGTTCAATATAAAATCATAACTGAGACTTGTGCGGATGGGATCGGATAGTTTGCTGTGACTGAGCTTGCAGAGATGAGGCGGAAATGTGTTTTTTGAATTTCAGTCTTAGTAGTTTGCCGGTCCACAAAATAATTCTTTTATTTCTGCCGGTCCAAGGGGGGTAAAAAGGTTGAAAAACACTGCTCTAGAGTAGAGTCGGCAGCTGCGCTGAGGTGCAGGATGGTCCCCTGATGACTTTGCTCCGGAAGAAGTAAGTTATGTTGGAGGGTGTGGACCCAGCAGACGCAGTCATCGCGGGTCCTTGCCGCAACTCCCTGCGTCTGCCAGGTCAACCCCCTCCGACATAACTTACTTCTTCCGGAACAAAGCCTGGAGTCATCGCGAGACCTTCAAGCACGCGGCTGCCGACTCTGCTTCAGAGCTAGTATGTCAGAGTGGGGTGGATCGGCAGCTACAGTCATCGCGAGAAACAAGCAGGACTGCTGGAATGAAAGAGTGGTGCAGGGAGAGAAAGGGCAGGGTGGAATGGAAGGGTAGTGCTGATGGAATTGATATACAGGGAAAGGGGAGAGAGACATAAGGGGGAAGGATACTGGATGGAATTGGATTGGAGGGAAAAAAAAGGGGGCAGATGCTGATTGAAGAGGGGTGGATGGAGTGAGAAAGGGCAGACATTGGATGGTAGTGTGGCGGGTAGAGGGGGAGTCTATGCTGGATGGAAGTGCAGATGGGAGAGATAAGGGAGCAAATGCAGGAAGGAAATGGGAGGAGAGAAAGAGGGGAGCAGACGATGGAAGTGGACAGAGAGAGGAGAAGGTACTAGTTGGAAGGGGTAGAGAAAGAGGGCACATGATGAAAGGAGGGGATAAATAAAAGGAGGGCACATGATGGGGAGAAAAGGATTGAGTTAGGGAAACACTGGAGGGCTGAGGGAAAGAGGTGGCAAGCTTTAGGTAGACAGTAAAAAAGGACATTGATGAGAGGGTAATAAGAACGTAATCTAGACAGATGCAGAAAATAAATTGAAAAGAAAAATGAGGGAAGAAAGGGAAAAGGATTGCAGAGGAGAGGTGTGGAGAGGAAAGAGATGCCAGACCAATGGAGGTGAAAGGAGAGATGGAAGGGGGAGGCATACAGTTTTTGGAAGGGGCATAGAAGGAGAGAAGGTGCCATATAGGGAGGGGCAGAGAGATGGCAGACAGTGGATGGAAGGAAGACAGTAACAAGAAGATGAGGAAAGCAGAAACAAGAGAAGACAAAGATAGAACAAAAGTTTTCTATTTATTTATTGCTTTAGGAGACATGTGTCACTGTTTCTGTGGTGTTGCATTTTATGCAGAATCCAGCTTCTTGCTGGTTCAATTTAACCTTTGTTTATGTATTTCTATTTTATCCCCTCTTTTACAAAACTGTGGAGTGTTTTTTAGCGCCAGCCGTGGTGGTAGCAGCTCTGATGCTCAGAATTCTATGAGCGTCAGCTGTTACCACCGTGGCTAAAATCCACACTACAGTTTTGTAAAAGGGGGAGGGGTTAGTTTGTGATGACATATTCCATACTAGGCGAAGGTGTTACCCCAGGACAAGCAGGCAGGTATTCTCACAAGTGGGTGACGCCATCTGACGGAGCCTCGATGTGGACTAGAGAGTTGCGCGGGGACAGAAATCCCACCCGTCCCCACCCGTCCCCGCCAAAGTCCCACCCGTCCCCACGAGGAATCCCACCCGTCCCCACCCGTCCCCGTGAGGAATCCCTCCGTCCCCACCCGTCCCCGCGAGGAATCCCCTCCGTCCCCGCCCATCCCTATAAACTTCAGAAATAGTTATTTCATTTAATTATGCTACTGAATTAAAGGCTCTGGTAGAAACCCATTTACAAATAAGCAAAAAGACTTTATTAATTTGAAAATATTAATTGGGAAGAATACATACTTTGTAAACGGGTTTCTACCAGAGCCTCTAATGTTTATAAATTTTTATCAACACAACTAATATACTACTTTATCCTGAAGCAAAAAAAAAAAAAAAAGAAATAGAATTCTTTTCCTACCTTTGTTGCCTGGTTTCTGCTTTCCTCATGTTCTCATTCAATTCCTTCCATCCACTGTCTCTCTTCCTTCTGCATCTTCCATTTGCTCTGTTACTGTGCCTCTCCCTTTCTTCCCCCTTCCAAATTGGTCTGGCACCCATCTTCTTCTCTCCGCTCCCCCCATAGTCTGGCATCTGTCTTCTTCCCTGCCAGTGTCTTCTCCCTACTCTCTCTTCCTCATTTCCTTTGTGTCCTTCTCCCCCCCATCTTCCCCATGTCCTTTCAGCGTCCTTCTCCCTCTCTGTCTTCCCCATGGCCTTTCAGCGTCATTCTCCACCCCTTTGTCTTCCCCATGTGCTTTCAGCATCCTTCTCCCCCCTCTGTCTTCCACAAGTGCTTTCAGAGTCCTTCCCCCCCCCGCCCTTCCCATGGCCTTTCAGCGTCCTTCTCCACCCCTTTGTATTCCCCCATGTGCTTTCAGCGTCCTTCTCCCTCCTCTGTCTTCAAGTGCTTTCAGAGTCCTTCCCCCCCCTCCTGTCTTCACCATGGCCTTTCAGCGTCCTTCTCCCCCCTCCTTCTCTACCGCCCCGGGTGCAGCACAGCCGGCCAGGTCCCCTTACTTTTGTGGCACTTCCCCGACCGACCGACAACAGCCCCGGTCCGACAAACCTCCCTGCCCTTAACCGTGAATCTAAATTACCTTCTTACAGCTGCTGTAAGAAGGTAATTTAGATTTGCGGCTACAGGGCAGGGAGGATTGTCGGACCCGGGCTGTTATCGGTCGGTCGGGGAAGTGCCACAAAAGTAAGGGGACCTGGCCGGCTGTGCTGCAACCGGGGCGGGGCGGGGCGGACCGCCCCCCTCCCTTGGTAGCCACTCGAACCGCGAGGTTACTCTCCTTCTCCTTATCTGCCCTGCTGCAGCACAGAGCCGAACGGAAGTCTTCCCGACGTCAGCGCTGATGTCGGAGGGAGGGAGGGCTTTGTTTAAGCTTTGTTTAAGCCCTCCCTCCCCTCCGACGTCAGCGCTGACGTCGGGAAGACTTCCGTTCGGCTCTGTGCTGCAAGCAGAGAAGGTAGGGAGAAGAAGAGCCGCGTACATCCAGAAGACTGAGTACATCCAGCCCCGCAGGAGCCCCGCGACCCTCGGAGGCGTCCCCATGGGATCCCCGCGACCCTAGGGGGCGTCCCCACGGGATCCCCGCAACCTTAGGGGCGTCCCCACGGGATCCCCGTGACCCGAAGGGGGAACCCGCGGGATTCCCGTCGTCCCCGTTCCCGTGCAGCTTTCTAATGTGGACGCCTCACAAGCAGAGTTGCTTGAAGAAACTCGAAGTTTCGAGTCACTCGCACCGCGCATGCACGAGTGCCTTCCCGCCCAGCGCAGGGCGCGTCTCCTCAGTTCTTACTTTTCTGCGGAGCCGAGAAGTCCGTCTTTGACTCTGCGTGAAGTATTTTCACTTGTGCCTTCTTTCGACCGCGGTTTTGTGTTCTTTTTGTCATGAATCGCTGTTTTTTTCTTTGTTGTTTTCTTTAAAAAAAAAAAAAATTCTTCCGTTCGTTTGACCAGGCTGGCCTTGTGGCCGCAGCCCCGCGGCTTCGATCTTGCGGTGGCTCTTTTTCGGCCTATGTCCCGGCCTGCAACCGGTTTTAAAAAGTGTTCCAATGCCAGTTTGCGATTTCCCTCATGGTCCCTCATCGACGCTGTCTTCGGTGTCTTGGGCCTCAACATCTCCCGAAATTGTGCCGGCCTTGCTCAACACTTAAGTCTCGTGCTTTTAGGCGTCGTTGTATCCTGTGGGAGCAGCTCTTCAGCATGAAGTCTTCAATGGAGCTCTCCACGTTGAAGGGTACTTCGCCCTTGACCTCCTCCGAAGCTATTCCGGCTTCCACAGCTTCTACTCCGAGTCTCATCAAACCTGCCTCGTTTGTACCGGCTCTGTCTTCGACGCCTGCTGCGATGCCTTCCTCTGTCTCTTCAGATCAGATAAGGCAGCAGCCCATTCCCACGGTGGTGCTTAAAGTGCCTAAGGCTTCTAAGTCCAAGCACTCTCACATTGCCTCGAGGGAACACAAGGCCCGTGCAGGTGGTCCCGTTGGAGACGCAGATCCATCCTTGCCGGCTTCGTTCCAGACCTTGTTGGAGAAGCAGTTCATTCAGCTCTTTACTACCATGGGGCCAAAGCTTCTCTCACAAATCCAGCCTGGGCATACCGCGGTCTCCCGCGAGGTCGAGCCGCCTCCTATATCTCAGTCTCATGCACACTCTTTGCAGGGAGCAGAGTCTCTGCGAGTGTCTGGTCTGGCATCTGGGCACGGACAGCAAGGAGCAGATTCTTTGCCAGTGCCTCCGTTGGAACCCTCACACTCGAAGCAAGGAGCAGAGTCTTTGCGAGGGCATTGAGGTTCCTCTTCTCAGCCTCCACTGCTTTGTTCCACAGCCTCCAGCCCTATCCATTCTCTGGGGGCTTCGACTAGGGCACGTTCTCCTCGATCCTCGAGGCCTGCTTCGAGGCACAGCTCGCATGCCTCGCCTCACCGCAAGCAGCCTTTTCTTCAGTTTTCTCCACCACCTCCATCGATCCTTCTGCTTCCGGACCTCAAGGACCCGGTGGTTTATATTTCTTCATCCAGGTCTCCTCCTTCACTGGACAAAGCTGCCTTGATGTCCTTGAGTCCTTCTCGAGGCCAGGCTTTAGCAGATCAGCTGTCCTTTTCATCTTTCCTTCGTCAGATGGCGGTTGACTTGGATATTCAATTAGTTACTGGCTCGAAGTTCTCCAAGGAATATCTCGAGACCATGCATCTCCCTCAACCTCCGGCTGAATCTCTCAAGCTTCCTCTCCATAAGCTTTTGGATCAAACCTTTGTCCACTGTCTGGAAACTCCTTATTCCATTCCAGCTGTTCCAGGCAAATTGGACTCTAGGTATAGGACGGTACATCATAAGGGGTTTGACAATACTCAATTGTCTCACCAATCCCTTCTGGTTAAATCTTCTTTGAAAAGATCTCACCCTTCCCAGGTGTATGCTACTATCCCTCCGGGAAGGGAAGGTAAAACGATGGACAGATTTGGTCGTTGCATCTACCAGAATTCGATGATGACCTCCAGAGTCCTCAACTATAATTTTCATTTCATCACCTATTTTGAGTTGTTTCTTTCCATTCTTCCAAAGTTTAGGCCTTATCTGGATTCTCGTATGCACTTTAAGTTCCAAGAAGTCCTTGCTTCCTTGTCACAACTCCGGCTGCAACTTCTTCAGTCATCCTATGATGCTTTCGAGTTGTCTGCTCGAGCTACTGCTTGCTCTGTGGCCATGCGACGTCATGCTTGGCTTCATACTATCGACATGGATCCTAACCTATAGGACCGGCTGGCTAATGTTCCTTGCGCAGGCAATGACCTCTTTGATGAGTTTATAGAGGCAGCCACCAAGAAACTATCGGACCATGAGAAGTCTTTTGTATCCGTTCTCAGACCGAAACCGAAGCTGGCTCCTCCTTATCCTACACGCCCTTCTCAAATCTATCAGCGGCGTTTTCCTCCAAAGCAGGCTCCTTCTACTCGTCAGCCTGTCAAGAGGCAGCATCCACAGAAGCAGCAAAAGCCTCAGCCACCTGCTGTACCTAAGGCTCCTCAGCCTTTTTGACTGCCTGGAATAGAGCATAACCTCAGTCGTTCTGCCATTTCCCGTTTTCCCCCTATTGGAGGTCGTCTCCATCATTTTTACCACCGATGGACGACGGTTACTACCGACCTCTGGGAGGGATCAGGGAGGGATACTCTCTTCAATTCCATCAAGTGCCTCCGGAGCATCCTCCAAGAGAGTATCCTTCCAATCCCTCCCAGACCTCCAATCCCTTCTTCTTCAAGAGGCTCAAGTTCTGCTTCAGCTTCGAGCTATCGAGCCAGTTCCTCTGGCTCAGCAGAACAAGGGTTTTTACTCCCGGTACTTCCTTGTTCCAAAGAAGACGGGCGATTTGCGACCTATTTTGGATCTCAACAAATTTCTAGTCAGAGAAAAATTTCGCATGTTGACCCTGGCATCTCTTTATCCCCTCCTCGAGCAAAACAACTGGTTATGCTCTTTGGATCTCAAGGAGGCCTACACACACATTCCCATCCATCCGGCCTCCTGTCAGTACCTCAGATTTCGGAAATCTGCATTTTCAGAACAGAATACTCCCTTTCGGCCTGGCCTCGTCACCCAGTCTTCACCAAGTGCATGGTAGTGGTGACCACAGCGCTCAGGAACCATAGTCTTCAAGTATTTCCATACCTTGACGACTGGCTCATCAAGGATTCCACGTCTCAAGGGGTCATGGTAGCGACCCAGCAGACTATCTGGTTCCTGCAAAGTCTGGGATTCGAAATCATCTTTCCAAAATCACATCTACAGCCTTCTCAGACTCTTCTGTTCATCGGAGCTGTTCTGGACACAGTCCAACTCAGCGTTCCTTCCTCCACAACGTCTGGAAGCTCTTCTCCATCTTTGTCCGTCAGTCTCCTCTCGCCCATCCATCTCGGCGAGACACATGATGGTTCTTCTGGGTCACATGGCCTCCACAGTACACGTGACTCCTTTTGCCAGACTTCACCTCAGAATACCTCAGTGGACCCTGGCATTTCAATGGACGCAGGTTTCCGACCCTCTGACTCGACACATCTAGGTCACTCCTGCTCTGACACAGTCTCTTCGCTGGTGGATGCTCACTTCCAATCTATCCAGAGGCTTACTTTTTCACACGCCCCCCCCATCAGTTAGTTCTCAGACAGATTCTTCAACTTATGCATGGGGGGCTCATCTAGATGGTCTCCGTACTCAAGGCTATTGGACCAGTACAGATCGTCAGTGTCATATCAATCTGCTGGAACTCAGGGCGATTTTCAACACTCTCAATGCTTTTCAGCATCTTTTTCACGACCGTGAGGTCCTCATTCGAATGGACAATCAGGTCGCCATGTATTATGTCAACAAACAGGGCGGCACGGGATCTACCTCCCTCTGTCAGGAAGCTCTGAAAGTTTGGGATTGGGCAATTCGCCACAACACCTTCCTCAAAGCTGTCTACATTTAGGGGGCAGACAATGTCTTAGCGGACAACTTGAGTCGTCTTCTACAGCCTCACGAATGGACTTTCCATTCCACGCCCCTTCATCACATCTTCTCTCAGTGGGGAACGCCTCAGATAGACCTCTTTGCAGCCCCCCACAACTACAAACTGCCTCAGTTCTGCTCCAGGATCTACACTCCTCATCGCCTCAAGGTAGATGCTTTTCTTCTGAACTGGACGAATCTCTTTCTATATGCGTTTCTTCCATTCTCTCTCATTCAAAAGACGCTGGTCAAGCTGAAGACTGACCATGCCACTATGATTCTGGTTGCTCCTTGGTGGCCCAGACAACCCTGGTACTCCCTTCTCCTTCAACTCAGCAGCAGGGAGCCATACCTTCTACCAGTTTTTCACTCTCTGCTTACGCAGCATCAGGAATCTCTCCTTCATCCTAACCTGCAGTCTCTCCACCTAACAGCTTGGTTCCTCTCAACATAGCTCCTCTCCAGTTCTCTCAGTTTTCTGTGAGGGATGTTTTGGAAGCTTCACGGAAGCCTACTACTAGACAATGCTATCACCAGAAATGGACTAGATTTTCTACTTGGTGTTTTTCTCATCATAAGGAGCCTCAACATTCCTCCTTATTTTCAGTTTTGGACTATCTTTTGCACCTTTCTCATTCTGGCCTCAAGTCTACATCGATACGAGTCCATCTTAGTGCAATTGCTGCTTTCCATCAGCCTATTGAAGGGAAACCCCTTTCTGCTCATCCTGTGGTTTACAGATTCATGAAAGTACTTTTCAATGTCAATCCTCCTCTCAAACCGCCTCCTGTGGTTTGGGACTTCAATATTTTTCTTACTCAGCTGATGAAACCTCCATTTGAACCAATGGACAAGGCTCATCTGAAGTATCTCACTTGGAAAGTAGTATTTCTCATTGGCCTCACTTCTGCTCGACGAGTCAGTGAGCTCCATGAGTTGGTTGCCCACCTTTCACAGTGTTCCATCATGACAGGGTGGTTCTTCGCACTCATCCGAAATTCCTTCCTAAAGTGGTCTCGGAATTTCATCTCAACCAATCTATTGTTCTTCCAGTGTTTTTTCCAAAGCCTCATTCTCATCTCAGCTCTTCATACTCTGGACTGTAAACGTATTTTTGCCTTCTACTTGGAACGCACCAAACCACACAGAACTGCTCCTCAACTTTTTGTCTCCTTTGATCCGAACAAGTTGGGACATCCTATTTCTAAGCGTACCATCTCCAATTGGATGGCGGCTTGTATCTCTTTCTGCTATGCCCAGGCTGGATTACCCCTTCACAATAAAGTCACAGCCCATAAGGTCAGAGCAATGGCAGCTTCTGTAGCTTTCCTCAGATCTACACCTATTCAGGAAATTTGTAGAGCTGCTACTTGGTCCTCGGTTCATACCTTCACTTCTCACTATTGTCTGGATACTTTCTCCAGACGTGATGGACAGTTTGACCAAACAATATTACAAAATTTATTCTCCTAGGTTGCCAACTCTCCTACCATCCCTCTTTGGTTAGCTTAGAGGTCACCCACTTGTGAGAATACCTGCCTGCTTGTCCTGGGATAAAGCACAGTTACTTACCGTAACAGTTGTTATCCAGGGACAGCAGGCAGCTATTCTCACATCCCACCCAACCTCCCCGGGTTGGCTTCTCTGCTGGCTATCTGAACTGAGGAGACGCGCCCTGCGTGGTGCAGGTGACTCGAAACTTCGAGTTTCTTCATGCAAGTCTGCTTGTGAGGCGTCCGCATCGAGGCTCCGTCGGATGACGTCACCCACTTATGAGAATAGCTGCCTGCTGTCCCTGGATAACAACTGTTATGGTAAGTAACTGTGCTTTTTCTGTGTTCTGTGTGTTCGAAAGACATGGTTTTCTGTTAGGATTGACGGTGTAGGATTGATCTGTACTAGTCTGGCTTGTTTAGTTTTACAATGGGTGTATTGATGTTGTACTGCTCACTGCATATGTAAAATGCTGCCTTTTCCTAGACGTGTGGCTTGTTACTAAAATTATGTTTTTCGTACAGATGGGGGGGAGTGCCAAAAAATGATGGGCCCCAGGTGTCACATATGCTAGGTACGCCACTGGGGCTCTTAACACTGAAGCTAGTCTGTATATTTGAAGAGCTGTCCATTTAAGTTGTAGCGACTATACTACATCCATTGGGATCCTGTGCATGGTGATCAGCTGGCAAAGGATCTGTCTTGAACTTTGGCATACATTGACCTTGATAGCGTGTGGGTGTTGGGGAGGGGGGGAGAGGCAGTGTTAAGGGAAACATTAAAAGGTATAGGAAATTATGAGATTTCTAAGGGGCGTTTCTGACAGATTGAATCTAGGCTGCCATAGGATCCTGTAAAAGGACATTTTGAGCATGCTTTACCTATGTTTCATAGATGAGCTGAATGTCTGTCTTTAATTTAGGACCTTTAGTAACAAGTTTGCTCTTTGGGGCTGGGGAAGGTCAGCCAAGGAGCTCCACCTGTGCTGCTTCTGCTTCATGGCTTTGCATTTGTGAGGACGTGTGTGTGTATGATTCTTACATCTGTCCACACGTGTATTTCTCTTATCTAGAGCGAGCCCTGATGCAGCAGCAGAGCAATACTGGAGTCATCGCTGGTGGTGTAATCGGGGGGATCCTGGTGCTGCTTCTGCTGGGTGCCCTTGTCTTCATCATATTGAAGAGGAGAGAGAGCAATGCCAAGAGCTTCTATACCCCCAAGACCCGGATCTTTGATAATAGTGCTACAACTAAGGACTTTGCTTACCATGAGGATCTTGAGCTGGATAAATCTTTCAAAACATCTGACACAGGTCTGCAGCAGCAGCAGCAGCAACTAGCCCATGCACACCAAGAGGAGGAGAAGTACCAAGCCTTTCTGGAGGAGGAGGAGGAGCGATGCAATGAAGTGGGACCCATGCTGCAGTTGAGACCCCAGAGTCCTCGGTATAGTCCTTACATTGATGATGATATGGAGTCTCAGAATGATGGATCCATGATCTCGAAGACAGCTGTCTATGTTTGAGCTCAGCAGGCCCTGAGACTTTGTGGGTGGATGTGGGGAGGTTGGTTGAATTGAAACTAGTTTTGGGGATTAAACAAGTTGGGTGGATGCGTGTGTGTATGGAGCAAAAGGGGCTGATGTATGACCTGATCAGAACTACAACATCCTTTGTTTTAATGGAACTTGTTGATTATGCTTTTTGGGAGAGTTAGTCTTTGCTCTTCATGAACTGCAGAATAGAGGACTTCCTTTTATACTTTTTGGAAACACATGTTGGGGATATTACATTTTTTTGTGGGACATATGGGTTCAGATACATCATGAAAGCTATCCTTTCCATTTTGTTTGTGAACATTGATACAGAAGAATGTTGGGGTTTTTTTTTTGTTGTCTCCTGTGAATAACCTTGCAGTCATCCTGCCAATACACCCTCCCTTAGCACAGTGGAGTAAACTTGTGGGAGTGAAAGTAATTAATATCATTGTAGCATGACTTGGGATGCTTATGCAGCATCTGAATCCAGCAGCTCATAGTGCAGGGACTTAGCTGAACTGCATGCTGTGCCTTCCTGTTGCTAAACATCACTGTAGAAATGAGACTCCGAGCATGCATGCAGCTCTTAAATCCTGTCTTCTTTGCTCAGGGGAGTGCTCATTTGTTTTCCTGTTCTGGTAGAGAAAAAGACAGGCAAGCAGGAGAACACCTTGCCTTAGAGCACAGGTGTCAAAGTCGGTCCTCGAGGGCCAGAATCCAGTCGGGTTTTCAGGATTTCCCCAATGAATCTGCATGAGATCTATTTGCATGCACTGCTTTCAATGCATATTCATTGGGGAAATCCAAAAAACCCGACTGGATTCCGGCCCTCGAGGAGGGACTTTGACACCCCTGCCTTAGAGTATGGGTAGACAACAAGAAGACAAGAAGGCATCTTTTCAACCAAATGTTCAGTCTTTATTCAGAACAATTTAGTCTGTCACCAGCTAGGGAAAACAGAGCAAGTGCTGTAACATGAAGCCAGTTTACTTATGCCATTGATATGCAACAAATTTAGTCTGTCCTAAGAGTGGTAATTTTTTTTTAAAGAATGTTTTTAAGTATGGTAATAACAGAGTAGATGATAGCAGATAGAGAACAATTGGCCTATCCAGTCTACCCAATTCTAATTTACACAGCTAAGGATATAACTTAGTCACAGATAATTGACTGCTTCTAAGATAGCAACTCTCATTAAAATGACCTCAGTATTTGAGTATTTGAGTATTTAGTTATATCCCTCACTATAAGTTTATTCTTATAGTGAGGGATATAACTAGACAAAGGACAGAGATAACCAAGGGTGAACTAACCTAAAGAGTGAGATTTACCCTGTCAAGGAGTGAGATTGAAGACCAAATAGTGAGATTTTTCAGACTTTATATCCAGGAAATAAATCTAGAATGATTTAAGTGTAGTATTTCTTTGCAAATGAATCAAGACAGCATTAAATGATACAAGTACACCACCAATTTTCTGACAACAGATTGCCTGGCACATCCTTTCATCTGGCGGCAAGCATCATCTGTAACCTGCTTTTCGTGCCTGCCTTGGTTTTCCCCCTGATGTGACTTCATGGGCCCATGGGGAGGGAGGGTTGGAGACCCCACCGTGGGGGGAGGTAGAGATATACCCACCACGGAGGGGGGAGGGAGGGAGAGAGACCCACACCGTGGAGGGGGGAGTGAGGGAGGCAGTGTGGCTTCTTGGGAGTTTGGTTGAATTTATGTTTTATCAATTTTGGTCATTATTATGTATTTGGAGTTGGTACTCTGTATGTGTATCACTCAAACAAAGAGAGAAAGTCAGTATGTCAATAGTGTAATCACAAGGAAAAAAGACCCCTGGTTTTGAGAACCTAATTCATTATTTAAACCTTTTTTTAATAAGTTAACAATTTAATTCATTATGTGCAAAAATATCAAGTGAAAACATCACTAAAATTTTAAAACATACATCCACATATTCATAGTGTTCCAAAAGGTACTTTATGTTGGAATAGGGCAACCCCCCCCCCCCCCCCCAAAGAAGTCCTTGTAAGGATCAGTCTGTTGATCCGATCCTTATGGGCCAATTCAGTACTTTGATTGATTGGTCCTATCTCTTTTAATCCAATCTTTAAAGTCTAATCCTTAGTTCAGTCTGCTGTAGTGTCTTTCTGGTCCAATCTTTAAAGTCAAGTGCTTAATCAAATCTTTAAAGTATAGTCCGACGGCTCATCCGTTTCACAATAACTGCTTCATCATGGACATATTATAAAAATCATGATATATGTAGAAATATAATTTATTCCTTGGAAAACATGGCGTTACCATGTATGTCAGGCTCCTACATGCTGGATTATTTGTCAATGCCTTCATGTACTAATGCTCTTTCCTTTTGAAGCCTTACCGTCCTGTAAATATTTTTATCCCAGGACAAGCAGGCAGCATATTCTCACATATGGGTGACGTCAACCACGGAGCCCTGATGCGGACAGCTTCACAAGCAGACTTGGTTGAAGAACTTTTAGAAAGTTTGCGACTGCTGCACCACACATGCACGAGTGCCTTCCTGCCCAAGGTAGGATGCGCATCTCCTCAGCTCTAAGTTTTCCGTGGAGCTGAGAAGCACTCGTTTCAAGGCTCTGAACAAGAGTTAGTTCTACTCGTGCCTTCTCTCACCAAGGCTCGTGTATTTTCTTTACAGCAGGGGTGTCAAAGTCCCTCCTCGAAGGCTGCAATCTAGTCGGGTTTTCAGGATTTCCCCAATGAATATGCATGAGATCTGTTAGCATACAATGAAAGCAGTGCATGCAAATAGATCTCATGCATATATTGGGGAAATCCTGAAAACCCGACCGGATTGCGGCCCTCGAGGAGGGACTTTGACACCCCTGCTTTACAGGGTTGTTGTGTTTATCTGTGTATTTGTTTAAAAAAGTGTTTGTTTTGGGGTTTTTTAAATCGTGTCATGGTGGGGCCTATTCCATGCCCTCAGCCTGCGGGCTTTGATTTAGCCGCGGCCATGTTTCATTCCATGTCTCGGCTGGTCACAGGGTTCAAGAAGTGTAGCCGGTGTCAACACGTGATCTCCATATCAGACCCACACAAATAGTGTGTACAGTGTTTAGCACCTGATTATCATCCGGAGTCGTGCGCCAGCTGTACTACACTTAAAAATCGAGCCCTTAAACGTTTTCGAGTTCAGATTCAGAAAATCTTCAGGGAAATAGATCTGTCTTCAACCAAAACCTCAACCCTGATTCTGGCCCCGACCTCGACTCCATTAAAATCTTCTACGGGGCCAAAACCTTCAACCTCGACCTCGCTCAAACCTTCCTCGATGGGGAAGTCTTTGTCTTCGGGGAAATCAGCTAAATCTTCTCCTGAGCAGCAGTTTTCCTCAGTGTCTCCATCAGGTAAGATAGCTAAGTCAACCCTTCTGGACATGCCACCCTTAGAACCGGTGGGTCCAAGGCTATCCAGGAAACGTGTCTCAAATAAGTCATCCCATTTTGGGAAATATGTTCTCCTAAGTAGAGAGTTGCGCGGGGACAGAAATCCCACCCGTCCCTGCCAAAGTCCCACCCATCCCCGTGAGGAATCCCACCCGTCCCCGCGAGGAATCCCCCCATCCCCACCCGTCCCCGTGAGGAATCTCCTCCGTCCCCACCCGTCCTCGCGAGGAATCCCCTCTGTCCCTACCTGTCCCTATAAATTACAGAAAGTTATTTCATTTAATTATGCTACTGAATTAAAGGCTCTGGTAGAAACCCATTTACAAATAAGCAAAAAGACTTTATTAATTTGGAAATATTAATTGGGAAGAATACATACTTTGTAAACGGGTTTCTACCAGAGCCTCTAATGTTTATAAATTTTTATCAACACAACTAATATACTACTTTATCCTGAAGCAAAAAAAAAAAAAAAAAGAATTTTTTTCCTACCTTTATTGCCTGGTTTCTGCTTTCCTCATGTTCTCATTCAATTCCTTCCATCCACTGTCTCTCTTCTCTCTGCATCTTCCATTTGCTCTGTTACTGTGCCTCTCCCTTTCTCCCCCCTTCCAAATTGATCCGGCGCCCATCTTCTTCCCTCCGTTCCCCCCATAGTCTGGCATCTCTGTCTTCTTCCCTGCCAGCGTCTTCTCCCCACTCTCTCTTCCCCATTTCCTTTCAGCGTCCTTCTCCCCCCATCTTCCCCATGTTCTGTCAGCATCCTACTCCCCCCTCTGTCTTCCACATGTACTTTCAGTGTCCTTCTCCCCCCTGTCTTCCCCATGTCCTTTCAGCGTCCTTCCCCCCCATCTTTCCCATGTCCTTTCAGCGTCCTTCTCCATCCCTTTGTCTTCCCCAGTGCTTTCAGCTTCTTCTCCCTCCTCAGTTTTACCTTAAGCGCCTTTTCCTCTCCACTCCACCTTTCCTCCCTTTCTCCCTCCCTGCCCCTTACCTTTGTGGCACTTACCTGCCCGACTGACAACAGAACAGGCCCGGTCCAACAAACCTCCCTGCCTTGTAGCCACGAATCTAAATTACCTTCTTACAGCAGCTGGAGTATTGAAGCTGCTGTAAGAAAGTAATTTAGATTCGCGACTACAGGGCAGGGAGGTTTGACGGACCGGGCCTATTGTCTGTCGGGAGACCTGGCTGGCTGTGCTGCACCCGCCCCGGGACCGCCCCCCGCATTATACCAATGCCTTTTCCCTGCCTGCCCAGCCGCAGCACACGAACGGAAGTCTTCACGATGTCAGCGCTGACATCGGAGGGAGGGAGGGCTTTGCTTAAGCCCTCCCTCCGACGTCAGCGCTGACATCAGGAAAACTTCTGTTCGGCTGTGTGCGGCAGGGCTGAGGGCAGGTAGGGAGACGAGCCTCGCAGCTGAATACATCCAGCCCCGCAGGAACCCCGCGACCCTCGTTGGCGTCTCCGCGACCCTAGGGGGCGTCCCCATGGGATCCCCGTGACCCAAGGGGGCGTCTCCACTGGATCCCCTTGACCCGAAGGGGGAACCCGCGGGATCCCTGCGGGCACCGCGGGATTCCTGTCGTCCCCGTTCCCGTGCAGCTCTCTACTCCTAAGTCTGAGGCTTATTAGAAGTTAATTAATGTAATTTGATTAAAAGTCAACAGCTATACTATTAAATCCAATTATTTAAGTAGTGAATTTAATTAAAAAGTTGGAATATAGAAGTAGTATCTATTTTTGATATTGTGCAAATGGTTTTCAATAGTTTCATATTTTGTGAATATAATACCATTTGAAGTTTGTATTGTTTTGTTGTATCAAAATCGAGGCAACACTTCCTCAAGGTCGTCTTCCTTGGAGTCCATAACCACATCAATTGTACCAGATCCAGTGGTCTTGGTGCTGGCTTTGCAGATTGTTGGAAACTATTCTGCATCAGGAGTTTGGTAACATGCTTGCCAATTTGACTCCTGCCTCGACCCTGCTTCCTGAAGTCCAGCCTGAGCACTCAGCAATAATACAAGGAGTCGAGTCCTTGAGAGTGCCTCGAGATACCTCTACACAAGGAGCTGAGTCCTTCTCAGTGTCTGGATGTCGCTCTCCGACTTCCAGTCCTACTTCTACACATAAGGCATTGCCTTCTTCGAGGCACAGGATGAGAACTCCTCAACATTCATCTTCAGAATACTGCCGTTAAACTCATTCATAATGGTAAAAAATATGATCATGTTACTCCTTTTCTGTTTAAATCTCACTGGCTCCCAATTAACCACCGTATTACTTTTAAAATTTTACTCTTAATATTTAAAACCCTTTCCACTAATGAACCTCAATTCATTAATAAATTACTTATCCCTTATAGTATGTTGCGCTCTCTCCAGTCTACTAATCAAAAGCTCATAGTAGTCCCCTCTTTGAAAGTTATCGGAACTCAACGACATGATATGTTTTCAGTGATGGCTCCGCAACTTTGGAACACTTTGCCTCAGCATGTAAGAGAGGAAAATGATTTGAGTCGTTTTAAAAGTAACTTAGAGTTTCCTTTTTAAAGATGCTTTTAATCTTTGAATTATGTTCAAATCTTATATTAGTTTCCTTCCAGGGTTCCACTTTTCTCTCCCTAATGTTCTTTCCATCTATGGTTCTCCTCTGTACTTTAAAGCATTGAATTGTAGTTCTGTCCCCTTTTACCTTGTGTATTGATTAGTCTGTAAGTCTGTTGGTCTAACCCAGGGGTGTCAAAGTCCCTCCTCGAGGGCCGGAATCCAGTCGGGTTTTCTGGATTTCCCCAATGAATATGCATTGAAAGCAGTGCATGCAAATAGATCTCATGCAGATTCATTGGGGAAATCCTGAAAACCCGACTGGATTCTGGCCCTCGAGGACCGACTTTGACACCTGTGGTCTAACCCCATCATTTTAAATTTTAAATGGTGTCTAAATATATGCTTATATTTTTTATTAATGTATTTCGCTAAGTAAATCTAAATAAGTGATTCATCAAATTAAAATAAAACTTGAAACTTGAAACTTCGAGGCTGGGTTCGACTCAATCACGGGTCTGTGATTCGAGGCATAGTTCTTCCCCACATCATTTGTCGAGGCATTCATCGAGGCCCAGGTCTTTTCGAGACAGGCCTTGTTTATCGAAGCATCAGGACTCTTTGAGACCACCAACTCCTTTGTCGAGGAGATCTGTTGTGGAGCCTCACCATTCTCGTCAGTTGAGTTATTCTCCTGCGAGGTTTTCTTCACCAGCTGGTTTTTCAAAACAAAATCGTTATGCTTCTTCGACTAATTCCAGAAGTGGGCATTCATCTGCATCTTTGCCTATGGATTCAGATCTCAGGTATCAATACTCCACAGAGGCTTCACCTTCGTTCTCTGCTGTGAAAGGTACCTCGAGGGGTTCTCATACACCTTCTCCTCAATGAGGTCATACCTCTTCAGATCCGGTGTTTTGTACAAAATTTCTATGCCAAATGAGTAAAGATCTTAACATCACTTTGGAATCTGACTCAAAATACTCTAAGGAATATTTGGAAAAACTGGGTATGGAAAAACTGTACTGGGTATGTCTCATCCTCCTAGGGATTCTCTCAAATTACACATGAATTGCATTCTTTCTCAGACTTTCAAAAGAAATCTTGATACACCATACTCCGTTCCTGCTGTGCCAGCAAAGATGGAATCTTGATATCGGATGGTTCATTGTAAAGGATTTGAGAAGTCTCAACTATCACATCAATCTCTTCTAGTTGAATCCTCTTTGAAAATTTAATCTTGCCAAGGTTTATGCCACAATCCCTACTGGTTGAGAGGGAAGAACTATGGACAAGTTTGGCTGGCTGTATCAAAATTCGAGGATGACAAACCAAATTTTGAATTACAACTTTGTCTTTACTTCTTATCTGAAGCATTTGGTTAATACCATGCCTAATTTTTTCAAGTATCTTCCTCAACATCGACTTCCAGAGTTTCAACACATGCATCGCACTCCGGGTCAACTTCACATGCATATGGTTCAAGCTGCATATGATGTCCTCTAGAGTCACTGTGTTCTCGGTGGCAATGCGCCGTCTTGCCTGGCTCCGCATCGTAAATATGGACCCAAATGTACAAGATTGACTGGCCAACATCCCATGCCAGGGCAATGAGTTGTTTGATGACTCTATTGAGGCAGCTACAAAGTGCTTATCTGAGCATGAGTTGTTTGCCTCCATAGTAAGGCCAAAGCCTTTCACCGCTAAGGGTTATAGGCCTCCTCCATTGTACCAAAGACATTATCCTCAAAAGTCAGCACCTTATTCAAGGCCATCTCCTAAGAAACAACAACTGCAGCATAAACCTCAGCCTCCTGCTGCACCTAAGGCCTCTCAGTCTTTTTGACCATCTAACACAAAGCATAACTTCAGTCATTCTGCCTCTGTCCTCTCCTCTCCCCATTGGTGGTCATCTCCATCATTTTTACCAATGATGGGAGCTCATTACATCCGACCTCTGGGTCCTCACAATCATCAGGGAAGGTTACTCTCTTCACTTCATCCAGGTTCCACCAGATCTTCCCCCAAGAGAGTATCCTTCCAATCCGTCGCAGACCATCCTTCTTCAGGAAGCTCAAGCTCTGCTTCGTCTCCATGCCATCGAGAAAGTTCCGCTGGAACAGCAGAGCATGGGATTTTACTTCCGTTATTTTCTTGTCCCGAAGAAGACGGGGGATCTACGACTTATCTTGGATTTCAGAGCTCTCAACAGAAGGTCCTCATGACAGATTCTTTGACCTATGCTTGGGGGGGCTCATCTTGATAATCTCCATACTCGAGGGCATTGGTCCAGCACAGATTGTTGGTGTCACATAAATCTGTTGGAACTCAGAGCGATATTCAATGCTCTCAAAGCTTTTCAGCATCTTCTTTACTATCAAGTAGTCCTCATTCGTACAGACAATCAAGTAGCCATGTACTATGTCAACAAGCAGGGAGGAACAGGATCTCTTCCTCTTTGCCAGGAGGCTCAGAAGGTTTGGAATTGGGCAATTCTTCACAACATTTTTCTGAAAGCCATCTACATTCAAGAAGAGAAAAACTTTTCAGCAGACAAATTGAGTCATCTTCTACAGTCTCACAAATGGACACTTAA
Source organism: Geotrypetes seraphini (assembly GCF_902459505.1). Classification (NCBI taxonomy): domain Eukaryota; kingdom Metazoa; phylum Chordata; class Amphibia; order Gymnophiona; family Dermophiidae; genus Geotrypetes; species Geotrypetes seraphini. The sequence continues at coordinate 117,128,308 of NC_047094.1, forward strand.
TTCCTCACCTCTGCTTCACATATTTTCTCAGTGGGGAACTCCTCATATAGATCTCTTTGCATCTCAAACCGCAAACTGTCTCAGTTTTGCTCCAGGATATACTCTCTTCATTGCCTCAAGGAAGATGCTTTTCTTCTGGAATGGACAAACCAGTTTCTGCATGCATTTCCTCCATTTCCTCTCATTCTCAAGACACACGTCAAATTCAAACACGACATGCCACCATGATTCTCATAGCTCCTCAGTGGTCCAGACAACCGTGGTTCTTCCTTCTACTTGAACTCAGCAGCAGGGAGCCACTACTTCTACCAGTTTTTCTGTCTCTGTTGACACAGTCAGGGGTCTCTGCTTCATCCCAACCTGCAGTCTCTGCACCTGACAGCTTGGTACCTTTCAACGTAACTGCCAATTTCCAGTTCTCTCAAACTGTAGCAGACATTTTAGAGGCTTCCAGAAAGCCTACTACTAGGCAATGTTACCATCAGAAATGGACTAGGTTTTCTGCTTGGTGCGCTCTTCATCACAAAGAGCCTCAATCTATCTCAATCTGTCTTCAGTTTTGGATTACCTGTTGCATTTATCTCACTCAGGCCTCAAATCCACATCCATTAGAGTCCATCTCAGTGCAATTGCTACTTTCCATCAGCCACTAGAGGGGAAACCATTATCTGTTCATCCTGTAGTTTCCAGATTTATGAAAAGACTTTTCAATGCCAAGCCACCTCTCAAACTGTCTCCCGTGGTTTGGGATCTCAATGTTGTTCTTGCTCAGTTGAAGCCTCCATTTGAACCAATGTCTATAGCTCATCTGAAATATCTGACTTGGAAAGTGGTCTTCCTTATTGCTCTCACGTCTGCTCGCAGAGTCAGTGAGCTACAAGCTCTAGTAGCGGACCCACCTTTTACAGTATTCCTCCATACTCATCCTAAATTCTTACCAAAAGTAGTTTCAAAATTTCATCTCAATCAATCCATTGTTCTTCCAGTGTTTTTTCCAAAGCCTCATTCTCATCCTGGAGAAACAGCTCTTCATACTCTGGACTGCAAGCGTGCTTTGGCCTTCTACTTACAAAGGACTAAGCCACAAAGATCTTCTCAACGTTTTGTCTCCTTTGATCTAAATAAATTGGGACATCCAGTTTCCAAGAGAACCATCTCCAACTGGTTGGCTGCTTGCATCTCTTTCTGCTATACTCATGCTGGACTGCATCTACAGGCCATAAAGTCACAGCTCATAAAGTTAGAGCCATGGTGGCATCTGTAGCTTTCCTTAGATCTACTCCTATTGAGGAAATCTGCAAAACTGTCACTTGATCTTCAGTTCATACATTCACCTCTCTTTATTGTCTAGATTCTTTTTCCAGATGGGATGGCCACATTGGCCAGGCTGTATTACAAAATTTATTCTCCTGAATTGCCAACACTCCCACCATCCCATTCTGGTTAGCTTGGAGCCCACCCATATGTGAGAATATGCTGCTTGCTTGTCCTGGGATAAAGCACAGTTACTTACCATAACAGGTGTTATCCAGGGACAGCAGCCAGATATTCTTACAACCCACCCACCTCCCCTGGTTGGCTTCTTAGCTAGCTATCTGAACTGAGGAGACGCTGAGGAGACGCACGCCCTACCTTGGGTGGGAAGGCGCATGCACGGTGCGGCAGTCACGAACTTTCTAAAAGTTCTTCAAGCAAGTCTGCTTGTGAAGCTGTCCGCATCAGGGATCCGTGGTTGACGTCACCCATATGTGGGAATATCTGCCTGCTGTCCCTGGATAACACCTGTTACGGTAAGTAATTGTGCTTTATGGGATTTTGTCTTTCCATCTTCTAGGATGAATTTGAAAAAAGGTTTTAATAATGATACTGTTAGTTAATATTTTATTGTGTTTGTTCTGTCAAAACATGTTTTTGTATTTTTAATATGTATGCATGTAATTTTGTAAACCGCATAGTTTTTATGCAGTATATAAATTTTTGAATAAATAAATAAGTTATGAATTAGTTTCTCAAAACCAAGGGTTTTTTATTCCTTGTGATTACACTATTGACATATTAACTTTCTATCTTTGTTTGGGTAACATTACATATTTGTGAGAGTTTTTTTTTCTCTTTTTTTGATATTAGGCTCTGTATGTGTGTCCAAAAATATAGCATTCTTTAGCTTCCCTCCAGACTGGCACAGAAACAGATGGGTTTATGCTCCTCTGCCAGCAGGTGGAGACTGAGACACTAACTTCTGGCTACAGTACAAGTGGGCTGTGCAGTCCCTCTTATAGTCATTCTTTTCTCAGTCTCCAGCTGGTGGAGTGGTAAGTTGTGCAGTCTATGCTGAGATTTGTTTGAGCCTGTTGGATCTGGTTAGGGAATTTTTCTGGTCCCTTTTGCTGTCCAGAGAGAGCTTGGGGGATCCTCTTCAGGGGTGCCACACTCAAAAGGATCGAGTCCCTTCCCCAGCTCACCAGATTTTCTGTGTTTAGAGGAGCCTAAGCTGTATGCCTTGCCACCTATACCGGCACTGAGTACAGTTTAGAGCAGACATATCAAACTATGGCCTGCGGGCCAAATCTGGCCCATGGGGTACTGAAATTTGGCCCGCCAGCCAATTTCAAATTTCCCCCAAAGCTGGCCCGCAGGTACAATCGCCACATTTGTAGGTTCACATGGCCTGCAGAGGATCACTGGTCGGCAGTATCGATCCTTGCAGGCCGCCGTAGCCTCAGCTGCGGTTCTGCCCCTCCTCTGACGTAAGGGACTGCGGGCGGGACCGCGCCAGAGGGAACGTGCAGCTGAGGCTACAGCGGCCTGCTAGGATCACTACAGCTGACCTCTGCAGGCTGCGTGAACCTGCAGAGTCAGGTTCCAAGCAGACCTGCAGCTGAGGAAAGGTATTTTGGGGGTTTCCTAAAGGGAAGGAGAGAGATCAGGGAGGCCCACAAAGAGAGGCACACATTCCATTTTCTATTCATTTATTACAATGGTGTGTCCAGGAGCCTCATGCATTCCAGGGAACAGTTTTTATTATTTCAACACCCACCTGCCTGCATGCTTCTCAACCTTCTCTGCCCTCATCCCCACCCCTACTCCCTTGCTACCAGGCCCCTGCAGTTATATTATTGAATAATAATGCACAACACCCTCTCATTCACCTTCGCCTCAACAAGAGCACACACATATACACAAAATCAGAACAGACTGCCTAATCCAAAATTTGTTTAGGACCTAAAAGAGATAAGAAAAGTCTTTTTTTATTTATTTTGTTTACATCACAGAGCCAGCGTGGGGTTGGAGAAGTTGTAACCCTATACTTCTGCTAAGACTAAGGGGTCTTTTTATTAAGGTGCGCATTTAGTGTGCGCTAAATCGGTTAGTGTACCTTAATAAAAGGACCCCTAAGTATCTAAAAAAAAAAAAAAAAATTTGGCCTGCGACTTAGCAGCCTTTTTTTCAGATTTCGGCCCCTATGTGATTGAGTTTGACATCCCTGGTTTAGAGTGTCATGTGGCACTGACTACATTTTAAACTAAACTAAACCTTGGGTTTATATACCGCATCTTCTCCACAATGTGGAGCTCGGCACGGTTTACAGGAGTTGGGATAGAATAGAAGTAAGTATAAAGAGAGGTTAGAGGGCTTAGTGTACCAGAGAGGGAAAGAAAAGTTACATTTTAGAGAACAGCCAAGTTTTCAGATGCTTACGAAATAGTTGAAGGGAGCTCAAGTTACGAAGTGGGGAGGTAAGATTATTCCAGAGCTCAGTGATTCTGAAGGGGAGGGAAGACCCTAGTTTACCAACATGGGATATGCCTTTTAAAGAGGGGAAGGATAATTTTAGTTTTTGGGCGGATCTGGTGGAATTTGGATTTGAGGAGTTCCAGGATAATGGGATAAAAGGAGGAAGGATGCCGTGTAGGATCTTGAAGGTTAGGCAGGCACATTTAAAGTGGACCCTGGAGATTACAGGAAGCCAGTGGAGCTTGGACAGGAGTGTTGAGACATGGTCAAATTATCTTTTTGAGAAGATAAGCTTAGCCGCGGTATTCTGGATTAGTTGGAGTCTATGGAGGCTTTTCTTTGTTAGGCTTAAGTAGATAGAGTTGCAATAGTCCAATCTGGAAAGGATGGTGGATTGTACGAGGACGGCAAAGTGTTTTTTATGGAAGCAGGACCTAACTTTCCTCAACATGTGAAGGCTAAAAAAGCATTTTTTTAATCAAGGAATTGAGGTGGTCATTGAAGGATAGTGAGGAATCAATGGTGATGCCCAGAACTTTGCTTGAGAACTCTAACTGTAGTGAGGAGCCTGAGGACAATGGAATTGAGATGGGTAGTTGGTCTAATTTAGGGCCGAGCCAAAGTAGTTTTGTTTTGGACTCGTTCAGTTTCATTTGTACAGTGAGGGCCCAAGATTGGAGGTTCGTTATGCATGAGGAGATGTTCGCTGCGAGTTTAGTGAGGTTCGAGTCGGTCTCGAGGAGGACCAGGATGTCATCGGCATAAGTGTAAAGTATTTCTAGGGGGGGATAGGTGGAGGAGTGTCAGGGAGGGCATATAAATGTTGAAAAAATAGGAGATAGGGGGGAACCTTGCGGGACTCCACATGTTGGTTTCCATGGGAAGGATGAGGTGCCATTCTTGGTAACGGTGTAAGAACAGAAACGTAAGAAGTTCGAGAACCAGTCAAGGACTGTAGAGCTAATGCCTATCTCGGAGAGTTGGAAGACTAGAATATCATGATAGACAACGTTGAAAGCTGCAGAAAGGTCTAATTGAAGGAGAACAGCGAATTTATTATGAGAATGAAGTTGTTGAACCTTAGAGATTAGTGAGGCCAAAAGGGATTCAGTGCTGAAGTTGGGTCTAAAGCCATATGGATAGGGTAGGAGAATAGAGCATCTTTCCAGGTAGGATGAGAGTTAGGAGGATACAATAGACTCTAGCAATTTGGTTAGGAGAGGAGTATTTACTATTGGGCGATAGTTGGATGGTTTGGAGCGGTCCAGGTCAGCTTTTTTCAGTAGGGGCGTCAACGCAATATGTCCCATTTCTGGGGAGAAAAGGCCCGATAATAGGGCAGAGTTTATAAGTTTGGTAAGAGATGAGATGGCCTGTGCGGGAATTTTCTCAAATAGGTAGGATGGGAATGGGTCCAAGGTACAGTTGCAAGATTTCAGTTTCAGGCAGAGTTTAAGGACCTGCGATTCGGCCCTCTTGACCATCATCCAAGTAGCTACGGGTGTCTTGGGACAGGGATTCTTTTTTGGTTAATCCGTTTCCTCTGAAAGAGGACTTGGATCTTGGGGAGCATTTTCCAGATCTGTTAGGGGGTCTGATGTTTTGGATATAGTTTTTTTTCTAAGGTGCTGGTTGGCAAGGATGCGTATGTTGTGCACATTTTTCCTCTGGAAGAGTTGCAGGAGCTCATTCTTCAGGTGTCTTCAGTTCTACTCTTTGAAGAGGAAGCTAAGGACCCCCTTGGGTGGTGGACCCTATTTTTAGAAGGATCCAGTCAGCATCCCACTCTCCCTATGCATCAGGATATTCGGGATGTGGTGCATGCACCGTGGAATGTTCTTGATGCACTTTTTTGATTGACACTGCCTGTGGCCAGACTCTACCCCATTCCAGATAGTGAAAGATTAGAGAAACTGGGCCTTTTCTCCCTCTAACAGAGGAGATTGAGAGGGGACATAATCGAAACATTCAAGATACTGAAGGGAATAAACTTAGTGGATAGGGACAGGTTATTTACATCGATGAACATTTTGAAAGAAATGAACTTCTGATAACCAGCCAAAACGGTATCTGCAAGGGGAGATCGTGCCTAACGAACTTATTGCACTTCTTCGAAGGAATTAACAAACGGATGGACAAAGGAGACCCCATAGACATCATAAATCTAGATTTCCAAAAAGCCTTTGACAAGGTGCCCCATGAACACCTACTCCGGAAACTGAAGAACCATGGGGTGAAAGGAGACGTACATAGATGGATCAGAAACTGGTTGGTGGGTAGGAATGAAGGGCCACTACTCGGACTGGAGGAGGGTCATGAGTGGGGTCTCGCAGGGCTCGGTGTTCGGGCCGCTGCTATTTAATATATTCATAAATGATCTAGAAACAGGGACGAAGTGTGAGATAATAAAATTTGCAGATGACACCAAACTATTTAGTGGAGCTCGGACTAAAGAGGACTGCGAAGAATTGCAAAGGGACTTGAATAAACTAGGGGAATGGGCGATGAGAGGCGTAGTCAGTAGAAGGAAGAAGGTGTTGATGCCCCTGTACAGGTCATTGGTGAGGCCCCATTTGGAGTATTGTGTTCAGTTTTGGAGACCATATCTGGCGAAAGACGTAAGAAGACTTGAGGCGGTCCAGAGTAGGGCGACGAAAATGATAGGAGGCTTGCGCCAGAAGACGTATGAGGAGAGACTGGAAGCCCTGAATATGTATACCCTAGAGGAAAGGAGAGACAGGGGAGATATGATTCAGACGTTCAAATACTTGAAGGGTATTAACGTAGAACAAAATCTTTTCCAGAGAAAGGAAAATGGTAAAACCAGAGGACATAATTTGAGGTTGAGGGGTGGTAGATTCAGGGGCAATGTTAGGAAATTCTACTTTACGGAGAGGGTAGTGGATGCCTGGAATGCGCTCCCGAGAGAGGTGGTGGAGAGTAAAACTGTGACTGAGTTCAAAGAAGCGTGGGATGAACACAGAAGATTTAGAATCAGAAAATAATATTAAATATTGAACTAGGCCAGTTACTGGGCAGACTTGCACGATCTGTGTCTGTGTATGGCCGTTTGGTGGAGGATGGGCAGGGGAGGGCTTCAATGGCTGGGAGGGTGTAGATGGGCTGGAGTAAGTCTTAACAGAGATTTTGGCAGTTGGAACCCAAGCACAATACTGGGTAAAGCTTTGGATTCTTGCCCAGAAATAGCTAAGAAGAAAAAATTTAAATTTAAAAAAAAATAAAATTTAAAAAAAAAAAATTTAAATTGAATCAGGTTGGGCAGACTGGATGGACCATTCGGGTCTTTATCTGCCGTCATCTACTATGTTACTATGTTACTATGAGATGGCAGATGAAGTTCAACGTTGAAAAATGTAAAGTATTACATGTGGGAAACAGAAACCCGAGGTACAACTATCCGATGGGAGGGATGTTATTAAATGAGAGTACCCAAGAAAGGGACTTGGGGGTAATGGTGGACATGACAATGAAGCAGACGGCACAGTGCGCAGCGGCCGCTAAGAAGGCAAACAGAATGCTAGGCATAATCAAGAAGGGTATTACAACCAGAACGAAAGAAGTTATCCTGCCATTGTATCGGGCGATGGTGCGTCCGCATCTGGAATACTGCATCCAATATTGGTCACCATACCTTAAGAAGGACATGGCGTTACTCGAGAGGGTTCAGAGGAGAGCGATGCGTCTGATAAAGGGGATGGAAAACCTTTCATATGTTGCAAGATTGGAGAAACTGGGTCTCTTTTCCCTGGAGAAGAGCAGACTTAGAGGGGATATGATAGACATTTACAAGATCATGAAGGGCATAGAGAGTAGAGAGGGACAGATTCTTCAAACTTTCGAATAATAAAAGAACAAGAGGGCATTCAGAAAAGTTGAAAGGGGACAGATTCAAAACGAATGCTAGGAAGTTCTTCTTAACCCAACGTGTGGTGGACACCAGGAATGCGCTTCCAGAGAGCGTAATAGGGCAGAATACGGTACTGGGGTTCAAGAAAGGATTGGACAATTTCCTGCTGGAAAAGGGGATAGAGGGGTATAGATAGAGAATTACTGCACAGGTCCTGGACCAGTTGGGCCGCTGCGTGAGCGGACTGCTGGGCATGATGGATGTCAGGTCTGACCCAGCAGAGGCATTGCTTATGTTCTTATGTTCCAAGGTAGTGAGAATGAGAGGTCACTCTCTAAAATTGAAAGGGGATAGATTCCGTACGAATGTAAGGAAGTTCTTCTTCACCTAGAAAGTGGTAGAGAACTGGAACGCTCTTCCGGAGTCTGTTATAGGGGAAAACACCCTCCAGGGATTCAAGACAAATTTAGACAAGTTCCTGCTGAACCAGAACGTACTCAGGTAGGGCAGGTCTCAGGGCGCTGGTCTTTGGCCTGAGGGCTGCCGCGTGAGTGGACTGCTGGACAAGATGGACCACTGGTCTGACCCAGCAGACGCAGTTCTTATGTTACCTTTAAATTGCTTGCAGTGTTTTAGCTGTTGCATGCAGACATACTGTGCTGGTGAAAGGTGGCTCGACCCTGAGAGATCCTCAGAACCGTAAGATGGAAGCTCTACTTAAATGCAGTTTTGATGTGACTGCCCTGGTTGTCCAGGTGGTGAATTGTGTTGGTCTGGTGACCCGGGCTTGTTTCCAGTGGTCTGCGAGAGATCTTGACTGTGATGTAGCTGACTGGTCCTTCGTGGATCAGGAAGTTCTTAAGCTTGAGCTGGGAGCTTCTTTTCTGTCTGATGCCATGTATGATCTGTTGAGTGCCTCAGTCAAATCCATGGCTCTAGGTGTGACGGCCCACCCCCTGTGGCTCGGGGGTGGTCGGCAGATGCGGCGTCTAAGACTAAGCTCAGTAAGTTTCAGTAAGCAAGGGCTTCAATGGCTGGGAGGAATACTTATGGAGGTCTGGTGCAGTTTCCCCTGTAATCACACACAAGAAAAAATAGCGCTAGCACACCTACGAGCAGTCTAAGACTGAACGTGGAGAAAAAAGAGAAGCTTTTCCCTGAAGAAAAAGCAAAAGCTTTTCTCACAGCTCTCTAGTGCCACCTAGTGGATAACGTCGGGGTCACCACTGAAGAGACTGGTTGCTAAGCCTCTTCATAAGAAGAAGTAACCACACCAATGCCTTGTTATCTTTTTTATTGGTCAGACCAGTCGAATGATAAAAACAAGAATAACTGAACATCTGAGTAATATAAGAAAAGAAAGAATTACTGCCCCATTGGTAGCCCATTGGCTACAAAAGTCGCACTCTCTGGAGGACCTAAAATATACGGTCTTGATACATTTAGACTTTCAAGAAGGGGATATCACAAAGAGCTTGCTGCAGAAAGAACAACGTCTCATCTTCAATAAAAATACTGTGCATCCATATGGTCTTAATTCAGAAATAGAATGGCTAAATTTGTAAAAAAATTTTTGATAAGATCGATACGTCACATCCGGTTAGAATTCAGTGACTATAGGGGGAGGGACTAAAAACAATACGGAGGATATATAAGGCAAGCAAAAAGTAGACCCTCAGCGTGCTCTTTTCGAAGGTTACCCAGCAGAAGTAAGCCGAATAGGTACGTTTAAAAATGTGTGAATTTAAAAGTTAAGTCCAAGAGACAAGTAATGAGAGTTCCAAATTAATATATAAAGATTTAGTACCGCTTAGATTTATAAGTTTTAAGTAGGTTTTAATTAAATTTGTGTTTTTAACAGGGACCCCTCCTGACGAAGGACCCGAAACTCGAGTCGGGGGGCCGGGCTTAAATTCAATTTTAGCAAGCACGGATGATGATAGCAAGCACTATTAGCACAAGCACTTTAAGAATTAAGCACTTTAATCTCACCGCAGCTGGAAATTAAGGAGAATGAGGCCAAGCCTATTGAAGTAGTCATCAAGATAAGTGTATTTTGATTATTTACAAGTATACACAATAAGACTCATTGAGATATATAAATGAAGGAGGCTGGCAAAGGGACAAGAGAAGTGTTATGATGGTCCCAAAGTACCCCAGTTCGGTGAGATCACGGAATTCACGGGTATTGGTCTGAACACCTCACTATTAATATTATAATTATATTTATTTGTATTTATTTTTAAGAGCTGTGATAATAATAAGTAGTAAGGCAGTGGCTGTTGCCAGAAGGATGCTAGGCTGTATAGAGAGAGGTGTGATGAGTAGAAGAAAGAAGGTGTTGATGCCCCTGTACAGGTTAATGGTGAGGCCCCACTTGGAGTATTGTGTTCAATTTTGGAGACCTTATCTGGTGAAGGACATTAAAAGATTTGAAGCGGTCCAGAGGAAAGCAACGAAAATGGTAGGAGGTTTGTGCCAGAAGACGTATAAAGAGAGACTGGAAGCCCTAAATATATATACCCTAGAGGAAAAAAGGGACAGGGGAGATATGATTCAGATGTTCAAATACTTGAAAGGTATTAACGTAAAACAAAATCTATTCCAGAGAAAGGAAAATGGTAAAACCAGAGGGCATAATTTGAGGTTGAGGGGTGGTAGATTCAAGAGTAATGTTAGGAAATTTTTCTTTACAGAGAGGGTAGTTGATGCAATGAATGCGTTCCCGAGGGAGGTGGTGGAGAAGAAAACGGTGACAAGAGTTCAAACGAGCGTGGGATGAACACAGAGGATCTCTAATCAGAAAATAATGGGTATATATTGAAAGAACTAAGGCCAGTACTGGGCAGGCTTGCACGGCCTGTGTCCCGTATATGGACATTCAGTTGAGGACAGGCTGGGGAGGGTTTCGATGGCTGGGATATTTAAGATGGGCTGGAGCGAGCTTTGATGGAGACTCCAGTAGATGGAACCTAAGCACACTACTGGGCAGGGCTCTGGGTTACTGGCCCAGAAATATCTAACAAAAAGGACCATTTAAACTAAATTAATTTATGGGGCATGAAAGGTTGGGCAGACTAGATGGACCGTCATTTACTATGCTACTATGTTACAGTATTTTCTCTGTTTGTTGTTCCTCCTGTGGGGAATGTTGTTGCTGTTATAATTCACATTTATTAGTTTCTTAGTTCTGCTTGGCTATTTGGCAGACTGAGTGCACTTGGGACTGCACAGCCCACTAGTACTATACTTCTCCCTCCGTATTCGCGGGGGATGCGGGCAGAACATAGCCATGAATACCGAAAAACCGCGAATAACTTTTTGCATGTTATTCACGGGTTTTCGGTAAAATAGACCTGAAAAAAATAATAAACTGTGAATAACCTGATCTGCGATTTGCTCCGTACAATGCCGGGAGCAGCGATTTCCTCCATGAGTCACCGGGGGGGGCCCAGTGCCCAAACTAGGCTCTGTCTTTCCACTGTGAGCTCCTAATGCTCAAACCACGTCTCTGCTCCCGTTCTCCTCTCAGCCCCGGCGAGACTCGCCAGATTCCATTGGCGGGGGGACACTCTCCACTGCAGCTGGTACACTCGTGGCAAAAATGCCACAGAAAGAATCCTGTTTTACTCAATCGAAAATCTCGGAGAGAGAAAGAACCAGAGGGCCTTGAGCATCCGCAGATGCTCAAGGCCTAGCCCAGGCAAGAGTTAGGATCTTCGGGCACCAGCACGTCCTGTGCGTTGGTGCTGGTGCCAGATTGGGGTAAGGGATTGTGTTTGGGCGTGCCGGGGGGGGCAACACTAGCGAGGGGGATGCTGGATCAAGGGGGGGCTCGCAAATCGAGTCAATGCTCGGTTTGCAAGGCATGATTTGCGGGAATGGTTTGCTCGTCTTGCAAAACACTCGCAAACCGAGGTTTGACTGTATGTCCAATTTGAGAATGAGTTTCACCCTTCTCATCTTTAATGGCCACAATCTTTCCTTTTTTTGGCCTTAAGATAATTAGCCAATAATCTTCCTGCTTTATTCAAGTTTCCATAATACAGAGCTTGTTGAGAAAACAAATCTTTCCTAGCCAATTGTGAGGAAATCTCATTGTATTTATATTTAGCTTTCAAGAGGGCCTGCAAAGTAATTTGTTCCCAATTCGAGGCCAATTGTGACTATAAATTCTTAATATTTTGTTCCAAATTAGTAAATTCCTTTTTTAACAATCTCCTAATATATGCCGAATACGCTATCACGGTTTAGTAAAAAGGGAGGGGGTATATTCTATCTATTTTTGTATACAGTAGTTGTTACTGAGGTGACATTGCATAGCGTCATCTGCCTTGACCTCTTTGAATAAAACCCAGAATATAAATGATAATTAACATTTTCTCTGTGTATAATGTGCTTTGTGTTTTTAAAAAATTTTATTGTTGGTAGATCATTTTGACTTGGTCATTTTAAAAGTAGCTCACAAGCCCAAAAAGTGTGGGCACCCCTGCTTTAAGCTATTGGGACTGGATTTTTGCTTTGTTAAAAGTATGCACGATTGACAATTTCTAGGTTTATCAGAAAAAATATAAAAGTTACCATACTTGGTTTGACCAAAATTCTATGTATCCATGTATATTTTTTCTAACAGTGGCCAGTGTAGATCACAAGTACCTTGTAGAGTCCCAAAAAGAACAAGATTCCATACTACTTAACTTCAGGGATTAGCAGTGGCTTTCTCCAGGTTTGCTTTAATTATGGTTTATAGATTTTACCTCCTATAACTTGTCTGAACCCTTTTTCTTTTTAAACTCAGCTACATTAACTACTTTTATTATTACTACAGTACTTATGTTTTCTATAGTACTGCTAGACATACACAGTGCTGTACATTAAACATGTAAAATACAATTTCTACACAATAAATATTATGCTCTAATTAAATCAGATAAACAGGACAAATAGAGTTTCTCACAGAGAGAATGATTAAACAAATATGAGTAATTTACAAGTGAGTGGGAGTTAAAAGCAGCTTCGATAAAGTAGGCTTTTAGCCTATATTAGAATATTGCCAGAGACAGAACTTGACCTACTGACTTGGGTAGTGTGTTCCAGGCATACAGTGTAGCAAGATAGAAGGGACGGAGTCTGAAGCTGGTAGTAGAGGAGAAGAGTACAGATAAGAGAGACTTACCCAATAAATGGAGTTGTAAGGGAGGAGTATGAGAAGAGACCCTGAGGAGCTGCAGAATGAATCTGCTTGTAAGTCAATAAGTGGAGTTTGAACTGTATATGGAACTGGATAAGGAGCCAATGAAGTGATTTGAGGAGAGGGGTAATATGAGTATATAAGCACCTGCTATGGAGCCCCTAAATGGATCAGGGTGGACCTGCAAGTCACTCTGGAAATGCTAGGAGGAATATGCAGATGGGCTGCAAGACCACCTCGGCACCTGAAAGTAACTTTTACCACTTTACTCCTCCTTGAAGAAATGAAACCCTTCAGCATAATCCTTAATTAGCCAATATGGGCCAGGATCTAATTGAGATCCAATAGAAGAAGTCCTTGCTTAGGAAACCCTTATTTTCTTTTCAGGGTTTCAAAAGAATTAAATTTTACCATTTCTTCCATAAAACCTTGTATGGAGCAGCATTTTCAAACCTAAAACCAGTGGATCTGAATCCTAAAAGGTACTGATACTATTTTAGTAGTTAGATGAAGGACACATAGAAAGGGAGTTCCATGGGGAAATTTTTATGGACAAATCACTGCTGGGCAGATTAGATGGACCATTTTGGTTTTTGTGTGCCTTCATTTGCTAAGTTATGCAGATAAGGAGCAGACCATACAAACCAGATGATGCAAATATCAGTGATTTATTGAAAAATAATCAAATTACTCTATTTGCATCACCTGGTATGCATGGTCTGCTCTTTATCTGCATGGGTTTTGCGCTCACAGATCAATGCTTCTCATTGTCAATGTTAATTTGCTAAGTTACATCATGCTTTCCTGTTAATGTTCTAGGTGCATGCAACATATATTTTACACCTGTCCTCTCTTTTGATTTCCAGGATCTCCAGACAATTCAGGAGCTACAGCCACAGGTGGTATCGTCGGTGGAATTATTGCCTCAATTGTAGTTATTACTGCTGTTATCACCGTGGTGCTGATCTGCAAACAGCAGCAGAAAAACCAGACATCATGTGATGAGTATGTTACTTCAGGATGATATATTATTCCTATCCAGGGGGCTGCTATTTATCTGGATGCAAGTTCAGGAGAAGCTCCACAGGATGAAAATTCCTCTCTTATGAAGAAGAGAAGACTTTCCATGTTGGTGGTTGTTAGAATAAATTGGACACAAAACGCTGTGTGCTATAATGAGCAGAATATTCAAATTTATTTAAAAGATGTAAAAGAAAAATAATAACATTCTTTTGTATCCAGCGGAGAAAAGAAGACCCTTTGAAATCTCCTATACCTTTCTCCCAAAGAAAAGCTATGGACTCTTAAACATTTATACTCTCCCTGTCATCATTCTATAGCAATTAGCATACAATGGCCTTGTCAATAATGTAGCCAGGATTCCCAAAAATACAGTACTAAAACATGGCATACACATTATCTTTGCACGCACATCCTGTGCCTAGTACATTTACAAAAACATATATTTTTTAATGTAATTATTCAATTAACTGTATGTATTCCAGATAAAAGTAAAATACAGTGGTACCTTGGTTTACGAGCATAATTCATTTCAGAAGCATGCTCATAATCCAAAGCACTCATATATCAAAGCAAATTTCCCCATAGGTTTTCTATGGTGGCCCAGATGTGGGTACCTGCCTGAATGATGTCCAGGTGCCGCAGCCCCTTCAGCAGAGTCACTTCCTTCCATTGGGGTCCCCGTATAGCTGCCCCCTGCTTCAGGACAATGCATCTCCTCCGTCCTCCACCAGGTTGTACTGGTTCCTCACCGGCATGTCTCCCCTCCCCTCCCCTCTCAGCAGCACAGTCAACGAAGCCCCAACCCCTCTCTTCTACTGCTGGCACCGACAGCGAGGCTTGCAGGAAAGGACAGTCCCGGGCTGGTGGACATGGTGCATCCACTCCTCCTCAGTCCTTTATCACAGCCAGGCAACACGGAGAACAGTAGATTTCCCAGGCAGAGAGGAACAGACACCTTCCCTCTTCGTTGATTTCTAGGGCGTGCTCCTATACAGCCACAGTTCACCAGCACCTTCCCTCTCCGTTGATTTCTAGGGTGTGCTTCTATACAGCCACAGCCGCAGCTCACCGGCCCATGCTCATTGGTTAAAAGTGAGCACACATGGCTGGGGGTGCGACTGGCGGCAGAAGGGGAGGGAGTTGAGAGAAAGATTGCATGGAACGTAGGCACATGCGCGCGAGAAGAACACCTGACAATTGCCAAAGGGAGCATCCTGGGAGCGTCAGGAGTAGGGGAGACTGCTTCCGTTATCGGGACGGCGGACGGCTTAATTCACTCATGTATCGGGACGGCGCTCGGTTTGCGAGGTAATATTTGTGGGAGTGTTTTGCTGGTCTCGCAAACTACGTTACTCGCAAACCGAGGTTTGATTGTATAATGTAAAGTTTGGCAAAATCACTTACACATTAAACCCAGTAGGTGACAGTATTTTACTTTTTTCTCCTTATAACCTTTGAATAACTTTTATACCTGTTGACCTATGGGAACATCATTTCTGTACAGGCCTGTTTCCTGCTTTTTGTAGGAAATCTCTCTCGTCTTTTGCATGCATCCTTTTTCATTTGCAACTGTAAATGAACAATGGATTCTCATGATTTCATCTTTCCAGTACCAATCACAAAAACAACCTTTTAAAATTTCTTTACACAAGCTTGAGTGTAGATTTAGGAGTCCTTTTACTAAAGCACACTAGCCAATTTAGCACGCGCTAAATGCTAACTCAGTGGTTCTTAACCTTGTTGGAGGTACTGAACCCCACCAGTTTCATATGCGTGTTCACCGAACCCTTCTTTATTCCCTTAGTTTTGCCGGAGCTAGACTAGAATTACTCAACTTGGCATTGCAAATCATGCAATTAGGACGCTGACTCCCATCACGTTCCGTTATACATATGAATCCATATTGTACATATTCGTCCGACCACTTTCGTATTTTGCTCGACATAGTTAATAAGGGATTAAAATATTAAGATAGATATCACACGACGTACCATCACAACAGTTACAATTCGACTACTGTGCGCATCAAATCCCCTGCAGCACAGATAGGCCAAGCGATATTGCGTGATCACCTGCAGCCAATTATGGACAAGCGGGGCGTATCATCACGAATCATAAGCGCTTCGGTCACGTTCAATCTTCTATCAGTTAAATCACAAATTTTGATCAGGAATTGTTTGATGTATATAAGGCGTTAGTTACAGATTGATAGATCAAGAAACCGAGTACACGATCAGTCTTGATCAAAATCACTGAATAACTGATAGATGATTGAACGTGACCGAAGCGCTATATGAGTCGGAGGTGTGTTTTGACCTCCGCCGAACCCGTGAGACTGACTCACCGAACCCCTGGGGTTCGGTCGAACCCAGGTTAAGAACCACTGTGCTAACTTGTCCATAGAATATAATGGACGCATTAGCGTTTAGCGCACACATAAACGGCTAGCGCACCTTAATAAAAGGACCACTTAAAGTATATTAAAAATATTAATCTTTAATTACGTTTCATGCACTTTTCTCTAAATTCTCATTTGAATCCCCCAAATTTCAATCTACGTTATGTTCACTTGGTTTTGATTTATTCATGAAGCCTAGTATTATTTTAATCCAGCAACTCAGCTTTCATATCACCTGTCACACCTGAAAATCCCACAATTTCTCAATATTTTGTTCTGCAAACAGAGAAAAACCAGACAGCACGTGATGAGTATGTTACTTCAGAAGGATATCTTATTCCCTGATCTTTACTACAGCAAACCTGATTGTATCTCCTACATTCTTTTGGGGAATATTCAGAACCAATATAAATCTCTACTGGGGTTCCTCATTGCTGAGACACTAAAGCAAGTTAAGGCTGAATTTAATGCAAAAATTCATTCCCAGAGGGAATTTATGCTTCCAACAACTCCAGCAAAAAAAACATTCCATAGAGTTTTTTCCTACATGTGCCCCAATATTTTACCTATTAATATTTTTGTTTGTTTTCTATTTTTTTAGTTTGGAAGGTCCCCCGGCTTACAGACCTCCGCCACCAGAGTTGAAGCTGCAGTCCACAGAGGTTTGTCTCTTTCTCTATTGTCTTTGCCTTTAAACATTTGAAAATTACAATATCCACTATGCATCTGTATCTGGACATCTCTCTCTCTTTGCTGTTTTCTTTCCATGTGTCTTTTTGAATATTTCTTTCTAGATTTTGTGCTCTATTTGTCTCTGTTATTGTAATCTGAGGTTTATATATGGCCTTTCTGGTCCATCAGAGAACTACCCAATGTGGTCTGCACCAATACAATACAACGTAATTAGTATGAGTAGCGATGTGCATTCATGACCACGGAGGGAATGGAAGGAGAGATGTGGCATGGTGCTGGAGAGAGGTGATAGAAGGAGGAATGTTGGGCATGAGCATGGTAGGCAGGGATGAAAGATGCTGCACATGATCCACTGGATGAGAGGGGGAGAAATATTGGATGTAGCAGTAAAGGGAGGAAATGAGAAAAAGAGAGATGATGGATAGTGAGAGAGAGAGGGAGACATGTTGCATATGGAGGTGGAGGAGAGAGGATGCTGTGCAGGAGTGGAGAGGGGAAAAAGAGGGAGAATGATCCAGGATAGAAGCGAGTGAGGATGCTGTACAATGGGAGGAAAGGAAGAGAGAAATGCTGGACCATGTTAGGAGGAACCAATGGACAGCAACCACTTGAAGAATTTGCAGAAAAAAGAGAAACTGGGAAAAACTTGGTGGAAAAATAAATCTCCAGACAATAAAGGTTAAAAAAAAGGAATTTATTGACTGAAATATGTTAGCTTTGGGAAGTGTATATAGCAGATGTCTTTGTATTGTGTTCATAAGAAAAATAAATGCATTTCTGGTTTTATTTCTCCAGTACTGAAGTACTTGCTGACCCTTGCTGTGGCTGGTGGGAATCCCCAAGCACTGCCAACTGATAACTTCCTACAAAGGTGACCAGAACTTCCCTCCACCAAGTGTAGCAGTCGATGGCAGCATCCCTGAGCCACTGGGGTACCAGCTTCTGTGATTCAGGGATGTTACTGCTGCCTACCATGCTTGGCAAAAGGGACCCCCAACCACCTTCAGAAGAAATGCTCAGCTCACATAGCTTGAGGATCCTCATCAGCTGGAGTATTTATATTTTGTATTTATATTAGAGACTCTGGCAAAGACCCATTTATAAAGTATGTATTCTTCCCAATTAATATTTCCAAATTAATAAAGTGTCTTTGCTTATTTGTAAATGGGTCTCTACTAGAGCCTTTAATTCAGTAGCATAATTACATGAAATAACTACTTCTGAAGTTTATGGGGACGGGTTTGATTTCTATCCCTGCGTGACTCTCTAGGTCCAAGTAAAGGTAAAGGAGATGGGACTTGATATATTGCTTTTTCTGTATGGTTTGCACCAGTGTTTCTCAACTTTTTGAAGCCAAGTACCCCCTAAGCCTAACAAATACCAACCGAGTACCCCCGCCCAAGCTCCGCCCCTGACTCCTCTCCCATAATAATAGTACTAATTGTAATGCAATTTCTTCCATCCATTTTTCATATACACACAGAATATAATCTTATTAATACATAATGGTAAACATAAAATTAAAAAAACACAAACACACTGTACGAAGAAAAAATGTTAATTACCATTTATATTCGAGGGTTTTTCCAAAGAGTTCAAGGCAGATGACTTTAAAATATGCAATGTCACCTCAGTAACAACTATAGAAGAAAAAAAAATCATTTTTCCTAACTTTGTTGGCTGGTGATTTCATGAGTCTCTGGTTGCACTTTCTTCTGACTGTGCATCCAGTATTTCTTTCTTTCTGCCTCCTGCTGCTTCCTCTCCTCCAGACCTCATTCCATTCCCCAACCAACATCTCTCTCTGTTCCTCCATGAGTTCAACTTTTTCTTCCTCTCTTCTGCCTGACCCCCCACCGATTTCTCTCTGCCTCCCCACCTCACCCCCAAAGCCGACCCTGCCCCGACACACTCCATTCCCCCCTAACTTTTTCTTCCTCTCTCCCTGCCCTCCCCACTGAAGCCATCACCGCCGATTTCTCCCTGCTGCCCCAGCCCCGAAGCCAACCCTGCCACCCTACACGCTCCATTCCCACCCCCACTGCAGTAACAGAGATGGGCAGCACCTGCATGCGGCCAGCCCTCAAGCCTTCCCAATTCTGACTTTAGAAAGAAGGTTTCGGGCCAGCCAGGCAGCAATTGGCTGGCCAAGAACTACGTCTTCGACATCAGAATTGACGTTGGGGCAAGGCTTGTGGGCTGGCTGCGTGTAGTTGCTGCCTGGCCCATTCCTGTTGCTGCGGCATTGGGGGGGGGGGGGTTGAGAGTGCCAGGTAGCAGGGTTGGCTTTGGGGGTGGGGCAGAGAGGAATTGGCGGTTGTAGTGAATTCAACCGGGGGGGGGGGTGCAGGCAGGGAGAGATCCTAGGAGGTGGCAAGCTCACGTACCCCCAAATGGTGGCCCACTACCCCCCTGAGGTACATGTACTACAGGTTGAGAAACACTGGTTTACACAATCAAATCAGTTTACATATTTTTAGATAGGTCCTTATTTGTACTTTGGGCAATGAAGTGTTAAGTGCCTACCTTGGGCATTGAAGTGTTAAGTGACTTGCCCAGAGTCACAAGGAGCTGCAGTGGGAATTGAACTCACAACCTTAGGTGCTGAGGCAATCGAATTTACAACTTCAGGTGCTCTAACCTGTAGGACACTCCTTCACATGTCTCTTTCCTCTCACTTCCCTTTCTCTGGGAGGGGTCTCTTGAGGTCCCGGTGCCTTTCAGAGTAGGCAAGAGGTTTCTGGATGCTGGTTCTAGAACACTTTGAAAACTGGATCCCACCCATCTGGCGTTCCACAAGGGTTGAAATAGAAACAATATAACACACACCACTTCAACCAGAAAAGTGCATTTCATTACACAGGCCTCAGAACTGGAGCCTACGCGCAGTTGTGTTATCACAAACTAGAGTGATCAGCGTAGTATCTTTGCTCCTTGCTCCAATCATTGGCCACATATATAACTTAATTATTTCTTATTAATATTTTTAAATTTTTAAGAATTAAAAAATTATTTTTTTTAAATAAATTATCAACGTTTTAAAATTCGCACCAGTGTCTCTGCAATTTCAACCGCATTACTGTTATTTAATCATGTGCACTTCTCCAAAATTTTGAAAAAGTTGACAAACTACTTATCTCAAACAGTGCTCGTTTTTGGATATGCTTTTCAAGCAGTGCTTATCACACACATGCCGACGCGGCCAGCGTTTCGCGGACTTGTTACTTGTCCACTGCTTCAGGGCCAGCACTGCGGTATACAGCTCTATAGATTAGAAAAATTAAATTAGCTTCTTATACAATTAGAACCTGCTCAAACACACACACAGTTACTCACATCACTCAATTCAGCCGTCAAGATTTTCAAACCAGCCTAAAATGGCGACAACGTCTTTTATTTATACAAGCTCAGCAAATGACTTAGCAACGTCAGAGCTTCGTAACATGACTCCTCCCTCCTTGTTCATGCATAGATTCTACAAAAGAAATACACTACTTCCACCTAATAAAAGTGTTGCCACTCCATGTTTTTGTTTAAGCCCCTTGGGCTCAAGGTATCCAACCTGTGGATCCAGCGCTACTCACGTTGGGCCAGGAAGCGTCTAAAATCACCCCCTCGCACCCCCGGTGTCATAACTTCAATAATGACCACCTTTAAAGATGTAAAGTTGTGGCTAAAATGTAAAGTTGTGCCCCTATATTCCGATTTTTTATATTGCTTTTATGTTCAGTGAGGCGAATATTCAATTTTCTCGAGGTCTATCCTACATACAGCCTATCACATGGGCATTGTATTATATAAATTATCCCCGATGTTTTACAATTAGAATCATGTTTCAGACTATAATACTTCCCATCCCTAGGATTACAAAATGTCACAGTACACAACATAACTTCACACATTTGGCATGACCCACATTTCTGATGTCCCAGATGAACTGAATCCCCTATAGGTTTAGAAATGGGCAAAATTGAGGGGCACAGAATCTCTTTAAGATTGCGGTTCCTGCGATATGCTATCCTTAGCTGGTAATCCTTAAATGTCCCCGATATTTTTAGGATATCCCAATGTTTCCTAAGGGATCTAACTATTTGATAACTCTTACTCGAGTATGTAACCACACATTGTTCCCCCAGTTGTTGATCTACTGAGCGTTTAGGAGCAAACAAGCATCACGCTGACTGTAAAGTGCTCTTTTATAGGCCACTGAAACTATTTTGGGGGGGATACCCCGTTTGAAGAAATTTACATTTCAAATCATTAGCCTGTATCTTAAAATCAGTAATGGAGGAACATATTCTCCTGATTCTTAAAAATTGAGAATATGGTAGACTTCATTTAAGAGAAATAGGGTGAGCACTCGAAAAATGGAGGACCCTCATCGACGCTGCTTACAGTGTCTGGGACCGGATCACTTCCCGAAATCGTGCCGGCCTTGCTCCACTTTGATGGCGAGAGCGTTTAAGCGCCGCTGTCTGCTGTGGGAGTCCATGTTCAAGATGGAAGCTTCGTTGGATCCTTCAGCTTCGACATCGACATCGACTGGTGCTTCGACTCCGTCGACGAAGCCCGCTGCCTCCCCAGCTGCTTCGGGCCTCCTGAAACCAGCATCGTTCACGCCGGTTTCGGCCTCGACTTCGGCGCCGGTGCCTTCCTCCGTCTCGTCGGAGCAGGTATCGACACCTACAGTTCCACCGGTGGTGCTTAAAGTGCCGAAGGCTGGCAAGCAGAAGCACGCGATACCGAAAGAGCGCAGAGACCGTGCGGAAGGGCCCCCTTTTGGTGCGGATCCCTCCATATCGGCTTCGTTGAAGTCCCTTCTGGAGGCTCAGTTTGTGGAACTCATGCACACCATGGGACCCCGGCTGATTGCCTCGATCCAGGGTGACCTCCCGGTTCCGGTTCCGAGGGGTGGACCACCCCCTCCTCCTCCGCCGCGTCGCACGACCTCGTTGCTCGGCGAGGAGGAGCGGCGAGCGGTGTCCGGGTCCTCGAGGAGGTCCTCGGTTAGTGCTATGCCTCCTTTGGAACCGATTCCCTCGAAGAGGGCCTCCCTTAGTGACATGCCCCCCTTGGAGCCTATCCCCTCGAGGAAAGCCTCGTTTAGCGATTTGCCTCCATTGGAACCTGTTACCCCGCCCTATGACTCAGTGTGGCGTCCACCTTCGAGGCCTCCCAGTCCTGGGCATAGCAGGAAGCAGGACGAGTTCTTCCGAACCCCCTATCAAGCTTGGGCGGCGTCGGGGGAGGCATCGACTCTTCC
This sequence comes from Geotrypetes seraphini, assembly GCF_902459505.1. NCBI lineage: Eukaryota > Metazoa > Chordata > Amphibia > Gymnophiona > Dermophiidae > Geotrypetes > Geotrypetes seraphini. Next base: position 117,150,479 of record NC_047094.1, read on the forward strand.
GCCTCTGCGATCGACGGCATCGAGTCCGATCGGCTCTTTGGAGGCGTCTGACCAGGTTTCTCACAGACGGGCTCGATCCCCTTCCAGGCATCAAGAGGGGCATCGTTCCAGACACTCTTCGAGCATTCCTCTCGACACTCGACCGTCTCGCCTCAGAAGAAATTGTCTCGGATGGGGTATGCTGCTTCGGCTGGGTCTCCTCCTCTGGGCCCGGAGTTTGAGGACCCCGAGGTTTTCTACTCGCCCTGTTGCTCACAGGCCTCTATGGAGCCCGAAGCCTCGTCTTCTTCTAGTCCTTCTCGTAAACCGGCGACGGCGGACCAACTGTCTTTTTCCTCATTCCTCAGACAGATGGCGGATGACATGGACATTACTCTCGATGCTGGGTCTCAATACTCCAAGGAGTACCTCGATACCATGCACTTGCCTCGTCCTCCGGCCGAGTCCTTGCGCCTTCCTCTGCACAAGCTCCTCGACCAGACCTTCATGAGGTGCTTTGAGTCTCCTTACTCTATCCCTGCGGTCCCTGGAAAATTGGATGCTCGATACCGAACGGTGCATCATAAGGGCTTCGAGGGACCTCAGCTTTCTCATCAGTCCCTCCTGGTCGAATCCTCGCTCAAGCGGTCTCATCCTGGGCAGGTCTATGCTTCAGTACCTCCGGGCCACGAGGGCAGAACCATGGATAAGTTTGGTCGACGCATCTATCAGAATTCGATGATGACGTCCCGAGTCCTGAATTACAATTTCCACTTTGCTGCCTACTTGGAATTTTTTCTGCCTGTGCTTCGGAAATTCACACCATACATCGAGTCCCAGGCTAGGTTTGAGTTTGAGGAAGTGGTTGCTTCGCTGTCCCAGCTTCGTCTTCAGTTGATGCAATCTGCCTATGATGCTTTCGAGCTCTCGGCCCGAGCAGCAGCCTGCTCTGTGGCGATGCGCCGGTTGGCCTGGTTGCGGACCATTGACATGGACCCGAATCTTCAGGACCGCCTGGCAAACGTCCCGTGTGCGGGGGCGGATCTTTTTGACAAATCCATCGAGGCAGTCACGAAGAAATTGTCTGATCATGAAAAGTCCTTCCAGTCCATTCTTAGGCCGAAGCCTAAGCCTCAACAGTCTCGACCCTCTCGTCCACCGTTGATTTATCAGCGGCGTTATCAACCGAGGCAAACTCCGCCTGCGAGGCAACCGGCGAAGCGTCAGCCTCCTCAGAAGGGTCAGCCGAAGTCTCAGTCGCCTGCTGTCCCTAAGGCCACTCAGCCTTTTTGACTGTTTCGTCGAGGGCATAACCAACCTCGTTCTGCCTCCTCCTGTTTTTCCCATCGTAGGACGCCTCCATCATTTTTATCATCGCTGGGAGGCCATAACATCCGACCTCTGGGTCCTTACTATCATCAGGGAAGGATACTCTCTTCATTTCCATCGGGTCCCTCCGGACCACCCTCCAAGAGAGTATCCTTCCAGCTTGACTCAGACCGCCCTTCTTCTTCAGGAAGCTCAGGCTTTGCTCCGGCTTTGGGCCGTAGAGCCGGTCCCTATAGACCAATTGAACCAGGGGTTTTACTCCCGGTACTTCCTTGTTCCGAAGAAGACGGGCGACCTGCGACCCATTTTGGACCTCAGGGTCCTCAACAAATTTATCCTTAAAGGTAGAACATACTGCTAGTTTTAGGTATCATTCTGGACTCTTGTCTTTTAAACCCCAGATAAATCATATTGTAGAAACTGTTCTTTAGACTTCATCAATTATGTAATATAAAATAATTCTTTACTGATCAACACTTCTCCTTTCTTGTTCAGGCATTTATCTTACCTTACCTAGATCACTGCAATAGTCTTTATACTTTATAGAGAATGACACGGGGAAAAAATCTGTCCCCGTCACTGCACCGTCCTCGGCCCACCATCCTCTGCACCGCCCCGTCACCGCCGTTCCCTTCACCGCCCCGTCACCGCCATCTCTTTCACCGCCCCGTCACCGCCACTGCCATCCCATTCACCGCCCCGTCACCGTCCCCGTCTAGCACCCATCTTCTTCCCTCCGCTCCCCCATAGTCTAGCATCTGTCTTCTTCCCTTCCAGCGTCTTCTCCCCACTCTACCTCTTTAATTCGTTGTACGAGATATTCACTGCTATACTCTTCAACTCGCTGTACGTAAAGTTTCTCTTTATTTTTATTGTATTTACAGCTTCTTTTATTGTAAACAGTTTCTTAAATTGTAAACCGCCTAGAAGTCGCAAGATTGTTGGCGGTATATAAAAATAAAGTTATTATTATTATTATTAATTTCTATGTTGCACCTACTTGCTCCCATAATATTTATTTTCCCTCTTATTGCAGGAAGATAAAACTCTAGACACTGGGACAGAGGTCCTTTTGAAGCCAGATCTTTTTGAGCCCAGCAGTGTGGTGGAGAATAGCAACGGGGTAAGTGAGGAGGAAATGGTGGCAGTTGATAACTCTGCAATGTGGAAGTTAGCTCCTTATTAAAACAGCAGTGGGAAACTATCTGTTGTACTCTGTAGTTAAACTGCAAGAAGGAGAGGGGGAATGAAAAGGGAAGGTAATAGGCCCAAAGCAGACAAGTGACATTAACTCACTGCCATAATAACATTTACAAAGTTCCTCTGATTTTCAATTGAAACTTAAGACATAGACAAACAAGAAGAACAAATGGGGAAAGTGTGCAGATCATGGTTTGGTTTTTATATTTTGCCTTTAATAAATATAACAAATGAAACATAAAAATAACATTAACATCGCTCCAATGTGGTGGAACTCCCTTGCGAAGGAATTAAAACTAGAAAAGGACACCAAAAAGTTCAATAAAAGAATAAAGATGATACTCTTCAGTGTTCTCCCCAGAATTTTTTTCCAGTCGGGTGGCACGAAAAAGTAGCCGGTTGGGGCGGGACGAGGAAATTTGGTGGTGCAAATTTGGTGCTATGCAAATTACTCCTCCCTGCTTATGGTGAAGGAGTAGGAGCGGGAAAAAGGGTTGGTGCGCAGCCTGGAATGCTATGAAAATTACACCTCCCTGCTCACAGTGAAGGAGTAGGGCAGGGGTGTCCAACCTTTTGGCTTCCCTGGGCTGCATTGTACGAAAAAAAATTTTCTGGGGCCGCACTAACACTAGCTGATGAGCAAAAAAAAAGGCTGATCAGGTCCCAAATTTGCAATCACTAATATAGAAGATGTAAGTATCTAATAATAAACTTTCATTAAAGGGACACTATGGAGAGGAACCCAAAAAAGCAGTAATGCTTACCGTGACTGAGTGATCCTCCATGTGCACCGCTGACAGTGGGAGCAGCCACAGGCTTCCGCATCCCCACTCTGATGAGCAGGGATGTGCGCTCCTGGTTTTCCCATTCACTTCTATTACAGCTACAGTGAGCCTCTTCAGAGGTGAGCTCATCAGAGCGGGGATGCTGCATCAGCTGTCAGCAGTGCACATGGTGGATCGTTCAGTCAGGGCAAATATTACTGCTTTTTTGGGCTTAGGCTCCCTCAAAAATGAACATCTCCCCTGCTGTAGCTAGTAGGAATCCCCCCAAGCCTCACCAACTGATGGCCACCTCCTCCCCTCCAACTTCCCAAGTTCTGCAGCTGGCAGCAATATTGCAGAACTGCTGCCTTCCCTCCTCCCTGCCCCCCCCCCCTCCTTGGCTTTCATGCATGCATGAAAGCAGTGGCAGCTTGAGGATATTGCCATTGTCTGCAAAGCTTGGAGATTTCGGGTTGCCAGACTGGAGGAAGATGTCTTCAGGTGGCAGGGCTCGGGAATCCCCAATAGCTCAAGTATTTGTAAATTGCACTCAAGTGGGGAGAAACTGTGGTACCCATCCATTAATTTTGGGCTCCAGTCCCTCCCCTAAATCAGCTGTATATGACTACGCCACTGAATACAAAAATAATTGTGATGTACATATCCCATAGCTAACACATTCCAGTTAATAAATTCAAAATAAAACAATTTTTTTCTATCTTGTTGTCTGGATATTTTGTTTTTCCATCATCATGATTCCAGTTTCTCTTTCTGCTTTTTGTCTATCTTCAACTAATTCTCTTTCCAGTGTCTGCTGTTTATTTTTTTCTCCTCTCTTGTTCCATTCTCTCCTTATGTTTGTCTCCAGTGTATTGATTTTTCCCTTTCGGCTTTCTTAACTTTTTCTTTTTGCCTCTGTCCACTCAAATCTTGCTTTCTTTCTCAACCTTCTTTTTAAATGATTAGCTACCTCTCAATTCTCCATCTTCTCCCATTTCCCATCTCACTCCTTTCCCAGCCTCCTATTTCCTGCTATTTACTCCCCATTACCACATTTCTACCACTATGCTCACTGCTCTCTCACTCATCTTGTCATCTCCCTTTTGACCTCATTCACATGGCACACGACTTTCAGAATCCCCCCTCCCTCTCTTCATTGGTCAGGCCATAACTCCCTGTCCCTTTCTTTCCATCCCCTTTCTTTTCCCAGCTCTCTTCCCTCCTGCCCTCCCATGGGTCCATCTCTCCTCCTCTATCCCCATGGTCCAACATTTTGCTCCCTCTCTTTTCTGTTTTTTTTCTTCCCTCCCCCCTGATGCTGAACAATGAAATGGAGGGGGAAAAAAGAGAGATGCTGCATCTCTCTGCCTTCCATCCAAAGGCCTAAAATTTCTCCCTACCTCCCTTCCATCCCCAGATCCATCGTCTCTCTGTTTCTCTTCTCAACTGCCCCCCACCCCATCTCTCCTCCTACCTGCCTGCCTCCCTCCCCCAGGTCTACCATTTCTTCCTTTCTCTTCCCAACAGTTCTCCCTTCAAGTTGGAAATTTTACATATAGCCAAAGAAAACAGGCAATTAAAATATCAAGGGTCCAATATAATCTTTGTACCAGATTATTACTCCGGCCACAACTAAGGCAGCTCGGGGCAAAATATGGCCTCTTTTATCTGGCAATCATGAGGGGCACTCATGGAAATCATACTGTACAGTATAAACTATACAGGAGAGACAGGACACATAAAAAGGGTGGAGGAATAGCGCTTTACATAAAAGACTCCATACCCTCAACCAGGATGGAAACAACAGCAAGGGCGGATGGCTTGGAATCACTATGGGTTAAGCTACCGGGAGGAACTGGAGCAGACATAAAATTGGGTCTGTACTACCGCCCACCTGGACAACCAGAAGAAATCGACCAGGACCTGGAGGCTGAACTGAGGTAGGTATGCAAAAGCGGAAGTGTGGTGGTAATGGGGGACTTCAACTACCCTGGGATAGACTGGAATATTGGGCACTCAAACTGCACGAGGGAGACCAAATTCCTGGAGGTCACGAGGGACTGTTTCATGGAACAGCTGGTCACAGAACCAACACGGGGAGATGCCACTCTTGACCTAATCTTCAATGGACTAGGGGGACCCGCAAAGGAGATGGCGGTATTAGCCCCACTAGGAAACAGCAATCACAACACGATCCAGTGCAGGCTAGAAATTGGATCATCAAAGGTGAAAAGAGCCACAACGACGGCACTCAACTTCAAAAAAGGGAATTATGATGCCATGAGGAAAATGGTGGGAAAGAAACTCAACGGCAACACAAGGAAGATGGAGTCTGTAGAAAAAGCCTGGAACCTACTCAAGGACACTGTGCACGAAGCACAGAACCTGTGCGTCCCCAAGTTCAGGAAAGGGTGCAAAAAAAATAGAACAAAAAACCCAGTGTGGATAACAAATGCAGTAAAGAAGGCGATAAGTGACAAGAAAGCATCGTTCAAAAAATGGAAAAAAGACCAAACAAAGGACAACCAAAAGGAGCACAAAGAACACCAAAGGGAGTGTCACCAAGTGGTTAGAAAAGCAAAAAGAGAATACGAAGAGAGACTGGCGGGGGAAGCAACAAACTTCAAATCATTCTTCAGGTACATTAAGGGGAAGCAACCGGCAAGGGAGGAAGTAGGACCCTTGGATGATGGAGACAGAAAGGGAGTGGTAAAAAATGAAAAAGAGATAGTGGACAAGTTAAATGAGTTCTTCACATCAGTCTTCACGAGGGAAGACACAACCAACATTCCGGAACCAGAGGAGATCGTAAATGGAGACCAAGATGTTAAGCTGGTCAAATTAGAGGTAAGCCAAGAGGATGTCCTCAGGCAGATGGACAGGCTAAAGAGTGACAAATCGCCGGGTCCAGACGGCATTCACCCAAGGGTACTCAAGGAACTAAGGAACAAAATAGCAGAGCCACTTCGACAAATATGCAACCTATCCTTAAAAACTGGAGAGATCCCTCCCATAAAAGGGGAGGAGCCAACAGCGGGGATCTCACTGGAGCCAACACTCGGGCTTGCAGCAGGTAGCTGGGAGGGCTGAGCCGAGCACGTGGGAACCAGAGAGAGACCAGAGCAGAGAGGAGAAATATCGGGGAGTGCAGGGAGAGACCGGAGAGGAGAGGAGGAGTACCGGGGAGTGCAGAGAGAAACCGGAGAGGAGAGGAGCAGTACCGGAGAATGCAGAGAGAGTTCAGAGGAATGCAGAGAAAGATCGGAGGAGTGCAGAGACTGCTAGGACAAGGAGAAGAGAGGGGCTAAGGCGAAACGGGCAGAGTAGAGCCCAGGGGAAGAGGCGAGAGATAGCTCCGCCTACCCCCGATGTCATCAGCCAATCCATCCCATAAAAGGGGAGGAGCCAACGGCGCGCAGCCGTTCGGTGCGCGGCGAAGGCGAGCGGCAAAGGCGCTTGCCTTAGCGAGAGCGCCTTTGCGAAGGAGCCTTGAGAAGGAGCCCAGGCAGCCCAGCAGCAAAAATCTAACTAAGGTACTTTTCTTCTCTTCTCACTCTTCTCACTCTTCTCTCTCTCTATTCTTTCAGCTAGCTGCGCACCAGGCACCACCAATACGCACCGTGGGACATAGGAACAGGATAGAAGAAATGGAGGCAGTAGGAGCCCAGCAGAGCTACCCAGTATACTGGGTAGCATCGAATGTCATATGTATGACTACCTCCCCTCCGGGAGGCAGGTGTACATATGCAGTCAATGCCAGGAACTGGATAGCCTGAAGAAGGAGGTTGGGAGACTGCAGGTTCGAGTACAGGAACTGGAGGGACTCTGCAACATAGAGGAGCAGTGCTGGGCAACGGAAGACACCGCCAGAGAGGACCACATCACGGAGCAAGTTAGGGAATTCGAGAAGTTCATCGAGGAGGCCTGCAGGATGGTGGAGGCTCAGGACCACAAGCACATCAGGAGGGAGCTAACAGACGGACGACAAAATCCACCAGACGCCATGGGAGTAGGACCTTGCGGAGAATCTGGACAGGCAGATGAGGAGGAGACCCGACAAAACCTGGAGGAGGGACTAGAGGACTGCACCACCGATACAGACCTAAGACCAGAGAGACATTTGAAGAAGGGGAGATCTGCTATCTGGTGGGAGACTCAATCCTGAGAGGAGTGGACAGTCACATAGCTGGAGGGAGAGAGGACCGTCTAGTGACATGTCTCCCGGGAGCAAGAACGAAGGACGTCACCGACAGAATCGAGAGGATCCTGGAAGGGGCCGAGATGGAGGAGACAGCTGTAGTAATCCATGTTGGAACCAACGACGTCAGCAGGAGGGACTACATCAGGACTGCACTAACCGATCAGTTCAGGATCCTGGGGAGGAAACTGAAACTGAGGGCAAGGAAGATAGCCTTCTCAGAGATCCTGCCAGTACCTAGAGCGGACGCAAGGAGGCAGAGCGAACTACAAGCAATAAACGGTTGGCTCAGGAGATGGTGCGAGGAGGAGGGTTTCCTTTTTTTCACGGAACTGGACAACCTTCCTGGGAAAGAATAAGCTCTACAGGAGAGACGGACTGCACCTGAGCACGACTGGGACAAGGATGCTGGCACGCAACGTCCAGAGCGTCATTGATTTGGCTTTAAACTGAGGAAGAGGGGAAAGCCGACAGTCGATCTGACACATCGGACAAAAGTATCAAGTAAGGATACTGAGCAGGGACATTGTAAAAGAGGGCTGGGGACTGAGTGGGAACTTTTGGGAAAAGGACCTAAGGATACAACACAGGGGCCCAGGGCCATGGACATAGAGCAAGGACATTGTAAAAAAGGGATTGGGACTGGGAGGGAACTTTTGGAAAAAGAACCTAAGGACGCAATGCAGGGGACCCGGGCCAAAGATATTGAGCAAGGACACTGTAAAAGAGGGCTCAGGTCTGAATGGGAATATTTTGAAAATGGACCTAAGGGAGAATTGCAGGGGTCTAGTGCACGAATAAAACTGGCAAGCAGCACTAATAGAGAACAACGGATTCCAGAGGGACAACCAAAAACAGGGGAACAGGCTGAGGACGAAACAGACATACCACAGGAGGAGGATGACCGAGACGAGGCTTGGGGTCTGGCAACTCACGAGGGGGCCAGGAGCGCCAAACCACGAGGACATACAGCAAAAAAGACGAACAAATGGGACTTACTTTGCCTATACACTAATGCTAGGAGCCTAAGGGCTAAAATGGGAGAGCTGGAAATCCTAGCCAGCAAAAAGGGCATAGACATAATTGGAGTCACAGAAACGTGATGGACTATTGACAATGAATGGGATGTGGCTTTACCAGGATTCACTGTTGTTTCCATCCTGGTTGAAGGTATAGAATCTTTTATATATAGCGCTATTCCTCCACCCTTTTTGTGTGACCTATCTCTCCTGTAGAGATAGGTCACACAAAAAGGGTGGAGGAATAGCGCTATATATAAAAGATTCTATACCTTCAACCAGGATGGAAACAACAGTAAGGGCGGACGACTTGGAATCACTATGGGTTAAGCTTAACTATCAGGAGGAACTGGAGCAGACATAAAATTGGGTCTGTACTATCGCCCACCTGGACAAACGGAAGAAATCGACCAGGATCTGGAGGCTGAACTGAGGCAGGTATGCAAAAGCGGAAGTGTGGTGGTGATGGGAGACTTCAACTACCCGGGAATAAACTGGAGTATTGGGCACTCAAACTGCATGAGGGAGACCAAATTCCTGGAGGTCACGAGGGATTGTTTCATGGAACAGCTGGTCATGGAACCAACACGGGGTGATGCCACCCTTGACCTGATCCTCAACGGACTAGGGGACCCGCTAAGGAGGTGGCGGTACTATCCCCGCTAGGAAACAGTGATCACAACACGATCCAGTACAGGCTAGAAATTGGATCATCAAAGGTGAAAAGAACTACAACAACTGCACTTAACTTCAAAAAAGGGAATTATGATGCCATGAGGAAAATGGTGGGAAAGAAATTCAACGACAGCGCAAAGAAGATGGAGTCCGTAGTAAATGCCTGGACCATACTCAAGGGCACAGTGCACGAAGCACAAAACCTGTGCATCCCCAAGTACAGGAAAGGGTGCAAAAAAAAAATAGAACAAAAAACCCAGTCTGGATAACAAATGCAGTGAAAAAGGCGATAAGTGACAAGAAAGCATCATTCAAAAAATGGAAAAAGGACAAAACAGAGGAGAACCAAAAGGAACACAAAAAACACCAAAAGGAGTGTCATTGAGTGGTTAGGAAAGCAAAGAAAGAATTTGAAGAGAGACTGGCAGGGGAAGCAACAAACTTCAAATCATTCTTCAGGTACGTAAAGGGGAAGCAACCAGCAAGGGAAGAAGTGGGACCCTTGGATGATGGGGACAGAAAGGGAGTGGTAAAAGAGGAAAAGGAGATAGCTGACAGGCTAAATAAGTTCTTCACGTCAGTTTTCAAGAGGGAGGACACAACCAACATTCCGGAGCCCGAGGAGATCGTAAAAGGAGAGCAGGATGAAAATCTGGTTCAGCTAGAGGTGAGCAAGGTGGATGTCCTCAGGCAGATAGACAGGCTAAAGAGCGACAAATCGCCAGGTCCGGATGGCATTCACCCAAGTGTACTCAAGGAACTAAGGAACGAACTAGCTGAGCCACTTCGACAAATATGCAATCTATCCCTAAAGACTGGAGAGATTCCGGAAGTTTGGAAAATAGCAAATGTCACACCCATCTTCAAGAAAGGCTCAAGGGGAGACCCAGGAAACTACAAGCCGGTGAGCTTGACCTCGGTCCCGGGAAAGATGATGGAAGCGCTGATTAAAGACAGCATCTGGGAACACATCGACAACTATGGGCAGCTAAAGTCGAGCCAGCATGGCTTCTGCAAGGATAGGTCATGCCTCACGAACTTATTGTACTTCTTTGAGGGGGTAACCAGCCAGGTGGATAAAGGGGAATCCATAGATATCATTTACCTTGACTTCCAAAAAGCCTTCAACAAGGTGCCACATGAAAGACTACTAAGGAAGCTATGGAACCATGGGGTGCAAGGGGAGGTCCACCGATGGATCAAAAACTGGCTGGCGGACAAGAAACAGAGGGTTGGAGTAAAGGGACATTACTCAAATTGGCAATGCGTCACGAGCGGAGTTCCACAGGGGTCGGTGCTGGGACCGCTCCTATTCAATATATTCATTAACGACCTGGAGGCAGGAACAAAGTGTGAGGTTATTAAATTTGCGGATGATACCAAACTATATCGCAAGGTCAATAACATGGAGGACTGCGAAGATCTCCAAAAAGATCTGACAACACTGGAAAAGTGGGCCAAAAAGTGGCAAATGAGTTTCAACATAGAGAAATGCAAGGTCTTGCATATAGGGAAAAAAACCCCAATGTTCACTTACAAAATGGGGGGGATCAGCGCTAGGGGTGAGCGACCTTGAAAGAGACCTGGGAGTGATGGTAGACACAACATTGAAGGCGTCGGCGCAGTGTGCCACGGCCTCAAGGAAAGCAAACAGAATGTTGGGTATCATTAAGAAGGGTATTACGACCAGGACAAAGGAAGTCATCCTGCCACTGTATCGTGCTATGGTGCGCCCGCACCTGGAGTACTGTGTTCAGTTCTGGTCGCCGTACCTCAAGAAGGACATGGAGGTACTTGAGAGGGTCCAGAGAAGAGCAACTAAGCTAATAAAGGGCATGGAGGACCTCTCATATACTGACAGACTGAAAAAGCTATGGCTTTTCTCCCTGGAAAAGCGGAGACTTAGAGGAGACATGATAGAAACCTTCAAGATCATGAAGGGCATAGAAAAAATAGAAAGGGACATGATAGAAACCTTCAAGATCATGAAGGGCATAGAAAAAATAGACAGGGACAGATTTTTCAAATTAAGGGGATCAACAAGTACAAGGGGGCATTCAGAGAAACTGAAAGGGGAGAGGTTTAGAACAAACGCCAGGAAGTTCTTTTTCACACAGAGGGTGGTAGATACATGGTATGTGCTACCAGAGGATGTGATAAACAGGAGCACGCTACAGGGGTTCAAAGAAGCTTTGGATAGGTACTTCGAAGACAAAGGGATTGAGGGGTACAGATAAGAGTAGAGGTAGATTATAAGGATGGGATTAGAGGTAAGTTACAAAATTAATCAGGGACCACTGTTCAGGCACTAGGCCTGATGGGCCGCCGTGGGAGCGGACCGCTGAGCAGGATGGACCTCTGGTCTGACTCAGCGGGGGCAACTTCTTATGTTCTTATGACTGGAAAATAGCAAATGTCACGCCCATCTTCAAGAAGGGTTCAAGGGGTGACCCAGGAAACTATAGGCCGGTGAGCTTGACCTCGGTCCCGGGAAAGATGATGGAAGCGCTGGTTAAGGACAGCATCTGTGAACACATTGAAAACAATGAGCAGCTAGAGTCGAGTCAGCATGGCTTCTGCAAGGGTAGGTCATGCCTTACAAACTTATTGTACTTCTTTGAGGGGGTAAACAGCCAGGTGGATAAAGGGGAATCTATAAGGACATAAGAAGTTGCCCCCGCTGAGTCAGACCAGAGGTCCATCTTGCTCAGCGGTCCGCTCCCGTGGCGGCCCATCAGGCCTAGTGCCTGAACAGTGATCCCTGATTAATTTTATAACTTACCTCTAATCCCATCCATAAAATCTACCTCTACTTTTATCTGTATCCCTCAATCCCTTTGTCTTCCAAGTACCTATCCAAGTACCTTGACTTCCAAAAAGCCTTCGACAAGGTACCACACAAAAGACTGCTTAAGAAGATATGGAACCACGGGGTGCAAGGTGAGGTCCACCGATGGATCAAAAACTGGCTGGCGGACAGGAAGCAGAGGGTTGGAATAAAGGGACATTACTCAGACTGGAAATGGGTCACGAGCGGAGTTCCGCAGGGATCAGTGCTGGGACTGCTCCTGTTCAATATCTACATAAACGACCTAGAAGTGGGAACAAAATGTGAGGTCATTAAATTTGCGGATGACACCAAACTATACAGCAGGGTTAAAACCATGGAAGACTGCGAAGATCTCCAAAAGGATCTAACGACACTGGAAGAGTGGGCCAAAAAGTGGCAAATGAGCTTCAACATAGGGAAATGCAAGGTCATGCATATGGGGAAAAAGAACCCAATGTTCACTTACAAAATGGGGGGGATCACTACTAGGGGTAAGTAACCTTGAAAGAGACCTGGGAGTGATGGTAGACACAACACTGAAGACGTCGGCACAGTGCGCCACAGCCTCAAGGAAAGCAAACAAAATGTTGGGTATCATTAAAAAGGGTATCACGACCAGGACGAAGGAAGTCATCCTGCCACTGTATCATGCAATGGTGCGGCCGCATCTGGAATACTGTGTCCAGTACTGGTCACCATACCTCAAGAATGATATGGTAGTACTTGAGGGAGTCCAGAGAAGAGCAACTAAGCTGATAAAGGGTATGGAAAATCTCTCATATACTGACAGATTGAAACAGTTAGGACTGTTCTCCCTGGAGAAGCAGAGACTTAGGGGAGACATGATAGAAACCTTCAAGATCCTGAAAGGCATAGATAAAGTAGACAGGGACAGATTTTTCAAATTAAGGGGAACCACAAGTACAAGGGGGCACTCGGAGAAATTGAAAGGGGACAGGTTTAGAACAAACGCTAGGAAGTTCTTTTTCACCCAGAGGGTGGTGGATACATGGAATGTGCTTCCAGAGGCTGTGGTAGATAGGAGCACATTACAGGGCTTCAAAGAAGGTTTGGATAGGTTCCTAGAGGACAAAGGGATTGAGGGGTATAGATAGGTTATAGGGATAGGAGTAGAGGTAGGTTATAGGAATAGGAGTAGAGATATGTTATAGAGCTAGTCAGGGACCACAGCTCAGGCAATGGGCCTGATGGGCCGCCGCGGGAGCAGACCGCTGGGCGAGATGGACCTCTGGTCTGCCTCAGAGGAGGCAACTTCTTATGTTCTTATGTTCTTCTTAAGCGACTTGAGCACAAGATACCGGAGCTAGAAGGACTTTACACCACAGTGGACCCTATGAAGGCATTTGAAGACTTCAGGAGTGAGAGACACATCGAGAACGAAGTCAGGGAACTCGAGGAATTCATTGAGGAAGCATACAGGAAGAGGGTGGAAGAGAACGAACTCCAGATGAGAGATGAAGTTACACCAACACCAACATGGAAGGGGGAGCAAGAAGCAGGTGACCTTAAAGAAGACACCCACAGAGGAATACTGCACAAGGGGGAAGAATTGGATAATCGATGCCCAGAAGTAGAGAGAGCGAAGCACACCGAGGAGATTGACCTGAGACCGAAATGAAAATTGAAGAAGGGAAAGTCAGCGATCCTGGTGGGAGACTCAATACTGAGGCATGTGGACAGCCACATAGCAGGAGGAAGAGAGGATCGATTGGTGACCTGCCTTCCAGGTACAAGAACCAAGGACATCATGGACAAAATTGGGAAGATCCTGGAAGGAGCGGAGACTGAAGAGACCGCGGTAATGATCCACATCGGGACGAATGATGTCAGCAGGAGAGACTACAGAAGAGTCATGCTGATAGAACAGTTCAAGATTCTGGGAAGGAAGCTGAAGATGAGGACCCAGAAGATAGCATTCTCAGAGATCCTACCGGTACCGAGGGCAGATGTGAAAAGGCAGGAGGAACTACAATCAATAGATGCGTGGATGAGGAAATGGTGTGAGGAAGAAGGGTTCCACTTCGTGAGGAACTGGACAATGTTCTGGGGCAAGAGCAAGCTCTACAGGAGACATGGACTGCACCTGAGCGCGACGGGAACAAAACTTCTAGCAAACAATGTCAAGAGAGGAATAGAACAGGCTTTAAACTAAGAGGAAGGGGAAAGCCGACAGTCGACCTAGCGTCGACGATTCAGAAGAAGGTATCCCGTGAAGATACTAAGGGGAAAAAAGGCTGGAAAGAAACAAGGGACAAATTACAGGAGTCAACTAACCCACAAGTGGAGATTAGAAAGATTGTAACAAAAGAGAAGACACTAAAGACTGAAGCACAGGGAAAGGAAATGAAGACAACAAAATGCCAGGATATAAATTGCATATATACTAATGCAAGGAGCCTAAGAAACAAAATGGGGAACTAGAAGCCATGGCCAATGCAGAGGACATAGACATCATTGGAATCTCTGAAACGTGGTGGAATGAGGAAAACAAATGGGATACAGCACTGCCGGGGTACAAGCTCTATCGCCAAGACAGGTCAGGACAGAAAGGAGGAGGAATAGCCCAATACGTAAAAGAAAGCATACAATCGACAAGAATGGACACAGCGGAGACGACTAACAAACTGGAATTGCTATGGGTTAAAATACCGGGTAGGAAAGGGGATGAAATAAAGATGGGCCTATACTATCGTCCACCCGGGCAAACCGGAGATATCGATAAAGAAATGGATGCCGAGATGAAGCGAGAATGCAAAAGCGGTTACACGGTTATTATGGGAGACTTCAACTACCCCGGGATAGACTGGAGTCTTGGAAGCTCAAGATGCGCTAGGGAGACAGAATTCCTGGAGGCTATACAAGATTGCTTCATGGAGCAGCTTGTTAGAGAACCGACGAGAGGAAATGCCACTCTGGATCTAATCTTAAATGGGCTAATGGGACCTGCAAAAGAAGTGGAAGTAGTGGGACCGTTGGGAAACAGCGATCATAATATGATCAAGTTCAAGGTTGAAGTAGGAATACCGAACGGAAACAGAACCATAGCGACAACTTTCAACTTCAGGAAAGGAAACTATGAAGCAATGAGAGAAATGGTAAGGAAGAAACTTAGGAACACTTCCAAGAAATGGCAAACGGTAGAACATGCCTGGTCTTTTTTTAAGGACACGGTGAGCGAGGCACAAAATCTGTACATCCCCAGATTCAGAAAGGGGTGCAAAAAGAGTTGAACAAAAGACCCGGTATGGATGACTAAAATAGTGAAGGAAGCGATAGGCAATAAGAAAAATTCATTCAGGAAATGGAAAAAGGACAAAACTGAGGGGAACTGGAAAGAGCACATGAAGTATCAAAAAGAATGTCACCGTGTGGTTCGAAAAGCCAAAAGAGAGTATGAAGAGAGGCTAGCTAGGGAGGCACGAAATTTCAAACCATTCTTCAGATATGTTAAAGGGAAACAGCCAGCTAGGGAGGAGGTGGGACCGCTGGACGAAGGAGACAGGAAGGGAGTGGTGAAGGAGGAGAAAGAAGTCGCGGAAAGACTTAACATGTTCTTTTCGTCTGTATTTCCAAACGAAGACGCAACCAACATACCGGAACCTGAGCAATTCTTCAATGGAAATCAAGCAGAAAAATTAACATCCATGGAAGTGAGCTTTGATAATGTACACAGGCAGATAGAAAAACTTAAAACTGACAAATCCCCGGGTCTGGACGGAATCCATCCAAGGGTTTTGAAGGAATTAAAGGAGGAGATAGCGGAACTACTGCAGCAAATTTGCAACCTATCCCTGAAAACAGGCATGATCCCGGAGGATTGGAAGATAGCCAACATCACGCCCATCTTTAAAAAGGGATCAAGAGGTGACCCAGGAAACTACAGACCGGTGAGTCTGACCTCGGTTCCGGGGAAAATGGCAGAAGCACTGATAAAAGAAAACATCGATGAACATTTGGAAAGAAACGAACTTCTGATAACAAGCCAACATGGTTTCTGCAGGGGGATATTGTGCCTAACTAACTTATTGCACTTCTTCGAAGAAATTAACAAACGGATGGACAGAGGAGACCCCATAGACATCATATACCTTGATTTCCAAAAAACCTTTGACAAGGTGCCTCATGAGCGTCTACTCCGGAAACTGAAGAACCATGGGGTGGACGTAGACGTACATAAATGGATCAGAAACTAGTTGGCGGGTAGGAAACAAAGGGTAGGGGTGAAGGGCCACTACTCGGACTGGATGAGGGTCACGAGTGGTGTTCCGCAGGGCTTGGTGCTCAGGCTGCTGCTATTTAATATATTCATAAATGATCTAGAAACAGGGACGAAGTGTGAGATAATAATATTTGTGGACGATACAAAACATTGTAAACCGCTCTGAACTGTTTGTGGTATTGCGGTATACAAAAATAAAGTTATTATTATTATTATTAAAGAGGAATGTGAAGAATTGCAAAGGGACTTGAACAAACTAGGGGAATGGGCGGCGAGATGGCAGATGAAGTTCAACGTTGAGAAATGTAAAGTATTGCATGTTGGAAGCAGAAACCCGAGGTACAACTATACGATGGGAGGGATGTTATTGAATGAGAGTACCCAAGAAAGGGACTTGGTGGTAATGGTGGACATGACAATGAAGCCGATGGCACAGTGCGCAGCAGCCGCTAAGAAAGCAAATAGAATGCTAGGTATAATCAAGAAGGGTATTACAACCAAGACGAAAGAAGTTATCCTGCTGTTGTATCGGGCGACGGTGCGCCCGCATCTGGAATACTGCGTCCAATATTTGTCGCCGTACCTTAAGAAGGATATGGCGTTACTCAAGAGGGTTCAGAGGAGAGCGACACGTCTGATAAAAGGGATGGAAAACCTCTCATACGCTGAGAGAATGGAGAAACTGGGTCTCTTTTCCCTGGAGAAGAGGAGACTTAGAGGGGATATGATAGAGACTTATAAGATCATGAAGGGCGTAGAGAGGAACAGATTCTTCAAACTTTCAAAAAATAAAAGAGCAAGAGAACATTCGGATTAGTTGAAAGGGGACATTCAAAACGAATGCTAGGAAGTTCTTCTTTACCCAACGAGTGGTGGACACCTGGAATGTGCTTCCAGAGGGCATAATAGGGCAGAGTACAGTACTGGGGTTTAAGAAAGGATTGGACAATTTCCTGCTAGAAAAGGGGATAGAAGGGTATAAATAGAGGATTACTGCACAGGTCCTGGACCTGTTGGGCCGCCGCGTGAGAGGACTGCTGGGCATGATGGACCTCAGGTCTGACCCAGCAGAGGCATTGCTTTTGTTCTTATGTTCTTAAAGTGCCAGTTATTTGAAAAGATAAGTTTGGTAACACTATTTTTTGAAGGTTTTTAATAATATTTCATTAATCAGATCTTAATATAAGTGGTGATGAATTGTTACATTAGAATGTTTATATTTGAATATCTGTTTGGCACGAGTCAATTCGAATTTTGATTTTTACATGTATTAATGCACTTTTCCAGCTATTTGTTTACTTCGTACTGGCGTTTTGAATGCATTAACTTTGTAGATAAGTTGTTAACCTTTGGCAGAGGGGAACGTATGCAGATTGCCATTTTCATGGACAATAAGGCAAAGCTGGAAACAAGAATGAATGAAGAAAAGGAATAATATATGACTGCAAAGCATTCTGAACAGGAGCTAAGTAAAAAGAGCACCAGATTTATCATCAGCAATCCTCAAAAGCAGGGGATTTGTACTGGCCAGATTGAATCCTGGACCTTTGGCTGTAAAGGTGAAGATAAGGAGTGTAAAAACCAGGAGTTTTAGCTTTAATAATGACAGGACAAGAACGCTTCCAGTATATACAGTGGAAAAAAGAAAGAGGAAAGATAACTCTTGAATGATTGGCTCAATACAAGAATCCGTCGACCTTGGGGAAAATATTCGAGGGTAGAACTGCAAATGAAGATGAACTAATTGCAGATGGTCTAATCAGCAAGTGAGGTCCGCAAGTGCTCAAAGGTTTTTGAGAGTTCAATAAAAGTGAAAACCTGAATCTTTTCTTCTCAGTCCTGAACACAGCTGAATGCAGCTTATCTTCAGTTAAAGAAACAATGGGCAAAATTTAGCTGGTGTTTTCAGCACTTGCCAGGAAGCATTTTGGAGGCGTTGCTGAAGGAACTTGTGTGGATTGCAGTCCCGTTGATCTCACTAAGAAGTGTACAAATGGTTTCCATTGCTCTGTTACTAAACTGGAATATAGTATGGAGGCTATTATAGTGAAATTAATAGCAATCTTTGTGATGTAGCCAGTTCGGTATTAACTTTGAAGTTTTATATTTGGTAACATCTGGCTTTTAGCCTAATCTCATATAAATCTAATATTTACCAGTACTATTGGGAGCAAGTGGAGATCTCTGAATCTTTGCGAGTGACAATGGATCTCTGTGAGTGACATCGGAAAATGATGGCTGGAAGTGCTGAAGACTAACAGAATATAGAATGTTGAATGGTTGACAGATGAATGATATAAGTATTAAAAAAGGAGGAAGGAGAATGGGAGGGAAGAAGGGAAAGGGGAAGGAGGGAGGAAGGGGAATATTTTTGGGATGATTGTGTTATTGCAAAGATTTTTGCAGGTACATTTTTAATGGGTATTTAATGTAAGTAATTTAAAGGGGATGAATTTAGAAGAGGTTATTTAATTCATGTTTTTATGGGGGGATTTTTCATGATATAGTTGTATATAATATATTGGTATATGTTTTATTTTAAATTGAATATATTTGTGCTATTTTTTCATTATTAAACGCATTTTGATAAGATGGGGAGAGTTTTGGGTTATTAGTGATGTTACTAATATTAATTTATTAATGAATTAAACAAATTGATAACTATTTTAAATGAATTATTTATTTTATTAGTCATAAATTACATTGTTGTGGGGTAATTTAATTCAAACTTTATTCAATAATTACAGTGGTGCCTCACACAACGAACTTAATTCGTTCCAGGAGCAAGTTTGTTATGCGAAAAGTTCGTTATGTGAAACGCGTTTTCCCATAACAATACATGTTAAAAAAAATAATTCGTTCTGCAGCATAAAATATGCTAAGATGACATAAAAAAAGATAAATTTGTCAAAATGGTGAAAATGGTGGTCTTGCTGAGGCCAAACTCTTTGACGAGGTCACACTGTTTTACCCCACATTCACTCCTTCTAATTATTTCCCGCTTCATTTCAACAGAAATCACCTTCCTGCTTTTTTTAGAAGCCATGATATATAAAAAATATTGAGTTTATCTTAAAAGGACGACTGTATACAGTGAGAGAGGGCAGTTAAGCGCAGTGACTAACGACTGCCTGCGCGGAAGGATGCAATACATCGGCAGCTCGGGCGACTTCGTTGTGTGAAACGAAGTTCGTTGTGTGAAACGAAGTTCGTTGTGTGAAACGAAGTTCGTTGTGTGAAACGAAGTTCGTTGTGTGAAGTTCGTTGTGTGAAGTTCGTTGTGTGAAACGAAGTTCGTTGTGTGAAACGAAGTTCGTTGTGTGAAGTTCGTTGTGTGAAACGAAGTTCGTTGTGTGAATCAAGACATGAAGTTCGTTGTGTGAAGCGTTCGTTGTGTGAGGCGTTCGTTATGCGAGGCACCACTGTATATGTTAGACCTAATGAAAATTATAAGTGCTTAATTTTAGTTATTTAAGATGCTTTAGGTATAATTGTTTATGTGATCTTTTTGATTTATATAATTTAGGAAATATTGATTTGAGGGCTCTATTGAGAATAGAGATTAGTTTTGGGATATTAATTACACTTTTAACAAAGCATTTTAGGGGGAAAACATCATATGTGGTATTATACTCTGCTGTTTTGGATTATTAAGTTATATAGAATGTAATATTGTAATGTAATGAAAGTTTTATATAATAGTTATATCTTTATAGCTATATGAATTGTCCCTATTAATTCTTTAATAATAGTAGAATAATATAATAGTTCCAATATTAGCTGATGTTGTGACTAGAGTAAAGTATATTTTATAATTATGTAATCAAAGGGATGCTTATGGATAAAAGTTGGGGAGGTGGCTGGGTGGGACTTTTCGTTTGCTTGTCTTGATGTGCTTTCTCAAGCAATCATTATTTATGGGGGGTGTTGAGGGGAGGGTTAGGGTATATAGTGAGGGGTGGGGGAATGGATGTGTAATAGGATTTTTAGCTTACTATGGATGAAGTTTATTTTAGGTCAATTAGGTTGGTACCATATAGATAGAATAATAAAATGTCTCTGACAATATATTCATTAAATGTCAATGGCCTCAATCACCCTATTAAGAGAAAGAAAACATTATTTTTTCTGAAAAGGCAGGGGGGCGGATATATATTTTATTCAAGAAACATTTATCTGCAGTAGAATCAAGAAAGTTAGAAGGGGATTGGGTCAAACAGTGTTTTTATGCCCCTGCTGTAGGGGGAAAAAGCTGAAGTTGCTATCTTGGTACATAAAAAATGTTTGGCCACATTTAACATGATATCTGTGGATCCCTTGGGAAGGTGGATTCAAGTGAAAATGAGCTCAGGGAAAGATACCTTGTTACTGTTTAATATATATGCACCTAATTCGAATCAGGCTGAATTTTTTAAGAACCTTCAATAGCTGATATTACCATCATCTGCCTCCAATTTAAATTGGCAGGGGACTTTAATGCAGTAATAGATCCTGTACTGGATAAAAAACCTAGTAAAATATTAAAATCATTAGGTTTGGATACTTTGGTAAATTCTTGTGGTTTAAAAGATATTTGGAGGCTTCTTCATATCAATGATCGGGAATTTTCATTTGGCTCCCATGTTCATAAATCATTTTCAAGAATTGATTATGTGTTTATATCAGATAATTTAGTTCAGCAAGTAAAAAGGCAACAATAGATCCAATTATTTTATCAGATCATGGGGGTGTTTGGATTGAATGTGATATAGATGGACAAGAGAATAATAGACTTGTTTGGAGGTTCAATAAATGCATTGCTGGCAGATTCCAACTTTATGGAAGAATTTCAGTTGAAAATGAATGAATTTTTTCAGATCAATGCTTCGGAAGAAATCTCTATAGAAACATTATGGGATGCCTTTAAGGCCACCATGAGAGGACACATAATTTTATATTCAGCATATATTAGAAAGCAACTAAATAAAGACTTTCTTTTTTTTTTTTTTTAATTCTTTATTTATTAGATTATTCATTACAATATCTTTGTAACAAACATGCATGAATGAACACAAAAATACAAATGTAAATTCCTTAACGGGAATTAACATAATATAAGGAAACTATTTCAATCATATCCTAGTCCACATTAAAGCTGATCGCCAGTACAAATAAAACATCAAAGCAAATCTTTCTATCTACTATCTAGGAACAGGCAAATGGCTATTATATATATTATACATCATCCTCCTAAAATAAACTGAATATTAGGAATTACACTTTCAACAAAGGTTTCTCTTTAATAAAATCTTCTACCTGGGCTGGATCAAAAAACACATATTTATCATTTCCATATGATATCAGGCATTTACATGGAAATTTTAAGAAGAAAGTAGCTCCGACTGCCAAAACCTCGATTATGCAGACCTCGACTAGGGTGACGGGATAATCGTGCGCCAGATGCCAGCGTGCCGACAATCCATCGCCGACAATTTGGCGGAAGACAGAAGCGTGCGGGGGAAAAAATAATTTTTAAAGAGCTCCGACTGGGGGTTTGGGGTGGCAACCCCCCCACTTTATTGGTTAGTATTCACGCTGCCGTTGCGGGGGGGGTTTGGGGGTGAAACCCCCACATTATAGAGAAAACAGAACTTTTCTCAAAAAAAAATCAGAAAAAGTACTGTTTTCGCTATAATGGAGGTTTTCAACCCCCCAAACCCCCTCCAACCGCAGCGCGAACACTAACCAATAAAGTGAGGGGGGGTTGCCACCCCAAACCCCCGTCGGAGCTCTTTAAAAATTACTTTTTCCCCCGCGTACTTCTGTCTTGCGCCGAATTGTCGGCACTGGATTGTCAGCGCGCTGATGTCTTGCGCTCCACTGTCTATGAACCTTGACTAGGCTATGCAGACGACATCACCATTCTCCTTCCTTTTGATCAGCCAACGCCCACCATGACTGACACACTACACAGAACTCCAGAAACAGTGGCAACATGAATGAAAGACCACAAACTAAAATTGAACCCAGATAAAACAAAATTCATACTTCTCGAAAAAAATAAAACCCCAACCATAACAAACCTAGTAATAAACTCAATCGCATACCGCATTCAACCCACTCTAAAAACTTCTGAGAATGACGATAGACAGATGCTGCACCATGCAACCACAAATCAACAAAACAATACAGAAATCATTCATGGTCATGAGAAACCTAAGGCAAGTTCGAAAATTCTTTGACGGAAAACAATTCCAGCTCATGGTCCAGTCCCTAGTCCTAGGTCTCCTTGACTACTGTAACATCCTATATCTCCCTTGCCCTGCAACAATGATAAAACAACTACAAACAGTACAAAACACAGCTCTGAGACTAATCTATTCACGAAGAAAACACGACCACATCACCGAGGCATACCTCTACTCACACTGGCTCCCAATTCAAGCAAGAATACTATTTTTAAATTCTATTGTCTATTATTTAAATCCATAAATGGTGACAGCCCAACTGCCTAATGGTGACAACTGCCTAATCCAAACTACCACAACCAGACACATGAGAACCCAGACACCATTCACATACCCTCTAATCAGAGACATCAAATGGAAAAAAACTGTACGATGGCCTTTTAGCCACACAGGCAGCAAAACTAGACCACCAACTCTCCAATCTACTAATCACAACCCCAGACTACAAAACTTTCAGAAAAGAAATTAAAACCCTGCTAGTCAAGAAATCCATGAAGACTAACTAATACCATATGAAACATTGCAATCCTCTGAAGCAATCCGCTCTACTCTGTAACACCTCTGGACATGTCCAGAAATCCTCTTCTGTAATCTGTCTTGAACTGCAAGGTAAGGGCGGAATAAAAATCACTAATGTAATGTAACAATTTTTGCAACTTTCCAGCAGCTGACCATCCTTCTGATGATGCAAGCATAGATTTGGATGCGGAGCTAATGTTGCAACACAGATTGTTGCGAAATAATTGGCAGAGAAAACAATATAATGTTTGTTTAACATCACTCCAGACAAGCCAATCTCAGACATATTTCTTACCATTCAAATTTCGAAATGTTAGTATGCTTTCTGGAAAAACTTGGTGGATCTGTGGAACAAGCGTGCTGTGTGCCACCCTTCCTAAACTCGGGGTCCCTTCACCTGGGAGTTTGCTTGCCCACTGACCTTGTCATGGGTGTTAAGCACAGGCTGTATGCATCTGGAGTGAAACCTACCTGGGTTTCAGGGTTTCAAGATACAGGCTG
Organism: Geotrypetes seraphini; assembly: GCF_902459505.1. Classification (NCBI taxonomy): domain Eukaryota; kingdom Metazoa; phylum Chordata; class Amphibia; order Gymnophiona; family Dermophiidae; genus Geotrypetes; species Geotrypetes seraphini. The sequence goes on from NC_047094.1 coordinate 117,173,960, forward strand.
TCTTTCCCACCCCTGACCATGTGGCAAGGATCTGTCGGAAGTCATAGTCGGTGTCTAGCCGACTGGCAGTCTGAAGATCTTCAACTTTGGTCATTTGGAGAAGTTTCTGAGGCAGAAAATCCTTTTCCTCCATTCAGCTACTGTTAAAACTGCTGACAGGCAAGGCACTACAAAACTGTGAGTAACGCTCCATTATTTCCTATTGGAACTTTGGGGGTGGCTTGTTGAACGCTTTAAGTCATTTTGCACAGTTTCAGATGGTAGGGTTCAGGTCCCCCACTTCCCCAGACCCCAAATCGCTATTTTTTTTAGGGGGGGGGGCTTGTTTATGTTTGCCGTTTTTGGCGTTAATTCGCTGGTGGCAGCCATCTTGGATTATCAATTATCTTTTTTTCAAAGTTTTATTTCTGCCTCAATACCCCTCAATTTGCTTAAAAATAATTTGGGATGGACTCCCAGCCCCTAATCTGCTGGATGTGTGCATTGATGGCGCCAGATCCATGTAAGGGGAGTGGGAAGTCACTTCGGAATTCACCTCCTCTACATACTCTAGGGCTCGGGAGTCGGCCTGGGTCTGTGACTTTGGGAAAAAAATATTACCTAGCAGTTCTTCTGGAGTCTGGCGCAAAACGCCTGTGTTCTGAGTCTAGGGACTCTTTTGGTGGGGCACATGTGCCTCAACACATCCTTGCCATGGTTGCAGGATGTGGCTTTTCACCAAAATGTATTCGGCTTCTCTAGAAAGTGTATTCTACAGACCCCACTCGTTTGACACGACCGGCAAGCACATCAGGGCCTTCTCAGCCTGTTGCGCCAGTGGCAGAGCTTCCTGTTTGAGAACCCTCTCGTCCTGCGGTGGTAGATCTCAATTGCAGTAGTTTCCATTAAGATGATATGTCTCTGCTGTTTCCCAGCACTGCTTTTATTTTGGATCCGGGCGGGTCTAGTCATTTCGGTTGCCCTGAGAGTTCGGATTTGGGTGATGACCCTTCTGTACACAGACTTTTTATAAGCATGGTTCTGTTCATCTTTTCATTCCTGATGTTCTTAAAGAGCTCAAATTGGATCCTCCACCTTAAACTTCTCAGGCTTCGGTCATATTGGTTTTTCTGGATGGTTTTTAGGAAGTTTATAAGCTCTATATGCAGATCCCCGGGCGTTTATATTACTAAATGGGACTCTCTCTTCTCCCTTTAAAATATCGAGAGGAACTCGCCAAGGATGCCCTTTATCCCCGCTATTGTTTCTCCTCTATTTAGAGCCATTATTATGCACTTTGAAAAGAGATGTTCATGTTAAGGGTATTAGTATTAAAGGTCATGAATTGAAAGTACTGACTTTTGCTGATGATCTTATGCTGATTTTAACAGATCCAGAAAGATCCTTATCACATTTACTTGATGCTTTGGCTGAATATGGTTTTTCATTCTGATTTTAAGTTGAATTATCAAAAATCAATGGCTCTCCCTTTTCAAACTACATTACCAAAATGATGGATTGGTACTTTTCCTTTAACATGGACATCAGAAAAAATAGTATATTTAGGAATCATTAAGTAAATGTACAGCCTTTACTAGATAAGACTAAAACAAAGATTTTGACATGGAAAAATTTTCCTATATCACTAATGGGACACATTGCCCTTTTATAATATGATGATTTTACATGGATGGTTATACATTTAACAAATGTTGCCTTTAGCTTTTACATGACAAGTTGAGCCTCAATTGGATAAAATGCTTAGAGGGTTTCTGTGGCAAGGAAAACGATCTCGTCTCCCTTTATGTAAAATGACTTTATCAATTCATAAAGGTGGTCTTGGCTTGTTGTCTTTTAAGGAGATTTGTAGAATGGAGGAAAAAAAATCCTCAGAAGTCCAGAGGAGTTAATGCTATGGAGTGAGTGCTGGTGCATAGTTGGAATGCAAGGAACTGAAGCAGGTCTGTGTGAGTGTACTACATTATGTGTGATAACACTTCTTTTAAGGAATAAATATCTTTCCTTGGCAAAAAAAAAAAAACACCCCTTAATGTATTCATATCAATTCAATGTGTGATACAATAAAGAATGTAATTAAGCATAAACCAGCACTTATTTCCCAACAGGACCCGTTTCACAAGCAAGCTTCTTCAGGGGATCCAAGTGCTGTGTCTGAAAAAAACATAAGAACATAAGAAGTGCCTCAGCTGGGTCAGACCAGAGGTCCATCATGCCCAGAAGTCCGCTCACGTGGCGGCCCAACAGGTCCAGGACCTGTATAGTAACCCTCTATCTATACCCTTCTATCCCTTTTTCCTTCAGGAAATTATCTAATCCCTTCGTGAACCCCAATACCGTACTTTGTCCTATCACTCCCTCTGGAAGCACATTTCAGGTGTCCACCACCCTTTGGGTGAAGAACTTCCTAGCATTGGTTCTGAATCTGTCCCCTCTTAATTTTCCGAATGCCCTCTCGTTCTTGTATTTATCGAAAGTTTGAAGAATCTGTCCCTCTCCACTTTCTCTATGCCCTTCATGATCTTGTAAGTTTCTGTCATATCCCCTCTAAGTCTCCACTTTTCCAGGGAAAAGAACCCCAGTTTCTCTAATCTTTCAGCATATGAAAGGTTTTCCATCCCTTTTATCAATCGCGTCGCTCTTTTCTGAACCCTCTCGAGTATCGCCATATCCTTCTTAAGGTGCAGCGACCAATACTGGATGCAGTACTCCAGATGCAGGCGCACCATCGCCCGATACAACGGCAGGATAACTTCTTTCGTTCTGGTTGTAATACCTTTCTTGATTATACCTAGCATTCTATTCGCCTTCTTAGTGGCTGCTGCGCACTGTGCCGACAGCTTCATTGTGTTGTCCACTAATACCTCCAAGTCCTTTTCTTGGGTACTTTCACCCATTTCCAGCCCTCCCATCGTATAGCTGTACTTTGGGTTTCTGTTTCCTACATGCAAGACTTTACATTTTTCTACATTAAACTTCATCTGCCATCTCGTCGCCCACTCCCCTAGTTTGTTCAGGTCCCTTTATAAATCTTCACAGTCCTCTTTAGTCCTAACTCCTAGTTTGATGTCGTCCATGAATTTTATTACTTCGCACTTCGCCCCTGTTTCTAGATCATTTATAAATACATTGAACAGCAGCGGTCTGAGTACCGACCCCTGCAGAACACCACTCGTGACCCTCCGCCAGTCCGCGTAGTGGCCCTTCACTCCTACCCTTTGCTTCCTACCCTCCAATCAATTTTTGATCCATCTATGTACGTCTCCTTCCACCCCATGGTTCTTCAGTTTCCATAGTAGGCGTTCATTGGGTACCTTATCAAAGGCTTTTTGGAAATCTAAGTATATGATGTCTATGGGGTCCCCTTTATCCATTTGTTCATTCCTTCGAAGAAGTGCAATAAGTTCGTTTGGCACGATCTTCCCTTGCAGAAGCCATGTTGGCTTGTTTTCAACAATTTATTCCTTTCTAGATGCTCATCGATGCTGCCTTTTATCAGCGCTTCCGCATCTTCCCCAGAACCGAAGTCAAACTCTGTAGTTTCCCGGGTCACCTCTCGATCATTTTTTAAAGAGGCATAATATTAGCTATCTTCCAATCCTCCGGTTTGACGCCTGTTTTCAAGGATAGATTACAAACCTGCTGTAGTAGTTCCGCTATTTCCTCCTTTAGTTCTTTCAATACCCTAGGGTGGATTCCGCCCGGGCCCGGAGATTTGTCTGTTTTTAATCTATTTATCTGCTTGTATACGTCTTCAAGGCTAACCTCCATGGATGTTAAATTTTTCTGCTTGATCTCCTTTGAAGATTTTTTCAGTTTTTAATCAGTTATCAGATTTCATCGAAAAAACCAATATTTTACACCCAAATCAGACAGGCTTTAGGCAACACCACTCAACAGAATATTCATTACTAGGTATGACCACATCCATACATTATTTCTTAGATCACCACCAGTCAGTTCTATTAATTTCACTAGACCTTTCAGCCGCTTTCGACACTATCGACCATGAGCTTCTATTAAACAGGCTTCAATCTATTGGTGTTTCGGACCAGGTTTTTTCCTGGTTTCAATCTTACTTTTCCGATCGTACATCTTCCGTGTTATTCAATAATGAAATTTCTAATAATGTCTCTCTAACATACGGTGTTCCGCAAGGTTCAATATTATCTCCACTACTATTCAATATTTTTCTTGCACCACTTCTTACTCTATGTCAGTCCATCGGTTTTAATGTCTTTGCTTATGCCGATGACATCCAATTATTACATCCCATCGATACTAATAACCCTTTGGATATTTCAACAATAACCACGAAACTAGAAAAAATATCAGATTGGTTAAATTTCAATCGGCTTGCGTTGAACATAAATAAATCAAACATAATGCTCTTTCCCTGGAAAGATAATTTAAGTATTAATTCCCCAATCACTATCAAGGGCATCCCGTTACAAGAAGTCAAAAAAATAAAAATCTTAGGGATTATATTTGATAATAAACTCACTTTTCACGATCATATTAGCAGTGTCGTCAAGTTATCTTTTTTTAGGCTCAGACAAATTCGTTCTATTTCCCAATTTCTTTGTGAAAAATCTCTTAAAATTCTTATCCATTCTTTCGTTTTATCCAGAATAGATTATTGTAATTCTCTGTATAATGGTATTGCTCAAAAGGAACTTAAACGCCTTCAGATTATTCAAAACACTTCTATAAAATTGATTACAAAAGCAAGGAAATTTGACCATGTGACACCTCTTCTTAGGGAAGCACATTGGTTACCAGTCACCCACCGATTATCTTATAAAATATGCCTGCTTACATACAAAACTCTTCTTTTCAAAACCCCAGCATTCATTCACAAATATTTGATTCCATATACTACTAATCGAACATTAAGATCCACAGAACAACATCTGCTATCGGTCCCCTCTCTTAAATTCATAAATACTCGACGACAAGTTATCTTTTCTGTTTCAGCACCCCAAATCTGGAATTCTCTCCCTATCTATCTAAGGGAAGAAACAAACATAGAAAAATTCAAAGGTAACCTGAAGAGTTTTCTCTTTAAAGATGCCTTTTCTATTTAATCCTCTCTACACAAATTAATAACAATTCTTTTACCTCTAATCTTTTACTGAAGTACTCAGTTTTTTCCCTTCCTCATGTATTTTCCTTACCTGTTTTTTTTTCTATTTTTAACATATATTGTAACTTTTACCCCCCCTTTTCCTTATGTATCATGTTTTGTCTCGTTTTGTATTTTTTCTGTCAATAATGTGTTCAGTCTTATTTAGTATATGATTCCCCTTTTTTATTGTATTTTTAATAACATGTACATCGCTTAGAATGTAGATTAAGCGATTAATCAAACTTTTAATAAACTTGAAACTTGAAACTTGCTTGTATACGTCTTCAAGGCTAACCTCCATGGATGTTAAATTTTTCTGCTTGATCTCCTTTGAAGATTTTTTCAGGTTCCAACTCTAAGGGACTTCAATGCTGCTTGCAATTCCTTAATTGATATTGGCTTTTCTAAACTTTCTTTTATATGCTCAGGAACTTTCGGCCCCTTGATTAAATTTAAAAATTCCAATCCATCTTTTTCTTTATCTAAATAAGGCTCAGAAGAATACAGATCTTTCAGGTGGAGATGGTTTTACAGTAGAGTTTTATAAATCATTCCAAATTACTCTATTACCATATTTACTAAATTTATATCAAAATCAACTAACTAATGGTTGTATTACAGGTACCATGGCGGAATCATTAACTATAGTCTTGCCAAAGCCAAATAAAGATCCCACTCTGGTTTCAAATTACAGGCCTATTTCTTTAATTAATGTTGATGGAAAACTTTTAGCTAAAACTTTAGCAATACATTTGGGTAAAGCTCTCCCTTTTATTATTGGATGCATCAAACTGGATTCGTTGCTCAAAGACATTCTTGCATATGTTGAATTTATCAAAAGCTTTAAATGATCTGGCTTTTTCTGTATCCCTTGATGCAGAGAAGGCCTTTGATTGTGTTGAATGGACCTTCATGTATCAAGCGTTGGATTGGTTTGGTATTGGTTCAGGATTTATACAAATGGTTCAAACATTGTATAGCTCCCCTGTTGCTAAATTGTATATTAATAATAATTTCTCAGATGGCTTTAGGTTGCAGAGGGGGGTTAGACAAGGCTGTCCTTTATCTCCTCTGCTTTTTGATATTGTATTGGAACCCCTGTTACTAGCTATTCAGCAAGCAGATGAGATTCAGGTATTCCTCGTAGAGATCGGGAATATAAGGTCTCGTCTTACCCAGATGATATATTGCTCTATTTGAGAAATCCTGAGACAACCATTCCTTGCTTACTTGAAATGATTGAGAAATTTGGAAAATTTTCAGGTTACAAGATAAATTGGAGTAAAACAGAAATTCTTCCACTCAAATGTCCATTGTACAAAAGGTTTGTTTGATTCATTTCCCTTTCTATGGAGGGAAGATGGAATAAAATATTTAGGTATTTGGATTAAAAATACAATGGAAGAAACAATAAAAATAAATGTAAAATCGAATAAAATATTTAGGTATTTGGATTAAAAATACAATGGAAGAAACAATAAAAATAAATGTAAAATCGTTATTACAGAAGGTCACAGAAATGTGTGAGCAATGGAATCCTTTACATCTTTCATGGTGGGGGAGAGTCCAAACTATTAAGATGATGATCTTGCCTGTGGTTTGTTATCAGATGGGTATGTTGCCGGTTTATTTTCAAGGGCCCTTTTATAAAAAATTAAATAGTATTCTCATAAAATTTATTTGGCTGGGTAAAACTCCCAGAGTAGCCTTGGTATCTTTACAAAGGCCAATTTCAGAGGGACGGGTAAATTTTCCCAATTTTTATAGGTATCATCAAGCCTATATTTTGTGCCAGGGTATGTATTGGGTCCTCCCAGAGCTCATGGAAAAACTCCCAGATTGGTTGTGGCTTGAATGGCAACTCATGTCTCCTTTGCACCTTTGTCATGTGCTCAGTATCAAAATGCCTAGTTACAGTAAAGATAACAGAATATTAGCTGATACATGGAAAACATTGCATTATGTAAGTAATTTAACAACAATTCCAATTCACAAATCTACAAATCAATCTATATGGCTGAACTCCAAGATTCAAATTGGCGGAGAAAGGCTTGCCTGGAAGCATTGGATGATAGCAGGAATATGTTTATTAGATGATGTTATCTCTAATGGTAAAATGCTTGAATTTTCACATAAATATGGCCTTAATAAATCAGAAAGTTTTAGATGGTTGCAACTGAAGCATGCCATTCAGGCGGGGGTTCCCTGACTGGAAAAACCTTAATAATCAATATAGTATGGAGTATGCGTTTAGGCGGACTTCTTGGGTCACCAGGCCACCCAGTGGTATAAATTGCTGACTGGATTTATTAAAAAGAAACCAAACACTGGTCTGAGAGACATTTGGAGCATTGAGATCAAGCATCAAATTACTGCGTCTCAATGGCCACGAATTTGGACTTGGAGGATGAGATGTACAGTGTTGGCATCTGAGACAAACTTGGTTTTTTCTGTTACATAGAGCATTATGGACCCCTGTTCGGTTACAAAAATTGGATAGCTCTAAGTCTAATAAATGTTGGCAATGCTTGAGAGGGTTCAGAGGAGAGCGACGAAAATGGTAAAAGGGATGGAGAACCTTTCCTATGCAGACAGGTTGGATAGGCTGGGGCTCTTCTCCCTGGAAAAGCAGAGACTCAGAGGAAACATGATAGAGACTTTCGAGATCATGAAAGATATAGAGAAGGTAGAAAGGGACAGATTCTTCAGCCTATTGGGAACCACAAGAACAAGGGGGCACTCAGAGAAATTGAAAGGGGACAGGTTTAGAATCAATGCTAGGAAATTCTTTTTCACTCAAAGGGTAGTGGACACCTGGAACGCGCTTCCAGAGTTATAATAGGACAGAGTACCCTACCGGGCTTCAAGGAAGGATTGGATAAATTCCTGAAGAACACAGGGGTTGAGGGATACAGATAGAGGTAGAGATAAGTTATGAAAGGGCTTACAGAGAAGGATAAGGGGATTAAAAGGGCTTGGACGCCGATCACCTTACAGGTCATGAACCTGATGGTCCATCACAGGAGCAGACTGCTGGGCGCGATGGACCTCTGGTCTGACCCAGCGGAGGCAACTTCTTATGTTCTTATTATTCTATTGTCCATTTATTATGAATTTCTGGAAATCAATTTGGGACCAAATTAATTGTTTATTAGATAACCCAGTGGCATTATCATATGATACTGTGCTATTTGGTAGGGCAATGAGAGCAAAAAGTCAGATTTTTACAAATAATAATAAATTATTACTTATAATGACTGGGGTTGCCATTCAACAAATTACGTATAATTGGAAAAATTGGAGTAGATTAAATTATAATTTCTGGTAGATTTCCTTTTGTCATGTTTATAAAATGGAAAGATTTATTGCAATACAGTACGGTTTTTTCAGGAAATTTCAGGATGTGTGGGAGCCATTTACAAAGTATTGTACCGATTAGATGACATTTTATTTTTTTTTTTCCCCTTAAATTTACAAATTTAATTGTGAGGGGGGGAGGGGAGGGTAAATTTATTGTTACATATTGTATAAGGTATTGATTATATGATAAGAATGGGTGGGCAGGGTGGGAGATAAGAGCATATTATTTGTACCATTGATGATTATTAAGTGTTATATTTATTGTTAATTTGTTTGGATATATTGTTACACTTACTGTAAATTTGAAAATGAATAAAGAATAAAAAAAAAAAAGATTTTTTCAGGTTCCGGCACATTGGATGCGTCCTCCTTTGTAAATACTGACGAAAAAAAACATGTTTAGTCTGTCCGCCACTTCTTTTTCCTCCTTCGCCACTCCTTTCCTATCTCCGTCATCTAGGGGACCCACCTCTTCCCTTGCCGGCTGCTTCCCTTTAACATATCTGAAGAACGGTCTAAAATTTCCTGCTTCCCTGGCTAGCTTCTCTTCATATTCTCTTTTTGCTCTTCTAACCATGAGGTGACATTCTTTTTGATGCTTCCTGTGCTCTTTCCAGTTCTCACCAGTTTTGTCCTTTTTCGATTTCCGGAATGAATTTTTCTTATTGCCTATCGCTTTCTTCACTTCTTTAGTTATCCATGCTGGGTCTTTTGTTTGGCTCTTTTTGCTTCCTTTTCTAAATCTAAGTCATACATTGAATAAAACAAAGGACATAGCCATTTGGAAAATGCGTCAAGCACCAAAAAATGTAACAAAAAAGAAAATATAATTTGAAAAACAATAATGAAAGAACTTGGAAAAAATGCACCATAAAGAGCATACACTTATAGCACCCCTCTTAATGGTTCCCAGATAAATGGCAAAATGAAATGGTGCTCTAAAAAAATGCTGAGGAAAACCTCCACCCATTATTTGGAGGAAACAGTGAGAACAGGCAATCTGGAGCCCGGCAAAGGCTCACAACTGAACAACTGCTACTGCCAAATATCACTAGGAAAGGTGCAACAGAGCCACACTGGTTGACAAAAATATATAGCCATACTTTGCAATACGCTGTAACAGTACGAGGTGCAATTAAAAAAAAAAAATCAACAACACTGCCCATCCTACTTTATCTGCTCTAAATTTAAGCATGGACTCTTTCCTCTTCAAGATCCTGCAAAGTACATATGATGTGGATGGACTAGTGTTGAAAACAGTATATTGGGCTTGCTGGACCTTTCATTTGACCCAGTATGACAGTTCTTAAATTCTGTATGCATGTGTCTAGGCTTTGTTTTGTGTGAGTGTGCACATCTAAGTCTGGGTGTTGTGTATATGTGCATTTCTGGAGTTTACTTTTTGTTTGTGACTATGTTACGGTGAATTATTGTACACTGCAGACGCTGTACTCTTAACTGCCTCTGTCATAAAGATGCATTGGGCCATTTTTTTGGAGGGGGGGCTTAATTTCTCTGGAACCTCCAGTCTGAGCTGACCCATGTTTGATTTTTATATTTATTTTCCCCATATTTCTTCTTCATACTAAATTTGATTCCAGTCTGTTAAATTTTAGTTATTTTGTCACTTGTCAGCCAGACGGAGAGACATTCTTGACCCCTTATATTTAATGTGTGTTTTATCATTCCCTCTGTGAGAAATTTGGTGACCTTTTCTTTGTTTGCTTTAAAAATTCCCTAACTCCTGCTTGTCTTGTCTGTTTTGATTAGATTGTAAGTTCTAAGATTAGTAGTAGTAAGAATAAAAAAGAAATGAGAGTGGAATACTGTGGGTGGGAGACCTTCATCCTCCTATTTAAAGTGCCAGTGGGAAGAAGTTGACTCAGAGTATGAGATTAACTTAAACTAAACTAAACCTTAGGTTTGTATACCGCGCCATCTCCATGGTGATAGAGCTCAGCACGGTTTACAGGGATTGTAATCAGAAAGGAACTCCAGAGAAAGGGTTAGATGAAGATCGGAGGAAAGAAGAATGTTAAAGAGCTAGGATGACAGATGAGGAGGGAGTGATTAAATTTTTGGGAAAAGCCAGGTTTTCAGATGTTTACGGAAGGGTTGGAGAGCACTCAGGTTCCGAAGAGGGGAGGTAAGGTTATTCCAGAGCTCGGTGAATCTGAGGAGGAGGGAAGTCCCCAGTTTTCCTGGGTGGGAAATGCCTTTTAATGAGGGGAAGGATAGTTTTGATTTTTGGGTGGGTCTGGTGGTACTAAGATTCGAGGAATTCCAGGACTTATTACAGTAAAAATATAGAAGACAGCATAGAATCTAGCTAGGCACATTTTACTCTCATCGTACAGTTAATCACTGTTCATAAAGTAAGGGAGCTGGAAAGTGGCAGATATAGCTCTTTTGGGGGTGGATGGGGGAGCTTTGGTATCTTGTGAGTGTTGTATTTGAAGAGGCATCTCCTTGTTTTTTCATAATTTTCTGCTACCTGCCTGCAGGAACATCTCAAATACCGAGAGGTGCTGATAACTGAGGATTGCATGGATTTCCGGTGCATGCCCAACCCCAACATGGATGATGACTATCTGGAGCAGATCAACCCTATTTATAATGAATTGTCATACCCAGCCTCTGTTTCCTGTCAGGAAGACAAGGGTTTTGTTATGTCTAGAGCCATGTATGTCTAGCAAACTTCAGCCTGCATCTGCGCTCTGGTCTGTTTAGTTCCCACAGCTGCACACATCAATAAGTGGCTGTTATATTTTGCAAGTAACACCAAGGTGTCATAGAAGCATTCATCATCCTGGAAGTTATTGAAATTGCATGATGGAGAAGAGCCTTAAAACTTGCATTTCAGCTGGGAGTTATTCTGTGGTTCTGTAACTGATGAGGATAGAAAGGAAAGAAACAAAGCATTATGTTTGGTCTTGTGTTTTCTGTACAGTAAGAGGAAAAGTACCTCTTTTTGGCAGAGCAGCATTACACAAGCAAATGTCCAGCCTTGAGTGATTTTATTAAAACATGATAGAAGCTGCTGCACATATTTCCAATGGACTTCTTTTTTACAGAGATGCTTCAGTTTCTGAAAGGAATAGTCCATCTTGCCTTGTTTTGTTTAAATTTCACATAGTACCAATTTTACTCATAGCTGCTAGTATATGTCTCTAATGTAGTAAACCATTAGAAGCTGTACTCTCTGGACTATATAATGTTTTAAGATTAGGAATCTGACTTGATTTTAATACCACAGCTCTATTGGTTCTGGCCTCATGATATATCTGTGAACTTTTCCATAAACTGTAAATTACTTGTCTGTGTCTGGGTGACTTGTCCTTGGTGTTAAGAGATGCAGTGCCTGGGAAGGTAAATGACAAGAAGGTGACTTGATATTTAAAACTAAATCAATTTCCAGTTATCTTTTTGAGTCTCTTCACTGAGACTACAGACACCAAAAGCACTCAAGTTACTGGAAGTGAAAAAACTAGGCTGGATTTAGTGATTCAGAAATTATTAGAATCATATTTGTACTTTAAGGACTGTATAGATTGCAACATCTTGAATTGGTTTAATGTGAGTGGTTTTCCATTTTAATTTCAATATCTTTTGCTTCTATTGCTATCCAAAGACAGTATAAATCCTTAGCAGCCCCTTGCATCCTGGCTATGCATTTCTCAGTAAGGTTAACCCTAAGTAGAACCATTAAAGCAAAAGTTATTGATCCAGAGACCTTTATCTGCTCAGTAGAAATGAGAGAAAACAAGTCAAGCTTGTTAGGGTTTATGTAGAACTTAATATGTAGTTTACAAGTGCACCAAAATCTAAATAAGTTGGAGAAAAATCTTTAAACTCAATTCACAAATTAAACAATATAACTAATAAAGTGAATTTAAATAATAAACAATGTTTAAAAATCATTAAAAATGATTTTAAGAGTGCTCAGTGTGATATCTTATTCAAAACCAGCAGATTGTAAGAATGAAGATATATGATCTTTACATCATTGCTCTCACCTCCCTACCAGCCCTAAACATCTTGTTGAATATAAACTGTTCAAGCAAACTTATATGCTATTTAAAGCGAAACACGATCGGTGTTGAGGAAATGAGGAAATGTTGGACACTTTGCTTTAGCTTTCAGACTAAGATGTTTTAGCTACACGTTGATTTTCATTTTGGTTTTTGTGGTTGATGTGGAGACTCACTTTATCCAATACTATTTCCTAACCAGCTATAACAACATGGAGTAACAACATGGAATAATTCATTGCACTAAATAAGTTAACATCAACGAGCAGCCCTTAAAGACAATACTCTTTGAATAAACTCATTCATGAGTGGTGAACTTTACAATATCTTTCAATCAAATTGACATCTTGTGAATTCAGCTAAGTATTCATCTATATACATCTTTTATTATAAGTTTGCTTGAACAGTTTATATTCAACAAGATGTTTAGGGCTGGTAGGGAGGTGAGTGCAATGATGTAAAGATCATATATCTTCATTCTTACAATCTGCTGGTTTTGAATAAGATATCACACTGAGCACTCTTAAAATCATTTTTAATGATTTTTAAACATTGTTTATTATTTAAATTCACTTTATTAGTTATATTGTTTACAAGTGCACACCTATTTCATGTCTGTAAGCAAATTACTAGCTCACACTACTGACCTCTACAGTATCTTCAAAGGATTGTCTATGGGGAAATTGATGCTTATTTGGAAAATTATTTAGTGAATTATAAATGGTAGTGCCCCCATGGAAGAGGAGCAACACAACAATTAAATTCCCTTCACTGTTTAGGCGTATTAGTTGTACCTGAAGAGGATGAAAAGGAAAGAGACAGGGTCTCTTAAAGACTAGATCAGGGCTGCCCAAGTCCGGTCCTCGAGATCTACTGGCAGGTCAGGTTTTCAGGATATCCACAATGAATATGCATGAGAGAGATTTGCCTGGACTGCCTTCTTGGTATGCAAATCTCTCTCATGCATAATCATTGCGGATATCCTGAAAACCTGGCCTGCCAGTAGATCTCGAGGACCGGACTTGGGCAGCCCTGGACTAGATAACTACTGCTGGCTTTGTATGCTCCTTGTCCATGATGTTCTCTTGCCAGCATAAGGCTGATTTTGTACCATCAACTTAAATTTACAAAACTGCACATGTCATGCTATCAACTCATTATTGTGAAATTGATTCTGATCATCACAATCCAATGAAAACTACTGAATTTCTTTCACTTTGAGAAAAAGATTCATAGTTGTTATGCTAATAATGTGAATCATTTCTTTCTTTCTTTTTTTTTTTTGTTCAATAATTTTTATTGAAGATTTTTCAAACAAACAAAACATTGTGGTAAGAAAAACAGAAAATGCATGAATATCATCAGCTTGCAGGAAAGATAAGCAGGTGAAAAAGTACATGGCATGTTACATAGCAATATAACATACATTGCATGTTGCATAATAAAAGAAACATGGAAAACCAGGCTTAATGGCAAACAGTAGCATCGCAAGACAATATTTTAGACCATACTTTATTGAAAGATGGAAAAGTGTTAATCCTTTCTGCTGCTGCTTTTTCGTAATTGGCAAACAGACAGACAGTATTCCACCATTCATTATAGTTCAAGGAGAAGTCTTTCCAGTGGGACAATATGGTTTTAAAAGCAATCAGTAATAAGGCCTTAAGTAGTCTCACATTGTATTTATCCAATATTGTACTTGAAGCTATTCTCCCAAACATTATCATAGAATAGGAAAGGCTGTCAGTAATGGGAAGTATGTTACCAATCGTATTCCAGATTTCCGACCAGTAATGTTGAAGGCGTTTACAACAGAATAGCATATTATCTAGGGTATCTATACATTCATTGCAAGACCAACATATATTGGAAGTAGATGAAGAGACATTAGAAAGTTTGTAGGGAGTCCAATAAGCTCTATGATGAGAAACAGTCAATTGTTTAGTTGCCGCAGATTGTAGTGAGCTAGCAGAGCTGAGCCAAAGGTTTCTCCATTCAGTTGCATTAAGGTCAAAGGATGTGTCTCTAGACCAAATGTCGTATAGCGCATAAGGAGGTGCATATTTTGATTTCTTGAGGAGCTTATACCAGGTCGAGGCTTCACCCTTATTCGAGCCGAAGAGCTCACACCATTGAAGTATTGAAGGAGTAGCTAAAGTTAAGGGGACTCTAGACATAAGGGATTGAAGGCAATGGTGTAACTGGTGCCATTGAAAGAATTGGGTAGAGGGGAGATCATATTTGGTTATAAGTGAAGCAAAGTCTGTTAATTTATTGTCTTGCAATAAATGAGTAATAACTTTTAACTTTATTCTTATATACCGCCATACCCAGTGAGTTCTAGGCGGTTCACATTAGTTAAACATGGATTACATGCAGTTAAGAATTAGTTGAACAGATTTACATTAATTAAATATAGTTACATGCATCGTTACATGCGGATCACATTAATTAAACATAGTTATATGCAGTTAAGTAATAACTGAACAGAATTGCATAGAGTTAGGTGTTAAAATGAGCAGGGGTGCAGGCAACGGAGAAGATGAAATAAGGGAGTAGGATAAGGTGGATCGGGGGGGTGGGGGTGGGGTGAGTTGGAAGAAAAAGGGGGGAGGGGGGATTCTTTGGGGAGGGGGCCTTTAAGTGTCGTGGCGTTGGAAGAGGTGTGTTTTGAGTAGTTTTCTAAAGCTGAGGTAGGTTGGAGCCTCGAGGATTAATTGGGTTATCCATGGGTTTAGCTTGGCGGCCTGAAAGGCGAGGGTTTTGCCGAAGAATTTGTTGGAGTGACAGAGTTTTAGGGAGGGGAAAGCAAATAACTGGATTCTGCGGGAGTTCTTGTTTCTGTGATTCAGGATGAAGTGTGGGTTGATGTAGTTTGGGGCTAGGCCGAATACTGTTTTGTAGCAAAAACAGGCAAATTTAAATAGGACTCTGGATTCCAATGGTAGCCAATGAAGTTTGTGGTAGAAAGGGGTAACATGGTCCCATTTTTTCAAGCCGAATATAAGGCGGACAGCGGTGTTTTGGATCATTCTGAGTCTTCTGGTAGTTTTCTTCGTGGAGCTCAGGTAAATGATATTACAATAGTCCAGTATGCTGAGAACGGAGGATTGCACTAGGAGGCGGAATGACGTGTCGTCAAAATATTTTTTTATGGTGCATAATTTCCAGAGCACCGAGATGCTTTTCCTAACTGTAGTGTCGGTATGCTTCTCCAGGGTTAGGTGTTTGTCCAGTGTGACTCCTAGTATTTTTAGGGTTTGTTCGAGGGGAAAGGTCGATCCTTTTACTTGAATTGTGGTGTCTGTGATTTTGTCTTTGGGGCTAGCCAGGAAAAATTTTGTTTTGTTGGGGTTTAGTTTCAGTCTGTAGGATTGCATCCAAAGTTCTATCTGGTTGAGTGTATTTGAGAGGGAGGTGAGGAATTCTGGTGTGAAGCTGGATAGCGGGATGACTATTGTGATGTCATCAGCGTAGATGAAGAATTTGAGTTTGTGGCTATGCAGAAGATTACCCAGGGAGGCAAGGTAGACATTAAACAGGGTGGGGGACAGGGGGGAGCCCTGCGGAACCCCACAGGAGTTTTCCCAGCTGTATGAATAGGAGTCATTCTTAAATACTCGGTATGATCTGTTTCTTAGGAATCCCTGGAACCAGTTGAGGACCTGGCCGGAGATGCCGATGAATGCAAGGCAGTCTAAGAGAATGTTGTGGTCGACTAAGTCGAAAGCACTGCTCAGGTCGAGTTGCGCTCGATGCGAGTTGCGATCAATGCGCTGGAGTCCTGGCTAAAGAGTGTGTGTAAGTTGTCTAGTAAAGAGGCTATGATGGTTTCGGTACTGTGATCAGAGCGGAAACCTGATTGATTTTCATTTAGGATGTTGAATTTTTCCAGATATGTGGTTAGCTCGGTGTTTACCACCCCTTCAGTTATTTTGGTAAATAGTGGGATACTTGCAATTGGTCTGTAATTAGACGGTGAATTGGGTGGTTGTTTTGTGTTTTTTTATGATTGGGGTTATCGAAATGTGGCCCTGTTCTACTGGAAAGCTCCCTGTGGATAGAAGGCGGTTTGTCCAAGCCAGCATATTGGCTTTGAAGTGGATCGGAGCTGTTTTCAGAATGTGTGGGGGGCAGGTATCCAGTCTGCAGAAGGAGTTGGTGTATTTGTTAAAGTATTTGTTGAAGGTGTGCCAGTCGATGGTAGTGAATTGATTCCAACTTAGGTCCGTTCTGGACCCTGGGTCTCGTGTAGTCCTGTCTGTGTCTGGTAGGATTGGGAAGTCCCCGTGGGGGTTGGGGGAGGAAGTTAACGATGATCTTAGTTTCTGTGTCTTAGAGTTGAAGAAGTCTGCTAGGGTGTTAGCGGTTAATGAAGATTCGTCATCATGGTTATCGGTGAGTGTCTCTAGGTTGTAGAGGTCGTTAACCAGTTTAAAGAGGTTGCTACTGTTGATTGTGACATTTCTGATTTTGTGGGCGTAGAAATTTTTTTGTTTTTCTGTGATGAGGTTTTTGTAGTTTTTTAGTTTGAGTCTCCATGCTACTCTGTGCTCCTGGGTTCCAGATTTAATCCAAATTCTTTCTAATTTTCTAAGGTCCTTTTTTAGCAGTAGTAGCTCTGAGTCAAACCATCCCTCTTGATTTGGAGTTCTGATTCTACGTGTTTTTATGGGGGCAATTTCATCTAGAATGTTTGTGCTGTCTTTGATCCAGGAGCGTTCATTTTTTTATATACTTTTATACTTAAATGCAATTTTCAACTATTCAAAATAAGTTATATAGTAAAAGGTAACTTAGCTTCTTTCAATTAGTTATTTAGATCATGTTGTTTTGGATATGCTTTCTCCAGCGTTCAAAGTAGAACGCTCCCCTCTGCCAACGCGTTTCGCCGATCTTTATCAAGGCATGGGGCTCTAGGGAAAACACACAAAGCATACTATTAAAACCTACCAAAACCTACACAAAAGTTAGGAACATTTAATGATACAGGTATGTGCTTGATGATAACGTTTTTCAATATAGTAACTGAATAGTAATTTTCAAGTTTTTAATGGTAGGTTTTAATAGTATGCTTTCCCTAGAGCCCCATGCCTTGATAAAGATCGGCGAAACGCGTTGGCAGAGGAGAGCGTTCTACTTTGAACGCTGGAGAAAGCATATCCAAAACAACATGACCTAAATAACTAATTGAAAGAAGCTAAGTTATATAGTAAAAGGTAACTTATTTTGAATAGTTGAAAATTGCATTTAAGTATAAAAGTATATAAAAAAATGAACGCAAAAAAAGTACAAAAAAATATCACTATGATAAAGATATAGGGGATAAATGAAGAATTGACAGACCTTTGAGGTGTTTTTCACTTCAAGTGGTCAATCTGACACCCCATATCAGCATATTCTATATCACTGGAATTTTGTTATTTTGTTGATTTTGTCCTTGTTTACATCTAAGATCTGTGAGAATTTGATCCAGGAGGTCATAAGTTGGTCTAGTTCTTCATTTTGTTTAACAGTGGTTTCATAGTGGGACCAGAATTCGACCGGGTCGATCTTACCTCTGGAGGTGTGAGTTTTGGTGTTTCTTTTTTTGCTGTTTTTGGTGGTTTTTTGTTGGCCGTGAATGGAAAAGCTGTATAGTTTATGGTCGGACCATAGGGAGTCAGACCAGTTGTCTTGGTTCCAGAGGAATTTGGGATCGGTTTGCTCATTGGTGGCGAATGTCACCAGGTCTAGTTGGTGGCCTCTTTCGTGGGTTTTGGTGGGCGGGGGTTTGAAGTATCCTAGTTGGGAGATTAGTGACCAGAAGTCTGATATATCTGGCTGGTCTGTCTGCTCCAGGTGAATGTTGATGTCTCCGCATAATAGGTTGTATGGACTTGCTAATGAGTTAGTTAGTAGGCATTCTGCGAAGTCCTCCTTGGCTAAAGTCCATTTATTGGGTGGGATATAGAACAGTGTGATTGTTAGGGAGGAGGCCAATGACTTTGAGGTTAGTGAGATGGCTAGTGTTTCTGAGTTGGGAGAAGATTTGGAGTTGAGAGTGGTGCAGTTTAGATGGTCTCTGTAGATTATTGCAAGTCCTCCACCCCTTCCCCAAGTTCTGGCTAGGGATAAGATCTTGAATCCTTGGGGAAGACAATCTTTGATAATAATATCTTTATCTGAGTAAGAGACCAAATACCAGCCTTAATCCATGTTTTCCATTCTATGTGCTGGCCCTGTATCTTCATCTGAGGATTATGCCATATCGGAATCAGATATGTAGAATTCCATTTAATTTCTGAGATGTCTATTTCTAGTAAGGCAGATCTAGTCGAGCGTATGATAACATTGTCAACTTTAATATTAGTGGTAGGTAAAAAAGTCAAATAATATAATCGATCTTTCTCTACCAATTTATGCTTCAATTTTAGCCATGTGGGATAGGTCTGCTGATTGGGTTCCAGAAGCCAACGAGAACCTTGTTTAGCCAAGAAGGCTATGTGATAATCATACATACTAGGAAAGTTTACACCTCCATTTTCTCTTGAACATTTCAATTTCTTCAGTGCTATGCGGGGGACTTTATTATTCCATAGGAACTGTGTTAGTTTAGATTCAATCTTGGCATAAGTTGTAGGGGGAAGAAGAAAAGGAAGCAAAGGAAGCATGGATAGGAGATAAGTTATCTTCAGCGATATCACCATTTTAATTGAGTTTAGGCGACCCCACCAAGACAATTTCAACGGGGACCATTATTCAGTTAAAACTTTGATTATTTGGAATATGCGGTCAGTGGTATAATTCTGTATTTCTGCAATATCAGTGCCAAAAAAGACTCCTAAATATCTCAATTTAGTTGGAGTATATTTGAGGTTATGGTGAGTGAGAATGTCACTACACGGAAAGTTAAGTGGCATAACCTCAGTTTTTGAGATATTGAGTTTGTAACCAGAGATCTGAGCATATTGTTTGATTGTTTGTAAGATGTGTGGAATAGAGTTAAGTGAAGCATATATCAAAACATCATCAGCGTACGCAGAGAGTTTGATAGACAGATCATCTAATTGGAGACCATAGATGTTCGGGTTGTGTCTTATGGCAATCAACAGAGGTTCTAGCGCCAAGTTGAACAATAAAGGCGATAGTGGACATCCTTGTCTGGTACCCCTTGATGGCTAAAAGGGGGCAGAAAATATATAATTAATTCGGAGTTTAGTAGATGGATTTGAATAAAGTACTCCTACCATTTTGATAAACACTTCAGGAATGCCAAACCATCTCATTGCTTTGAAAAGAAAGGCCCATTCAACACAATCGAACGCCTTTTCCGCATCTAGAGCCATAGCGACCATAGGCACCTGGCATTTTTGAGCTTGAAGGATAACATGTGTAAAAAGTATTGTGTTGTCACTTGGCACTCTACCTATCATGAAACCATTTTGATCCGTGTTAATAATGTCGGAGAGAACAGAATTCAGTCTCATTGCAAGGAGTTTGGCATAGATTTTGGCATTTACATTTATTAATGAGAGTGGTCTGTAGTTGTGCACTTGCAGGGGATCTTTATCAGGTTTAAGCAGTACGATGGTTAAGGCTTCAGTGAAAGAACCAGATGCTGTTCCAGAGATGGACAGATGTGAAAAGTAGTCTGTTAGGAAAGGAAGGATGGCATCCCGAAAAGTGACATAGAATTCCGTTGTAAGGCCGTCAGGGCCAGGCGATTTCTGCTTGGCCATAGAAAGAAGAGCCTCTTCTATTTGAGATTGTGAGATTGGTACTGATAAAATCCACTGTTCCTCTTCATTAAGCACTGGATGAGGTAAGTCCTGGAGAAATGAATTGAATAGTTCTGTATTAGGAGTTTCAGAGGTATATAAGTCTTTGTAGAAAGCGTGAAAATGAGAGCAGATGTCTTTTGTGTTTAATAACAACTTTCCAGAAGCGTCCTTGATCGCTGGAATCGTGGTCTTTTCAGAGCGTAGTTTGAGGTAGGTAGCCAGGTGATGACCACATTTGTTCATCGATGAGTAATAATGAGCAGATTTCAGAAAGAATTCTTTTGAGGCTGTAGAGCTAAGAAGAAGATTGTATTCATATCTCAATTTATGCAGCTTAGTTCGAATACCCAGATTGTTCAAGTCTGCTAGGTGTAAACGTTCATTTTCCTTGATATGTTGTTCTAGGAGGTGAAGAGACAATTTATCAGTTTTGATTTTATTTGATACATAGGCAATGATAGTACCCGTTATGTACGACTTGAATGCATCCCATGTACATTGCCATGAGGTGTCTTCGACTTTGTTGTTGACAAAAAATTCTCTGCTATTTTTATTAGTATACTCAATAAATGATGAATCGGATAGAAGAGAAAAGAGTTGAATCTCCATAGCCTCTGAGCGCGTGATGAGCCCATCCCTTTAAAGGTGATCAATATTGCGGCATGGTCAGAAATTGTGATAGGATTGATTTCTGCTGACTCAACCTGTGCAGATAGAGAGTAACTAGTCAAAAAATAGTCAATTCTGGAGTATGAGGAATGTGGGGGTGAATAGAACGTAAACGTGGATTCTTTTTGATGTAGAAGTCTCCATGCATCAATGAGCTTCATTTGGCACATTAGGTCTTGTATACTTTGCCAGGATTTAGTTGTGCGATATTTCACTCGTGACTTTCTATCTATATTTGGATCTAATATCTGATTAAAATCCCCTCCTAAAACACAGGGAGTGTTTCCGAGGGAGGATATCAGGTCAGTTATAGCAACGGAAAAGCTTGGGTCATCTATGTTTGGAACGTAAATATTAATCACAATGAGAAGGGATGAATCAATTGATAAATCCACTTTTATCCACCTGCCCATGGTGTCTGTAGTAGGAGACAGTATCTTAATATCTGATCTGCGCCTGCTATCGCTGGTGAAAAAAGGGGCGAGTATGCCCATTTGGGAGATATTTTGAGAGACTCAGTTGCTGTAAGATGTGTTTCTTGATAGAAAACGTCAGGACAATATTGATCTGTGTATTTTAGAATTTTGTTTCATTTGATTGGGTTATTGAACCCTTTTACATTCATAGAAAAGCATTTTATAGACATGTCAGCAGGCACAATAGATATAACATTTGAAGTGGGATAATAGCTGCATGTAAGGGAGAGGGAGGCTCAATATTGTATACCCACTTGGCGCAGAAAGGCAGATCACTAATAAAGCATCCAGGAGAAGAGACATAGTGAGGTGATAATAACACAAGATGAGGAGATGATAATTAACACATGAATTCGTATGCAAGAATGTGCTAGAATGGTCTAAGGATTAACAGTTTGTATAACCAGGATAGCAGGGGAAAAAAACACAAAAAACACACCTTGTAGGTAGGCATTAGTAAGCAAGGGCAGAGTTTGTGGTTTATAATGCCACCTAACATACAGTATCTGCAGCAGCATGTTCAAACCAACACATATGACTAATAATATGAATTGTATAGAGAAGGAGAAAATCTTATTATATATATTCAAGCATATGGCATAAGATTGCAATAATACAGAAGCAACCTGGTCAAAATATAGTAAGATAGTACCAGAATTATCACTTATGTTCAGCATTGAAAGCTCCTGATGAGAATGTGAATAGTTAAGTGAAACTGACACCAAAAATTGAACATGCGTTACCAGCATTGCAACAGCCAGAAGCACAGTGAGAGGAGAAAAATAATAAAAGAAAAAGGGAAGAAGAAAAGATAAAAGGAACATGCCAGAGATTAACAAGTGTTCCTACAAGCGATGAAAAAACATTAGAAAGAGAAAAAACTCACACCACTCTAAGGGTTAGTAAGCGGAGGAAAAGGACATTATGAGAGCAGGGCAACCAGCTAACAAATGATTATTTTAAAAGGACACCATCAGATACAGTAAACTCAGTGTGAGCACTAATGAAAGGTATTAATGGAAAACAGCATGCTCAAACAGGAATTAACCCAGCAACATCTTAAAAATGAAACGCAGTTGTGATAGAGCAGCATTACCACCAAATACAGCGTAATTTAGTTCAGGTCTTATCAATGGCTGTAGGGGTCACAGATTCTAAGAAGTCAGCCAGGTCCGTAGGATTGAAGTAGTCTTTGGTGTTGTTGTGCGTGACCCTCATGCGTGCAAGGTATAGCATGTCAAATTTTGCGCCCATGGCTAGCAGTTTGGACCTGTAGGAGAGGAGTTGTTTTCTTTTCTTTGCAGATTCCTTGGAGAAGTCTGGGATGAATAAAAGTTTGTTTCCTTCATAGAGTCGGGAATGAAGTTTTGCCTTTTGCATTATTACTTGTA
This sequence comes from Geotrypetes seraphini, assembly GCF_902459505.1. Classification (NCBI taxonomy): domain Eukaryota; kingdom Metazoa; phylum Chordata; class Amphibia; order Gymnophiona; family Dermophiidae; genus Geotrypetes; species Geotrypetes seraphini. Next base: position 117,196,775 of record NC_047094.1, read on the forward strand.
CTTGCTGTTGACGCAGTAATGTGATGACAATTGGCCTTGGATATTTATTGTGCCTCACCACGTATTGCGTAACCGTAAAAACCATATCGAAATCCAGCTTCGTGTCTGCCAGTAGTTAAGGATTTGTGGAAGTAATACCGCCAGAAAATCTGTGATATCACAAGCTTCACGACCCTCAGGGAGGCCAAGAAGACGTAAACTATTACGTTTTACACGGTTGATCAAATCCTCAAGATGGGAGATGCGCAGCGTTTGTTTGTGGAGAAGCTTTAATGAGTCTTCCAACAACTGCATTCTGGTTTCCAAAGTATCCGTGTGTTGTTTCACATCGAGGAGTTCCTCTATGAAGTTGGTAAGATCATCTCTCATCTCGGAAATCTCCTGCTTGGTGTCGATTAATAGTTCCCGTATTGAGCGTAGTTCCTCCATTATGGAGGCCGACGATGATTCATCAATCTTGCCATCCGAAGTCTTTAGTGGAGAAGAGGGTTCGGCGCTCTTCCATTTGCTAGGTTTGGCAGAGGACATATTGCAGAGCAATATTGCGTAAGATTGTATACCAATTATTTGATTTTGCCAGTGCCAAAGTTTGAGTTTTGTTGTAAGGTTGCTGGAGCTCATCCCTCATGCATCCAATTACCGTAAGTGCCAAAACTTTTTTTTAATGTAGCTGACATCTTTCTCAGTAGTAGCTTTAGGTAAGCTACATTCAGGTATACTAGGGTCTCCCTAGGGAAATCAGAATATTTATGTAGTACTTGAGGCACTCGAAGTTTAAGTGACTTGCCTAAGATCACAAGAATCGAGCAGTGAGATTTAAACCTGGCTTTTCTTGTTGTAAGCCTGGTACAGTACTCTAACCATTATACTACTCTCCCACAAAACTGCAGTTACTTGCACTAGGTGCTATTCTAAGTCAAGTCTCAACAGATTTTCACTGAATCTAGAAATCAGCCCCAAAATCTAAGAGCCAACCTCTTTTATTTTTCTCTTCACCTCACACCCAACATCATCCATAGTGAAATTTGAGTGTATATTAGGGATCCCCTCCATGATCAGGGGTAGATCCTTTACAAACTAATTTTCTAAGACTTTAGTAAATCACTGCCTTAAGGTACCACTGCACATCAATGCAAAAAAAACTACTAGTAGTCTCCCTTCTGGAAGCTTGGAGGGGTCTAGGTCCGATTCAGACATATGGCGCTAGATGCCCAAAGTCAGCAGTGGAAAAATGCCCATTCTCGAAAAATACATCTAGAATTTTTTTTTTCTTTTTTTTCAAAAATCGTCTATCTGGACGTCCAGGCCATTGATCATCCAGACCGCCAGTGCATCTTTCTTTATACCACATTTTCAACCCAAAATTCATCTAAGTCCCAAACGCCCAAAACAAGACCATTTGGACATGTGATGGGCCAGCATTGTGATGGGCTGGCCACCCAGACATGGCAACAGAGCAGTGGGGCACCTTATATGTCACAAAAATGGCACCACATAAATATAGGCCCAAAAACAGACCTTCTAAAAACTGGATAATAAATGAAAACCTGGATTGCCTCTTCCTCACAGAAACCTGGTTAACCTCTGACACGGACCCCAGAATAACTGAAGTCTGCCCACAGGGATACAAAATAACAGTGGTCTGCAGAGACAAAAAAGAGGAGGAGGATTAGCAATTTTAACCAAAGACACCCTAACCCTTAATATAACTGAAAAAACATCCACCCCATACATGGACCTTTTAGCCTGCCAATTTTCAGGAACTGCACTAAAAGACACACTAAACTGCATGCTCTGCTACATAACACCAGGAAACTGGAATATTGTAAGACCTGAATTTGAAGACTTCATATATCAAAACTCAATAACAGCAGCATACAACTTAATCCTAGGAGATCTAAACCTACACCTTGAAGACCAATCTTCCAAACAAGTAGATAATTTTCTCTCATTTCTCAATGCCTTATCCTTCCAAATATTAAACTCACAAACCACGCATGAGAAAGGTCACCAATTAGACATTGCAGCCTTCATGATCCATCAACCATACAGAGCAGAAATTTGTACATCCAATGGATCATGGTCTCGCTCCCTCTGGTCAGACCACTACACATATACCTTCAACATCAACTGGACCAAAAACAAAACTACACCAAAAGCCAAAAAAGTAACCTACACATCACGTAAACAAATCGAACCCACCAAATTCTGGACTAAAATAGACAAAACAATCCAAGAATGCAACCCCAAGGATTTCATTTCACATTGGGACAAATTGAGCACCAACACCCTTGATGATCTAGCCCCATTGCAAACCAAAACTAGAACCAGCAGACGATCTAACAACGAAATACTAATACTCAAAAGACGAATGGATTGACAACGAACTACTAATACTCAAAAGACAATGTAGACAACTAGAAAGAAAATGGAGAAAAACTAACCTAGATCATATGAAAACTACCTGGAAAAAATTAACACTACACCAACCTAATAGGTACAGAAACCCAAGACACCAAAAAACTATTTCAAATCCTAAAAGTGCGCAGCAGCTGCTAAGAGAGCGAATAGAATGCTAGGTATAATCAAGAAGGGTATTACAACCAGAACGAAAGAAGTTATCTTGCTGTTGTATCAGGCGATGGTGCGTCCGCATCTGGAGTATTGCGTCCAATAATGGTCGCCATACCTTAAGAAGGATATGGCGTTACTCGAGAGGGTTCAGAGGAGAGCGACACGTCTGATAAAAGGGATGGAAAACCTTTCAAATGCTGAAAAATTGGAGAAACTGTGTCTCTTTTCCCTAGAGAAGAGGAGACTTAGAGGGGATATGATAGAGACTTACAAAATCATGAAGAGCATAAAGAGAGTAGAGAGGGACAGATTCTTCAAACTTTCAAAAAATAAAAGAACAAGAGGGCATTTGGAAAAGTTGAAAGGAGACAGATTCAAAACGAATGCTAGGAAGTTCTTCTTAACCCAACGTGTGGTGGACACCTGGAATGCGCCTCCAGAGGATGTAATAGGGCAGAGTACGGTACTGGGGTTTAAGAAAGGATTGGACAATTTCCTGCTGGAAAAGGGGATAGAGGGGTATAGATAGAGGATTACTGCACAGGTCCTGGACCTGTTGGGCCGCCGTGTGAGCGGACTGCTGGGCACGATGGACCTCAGGTCTGACCCAGCAGAGGCATTGCTTATGTTCTTAAGTCCTAACTGACACAAAATCCTACCTGACCATGAACAATACCCCCCCCTCAGCTACCCTACTAGCAGAACACTTCCAGAACAAAATTACAAATGCCAGAGCTACCCTAAATGACACCACAACCCACTATATTGAATGCACAATATACCCCACAGAAAAAAATTCTACCGCAGCAGACAGAATATGGTCCCACTTTTCCAACATACAATGGACCGAACTCAACAAATTCTACAAAAAGTACAGCCACGCATCCTGTGACCTCATCCACTGTCCACATACAATGGCCCGAACTCAACAAATTCTACAAAAAGTACAGCCATGCATCCTGTGACCTCATCCACTGTCCACCTTATCTCCTAAAAACTTCCAGAACAGAATACCGAGCTCTTCTCCTACAGTGGATACAAACTATGCTCACTAACGGCCTTTTCCCAACTGAACTTAGCGAAATCATCATCACCCCGATCCTAAAAGACCCAAAAGGACCAACACACCAACCTTCCAACTACAGACCCATTGCCTCGATACCGCTCTATATCAAAATAATAGAAGGGCTAGTAGCTAAACTCCTCACCAATTATCTAGAAGACCACAACATACTTCACCCCATGCAATCTGGCTTCAGATCCAACTTCAGCACAGAGACACTACTAGGATCCCTCATGGACACAGCAAGACAACACCTCAGCACAGGGGAAAAAAATGATGCTCATACAACTGGATCTGACCGCAGCATTCAACCTGGTGGACCATACCATCCTACTTCAAATTTTAGACACAATAGGTATCACAGATAAAGTATAATCTTGGTTTGAAGGATTCCTGAAATCCAGAACATACAGAGTAAAATTAGATAAAGAAAAATCAGATCCCTGGGCCAACCCCTGCGGCGTACCCAAGGATCCCCACTAGCCCTTACTCTCTTCAACCTCTACACTGCCTCCCTCGGCACCCACCTGGACAAACAAGGCATCATGTCCTATAGCTATGCAGATGACATTACAATTCTTGAATGGAGTTCTTTTCCTAATTGTTTTTAAATATATATTGTAAACCGCTTGGATCCTTTTTTTGGCTATTATGCGGTATATAAAGTTTTTAATAAACATAAACAAATCCTTTCAGAACAGCGCATTGAGCTGTACCCAGAAAGAAAGCAATGGTACCTCTGGCTTATCTGCCAGTACTATCGGTGTCGCGGCTTGCCCCGAAGAAGGTGACCTCAATGAGGATGCACATCTTGAGGTTGAGGCAAGTCAAAATTAGTTTTCCATAGAGCTAAGAAGTTTTGTCTCTGAACGTTGTTCAGTTTTTTGCCATTTGCCTTCCCACTCACGCATTTTTTTCTTAGTTTATATTTAAGTTTACTTCTTTTAAAAGAAAATAAAAAGAGGAACATTTTTTCCTCTCTTTTTTTCCTTGGGAGCTTCAGCCGCCAAAACCTTCATTTTTCCTCAGCCATCATTTTGTCTAATGCAGTCTTTTTGACCATTTTTCAGGCCACTAATGGGCTTTAAAAAAATGTATTGCAGGGTCAACTTCTCTTCCCAGCAGTTGGTGCTTCAAGTCCTTTTGCCCAGAACACCCAGTGGAACTTCAACAGGAAAGATTGTTCGGGACTAGCATGGGCATCGATCAGAAACCTTCGTCGTCAGACATCGACATCGGCATCAGGAGACATCGCTCCATCTTGTAAGCCATTTCAGAGCCACTAGCTTCCCAATCATCATCGTAGGTCACTTTGTATCGAGTCTTCAAGAGAAGGCACTTGTGCTTGTGGGTAGTTTGCAGACTTTCTTACGTTCTTAAAGTGGTGATGCCTCCCCTTTGGGCTACCTGCCCAGGAGCTTCCTGTCTTGCCCAGTTTGTTCTGCAGCTTCTCTGCGTGCCCATCTGCGATCTCTGGGTGTTTTGGTGCATCCGTACCTCGACGACTGGCTGATCAGAGCTCCCTCATGGAAGCAGGGCCGCTTGGTGGTTCACCAGGTGGTGTCTCTACTGAAGTGTCTCGGATGGGTGATCAATCTGAAGAAGAGTTGCCTTGTGCCGACCCAGGATATCCGGTTCAACATGGGTCTGAACTGGGTGTTTCTTCCAGAATCCAGAAAACTAAAACTCAGGAATGCGATTTTGAACATGTTGGCTGTCCCTGCTCTGACAGTACCTGCAGGTGTTGGGTCTCATGGTGACAACCATAGACATAATTCCATAGGCAAGAGCTCATCTGTGTCCTCTTCAGTTTTCACTTCTGTTGAGGTGGAATCCCAAAAGAGATGCACTGGGGATGAAGCTGCCTTGGTTGGCAGCGGCGTGCAGCAGTATGCTGTGGTGGTTGGACCCAGTCACTCTCTCCACAGGTCTGCGGGTTTTGGATTGGGTGACCTTGACTACAAACATGAGTCTCTTTGGTTGGGGAGCAGTTTGCATGTCCGTCCCAGTCCAGGGTCACTGGACACAGAGAGAGAGCCGATGCTCGATCAATTGGCTGGAGCTACAAGTGATCCGGTTAGCTTTGATACAGTTCCAAGTGAATCTCCACAGGAAGGCTGTCCATGTGTCCTCGGACAATGCGACGACTGTTGCCTATGTCAACCGTCAAGGGGGCACAAGGGGTCCCCGGCTGGGATTGGAGGCTCGGATGCTTTTTGCATGGGTGGAGCGTCATCTCTTGGCCTTATCCGCGGCTCATGTGGTCGGTGTCAACAACGTTCAGGGAGACTTCCTCAGTTGTCAGACTCTGGACCAGGGAGAATGGTTCCTGTCCGAGCTGGCTTTCAGGGCCATAGTGCGCCGCTGGGAGCATCCCACCTTCTATCTGATGGCGTCCTCAGTGAACAGGTGGCTCAGGTTCTGGACTTCCTGCAGGATGGCCTCAGGAAGGGTGTGGCAGTCTCTTCTCTCCGTGTTCAGATTGCGGGCTCTCCTGTTTGGGTCTGAGGCCTCCCTTGTGACTGCCTTGTCCATCGTGGAGCCTGAATTTGGTCCTGCGCTCCCTGACTCGTCTGCCCTATGAACCCCTGGATGCGATCTCTCTGAAAGATCTTACCATTAAGACCGTCTTCCTGGTGGCAATCACTTCTGTACGGCGAATATCGGAGCTTCAGGCTTTGTCATGCAGAGATCCTTTACTCTGTATTACAGAGTCGGCGGTGATTTTGAGGACTGTGCCTTCATTTCTTCCGAAAGTGGTTTCTTCTTTCCACATCAACCATGAAGTTTGGTTGCCAGCCTTTGTTCCTTTGGGTTCCAAGTCTCAGGACCGTGTTCTGCGGTCTCTGGATGTCCAACGTCTTCTCTTGAGATACCTGGAGGCCACTAACGACTTTCGTCTGTCGGACCATCTGTTTGTCCTGGCAGGCCCTGCGCGTCGGGGGTCCGCCTGCTTCCAAGACTACTATTTCGCGTACAAACTGTGGCCAAACAGGAGCGAACACGTAAAAGGAACCTGCTCACTGAGCCTTTAGCTAAAGTAGCACCCAACCACTGGTGAATCCAAGTCATTCGCTGAGCGGAGCCTGAAGAAGCTCCGAGCTTAGTTCAAGATGCTACAGAGTGTTTCATGCAAATAAAATTCAGACATTCCCAGGCCACAAAGTGGCCGCCGCAGATCGCCCTCCCACTGTAGCGGAAACAGAACGACGCTGGAGATCAAAATGCAATCATTAGTCCTGAACATCCTGCAGGACAAGTCCTCCATCTGAGGAAAAGGAGGTACGCTTAGCGACCTGAGCCATAGTTGAATCTATCGTCAGCGGGACCAGTCTCTAGTTGAAGTCCGATGCCATGGGATACAACTTTGCCAAGTTCAAGTATAAGGAAACCCTCCATGGACTCCCATACTTCTAACAGCACTTCTGCCAAAACCGCCGTGCAGCAAGGAGGCAGACAGCGGAGGCATAGAACTCCAAACTGTACATACTGTTGGAACCGCATTGTCTAAAACCAGGTTACGTGTTCACAGTAGCCCAAAAATAAAGACAGGCAGGCGGCTAGTCTTGAAGAGCCGGCACTCCGCCTGGCGATCTGTAAGGTCTTGGAACCCACTGGTCTGGGTAACACCCAGATCCACTAAGTTAGCCACATCTGCTGCTTCCGCCGAAGAAACAGGCGACAGCAACGGCACATACACCGAACCAGAAGCAAGGACAGGGACGAGCAGCCTGCTTTCTGGTACCCCAGTAAAGGAACAAATCGTCATGCTGGCATCCAAAAGTGGAACAGATTGTTATACTGGAGTCTGAGTGGGAGAAATAGGCAAAGCCCCTTTTACTCCTGGGTTTTTTTTTTAATTTTGTTTTTTACAGTCAGATACCTCAAAGCCCCAAAATCTGGTGAAAAACAGGCACCGGCAGCCAGAACCACTTTGTGCGTCTCAGATCTCACAGGAATAGCAGACTGTGGAGACGTTTTCCTGAAACTGCACTTGCGTTTCACAAAAACGCCATCCGCGCACAGTTTAAGCGCCCCGGATGCAGTAATCACTCCGGTGGAATGAAAGAGCATTAGGGCCTCTCAGGAGGAGTGGAGCGTGTGATCTGCTCATGTCTCACCCCCCCTCGTGGCCCACGGCGCACGGGATAAACGGCCACGAATCCAGCCGCCATCCGCCACATCTAAGGCATAAATCCACGCCATCCTGTCCTGAGGTGGCCATCTATGAAGTTTGGAGCAAAAACGAAGCTTCTAAGACCCAAAAATATACTTTTTAAAACTTTTAAGAAAATCCAAGATGGCCACCGCGGGTGCTGATTTTGACAGAAAAACGGCCGTTAAAAATGCAGGAAAACCCTAAAAATGGTGATTTTAGGATTTTACAGGTAGGGGGACCAGGGCATACAGGGAAACCCCCCAAAAACCCTAATTTGAAGCCCCCCCCCAAATGGCAAAGGCTGTGGCTCACAGACACCACAGACATGTGCTGCAATGCATTTCGGTGGCAGCCAGCAATACACAGTACAGGCATAGGGAGATCATTACCTCAGGAGCTGATTAAACTGGATATTTCAGACTTCTGGCCGCCTCAACTTCCCTGTCACCTCAGATCACGACCACCAGGACCCCTCAGGGAAATCAGGAAAGATGCGCGGTGCGGTTCTGATCCCAGCGTACCTCCTCGGAACCGCAGCAGCCTATGCTCTACCCCTTTGCGGACGAACCAGGGGAGAGATGGCTCCCGAACCTGGAGACCCGATTCAATCTGCAGGCTGTCCAGAGGGCTTACTGCAGTTTCAGGCTCACAGAGCACCCTCCAGAAGCAGACAAACTTTAAAATGTCTGCGATCTCCCACCGAAGGATCACTCGCACAGAATTGATCCTCAGCACGAGGGCAAATCCGCGGTACCAAAGAAAATAAAAGACTAGGCATTGCGAAATAAAATCACACGCAGAAGAAAACTAGAAGTTCTCAGCAAGGCTGCAGAATCAAACTGAACTTCAAGGGGAGTGGCCGCACAGGTGACATCGCAGAGGGGGTTGGTGTTATTTTTAAGTTCTGCAGCCAAGGCTGGAATGGATACATTACCTGATAGTTCAGACTCCAGAGGGATTGTACAAAAATGGGCTTTAAAAAACGTATTGCAGGGTCAACTTCTCTTCCCAACAGTTGGTGCTTCAAGTCCCTTTGCCCCGAACACCAAGTGGAACTTCAACAGGAAAGATTGTTCAGGACCAGCATGGGCATCGATCAGAAACCTTCGTCATTAAAGACATCGATATAGGCATCAAGAGACATTGCTCTGTCTTGTAAGCCAGTTCAGATGCCGCCAGCTTTCCAATCAACATCGTAGGTCACTTTGCATTGAGTCTCCAAGGGAAGGCTTGCAGGTAGTTTGCAAACTTTCTTAAGTTCTTAAAGTGGTGATGCACTTTTAAAGATATCCGTACCAGGACTCCGTGGATGATATCACCCACATGTGAGAATATGCTGCCTGCTTGTTCTGGGATAATCATTAATTATTAAGCAGAAGTAAAGATTTTTTTTTAAAAACTCTTTATTCATTTTAAGAACCAACACAAAGTGCAACATATTATCAAACAGTTTACAAAATAGACAGCACTCAATTCCATCAATTGATATAACAAGTACATATCCCTGCCCCCTCCCCCCCCCACCCTTTCATACAGTATAAAAACAATCAAGAATAGCACAAATGGTCAAAGTAAACAAATTACAATTCAAAAATAAATTAAGTACATATCCCTTCCTGGATGTGTATAATCAACGGGCAAAACTAATAATCAATCTTTACAAAATTTTGTTAATGGGTCCCAAATTTCTTTGAATTTCAGAGTGTCCCAATTGTAGTGCACTCATATATTCAAATTTATAAGTTTGGCACAAGGATTCCCACAAAAAAGTATAGTTTAACCTGTCCCAATTTTTCAAAATAAGCTGTATGGCAACTCCCGTCATGATGAGAATTAGTTTATTGTTATATGGAGTTATTGGACTCATGGCCATCAATAATGTACCAAACAGCACTGTATCATACGTCAATGCCAATGGAACTTCCAGTATTCTATTTATTTGACCCCAAATGGATTGCCAAGTATCAAGGGACAAAAGAGCAGCAAATGATCCAGTGTCCCTATATCGAGACAGTGCCAGCATCTATTTGACTTAAAACTATCTAATTTTTGTAATCTAAGAGGGGTCCAAAAACTTCTATGCAACAAAAAAAAAAACACCATGTTTGTCTCATAGATGCTGACGCTATACATCTCATCCTCCAAGTCCAAATTCGTGGCCATTGAGACGCAGAAATCTGCTGCTTTATCTCAATGCTTTATCAAAAACGAAACAGACCTTGTTGCGTTTAAGAAAATTTTAAAAACATACTTATTCCAGGACGCATTTGACTTATAAAACATAGTCATTTTAGGTTTCCGTACTCTTCTTTTTTTCATCTTAACCCATTACTACCCAATGTGTTTTTACCCTTTGATGTCAAACTCTAACAGATAACAAAATTGTAACTTCTCCCCTTTCTTCCCACCCCTTCTTGTTCGTCAATCTTTGTCGGTCTCTTAAGTGATTTTTTGTAAACTAAATGTATGTCTGTCTATTAAGTGATTTTTGTAAACTAAATGTATTACCACACTCTGATGGTTTTTAACTGTACATCGCTTAGATATTGTGATAAGCGATTCATCAAATAAAGGTAAACTTGAAACTTGAATGCTCCAAATGTCTTTAAGACTAGTTTTTGGTTTCTTATTCAAAAATTCAGATATTAATTTATACCACTTGGCTGCCTGATGCCCCAGCAAATCTGTCTGGAAGCACAGGCCCGACATGCTATACTGAGTTTTTAAGTTGCGCCAATCAGGGAACCCCTTCTGAATGGCCTGCTTCAACTGCAACCACTTATATACTTGAAACTTTGGGCTCCTTTTACTAAGATGCGCTAGCATTTTTAGCGCATGCACGAAATTACCGCGCGCTAAACCGTGTGGTACGGTTCTAGAATAATGCCAGCTCAATGCTGGCGTTAAGGTCTAGCACATGCTATTCTGTGTGTTAAGGTCCTAACACACCTTAGTAAAAGGAGCCCTTTGCAATACCAAATGTTTGTTGCAGTCATGAAAAGTCATGCATCTTTCCATCTGATAACATATCATCAAGTGTGCGTATGCCTGCCTGCAGCCAGTGCTTCCAGAGGATCTTAGACTCACCAATTTGAATCTTGGAGTTCAACCACAAAGACTGACACGTGGATAAATGAATCGGAATAGGTATTAAGTTATTAAAAAATTTCAATGTCTGTCATGTAGCAAATAAGATTCTATTGTCCTTATAAATCCTAGGTAACTTGATACTTAAAATGTGACACAATCGCAATAGGGACAGGAGTTGCCATTCTAATATTAACCAATCCGGAAGATGCTCCATGAGTTCAGGAAAGATCCAATACATACCCTGCTGCATAATAAAAGCTTGATGGTATCTATAGAATTGGGAAAATTTACCCCACTCGCCACAATTGGTTTTTGCAAGGACACTAAAGCAATTCTGGCAGTTTTACCCAGCCAAATAAATTTAGTGAGAATGCCATTCAATTTCTTATAAAAGGATCCCTGAAAATAAACTGGCAACCAGTGTTCCCGCTAAGCTGCGCTGGCGCACGCTGGCGCACAAAATATTACATCGCAGCGCACAAGTTTCACGTCACAGCGCACACTCGAGCGGAGGTGAGAGGAAGCGGCGGCGGTCTGCCCTGATCGCCTAAGATGCAGCAGCGGCGGCTCCTTTCATGATCCCCGTAAATTACGGGGATGCCGCCGCTGCTGCATCTTAGGCGATCAGGGCAGACCGCCGCCGCTTCCTCTCACCTCCGCTCGAGTGTGCGCTGTGACGTGAAACTTGTGTGCTGCGATGTAATATTTTGTGCGCCAGCGCACGCCAGCGCAGCTTAGTGGGAACACTGCTGGCAACATACTCATTTGGTAGCAAACTACAGGCAGAATCATCATCTTGACAGTTTGGACCCTCCCCCACCAAGAAAGATGTAAAAGGTTCCAATGCTCACACATTTCTTTGACTTTCAGCAATAAAGATTTTTCATTTACTGTCATTGTGTCGTCCAGAGTTTCATGATACCTAAATACTTTATACCCTCTTCCTTCCGAAGGAATGGGAATGAATCAAATAATCTTTTCATACAATGCACATTTAGCGGAAGAACCTCTGATTTGCTTCAATTTATTTTGTATCCAGAGAATTTACCAAATTGATCTATCAATTCCAGTAAATGCGGAATGGTAGATTCAGGATTCTTCAAATGAAGTAAGATATCATCTGCATAAGCAGAGATCTTATATTCCCGATCTGCATAAGGAATCCCCTGTACCTCCTTTTCCTGCTGTATAGTCAACAACAAGGGTTCCAGAACAATATAAAAAAGCAATGGAGATAAAGGACATCCTTGTCTAACTCCTCTCCCCAGACAAAAACGTTCAGAAAATGTGTCATTAATATATAGCCTGGCAGAAGGGGAACTATACAAGGTTTGAATCATTTGAATAAATCTGGATTCTATACTAAACCAATCCATTGTTTGATACATGAAAGTCCATTCCACATGATCAAAGGCCTTCTCTGCATTCAAAGAGACAGAAAAGGCCAGATCATCCATTGTTTTTGCTAAATTTAGCATATGAAATGCCAATCCCTTATGCTGCCAAGTTCCGCAATCCAGAGGTAAAGATTTTAGGACAAGTATGCATGAAAGCAATTTGGATACAATAATATGTAAATTTATCTAGTGCATATTAACAAGAGATATCCTGAAAACCCAACTGATCTGTGACACTAGATTATCAGCAAATAGAAACTTCCACAAAGAAAAACACTTGATATGGAATTATTAGCTCAATCTCAACAATTTAATATCACTAGTCAGTTTTTGCACAGCAGAAACTTTCTAACAGTTGTAAAATGATGCTATATACAAATTTTCAAAGAAGGTTTCCTCCATGTGTTCCTAGGTTGGTATGTTGTTATCAAATGGATTAGATGAACCAAAGTGGCTTTCCATTTTATATCTGTGGGGAAGTCATTTGAAATGAGATAGAGCATTTTAACAAAACGTCCCATTTTGTTTTCTTGTGCTTAGAAAACAAAATGAACAAAAGCCAGTATAGGGCCTGAATGTCTACTGAAAAAAATGCAGATTGTGGGGTTAGAGCCCTTGGCTTTTGGAAAGCTCCTTTATCTGCCAAGCCTTCAAGAAGTAGTTATTTCTCCATTCCTACTGTTTCTCACATGGATCCAAGACTGCTACATTTTGAATGTGTGAATGGATGGCAAATATTCAAAATGGCACAAGCTTTATGTCAGTTGGTACTATTTTAACAAGCTACATCAGTGAAATAGGAATGACTAGGGATTGTTTCTATCCCTGGAAGACTTGGCAAACCATCTCATTTTGTTTTATTGTGGGATGGGATCTCAAAGAAGTGCCTTGTTTTATTTGCAAGGTATATTTATTTTTTAGGGGATGACCTCTTTTTGTATTGTTTTCCATTTCTTTTATATTGCCCCATATTTTTTAATTTTAAAATAAGCAAAGCAAAATGAATTTTAAAAAAAATTAGAAACAATAAAATGGAAAAAAAAATTGAAACATATCCCTACTACTTAATACATCTGGCAAATAGAAGGTTGTGCAGTGCCACCATTGAATAAAGGTTACATTTCACATGCTTATATTCATTATCTTTTTTTATAAGTTGATGCTATCTTTGATATAACAATCTGAGCATGCTGGGGCTTATTGATATTTTAAGGACTACATAATCTCAAAGGGCATGTAATGTAAAGCCTTGAATTCCAGGTTTCTAGGTTCTTGCACAATTTAGAACCTGCTTTCAGCTAAAATTTTCTGACAGATTTATGTCCAACTTATAAAGCAGAATATGTTGTCTCTCCAGACTCAGACCATGTAGAATTTCTCTTCTGTGGTGTCACATGTTTCTTCATACACTTACAACCAATCTGATTGAGGAGCAGCTGGAAGTTGTTCCTGAATTTGATTCCAATGAAAGCATAGAGAAAGGGGTTCAGGCAGCAGTGGAAATAACCAAGGCTGGAGGTGATAGATTTCCCAATATCAATCTGAGTATCCAGATCACAGTTTTGGTTGAGTACATTGAAACTTATCAGTGTGTCTGTCAGAAGGACCACATTATATGGAGCCCAACATAAAATAAAAGTTATAACCACAGCAATAATAATTCTCATAGCTTTGTGCTTCTGGAAGCCTTGAGAACCCATCAAGGTCAGAATGATCCTAACATAGCAATAGACCATAACACACAAGGGCAGGAAAAAGCCCACCACATGGAATAGGAAGCGTAAAGTGGCCCTCCAGTAATAAGCGGTGTTGGAACTGAAGTTATGCAGACATTCAATGGTATTGTATCGGATTTCATTCACTGACTGAAGAAGTACCAAGTCAGGGATAGACAGTAGGAAGCAGAAGCCCCAAACAGCTAGGCAACTCATATGCACCAACAGTGTCTTGTGTTTCTTATACATTTGCACAGCATGGACAATGGAAAGATAGCGATCAAAACTGATGCAGACAAGCAGGAATATATTGGAATAGAAGTTGATCTTAAAGACAGAACCAATAATTTTGCAAGACAAATCACCAAAAATCCAGCCTAAAACAGCTTGGATTGCCCAGAAGGGAAGTGTCAGAACCAGGAGGATGTCTGCAATAGCAAGGTGCAGAATGAAAATGTCAGTAGCTGTCAAAGTGTGCTTGTACTTTATCATTACAGCCATCACTATAAAGTTCCCAAATAACCCCAACAAGAAAACCAAGGTATAAAATATTGGAAGGAAGATTTTATCAAAAGCTTGAATTTTGTACACTGTGCAGGGAGGAAGAGGGCAGCAACTGTTAGTGTCAGGGTACTCATAGTAGCTGCTGTTTTCAAATATTGGATTAAAATCTTCATCATTCAAAATAATCTTGGAATCCAGCGTCTGAAAAAGAAGAATAAGAATATAATAGATAATATATTTAGACTAAAATATTTATATAACAGCATTTGTACACAGCTCTCCATAAGAATATGAGATGCAAGTTAATCATACTTAACTCAGCAGTTAATGCATTAATTATTGTGATTAAAAAATATTAATCACATTGCAGTATCTCCTATCTCCTCCAAACATCTCTTTTGCTCTCTTCCACATGGACCACATTGGAGCAATCCAGCATCTTTCTCCCCAACTGTGATCACCTCCCTCCCCATGCTAGTTTACCTTAAAAGTGGTCTTTTGTTGATCCTCAGCATCATCATCATTGCACAGGTTTAAGGCTGTATAAAGTATTTTTGGATCTTTATCCAGTGCTTTATCCACTCATGCAGAAACTTTATTATATCAACCCACATGAACAAAGTCCATACTGTGAGTCCGATTCATGAATTTTTAAATATGCAAAACTATCAGCTGCGTACTTGTTTTGCTGAGCACATGTCCATGCTGTTTTGAGGTACTTGTTCTTTGGGATGTTACCATGGCGTACTGCTGTGACTTTGCCTTTCAGTTTTATAGCATTTCTTTGCATTGTGGTAAGTTTGGTTTGTTTTTCATTTTTTCTAACTCAGTTTTCCCTTTTTTTTTTTCTGTAGAGCTGCTTCACCTCTTGTCGGTTCCTGAACTAGCTGCTCCATTAAGCAGTCCTTGATTTCCTTAGCATGCCCTGATGTTACATTCTCCCAGTCAATCACCCATTATTATTGTGTTACCAAGTTTGTTAGCCTCACTAATTTCTGATTACATTTCAGAATCTGGTCTGGAGGATTGAAGTACACTCCTTTCACTATCCTTTTCCCCCTTACACATGGAATTTCTACCCATAAGGATTCCAAGGTGTGCTTCTGCTCCTGTAGAATTTTCAGTCCATTCAATTCAAGGCCCTTCTTCACATAAAACGCTACACTTCCACCGATTCAATCCACTACAGTACAGTATGTACCCCGGTATGACAGTGTCCCATTGGTTATCTTCCTTCCACCAGGTTTCAAAGATGACTAGGTTATCTTCCTTCCACCAGGTTTCAAAGATGACTATTATATCTATCTTTTCATTTAGTGCAATATATTCTAACTCTCCTATCTTATATCCTAGGCTTCTGGCAAACAATGTTTGTTATATCCATTTACAATTTGCTCAGCAGTTGGCATGGATAAAATCAGCCTGCTTTGAATTTAAGGAAACCTGGTCTACTGTGACCTGTATTGCAATCTCGCAATCATCATGTTCTGTCTTCCCTTTTATGATGATATCGTTTAAAGATACCTTGTCCTGAACCATGCTGTTTTGAGCGACTGTCAGCCTTCCCCAGCTTCCTTGCTCTATCTCCTTTATAAATGTTGATGCCAATATGTCTGGTTCCATCCTTTCCAGAATAGGTTTCTGTCCTCTGTAACTTTGTTTAAGAAAGGCCGGCCGGAGGGATGCTTACTCCCTCCAGCTGACTGGCCTGCCTCTGCAAAATAACTGGGATGCAATGGCTGTGGCCTAAACCTCCATTTTGAAGAGATGGGCCTGCTAGCCAGAGGGAGTAAGCATACCTCTGGCCAGCCTTTCTTTGACAAAAGTGCAGGGGTGTTAGGATGGACTTAGGAATGTGGGGTGGGGGTCTGGAGTTTGGGGGGTAGCAGGGTGGGGTTCTAAATGTTTGAGGGGGGCTGGAGGTGTAAACAGAAATGTTGAACACTGGAGCGCAAATGGAAAAAATCCAAATCCCCTTCAGATAGACAATCCTGGAGGGACAATATCAAGTTTTATAACTCAGTACTAAAAAAAGCAAGGAAGAACTTCTATTGTGATAAAATTTCCAGATCCAACAACCAGAGTAGCACACTATTTAATATCTGGCGCACCTTAACTTCTAAAAATGACTCCACCATTCCCCCCTCCTTTCCATCAGCAGACAAACTAGCATAATTCTTCAATGAAAAGATCACTACCATAAGGAGCTCCTTCCCTCCAGCAGTCTCTTACAACTCTTTGGCCCCCAACGACTCTAACCCTATCCCAGCAGACAGAACCTGGACTACTTTTGAACTCGTATCCGAACCCCAGATCTCTAAACTCTGCCTCAAACTGAAATCCTGCAAATGTGCCCTGGATCACCCCTATCCCCTATTCTCTTCAACATCTACATGTCTTCCCTGAAACTCTTCCATCTATCTTCCCTTGAAACAATCTATACTTATGCTGACGACATCCTTGTCCTTCTCGAGACAGACTCGAACCATGCCAACCTCTCTGAGAACATAACAACCTGCATAACAAAACTCCAATCCTGGTCCCTCTCAGTTCAAATGAAACTGAACGAGTCCAAAATGAAACTTCTCTGGGTCGGTCCAAAATTAGAACAGCTGCCCACCCTCTTCGCACTGCCCTCTGGCGCCACATTGCTGCTTGAGTTCTCAAACAAACTTCTAGGCATCATCATCGACTCTTCTCTTTCCTTCAACGACCACCTCAACTCCCTGGTAAAATCATGCTTTTTCAGCCTCCACATGCTGAGGAAAGTGAGATCCTGCTTCCGCCAACAACATTTTGCCATCCTTGTTCAATCCATCATCCTTTCCAAAAAGACTATTGTAATTCCATCTACCTAAGTCTAACTAAAAAAAGGTCTTCAAAGACTTCAACTAATTCAGAACACTGCGGCCAAGTTGATCTTCGCAAAACACAAATTTGACCATGTTTCCCCACTTTTGTCTAAACTCCACTGGCTCCAAATAATTTCCAGGGTTCATTTTAAATGCTCCTGCCTAGCTTTTAAAATCCTACACAGCATCCTCCCTCCCCTAATCCCACTATCTTGAAACTCCTCAAGACCTGACAACACCAGGCCCACCCAAAATCTTAAACTATCCTTCCCCTCACTAAAAGGTATCCTCTAAGCGGGAAAATTGGGAAAATCTCTCTTCTTCAGAATCACAGGGCTTTGGAATAACATTACTACCCCACTACGGAATCAGGTCTCCTTCCAACTATTCCATAAGCACCTGAAAACTAGGCTTTTCACAAAAATGTAATGCTCTCTTCCCCCCTATACTCAACCACCAAACCCAATGTGTTATACCTTCCTTTATTAAGCTCTTGTAAACCGTGCCGGGCTCTATATTCATAGATAGGATGAGGTATTTAAACTTAAGGTTTAGTTTAGTTTAGTAAGCAGTTGAGGAGGTGTCAGGGGTTCTAAGGGGTGTTGGTAGGAGGGAGTGGTCATTGGTCCTGCCAATCTGCAACAGGGAAGCTTGGGAGATCAAAGGGGCCAACAGCAGGTGGGAGTGGGCATCCCTCCTGCCAATTTGGGGGGTATTGTAGGTGCAGTCGGTTCAGCTGATTGCAGTAGGGGTATTTTCCCCCTGATCAGCTGAGCTGGCAGGACACCATGAAGCTGCGGCTTTGGGGAATCCTGCCAGCTCAGCTGATCAGGGATTCCTTTGCTGCAATCATGATCCATGTGGGAGCAAACAACATGAGCAACAGGAACTGCAGCAGGGAAGTACTGAATGACCATTTCCAGATGCTAGGAAGGAAGCTGAAGACCAGAACGCTGAGGGTAGCGTTCTCGGAGATCCTGCCGGTACCCAGGGCCGATGAGAAGAGGCAAATGGAGCTGCAAGCAGTCAATGCGTGGATGAAGCGCTGGTGTGAGGAAGAAGAATTCCACTTTGTGCACAAATGGACGATGTTCTGGATGAAGAACAAGTTTTTCAGGAAGGATGGACTCCACCTCAGCGGAGACAGAACAAGGCTACTTGCAAGCAACATCAAGAGAGAAATTGAGATGTTTTTCAACTAGGAAGATGGGGAAAGCCAACAGTCGACTGAGAGTCGATGGTTCGGGAACTGGTATAACCAGAGGATACCGTGCAGGAAGACAGCAGGGAAGACTCACCGAATCATAGGCAAGACAGAAATCCTGATAGGTCGAAAGGGACACAAGTGGGAAGGAAATGCAAGAGAGTAACAGGCCGCAAACTGAAGTGTATGTACACGAACGCAAGGAGCCTAAGAAATAAGATGGGGGAATTGGAAGCTATGGCACAAAAAGATGACCTTGACATCATCGGCATCACGGAAACTTGGTGGAATGAGGAAAACGTCTGGGACACTGTGCTACCAGGATACAAGCTATACCACAGAGACAAAGTGAGCCAAAAAGGGGGGATATTGCCCTATATGTCAAAGAGGGAATTGAGTCTACTGGAGAGAACATGCTGGAAATGAAAAATAAGGTAGAGTCTCTATGGATCAAAATTCCAGAAACAAATGGAATGGAAATGAAGATTGGCATCTACTACTGACCCCCAGGGCAGTCCAAAGATATTGATGGAGATTAAATACAACTGCAAGGGAGGCAACGCAGTTATCGTGGGTGACTTCAATTATCCGGGGATAGACTGGAACCTAGGCACCTCTGGCTGTAGTAGGGAGACTAAGTTCCTGGATGCAGAAGGCGATTACTTCCTGGAACAACTTGTCAAGGAAAACACAAGAGGAAATGCAATTCTGAACTTAATTCTAAATGGACTACAAGGACCGGCACAAGGTGTAGAAGAAGAAGGGACACTGGAAAGCAGTGATCACAATATGATCCGCTTCGACCTGGATACGGGAGCGAAACATCGATCGAGAATAACGGCCACGGCACTAAACTTCCAAAAAGGGAATTACGAAGGGATGAGACTCATGGTGGGGAAGAAGATTAAAAAGAGGATAAGCACTGTAAAAATGCTAGAGCAAGCATGGTTCCTTTTTAAGGACACAGTCACCGAGGTGCAAAATCTATATATACTGTGTATCAACAAGGGATCCAAGAGGAAAAAGAAGAAGGAACCAGCATGGCTCACTGTAGTGGTGAAGGAAGCGATCAGAATCAAGAAGACTTCATTTAAGGAATGGAAAAAGTAAAAAATGGACGAAAACTGGAAAAAGCTCAAACAACACCAAAGCAGGTGCCATAAGGCAGTAAGAGGGGCTAAAAGGGACTATGAGGAAAAAATAGCCAAGGAGGCGAAAAACTTCAAGCCATTCTTTCGATATATTAAGGGGAAACGACCCGCGAAGGAAGCGGTGGGGTCGCTGGATGACCATGGAATAAAGGTACTGCTAAAGGAGGACAAAGCCATTGCTGACAAACTGAACACATTTTTTGAATCTGTATGTACCGAAGAGGATATACATAACATACCGGGAAACTGACAGGGTTGACGGTCAGTCTAGAAGAGGTATGCAGGCAGATTGATAGGCTTAAAAACAATAAATCCCCGGGACTGGATGGCATCCATCCAAGGGTTATCAAGGAACTGAAAGGGGCTATAACTGAACTGCGTCAACTAATAGCTAATCTGTCGATCAAATCGGGAAGGATTCAAGAAAGGTTCGACAGGAGATCCAGGAAACTACAGACTGGTGAGTCTGACCTCAGTATCGGGAAAGATGGTAGAGGTGCTGATAAATGACCGCATCATTGATCACCTTGATGGACACGATCTGATGAGGACCAGCCAGTATGGCTTCAGCAAAGGAAGATCTTGCTTGACGAACTTACTGCATTTCTTCGAGGGAGTAAACAGGCAGATAGACAAGGGTGACCCGGTCAACACTGTATATCTATATTTTCAGAAGGCGTTCGAGATGGTTCCACATGAATGACTACTTCAAAAAATTGTGAGCCATGGAATTGAGGGTGAAATACTCACGTGGATTAAAAACTGGCTGGTGAATAGGAAACAGAGAGTGGGTGTAAATGAACAATACTCGGACTGGAAAAGTGTTACGAGTGGAGCGCCGCAGGGTTTGGTGCTTGGACCCGTGCTTTTCAACATATTTATAAACAACCTGGAAATTGGTACGACAAGTGAGGTGATTAAATTTGTGGATGATACGAAGTTATTCAGAGTAGTGAAGATGCAGGAGGATTGCGAAGACCTGCAACATTACATAAACACGCTCAAGAAATGGGCCGCGACATGGCAAATGAGGTTTAACGTGGATAAGTGTAAGGTGATGCATGTCGGTAACAAACATTTTATAAACGAATACAGGATGTCCGGTGTAGTACATTACATTACATTACATTAGTGATTTCTATTCTGCTTGTGCCTTGCGGTTCTAAGCGGATTACAAGTTAGAGGACTGGACATTTCCAGTAGCATTGTAGTACATGTAATCAGGAATGTGTCCAGTTACAATTGTTAGTCTGGACTTTTCCAGGAGAAATTGATAGCAGGTAGTAGATAGTGATAGGTTGTTTAGACGAGTAGAGACCCCCAGGGAAAGAGACTGGTCGACAAGTCGATGAAGCCATCCACGCAATGCGAAAAGGGTGAACAGAATGATAGGAATGATTATGAAGGGGATCATGAACAGATCGGAGAAGGTTATCATACCGCTGTACCGGACCATGGTATGCCCTCACCTGGAATACTGCGTCCAACACTGGCCGCCGTATATAATGAAGCACACGGTACTACTCGAAATGGTCCAGAGAAGAGCGACTAAAATGGTTAAGAGGCTGGAGGAGTTGCCGTACAGTGAGAGATTAGAGAAACTGGGCCTCTTCTCCCTTGAAAAAAGGAGACTGAGAGGGGACATGATTGAAACATTCAAGATAATGAAGGGAATAGACTTAGTAGATAAAGACAGGTTGTTTACCTCGTCCAAGGTAGAGAGAACGAGAGGACACTCTCTAAAGTTAAAAGGGGATAGATTCTGTACAAACGTAAGGAAGTTCTTCTTCACCTGGAGAGTAGTAGAAAACTGGAATGCGCTTCCAGATGCTGTTATAAGGGAAAATACACTCCAGGGATTCAAGACAAAGTTAGATAAGTTCCTGCTGAACCGAAATGTACGCAGGTAAGGCTAGTCTCAGTTAGGGCACTGGCCTTTGACCTAAGGGCCACCGTGTGAGCAAACTGCTGGGCACGATGGACCACTGGTCTGACCCAGCAGCGGCAAGTCTTATATTATGTTCTTATCAGCTCAGTTGGACACGTCTACTTTTAACATTTGAGGTGCAATTCTGTAACCGTCACCTATGACATGGGTGATGGTTAGAGAATAGGGGGTAAAGATACCAGTATTCGATTCTGAGACACTTCTTATGTGGCCATTGAAACTGTCATGAGTCAGCCCCAAAAGCTCCACACAAACCAAACAACAGGGGAAATTAATAGACATAGGAGTTCGTAAAGAATAATTAAATGAAAATAAAAGCATAAATCACTCATGTCCTACATTTGATAACAGACAAAGTTCATAAAATAATAGATAAAACTCCAAATGTCTATGTTTTTTTGAGTACTCTAAATTGGCTAATAGACAGGAAATAAACGGGAAGGCACTCGCGCATGCGTTGTGCGGGCAGTCACGAAATTTCTAAAAACTTAAAATGACTGTTCACTTTCATAATCCATGGATGATGTCACCCATATGTGAGAATATGCTGCCTGCTTGTCCTAGGATAATAATCTTATTTACCATACCTTTTCTAATAATTCCTAGTATTTTGTTTGTTTTGGACCCTGCTGCATATTGGGCAGAAGGTTTCAATGTATTGTCTACGATGAGATCTAGATCTTTTTCTTGGGTGCTATGATTTGGATTATTCTGAAAGGGGTAAAAAAAAGGAGTCCTAGCACAAAGCGTAGCAGTTTCCCAGACTCAAATGCTGAAGCTTAGCAAGATGGCAATGCTGAAGGCAACATGCCTCAGGAGTGAAAGTGAAAGTATGGACATTGTGCTTTTAAGGCTCCTCTTAGTTAAGAAAGAGTTCTGTCACTTGCAGCCAGGGAGGTCCACATTTGCTTTAAGCTGTGGTACCATTAATTTGGGTACTGTGTCAGAAGAAAGTTAGAATACAATAATCCGGTTGGTTTTTTTTAAATTAAGAAATTGCCTTTAAGGAAGTGAGAGTGGAAATCCCCTGAAAAAGGTGCTGGAAATAAACCTTGCTGAAAGTCCACTTAATTTGCTTCAGGAATCGTAGGGGTGATACTAGTTAAAAAACTAGTGGAAGTCAGTAAAATGTTTGGATCAAAAGATATATAAACTGACCTCACATTCAACAGAGCAACCTAAATATGGATTGTGATCAACAAATTTTGAGTCGCTCAGAAACGTGAAACTCTTCAAGGGAAGAACGCTCCCCCCTAGTGATGGACCAGAGTTTGCCTTCCAGTCATTGCAACTGTTTCAATGCTGGTCACGCTCCATATAAGGTTACAAAAAAAAAAAAATAAATGTTACAGTCTTGCAACTTCTTGTGTGAAAGTTTTTTTCTTTTTCTTTTTTTACGTGTTCAACAAGCAAACATCACTCTATGAGCTATAAGTAAGTTGATAACTTAGCTTCATAGCGGGTTAGGGGTCTCTACGTGGCCCCGTTTCAATTGCTTCTTCAGGAGACCCGATCGGGTCTCCTGAAAAAGAAAAAAACTTTCACACAAGAAGTTGCAAGACTGTAACATTTATTTATTTATTTTTTGTAACCTTATATGGAGCATGACCAGCATTGAAACAGTTGCAATGACCAGGTACTATTTTGAGGCCCTCGGTATGTTTACCATAATCACAAAAGTAAAATAAAATAGTTTCTTGATCATATGTCTCTTTAGCTATAAATTACAATATTATTATTTAGACAGCCAAAAGGAAAGATTTATAAACTATAAAGTTTTTTACCTCATGCAATATTGTCATTTCTTTAATAAGACATTAACTATTTTTTCTGTGGCCCTTCAAGTACCTACAAATCCAAAATGTGGCCTTACAAAGGGTTTGAGTTTGAGACCACTGTGCTAGAAGTTGTTTTCCTTTCAAGATAATAAATTGACCTGAACTTTGGTCTAGTTCTTTCTGTGTTTTGTGAAATGAATGAAAACCTGGAGTGAATTTCCTGAATTTAAAACTTCTCTTCTGGCCAAAAGTGGGTGTTGCCTGAAGCAAAGGCAAGGGCGACCAGGGTTGTTACACCTGAGAACTTCAATTCCCACTGCAGCTCTTTGTGACGCTAGGCATGTCACTTAGCCCAGTGGTTCCCAACCCTGTCCTGGAGGAACACCAGGCCAATTGGGTTTTCAGGCTAGCCCTAATGAATATGCATGAACCAAATTTGCATGCCTATCACTTCCATCAAATGCAAATCTCTCTCATGCATATTCATTAGGGCTAGCCTGAAAACCCGATTGGCCTGGTGTTCCTCCAGGACAGGGTTGGGAATCACTGACTTAGCCCTCCACAAAATAAGTACCTATATTATAATATGCAAACCACTTTAAATGTAGCCACAGAAAGGTACATGTAGTATATCAAATCCCATCCCCCATCCTCCATGTTCTGCTTGTGTCACTAAGTGAAGTTTTCTACAAGTACTGCAGCCCTGCTTCTATTTTACCAATAGGAGACATTTTCATGCTCTAGAACTTGCTGTGATATCTAAAATATTGTCTCCTCAAAGATAGGATTGTTTGAATTCTGTGAGCTAAAGCTGTCATGGTTTGGTGAGTTTGCTATGAAGGTTCTGAAAGTCATTTTGCAGGGTTTGGTGTTATTTTATAAAGTATCTTGACAGTGGAAGAATAATTTTTACTATTCCTGAGGTAACACTACAGTTTGAATTAATTTTGTATGGTATGTTAGAAAGGAAAATATACTATTTCATCATATAGAATCCAGATTTCACTCCAATATAAAATCATTTGTTGACTAATTAAAACAGTAGTATACGTGTAGAATCAATAGTAAGTTCGTTGATGGGGGGGAGGGGATGGCATACAGATAAGTGGAGTTTGAGCAGAATGGAGCAAAGCACACAATTATGCACAGAGATTATAAAATCTTATAACTTATACATATTCTTTAGAGCTCTAGTAGGCTCCAGTATCACTCATCTATGCTATACCCATCCTCACAAATTTTTTAAAAAGTGGGTGGGTGGGTGGTTGTAATTTTGAATATCTGCCTTGAGTACAGAAAAAGTTAATCTTGGGACTGCCTAGTCTTAGTGGATTAGAACTGAAAATCAGTGCTAACTTACCCCCCTTTGCAAAGCCGTGTAAATGGCTGCTGCGTGGCAATGACCCCAAAGCCTTTTAAATCCCTATGGGCTTCAGGGTAGTTACCGCAGCAGCAGCTGCAGGCGCAGCTTTGTAAAAGGGGCACTTTTACTAAAGCTTGGTGCACACTAATTGCTATTAGCATGTGCTAACTGCCACGTGGCTCATTAGCACACAACAAGCTTTAGTAAAATGGCCCCTAAGTCTTCATCATAATGTGGGAAAGTAAAAATGTAGCTGCTCAGTGTCTTTTGAAACTTCTTTCTACCAATATGTAATCCTAAAGACCAGATACAGAGTGTTTCACACCTGTAAATACATATCCCTACAATCCCTAGGCACACAGCTGATTGGCTCAGGCACTGACAAGAAAGTAAAATCATACACTGGTATCTACACTTAGTACAGAATCCTCCACACCCCAGACATGCCTTATCTCCCGCCTAACTATATAAAATCTTATATAACACTAGCTCCCCTCTTCTATTAAACTACGCTAGCAGTTTTTAGCACCGAGAGCTGCGCTGAATAGCCCATGCTGCTCCCAATGCTCATAGGAACTCTATGAGCATCGGGAGCAGCGAGGGCCATTCAGCGTGGCTCATTAACGCAGCGTGGCTTCTATTAACGCAGTTTAATAGAAGAAGCTCTATAGCACAGGTGTCGAAGTCGGTCCTCGAGGGCCGCAATCCAGTCGGGTTTTCAGAATTTCCCCAATGAATATGCATTGAAAGCAGTGCATGCACATAGATCTCATGCATATTCATTGGGGAAATCTTGAAAACCCGACTGGATTGCGGCCCTCGAGGACCGACTTCGACACCCCTGCTCTATAGCAATTAAGCATATTCACTACTTTTTGATTCATATATTTACTGTTTGTTATATTTATTTGTCATTACAAACTTTACAGAAAATGCCTCTGCAATCTCTCAATTTATTCTCTTTTTAAAATCCAGCACATAGATAGAAAAATAAATCTTTTCATGTACATACCAGATCAGCCATAGTGGAAATCTTTTCTCCTTAGAGAAAGTAGATTTAGCTGTTTCAGCCCTGTGAAGTGAGCTGTTCAACACTGAGACACTCTTTGATATGTATGTGGTTTTAACCCTCACCAATAAAGATTCTTACTATTTATACCACTACGAGAGGGGAAGTGTACCTACTGTAGCTCTTACTGTATAGGCAATGACAGGTTTTTTTTTTCTTGAAGGGACTGGCTAAGTTTACAAAAGCATGCATGGCGATTGGTTATCTAAAATTGCATTATGATAACATACAAATAACTAAAATTGTTCATGTAGTCTGCTCCATATGTAATGTGAAATTATATATATATTGATGTTAATTTGGGGAATAGCACCACCTGCACTATAAACTAGCAATGTATAATATTTATGGAAATATACTTAGAGCATAAAGGAAGAATTAGAATCTTATTTTACAGAGCAAGTTTATTTATAATATTATGCAGGCAATGAAGTAATTTTAGCTCTCAATTTAGGGATCTTTACACAAGGGGAATGTATCACAAAATAAATAATGTTACAGACTCTGGATCAGATGAACTCACTCTGATTAAGGCCCAGATGTGTTCTTTCTTCTTATTACTGCTTCTGGTTGGAGTGGTGAAGGAGCTCTTGCATCTGCCGAGAATAGCTTGCTGGAAGAGAAGTTCTTTTTCAGTGTGGTTGGGAGTGGAACCTGGAGTCTTGGATGCAGATGAGAAGTCCAGCAAAGTGAGCCATCCCTCCTGACAAATTGTATGTGGGGATGACCACTAGAGCATTTAGAACTAGAATGTTGGAACACAAGTCCAACATTAAATGTTCTAAGGTTTCAGAGCCCCTGGTGGAACATTGTATTGAATATCAACATAAGTTTGAAGAATTAAAATGTATGGCGATAGATCATGTACAACCAAGTAAGAGAGGTGGTGACAGGAGAAGAAATTTACTACAAAAAGAAACCAAATGGACTTTTTTATTGAATTCAGTAGAGCCTAATGGACTTAATGGATACATTGATTGGAAACCCTTCATTTGATTTTTTGTTTTTGTTTTTTGTCTGTTTTTTTGGGTTCTGTTTTCCCCCTTTTTCTTTCATTGGTTCACCAGTATTATATAAGCAAGGACAAATTTATATATTTATATTTTTACTAGTGCTGTATTGTGTAGCATACGGTTATTTTTTAAGGAGTTCATGCACTTTATAGGCACTTTTGCACCTTATAGGTATGTGTGCACTTTATATAATTTTATTTTTATATAGATAAGTTTGCACTTTAGCGGATGTCATTAGCGCCTAATTTTATATATTTATTTTTTCTACACCCCTAGTCCGTCATTGGCTTGAGAATGTTTGTGGTTATTAATGCGCAGGCGCGATGTACTATAATGACGTGGAGTTTCAGCGGACAGTTCCGCATCACGTGGGTGCTAGATAGCCAGTATGTTGATTGCGCATGCGCTATGCAATATAAATGACGCGCGATCAGGGCGGCCTTACACACAATAGCTCCTGCCCCGGAATCATGAGGACACCAAAATAAGGTTGGTAGATAAAGTTTCTTTGGGTTAAATGGTTGAAAGCCCGGGATGTATGTTTTAAAACAGTACCGATCCCTGTAAGATTTTTTGGCGTGAGACCCACTGCTTATACACTCTTTCTTATCTTATGACAGTTTTATAATATGGTGTTTAACCCTTTCAGGACCAAGGGACATATTTGTCCCATAACTTTAAAATCCTATAAATTTTGATTGGGATAGTCTACAGTTCTAAATTTGATATGTACGGATTCCATATGATACTGCCTTTATGTAAACAAACTGGTTCCGATATTCATTCATCAGCGTCGTTGCCAGATTGACGAGAAGATTCACTTGCCACACTGTCCATAAGCCAGAAGTGTGATTTTTTTTTTTTTAAATAATGATATTTCACAAAAAAAATCAATTTTTTGTCATCTGCAAGCCCTTTTTACCATAAAAATGTCGTCAAAACCACAAAAATTGGCCTACCATCCTTATGGTCCTGAAAGGGTTAACGGTTTTCATTTATTCATTGGTTTTAGCAGTTTGGGAATTTATTAAGACTTTTAAATGAATTAATGTTTGATTGCACTTTTTGATCTGTTTTTAATCGTGTGACTCACGTTTTTATCAAGTTATTGGTTTCAGTAGTTTGTAGTTTAAATGAGACTTCTAGATGAATTAATGCTATTGAGTCTATTTTTTTTTTTTTTAGTTCAATCAGTTTTATTAGCATGTTGTCATAGAAATACAAGCATAGACCTCATATACATAAGAAGTTCTCACAGATTGTAAGTACAGGCGGTCCATGACATGTCATCAAAAACAGAACAAAGAATAATAACATAACCTAACGAACAAGCTTATCAGCCATGTGTACAGGTCTGAGGTAAACACGCAAGTATAAGAGGATATAGTAACATTAAAAGGTGTCACATAAAGTTATAAGATGGTTCATACAGTCAGATATGTCAGTATGATGATACAGTAAGGCAATTCTTGTATTCATAAGTCTGGCCCACCAGGACAGTCATGGGGGCAACACAAATGCTACTTTACTAGACAGTGGTGCCCACATTTTTGTGAACTTTCGGAGCGAGTTATTACGTTCAGCAGCAACCCTTTCATAGCGGGCGTACAAACATACAGTGTTCCACCACTCAGTGTATGAGACATTAGAAAAATCTTTCCAATTGGCTAAAATAATACAAATTGCAATTAACAATAATAGTTGTATTGAGTGGTACTTCTCATGTATATAAGGGTCTTGAGTGGAATGTATAGTAGTGATTAAGCATGCATATGTGAGTGGAATAGTACTACCCACTAGAGAGGTAATATGAGACCAAATCTTGGCTCAAAAGCCCTTCAGCAAAGGGCACTCAAAAATCATATGTTTCAAAGACCCCACGGATAGTTTGCAAGACCAGCAAAGACCTGTTTTATCTGTATGTTGTAATTTTGATAACTTTTGTGGCGTCCAGTACGCCCTGTGTAGCAAGAAATAAGATTGGTACAAAGCAGCCGATCTAGAAATTTTATATGGCATAGCCCATATACCTTCCCAATCTTTTGAATCCAAAGCCATATTCAACTCGTCATGCCAGGTATTCACCAGTTTATCTGGGGTGTGTGCTTGGTGAAGTCTTAATACTTTATACCAGTTGGAAGCTTCCTTTTTATGGTAGGCAATCTTAAAAGATCCGGTACTAGCCACATTCTATCTTTTGAATGTATGAGGTCATGAAGTGCATGTTTGAGTTGTAGCCATTGGAAAAACCCCGAAGGCGGTAATTTAAACAGAGAGCACAATTTGTCGTAGGGTATCCAACTAGTCCCATCAAAGATATGATTTAGAGTCCAAATGCCAGAGGATGTCCAAGTTTTCCAGCTAACTACATGTTGTTGTATTTTAATGTCCGGGTTGCACCATAAAGGTAGATACATAGATCTGTTCCATTTAGTAACATAGAAACATAGAAGATGACGGCAGAAAAGGGCTACAGCCCATCAAGTCTGCCCACTCTGCTTACCCACCCCCTGTCTATGCCCTAATAACCCAATTTTCTTATCTTTACCCTCATAGGGATCCCACATGGGTATTCCATTTATTCTTAAAGTCTGGCACGCTGTCTGCCTCGATCACCTGCACTGGAAGCTTGTTCCAATGATCAACCACTCTCTCTGTGAAGAAATACTTTCTTGTGTCGCCATGAAATTTTCCATCCCTGAGTTTGAGCAGGTGCCCTCTTGTGGCCGAGGGTCCCTTGAGAAAGAAAATATCATCTTCCACTTCATAGAAACATAGAAACATAGAAGATGACGGCAGAAAAGGGCTACAGCCCATCAATTCTGCCCACTCTGCTTACCCACCCCCTGTCTATGCCCTAATGACCCAATTTCCTTATCTTGACCCTCGTAGGGATCCCACATGGGTATCCCATTTATTCTTAAAGTCTGGCACGCTGTCTGCCTTGATCACCTGCACTGGAAGCTTGTTCCAATGATCAACCACTCTCTCTGTGAAGAAATACTTTCTGGTGTCGCCATGAAATTTTCCGCCCCTGAGTTTGAGCGGGTGCCCTCTTGTGGCCGAGGGTCCCTTGAGAAAGAAAATATCATCTTCCACTTCGACACGTCCCGTGAGGTACTTAAATGTTTCGATCATGTCTCCCCTCTCCCTATGTTCCTCAAGAGTGTAGAGCTGCAATTTGTTCAGTCTCTCTTCGTACGAGAGACCCTTGAGCCCCGAGATCATCCTGGTGGCCGTCCGTTGAACCGATTCAATTCTGCGCACATCTTTACTGTAATGTGGCCTCCAGAATTGCACACAGTACTCCAGATGAGGTCTCACCATGGCCCTGTACAATGGCATTATGACTTCAGGCTTTCGGCTGA
The DNA here is from genome assembly GCF_902459505.1 of Geotrypetes seraphini. Classification (NCBI taxonomy): domain Eukaryota; kingdom Metazoa; phylum Chordata; class Amphibia; order Gymnophiona; family Dermophiidae; genus Geotrypetes; species Geotrypetes seraphini. Next base: position 117,227,023 of record NC_047094.1, read on the forward strand.
CGAAACTTCTATTGATACAACCCAATATCTGCCTTGCCTTAGATGAAGCCTTCTCCACTTGATTGGCAGTTTTCATGTCTGCACTGATGATTACTCCTAAATCTCGTTCTGCTGAAATCCTAGTTAAAGTTTCTCCGTTCAAGAAGTACGTCCTGCATGGATTTCCGCTTCCGAGGTGCATGACCTTACATTTCTTAGCATTGAAGCCTAGCTGCCAGGTTGAGGACCAACTTTCCAATGTAAGTAGGTCCTGCGCCATATAATTCTGTAAACTGCATTCACTTACTATATTACATAGTTTTGCGTCATCGGCGAATAGTGTTATTTTACCTTGAAGCCCTTGAGTCAGATCCCCTATGAATATGTTGAAAAGGAGTGGACCCAGGACCGAGCCCTGCGGCACTCCACTGTCACCTCCGATGTTTTAGAGAGGGTACCATTAACCACCACCCTCTGAAGTCTGCCACTCAGCCAATCATTGACCCATGCAGTTAGTGTCTCTCCTAACCCCATCGATTCCATCTTGCTTAGCAGCCTGCGGTGTGGGACACTGTCAAAAGCTTTACTGAAGTCCAGGTACACGACGTCCAAAGACTCTCCCAAGTCCAACTTTCTTGTTACCCAGTCAAAGAAGCTGATGAGATTGGATTGGCAGGACCTACCCTTGGTGAATCCATGCTGACTGGGATCCCGAAGATTCCCTTCATTCAAGATCGTGTCCAATTTGCTTTTAATTAGTGTTTCCATGAGTTTGCACACTATTGATGTGAGACTCACTGGTCTATAATTCGCAGCCTCTGCCCTGCAACCCTTTTTATGCAGAGGAACGACATTAGCTAATTTCCAGTCCAGGGGAACTTTCCCCTTACTTAGGGAGAGATTGAATAGCTCAGCCAACGGTTTCACCAGGACATCGCTCAATTCTCTGAGCATTCTTGGGTGCAAATTGTTTGGTCCCATGGCTTTGTTCACCTTGAGTCTTGCCAGTTCACTGTAAACTTCACCTGGTGTGAACTCAAAATTCTGAAACGGGTCTTCTGTGCTTTGTGTTGCCTTCAACTGCGGACCGTGTCCCGGTGCCTCACAGGTGAAGACTGAGCAGAAGTATTCATTCAGTAGTTCGGCTTTATCGGAATCTGCTCCCACGCAACTTCCGTCCGGTCTTCTAAGGCGTACTATCCCACCTGTGTTCCTTTTTCTGTCACTAATATACCTGAAGAAGGATTTGTCCCCCTTTTTAATGTTTTTTGCCAGAATTTCCTCCACTCGAAGTTTTGCCTCCCTAACTGCCATTTTGACCACTGTAGACCTGGTCCTATATTCTATCTTTGCCTCTCTTTTTTCCGTGCGCTTGTAGGAGAGAAACGCTTTTTTCTTCTCGTTAATGAGGTGCGAGATCTCCGCGGTGAACCATTGGGGTTTATTGTTTCTTTGTCGTTTATTTACTGATTTTATGAAGTAGTCATAAAATTTTCCACCATTTGAATAGCCATTTTATAGGAATCTAATACATAATCTTTATTCCGTATCCTCCCAGTAGATGACACAAAAGGTAAATAAGACAATTTCATCCACTGATATAATTCTCGATCTAGTTCCATCCAGGGTGCATGACATTTGGTTTGAACAGAGGAAAGAATCCACCGCGAGCATTGTCTAAGAAGGAAAGCATAGTGATAATCGAGAAATTCCGGGAAGTTCACACCCCCAGTCTGTCGCGACTGTTTCAATTTATGTAGAGCTATTCGGGGTACTTTGCTATTCCAGAGGAATTTAGTCAATAATCAATCAATTCTATTGTAGAATGTTTTCGGGAAAAGAATTGAGAGCATACTTAAAGGGTAAAGAATTTTAGGTGTAATAACCATTTTGATTGACTCAAATCTCCCCCACCATGTAAGATTCAATGGTGACCAACTTTTCGTTAATCTAGTGATGTTATCTATGATATCAATAGATATAAACGTAATCGTGTCCTCAATTGTATTTCCAAAATTTAAACCCAGATATTTAATTTGGTATTGGCCCAGTGAAAGTTGGATCCCACTATATCATTCTTAATAACATATTTATTGAGTGGCATTAATTCCATTTTGGAAGTGTTTAATTTATAGCCAGAATATGTTGAATATGCTGAGATAGTCCTTATTAACTCTGGAAGGGGTTGGGGATTGGTATATATCAGTATATCATCCGCATACACAGACATCTTAAGTTCAAGACTGCCACATAGAATCCAAGAGATCTGAGAGTTCTGCTATATAGAGATCAGTAAGGGTTCTAGGGCAATGTTAAACAAGAGAGGGGAAAGAGGACATCCCTGTCGTGTTCCTCTGGAAGGGCGAAATGAAGAGGATTGAATATTATTGATTTTAAGTACAGTGGTCGGTGAACAATATAGTACTGTAATCATTGCTATAATCTGATCATTAAAGCCAAACCAAGCCATAGCTTTAAATAAAAAACTCCACTCCACTCGATCGAATGCCTTTTCAGCATCCAGTGCTAAAGCTATATATGGCTGAGTGGAGTGTTGTGCATGATGTATAAGGGAGGTGAAAATCCTAGTATTATCACTAGCCAAACGACCCGCCATAAAACCATTTTGTTCAGGGCCTATAATTGTAGGTAACACACGCTGTAATCTATTGGCTATAAGTTTGGCATATATTTTAGCGTCAACGTTAATCAATGACAACGGCCTATAGTTTTGTACCAATAGGGGGTCCTTCCCAGGCTTAGGTAATACGATTATACTTGCGTCCGTGAAGGTCCCCGAAACATTTCCAGTATCAAGGAAATAATTTTATAAATCTAGTAGGGCAGGGACAAGTATCTCCTGAAATGTACAGTAAAACTCAACCGTAAAACTGTCCGGTCCCAGCGCTTTCTTTTTAGCCATTGCGTGCAATGAATTTAAAATGTTTTCGGGTGTAAGTGGAGCTGTGAGCATCTCATTATCCTCCTGGGATACAAGAGGATGCGAAAACGAGTCATTCAAGAGCGACTCAGCTTGTTGTGTAGGTAATTCCGTTTTATAGAGCGTACCATAGAATTGCTTAAATTCATTAATAATCATCTCAGGTTCCGTTAGGACGGTCCCTTGACTATCTTTAATAGCATTGATAGTTGATCTCTCCTCTTGAACCTTTAAATAATTAGCGAGAAGATGTCCACTCCTATTATTACTGTGGTAAATCGCTGATTGCATAAATACGGAATTACCAGCTTGAGTACTTAGTAATAAGTTATATTTGAGTCGTATGTCGCGAAGCTCTTTCAATGTTTTCATATCGTCGGGTCTGTGTTGATGTGCTATTTCCAGATCCTTAATTGTCCTTTCCAACTCTAACAAGTGTTTCATATTATTTTTCTTTTTGGATGCCTGATACGCTATGATAACGCCTCGAAGGTAAGCCTTACGCGCATCCCATATAGATATCCTACTAGTTTGATCATCCTTATTGTTGATAAAGTACTCTAGTAACGCTGAAGTGACCAAATCTTTGAACTGAGTGTCCTCAAGTAACGCATTATTGAATCTCCAGGAAGATTTAGAGATATCTTGTGCTATATCGATTAAGTGTAATTCTATTGCCGCATGGTCCGAAATAGAGATTTCATTGATTTTGGTCATAGAAATGTTCTTCGTTAGGGGTTTACTGATGAGAAAGTAGTCCAATCGGGAATACGAATTATGCGGCGGAGAGTAGAACGTATATTGTGATTCATTAAGATGAGTTATTCTCCAAGAATCAGCTAAGTTAAGTGTAGAAATCAGATTATGTAGTGAATGCCACGCTTTCGTGGTTTTATATTTAACAGAAGATTTCCTGTCTATGGACGGTTCTAGTACCAAATTAAAATCTCCTGCAATTATATGTGAACGGGAAGAGTCAGTTAATGCTGTGGACTGTACCTCATCATAGAACTCGGGGTCATCTATGTTCGGGGCATATACATTTATTAATGTTATAGTATGTTCCTTAATTTGTATTTGTAATGCAATCCATCTACCTACTGTGTCATTTTTTTTATTTATAACTTTTAAATCAGGTCTATTTCTTATAAGAATGGCTGTGCCATTCTTGCCCTTATGAGCCGCTGAGTAGAAAACTGGCAGTGACCAAGGTGTTTTTAGTTTAATAGATTCAAAATTAGAGAGGTGTGTTTCTTGAAAGAAAACTATATCTGGTGTTTTACGTGATATGTAAGTTAATATTTTCTTTCTTTTAATCGGATTGTTTAATCCTTTGACATTGAGAGAAATAAATTTTAAAGACATGTGATACCACAATAGGATGTTCAGTCCCCATGCCGTCCCAGCTAGCCAGAAGCTGACAGACAAGTACAGTGACACATATTTTAGACAATACCATGAGGCTGAATATACACACAACTGAAAACAAGTGCTTCACCCCTCTCCGCCCTAAACTGCAGAAAAAGACTGAAGCAACCATACTCTACGGGTAGCGAGAAGATAAGGACAGCACAGCAGCAATCCAGCAGTCCTAGGTAACAGGATGAGTTTAAAGTATTCATCCGATTTCTTCACAGCATCTTTTCCAGATAATATCAAACTGGTTAACAATAAATCTTGCAGCATTGACCACATGCCCATGAGCTCACACCACTAATCCTGTAGTATACTGAATATAAGTCCATGTACAGTGACAAGTGCGATAGTCTAAACTGATTTGAGCAGTGTGCTTGGTTATAGATCTATACCAGTGGTCTCAAACCCTTTGCGGGGCCACATTTTGGATTTGTAGGTACTTGGAGGGCCGCAGAAAAAATAGTTAATGTCTTATTAAAGAAATGACAATTTTGCATGAGGTAAAACTCTTTATAGTTTATAAAACTTTCCTTTAACAGTTAAAAGGAAAGATATATAAACTACTAGCTGATGCCCCGGCGTTGCACGGGTATTTAATTATAGCAATAACACTGTAAATGGATTCAAATAAAGATACTTTATAGTGTTGAATGAAATTATTTTTTTACAGCTTTATAAAAAGTACAATATTCAAATTATAATGTGAAATATTTGACAAAATGAATACAATACAACTAACACAAAACTTGATTATAAACAACATTTTTAGTTTCAACTCCAGGAGCAAGAACATATAAATTCTTGGGTGAACCCACCCTTGAGCAAGCAACATAGAGTTGACCATGGGAAAAACAGGGGGATCTTAAATCCACTCCACAGTATGTAATAGTCTGTCCCTGTGATTTGTTGATTGTGATAGAGAATGCAAGTCTCACTGGAATTTGCAAGCTCTTAAACTGAAAAGGAAGATGTGTTGCAAGTTTCGTTCAAATCGAGCAAGCCGTTTTTGCGTTGGCAGCTTTTTACAATTTTTCCATTGACATGAATGGGTGAAATCAGATTTTCTGTTTGTAGCTCCACCCACGTGTGCAGGTGGGCCGCGAGACCCCCAGAACATATCACCCCAGGTAGTGAGGGATCTGCATACGAAGTTTAGTTCAAATCGGGCAAGCCGTTTTTGCGTTGGCAGATTTTTACATTTTTGCCATTGACATGAATGGGTGAAATCTGATTTTCTGTTTGTAGCTCCGCCCATGTGTGCAGGAGGGCCGCGAGACCCCCAGAACATATCACCCCAGGTAGTGAGGGATCTGCATACCAAGTTTCGTTCAAATCGGGCAAGCCGTTTTGTCGTTGGCAGCTTTTTACATTTTTTCCATTGACATGAATGGGTGAAATCTGATTTTCAGTTTGTAGCTCCGTCCACGTGTGCAGGTGGGCAGCGAGACCCCCAGAACATATCACCCCAGGTAGTGAGGGATCTGCATACCAAGTTTCGTTCAAATCGGGCAAGCCGTTTTTGCGTGATCGCGGCACATACACACACACATACATACACACATACATACCTCCGATTTTATATATATAGATAAAGAGTTTTACCATATGCAAAATTGTCATTTCTTTAATAAGAAATTAACTATTTTTTCTGCAGCCCTCACATTTAAAGTTTAATATCTTTTCTTTCTCAAAACTGACACATTTCAATCACTATATTGAAAATAAAATAATTTTCACTACCTTTGTTGGCTGGTGACTTTATTTTTCTGTGCTTTTAACTATGTTTCCAGCGCCTTCTTGTCCTTTGACTGTTTTTCTCTCCGTCTTCACTTTCTGCCTTGCATCCATCTTTGACATTAACTTAATATTCAATTTTTCTGCTTTCTTTTCAAAATCTACATTTCCATGTCTTACCTTTCCTTCTATCTCTCTCTTCTTCCATCCCTATTTCCATGGTCTGACATCTCTTTCCTTCCTTTTCTCCCTCCCTCCTTCTTTCCTTTTCCCTGGTCTTGCATCTGTCTCCTTCCCTCCCCCTTGCCCTGGCATCTCTCCCTCCCCCTCTATAGTCTGATATCTCCTTTCCTTCCCTCCCTCCCATGAACTTGGCATCTCTTGTTCTTCTCCTCTCCCTTGTCTTACTTCTCCTTCCTTCCCTCTCTTTTCCCAATTGGGTGCAGCAGCAACAAAAGCAGCATTTCCCTTTCCCCTTTCCTGTGCAGGAGAGGCATTTCTCTTCCCCTTCCCTCCCTCTCCCTTTCCCTATGCAGCAGCAGCAGAAGCAGCATTTCCCTCCCCCCATTTCCTGTGCAGGAGAGGCATTTCTCTTCCCCCTTCCCTCCCTCTCCCTTTCCCTGTGCAGCAGCAGCATTTCCCTAGGGTCCTCCTTTCCATATGCAGCAGAGCATTTCTCTTTCCCCTCCCCTTAGGTTCCCTTCCTTGTGTAGCAGCAGCGTGTCTGGCCGGCTCCCAATCGATCGTTCCATTCAAAGCCGCGGGTGGCGGCTCCTCACGAGATCCGTGCCTGCGTCAGAAGCCTCTCTGATGTTGTGACGTCAGAGAGGCTTCCAATGCAGGAGTGGATAGCGCAAGGAGCCGCCATCCACGGCTTTGTATGGATCGATCGACTTGAGCCGGCCAGACACGCTGCTGCTCCACAAAGGGAAGGGGGAAGAGAAATGCACGAGGAGCTGCTGCTGCTTTACAGTTGATCATCGTGTCCAGACCGTGGGCCGCAAAATAGCACCTGGAGAGCCACATGCGGCCCACGGGCCGTGTTTTTGAGACCGCTGATCTATACCATCAATGGTAATATTGAAATGTTAACCAAGCAGTGACTTTTAGAGATGTATCTCATATTGTAGAGGACAATGAAGTGCACCAGACAGAATGACCTCAAGGAAAGATATAAACTCATTGGGAAAGCACTACATATCACACTAATATTAACAACATTAACCGTGTACCATGAGCGCTGACATCAGTAATCATAAGAGTATGTAAAGCTCAACAGTGCTTTAAAGGTAATAATTCTTGAAAACAACACCAGTCAAATTCATAGTCACGAGTGTTAATGGAACAATTGGGAAAGTTAAAAGCATAATAATAATAATTACTGTATAAGATAGAATATAATATAAGTAAATATTGCAATTAATAGCTGCCAAATAAAATGGTAGCCTCCAATTAATGGCATAACATATTAAACTGTATAATGAAACCCACAGCACAACTATACAGGAAAAGTAATAGAGCTCGTGAGCTATACTAGGCGAAATCAAATGCAGAAGTGCTGGGAAAACATTTAAGTAAGTCAAAAGAATAGCAATTAATATATAACATAATTGAAGGTAAAACATGCACATTCTCATTAGATTGCTGCTGAGTAGATTTAGATCATCAACTAAAATCATAGCATATTATATATACTAAGTTATAAAACACACAGCACACTTGCCCCAGGGATATAATAGTGCTTGAGATCAGCACTAGTCGGAGGTCATGTGCAAGTGTACTGAGGAGACAACTAATTAAGTGAAAAGCCTATAAATTAATATATATTATAATAAAAGGAAAAGCAGACCAATCATACACACAATTGATTGCTGCGGAATAAAAGTTTGTAACTCCAATTAATAGCATAGCATATCTTATTGAATTTTAAAACACTCGGCACACCTGTGCTAAAAAATTAATACTGCTTAAAATCAGTGCGAGCCAGAATTCATATGCACGAGTGCTGAGAAGACATTAACTTAAGTTATAAGCTTAGAAATAAGAAAGAATAAATTAAAAGCAGACCAACACATCGGTACCAAAAATTAATAATGCAAGAAATCAGTATTAGACGTAATTCATATGCCCGGGTGCGGAAAAGACAATTAATTAAGAGAAAGCTTAAAAATTAATATCCAATACAATAACAAGCAGACCAAGCATAGGTACAGTGAATTGCTGCATAGTAAAAATTGTGGTCTTCCAGCTAATTTGATACCAAATTACATTGAGTTTAAAAACTTGCATCCCACTAGTGCTAGAAAATTAATAGTACTTGAGATCTACCCCAGATGAAAAACATATGTATGGGTGCTGAAAGGACATATAACTAAAGTAGTAACACAAAATTAATATATAATATAATAAAAACCATACAAAGCCTCAGCACATTTGATTGTTGCTAAAAAGAATTGTGGAACTCCAGTCAATACCACCTCCTATCATAGTATAGGGATAAACCTAGCAGCACATTGATACTAGAATTTAAATATTGTTTAGACCAGTACCTGCCTAAATTCATATGCAGGAGTGCAAGTAAGACAATTAATAAATTGAAAATCAGAGAAATAAAAAGTTAATAATGCTAGGGAACATAACCCATCAAAATTCATGGGTATGGGAGCTGAGGAGACAATTAATAGGGTTAAAAGCATAAATTAATATATAGTACAACGAAAAGCTGGCTAAGCTCAGACACATTTGAGATCTGTGGATGAAAAGGTTAGGCTCCAATTAATGAAATATCAGAACATATTGTAATTGCTAAACTCGCAGTCCAGCTATATTAGGAAATTATTGACACTGAAGTGCATTAATATTGGTAACAGGTATTACAAGTGAAAGCGTATGGAGGTGATAAAGAACAAAAGTAGGAGCAAAGAAAGCACAGGCACGTGTAATTGCTGCAGCATAATAAAAAGTCAAAAAATCGGACACGCAGAGTGCATATTTGTTGGCAAAACATCAGCTAATAATTAACTAGAGTTTTAATCTGAAAATCCACAGTCTCCACAATTGAAGACTCGTACGGTCCACGTGGCGATAGACAATATCCCAGGATGACAAGATGAGAAGTCGATTTAGAGACAAATAAAGACATAAATAAAATTCAAGGGGGCAACAGAAGCAGGACTAGCAGTGTAACAATGCTGACAGTAGTTTACCAACGGCAGATCGAGCTGTAAGCAGTGCTGTGACACGAAAGCCAGCGAAGAAATTTGCAGGAACTGTGCAGGAACTCAAACCACATGGCGTCCGCCATTGCTCCCCTGTGAGAAAGAAGTGGAAGCCATGTGACAGCAATGTAACCATATCCAACAGCAACTCCGTGCTTTAGTAACAACAATAAACTGGTAAAATCTTAAGATTGTAGAAGGCACGAGTAAAAATAAAAATAAATTGATGCCGGTTGGATTGTGAAGCGAAAAGAATATTGGGCAGACACTGGAAAAAACCGATGAGATTAGATCCGTTAACATTCAGATCCGGAGTTCAAAAATACACAAAAGAGAAAAAATAAAAATAAAGAAAAAAGGCAGAGAACGCACAGCAAATGTTACACAGTCAAACGGAGCCCAGAAGGTGCAGGTCAGACAGGCAATTGGAGACATATGGTATACTTATACAGGAGAGTGGAGAGATATGGAAATACAGGTCAGTGCACCACATGTCGAATTCAGGCAACAGCAATTTACTCACACTTCGTCTATATTAGACAGCTGAAGTTCTTCAAGGTATTCAGCCAAAGCCGTTGGGTCAGTGAAATCTTTTGTAGAGTTGTGAATTGTAATCCGCATTCGTGTAGGATACAGGAGCCCATATTTTGCATTCAGGGCTTTCAGCTTTGGTCTATAAGCAAAGAGCTGTTTCCTTAGCTGAGCAGTGCGTTTGCTGAGATCTGGAACAAATAATATATTAAAGCCTTCATATTTCAGTGGTGCTTTAGCCTTCGCTTTCATCATGATTTCAGGTACTTGGCTGTACCTGAGTAACCGAAGCACAATAGGTCTTGGATAACGAGAATTAGTGAGCATGTGTGATGGGACTCTGTGTGCTCTGTCAATTTCAAATTCTTTAGTAAATTTGATATCCAGTATTTTCAGGATAAAGTTCTCCATAAATTGGATCATATCAGAACCTTCCCGACCTTCCGGTACCCCCCAAATTCTCATATTATTTCGACGAGACCTCAAATTAGCCTCCTCAAGGTCTCTTTCCAGCTGAGTAATCTTTTTAACTTGTGCCTGTAGTGATTTTATATTTTCCTGATGTACTAACTGTTTAGCTTCCACTGACTCGATTCGAGATTGAAATTGTGTCAAGTCTTCCTTCATATCAGCTATATCCGTTTTGATTTCAGTAATATCTTCCTTCATTTCAGTAAGCAGCAGCCGCAGGGCCTTAAACTCAGCCATGATATTATCATCCTCTTCGCCTTCCTTCGTCGGTTTTTTAGGAGATGGAGGGTCCGGTTTGTGTCTTTTTCCCACCTTCAATGTAGCCATAAGTAATATCACCTTAGAGGTGCAGTTTCTGCAAAAGTTAAATTTCTTTTTTATGGATGAATATTTGCCATTCCCTATGCTGCTCGCTAGCGCCCCCTCCGCTATTGAGTCTATTTAATTGAGCATAGGTATTTTAAGAAGTTATGATTTGATGATTGATTCGTTATTAAGGCTTAAAGGAAGATGAATTTATGGAATAGTTATGAGGTATATTATGAATGATTGCCAGCCCATGATTGGCAAGCAAGACTTTTAAATGAATTAATGCAGTTGAGTCTATTTGCCAGCACATGATTGAGTCTATTTGCTAGCACATTATTGAGTCTAATTGCCAGCATATGATCGGCTAATAAGATTTCTAAATTAATCAATGATGTTGAGTATATTCAATTGAGCATAGGTATTTATTGATTGATTTGTTATTAAGGCTAAACGGAAAATGAATTTATGGAACAATCATGAAGTATGCTGTGATTGATTGCCAGCACATATCTTTTAATTAATTAATAAATCAATTTTGAAATTTCTAGTTAGCATATTTAGTTCAGCCTTTACCGGACCCCCCTCCAGCCACCAGCAGGAGTTCCTGGGGAGAGTTGAGCGTGGGAGCCCTTGTTCCGCCCCTCTCCCAGACCAGCGGGGGACCCGAATTAAAAAAATCTAAAGCGCCAACGGCGCACAGCCTTTACTGGACCCCCTCCAGCCACCAGCAGGAGTTCCTGGGGAGAGTTGCTCCGCCTCGAAGCCCAGAGACTCTCATCGCTCTCCTCAGAAGCAGCTCCCTGCCTTCGGGGCTGCTCCTCTCTTCGGCCCGGTGACTTCGGGTAGCGTGGGAGCCCTGCTCTGCCCCCGAATTCCCCTGCTGGACCGAGTTTTCTTCAAGAGCAGCACCTCTGCCATCGAGTGCTGCTCCTCACTCCAACCCCCACTTCGGGCTGCGTGGGAGCCATTGCTCCGCCCCCGAAGCCCAGAGACTCTCATCGCTCTCCTCAGAAGCAGTTCCCTGTCTTCGGGGCTGCTCCTCTCTTCGGCCCGGTGACTTCGGGCAGCGTGGGAGCCCTGCTTCGCCCCCGAATTCCCCTGCTGGACCGAGTTTTCTTCGAGAGCAGCACCTCTGCCATCGGGTGCTGCTCCTCACTCCAACTGCCACTTCGGGCCGCGTGGGAGCCGTTGCTCCGCCCCCGAAGTCCAGAGACTCTCATCGCTCTCCTTAGAAGCAGCTCCCTGTCTTTGGGGTTGCTCCTCTCTTCGGCCCGGTGACTTCGGGCAGCGTGGGAGCCCTACTCCGCCCCCGAATTCCTTCACTCTGGCCTCTTATCCTCCTTCTCTGCTCCCTCACAAACACTTCCCACTCCCAAAAACCTCTTCCCAAACTCTCCCGATGCTACATTCCCCAACAACATCTGTCCTGGGCTCAGAATTCCCATGCTAGTATCCTCCAGACCCCATCATTTATATACCGGTGTTCTTCAACTGCCGGTCCACAAAATAATTATTTTATTTACGCTGGTCCATAGGTGTAAAAAGGTTGAAGAACACTGATCTAAATGACCTTCCACCATGGTTCTTCTGTCCCATGATCTCACCTAGAATAAACAGTCTAACTCCACATTACAATATTTTTCAGTACACCAGCTTCGATCAATAATACAGACAACTTAATTCTCCTTAAAAAAAAAAAGTTCAGGCCTAGTCTGGACAGTGTTGTAGCAAAGCCTAAATTAACCTAACTTCCCTTAGGGGGGAGGAGAAGACATCTTGACTACTAAGTTGAATACTGTTAGCAACTTAAGACATCTTGGTTATAATCATGTATCATCCCCAAAATGTTTGAATGGTGACTTCATAACTGGCACTTGAACATTGGTGACTGGGGCCTGCACAGAGTGGTGGGTGTACCTTGTTGGGCAGACTGGGTAGAGCATGCGGATCTTTTTCTGCCATTATTTACTGTGTTACATGTTCTTCAAAATCCAGTACAAATAAAGCCACCAAAAGATGCTTCCATAGCAATTCCATGGATTTGTTCAAACAATGCATTTGAACTCAGAAATAACTCTAATATAATACCAATTTCAGATAATTAAAGAACATTTGAGCAGGCATATGTCTCTGATTACGATGGTCTGCATATCACCCTCATTGTTCCTTCCATAAGAATATGAGCATATTAGGAAATGACATCTATGGTCACTAGAAGAGAACATACAGGTGTGGAGGGCCATTTTTGAAAAAGACGTTTAAGCCCGATTTGGGCATTTCCTGCAAGACGGTGACAGGTTAAAAACGCACAAGACAGAAATGTCCATTTTTGAAAAACAAATTTATAGATACCTACTTGGACGTCTTGGCCGATACAGGATGTCCAACCTTAGGACGTCTAACTTTAAACCCCATTTTCAACCACAAAAACGTCCAAGTCCAAAACATCCAAAACCAGACTCATTTGGACATGTGAGGGGCCAACATTGTAATGAACTGGCCACTTAGACATCCCAACAGGACACCTTAGAGGGCACTGCTGGGAACTTCACATAAAAGGTGCCAGATATGTATCTCACCATTGCCCCCTTATAATTTATGAAGAGTCCCCCAAACTCCCCCAAAACCTACTATACTCACCTATCGACCATCCCAATAGCTCTTATGGCTACAGGTAGCACTTATATTGCAGTAGAGTAGGGTTTCGGTGGATTTTGGGTCTGAGTTGTCTTCTCTATGGTTCACTAGCCCATCCACCAGGCTATTTAAAACACCTGTGTGCTACTCTATTAGGCTTTGCCGTACCAAGTGCTATTGTTCTAGAGACAGATATGTACTGTTTAATTTAGATTTTGTGGGGTGGAAGTGGGTTAGTGATCACTGGAGGAGTGTGGGATGGGTCATTACTTAATTCCTCCAGTGGTCATTTGGTAAGTTTAGGTACTCTTGTGGCACTTAGGATTCTTCTAAAATAGGTCTAACCCAAAATGTTTAGGTTCCATCTAGGATGTCCTGGGAAAGATTCAATTATCACCGCAAGATGTCCAAGCCTAACCCATCCAAATCCCACCCATAATACACCTCTCAGAATGCCTCCTAGACCTCTGGATGCACAGCTAGACGTCCAGAAAGTTGGCTTCAAAAATTGGCACTTGGATGTCCTGGTGGCATCCAAGTGCCGACTTATGATAGTTTTAGATGTCTTTATTTTTTTTACTATTGAAGGAGTCTGGGACTGGTTTTCCAAGTACTGAAGGAGTCTGGGTCTGGTTTTCCTAAGTGTTGAACTAAGTTTTCTCTTTAATAAAATGCTGAATTATGTTTAGCTGCAGACCTAACTTATCTCATGTTCTAGCCTGCCTGTACTGGGTGTTAGCTTGGACATTCTAACTTCTTATGGCTATCTCAGCATAAACGACATGCAACAGAAAGACTGCAGGGCCTAGATAAGTGACTTGCTAGTGACCTGCTAGTGTGAGTTGAGGACCAATGATTGTTAAGAAAAGTAACACGTGAAAATTTTTTTCTAGAATTCAGTTGTATAGCCAGAAGAATGTATAAATATCTCTGTAACGTCCTGTTTTCGGCACTTCTGAAGCCAGCTTGGAGCTCGGGAGTCGCATACGTATGCTAATAAACTATCTGTGCCTTCTTCAAGTCTCTAGGTTTTTTGGCTGCCCAAACTGACCTTTCACTATGAGCCCCGTAGTGTCCAAATATTGCAATATTCAAAGTTATATTAAAAGCAAAAAGCCAGAATAAGAATCAATTGGACCACTAGACAACTGAGGGGTAAAAGGGGCCATAATGGAGAGATTAAGTGAATTCTTGCTTCGGTCTTCACTGAGGAAGATGTGGTGGAGTTACCGATGCCAGAAATGGTATTCAATGCTGCTGAACCATAAAAACTCAAACACGATGTGGGAAATTATAGACTATTGAGTCCGACAAAATGGTAGAGAGTATTATAAAGAACAAAATGACAGAACATATACATGAGCATGGATCAATGAGAGAAAGCCAACATGGATTTAGTCAAGGAAAATCTTGCCTCACCAATTTATTACATTTCTATGAAGGGGTGAATGAACATGTGGAAAAAGGTGAGCCAATTGATATTGTGTATTTGGATTTTTCAAAAGCCATTTGACAAAGTACCTCTTGAAAGACTTCTGAGGAATTAGAAAGTCATGGGATAGGGCAAAAAGTGGGGTTCCACAGGGGTCTGTGCTGGAATTTTTATTTTTAACATATTCATCAATGATCTAGAGCAGTGTATCGCAAACTGTATGCCACCTAGAGATTTCTGGTGTGCCGCGACACACTGGCGATGAGGAGAGTTGCACACGCCAGTTGCCTATCTACAGGACATGTCTCTCATAGCGAGAGGCACGTCCTGTAGGAAATTGGTTGGCACAGATGACTCTCCTCCTGGCCGGCGTCTCTCCTCCTCTCCCTGCACCTCCCGGATCCCTCCACCAGCGGGGTCGCAGCCAGAAGGGCCTCTGCGCATGTGTGGATATTGATGAGATGATGTCACACACATATGTGATGTCATCACGTCGACTTCTGGGTGCCTTCCGGCTGGAGCACTGGATTTAGTGTGCTGCCGGCTGGAAAGTTTGCAATAACTAGCGAGGTAATTAAATTTGCTGATGACAGAAAGTTTTAAAAGTTAAATTGCAAGAGGATTGTGAAAAAAATTGCACAAGGACCTTTTGAAATTTAGCATCAAAATGGCAGATGGCATTTAATATGAGCAAGTGCAAAGTGATACATGTGGGAAAGCGGAACCTGAACTATAGTTATGTGATGCATGGTTCCTTGTTAGGAGTTGCCACCAGGAAAAGGATTTAGGTGTCATTAAGAATATGTTGAAACCCTCAGCTCAGTGTGCAGTGGCGGCTAAGAAAGCAAATAGAATGTAAGGAATTATCAGGAAAGGAATGAAAAACAAAGATGAAAATATTATAATGTGTTTGTATTGTTGTATGGTACGGCTGCACCTTGAATACTGTATGCAATTCTGGTCACCATATCTCAAAAGATACAGCAGAATTAGAAAAGGTACAGAGAATGACGATGAAAATAATAAAAGGGATGAGATGACTTCGCTATGAGGAAAGGCTAAAGCAGCTAGGGCTCTTCAGCTTGGAGAAGAGACAGCTCAGGGAAGATATGATAGAGGTCTATAAAATACTGTGTGGAGTGGAAAGGGTAGATATGAATCGCTTGTTTACTGTTTCCAAAAAAAACTAGGCCTAGGGGGCATATGATGAAGTAGTAGATTTAAAAGAAACCAGAGAAAATATTTCTTTACTCAACATGTAATTAAACTCTGGAATTCGTTGTTGGAGAATGTGGTGAAATCAATTAGCATAGCAGGGTTTATAAAAGGTTTGGATAATTTCCTAAAAGAGAAGTCCATAGGCCATTATTGAGATGGCTTGGGGGAAAACCACTGCTTATAGTTAGGACAAGCAGAATAAAATCTGTTTTACTCCTTGGGATTTTGTCAGATACCTTTGACTTGGGTTGGCCACTGTTGGAAACAAGATAGTGGGCTTGATGGACCTTCAGTCTGCCCCAATATGGTAATTTTTATGTTCTTATGTAAGAAGAAGTTAAAGTGCTATATATGTACTTCCTTCTTGCTAACTTGTTCATGAAGGCAGGGAGTATTTTCTGAAAGCCTGTTTACTAGTAATGTTGGAGTTAGAGAGAATACAAGTGAGACTATAGCAGAAACCACAAGATGATAAACAAAGTTTAGCAGCTGTGCCTGCAGAAAAGGTGTGAAAATGAATAAATAAGGCATCCTGTTTCTTTGTGCAGTCTGGGTGTTAACTCCTGATGCAAAGAGGCACAAAGATGAAACAGTACAGAACAAGACAACTGTAAATTAGAAATGTACTTCAAACTTCCAGCTCAGAGTTCATATCATATAACCAGAAGCAGATAATATATTTTCTCTACTTTTCATTTTGCTGTCCACTTGAGCTACAAATTGCTTCTAAGTCTCAAAGTACCGGTGAGACCTTTAGCAACAAAAAAAGGGAAATGTAAGAGAATGAATTACCCTGATCTAGAGTGCATACAACTGAAATTTGTACATAATCACATAGACCAATTTTTTTTTATATTACGTATCCTATTTGGCACATTGTTTATTATAAAGTCAAAGAACCGCAGACAAGGAACAGACTAGACACACCAAATATTAGAATCAGATAGTTTATTGAAGAATAGGCATTAAAATCTATGCCTGATATGGCCACGTTTCACCTAAAAATAGGCTACGTCAGAAGTTAACTGTTAAATAAACATATATTTATCATAAAAAAACAACAGAAAACAATTACAACATAACAGTTACATTAAATTAAAAAATTTTGGTATGACTAAAATCATAAACACAGGAAACATTAGATAGATTGTGAGCCCGCCGGGACAGACAGGGAAAAATGCTTGAGTACCTGAATAAACTCATGTAAACCGCTCTGAGCTGTCCTGGGAGAACGGTATAGAAAATTGAATAAATAAAATCGATAAACCATAGGATTTAAATGGCTTTGAAGCTTTTGCTGCACGACTTTATAAAGGGGGAGACAGTGAGCCTTCATATAATAATAATAATAATAATAACTATTTTTTCTCAAAAAAAGCGAACAGAATGTTGGGCATTATCAAAAAAGGTATCACTACCAGAACGAAGGAAGTTATCCTGCCACTGTATCGAGCAATGGTGCGCCCACATCTGGAATACTGCGTCCAATACTGGTCACCATACCTCAGGAAGGACATGGCAATACTCGAGAGGGTCCAGAGGAGGGCAACGAGGATGATAAAGGGTATGGAGAACCTTTCATATGCCGAACGGTTAGACAGGCTGGGGCTCTTTACCCTGGAGAAGCGGAGACTGAGAGGGGACATGATAGAGACTTATAAAATCATGAAAGGCATAGAGAAGGTGGAGAGGGACAGATTCTTTAGACTAGCAGGGACAACTAAAACAAGAGGTCATTCAGAAAAACTGAGAGGAGACAGATTCATAACGAATGCAAGGAAGTTCTTCTTCACTCAGAGGGTGGTGGACACCTGGAACGCGCTTCCCGGAGAGGTGATAAGACAGAGTACAATTCTGGGGTTCAAAAAGGGACTGGATGACTTCCTGGAAGCGAAGGGGATTACAGGGTACAGATAGAGTTACCTTACAGGACATTGAGCAAATAGGGTATGGATATTTTAGGTTAGGTAGGGAACACTTCCAGGTCATGGACCTGGGGGGCCGCCGCGGGAGCGGACTGCCGGGCATGATGGACCCCTGGTCTGACCCAGCAGAGGCAATGCTTATGTTCTATACCGCCACAATCTTGCGACTTCTAGGCAGTTTACACTGAAGAGAGCTGGACAATCAGCGAATTACAGAATACAAATAGGGAAGATGTCACTGAGCAGTCAGTGACTGCAGAGTACAATTAGCGAGAAACACAATATCAACATGTTACAGTAAAGAAGGCCAGACAACCAGCGAATTTCATAGTACAAATGGCGAAGATGTCACTGCCCCCCTCTTATCAAACTTACATTACTTACTTATATTTGAATTTGCAGACATACACAGCGTACCGCCAACCGACTAGAAAAAGCAAGTCGCGGCGGGCTAACTCTGAGAATTTAAATACCCCTCCCACATGAAGATGTCACTGAACAGTCAGTGAATACAGAATACAATTAGTGAGAATACGCAATATCAACACGTTGAATAAAAGTTTTTTTAAAAAAGGGGGAGGGGGTTTCTGACTAGGAGATAAATCTATTGAACAGAGCTGTCTTAATTTCTTTCCGAAAGGCGCCGTAGGTTAACCTGGCTCTATTGATGTAATTGCCTAGCCAGGTCTGCTGTTTGCTAGCTTGAAACTTAAAGGTTCTGTCCAGAAAGGACCTATATTTGCAATTAGTGATCTTTGGATAGGCAAAGAGATTGCGATTTCTGGTTGTCCTCGTGGGGATGTATAGTTCGAAGTGTGGTAAGAGATAGGTAGGGGGCCATTCCCCACACCAGTTTATAGCAAAAGCAAGAGAATTTGAATATTATTTGTGCCTCCATTGGCAACCAGTGTAGCAGTTTGTAGTAAGGACTAATGTGTTCGTTTTTCTTTAGTCCGAATATTAAGCGGACAGCCGAGTTTTGCACTATTCTTAATTTTCTCATGTTTTTTTTTTTTTAGGTATACCCACATAAATGATGTTGCAGTAGTCTAGAGTGGATAGAATCAAAGACTATACCAGTAGTCTGAAAGATAGAGGGTCAAAATATTTTTTGATGGTTTTTAATTTCCAAAGTGTAAAGAAGCACTTTTTTGTCACCAAGTTCGTGTGTTCGATCAAGGTCAAGTGGGTGTCTGAGGTGACTCCTAATATTTTTATAGTTTTTGATATTGGGTGATCGTGACCGTTTAGGTGTATTGATGTTATAGTGATTTTGTCCTTTGGGCTTGCCAAGAAAATTTTTGTCTTTTCTGTGTTTAATTTCAATTTAAAATTGATAGTCCATTATACAATTTCAGTCATGATATGGGAGATGTGTTTTAAAGTTTCGTTATTCACGTTAGTCAGAGGGACTAAAATAGAGATATCATCAGCATATATGTAGTATTTTAGGTTTAGATTTTATAATAGGTGTCCTAAAGATGAAATGTAGATATTAAATAAGGTGGGTGATAGAGGGGAACCTTGAGGTACTCCCGAAGGGTTTTTCCAAGAATTGGAGTGTTTCCCATCGCAGACCACTTGATATGATCTTTTGGTTAGAAAGCTCTGGAAACAGTTCCAAACTCTTCCTGAGAGTCCCATTGTGTCTAGGCAATGTAGCATTATTTCATGGCCTACTAGGTCAAATGCGCTGCTAAAATCTAGTTGTAAGATCAGAGCACTGGTACCTTTACTAAAGAGATCGTATAGGTGGTTGAGGATTGAGCCTAAGACTCTGTCTGTGCTGAATCCTTTCTGAAACCTGATTGGTGTTCGCTGAGGAGGTTAAATTTGTCTAGCTGATTCGCTAGTTCCAGGCTGACCAACCCTTCTAGTAGTTTGGTGAATAAGGGGGTACTCGCTATGGGTCTATAATTGGATGTCAATGCAATTGAGTTCTTCTGGTATTTAGGGATGGGTGTGATCAGGATGTGTCCCATTTCCTCATGGTATGTCTCACTTATGAGAGTGGTTGTTATCCAGTTAAATAGATCCCTTTTAAATTCAGGTACTGCAACTTTCATGATCTTAGCTGGGCATTCATCTAGCAAGCAATTTGATTTGGAGTATTTGTTAAACAAAGTGAGGAATTGGTGCCAATTGGGGGGGCTCAAAATGATCCCATAGCATGTCAACTCTGGGCATCCTTTCCTGCGGTCTGAACTGGAGTTTGAAATCGAGTGTGGGTGTAGGTATTGTAGCTCTTAAATCTAAATTTTTTAGTTGAAATAGCTGGCAAGGGTGTCGACCGATGGTATGTGTTCATTATTATTTTTCAGGACCTGGGTACTGTCTGTTAGCCTATTCACCAGTTTAAACAGTTCTCTGCTATTTATTTTAGATGTTCCTATTTTTTGTGCGTAGTGTTTAGAACGTTTTTCTTTTATCAGAGTTCTGTATTTTTTATCTTCCTCTTTGTCTGTTTTGAGCCATATTCTTTCTAGTTTTCTGAGTTCCTGATTGAGAACTAGTAGTTCAGCATCGAACTACTCTTTTGATACCCTCTCTTTCTTTACGTATGTTTGAATTGGTGCTATTTGGTTTAACACTTCTTTGGTGAACTTTCCCCATATAGTAGGGAAGTCCTGTTCTTCCTCAGTTTTAGGATATAATTCATAATGTGCCCAGAAATCAGTTGGATTTATGATGCCTCTGTTGGTGACTTATTTTCTTTCTATTTTTGCTTATGTGTTTTGCAAATGATTGTTTCTTTTGCCAGCATAAATCAAAGTTGCAAATATAATAATCTGACCATGTGCATTTCTCCCATGCTCATGTACAATATTGTATTTTTGGTTCTGGGATGTCTTTGTGAGAAAAAGTGACTATATCTAATTGATGTCCCTTTTCATGTGTTTCCTCTGTATCAGGTATTGTAAAGCCAAGGGTAGTTAGAAATGTGTCAATTTCAATCATCAATCACTTCCGGTTTTCCCACTTGTTCTAAATGTATGTTTATGTCGCCCAACAACAGATTATATGGTCCTCTTATGGTGTTAGCCATGAGGAATTTGAAGAATTCTTCTTTGGCTCTTGCCTATTTTTTTTTGGTAGGGGGGATATAGAATAGTGTCACAGCTAATGGTTCTTCCAGTTCAGTATTAGTGATCTTACAAGTTAGGATTTCCAATTCTTCTGTAGTTTTAAAATCTATCCTGCTAAAATCAAAGAATATTTTAAAGATTATTGCTAGACCTCCCTCTTTTTTTCCAGCTTCTAGATAGTGGAATGATTTTGTAACCCTGCGGTAGCATTTCTTTCATTATGACATCTGTATCAGAGACCATCAATGTTTCAGTTACAAATAGGAGGGCTGGATTCTTTTGTTCGATCCAGTCATGTATCACCTGTGCCTTGTTTCTCACGGAACGGGCATTCAGGTAATATCCCTTGAAATTCCCTTGGTGTGTTATGATAGGGGTTTCGGTATATTTTAACTTTTTTTGAATTCTTCTATTCTTGGTCTTGTTTCTGTGTGATTTGGAAGGTTTGTGAATGGTGTTTGCTATGGAGATTTGTAGTGGGCATAGTTCGGAACAGTTGTATAGGAATTGGGGTGAACCCATTGGTTTGTTCATCTTACTTGGCCTATACCAAGAGAGGTGAACTGGTACTGTAACAGATTAAATAGACTATGCCCGGTATTATCTGTAGATAGTTTGCAGTTGCCATTTTGGCTGAGTTCGTAGATGCTTATGTGATATAGTAAGAGTTTTGAATTACTAATCTACTACACTTTACCCACTAGAAGTCTTCAGGTTAGTCAGGTATCTAATGCTCTATCCCCTACTAGTATTTTATATTAGTTGGAATTTTTATGTTGGGATAGTTATACTGTCATATCGGCTAAGACGTTGATGTAATTCCATATGGGTTTGAAGAATGAGAATTATCTGAACAATACAAAATATTGGTTAATGTTTATTTAAAAAAAAAAAAAAAAAAAAGGATGTGTCAATAAAAATCATCACCTAGAGAGAAACAATTAAGAACACT
This sequence comes from Geotrypetes seraphini, assembly GCF_902459505.1. Classification (NCBI taxonomy): domain Eukaryota; kingdom Metazoa; phylum Chordata; class Amphibia; order Gymnophiona; family Dermophiidae; genus Geotrypetes; species Geotrypetes seraphini. The sequence goes on from NC_047094.1 coordinate 117,248,872, forward strand.
TCCCCCTAAACAGGCTTGAACAAATCTAAAAATACTGATATTCAGTTTGGCCTGTTCCTTAATCACCCGACTACAGGGGAATTCTCTAATTGAAAGATTCAAAGGGGTAGATTCTGTAAAGGATGTCTAACTTTAGGCGTCCACAGTGTGGACATCCATCGACTTAGGTGTCCAAATAAAGTTTCCTCCACCCAGCAACATTTGCAAAAAATGTAAAGTAGATGGGGGGGGGGGGGAGGAGTAGATGGTGGGGAATGGTTTGCAGCAGGTAGACTGGCTGGCAGGAGCATAAGAACATAAGAATTGCCGCTGCTGGGTCAGACCAGTGGTCCATCGTGCCCAGCAGTCCACTCATGCAGCGGCCCTCTGGTCAAAGACCAGCGCCCTAACTGAGACTACCCCTACCTGCGTATGCTCCGGTTCAGCAGGAACTTGTCTAACTTTGTCTTGAATCCCTGGAGGGTGTTTTCCCCTATGACAGACTCCGAAAGAGCGTTCCAGTTTTCCACCACTCTCTGGGTGAAGAAGAACTTCCTTACATTTGTACGGAATCTATCCCCTTTCAACTTTAGAGAGTGCCCCCTCGTTCTCCCCACCTTGGAGAGGGTGAACAACCTGCCTTATTTACTAAGTCTATACTCTTCAATACCTTGAATGTTTTATGTCCCCTCTCAATCTCCTCTGCTCGAGGGAGAAGAGGACCAGTTTCTTTAATCTTTCGCTGTACGGCAGCTCATCCAGCCTCTTAACCATCTTAGTTGCTCTTTTTTGGACCCTTTTGAGTAGTACCGTGTCCTTCTTCATGTACGGTGACCAGTGCAGGACACAGTACTCCAGGTGAGGACGCACCATGGCCCGGTACAGCGGTATGATAACCTTCTCCGATCTGTTCATGATCCCCTTCTTTATCATTCCTAGCATTCTGTTTGCCCTTTTCGCCGCCACCACACATTGCGTGGACGGCTTCATCGACTTATCAATCAGAATTCCCAAGTCTCTTTCCTGGGAGGTCTCTCCAAGTACTGCCCTGGACATCCTGTATTCGTGCATGAGATTTTTGTTACCGACATGCATCACTTTACACTTATCCACGTTGAACATCATCTGCCATGTCGATGTCCATTCCTCGAGCCAGATCTTTGCAATCCCCCTGCGTCTTCACTACTCTGAATAACTTTGTATCATCCGCAAATTTAATCACCTCGCTCATCATACCTATGTCCAGATCATTTATAAAGATGTTGAAGAGCACAGGTCCAAGCACCGAGCCCTGCAGCACCCCATTGGCGACGCTCTTCCAGTCCAAAAAATGTCCATTTATCCCCACTCTCTGTTTCCTATGTGCCAGCCTTACATTTTGGAGGCTTGTCTTGGTCCTTCCTGACGATTTCATCTGGGTAAGTAGAATTCAATTTTTTTTTTCTTGTATGGAATAGGCAGGATTTTTTTCTTGTATGCACTGTGCAATAGGATTATTGGATGCATAAGACAAGGTGAGAGATGGTATTTTCCATTCAAAAGGCCTTGTGCAGTATAGACAGAGTGAGATAGAAATCGAAAGACCTTGGGAAACCCTTAGATCAGGGGTGTCCAATGTCGGTCCTCGAGGGCCGCAGTCCAGTCGGGTTTTCAGGATTTCCCCAATGAATATACATGAGGTCTATTTGCATGCACTGCTTTCATTGTATGCTAATAGATCTCATGCATATTCACTGGGGAAATCCTGAAAACCCGACTGGACTGCGGCCCTCGAGGACCGACATTGGACACCCCTGCCTTAGATTGTGCTTTAGACTGGATGATACACTGGTGAAAAATTCCAGTAATATTGTGGGGTTTTATACTTGGTGAAATTTTACTTATCAATAAACTTTGTATTTTTGATTGATAGACAGAGTGAGATAGAAATCAAAAGACCTTCTGGAACCCTTAAATTGTTTGAGACTGGATGACACATGTGTGAAAAGTTCCAGTAATATTTTGGGGTTTATAATTGGTGAGATTTTACTATCAAAAGTCTTTGTAGTTTTACCTGTTTGCATTTTATGATTTGCTATTATAGGCTTGCTAGAGTGTGTTGCATGTAAGAATATTTGAGCTGCTCTGAAGAAAAGCATGGTCTGAAGTTAAAGCAGTCACTCCATTAAGACACACCACATCTGTACTAATAACTTTTACTTTTTTTCCTTTGTGCTTTTAATTCTATTTCTTGTCAGTCTCTGCCCTGGTGAAAGACCCAGTGCACACTGGACTGGAACTGGCAACTGACATCTCTGCTCTTCTAACAAACTTCTTAAATTTTTTCCTGTTAAACTTCTGCCTTTAAAGTTCAGGTAGTAATCTTTGTATTTAAAGTGTGGACAAGTGTGGGCACAAGTGTATTCTTTATGCCAGTGACTCTTGCCTAACACGCTTTACCTCATTTTCTACCTATTAACTAAAGTCTCTCTCCTTCATAAGTGGGAGCATTTCAATCTCAAAGGCTACACACAGACAGGGACATTTAGAGGGCCATATAGCTATATGAGCAAAGCCCACAAACCAAGGCAGACTTCTGCAGCCTCAAATATGAACTCTGGATGGAGGAAGGGAAAGAGATGCTGAGGTGGGGAGGAAATAGAAAGTGAGAATTGTTGAACATGGGTGTGAGAGGAAAAGAGATGGTGTACATGGGGAAAGGAAGAAAGAGGAGAATTGGGAGGGAGAGAATTATTGGACATGGTGGTGGGAGAGGAGTGAAGTTGAGAGAGAGAAATGTTGGTTGTGGTGGAGAGGTAACAATGGGACAGATGGAAATGGATGCAAGAGGGAGGAATGTTGGAAATGGATGGTGGTGGAGAAAATAGAGGAAAAGATGTGGCATAGTGCTGGAGAGAGGTGAAAAGAGAAATGTTGGGCATGGGGCTGGTGGGCAGAGACAAAAAATGTTGTACACAGTTCAGGGGATAAGAGAGGGAGAAATGTTGGATGTGGCAGTAAAGGGAGTTGGAGAAAGGCATCCTGGATCCCTCCCTCCTTCCCTCTCTCTCTCCCTACTCCTTTTGCAGCAAGGGAGGGAATGAGAGAGAGAGAGAGAGAGAGATGGTGGACAGTGAAAGAGAGGGAGACATTGCATATGGGGGGTGGAGGACAGAGGAAGAAATGCTGTGCAAGGGTGGGGAGGGGAAAATGACTGTGCTATATGTAGTTTAATTTTGTGGTTACCATTATGTATTGTTAATAAGATTATATTGTGTGTACAGTATATGAAAAATGAATGGAAGAAATGGCATTTACAAGTACTCTTATATGGGGGGCAGAGCTTGGGCAGATTTGAGGCAGAGCTTTTAGGCCTCCCAAAACAAAAAAGCGTTCTGCTGCCTATGAGGGCAGGGCCTGGCTAGGGTGAGGGCAGAGTTACAATGAAGTGGGGGTGAGGTGGGGCCATGTGTCTACCATTTTTTGGGCACACAGCTCGAGTAATAAAAGTGAGAATAGCGGAACACCTTAGCAATAACAGGAGAAAGCGTTTGTAAGCCCCCATTGTTTCTTACTGGTATGACTTCCAACAAACAATTGAAGAGGTTAAATATACGGTGATATGTCAGTACAATAACCCAGCAGGGGGAGATATGTCATTTACCTTGCTTAGGAGAGAACAGTGATATATTTATGAATGGCAAACTTGTAGCCATGGGGGGCTCAACGCTGAGATCGAGTGGTTTCAGGTTTGAGCCTCCCGGTCTTAACATTGGGAAACCAATGAAATCACATTGATAATGTTTGACCAATGGATGGAGTCGAGGGGTGGAATTTGTAGTGAATAAGTAGGTGTGGGGGACACTGTAGTGCTGTGTAAAGCAGGCAGGAGTTTGGTAGTCTCCTTGAAACTACAGGCCAGGAAACAAAGATAATAAGATTGTGTATTTAAATATAGTATTTAATGAAGAGATAGTGATTAATATGTTGTTTAAGTGGAGGGGGCTATAGATCGCATGGGGGAATTGGGAGGGGGGCTTATGGACCTCATCGTGGGGTGGGAAGGGGGATTGGAGGGATATTTGCAAATGTTTTTTTAAGTGGGTCCTGTCTGATATTCAGTGCCAATGAGCTGTCCTAATTTTGGCAATATTGCCGGCACTTGGAAAACTGCTGGCTGCTCCTTAGCACTGTCCCCTGCATCTTCCCTTCCCTTGATTATCTCCCTCAGTTATTCAGTATCTTTCCTTTTCTGCACTCACACATCTCCAGCATCTCTAAGTCACAACTCAGAGTTGGAAAAAATCAAGAAAACACTTGGTATCATTTGGCACCCTGGGGTTGTGGGTTCAAACCCCGCGCTGCTCCTTGTGACCTTGGGCAAGTCACTCAGTCCTCCATAGCCTCAGGTATGCTAGATAGATTATGAGCCCACCGGGACAGGTAGGGAAAAATACTTGAGTACCCGATTGTAAAACCGCTTAGATAATCTTGATAGGTGGTATATAAAAACCTAATAAACTTGAAACTTGATTTAATATGGTGCTGTTTTATTTGTATTGTAGTGTCCCCACCTGAGGAAGCTTTCATAGTTAAATTCGAGTCGGCCTGGCTCAGTGCACAGTGTTGGGGATTAACGAGGAGATTCTAGTCAAGCACAGGCACATTATAACGAAAACAAGTACACCAGGATGACACATTATAAGATATGTAATGTGTAAACATTATTGTGGAATAACAGTGAATTTAATATAAAGAACATATTGGTGGTTTGGGACCGGTAAGTGCAATGATGGTTCCTTTACTAGCCTATGCTTGTGTTTAATTGAGCATGTAAGCTGGTGGTCTGAGCACTTCACTTTAAAATTAAAATTATATTGGAATTAATTGAAGATGATTGTTAAGTGTATCCTGTGATATGTGAGAAGAACCCTATTTATAACCAGCAAGCACCTAAATTCACTCAGAGCAGCGACAAGATTGCCTCATCATTGCTCTTATCTAGAAATTGTTAATGTTTCCTGGCCTGGTGATACTAATATTAAAGTTACCAGTCTTCAAACGGAGGTGGCTAATATGTCTAAACAGCTCATGGTGTGTATGAAGAAGGACACTTGAAAGGGTCCAGAAAAGAGCGACTAAGATGGTTAAGAGGCTAGAGGAGTTGCCGTACAGCGTAAGATTAGAGAAACTGGGCCTCTTCTCCCTCGAACAGAGGAGATTGAGAGGGGGCATGATCGAAACATTCAAGGTACTGAAGGTAATAGACTTAGTAGATAAGGCAGGTTGTTCACCCTCTCTAAGGTAGGGAGAACGAGAGGGCACCCTCTAAAATTGAAAGGGGATAGATTCCGTACGAACATAAGGAAGTTCTTCACCCAGAGAGTGGTAGAAAACTGGAACGCTCTTCCGGAGTCTGTCATAGGGGAAAACACCCTCCAGGGATTCAAGACAAAGTTAGACAAGTTCCTGCTGAACCAGAACATACGCAGGTAGGGCTAGTCTCAGTTAGGGTGCTGGTCTTTGACCAGAGGGCCGCCGCGTGTGCTGACTGCTGGGCACAATGGACCCCCCAGGTCTGACCCAGCAGCGGCAATTCTTATGTTCTTATGCATGTCCAGGATGGAAAATTTAGAGCTGTGCGTTACAGGAGTGGAGAAAAAATTAAATCAATGTAGCATAAGATGGCTCTGAGATTGAATAAGGAGTTGGAGGAAATGAGTAATCGTAGCAGGTGAAATAATGTTCATTTGCTTGGATTACCGGAGGGAGCTTAAGGAGCTAATCATATTAATTTCATTGAGGATTTCATTCCTAAGATATTATCGCTTCAGTTTTCACACCTTTTGAAGTCGAGCATGCACATCGTATCCCTTCACGTTTAAATAATAAATTCAGTGGACCTCGGCCCTTCATTTGTAAGGTTTTAAGGTTTTAAGATTTAATCAATCAACTGTTAAAATGGGTAAATAAAAACAAAAATATTTTGTCATATATTAAAATACTAGGCAAATTCACATTAACGTACATGAGACAAAAGGGAAGTTGGGAAAGAAGAAGTTGTTTAAAATACATCAAAGTAAAATTAATAAAAAGGGGAGGTAAAAGGGGAGTGGCAAGACATTAGGGAGGGGATCGCTTCAGAAGAAGCGTTTGATGTTTCAGAGCTTCACAGAAATTAGAAGTTTGAAAAGTGGAAGCTGGTACTAAAGAGTAAAAGCATCTTTAAAGATAAAATTTTTGAGCTTGGTTTTAAATTTTCCAAGCGAGTTCTCTAATCGAACATCTAATGGGAGGACATTCCACAAAGAAGGGGCAATAACTGAAACAATGGATTTACAAGTAGCATTGTAAAACAATTTGCGTATTGATAGTATGGAAAGTAGGTTTTGATTGTTAGATCGGAGGGTCCTGGATGATGAGTGTGGGATCAAAAGTTTATTTATAAATGCTGGTTGGTTAGAGTTTTTTGTTTTAAAGGTGAGGAGGAGTATTTTATAAGTGAGACAATGAGTGATAGGTAGCCAATGTGCTTTACGGATGAGAGGAATGACTTGATCTAATTTTTTTTGCATGATAGATTAATTTGACAGCAATGTTTTGCAATAGTTGTAGATGGCGGAGTTCTTTCTGGGTTATACCTTGATAAAGAACATTACAATAATCAATGGTTGAAATTACAAGAGAGTGAATTAGAATATTGAGAGGGGGGATTAAGAAAAGAAGAAATAGAATGGCGAGCCTAAGCTTATGAAAACATTTCTGCATAACTGCACTAATTTGTTGGTCCTTGTCTAAAATGACTCCAAGAAGTTTGACTTTACTATCCGTTTGAATTGAGGAGGAATCGATACAGATAGGTAAACATAAGTGTTCATCTGGAGAGAGCGAGAAAAGGACAGTAGTAGTTTTAAGGATGTTCAGTGAAAGTTTGTTATGCCGAAGCCAGAAACTGATTTTATTGAGTTTTTGATTGATTTCTGTTATTTCATCAGGTGATGTGGGATTTAAGGGGTGGAGAAGTTGGATATCATTGGCATATGTAAATATAGTGAAACCTATAGATTGGGCCAAAGTAAGCAATGGTGTAAAAAATATATTAAAAAGAAGGGAAGAAAGAATTGAGCCTTGGGGGACTCCATAGCTTTGGTAAATGGTGAAAGAAGTAGAGTCATTGAAACTGACTTTATAGTTTCAATCCTGAAAATAAGAAGAAAACCATTGCAAAACTGTACCAGCGATGCTGATAGATTCTAGTCGTGTAAGAAGTAGGGAATGATCAATTGTGTCAAAAGCAGATGTAAGGTCTAAGGAAATCAGAATGGAGGATTTACAATGGTCTTTTAAAGTAATGGATTGAGGTTGTTAAACCGATGTAAGAAAGTTCAATAGAGTGATTTTTCCGAAAACCTGTTTGGTAGGGGTGCAGAGCATTCGTTTTTTCCACAAAATTGGACAGTTGATTGAAGACCAGTTTTTCAATAATTTTAGCTAGAAAAGGTAAATTAGTGATAGGACGGTAATTATTGATTTGATTTCCAGATATATTTGTTTAAGTTTAGGAAATACAAGAGCGGATTTCCAGGAAAGCGGTATGTGACCGGTGGAAAGGCTTTTATTAATCATGTCAAGTATAAATGGACCAAAAATATTGAAATGATTTTTAAGGATAGTAGGAGGTAAATTTTCTAAAGAGTTATTCCTTGGATTTAGTCCCTGAGTTAAAGCCTTCAGCTCATCAAGTGTAGGTAAACAGAAAACAGAGAAAGAACTGAAGGGAAGTGAGTATTTGGGTAGAGGAGAAATAGGCGTTTTAGACATTGGCGTGCTCACCAGTGTCGTTCGTACCCATTTGATCTTTTGGCCAAAATGTTCAGCAAGGACTTGTGCTGTAGGTTGATTCTGGTTGGTTCTTCTGGCATATGGAGAGAGTGAGCGAACAATAGAATATAGTGCTGAAGAGTTTTTTGCAGGGGCTATATGGTTGGCATAGTATTTTTTCTTGGCTGCCTGTAATGATTTCTTATAAAAAGTAGCTTGTTCTTTGTATTTCTTTAGTGTGGATGGGGAGCGCTTACGTCTCCAAAGTCTTTCAGAGGAGCGTAGCTGACGACGAAGGAAAGAGAGTTCCTGGCTGTACCATGGTTTTTTAATTGAAGAAGAAGAGCTAGTGTGAACATGAATGGGGGCTAAATAATCTAGCATTTGTTGTGTTTTGCAGTACCAGGTTATGGATTGTTCATCGAGAGTAAGATTAGAGAATTCTTCTATATGAAGTTCCAGATGAGTATTGATAATATTGGTGGTCACAGGTGTTGTATGTTTGAAAATTGGATAGAGAAGTGCGTTGATTTTGGGGAAGGTTTAGATTAATCAAGGAATGGTCTGTCCAGGGGAGAGGAAAAGTTTGAGGATTTGCCAATGTGGACACTGATTTTGCATGTGTACCTTTCTTGTGTGATTGTTGTGTTGGTCCCAGGGTCTCTCTGCTGGGTCTCCTGTTCTTTGCCCATTTTTTCTCCATGACCCTCCATCAATATTTCCTGTATGTCTAAGCCCCTCCTGTCCATCATCAGTCCTTTGTATTTCTATATCTAGTCTCCCCACCCCTCCCTTCTTCACCAAAGGATCTACCAGTGTTATCATGTCCCTCAACATCAGACATTTATTTTATTTGTCCCTTTTGCCATGCACCTCCATGGCTGCCCTTAAAATTCCTGTTACACTGTTATCTCCATGTTTGACATGGCACCTAGGCCTGTATCTTCCAACCATCTCCAGCATCATGTTAGTATCCCTATGCATCCATCTATCCACATTTTCTCCCCCTCTCCAGCACCTCCAACAGTAATTGACCTAGGGTCTTGCATGTCTGCCTCTGTCACTCTGCAAACTCACCATCTCTCTCTCTCTCTTCCCTGTGGCTGCTACCAACAGGCCCTGTGTCTTTTCCCTTATCTCCCACTGACCACCTTTCACCCTGTTCTCTCCTGTTCCAATTCCCTCTTGCCTTGCTCTACAGCTTATCGCTCATTCTCTTTTGCCCTTGTATCTGGCCTGCCCACCTTGTCTACCCTGTTAATATGTTGCTCTACAGCTTATCGCGCATTCTTTTATGCCCTTATCACTCCACAGCTTATCGCTTTACAGCTTCTGCATTAGCCTTTCTCACCCCCCTCTCCTGTTTGCCACCTCATGCTGCTTGCCTCACCCTTTTCCCCAGGTCCACCATCTACCAGTACTATTAATAGTTTCTATAGCTCTAGGAGACCTGCACGCCACTGTACAGCAAACACACAACAGATGCTCCCTACTCCAAAGAACTTACTATCTATACATGGAAATATGAGGTGAATAAGGTAGGGAGTAAAGTGGGAATAGCAACAGACATGGGTTGCAAGGGTTAGCCTTAAATGCAGCTTCAAAAAGGTCCCCTTGTAGCCTGGACTAAACACTAAAGTGAGGGCCTGATGTACTGAGTCTGGCAGGTTGTTCCACGCATAGGGTACAGCATCTGTCCTCAAAATTTCCTCAGGACCTTTCCCTCTCTCATCACCATCCCAATCTTGAGCCACAGCACAGCAGGTAGCTTATTTCTAGCCCACATCATGTTAAAAGCAGCCTTTCTCTGCCCGGCAAACCCTTTCTTCAGCTGAATGGCCTCCCACAAGATCACTGAGACAAACCCCAGCAAGGGGAAGACCTTGCCTGTCAACCACAAAGAAAGATATATAGATCACTTTTAACACTCTGTCTGGTGAATCACAGCCAGTGGCTGATATGAAACTACTCCCCTCTGAGGATCAGGAAGACTGTGATGTATGAATGAATGGATGGGTGTAGCTGTGCTGTTCATAACTACATTTGAGCATTGAGCTCAACCAAAACTTTGGGTTTATTCTCTTCCCTTGAGTTTTTGTACTTCTGACAGTTGACAAAAGTATGAGTAATTCTTCAATATAACCTCAATAAGGAATATATCTGGGGGAATATACAGTTGTAGTGTATTCTACTGTTCAAGATTGAGCTGTTCACTATTACTATTTATCATTTCTATAGTGCTGAGAAGCATATGCAGTGCTGTACATAAAACATTTAAAAGATGGTCCCTGCTCAGCAGAGCTTACAATGCAATTTGGACAGAGACATCTCTGATATTACATTACATTACATTACATTAGTGATTTCTATTCCGCCATTACCTTGCGGTTCAAGGCGGATTACATTCCAACTAAAAAACAGGAATTACATACAAATTAAAAGGAATAGAATAAGCGATGACATAGAATTTTTAAGGTAATAAACATTGGATAAAGAGTTACCAAAGGGAAGTGGAGGTCTTTGGGAGGTAAGAATATGGTGAAATTATGGGTTTTAGATAGCATTTGATAGGTAAAAGTGTTGTTAAGAGTAAGGGGTTTTAAGAGTGGGTGTGGTTAGGACTGTTTCAGGGCTTTCTTGAAGAGTATAGTTTTTATTTGTTTTCTGAAAATCTTGTAGTCTGGGGTGGTTAACAGTAGGTTGGAGATTTGGTTATCCATTCTTGCAGCTTGAGTGGCTAGGAGGCCGTCGTATTGTTTTGACCGTTTTACTTGTGCAGTGCCCGAGTTCTTTGGTCTACACACTTGATGTTGAAAAAAGACGCTTATGCATAAGGTGAATTTTAACAGGTAGTCAGTGACATGCCTTTAAAAAAGGAGAAATGTGTATTTTAGCTAGTTTGCAGTTTCTTAATCGAAGCTGATGTCAATCCAACATAAACAATGTTGCAATAGTCTAATTTGGAAGTGACTAGTGCATAAATGAGAGACTCACAACTCAATGTCTCGATGCAAGAACAAATCTTATGTAAAGAACAGAAACAAGATTTCACAACTGATGAAATTTGTAAGTGAAATGTGAGTGTAGAGTCCAAATGGACACCTAAATACTTCAAGTGGCAAAGATTGTATTTGTGATGAACTAAAGACTCGCATCCCAACTGTTTTTTGTGGATTCAAGACCAATTTATTTTCATTTAACCAATCAATCATATTGATACAAGACTGTAAAGGAGCTAAATCTATCATATTGAAGGGTGTTATATTATTAATTACCCCTTTTTCGTGGTGTTAAAACCAGCTGCGTTATCTCACGCGCTAACAGCACGCACAGTGGTGACTAAAACTTTCTTGTACACGGCTATACCATACCTCTGCCATGCCTCTATCTTTGCCTATGTACAAGTTATGCATTAACTCGTGGATCAGCACAGGCTAATACATACTTTAACCCTCCTAATGTGCGGTTTTAACCCTCCTAACGTGTAGCACACTTTAACCCTGCTAACGTGTAGCTGCGTGGCCGTTCTTGTGTACTAATCTATGTGCTAATGGCCTAACACAGTTTAGTAAAAGGAGGCCATAGTGATGCAGTCTGCAGTTTTGCTACCATCGTGTAAGTTGGTGATGCCTTTATGTGCCAGTAGGCTCTTAGATCTGGTACCCAAAACTTACTTGCTGTTTCTGAGGTCAGCTCTGCCCCTCTAATGAGCTCTGTGATGGGGCCAGGGGTAAGCCTAGCGCTGGCAACCTGGCTCCCGGCTCCCGCCCCCCGCCCCGTGTAAAAAGGAGAGAGGGGCATAGGCTGGATGGAAAGGGGAGGAGGGCATAGAAAGAAGACAAATACCATATGGAAGGGGGAGAGGTCAGACAGTAGATGTAAGGGGCAGATGTTGGATTGAAGAGACAGAGAGGGCAGACGCTGGAAGGAAGAGAGTGAAAAGAAGATGAAAGCAGAAACCAGAGACAACAAAAGGTAGAAACAAATAATTGTATTTCTATTTTGTGATTAGAATATATCAGATTTGAAATATATATCCTTCTAGAGCTGGTGTTAGACATAACTGGGGACTGCAAAGTCCAGGCAGTGGCTTAGGACTCTCTCTGACCAGGGGGGCAGTTGCCCTAGTTGCACTCCCCTAACCCTATTCCTGCTATGTGTGACTGCGGTATTCTGTTAGCATGATATTTCTGTGTAGCATTCTGTAATAATTTGGCTTATTCAGTTTTCTTGATAGTAGAGGGGATATATGTGAAGGGGAGGGGAGACAAGGGTTTTGTTGATCCTTGCTCTGTATTACCGTATTTGCCGGCGTATAAGATGACTTTTCAGTACCTTAAAATCTTCCCCAAAGTCGGGGGTCGTCTTATACGCCGGGTACTGTTTACATGCCCTTACTTTACATTAGAGAGCTGCACGGGGACGCCCCTAGGGTCACGGGGATCCCGTGGGGACGCCCCCTAGGGTCACGGGGATCCCATGGGGACGCCTCCGAGGGTCGCGGGGCTCCTGCGGGGCTGGATGCTCAGTCTTCTGGATGTTCGCGGCTCTTCTTCTCCCTACCTTCTCTGCTTGCAGCACAGAGCCGAACGGAAGTCTTCCCGACGTCAGCGCTGACGTCGGAGGGGAGGGAGGGCTTAAACAAAGCTTAAACAAAGCCCTCCCTCCCTCCGACGTCAGCGCTGACGTCGGGAAGACTTCCGTTCGGCTCTGTGCTGCAGGCAGGGCAGATAAGGAGAAGGAGAGTAGCCTCGCGGTACCAAGAGAGAGGGGCGGCCGCCCCGCCCCGGTTGCAGCACAGCCGGCCAGGTTCCCTTACTTTTGTGGCACTTCCCCGACCGACCGATAACAGCCCGGGTCCGACAATCCTCCCTGCCCTGTAGCCGCGAATCTAAATTACCTTCTTACAGCAGCTGGGGGGGCAGGCTTCAGCATTAGAGGGGAAGCGATCACCTGTCCCCATGGACAGCTTCGGGACGCTATTCCTGAAAACGGGACATTTCGGCGTCCTGAAGTTGTGCGTGGGGACAAAGATATAGAGGATCTAAAAAGGGGACAGTCCCATTCAAAACGGGCCATATGGCCACCTTACTCATGCTGCATTCAGACATATAGTCCATGGCTTCAGGGCTGCAATCCATTTCATTTCCCTCAGAGATATCTCCCTCTACCTCCATAAGAGATTCCTCATTTCTGAAGCTGGATGGATACAGGCTATCTCTGAAGCAGCATTTGTCAAGCCCTGCTCATGGAGCTTTTCCCTTCCAATTAGCCTCTGCTTGGAAAGCAAAGTTTTGTTAATATGGAAGTGCTGTGGGACAGGGAGTTTCATAGCAGAAGGCAGTAAGACAGAGCTCCTAGCCTTCAGTTCCCTGTTCTGTGAGAAACGTCCTTCCCTCCTTGTTCCTGATTGCTTGTGGGTGTTCTCAGCTGGCCTTGATTTATTCTGCTGTGTAACTTTTACTCCTGCTCTAGCCAGTTCTGCCTGTCAGCTCCACCCCTTTCCTTAACCCTTACTGTGTCAGATTGCCTGACCAGAGGTTTAGCTAGAGAATTAACAGATGATTTATAAAAGGGATTATAGCAACTTGGAACAGGTATTCTGTTCCTCTCTGCCATCCCTTCTCTGTTCTGCACTGCCTGTCTGATCCTAGCACTTGGAACAGGATTAATGGGCAGCTTCCTTGGCTTAGGAAAAGGCACATTTTCTTTAGTGGCAGGGTTTAAAGCAGGTTTTAAACCAGTGACAGGGGCTTCCCTGTCACAGTACACATAATAAATCATTTGTTTATCAAGTCCAAGTTTTCCCTTCTTATTTGCGGGAAGGGTGTTCTTTAACTTGTTTTGGAAACAGGTTAAGCCACATTTATTTAGGCAGACCTTTCCAGGTTCACTCTTTGAATTGGTTTAGAGGTGTTTTTTTTTAAAGTAATACTTGTTTTTTTGTGTATTTGGTTGGGGACTTTTCTAGCTAATATATGGAGTTCTTTTCCAATATGTAGTTTTATTTAAAATTGTAAACCGCTTAGATTATATTGTAATGTTGTAGCATATCGAATTGAATAATTTGTAAATCTATTTTAACAAAATTAATAGCCATAGTTTCAGTGTTGCCATGTAGATTGGGAATCCATATGTTTCCCTACCTGTATAATTGGCTGGTGAAGAACATATTGTTGGAAGGTGCTCTGGAGTCTATGAGGAGAACTATTAGGGTGCCAGACCCTAAGTATCGTCTGATCACTGGTGTTAATAGGAACCCTGCTAGATACAGTGTAGGAGTGAGTTTTTATTCCTTTGGTGCAGGCAGATGCTCTTGTCACTTTTGCCACCCAGGTTTGCAACTGCCAGCAGGTCATGGCTTGGGAAATATCGAGGTTATTGGGCTGTATAGTGTCCACTAAGCATGTTACATCCCTTGACATGCCTTTGTATGAGAACAGCTCAGTGGACTCCAGCTTTCCAATGATATCAAGCCTCAGGAAACCTGCAAATATCATCCACAGAATTGGTCCAATCCTTCCTCTGGTGAACTATTCAGCCCAATTTGACTGTGGGTCTTCCATTCCAAATCATTCAGCCCTGGAAGATGCTGACAATGGACATATCCAACCTGAGGTGTTGAGCTCACTTAGACGGGCTCCACACTCGGGGAACTTGGTCAGATCCGGAGAAAGAACTCCATATCAGCCTTCTGGAGCTCTGAGCTCCTTTAGGCTTTCAAGGATCAGCTGTGAAAACAAATTGTGCTCATTCAAACAGATAACCAGGTTGCGATGTATTATACCAACAAGCAGGGCCTCATGACCTCTGTGTCATGATGTGGAACTGAATTGTTCAGAACAGGATAATTTTCAAAGCCACCTATCTGGTAGAAAAGTCTAACAGCCTGACTGACAGACTGAGCAGGATAATGCAACTACATGAGTGCTCACTCAGTATGGATGTTGTTCGGGATACTTTCTGAGAGTAGTGTACTCCCTCGGTGGATCTTTTTGCCCCTCCTTACAATCACAAAGTCACTCATTATTTCCTTCCTCATGCATTGGGGGGACAGGTCTTATGTATATGTATTCTCCCTTTCCTCTCATAGAGAAGACTTTACTAAAACTCAAGCAAAAGACTGGGAAATCATAATTCTGATTACCCCTTATTGGCCTCAACAGATATGTTTCCAGTTCTTCTGGAGTTATCCTCTGAAGAACCATGGAGATGGAACTTTTTTCTGACCTTCATTATACAGAACAAGGAATCTGGTACCAATCTCCAGTTTCTGGCACTCACAATCGGATGTTGACAGCATAGCATTTGCTTCCTTGAACCTCTTGGAGGGTTCCTCAACTGGAGGAGGATTGCTGTTTGTCTGTCTGTATCTCCTTCTATTATCCCCTCTATCTGCCTATCTAGTATAAGGATGCTCAACCTATCGCTCTCCACTGCAACTGTGTCCGACTCCTTCAAACATGCCGTAGTTACACCACTTCATAAAAACCATCACTTGACTCTACCTGCCCCTCCAATTATTGCCCAGTCTTCCTCTTCCCCTTCTTATCCAAGCTACTCAAATATACTATTCACCACCACTGTCTTGACTTTCTTTCATCTTGAGCTATGCTCAACACATTTCAATTGGGTTTCTGCCCTCTTCATTCTACGGAAACTTCCCTTGCTAAAGTCTCCAGTAACCTGCTCCTGGTCAAATCCAAAGGTCTCTATTCCGTCTTCATTCTTCTTGATTTATCTGCAGTCTTTGACACTGTAGATCACCGCCTGTTCATCGATATGCTGTCCTTGTTTCTGTATCAGGGCTCTGTTATCTCTTTATAAATAATAAATAGTAGTAGTGTGAGTGCAAGGTCCTAGATCTCTCTTTTCTTACATAGAACCTACTTGAATACCTTCTACACCTCTCAAAATCTGGTCTCAAAATCAAGTCTGGTCTCAGATTTTCAGTGTAATTAGTGCTTATTGCTGTGTAAAAGGTAAGCCTATCTCTGACCTATCTTCATAAGCTTATCTTCATGAGAGATTTGCTTTTGCTAAAACCCTTGGTTAAACCTCCCCATGTCAAGGGACCTTAACATTGTCCTTAACCAGCTCATGAAAGCTCCTTTCCAAGTTTTATTTAAAATTTGATGAAACGTTTGCTTATTCACTCCTTTCCTGCCACACACGTGCATCCTGTCCCTTCCCCCTAGAGCTCTATAATATTTGCAGCACAAGCAGCAACTCCAACTTGCTTGTTGCACCAGCATCGGAACTTCCTCTGATGTCACTTCCTAGGTGCGGGTCCAGGAAGTGATGTCAGAGGAAAAGCCGACACTGGTGCGAGCAGCAGGTTGGAGTTGTTGCTCACAACATGAACGTTAAAGAGGTATGAGGAATTTTGAGCATGTTTTGGAATTCATTCCACAGTGAGAAGCAGATTTTTGAATAAGTAACATTTTCCTATTACCTCATCTTTTTGAGTTATTGGTTTTCTTGGGTGGAAAGAGAGGAGTGGGGGGGTTTCCCCTTTTTTGTTGATGTTCTCATATTGTACAGCCTAACTTGTCCGGTATCTGTTCTTTTACATGTGGTGAATTTACTGTATGATGTCATTGACTTTTTGCGAGAATTCATGGGAGCCAGTCAAAGAAGCCACTGAGCACTGAGCAGGAGCATCAAAGCATACTCCCGCACATTGCCGTTCAGCGGCCGAAGAAACCAGCTGTGACCGGCCAGGTTAGCAGCAGGACAGGAGCTGGAAAGCTCGCTCCTGCTCGCTGCATCTCGACCACCAGGCCAGAGGAGATAGGAGGACAGGGCAGAGTGCATAGAGAGGGAAGGTGCCTGGGTGCAGAGTCGGGGGGGAGGGAGGGTGTAGAGTCTGACAGGGGGTGGGGGGCTGTGTGCAGAGTCTGACAGGAGGTGGGGGTCTGGGTGCAGAGCCTGACAGGGGAGGGAAGGAAGGGGGCTGGGTGCAGTGCCCTTTCGGGGGAGATGGGGGAGGGAGCTAGGTGCAGTGCCTAAAGGGGGGAGGGAAGGGGGCTGGGTACAGAGCCTGGCAGGGAGAGGCTGGGTATAGGGGGTAGGGAGTTAGGAAGGTAGGGAAGACAGATGCTCAGGGGTTTGGGAAAGACAGATACTGCACGTACTTGGAGTAGTTGGAGAGGGTTGGGAAAGACAAATGCATGGGCTGGGGGGGTAGGAAAGGAGGAAAAGAGATGTTGCACAGGTGGAGTAGTGGGAAAGGAGAGAAGGAAATGCTGGTGGGGGAGGGAAAAGGAACGGAGAATTGTTGGACATAGGTGTGTGGTGTGAGAGGGAAAGAGAGATGATGTATATGGGGAAAGGAAGAAAGAGGGAGAATTGTTGGACATGATAGTAGTGGAGAGGAGGGAGGGAGAAATGTTACACTGGGAGGGAAGAGAGATGACCCAAAGAAGGGAGAGATGTCAGACCACTGGGATAGGAAGGGGAGAGAGATGCCAGACCACAGAATGGAAGGGAAGGAGGGGGAGAAAGAGATGCCAGACCGCAGAAAGGAGAGGAGAGAGTTGTTAGACCTCGGGAAGAGGGGGGGAGAAGGAGAGAGAGATGCAGACCATGGGAGAGGAGAGAGACTCCAGGCTATGGGAAGGAGAGGAGAAAGATGCCAGACCATATGAGGGGGGAAGGAGGAAGACAAGAGATGTCTGACCATGGGAGAGGGATGAGATGGTGCATAGGGATGGAGGGGAAGGGGAGACAGAGGGAGAAGATGGTGCACAGCAATGGGTGCAACAGGGAAGAGATAAGAAGAAATGCTCCTTATGGATAGATGGGAATAGGGGAGTAGGGAGATGGTACACATGGATAGATGGGAAGGGAAGGTATGGAAAAGTAGATTTTGAGAGGAAAGCAGAAAAATGGAAGAAAGTTGAATGTTAAAGATGTTTGGCAGAAAGTGAAGGAAAGAAAAACAGCAAATGGATAAGGTGCCCTGGATACACAGTTAAGAGCACAGACAGAAGGACGTGCAGCCAGAGACTGGGAAAGATGGTTTGAAAACCAAAATCAACAGGCAACAAAGGTAGGAGAAATGATTTTATTTTCAATTTAGTAATTGAATTGTGTCAGTTTTGAGAAATGACATCTACTGTCTATATTTTGCACTGTTCAGAAATGCATTTGTTTATATTTTTCTGGGGGTTGTACTGCATGCAGAGTCTTGCATCTTAGGGTTTTGTTTGTATATATTAGTACTTTAGTTTCTGGTCCTGTATTTGCATAAGGGTTATCTGTGTTCTGCATGTGTGACCAAGGCCAGGTGTTCTGGTAGAAATGAATGTTGAGAAATATATAGTGTGCTTTGCGTAGTTTAATTTTGTGGTTAACCTTTATGTATTGTAAATAAGATTATATTGTGTGTATATATGAAAAATGAATGGAAAAATGGTATTGCAATTAGTACTATTATGGGGGCAG
Organism: Geotrypetes seraphini; assembly: GCF_902459505.1. Classification (NCBI taxonomy): domain Eukaryota; kingdom Metazoa; phylum Chordata; class Amphibia; order Gymnophiona; family Dermophiidae; genus Geotrypetes; species Geotrypetes seraphini. The sequence goes on from NC_047094.1 coordinate 117,267,100, forward strand.
GGTCTGGGGTGGAGATTGCAGGCCCCCCCAAACAAAAAAGCGTTCCGCTGCCTATGGTTTACACCACAGCGCCGACATGGAGTTAGAGAGGGTAAAGGGGATGGGATGGGGTGGGTGGAAAGGCTACAAAATAAACTCACCATGATGTTAAAAAAAAAAAAAAAAAAGCCTGATTAGGCAGGAAAAATGAATCAAATCGAAAAATCGATTCACTAGGCCAAATTGAATCGAAAAATATTTCCCTGAATCAAGTAGCACCAGAATATGCATATGGTATCTGTCTCTATGACATTACTGATTATGACATACTCAAAGAACAGGAAAAAGGTAAGAAAATGGACATGTGGACATGAAAGCTGAAGCATTTAATGGTTTAACAGTGAGTCATCCAGCCCCCTTTAGAATTCTTTGAAGCTGACATGGAAATCAGTTTTAGTAAAGTCAGCAATGTTATCTGTTTGTTTGGACTTAGGACCTAAAATCAGAGCTGTGGCATAGACTACTACATTTATTCAGTGTTTCATATTTGTTTTTTTCATACCAAAGGCTAAGCACTCTGAACAAAGTTGGTTGCAGACTCTAAATCTTGAGGACTTGCCGGTAAATGCAGGAAGCTAGGAGACTAAGCTACAGTGCATGGACCAGAAATTTCAGAAGGGCATAATACTGTGATAATGCATATACTACTAAGTGATTTTGTTTTTATAGGGTTTAACATCTTAGACACACAGAGTAATTTATCCAACAAAGAAGATATTGTCAAGAATTGCAATAAGTAAATCCTTGAAACCGTAAACCACAGTACTAATCTCCAATAGTTCAATAACTCAATGCCTCATTATTCCTTTACAGAAATAGATCTTTTTCTGAACTCAGTTTCTCAACAATGAATTGGAAACCTGTTCTGGCTTTTTTGGTCCTGCTGTTTTTATGCTGCGGTAGGTGGATAATTTTATAATTTACATTTCAGAGCTAATGATTTGTTTGTCTGGACCTTGCTTAAAAAATACTGTCTGTTCCTGTGGAAAAACTGAATGACGCCATCGCTTATGGACTGTTCATTTCTCTCTCCCTGTCTTCTGTGCACCCTCTTCATTACTTTCTTTAACTTTCTGCATATTATATTTCTATCTGTTTCCTGGGATGGGGGTGGAATTCCACTGGTGCTTTTGTGTAATGCCCAGTAAAGTTCCAATAAAAGCAAGCGAGATGCCAGGGTGCCATAAGCCTGATTTTTAGAGAGGTTGTTCCTTCAGCTCAGAGTAATGGAGTCCAGGAAATTTGAAATTCAAATTCCATGACCCCTATTGGAAAAATAGTATCATTATGAAGTGCTGTAAAGAGTATTCTATTTTTTGGAGTTAGCTCACACCCCTCAGCAGCAGCTGCCTCCAAGGACCTCTTTTTCTCACATATATTAATGAGTTAATGACATTAATGTACTTTAAGACATTTTTATTTGAGTTGATTACAAGGGCCTGATATTCAAAGGATTTATACTCCTAGGTCAATCTCTTCGAGAAAATTTATTAGAGTTACGTACCTAAATTAATACTCAAAGGGGCTTAAATGGGCAAGATAGGCTCCTGCCTTGTATCCACTGAGTGGAGTGGGGAGAGAGTTTGAGCAGAGCCACTACTTTGCTGATTCGCAGTGATATTCAGTCCAGTAATCAGCAAGTATTTATGAGCATCTGGAGTATTGCAGAGCATTTAGAGAGTCAGCCTGTGCTAAAAACCGCTATCACAATTTTGTAAAAGGGTGGGGGGGGGGGGGGGGGGGGGAGGGTATTTAAAAAAATTTTATACTGCCTAACAACCTAGGCAAATAAAGTGAGGAAAATAAAAATGCTGTCCTAACTTTATCCTCCAAGTTAACTGGTCAGCTGGTGCCCAGTTAACCTCTGGGTTGCTACAGTAATCGAGCTATTCAGTGCTGGGGCCCCCAGCATTGAATATCTGAGGTTAGTTCAGCCTGTGGCTGTGAGTGACTTAGAAGTTGTTTACTGTTGTGGATTCCTAATTTTATTAAACTTCTAAATTTATAGGTAGGTGGCAATAGAGTTGGATTTAGAGCAAAGGAAAAAGTTATCATTGATTTTCAGAACTATCCTCAAAAAATTAGGTTTATAAAAGAAAAATGAATGGAAGGCCTTAATTAATAAGCATAACATTTAAGTTCATAAGTTAAGATGAATTTTCAGCCTGCAACGGTCTGTATGTTTTTAAATGCTGACCACAATGTGATGGGTCATGTCCAAATAACAGCCCTGATTTCCAAGGTGTGCTGGTACAACCACTATTCCATGCCATACCCATACAGCTTGTAAGGAACTAAGTACCGGAATATTATTTTTTATTTTATTCTTTTATAATTGGGGATAACAGGATTAGTGAGACAGTTGCTAACTTTAAAATGGATGACAAGGGTAAAAATTGTCTCCCTCTGGAAATGGCTGACAGGCTTGAGTTGCTTAATTTAGTTGTACAGTGTTCCCCTGGTCGTTCACGGTTGGTGGTTCGCGGTCCCGATCATTCGTGGTATTTTCCGCCCGCGAACTGCCAACAAGGAGAGGGCAGCGGGAGAGGCAGGAGAGAGCAGCCAGAGCGCCGGCGAGTGCAGGAAATCACTCCCTGTATGCTCCGACCGCCTCTTCCTGTATTAAGTCGGGCCTTAGCCAATCAGGAGCTGCTTTGACACGCAGCTCCTGATTGGTAAGGCCCGACTTAGTGCAGGAAGAGGCGGTCAGAGCATACAGCGAGTGATTTCCTGCACTCACTGGCGCTCCGGCTGCTCTGGCTGCTCTCTCCTGCCTCTCCCACTGCCCTCTCCAGTCTCCCCCATGAAAAACCATATTCACGGTTTCTCAAGATTCTCGGGTGTTCCTAGAACGGAACCCCCGCGAATATCGGGGGAGTACTGTATTTCAGATTAGTAAAAACCCTTTGGTTTGTTATCTGACTGGCAATGGCCATATGTTTAAATTGGACCCAAATATGGATGATCATGCAGAAACAACAGGGCCAAATTACAGACTTATCAGTGCCATGACATGCCTGGATGTGAAGAGCAAGGTGCCCTAGACCTGCAAGAGGTTCGTGGTAAAGAAGATTGGCATGATTATGTATGTATCAATTGTATGCTAAGGAAAAGGAGTATGATACTTCGAGAGTAGTCCAACTTTGACTACCTCCTAACCCCCATCACAATATTTTTAGTCACCAGACCCTCAGAAATGCCACCAAGATACTCAAGTGTGTTTCATAGTATCTGGCTTTATGCATTTAATCTTCACCGGGTCTCTTATAGTGGTTTATAATGTTTTCTTTGAATGTAATTATGTCTTTCAAAACAATAAATAATTTATAATAAATATCTTTTGTGCTAGTAATTTTTGTAATACTTAGCTTAAAGTGGTCGAATTCTAAGGGATATAAAAGCCGACTTGTTTCACCCCTCGGGTTTCTTCAGGGCTGCTATCCCTACAATGAAGAAAAACCTCGTAATTAATGAAATTTATAAAATTTATCATTTCAAATCGACATATTCACTGTATCCTTATGTCAATACATATAAAAATGTGATTCTCACCTTTGTGAAGCTAATCTTCCATGTCGCGACCACCGAGTTCCTGTTATCAAGATGGCCGCGGCATGCATCTCCCCATTCTAAATACCTCCCGGTCAGCTGTGCGCGACATCACTAGGACGATACCATCAGACTGGCCGGGGGGGTAATGTTTATCGAAAACTATGTTGCTAAAGCACTCCCCTATATACCATTCTTGCTTTCTTGTTGAAAACTAAAGATTGGAGACCCCCAAAAGAAAGACCCCTCATATTAAAGATAGCCATTCCAATTCTAAATTAAGACCAAAGGGGATTACTGTATTGAGGTGGTATATCCACCTCTGTTCAAGAAAATTCAATCTTTCCTCCCTGTTTTTCTCCCCCCTCTGGTCCCTCAAGCTGTCGATAACTCTCCATTTGATTTGATCTACTGAGTGATTCTTCGATCTCCAATGTTGGACCAGAGGGGCTGAGAGGGTGTCTGTGGAAATTAGAGATTTGTGCTCGTTCAGGCGTAACTGAACAGGTCGCTTTGTACGGCCCACATATACTAGAGGGCAGGGACACTCTATGATATAAATAACCCAATCTGTCTTACAGTTAGTGTTATCCCGGGCATATACCATTAATTTGGTCTGGGGGTCTTGCCACCGGGTGCCCTCAATGGTTTTCTCACACCATTGACAACATGAACATTTGGTATGGGAACCATGTTTTTGAATGGGATCCCCCCGTTGTTCTAACAATTGACCTATCTTCCTACCCTTAGTATAAGCAATCATAGGAAATTCATCCAAACCTCTTAGACTGCTCAATATGGGCCAATGTTGTCTGATATAACCCACCATGACCGCATCTGAATAGGGTAACACACATACCAATTTCAATTCCTCTGCTGCTAGTTGATTTTCCCTAGACTTATCTAGCAATAGTAGGTCCCGTCTTTGGTATGCTTGATATATAGACTTTTCTGGATACCCTCTCATACGGAACCGTTGGCTAATGTCTCCTGCCACCCTCTTAAATTCTGCCAAATCCGAACATATTTTCCGGGTCATTAGGAATTGACTAACAGGGAGACTGTATTTGAGTTTGTATGGATGGAAACTAGAAAAATGTAACAAAATGTTCCGAGCTACAGATTTTCTATATAAGGTGCTGTTAAATTGGTTACCCTCCCTAATGACCAAAATGTCCAAATATTCTATTCTTGTGGTATTATAAGTTGCTGTAAACTGTAAATTTTTGTTTTTTGTATTAATCCAAGATATAAACTCTTAGAATTCTACTTCTTTGCCATCGCATAGAAAAAATATGTCATCCAAAAACCTCTTCCACATTAAAATATGAGTGTGATACTGTATTGAAAGGTAGACTACTTGTTCTTCAAATTTACCTACATAAAGGGTAGCTACCAAGGGAGCTAAAGTGGCTCCCATCGCCACCCCTTGAACTTGTTTATAAAATACTCCTTCAAATGTAAAATAATTTTCCTGAATCACCCATTTAGCGAGGGTGAGAAGAAAGTCCGTCATTATTCTTTGTTGGCCTTCCCTCGCCATTAAGGAATCCCTAATGATCTCCAAAGCACCCTCCTGTGGAATTGTGGTATACAGAGACACTACGTCTAAAGTAACCATCCAAAATTGTTGGGGTAGATTTGAGATTTCCGTAAGTGTCCTAAGAAAATGAGACAAGTCTTTTAAATAAGATCAGACTTGCATAGCTGCTCGTTTGAGGAATGTATCCACAAACTTGGATAAAGGTTCAAGGATACTGTGTATAGTATTTACAATTGGTCTACCCGGGGGAGCATCCAAATTCTTGTGAATCTTAGGCACAAATTGAATTTTGGTGTCTGTGAGAAGTTTTTACTTATGAGCGGCGTAGACTCACTGAAAGAACACTTTATGATTTACTGATTAACCTCTGAATGTCATCAGAGGAGGAAGCCTAAATATGTTAGGTTAATCAGTAAAGCAAAAAGTGTTCTTTCAATGAGTCTATACCGCTCATAAGTAAAAACCTCGCTATTTTGTGGGTTCCCTGAAGCAGATATGAAACATGTCACATCGGAATCTGACACTCGCAAGCTACAAGATAAGTTATGGTTTTGTTTAAACCTATACAGATGAAGAAGTAGTCTTGCCTTAGTGGTACTTCAAGTCATTCAATTTAAATATTTATGCTATCTACAAATGGTGCTTTAAGATGCGATGATTGAGTGGTGAGACAGTAGTGTCGGGGTTTCGCCCCAGTTATTGTCTTCATGATTCTGAGCACAAAAAGCTACCAAGATTCATAAGCAAAATCGAAACTGTGGTTGTTGAAATTCAGTTATGAGTGATTATCTTATTGTGTTTAAGGAAAAGGAGTATAGCTAATTTAGCTGGCCATGGTCAGAGTTTTAAACAATGCTGACCGTCGCCAGCTGAATATTGAGGGGTCAGCTATTTTAGAATATTGTATCCCACTGAAAATAATTGATTTGTTTTCATTTTCACTAACATGAGGCTATTACATTTTACAGAGGCAATGGATGGTTAAGTAACTTACTTTAGGTCATAAGGGGCATCAGTGGAATTTGAAGTTTGGCTTTACTACTTCTCTGATCATTAGGAGAGCTTCTGCAAGAATGGGTTCCTCTCTTGCTTTTATCTCTCCCTTTCTCTGAGTAGTGCTACTAACCTTGTTGAGCTCATCTGTTTTTTTTCCTTCTTTTTTAAATTGCATTTATTCAAAAGCTATATCAGAGATAATCTGTTTCTGTATCTGTAGAGATCAAAGGTAACAGAGCAGAAGAGCAAGAGGTTCCTTCTTACCTAGACCAAATAAAAGATCTGCCCTGGAGATTTTGGGCCCAAATGAGTTCTACAACCCAGAATTGGATAAATACAGCCAAATCCATTGAAATTGACACGAAAATCAAGTGAGTGATACAAACAATTCATAAGCTTTAGAGAATACACACATCAGATGTAACCATATAACTAATATCTTGATAGTACCAAATGATAATATAATTTATAGAACTTCTTATGATGAGGCTTTTTATAGATTGTCTAGTCCAGTGGCTTGGAAACAGGACAGTTGGTTATGACTAGATAGCACCTAGATAGTCTGTAAGTATTTTGAGTAGCATTATCCATATATAACTGTTTAATAGGTACTACAATATGGATAAGCGCTGTTGAGTATCAAGCTGAGGGATTTCAAAAAGAAAACTCAGAGGTCTTAACAGAGTTTATTTATTAAACTTCAAAGTTTTCAGTTAAAAATTCATCTAAAAATTATGGGCCTGATATTCAAAAATAAACTGAATTCCTATCTTCAGCCAAATTATGGAGCCTAAGGGGCTCATAATAATAATTTTTAAAAAGTCCAAAAAGCGACCTAAGTACCAATAATCAAAACTGGTTGTAGATGTATTTAAAACCAGTTTAGGCCTTTCCACTGCCTCTGTACGCCCAGAGTGAAAAGGAGTGTTTTTGGAGGAGTGGATAGAGTGGGAGGTGGGCCGACCCAGACTTAGTTGTCTGGTAGCCATAACCAAAAAACTTTGACAGGTTGCCAGACAGAACTTATACGTTTTGATTAGGCCAAGTCAAAACAGGTATAAGTTCTGTGATCAGCTCAGCGGCCCTGGCAACCCGTCCCCCTGCACCAGTAATGATCGCAGCAGGAGAGATGCCTAATCTCTCCTGCTGCGATCCCCCTGAACCTCTCTGGCAGGAGGGTTCCCAATCCCTCCTTCCGGACAACACCCTCCGTGATTACCAATTACCGGCAGAAGGGTGCCCAATTCCTCCTGCCAGACAACCCCCCAACACCCCCAAACCCCCTTCCCCTGATCATGCACCCACTCCCCTGGACTCCCCTCCACACACACCCTATGGGCGGGACCTTAGGCACATGGGCTAACTGAATCCTAGGTCCCGCCCATAGGAGCGGCTTTAGGCAACTGGGTCAATTCCAGTTGGCCCAGGTACCTAAGACCCCTCCTATGGGTGGGGGCATTAGGTGCCTGGGCCAATTAAGCCCCTCCCTAGTGCATCCCACAATTCACTGGGAAGGGGCAGGCACGCCATTCAGAGTAAGATGGGCCTGCCGGATGGCCATGGACCCATCCGTCCAGCCATCTATTAATGTTAGAGGGTTGATCCGGGAGGGGGGGAGTTGGGGGATTCCGGGGGGGTCCAGGGGGGATACGCAGTCAGGGAAAGCGGAGGGTTTGGGGGGTTGTCCTGCAGGAGGGATTGGGCACACTCCTGCTGGTAATTGGTAATCGTGCAGGGTGTTGGGGGGACTGTCCGGCAGGAGGAAATGGGCACCCTCCTGCTGGTAATCAGTAATTGTGCGGGGTGTTGGGGGGGTTGTCTGGCAGGAGGAATTGGGTACCCTCTTGCCGGAAATTGGTAATCGCACAGGGTGTTGGGGGGGTTGTCTGGCAGGAGGAACTGGCCACCCTCCTGCCATTAATTGGTAACCACGCGAGGTGTTGGGGGATTGGTCAACTCTCCTGCCGGGGAAGATTTGGGGCAGGTTGTAGGAAAGTAGGAAAGTTTGGGCATCTCTCCTGCCAGAGAAGATTTGGGGGGGGGGAGGGGGTAGTCTAAAAGATCTTGTTTTGGGCATTTGGGTATTGGGCGATTTTTTGGTCAGGAATGTGTTATAAGTATACACATAGTGACGGTCTGGGCGATTAAAATACTTAACGTAGAAGTAGGTCATTCTAAAAAAAAAAACAACAAACAACTAATTTTGGACATTTTTTTTTGAGAATGGACATTTCCCTCTTGCCTACTTTCTGCACCTAGGGATTTAGACCAAAAGGGGACTTAAGCCCAGATTCACTATAAGATAGCGACTGTTGGCCGATTCTCTAGCCGATTTAGAAACAGCGATTGATTCACTATCTTGTTTGCATGCAAATGATTTGCACGGAGGTGCAAATCATTTACATGCAAACTCCCCAACTCAATCACTCAATGAACCCCCTATCACTGCTGTTAGGCTTCTGCTGGGGGGGGTTCATTTTTCTGCTGTCAGGGCTTCTGTCAAGTTTATTTTCATTTTTTTTTTTTATGGCACAGATATTTTGCATGTATTATACATGCAAAATACCTGCCCAGATTTTTAAAAAAGAAAAAAGCCTCCCTTGACAAGATGCCCCCCTCTCTCCTCCTGAACCCCAAAAAATGGCAGGAGAGATGCCCACTCCCTTCTGGCATTGCCGCTGCTGCCCCCAATAGTATGGCAGGAGGGATGCCCACTCCCTCCTGCCACCAGACGCCCCCCTTCCATCCGCTGTCCGCTGCCTGCTCGCTGCTGCCTGCCGAAGCCATCAAACTATTAAATATAGCAGGAGGGGTACCTACTCCCTCCTGCCACCTGATGCCAACGAATGGCAGGAGGGATGCCAGGTAAAAAGTGCGACCTAGTTAGGTGTTTGGTTGGATTCTCAACTCAGTTTTGGGTTGCATATACAAAGTGTAATCAAAAAACTTATTTTAAATTGCAGATAAGTCAGCTTCAATCATATTTGACAATGTATGATTTTAAGAAAGTTATTCAGACTGTAGTTCTTGTTGGGCTGGATTATTGTAATCTTGTGTTTTAGGGTCTCCCAGCAACATGTTTGTATGCATTACAGGTGGCTCAGAATTCCATAATACTGTCTGGATCTGATAAGTTTGAACTAGAGTGTTGCACAGGGACAGAAACCTTGCCCATCCCCACCCGTCCCCATCTTTATCCCATCCATCTCCACTCATCCCCACCAGAATCCCCTCCATCCCCGCCCATTCCCACGAGCAATCCCCTCTGTCCCCATCCGACCCCCCGCAAGGAATCTCCTCTGTCCCTACCCATCCCCCCCATAAAAGTTACCTGTGCCCATAAAAAGCAACAATTACTTCTGACAGTTTTGATTTTTTTAAATGTCTTAGTTTATTTAAACCAACAATAAAATACAATATAAACAAATAACAGTGAGCAGAAATAAGAGATGCATACATCATCGGAAAGAATTAGAATAGACATTAGGTCATGTGACTGTAGAGTCGACTATTTCTTATTAAAAGAAATAAAAGAGTTGGAGTTTTTGGTAATAAGCTCATATCTGTAAAGCAAACAAATCCGGTTCCACCACCTAGCATAGGTAATTTGTGAGATCTTGAGAATTTTGATCGGGTGGTCACGTCGTGAGAAGCCAGTATTAAAAAGGGATAGTAGCCCTGAGGAAACCCCCTCTACGGGTGAAACATGTTGGCTTTTATATCCCTTGTCAACCACCATCTTGGTTAAGCTAAGTATTGATTTAAAACTTCTTAGCAAATTATGATATTAACCTTAAGTTATTAAAACAATAAGAGAACACAAAATAATTCACATTAAGACTCAACTAGTTTTATATTTAAACCGACCCAGTGACGATTGGGTGCATAAAGCCAGGGGTTATGATCTTTTATTGAACCCTTGGTGGCATCTCTGAGGGCCGTGAAGATAAATGAAAACTAAATTGTTCATACAAGGTATTCAAGGGAGGTTAAAATACCGTCCCTATTCATAATCTGGAATTCTGAATTACACATAAATTTGCAAGGTACTCATATTAAATGTTTTTGAGCCCATGTCCTGCACACAGCTTCTATGGAACAGTTTATTTCCGTCTGGCATTTTTATCCACATATCTTTACCATAGGATTTCATAGGGACCCCTGAAGAAGACATTTTGTCAAAACACGGACTGTGTTGGGTCCAGGGTCCAAAGCTTTTCAGCAGACTGCTTCCTAGAGTTTTTATGTGGTTTGCCAAGTTTTAATATTATTTTAATATTAATAAAGTCCATCTCAGGAACATCATTTCTCCACATTGTTTTTTGTTTCTTCATAAATTATTACCTAACATTTCTTATTTTGAGATTCGGGTATAAATTGGGCGTATGAAGGCGCGGTGGGGATGGGAGTGTCTCTGCTGCAGGCATTGGTAAGTTCAGGAAGAGATGTTTGGCGTCTTCCCAGTCGCTGGAGTTTCTGGGGCTTCTCTTTATCTCCAGACAGGGTCGCGTGTTTCTTCTCAGGGCACATAGACAGAAACTTTGTCAACAGATAGAATTCTCTTGGATTTGGCCGGCTACTGGCCTGGTTTTATCTGCAGGTTCTGAGTCTCAGGTAGCCTCCTTGGAGGCGATCCCCTGGGTCAGAGCACCCATGCGCCCTTGAAGGGAGTCCCTCCTATCGTGGTGATCTACGCTAGGTTTTCTACCTTCAGAGGCCGCTCTCCTGGACAGGGCTAACTAACAGCAATTTGAGCTCATGGCATCAGGAGATGGCTCTCAGCCAGGGCTAGCTTCTTTGGATTTCAGAGTAGATAACTAAGCACGGATGCCAGCCTGTTGAATTGCTGGCTCATTGTGGGGGGCCCTCTCCATTCAGGGGTAGTGAACTCCTGGTCCAGAATGTTGATTGACCTATATTCTGGAGCTTCGGGAAATTCAGATGCTGCTACTCGTTCTCCAGCCCCTTTAGAAAGACCAGCGGTACAAGTTTCTTTGACATCATGGCGATGGTGTATGTACTTCACGAGGGAACTCTAGTGCTCTCTCTCTTGGACCAGAAAGCTCGGTGGTATTCCTGTGGACAGAAGAGCTTCTTTTATCTTTCTTGGCGGCCCATGGGGCCAGAGTTGACAATGTTCTGGAAATCTTCCTCGGCCGATAGCTCCTGGCCTCAGGAGCATGGTTCCTCTCACACGAGCTATTCTGTCTGCTCTTATAAAAGTTGGGGTTTGTCTCAGAGGGTCTTGTTGGCTTTGGCAGAGATCTCGAAGGCCAGGTGCCTTCTTGGTCAATGAACAGCACAGCCTTGGTTTTGCCCTGGCTGACTCATGAGTTCCTGTATGGAGTTCTTTCCATGGCCTCTGGTTGGCCTGGTCTTCTGTCGGACAATGATGCATCCCAGCCTGGTATATCTAGTGGCTCCGGATTGGCCTTGCCGCCCGTTGAATGCAGTTCTCGTATGTCTTTAGTGGGATGCGAGGCTCTGGTCCCCTTTTTTCTATATCTTCTCAGTCAGGAATGGTGTTCATGGAGAACCCTTGGCATTTTGGACTTATGGCATGGCTCTTAACACTCAGCCTTGATGATGAGCAGCTATGTGGAGGTAGTTTTCTCGACTCTTTTGCACTCATTCCCTCTGCTATAACTTCTTCTGCCAAAGCCTGGTAGGCTTTCTCATAGTGGAGTGCTAAGAATCGGGTAGAGCCTGAGAAGGCTTCTAGTTAGGTAGTTCTGGCTTTCCTTCTGGAGAGTTTAGACAGAAGGCTGGCAGTGGCCTCCCTGAAAGTTCAGGTTGCAGGCTTTGTACATTTTCGAGTGTGCTGAGGCTCTAGTTCGCTTACTGCTCTTTCAGATGTGACCAGGTGTATAAAATTCCCTTTGTGGAATCTTAACATCATTTTACAGGGCCGTGGTGAGACCCCCTTTGAAAGACAGGTTTTCTGGTAACCATTGTCTCAGTGTGGTATATTTTAGGATTTCTGCTCCAACCCTTTCTCCGTGTTTCAGATGCAGGTGTTTTTCTCCATACTGTACCTTCCTTCTTGCCACAAGTGGTCTCAGCTTTCCTAGTCAATCATGAGGTTAGGTTGCCGGCATTTCATCCGACAGGTTCAGAGCGCACAGATTAGATCTGCTTTGACCTGGACGCAGGGGCGAAACATCAGTCCAGAACAACGGTCATGACACTGAACTTCCGAAAAGGGAATTACAAAGGGATGAGACTCATGGTGGGGAAGAAGATTAAGAAGAGGATAAGCACTGTAAAAACACTAGAGCAAGCTTGGTCCCTTTTAAAGGACACAGTCATCAAGGTACAAAATCTATATATTTTTTGCTTCTGTATTTACCGAAGAGAATATACACAGCATACCGGAACCCATCAGGCTATATGCTGGACATGAAGACAGGAAACTGACAGGGTTGACATTCAGTCTAGAAGAGGTATGCAGGTAGATCAATAGGCTTAAGAGCGATAAATCCCCAGTACTGGATGGCATCCATCCGAGAGTCATCAAGGAACTGAAAGGGACTATAGCTGAACTGCTTCAACTAATAGCCAATCTGTTGATCAAATTGGGAAAGATTCCGGAAGACTGGAAGGTGGCAAATGTTACGCCAATCTTCAAAAAAGGTTTGAGGGGAGATCTGGGAAACTACAGACCAGTGAGTCTGACCTCGGTATCGGGAAAGATGATAGAGGCACTGATAAAGGACCGCATCATTGATCACCTCGAAGGACACGGTCTTATGAGGACCAGCCAGCACAGTTTCAGCAAAAGCAGATCTTGTTTGATGAACTTGCTGCACTTCTTCGAGGGAGTAAACAGGCACATAGACAAGGGTGACCCAGTCGACATTGTATATCTGGATTTTCAGAAGGCATTCAACATGGTTCCACATGAACGACTACTTCATAAAATTATGAGCCATGGAATCGAGGGTGAAATACTCACGTGGATTAAATACTGGCTGGAGCACAGGAAACAGAGAGTGGGGATAAATGGACAATACTCTGACTGGAAGAGCGTCACCAGTGGGGTGCCGCAGGGCTCAATGCTTGAACCTGTGCTCTTCAACATCTTTATAAATGATCTGGACATTGGTACGACGAGTGAGGTGAAGACACAGGGGGATTGTGAAGATCTGCAACGTGACATAATCAAGCTCAAGAAATGGGCATCGACACGGCAAATGAGGTTCAATGTGGATAAGTGTAAAGTGATGCATGTCAGGAAAAAAATCTCATGCACGAATACAGGATGTCTGGGAAGTTACTTGAAGAGACCTCCCAGGAAAGAGACTTGGGAACTCTGATCGACAAGTCGATTAAGCCATCTGTGCAATGTGTGGCGGCAGCGAAAAGGGTGAACAGAATGCTAGAATGATTAAGAAGGTGATCACGAACAGATCGGAGAAGGTTATCATGCCACTGTACTGGGCCATGGTGCGCACTCACCTGGAGAACTGCATCCAGCACTGGTCGCCATACATGAAGAAGGGCATGGTACTACTCAAAAGGGTCCAGAGAAGAGCGTCTAAAATGGTTAAGGGGCTGGAAGAGTTGCCGTACAGTGAGAGATTGGAGAAACTGGGCCACTTCTTCCTTGAAAAGAAGAGACTGAAAAGGACATGATTGAAACATTCAAAATACTGAAGGGAATAGACAGCAGATAAAGATAGATTGTTCACCCTCGCCAAGGTAGTGAGAACGATAGGGCACTCTCTAAAGTTGAAAGGGGATAGATTCTGTACAAACATAAGGAAGTTCTTCACCCAGAGAGTGGTAGAAAACTGGAACGCTCTTCTGGAGTCTGTTATAGGGGAAAACACCCTCCAGGGACTCAAGACAGAGTTGGACAAGATCCTGCTAAACTGGAACGTACGCAGGTGAGGCTGGACTAATTTAGAGCATTGGTCTGTGACCTAGGGGCCTCCTCACGAGCGGACTGCTGGGCACGATGGACCATTGGTCTGACCCAGCAGCGGCAATTCTTATGTTCTTATTTATTTATTTGCTCAATTATTTAGCCTATCCTCCCAAAGGAGCCCAGAACAGGTTACAAATACATCTATAATATAATCAAGACAGGACATGGATTACATAATTTACAATATAGACATGACAAAAAATATATCCACTAAGCAGCTCCAATGAGAGTTGGTGGTGTAGGTGTGTTGACTCTGAATGGCATTTCTGGGTGCATGTCCTTAGGGTGCTGGGTTTGTGAAGAGGAAGGTTTTCAGTTTTCCTGAAGCTCCGGAGGGTCTTGCTCCTTTATTTGGAAAGAACAATTGAGTTCAGGCTGTTTGATCACCTTTTTTGTTCTCACTGCTGCGCCTCACCATGGTAGGCTGGCGTCCAAGTCCTCGATCAATCAAAGGATTACAATGGCCATTTCTGTGACTTACATTGTTTGCAGCATGCAGCCACTGATCTCGTTTACAGCATTCAACAAGAAGTGTGGTTGCGTCATGGGGAGCATTTTGCATGATTCATCCTGATGAAATTTCCAAGGCGATTTCTTATCCTCTCTTCATACTTTTACCCGGTTTTACCAAGTTGTTGTGGAAGCACTTTCTGATGCCATTTTTCGACCTCGGATTTGAAGGCAGGCTCTTCTGTCCCTCCTTAACTACCATGTCTTTGGTATGTCATTTAGTGTATGGAATCCAGAAGGGACGAAACAGAATGGAAGATTAGGTGCATACCTTCAATAATCTTCTTTTTGTTAGTCCCTGGAGGATTCCATATGACCTGCCCTCTCTGTATTCACTCAGTTGTTTGGAGTAACCTGTTCTTTTCTGCCTCGGTTACTCTCATTACAGGCTTGAAGATTTTACAACCAGTTGCCAGATCCTGTGGGGAGTTTCTGTGAGTATACACATTACTGAAGGCCTTTCTTGCAGTGCTTGCTGCACACAGCAGGTTAGTACTGCATTGTTCCTCAATGGTTTTTCTGAATTGCCTTTGTGCCTGTTTCTCACTTGTTAATATTTTGCAGAGCAAGCCAGTTCATGATTTACTTGTGTTGATGGGGATTCTCCCCCGTACCCCCTTGTCCTAGATTTGTAAGTATGTACTTGGCTTTGGGACTGAACTAAGGTTGTTTGCTGACTCGCAGCCTAGGGGTGGGGGTGGAGCATGTGTTCAGAAAAGATGTGGATTTCTGCAACACCCGGACTGCTGGTTGGGATTGAACACCTAATTTATGGAATCCTCCAGGGACTAATAGAAAGAAGATTATCAAATATTGTCACACCCGCACTCCTGCAAGGCGCAGCGAGCCCACGGGAAGGTGACAAAAGCTCGGAGCCAGCATATCCCTTACTACTAAGTGACCCTTCAGGACTTGATTCAGACAAGGTATCTGCCTAGTGGGCATGCAAGGAAATGAGGTCCAGTCAGATATGGCAAAAACAAAATGCTTTATTCTGGCCATTGGCCCAATAAATCAAAATACAGGCTTCAGCCTGGCAGTTGCAAGAAACCATACATTTCATGAAATCATAAAAAAACATCACAATCAGGGTGTTCCAGTTTGTCAGCACTAGAGTAAGTACAGTCCCCTGCTTCTGGGCTTTATCCAGGTAATTCAACAGTCCTCTTCACCAGAGCAGTTATATTTCAGTCTTGCAGCATTTACTATACAGTTTATACATAAGAACACTGCCAGAACTTGGTCTGTTAATCACGCCTGAAACATTGCTGTAGCAATCACACACAGCTGGGAAGGAGAAACATAATGTCCTAGCTTGGCAAGTAGCTGAGAAAACATACACACAATTGTTGGCAGCAAACCTCAAGACTTTAAGGTAAAATGCAAAGTTCATTCTTACAGAGAGACCCTAAACTCTTTCACAACAAAATACAGATAATTTGAGAGCTCAAAACTGCAGGAAGAAAACAAACTCCTGTGTTTCACTGCACTTCTATGGCTATGGGGTAAGACTCAATTCCTACCCAGCTTTCTTGAATGTCCATGGCTTCTTCAAGATCCTGCTCCCAAGGGGGGTGTGACAAAATGGCGGCGATGAGTGAGTCACAGTGAAGCGGAGCAGGACGATCGGGACGATTACAGGCGTTTTTCTTCTTACCTTTTTCCTGAGCACAGATGCCGCCGAAGAGGAAAGGGGTGTTGAGGGCCGTTCCCTCGCCGGCCCTCTCTTCGACACCCATGCAGCAAGCCATCCAGCAAACGGTTGACCGCTTTTTTGCGGCTCAAACGACAGCAACCCACGCTATCGGAGGAGGTGACCCGGTTTTGGGAAAAGGCGGTGGAGAGCTTTTCCCCCTTTCGGGGAGCGAAATATCTTTGTCCCCTCCGGATCCATTCACTCCCGTGTGTCCAGCTACTGCCGGAGTTCAGCTGCGGGAGAGTCATGACCCCGGAAGGGAATCCATGGGGCTGCCCGGTGAGGGCGTTGAACCGGAACCAGCAAGTGCAGGGAAGCTGAAAGAACTAACAAGTACATCTACACCAACATCAACGGAGGCTTCCTTGGGAGACATTTGGTTGCTTCTACAACGTATGGAGGCTTCTATGGCTAAAAACACTGAGGAGGTAACAAATATTAACTTTAAGATTGATACTTTAACTAAAACTATTGACTCAGTTAAATTGGATTTCTCAAGCCAAAACAAACAGATACAGGAGGATATACAGCAGCTTCAAATGTTTAAAACAGCAATAATTAAAGATAATTCCTCTATACATAGGAAATTAGAGCAATTTGAAAATTATAACAGAAGATTGAATCTTCATATACTGAATTTCCCAACTTCACCTGGTATTCCGCCACACTTCTAATATCTTTTGTTTTTGAGCAAGATTTAAATATGATCTTAAGATTATATTTTAAAAATTCTCAAAAATTATTTGGAGCACAACGTATTTGGATTTATCCAGACATCTCTAAAGTGACTCAGGAGCGAAGGAAAGATTTTCTTTCCTTACGACAAGAAACTCTTAAATTGGGTGCTACATTTCTACTAGCTTACCCTTGTAAATGTTTGGTAAGGTACTTGGGAGTCAAATATGTTTTCTTTTCTTCAGAACATTTAAAGGAGTTTCTAAGAGTTAAAAAGATTACTAAGAGTTAAAAGATTACCAAGGTATGATGTAGAATGGAATATAATATAATTAGAGGGTAGCCGTGCCTCACTAAGCCTTTTCCTCTGAATTAAATTCTTTAATTTATGTCTCCAATATTATATGATTATCACACCCCTTTCATTGTGGTCTAAGGAAGGGATAAAATGTTTTATTTCAAATTTGAAATATTTTGTTCAAATCTGATATATTATTTTGGTGAAATCTGTTTTCTTTCTCTGTATTGCATGGAACAAGATTACGCTTGTGAATTGTTGTTTAAAATTTAAATAAAGAATTTAAAAAAAAAGATCCTGCTCCCAAAGCACAGAGGGTGGACCCAGTTCCTCTGCTTCAGTCATCTGCCAATCTATATCCCCAGCCACTGCTGGTAGGGTAGAGAGGAACTTATCCTCCCCTGCTGGTTGTCTCTCTCCTCGCTGCTTCTCTTCTGTGTGCCTCCTTCCTCTTCCTGTTCTGAAGAGACTCATTTTATCCTGTGGAGAGCCACTCCCCTCAGACTGAGTGGGGGAAGGGCCTTCCACATACTAGCCTGCTCCCTATGATTACAGGCAGGATTCTTTCTAGCCCTAGTTCTAACCGGCACAGGCTATTCAAAAAGTAGCAAACTTCTAGCAGTGGCAGGAACAGGTTTGAACTGGGTACAGCTTTCTTGCCTATCCATTTCTTTCCATGCCTCCTCTGACTCCATCTCACTATCTGAGCAATAGTCAGCTAATCTGTAAAAGGGCATTCCACCTGATTAGCTCTCCTACATGTTTCCTTTTCATTTCTGGGACAAAACCCAGGACGGATTCAGGTTTGTTAAAGACAAGACCCGAAAAGGACTTGGGTTTGTCATATTCCCCCACACTTAAAAGCTGACTCCTGCTTAAAGTCGGAGAACCCCCCGTGTTCTCTGGGATCCGGGACAAGATATCTACATTAGTGTTTAATTTCCCCGGCCTATGAACCACCGTAACTTGAATGCCTGCAGTGCTAAATACCAGCGGGTAAGCCGTGCATTTTTATTCCACATGGTATTTAGCCACTTTAATGCTGCATGATCAGTGACCAATGTGAACTCCCTATCATGAAGGTAATGTTGCAACATTTGTACTGCCCATTTCACTGCCAAACATTCTTGTTCCACAGTTGCATACTTGCATTCATTCGGGTGAAGTTTCCTGCTAAGGTACAAAATGGGTGTTCCACCCCCTGACTTTCCTGGCTAAGGACTGCTCCTAGCCCTGTCCCTGATGCATCTGTCTGTAAGACCAAAGGTTGAGTGAAATCGATGGCCTTCAATACTGGGTGTGTATACAGACTTTCTCTCAGGGATTCGAAGGCTTTCCTTCCTTAGCATGTTCATGGTTTCTGGGCTTCCCTTCCTTAGCATGTCCATGAGGGACCCTACCCGGGCTGAGAAATGTGAGATGAATCGCCTATAATAACCAATCAGCCCCAGGAAAGCTCTAAGCTGATTTTTATTGCTAGGACGAGGATAGGTCCAGATGCATTCGACCTTATCTACCATAGGTCTTATGTGTCCCCTCCCTATAATGTACCCTAAATATTTAACCTCCTGTTGGGCTAGGAAACACTTTTTTGGTTCACTGTCATCTCTGCCTTCCTTACTGCTCTCAGTACCATAGCTAGGTGTACTAGATGTTGTTCCCACGTTGTGGAGTGCATCACGATGTCATCAATGTATGTATCCGCGTACTCATGGTGGTCCCTGAGCACCTCGTGGACTAAACGTTGGCAAGTTGTAGCTGCCCCGTGAAGGCCAAAAGGCATGCACCTGAACTACTGGAACAACCCCCACGGGGTGCTGAACGCTGTCTTCAGCCACATGGACTCTGTGAGGGGAATCTGCCAGTACCCTTTTGTAAGATCCAGGGTTGTCAAAAACTGGGCCTGGCCTAGTCTATCCAACAGCTCATCGACTCTTGGCATTGGGAATGCGTCAAACTGAGACACCTCATTCAGTTGCCTAAAGTTGATGCAGAAACGGGGTGTCCCATCTGCCTTGGGGACGATCACAATTGGACTGTACCAGGGGCTTTGCGAAGGCTCTATCACCCCTAAGGTGAGCATTTCCTGGACTAACACTTCCACCAACATTTTCTTTTCCTCTGACAATCTATAAGGGCATACCTGTATCACCTTCCCTGGGTTGGTCACAATATCATGAGCCACCACTTCCATCCTGCCAGGCAGTGGGGAAAACACATCCCCAAATTGACTGACCACTGCCTGCACCTGACGGAATTGCCTTTGGGAGAGGTCTGTTCCTATGTTCACCTCCCCTTGTGTGTGAAACTCTGCAACCTGTGGACCCATGTCATCCTCCTGCCCCTGCTATGTGAGTAGTGTAAGGGCCACTCTATCTTTCCAGGGCTTGAGCAAGTTAATATGGTATGTCTGCACACGCCCTCGCCTATCTTTTACGCTATAATCCATGTCCCCTATTTTTTCTGTGACCGTCCCTGGTCCTTTCCATTGGGCCAAGAATATGTGAGAGTCGGTCAGTACTAACATTAATACCTGGTCTCCCACCTGTAGTTGATGTGCCCTTGCTTTCCTATTGTAATAGGTCTTCTGTCGCTGTTGGTTCCACTCTAAACTTTTCTTCCCCTGAACCAGAGTGCGCCTCAACCCTTCCTTAAGCCATGCTAAATATGCTATAATATTACTTTCTGTTTCCTCCAGGAAGTCCCTTTTGTCCCTAAGCATGTCTAGCACCCCCCCTTGGGGAACGCCCAAACATTAGTTCTATTGGCTTATGCCTAGTGAGTCTTGGACTTTCTCTCGAGCAACAAAAAAGACGAAGGGTACTAGTAGGTCCCAATCCCTTGGTTCCTCTCCTATCCCCTTTTTTAAGCATCTGTTTGAGGGTTTGATTAAACCTTTCTACCATACCATTAGCCTGGAGGTGGTAAGTGGAAGTTTTGATGTGTCTAATACCAAACCCTTCCCAGAACAACTTCATCTCTGCTGATAGAAAATTGCTCCCCTGGTCGGTCAATACCTCCCTGGGAAATCCTACCAGACAAAATAGACCCAGTAATTCCTTCATAATGGCCGTGGATGTCGTTTTCCTGAGAGGAAATGCCCAAGGAAAACGGGTAGCTACGTCCATTACCACAAGAATGAAAGCATTACCTCTAGGGGTCTTTTCCAGGGGCCCTATTATATCCATCGCCAGACGCCCTACTGGTTCTTCAATTATAAGAATGGGTATGAGTGGTGCCCTAGCCGGCCTTGCCAAAGACAGCTTCTGGCAGGTCGGACAGGACCGACAGAATTCTATCACTTCCTGCCTAATCCCCAGCCAAAAGAATCTTTGAGTCACCTGGGTAAAGGTGGCCTCCGCCCCCTTATGTCCTGATAAAGGGTGGTCATGAGCTACCCTCAGTACCAGTTTTCTAAACCCTTGGGGCACTACCAGCTGCTGTTCTTTACTACCCGGGACACTACCAGGACCTTCCTTATATAACAGCCCCTGTCTTCGCATCCACCGGGTTTCCCCTTCTTGTCTATCTCCTGCTCTCTGCCATCCTTCCCTTAGGGTAGGATCATCCTTTTGTTCAGCTCTAAAGATAGGGAAAGTTTCTATTACTTCTCTGGGCAGCCATGGGACCTCCTTAGTCCTTCTCACCTGTCCCATTGCCCTACCCCTCCTTTGCTGCTGCCTCCTTTTCTGAGCACGTGTCTTGCATTCCTTTCTGCCGGGCTTCTTGAAATGCTTCTCCTGTAAAGGGAAAAATCGCTCCTAACTGTGTTTCCTCCCCATCTTCAATGGGTGCCTGTGAACGCGTATTAACCAAGCACTGTTTCTCTTTTATAACCTCCGGGAACCCCTGCCAATTGCATCCTAAAATGATTTCAAAGGGGGCCTCAGGAACAATGGCTAGAGAGATTCTATACACCGTATCTCTGTATCTTTTTAGGGTAGGTCTTACCAGGTATTGTCTGGTATCTCCATGTATACACTTTATCCTAACTTTTCCTTTGCCTCCCATTTCTCCCTCTCTGGGAAACACCTTCCACCAGAACTGATGGGCCATCATTGACTGATCAGCCCCGGAGTCTAATAATGCCTCCACCTCTCGTCCACCCACCGACACTGGTAGAAAATACCCCCCCTCCTCTTCGGGTATCTTCTACAGGTATCCTGCACGCCAACGCATTTCGAGTTCTTTGTCAAGGCGACATGAGGAAAGCTGAAACCCAAAAAACATCATGATTAGCACTCCGCTAAAAAGATTCTACTACTAAAAACATAGCCCTCCTATTACTTCAAAATCATAGCTTACCTACTAAGGTGAACATACACTGCATACCGTCGCTAAGCTTATCAAAAGACAAGCCGCGGCGTCCAAACTCTGGACTTAAAAACCCCCGCCTGAATGACGACATATCCGGGGGAGGACTCATCAAGTCATACTATAAACAAATTTGCCTGCATTTAAAGAGAAAAGCATGGAATTAAAGGTCCGATTGAGCTAACCAATCGGAGGACTCATTAAGCCCCTTAGGGGACATAGTGTCTAAAGTGAACATCCACCGGAGTTCGCATCGGTTTAACCTCCGGGCAGTGGGAAGTTTTTCCCAAGGTGGGAGTCACCTCCCGTGTGGCCAATGTCAATGGTGTAGTTTCACCATAACTGGGGAAAATTGGACCCACCCTAGTACAGGGGAGATATTTAAGATCAAGCTTAACACCACATGCAACTCTGAGAATGTTATATACGTAATCCAGTGCCCCTGCCCCAAGTTATACGTGGGCAGAACGACCCGCCCTATACGGGTTCGTCTTACAGAGCACAAATCCAGAGTCTATACTCGTAATGAATCCTCCCCGCTTGTCCGTCACTGGATAAGTTGTGGCCACACGTTAAAGGATCTGAAGTGGCGTGTGTTAGATCGTATTATTGTAGGGTGGGAGGGTGGGAACACTGCCCGGAGGTTAAACCGATGCGAACTGTAGACAGTCTACCCAACCAGGAGAGATTTAGGGGGAGACCATCTAGAAGTGCAAGAGCGAATAATAGAGAAGATATAGTCAGAGTTAAGTCGTGAAGTGGATTCAAGAGAGGGCTCAAAATACAGTCCAAGATATTTGATCTTGGAGGGGGACCAGATGAAACCGTATTGGGAGGAGTCAGATTGAATATCGATACAATTTAGTGGCAGAAGTTCATATTTGTTGACGTTCAATTTGTATCCAGAAATGTCCGAAAAGCAGTTAATTTGTTCAAGAACAAAGATGAGAGACTCCGGAGTGACGTAGAGAAGAACATCATCAGCATATGCCGATAGCTTGACTGAAAAGTCATTATAATGGAAGCCATCTATCCGAGAATCATTCCGAAGAGCAGATAACAGTGGTTCAAGGGCAAGATTGAAAAGTAAGGGAGATAGGGTGCAGCTCTGCCTCGTGCCTCGGGATGGAGAGAAGGGTTGTGAAAGATGTCCGTTAATCATAATCCGTGTCGTCGGGTT
This sequence comes from Geotrypetes seraphini, assembly GCF_902459505.1. Classification (NCBI taxonomy): domain Eukaryota; kingdom Metazoa; phylum Chordata; class Amphibia; order Gymnophiona; family Dermophiidae; genus Geotrypetes; species Geotrypetes seraphini. The sequence goes on from NC_047094.1 coordinate 117,289,830, forward strand.
AGAGTAAAGAACTTTAATCATAGATAAGAAGGAATCAGGAAAGCCATACCAATGAAGAACATGAAAAAGATAGGGCCATTCAAGACGATCAAAGGCTTTTTCGGCATCAAGAGCCATAATTAAGAGTCTGTCTGAATGAGATGTGGAATGATGGATAATATGAGATAAAAGTCGGGTATTATTAGAAGAGTAGCGATTATTAAAAAAAACCAGATTGGTCCGGAGAGATAAGAAGAGGGAGTACCGATTGTAGACGGGAAGCGAGGATCTTGGCAAAAATTTTAGCATCGACGTTGATTAATGAGATGGGGGCGGTAATTTTTAACATCTTGGGGGTCCTTGCCCGGTTTAGGGAAAACAATGAGGGTAGCTTCAGTAAAAGAACCCGTGGAATGACCCTGATTACATAAAAAGTGAAAGAAAGGTAGCATATAGGGAAGTAGAATGGGCAAAAAGGCCTTGTAGAATTCAATTGTAAGGCCATCAGGACCCGGAGATTTGTTTGGAGCCATGGAGTTAATGGCATCCGTAAGTTCCTGAGAGGTGAAAGGAGAAGTAAGCGAAAGAGAATCAGTAGGAGAGAGTTATATTATTATTGTTATTTCTTTTTTTTTTTTGGTGTGTGGGATGCGGCTCGGCTCCGTGGAGTCCGTGGGGGAGGGGGGACGCGGGCGGGCCTACTGCTGTGCGGGCCTTGAGTTTTTGGGGGGTGCGGTTTTGGATCAACCAGGGACTCTTCTTTTTTTTTTTTTTTTTTCCTTCGATATGGTTCTCTCTTTTATCATTAACTAGTATGCTATACTATCCTACGCACTATGTTTATAGGGACATCTTCTGAATTACTATTTTATGCCTATCATTCTTAGCACTTTCCTAAAATGTTGCTTTCACAGCATGCTCCTTTAGTTTACTGGACACTATATGTGCCTCATTGCTCTGCTGATTCATTAGTTTACACTGGTTGCTGTTACTTAGCCATTGTTGGCTCAGTTGCTTCACTTTACAGTACCTGGACTTCTTGACCCTGCTGTTTGCTTTAATAAATTGAGCGTGCAGCTAGAGCTACTATTTGCACAATACTGTTTAGCTGGTTGCTGGGTCTGTTTGTTCTCTCGGCTATCTGTTCCCTCCTCGGCCACCCACAGTTCTTTTCTTGCTGTTTTACAGTGGGCTTTCTTCTTCTTTCAGGTATATCTCATACTCCTCTACCTTATTATTATTATTTTTTTTTATCGGTTCTTTTTGTCAAGATGCATACAGCTTCTGCTTTTTCTGGCATTGTCATATTTATTGTTTGTGAGTTAAATTCTAATTAGTGCCAATAATTGCTTGTTAATTGGCAATTATTAGTGTGAGTTGCCTTGACAACTAAATGTGTACATATTTGTTTCAGCCTATCCCTAGTTGAAAGTATAACTTGTTTGTTGCTGCTTTTTACATAAGTGCTTATGGAAGTTTTAGATATTTAAATTTAAATACAGATTTAGATTTCTACATTTTCAGTAGAAAATCTTTTACCTACAAATAGGAAAAATTAGAAATCTAAAACGCAACTAAACTAGCAAATTAATTTTCTTAGATTTACAGGCATACTTATAAATGTGGGCTACTAGTTTAGTATGTGTATTATTTTACTGCAACTATGGCTATGCCCAAAAGTGAAATACTGTAGTAGTTATTAATAGGTCCCTAAGGGCTGATTTTCAAAAAATATTTCATTTTCTAAAGTATAGAGCAGGGGTTGCCCAAAAGGTCGATCCCATCCAGGCTCATCCAGGCTCCGTGATAGACTCGCATTGCCTTTGTGTTCTGTTCTCCCTGCTTCCCCGATGCAAGGCCAGGCGTGTACAAGCCTTCCTCCCAATGTCAATTCTGACGTTGGAGAGGAAGTTCCTGGCCAGCCAATTTGGGGTGGGGGGGTGGGGGGGAGACTCGCGGGCTTGTATGCACCTGGCCTGGCATTGGGAAAGCAGGAAGAAATCAGCGGCGGTGGCTTAGGAGGAGGGAGAGAAAAAGAAAGACAAAAAGAAAGGGGGCAGGGTTAGAGAAAGAAAGAAAAAAAGAAAGGGGAGGGGGCATGGAGAGAGGAAGAAAAAGTTGGACCCATGGAGGAACAGAGAGAGATGTTGGTTGGGGAATGAAATGAGGTCTGGAGGAGAGGAAGCATGCAGGAGGCAGAAAGAAAGAAATATTGGATTTACAGTCAGAAGAAGGAAGTGCAACCAGAGACTCATGAAATCACCAGACAGCAAAGGTAGGAAAAATGATTTTATTTTAAAATTTAGTAATCAAAATGTGACCATTTTGAGAATTTATATCTCCTGTCTATATTTTGTACTATGGCCCCCTTTTACAGCTCCCTGTGCTTAAAACCGCTATTGCGATTTTGTAAAAGGGGAGGGGGTATATTTGTCTATTTTTGTATAGTTGTTACTGTGGTGACATTGCATATTTTAGTCATCTGCCTTGACCTCTTTGAACCCCCCTCCTAAATATAAATGATAATTAACATTTTCTCTGCATATAGTGTGCTTTGTGTTTTTTTTTTATTTTATTGTTGGTAGATCATTTTGACTTGGTCATTTTAAAAGTAGCTCGCAAGCCAAAAAAGTGTGGGCACCCCTGGTATAAAGGATCTAAACTGAAAGGGAGATAACAGGGTAGTAGAGGCACCTACTAGTTTATCTCTGACTGACTGGGCTGTACCCTAATATTCAGTAGCACTTAAGGGGGTGGTTATCAACATGCAAATTAAAATGGGTCCCATTTTATGGAATGAAGTCAAATTTACAGTAAAATAAGCCATCATAATTATAGCCCATTTTGATAACTTCCCTCTTACTCAGAGGAAGCCACTGAATATCCAGGCAGACTACCCTAACACTATCCAGTTAGTATAGGAGCAGTCCAGAAGTGAATCTAGTGTAAAGCTGGGAACTACCCTGTTAGTGATAATTTTCAATACACTAACTGGGCAAGTCCTTAGATTAAGTTAAGGCAGCAAAAAGACTGTCCTGATTTTATTTGGGTTGTTATCCAGGGACCAGTCTGTAAATTGGGTGAACCTAGATAATTCCTAGTGGCTGCAATGACTCAGATATTCAATGCCAGTGCCTGGATTAGGCCCAGCATTAAATTATCCAGATTCTCTTTGGCCTGTGGTGGTCAGTGTTTACCTGATATTTTTGCCTCAATACAAGGAAAGCCTTGGTGCTTAGAATGACAGCAAACTGACAAAATAGCTTATCATTGAACTAATCATTTCACCAAGCAGTGGATGTTGCTCCCCATCAATGTATTCTATAACAGAGCATCTAAAACTTGTAGGAATTTTCATGACCAACCTATGCCCCTCCCAGATCTTTGTGATTTATCCTTAATTGTGTTTGTTCACAGGGAAACTTTTGAGAAGAGCACAAGTGTCATTGGACCATATACCAATATTATCTCAGATCAGATTTATCACTGGTGGTATGGACAGTGATCTCCACACCTCTTATTTCATACTCTTTTTGACATCACAATAATTTTATTCTTTGCTGTTCCTTAATATGCTTTAATGATTACATAATGGGGTAATATTCAGCCCACAGTGGTAAGCAACTTCTAAACCACTTACAGTGGCAAACCAAACTAATCCCAAATAGTCAATGATGGGGCATGTGCAACTCCTGACATCGAATTTTGAATTGATATTGAATGGATAGGGTAATTTGCCTGGTAGACTTTATATTGTTGCATGCTGAGACTGAAAACCTATTTGATATAGCCTTCAATCCATAACTCTATTCCCAACTGCTCACCACTCTAGCCAGCAGATTAACCATCTCCCCTAACTGTATCCCTCACCCTGACATCCTGTTTGTCTGTTTAGATTGTAAGCTCTTTTGAGCAGGGACTGTCTCCTTCATGACTGTACAGCACTGTGTATGTCTGGTAGAACGCTAGAAAAAATTAATAGTGGTAGTAGTAGTAGAATATCTGGGTATGTGCACTGACCTGGAAGTTAACCAGGCACTAGCCGATATTCAAACCAGTACATAAAGTTAAATCAGCCTTTTTGATGTCTTAACTTTATTTGCCTACTTAGCTGGTTAGTGGACTGAATATCACCACTAAATGGCTAAGTTGTGGCTGTACCCAAATCCAAACTAAACCCCTGGATTACTTAGCTCAGTGGTTTCAAACTCAAACCCTTTGCAGGGCCATATTTTGGATTTGTAGGTACTTAGAGGGCCTCAGAAAAAAATAGTTAATGTCTTATTAAAGAAATGACAATTTTGCATGAGGTAAAACTCTTTAGAGTTTATAAATCTTTACTTTTGGCTAAGTCTTAATAATAATATTGTAATTTATAGCTAAAGAGACATATGATCAAGAAAATTTTTATTTTACTTTTGTGATTATGATAAACATACCAAGGGCCTCAAAACAGTACCTGGTGGGCCGCATGTGGCCCCCGGGCCGTGAGTTTGAGACCACTGACTTAGCTCAACCACTTTGAAAATCTACCCTAATATTTTTGAAATTTCTCAATAGATAATTCTTATTCTACTCATTGTTTCTCTTTGTTATTTCAATCATCTTTCATTATTAGTGGACCAACAGGATCTGCCTTAACCTAATGTTAATACTCTGATTTTTCTTTTCTTTCATCTTTTCCCTCATTTCCTTCAATAATAATCAGATGCTGATCAAATAATGGAAGATTAGATTTTTACCTTTGATAATCTCCTTTCTGTTAGTCCCTGTAGGATTCCATACTCTAGGTCACTGTCTCTCAAACCATTTTAGCTCTGGCACACTAAATGGAGCAAATGTTCCCAGCATTTTTTCCACTCAGTATCTTCTTGGGATACCTTCTTCCGAATCATCGACACCTGGTCGACTGTCAGCTTTCCCCTTCTTCTTAGTTTAAAGCTTGCTCTATTCCTCTCTATTCCTGTTCTATTCCCCTTATATCTCTCCCCTTTTCCTGCACACCAATTCCATCAGCCCCATTCTCTCCTTCCATACCACCCTGCCCCTTTCTCATTGTCCACCACCCTTCCATACCATCCTTCTCACAACCCTTCCATACCACCCTGCCATTTCTCTTCCTCCACCACCCTTCCATACCATCCTTCTCACCACCCTGCCCCCTTTCTCTTCCTTCACCACCCTTCCACACCACCCTGCCCACAACCCTTCCATACCACCCTACCCCCTTTTTCTTCCTCCACCACCCTTCCATACCACCCTGCCCCCTTTCTCTTCCTCCACCACCCTTCCATACCATCCTTCTCACAACCCTTCCATACCACCCTGCCCCCTTTCTCTCCCTCCACCACCCTTCCATACCAACCTTCTCACAACCCTTCCATACCACACTTCCCCCTTTCTCTTCCGCCACCACCCTTCCATACCACCCTGCCCCCTTTCTCTTCCTCCACCACCCTTCCATACCGTCCTTCTCACAACCCTTCCATACCACCCTACCCCCTTTCTCTCCCTCCACCACCCTTCTATGCTCGTTTCTCTCTCCCCTCCAAACATTGCAGCTGCCGGCTCTGCCCGCTGAGCTCTTTTGCCGAAAGCAGCATTAGAATAGCTGATGGCAACGGGTTATCCCCCATGGCAACGATCCCCCCTACAGCAACGGCAACAGGCCCCCCCTGCAGCAACAGCAATGCGGCCGAATCTGTTACATGATGACTACTTCTGCCAGTCCATCCCACTCCGAAGTCACTTCTTCCGGAGCAAGTGACGTCGGAGTGGGATGGTCCGGTAGAAGCAGTCATTGCGGGACCTTCCTGTAACAGATCCAGCTGCGTTGCTGTTGCTGCGGGGGGGGGTCTGTCCATTGCTGTTGCTGCGGGGGGGGGGGGCCTGTTGCCGTTGCTGCGGGGTGGGCCCGTTGCCGTTGATGCCGGGAGAGGGCCATTGCTGTTTAAAAAAATGGCAAGGTGAGTCGTCCTTCAGCGGGCCCCCCTCACACTTTCAGACCCTAGGCATGTGCCTACTGGGCCTATTGATTAATCCAGTCCTGTCGATAATCGACAAGCAAATGCACATTTCATCATCCACCATCTGCAGTCATTCTTTTTTTTTGTAATTTAATTTCTGTCAGAGCTGAAAATCAGAGTTAACAAAGATAAGAAGATCCAAACGATAACAAAGCCTTGATTGCTTTGTTGCTCAAGTTAGGATAACTACTACATAAAAAATAAAATTAAAATTGTTTGCCATTAGTTTTCAAGGACCAATCACATCACATTGTCTGGGCGGTTGTATCCTTATGTACACAGGTGCTCATAACATTGACAGATTCTTGCGTATGCAACGTACATGTCATCTATTCTAGTGTATACTTAAGGGAATTTTTAAAAGTAAAGTAAAATTCTGGAATCTCTCATGGCACACACGGAATCTCTGCCATGGTACACAGTTTAAGAGACACTGCTTTAGGTCTTTAATCCCTTCCCGCAATCCAGGAGTTGCAGAAATCTGAACACTTTTCTGAATATGTGCTCCTCCTATCTTAGAGAGAGAGTTAGAGCCCCCGGTAGTTCAGTCCCAAAGCCAAACAACTATACTGGAACCAATCCATGGGGGTACCTCCCCAGCCAGTGGTGTGTGTGATACCAGGGGCCCATCATTTTTTTGACACCCCCCATCTGTATGAAAAACATGATTTTTAGTAGCAATCCACACATCACACAAGAGTGTACCTAGGAAAAGGCAGCATTTTACATACTGCAGTGAGCAGTACAACATCAATACACCCATTGTAAAACTAAACAAGCCAGACTAGTACAGATCAGTCCTAACAGAAAACTATGTCTTTCAAACACACAGAACACACCTTCGCCTAGTATGGAATATGTAATCACAAACTCCCCCTTTTACAAAACTGTAGTGTGGTTTTTAGCCATGGTGGTAACAGCTCAGACTCTCATAGAATTCTGAGCATCAGAGCTGTTACCACCACGGGCAGTGCTAAAAAACGCTCTACAGTTTTGTAAAAAGGGGGCTAATATAGAAATACGTAGGCAAAAGTTATATTGAACCATCAAGTAGCTGGACTCTGCATACAATGCAACACCACAGAAACAGCGATGCATCTCACCTAAAGCAATAAAAAAATAATAAATATAATTTTTTTTTCTACCTTGTCTTCTCTGGTTTCTGCTTTCTTCATCTTCTTGACACTCTCTTCTTTTCATCCACTGTCTACCCTCTCTCTGCTCCTTCTATAGGGCATCTTCTCTCCTTCTATTCCCCTTCCAGAAACTTCCCCCTTCCATCTCTCCCTTCACCCCCATTGGTCTGGCATCCATCTTCTTCTCTTCCCTTCCCTCCTCCAATGTTCTGACATCTCTCTCCTTTCCTCTTCTTCCCTTCCCTCTCCCACACCCCCATGGTCTGGCATTTCACCCTCTCCTCCCCCTCTTCCCACTTCCATCAGCATCTGCCCCTTTTCTTCCCTCCAACCTAATTACATCCAGTATCCTTCCCCCTTATGTCTCTCTCCCCTTTCCCTGCACACCAATTCCATTAACATCTGCCCCCTTTCTTTCCCTCCAACCCAATTCCATCCAGTGTCCTTCCTTCTTATGTCTCTTTCCTTTCCCTGCACACTAATTCCATCAGCATCTGCCCCTTTCTCTCCCTCCACCACCCTTCCATACTACCCTGACCCCCATTCTCTCCCTCCACCACCCTTCCATATCAGCCTGATCCCTCTTGTTTCCCTCCACCATCTTTCTATGCTCCTCTCTCCCTCCAAACCAGCAGGGTCCCTTGATGACTGCTTCTGCTGCCTCTGCTCCGGAAAACGTAAGTGACGTCAGAGGGTGTGGGCTGGCAGACACATGGAGTTGCAGCAAGGTCCCGCGATGACTGTGGCTACCGGTCCACTCCCTCCAACGTCACCTACATCTTCCGGAGCAGAGGCAGCAGAAGCAGTCATCGCAGGACCTTCCTGCACTTCAGCGTGGCTGCCGACTCTGCTTCGGAATAAGTATGGCAGCCTCACTGAGATACAGGTACCGTTTAGAGCAGTGTGGGAGGTTCTGGCCCTGACCGGCTGGCTATGCACCCCACTAGGGCTGGCACCCGGGGCAGTGCACACCCCCTGACCTTCCCTTGGTACGCCACTGTCTCCAGCAACATAATTTCTTTTATGGTCTGCTCTGCAAAATATAAAAACAAGTAATAAACAGACAAAAGGCAACATAGAAAAACATTTAGGAACAATGTAGAACTAACCTGCTGTGTGCAATGAGCACCAATACGAAATAGCCATCAGTAATATGAAAACTCACAGAAAAGTGAACTCCTCACAGGAACTGTCAACTGGCTGGAAGATCCTTAAGCCTGTAAGGAGAAGAACCGAGGCAGAATGAGGCAGGCGATTCTGAACAACTGAGCTTACACAGAGAGGGCGCGCTATATGGAATCCTTCAGGGACTAAAAGAAAGAAGATTATTGAAGGTAATCGTTTATTGAACTTAATATACTGCCCTAGTGCAGCACAGTTCATAGTGGTTTACAATAAAATGCATCAATAAAATGAAAATAAAATGCCATTGAAAATAGGATAGTATACTACATTCATACCAAAGAAACTTAAAAACATTCAAAGTCCCAACACAGCAAAAATGTTCTCTCCATTAGTTTTCACAATTATGCAAAAGCTCGTTCAAAGAGGTAAGTTTTCAGAAATACATGAAACAGAGTAGATGAAGATTTTAAACATAAACTTACAGGTAAAGAATTCCATAGTGCTGGTGCAATGGCGAAAAATGCTGAATTTCAGGTGCTCTCCCATTTTGTTTTCAAAGGGTGCGGAATCACTAGTCTATTATCTATTACAGATTAGAGAGCCCTTGATTGAGAATATAGAATAATTAAAGTTGCCAGATAATCAGGAACAGCCGAATATAAAGTTTTATGTGTCAAAGTTAGGATTTTAAACTGTAACTGAAAATAAACAGGTAACTAATGAAATTGTTTAAATAAAGGTGTTACATGATCGTATTTATGAGCATTACTTAATATTCTCACTGTCGTATTTTGGCATGTCTGAAGAAGTTTTAATTGTGATTTGGGCAAACCCTCATAGATCACATTATAATAATCCAATTTTGAATAGTTAAATTATTTATAATTTGTAATCACATCATATGTATTATTATATTAAGAATGAAGATGAGGATGGGAGAAAATGATTGTTTAATGTAATAATTGTATAGTGAATAGTGTGTTTTGTGCAGTTTCTGATTTACCATTTGTATTGTATCGAAGTTTGATAATCAATAAAGATTTTAAAAAATCCAATTTTGAATTTATAAACGCATAGAAGAGTTCCAACAGAGATTCTTTAGAAACAAAGTTTAAAATCGCTTTAAGCCTTTGTAGAGCATAAAAGCCAGATTTTACCACAGCTATTATCTATGCAGTAAATGATAACGCTGAATCAATAATTATTCCAAGATAATGGAATGAATCAACTACTTGGATTTGTTTATTCCAAAGTGTGGGAATTAAAGAAGGAATTGATTTCTCACCTGTTACCCATCAAATAGTATTTGGGGGGGATTAAGGACCAACCAAAGTGATATCTTTGATAAGCAAGTCTGTAAAGAAGAAAGATCCAATGAATTCGGTGAAGTATAATAAACCAGCAATATATCATCAGTATAAGAAAAAAAGCATATGTTACAAGATTGTATAAGTAACGCTAATGGACTAAGAAACAAGTTGAACAACAGAGTAGAAAGTACTGACCCTTGTGGAACACCACATTTTAGTGTATGATTAATTGAAATGTATTCAACTTGCTTGAGTGATCTGACAAGAACGATTTAAACCATTCAAACACTGTGTTTGTAATGTCCAATGTCTGAAGTTGATTTAGAAGCAGTGAATGATTAATTAGATCAAATGCAGAGGAAAAGTCCGAGACAAGCAATGTTATTCGACCTTATTTGTTCTTTCCTTTACTGATTGTACTTCTTCCCTTTTTCTTCTTGTTACTTCTGTTTGTCTGGTGTATATACGTTTGTTTTTACTGACATATGTTTTTACTGCCAAATCCCCCGTAAGGATAAGTTCTGTTTCTAATCAATTGTTTTTATGTCATTGTATGCTGATAGTGATTGTTTATGTCATTATATACTGACAATGAATTTTATTGTACACCGCTTTGAATTTTAGATTAAGTGGCATAACAAATTTTTAATAAACCTTCAAACTTTGAAGCTTGCTAACCAAAGCTGTCACTATTGTTTCCATACTGTGTCCTATTCTAAAACCTGACTGTCTTGAATGAAGGGCATTAACAGACTCAACATGATTCTATAAATTGATCAAAAACCACTTTTGCCAATAATTTCACAATAAAAGGCAAAATAGAAACTGGGCGATAGTTGTTTAAGCAAAAAGAATCTGCTTTCAGCTTCTTTAAACATGGTTTAACTCCAGCCTCTTTCAGTCCTGATGAAACAATACCTGTTTGTAAGCTTTGAGATATAATCGAATGAATAGTCGACAATAGTCCCAAGTGTGGTAACTTCAACCATTGAGAAGGAATCAGATCCAAAGAACATGCAGTAACATGAACATTACTTAAGATCTTCTTGACTGACTCTATTGATGGGATATTAAAAGAAGAACATGTTGATCCTAATGTCTGGACTGTTAAATCCGCAGGACAATTTGATAAATCAGTAGAATGTTGGAACTTTTTTTGTAACTTTTCAACTTTCTAAACTAAACTAAACTAAACCTTGGGTTTATATACCGCACCATCTCCACGAATGCGGAGCTCGGCACGGTTTACAGGAAGAAAGATGAGAGAGGAACTACAGTGGAGAGATTAAAGAGTTAGGTGTAAAGGGGGAAGGTGAGAGGCCTAAGAGGGGGGAAGTGTTACAGTTTTGAGAATAGCCAGGTTTTTAGGTGTTTGCGGAAGAGTTGGAGGGAGCTTGAGGTTCGGAGAGGGGAGGTGAGGTTATTCCAGATCTCAGTGATTCTAAAGGGGAGGGATGACCCAAGTTTGCCTACATGGGAAATACCTTTTATGGAAGGGAAGGATAGTTTAAAAATTTGGGAGGATCTGGAGGAAGTAGGGGTTGGGGAGTTCCAGGATAGAGGGATAACGGCAGGAAGGATGCCATGTAGGATCTTGTAGGCCAGACACACACATTTGAAGTGGATCCTGGGGATTACTGGGAGCCAATGGAGCTTAGACAGGAGTGGTGAGACGTGATCAAATTTGCTTTTCGCAAAAACAAGCTTAGCTGCGGCGTTCTGAATCCGCTGAAGTCTGTGGAGGCTTTTCTTGGTTAGGCTGAGGTAGATAGAATTGCAATAATCCAATCTGGAGAGGATGATGGAGCGGTGTGGAAGTGTAACATCATGCAACTGCAGTTCGATGAGATGGATCACAGCTACATCGGTATATAGAGTAAGCCACTCCTAGGTCCAAATCAACTGCCAGCCTACAGGAGGAGAGGGTAAAATGTCAGTGCGCTTTAATTATTAAGGTTTCCTCATGGACCCCCGGTAGGATAAGGCAGGTTGTAGGAAAAGGAAGATGCATTCAGAGATGTAGGATGTTCTTCATTGCACTGGAAGAAAGGGAAGTAAGGAGGTCAGAGAATAAAGGCCAGAGGTTTCTGCCATTGAAGCAAGGGAAATAAAAGCCGTCCTCCTTGTTTCAGAGTCCATATGAGAGCTAGGAACCTAGACACACTGTTTGGAATGTTGAAGGTTAGTGGAAGTGAGCACAAATGTCTCATACCTACCTATGCACAAGTATCAGGAATAGGTCACAGGATCCGCCCGTATCACAGGAACAGCTTCACGATGAGATGCTAGCCACAGGAGGAGGTCAGTTGGGTCCGAACACCTGCAAAGAGGGGAAGCATGTTAATACATTGGAAAAGTCCCCCACCTCAAACTGTCAGAGCACCTACAGTTAACCTATAGCTTCAGTTGAACTTGAATTATCAGCATGGAAAAAGGGGGGGTGCTTTAGTCTTATGCTACACAGAAACTGATAGACCAATACCATCATTAACTCCTATAAGAAGTGGAAAACTGAACACCATATAGGCTTCTGATAGCTGTAGTTTAACATTTTAGCAGTATAGGTCATCCAATCAGCTTTCTCTGAGCTTACCAAAGACGTTTATTGAGAGAGGGTTTTTAGAACTATAGATGCGATTTATACTTAAAACTAAGGGGGTGTTCAATCAAGCTAAACTAACACCAGCATGTTGTTGGTAGGACTTGTTGGTAAAAAACCAAAAAACCAAGAGGTCCTAAACTGCTAGCTCTTACCAGGCCATCAAGAAGCACATTACGATACCCTTGTATGGTGACAATGAAAGTCTTGGACATCCAACCTGCAACAAGAGTATGAAAGCTGTTAGCTATTTGAAATATGGGCAATTCATCATAAAGCCTGCTAATGGAATGATATACAGGAGCAACATAGTGAATCAGGCCAAAAACAAAGATATCTATATTCGATTCTCACCTATTATTCCACCTTTAATACTTTAGCTGCTACCGATAACTTCTTACTTTGGTGGTCAGGGATATCTGAGCTTTAACTGCTGCCTAGAGAAAGAGGCATGATCACATTCAGTCACATGAGACAGAGACAGACAGAGAGAGAGAAGCTCTTTGGGATTCACATATATATACTCACCATTATCCCAAGAAATGGGCTCTTATTAGGTGGTCCCTGACCACCTGCCCTCTCCTACGCTCCTCTTGCTCAGGTAGAGGCCTCTGTCTAGGTTGGATGTCCTCATCATCATCACTGTCTTGGACCGGCTCAGGAGGGTCTGGCATCCTTCTTCTCACCACTAGGTTATGTAGCATGCATCACTGCAACAAACAATCTTGGACATCTTGTCGGGGCTGTAGAGCAGTTGCCCTCCTGAGCGGTGGAGACATCTAAAGCGGGACTTGAGCAACCCAAACGCACGTTCTACGATGGCCCTTCTGGTGTTCAGAGCCCAGTTATACCGCACCTCCTCCGGCTGTTGGGGACGCACAATTGGGGTCATCAACCATGCCCTCAGGGGATAGGCACGATCACCTGCAAGGAGAAACAATATTAGAAAAGGGGCACATATCTGTTGTCCATTGTTCTGCATCATCCTCCAAAGTTTGTGATGACCCTGTGGTAAAATGAGAGAAAGGTGGTTAATGTAGCAAAACTTTATTTGCAGTAGTATGTTAACTCACCAACCAGCCATCCACCGTGGATTTCTCCCCTCTGGAACCTGCCACCTAGGCCAGAGTGGGCCAGGATATAAGCGTCGTGGCAGGACCCTGGGAAGCTGGCACACACATCCGTCACCTCCATGGTAGCACTACAGACCACCTGCATATTCCTCTAATGATATGCCCTCCGGTTCCTAAATTGCCTTTCAGTCTCGGCAGGTGGTCTGAGTGCTACATGTGTGCAGTCTATAGCTCCCAGGACAGAGGGGAAACGTAAGAGTTGTTCAAAACTCCTCATTGTGCGTTGCTGCTCTGCCTCACTCATCGGAAACTGGATAAGACATCCAAAAACTTATTGATGACCCTGGATACAGAAGGTTGACTGATGCCAGCCCCAGCTCCCAGGGGCCTTTGGAAGGTTCCTGTAGCCAAAAACCCCAGGGCTGTAGTTACTTGTACATAAACTGGAAGGGAATATCCCCTAAGAGTGGTGCGCTCCAAATCCTCCTGCAGTTGCTCACATAGATGAACTATGGTCTCCCGATTAAATCGAAAGAGACCAATACACTGATCATCTGTCATATCAAGGAAGTTCGCCCTGGGCCTATATACCCTGGGGGCCTGGCATCGGTGTCGGCTTGGGCCTCTGCCTCTAACCTGGCCAAGCCCCAGGGCCAGGGCCAGACCCCTTCCTCTGCGCAACAATCTATGGTGGGCATCCACACGTAAGACAAACTCAAAGTATTCAGCCATCTCTCAAACCAACACCAAACCAAAGACACCAACTGACAAGTATACAACAAAAGGGAGAAGATGGGGGAAAGAAGAAACAGTGAGATCACAGCACATAGTCACAATATCACAAATCAAGCACCAGAAGCATGAACACATGGGAGTCTAAAGGAGACAAAAATATGCTGTTTTAGAGCCCTATATATACTAAGCACGTCTAATTAGCGTCTGACGTCATAGGCGCAGTTAGAACTTCCCACCAAAACATTCAAATCTGATTGGACGATATATGGGCGTTGTCAAAGCTTTTGCATGAACGTGGGTTAGGGTTAGGGTTAGGGGAGTTGTTAAAATAAAGGCAGGCGAGACTGGGACTTGCATTGGAAAATTCAACTTTTGTAATGTTTTGTGTCTGGTATTGCTAATGTGCTGTTTGAGATGAAAATTAGATGCGATTGGTCTGTATTATGCTATTTTTATTAAAATGAGTACTGTGTCAGCTGAAGGACTTGAGGGAGTCGAACTAAGATCATGCAAACACGCTAACTTTCATTCTAACCACTGTGCTACTGAATGAGGTAAAAATTTGATTCTGTTCTGTTTAGGCGTCGTATGCGGAAATGTGGTGTCCTTTGTGCTTAACGATCGGTGTCAGTAGCGCTGTAATATTGGCGTTACTGCAGATCTATAAGCACGCCTAAGCAGCGCCGAGTGATGTCATGCCGTTTCAGCATTGTGACGTCACAGAATCGCCGATTTTTACAACGCAATTCATTTTGCAAAAAATGGCAGCCAGGAGGAATTCCAACTTTGGCACTGAGGATTCCAAGGAACATCACTACTTCAAGGTGGCAGGAAGGAGGAGGACCTTCCTCCAGTATAGAGCTTCCTGGGAGTGGCTAACCAGGAGGTTTAATCAACTGGCTTCCTTTCCAAGGAATGTAAGTATTCATATTCCGGTGATCACAAAGAAAAATGTTAAACTATTTTCTTTATATAAACCTGTACAAAATAGTTCATTTTACAAATACCCCCTCAAAGGTGGCAGAGTGGGATTTGAACTTACAACCTCCAGTTCTTCATCATGTTCATTCACAAGGTGCTGCTTTTAATCTTTGTGCCACATGCAAGTGATACCAAACAGCCCCTATATAATAGAAACTTATTAACATCCACTTAAAAAAATCAAAAATGTTAAATATTAAAGTGCCTGCCTGATTACATATATGTACCTGTAGTTTCTCTTTGGCATATGTACACAGCAATCTACCGCAGCACACCCTCAGCACCCTGAGCTTGTAAGTTCATAACCATGCTGCTTCTTCTCATCCTGGCCAACTCATTTAATTGCCACACCAGGATAAGAAGCCTGAATACATTTATTTAAACTATTGGCATAATGGTGTACAAACGTAAATTTATTAATGTTGATTTCTACAGCCCAGGCTGCAGCATTGTGGCCTGCCAACATTCATGTGTCCTCCCTATCCTAATATCACTGAAGGCCAGCATATCTTGTCCCATTTTTCTGTGTTATAGAGGTCAAGACATAAATAAGACTATTAGGTCACACTGCAATATGACACTCATCCTCCCTCTCCCCCTCTCCTTCTCCATTATGCAGATGGAGGACCTACACAAACGTGGCCAGCTCCTGAGACGGGAGGAGCAGGGCTTTTTACAGTGGGTGCGGCGGGAACTTGCTGCGCAAGCTGATGAGTAATACTATAAACAATTCAGAGAGCACAGTAGTCATAGCTTTTTCATGAAATCATGTGAAAAGATTTTGCCTCACCTAAAACAATATGCATGAGAGAGATTTGCATACCAAGAAGGCAGTGCAGCCAAATCTCTCTCATGCATATCCTGAAAACCTTGCCTACAAGGAGATCTCAAGCACCAGAATTTCCCACCCTTTCTCCCCTCTCACTTAAACCCTCTATTTTTCATGCTGCTTTGATGTGGGCAAGGTATAATAGTAGAACTCAGAACTTGCACTGCACCATTTGCTATTGGCTATTGTCAAGACTTTACAATTCTGTCTCATTCCTCACAAATAGGCACTACTTTGGCACAAGTAGAGCTAGCAGCAGGGCTTGCAGATGTCACAGAGTCTTGCCTGTCTCCCAAATGTTAATAAACTTCCTTCTAGGAGGTGGATGCTTTGGAGTTTTATTAATATTTCATGTCATGTTCAAAACTGTACTTCACCTACCTGATGGTGGTATCCCATTTCCTTCCTGTCTAGATGAAGCAGCTACAGTAAATACACCCCCTGAAAGTCCAGGAGCCGGCCATGAGGAGGCCATAGAGGCTGAGGAGGGGGAGGCTCCAGCAGCAGTGGAGGCCCAGAAGGAGTGGTTGAGGCCCAGGAGGCCGAGGCCTGGGAGAGGGCCGAAGCCGAGGGCGAGGCCTGGGCAAGGGCAGAGGCCCAGCAGCAGCCATCCCACACCCCTTCCCCCCTCCACACCCCTTCCCACTCCTTTCCGCCCCTTCTGTTTTTACACCCCACCCCCATCCCCTTCCCTCGCTCTCTCCCCCCCAGAGCAGCATGACCAGCCTCAGGAAGAGGGTGGTCTCCTCCATGCTCCCTCAACCTTTCCAACCCAGAGAGATCCAGGGGTAGGGGCTCCTGCCTCTGAATACACTGTGTTGGAGAGGTTGACGGCTATAGAGAAGGCCTTGGTAACACTAATTAGGGAGGTCCAGTCATGCAGGGAACGCCTGGCTAGGGTGGAGCATGCCCTTGGACTCCAGGATGGGGAATGAGGGCATGCATCCACCCATGTGCCAGCGTTCCCTCCATGACTGGCCTTTTTCATACCTCCCGACTCCTCCTGAGGTAGCTCAAGCTTCTCTTGGGGGGACCCACCCTCTCTTTCCCCCTGTAAATAGTTTTTTTTATTGCTTACAAAGTTTTAAAAAAATATATTTGAAATATTTTATTTAAAAAGTTTATATTGGTTTATAGGTTTCCTGTGTGGTTTTCTCTTTGGAGGTACTGTTGAATGGGTCCTGTCATTCCCTTTCAAAATAAGAACAAGGTGACTTAGTAAAGGTGTGATGATCTTTATAAGTCTCTGTAATTGTGTTACCTCCTAGGCATGGAGATGTATAATCTAAGAATAAATAAGCACAAGGTGCAAAATGGTATAAGATTTTAATTGCAGTCCAGGAAAGCAGCATGTAAGTGTAGTATCAGGCAGATGTAGTTCAATGATATGGATGAAGAAAAAGGAAGATGGATTGAGACAATGAAGAGTTGGTTGGTTAATTTCTCTTTGTAAAAGGGAGCCTAAAATGCACCAATTTACTGTTTTCTCATTAAATCTTCTATAACCTATAAACCTGTGAAGGGGAAAAAAGTGTGACACGTGTTAATATTGTGAAATGTTAGCTAATTCATCACAAGGGCAAAGAAAGGTTGCACTACATCATTCTCACCTATTCTTTCTGTTTTGGTACTTGAGCTCTGGCCTCTTGGAAAAACACAAGGCCACGCTAGGAACCTGAAATCAGGAGAAAGGGGGAGGGGGGGGGGAATGAAGACATATGTGGCAAAAATAAGAAGCAGCATTCTCAGAATAACAGCTAGAATGAACAGAAGCAAAAAAACAAAACAAAAAACACTGTTCCCTTTTTCTAATATGGATACCTAACAATTATGACTCTAAAAAGATTTACCTTTAGCTCTATGAGGAAAAGCACTGCTATAGGTTTCACATTTTCATGTAACTTGCATATCCATTTTGCTGGCACCAAAGTTTCAAACAGCATGGGTTTTCTTTTCAGCAAGGACTCCTGGAAACAATTATTATCATCATCACTAATTCTCAGACCTGCTAATGACCCTGGGGAATGGAGAAAAAGTGAATGGATAATCACCAAAAGAAGAAATCAGTTCTGCCTGAGCTTTTCTCTAACAAAGACACCTAAATAGCTACCAAGATATAATTCTCACCTAGATTTGTTCCTGGAAAGATGTAAAAGGTTAGACAAACATCAAAATTGTACATTACTATAGCTGCTAATGGTCCTATGAAATGGAGAGCTGTGGCAGATATAGGAATGAAAAGGTTAAAAGATAATCAAGAAAAGTAAAGTCTCAGAAATCAGTATAAGCAATAACATACACAATAGAAGCCCTAAAAGAAAAAACACTGCTCTGATGGACCTCTTTATGCTAAGCATACCTAAGTAGCTTCTGATGTCATAGGCACCGTTTGGACTTCCCACCAGAAAACATTCAAATCTGATTGGGCGTTCTTTAGGTGTGGTTTGGGCAAACACACCTGTCCTGACTTTGAATCAATTCCTTCCCTTCTCAAAGATTTTACTAGAAGCCATTTGTCATTTGCTTAGTCTGTAGAAGCTCTGTTACCAACTTCTAAATGAAGTTCCCTCTATAGCTCTATTCCCTAAAGCAGTGATTCCCAACCCTGTCCTGGAGGAACACCAGGCCAATCAGGTTTTCAGGCTAGCCCTAATGAATATGCATGAGAGAGATTTGCATATGATGGAAGTGATAGGCATGCAAATTTGCTTCATGCATATTCATTAGGGCTAGCCTGAAAACCCAATTGGCCTGGTGTTCCTCCAGGACAGGGTTGGGAACCACTGCCCTAAAGCACTGCATTTGTCTTCCATACATCAGGGGTTCAAGTCTCAAGTGCGGTTAGCAAATATTTGATACTCATTTTTCTACCAGAAAACCTTTAAAATCTTTAGCCATTCCTTTACTTAAACATATTTGAGTTGATCTTTAAAATGATCTGCAGCAATTCTCAGCAGCCTGTTGTCTGTCATTCTAAACCCCCTCCCCCACCCCAACACACACTCCTGCAGCATAAAACCACAACCAGCCAAGCTGAATATACCAACAGGAATGTCTCTAGGATACATCTCAAAACCATTTACTGTCATTCAATACCTGTCCAAGCCCTCTGAAGTTTTACTAAATTCTTCTATCTGTTGCCCTGTGTGGATATTGCATAGCAGGAAATCCATTCCTACCACAATGGCTTATAGCTGAGAGCAGATGAATGTATCTGATGCACAATGCTGATGAAAAACAGCTAAGTCCACCATATATATATACTCCTTTGAGAGCTAATAGGAAGCTGTGAAAAAGAGGGATGGTGAGGGTGGGATTTGAACTGGTGAGCTTGAAAAGATAGACAAGTTGTAATAGAGCACATTAACCAGGTGAACCACAAATGCCATCTTCCTGTCAGAGGAAAAATTTCCTCCCTTGACAGCTTAGAATGTCCTAGCCATGGTAAGGAGAAAATATGTTTGCCTGGAAAGGGAAATGTGCACATAAAAATGGCAAAGTCCACCATCTAGTCCAGGGGTCTCAAAGTCCCTCCTTGAGGACCGCAATCCAGTCGTGTTTTCAGGATTTCCCCAATGAATATGCATGAGATCTATGTGCATGCACTGCTTTCAATGCATATTCATTGGGGAAATCCTGAAAACCCGACTGTGGCCCTCAAGGAGGGACTTTGAGATCCCTGATCTAGACCCTCTTATAACAGCTAATAGGAAGCTGTTAGGACATTATTAAAATGAGTGAAGGTGGGATTTGAACCGGTGAGCTTGAGAAGATGGACACGGCGCATTAACCTGGTGAGCCAGATATGCTTTCTTTGTGCTGAATATGACATGATAGCTAATCAGATGATACATAGGCAGGTCAGTCAAGTATGATATGAAAGGGCAGTGAGATCCACCTAAGTAGAAGCTGCTGTAGCTCTATGGGTTAAAAGCCTGTGTTATTCATACAGAGGTGGTGAGTTCTACACCCAGCACATCTTTTAATTGTGGCGTACTACCTTGAAGGTGCAGCTTGATGATCTCACAATGAGGTCAGCTTTATGAAGCTGAAGAGCTCCATTTTGCAATGAGGGAAAATGCATGTTAAGGTCTGTATCTTGTTTTTCTCTTTTTAAGTGCTGAGAAATGAAGTAATGTGTGCAATAATGATATGTTTTCATGTTCTTTCTTTGCTTTCAAGAAAGAGCTGATTGCAGCACTGTTTGTTGAGAAAAAACAGGGGTTCTTTTTAAGCAGGAAAGCCAAAGGTGATGTAATGAGTAAATCATATTACTGTTTGGGCAGAAAAGTACTTTGTTATCCATGCAATATGTTTATATTGATGTGCTCTATTGATATGGTGACTTATTAAATTTATTAGGATGGAGAAAGAAGATTAAAAAAACCTATTCAAACTCACTATAGGAATTATAATTGCAAAAGCAGAAAGCATGCCTAACTTGCGTCTAAAGAGTCCAAAGAACTGAGAAACGAAATAGCAGAGACACTTCACCAAATATGTAACCTCTCCCTAAAAACTGGGGAGATCCCAGAGGACTGGAAAATAGCAAATGTCACGCCCATCTTTAAGAAGGGATCAAGGGGTGACCCGGGAAACTACAGGCCTGTGAGCTTGACCTCGGTTCCTGGAAAGATGATGGAAGCAATGGTAAAGGACACAATCTGCGAACACATAAAAAACAATGGACAACTGAAGGCGAGCCAGCATGGCTTCTGCAAGGGAAGGTCGTGCCTCACGAACTTGCTGTACTTCTTTGAGGGAATAAACAGTCAGATGGATAAGGGTGAATCCATAGACATCATTTACCTTGACTTCCAAAAAGCCTTCGACAAGGTACCTCACGAACGTCTACTTAAAAAACTGTGGAACCACGGGGTGCAAGGGGATATCTACCGATGGATCAAACACTGGCTAGCGGGCAGGAAACAGAGGGTTGGAGTCAAAGGCCAATACTCAGATTGGCAATGGGTCACGAGCGGAGTTCCGCAGGGGTCGGTGCTGGGACCTCTACTATTCAACATATTTATTAACGATCTGGAGACGGGGACAAAATGTGAGGTTATCAAATTTGCTGATGACACCAAACTCTGCAGCAGGGTTGGAAACACGGAAGACTGCGAAGACCTACAAAAGGACCTAACGAGACTGGAAGACTGGGCAAAAAAGTGGCAAATGAGTTTTAACGTAGAGAAATGCAAGGTCATGCATGTAGGGAAAAAGAACCCGATGTTCAACTACAAAATGGGGGGAACACTGCTAGGGGTGAGTAACCTAGAAAAGGACCTGGGGGTGATGGTCGACTCATCACTGAAACCATCGGCGCAATATGCGACAGCCTCAAAGAAAGCAAACAGAATGCTGGGCATCATCAAAAAGGGTATCACAACCCGGACGAAGGAAGTCATCATGCCGCTGTATCGCGCAATGGTGCGCCCGCACCTGGAGTACTGTGTTCAATACTGGTCGCCGTACCTCAAGAAGGACATGGCGGTACTCGGAGTGCAGAGGAGGGCGACTAAGCTGATAAAAGGTATGGAAAATTTTCCATACGCTGACAGGTTAAAAATGCTGGGGCTGTTCTCCCTGGAGAAGAGGAGACTTAGAGGGGACATGATAGAAACCTTCAAAATCCTTAAGGGCATAGAGAGAGTAAATAAGGACAGATTCTTCAAACTGAGAGGAGCCACAAGCACTAGGGGTCACTCGGAGAAGTTGAAAGGGGACAGGTTTAGAACAAATGCTAGAAAATTCTTTTTTACGCAGAGGGTGGTAGACACATGGAACGCGCTTCCGGAGGAAGTGATAGGCCAGAACTCTGTACAGGGATTCAAGAAAGGTTTGGATAGGTTCCTGGAGGATAAAGGGATAGAGGGGTACAGATAGAACTTGAGGTAGGTTATAGAAGTGGTCAGAAACCACTTCACAGGTCGCAGACCTGATGGGCCGCCGCGGGAGCGGACCACTGGGCGAGATGGACCTCGGTCTGACCCAGTGGAGGCAACTTCTTATGTTCTTATGACACCCATAGTAAGGAGGACCGCAACAACTGCGCTCAACTTCAAGAAAGGGAACTATGTTGCTATGAGGGAAATGGTGGGGAGGAAGCTCAGAAACATCTTTAGGATGGAGACTGTGGGAAGCGCCTGGACCCTATTCAGGGTCACCCTGCAGGAAGCACAAAGAATGTACGTCCCCAGTTTCAGGAAAGGCTGCAAGAACAAGCGATCAAAGGACCCGGTTTGGATGTCAACTGAAGTAAAGAGGGCAATAAATGACACAAAAGTATCCTTCCGGAGATGGAAAAAGGACCCAACGGAGGAAAATCACCAGGCGCACAGGAAATGCCAAAAGGAATGCCACCGAGAGGTTAGAAAAGCGAAAGGGGAATACAAAGAGGGGCTGGCCAGGGAGGCGAAAAACTTCAAGGCATTCTTTAGTTACGTAAAGGGGAAGCGACCTGCGAGAGAGAAGGTGGGGCCGTTGGACGATGGGGATAGGAAGGGAGTGATTAAGGAGGATAAAGAGGTAGCTGAGAGGTTGAACACGTTCTTCTCGTCGGTTTTCACGAGCGAAGACACATCTAATATACCGGACTCAGAGGAGCCGAAAAATTGGAGCACATAGAGGTAAGTAAGGAGGATGTCCTCAAATAGATAGACAGGTTAAAATGCGGTAAATCACCGGGCCCGGACGGGATCCACCCAAGGGTTCTGAAGGAACTAAGACAAGAAATAGCGGGCACAATCCAGCATGTTTGCAACCTATCCTTGAAAACTGGTGAGGTACCAGAGGACTGGAAATTGGCGAATGTCACACCTATCTTCAAGAAGGGATCGAGGGGTGACCCCGGGAACTACAGGCCGGTGAGCCTGACTTGAATTATAGGGAAGATGGTGGAAGCTATGATCAAGGACGGCATTTGCGAGCACATCGAGAGGAATGGCCTACTGAGAACAAGCCAGCACGGATTCTGTAAGGGAAGGTCGTGCCTAACGAACCTTCTGTACTTCTTTGAGGGAATAAGCAGTCGGGTGGACAATGGGGAACCCATAGACATCATTTACCTCGATTTTCAAAAGGCTTTCGACAAGGTGCCACATGAAAGGCTGCTTAGGAAGCTGTGGAACCACGGGGTGGGGGGGATGTGCACAGATGGATCAAGCACTGGTTGTCAGGTAGACTGCAGAGGGTTGGAGTGAAGGGCCAATATTCTGACTGGCGGGGAGTCACAAGCGGTGTGCCACAGGGATCGGTGCTGGGGTCGTTACTCTTCAACATATTTATCAATGACCTGGAAAAGGAGGCAAAGTGCGAGGTTATAAAATTTGCAGACGATACCAAACTGTGCGGCAGAGTTAGGTCTAGGGAGGAGTGTGAGGACCTGCAAAGGGACCTGGACAAGCTGGAAGACTGGGCAAACAAATGGCAAATGCGCTTTAACGTGGAAAAATGCAAGGTCATGCATATAGGGAAAAAGAACCCGTTGTTCAACTACAAATTGGGGGGGGGAGCATTGTTGGGAGACAGCAGACTTGAGAGAGACTTGGGTGTGCTGGTGGATGCATCACTGAAGCCATCTGCACAGTGCGCAGCAGCCTCGAAAAAAGCCAACAGGATGCTGGGCATCATAAAGAGGGGCATAACAACCAGGACGCGGGAAGTCATCATGCCATTGTATCGAGCGATGGTGCATCCACATCTGGAATACTGCGTTCAGTATTGGTCGCCGCACCTCAAGAAGGACATGGCAGTACTTGAGAGAGTCCAAAGGAGAGCAACGAAACTGGTAAAAGGGCTGGAACACTGCCCATACGCCGAGAGGTTGGATAGGCTGGGGCTCTTCTCTCTGGAAAAAAGGAGGCTCAGGGGAGATATGATAGAGACCTTCAAGATCATGAGGGGCATAGAGAGGGTGGATAGGGACAGATTCTTCAGACTGAAGGGGACAACAAGTACGAGGGGGCATTCGGAGAAACTGAAGGGAGATAGGTTCAAAACAAATGCAAGGAAGTTTTTTTTCACCCAAAGGGTCGTGGACACTTGGAATGCGCTACCGGAGGAAGTGATCAGGCAGAGTATGGTACAGGGATTGGACGGATTCCTGAGGGATAAAGGGATCGTGGGATACTGAGGGAGGAGCTGGGATGTAACACAAGTATAGAAAGCTGACCAGGTAATAAGTATAGAAACCCAACCAGGTCGTGCATGTGCAAGACTGGAGGGTTAGGACTTCGATGGGAAGATAGGACTTCAATGAGAAACCAAGGTGGCAAGGGAGCCCCTTCTGGTGATTCAGACAGGTCGTGACCTGTTTGGGCCGCCGCGGGAGCGGACTGCCAGGCAGGATGGACCTATGGTCTGACCCGGCGGAGGCACTGCTTATATTCTTATGTCACAGTTTTACTCTCCACCACCTCTCTCGGGAGCGCATTCCAGGCATCCACCACCCTCTCCGTAAAGTAGAATTTCCTAACATTGCCTTTGAATCTACCACCCCTAAACCTCAAATTATGTCCTCTGGTTTTACCATTTTCCTTTCTCTGGAAAAGATTATGTTCTACGTTAATACCCTTCAAGTATGAACGTCTGAATCATATCTTCCCTGTCTCTCCTTTCCTCTAGGGTATACATATTCAGGGCTTCCAGTCTCTCCTCATATGTCTTCTGGCGCAAGCCTCCTATCATTTTCGTCGCCCTCCTCTGGACCACTTCAAGTCTTCTTACATCCTTCGCCAGATAAGGTCTCCAAAACTGAACACAATACTCCAAGTGGGGCCTTACTAATGACCTGTATAGGAGTATCAACATCTTCTTCCTTCTACTGGCTATGCCTCTCTTTATACAGCCCAGCATCCTTCTGGCAGCAGCCACTGCTTTGTCACACTGTTTTTTTGCCTTTAGATCTTCGGACACTATCACCCCAAGGTCCCTCTCCCCGTCCGTGCATATCAGCTTCTCTCCTCCCAGCATATACGGTTCCTTCCGATTATTAATCCCCAAATGCATTACTCTACATTTCTTTGCATTGAATTTTAGTTGCCACACATTAGACCATTCCTCTAACTTTTGCAGATCCTTTTTCAAATTTTCCACTCCCTCTTCGGTGTCTACTCTGTTACAAATCTTGGTATCATCTGCAAAAAGGCACACTTTTCCTTCTAACCCTTCAGCAATGTCACTCACAAACATATTGAACAGGATTGGCCCCAGCACCAAACCCTGAGGGACTCCACTAGTCACCTTTCCTTCCTTCGAGCGACTTCCATTAACCACCACCCTCTGGTGTCTGTCCGACAGCCAGTTTCTGACCCAGTTCACCACTTTGGGTCCTAACTTCAGCCCTTCAAGTTTGTTCAACAGCCTCCTATGAGGAACTGTATCAAAGGCTTTGCTGAAATCCAAGTAAATTACATCTAGCATATGTCCTCGATCCAGCTCTCTGGTCACCCAATCAAAAAATTCAATCAGGTTCGTTTGGCACGATTTACCTTTTGTAAAGCCATGTTGCCTTGGATCCTGTAACCCATTAGATTCAAGAACTACACTATCCTTTCTTTCAGCAACACTTCCATTATTTTTCCAACAACTGAAGTGAGGCTCACTGGCCTGTAGTTTCCTGCTTCATCCCTGTGACCACTTTTATGAATAGGTACCACATCCGCTCTTCTCCAATTCCCAGGACTTGCCAGAACCTCTCTGAACTCCTTTAGTATCCTGGGATGGATCCCGTCTGATCCCATTGCTTTGTCCACCTTCAGTTTTCAAGTTGCTCATAAATACTCTCCTCCGTGAACGGCGCAGAATCTACTCCATTTTCTCATGTAACTTTGCCAGACAATCTCGGTCCTTCTCCAGGATTTTCTTCTGTGAACACAGAACAGAAGTATTTGTTTAGTACATTTGCTTTTTCCTCATCACTGTCCACATATCGGTTCCCAGCATCTTTTAGTTTAGCAATTCCATTTTTCATCTTCCTCCTTTCACCAATATATTTGAAAAAATTTTTGTCTCCTTTTTTACATTTTTAGCCATTTGTTCTTCCGCCTGTGCTTTCGCCAGACATATCTCTCTCTTGGCTTCTTTCAGTTTCACTCTGTAGTCCTTTCTGCACTCCTCTTCTTGGTTTTTTTTTTTATATTTCACGAACGCCAACTCTTTCGCCTTTATTTTCTTCGCCACTAGTTTGGAGAACCATATTGGCTTCCTTTTTCTGTTGTTTTTATTGATTTTCTTCACATAAAGGTCCATAGCCATTTTTATCACTCCTTTCAGCTTAGACCACTGTCTTTCCACTTCTCTTATGTCCTCCTATCCTAACAGCTTTTTCTTCAGGTACTCTCCCATTGCATTAAAGTCCGTTCTTTGAAATCTAGGACTTTAAGTAATGTGCGGCCGTTCTCCACTTTAGCCGTTATATCAAACCAAACCATTTGATGATCGCTACTTCCCAGGTGAGCACCCACTTGAACATTACATTACATTACATTTGTGATTTCTATTCCGCCTGTGCCTTGCGGTTCTAAGCGGATTACAATTAAAAGAGATCAGGACATTACCGAGAGAATTACATTACAACGATTTAAGTAAATTACATGTTGTGGTATAGAAATACAAGTATAAGATATCTGGATTTATCGATAGAATAACTTGACAGAGTTCAAGTAGTTACAAGGTTCAGTGGGGAAAACAAAATAGGCAACTGAAGAGAGGTACCTAACTTTGAAGGAATCAGTTAAGTGGATACCTAAGGGAGATGCTTATTTAGGAGAAGGTTAAATGGATACCTAAGGGAGGTGCTTATTTAGGAGTTTGGATATTTTTGGTAAATGAGGTTCAAGGGGTTGACTAGTGTGTCATTTGCTGGGGAGAGTGCATGTGCGATTGGGGAGGGGAATATTAAGTAAGGACATGTTTTTTGAAAAGAAATGTTTTGATTTCTTTCCGAAACACTTTGATGTCTGTTGTTTTGATCATCAGTTTGGTGATGGTGGGGTCAATTTTTGCTGCTTGAGTTTCTAGAGATACTCTTTCCATTTGTGAGGACCAGATCCAATATCACTTTTTCCCTTGTGGGTTCCGTCCCCATTTGTCTGAGCAGAGCCTCTTGAAAGGCATCCACAATCTCTCTACTTCTTTTCGATTCCGCAGATGGAACAGTCCAGTCTGCATCCGGCAGGTTGAAATCTCCCAACAGCAGCACCTCCTCTTTCCTTCCAAACTTTTGGATATCCATAATCAGATCCTTATCAATTTTCTGTGATTGAGTCGAAGGTCTTTTCAAAGCGATCCATATCGCTTCTTCCTCTCCCCAGGTCCCTTGCATTTAAGTCGCTTGATATTGATCTTTACATAGAGAGCTACTCCTCCACCTTTTTGACCATCTCTGTCCTTCCTAAAAAGATTATATCCCGGTATGTTTGCATCCCATCCATGTGATTCACTGAACTATCTCTGTGATAGCGACAATATCTAGATCTGCCTCTAACATCAGGGCTTGCAGATCATGAACTTTGTTGCTTAGACTGCGAGCATTTGTGGTCATCGCTTTCCAGCTATATTCTCCTTTTTCATATGGATTTTTGTTTCGTTTCACTTTCCGTTGCAATACTGTGAAATGAGTTGCTGATATTGTTTATGTTGCAATCTTTACTACTATCACATCTTTTCTTTTGCCGGGGGTGGTCTGTATAATTGTCCTTCATACATACACCACCCCCACCTTCTAGTTTAAATGCCTAGAAATGTGGAGGGGCATAATAAAAAAAACGTCTAAGTCCCCTTTTGGCTTAAGGCCTTAAACGTTGAAAGTAGAAGCAGGGAAACTATCCATTATCAAAATAAACGTCCAAAAGGAGGTTTTTTTTTATAATGGCCTGCCTCTACGTTCAGCTGTTTAAATGCCCAGACCACCACTACGTCTAAACTTATACCATATAATCAACCTGAAAAAAGCCTAAGCCCCAAATGTTCAAAACAAGGGCTTTTAGGCGAAGGAGGAGCCTGAGCCAATCAGTGACTTCCTTAGGTAGGAGGCTAAGGAAGTCCCTGATTGGCCAAAACAATGGGCCAAGACCAATGGACTGCAAAGAGAGGAAGCTAAATTGCTTTCACACTGAAAACTGTAGATTGACCCAATTTCATCAAAATTCTTAGAGCCATTTTCAAGATCACAATCAGTTTGCTCACTTTGTATTATAGGATTGATTGCAAATTATAAGACTACAAATGAAGAGATATGCCTGGGGGTGGGTGACTAGTAGGAAGACTGAACTAGGCCCTGTTGTGCCTTCTAGACAGAAAGTTCAAGTTTAAAACTATGAGGTGAGTGAGCTACACTATTATAGCTAGTAAATAAAGTTTGCTATTTAAATTCAAGGAAATATTTTTGTAAAAAAAGAATACTGGAGGTATAGAACAAGTTCATGAACACAGTAATTGATATTTTGAGCTGGATGGTAGAACATAAGAAAATAAGAATAGCCTTACTGGGTCAGACCAATGGTCCATCAAGCCCAGTAGCCCGTTCTCACCATGGCCAATTCAGGTCACTAGTAGCTGGCCAAAACCCAAGGAGTAGCAATATTCCATGCTATCGATACAGGGCAAGCAGTGGCTTCCCTATGTCTTTCTCAATAACAGACTACGGACTTTTCCTCCAGGAACTTGTCCAAACCTTTCTTAAAACTGCTCTTACCACATCCTCTGGCAACGCTTTCCAGAGCTTAACTATTCTCTGAGTGAAAAATAATTTCCTCCTATTGGTTTAAAAAGTATTTCCCTGTAACTTCGAGTGTCCCCTAGTCTTTGTAATTTTTGACGGAGTGAAAAATCGATCCACTTGTACCTGTTCTACTCCACTTAGGATTTTGTAGATATTAGATTTTAGTTCAAAATATGTATTTAGGACAATTTTGAAAAAGATTATTGTCTTTGCCTTTTCCATGTGCCTTTGGAATTCTTACTTCCTCCCTTGATGAGCTATTATTGTAAAGTTAATTCTAATTGGGATAATTTTTATTATTTTCTATTTTCTCTAATTTCTTAGATTATTATTGTGAAATGTATGTATATTTCATACATTTTATAATTTAAAAAAACCCTGGATGTTCATGTTGCACATAACCAGCACATTTTACTATGTTTTTCAGAACAGGTTCCATGTTAGTAGATCCTATTCTAAAAACTAGCAAATTTAAGACATCTCAACCTGGGACATCTCAGTTGTAATTTGTGCATCTTTTCCAAAGTGCAGTTCTGCATATGATATTTCTATCCATACCTCAAATGGAAGTTAACAGAAGAAGACATGTGAACTGTTATACATTTCAAGAAATATTTTATTCAGTTTCTTTTCTTTTTTTAAAAAAAATCTTTATTCATTTTCAAACTTACAATAAGTGTGAAAATATATTTAAACAAATTAACAATACATATATCACTTAATAATCATCAATGGTACAAATAATGTGTTCTTATCTCCCACCCTTTCTTATCAAATAATCAAATACCTTGTACGATTTGTAATAATAAATTACCCTCCCTCCCCCCACCTCACAATTTAACTTGTAAATTCAAGGGAAAAAGTGTCCTCTAATCAGTACAATATTTTGTTAATGGCTTTCAGTTTCTTTTCTTTTATTCAGAATTCTTTCTGTATAAACTTTTGCTGGAGGCACAATTGTGAATAGAGGCACAGCTTTGATTATTGTGGAGAGATGGATTATAAGTTCAAATGGTAAACATTTAAAAACAATTGGAAAACAGGAAAGTTAAATTCAGTGTAACATTGTTAACAATTTCACATTAAAAAATTAGATATTAATTGCACAGACTCTGAATCTCAGCTGAGCAAAGTTATTACTGGAGAATGTTGATTAATTTAGGCATTCCATCTCAAACTGGGATAACTTAGTTAAAGTCAGCATCAGATGCTTGCTGAATTCATGCTTGATTAATACCTCTTGTCCTTTTATTGCTTCTTCCCATGCAGGATATCCAGTAAAGCATAAACTTGATTGCGTATGCTGTCCACATAAGGCATGAACAACTGTCGGATTTCATTGTTTTTTTCTTCTATAGTTTCTTTAATCTCACCTACTTTCTTCTTCATTTTCCCACGCAGCTCCTGAGCTCCAGAATTTAGGTACTCATAGATGGCCATGCTCTGCTCATTCACAGCCTGTTTCAGGGCCCAAAAGCGCTGATGGCCTTTATCCTTAATACTAGTGATGTAAGGCTCAAAGGCATCACGGATAGAGTCCATCTTTTGATAATTGTGGGCATGAAACTCATCCACATAGATACTTATCTTCTTGCGCAGCTCTTCAGTGTCCTTGTTCATTCTTTTCTTCATTTTTTTCATGTACATGTTGACCCGGTTCCTTACCTCATCTGTGTTATGGTCAAACATTGTGCGGATATCCCCTGTGTACTGTACTATTTTTGTCTTGGTGTCCTCCATGTCAGCTTTCAACTTCTCCGACAAGTCTGATATTTCTTGGCTGAAGCGCTGTTGAGTAGCCTGAGCAAAAGGGCCCAGCTTACTTTTTATATCATCACTGTACGTTTTCAATTCATCCACTGTGTCTGTGATAAGACCCCTGTATAGCAAGGTATGAAAAAGAGAGATGATATAAACAGAGACATACAGTATTCCCATATGTAGAAAATATGGGACATCCAGGTTAGAATTTTCACATTTCCCTCAGTATTTTACAAAAGTATCTGTTAAACACAAGGTCTTTTGTAAAATATGTAAAAAGATGTCAGCAAATACTGGCAGTATAGCAGACAATTAAGAAACCTAAGCATGTAGAAAAAGAGTGTCATCACTCAGTATGGGGGGGGGGGGAGAATGTGTCACAAAGGGGATCGCTGCAAGGCAAGGGGAGAGTGTGTGTCACAGAGGAGAGAGCTGCAGAGCAGGAGGGAAGAAAGAATGTTACAGAGGCAAGAGCTGCATGTGAGAGGGTGAGAGAGAGGGTTGCATGGTGGGGAGAGAGAAAGCAAAGTTACTTACCTGTAGCAGGTTTTCTCTGAGGACAGCAGGTACATATTCTCACATTTGGGTGACATCATTCATGGAACCTGGTACAGACAGATACCAAGTATACTGTCACTTTCAATTTTAAGGTACTACCTGTACCGTAAGTGTGCTGGTGCCTTCCCACATGACATCAGCTTGCATTAACAAAGCTAAGAAGCCAACTAGAGGAGGCCGGTGTATTGTGAGCATATATACCTTCTGTTCTCGGAGAACACCTGGTAAAGGTAAAGTGGGTGGGATTTGATATACTGCTTTTTCTGTGTGGTTACAATCAAAGCGGTTTACATATTTTAGACAGGTACTTATTTTGTACCTGGGGTAATTAAGTGTTAAGTGATTTGCCCAGAGTTACTAGCAGTTGCAGTGAGAATCGAACTCATATCCACAGGGTGCTGAGGCAGCTGATCTAAGCACCAGGCTACTCCTTTGCTTTCTCTGAGGACAAGCAGGTATAATATTCTTACATGTGGGATGCCATGCTGCCAGGACCATGCCTCTAGGAAGAGGGTTATAGTAAATAAGCATAAGCCTGGTGAAATCCATAAGGGTTGGAAGGAAAGTTGGCAATTAGGAAGAAAATAAATTTTACAGAACTGCATGCCCAAACCAAACTCTCTCTTCTGGAGTTGTGCTCTAAACAGTAGTGTGATGTGAAAGTATGCATAGAGGACCAAGTGGCCACTTTGCAGGTGTTACTGAAGTCACTAAAGCCTGTAAATTATGAACTGTGACATGGCCTTCTAGCATCAGCCCAGCTTGAGTATATGTAAACGAGATACAGTCCGCTAGCCAAATGGAGATGGTTCTCTTGGTAACTGGAACTTCAAGTCTGTTAGGGTCGAAAGCCACAAGGAACTGAGGGGTAGTTCTATGAGGTGCAATCCAAGTAGTATGCAAGAGCACGTTTACAATTCAAGGTATGGAGAGCTGGGGGTGAGAATGTAGTCTTTTTTTAAAAAATTCTTTATTGATTTTCTAAACTTCAAAAGAGCAATATACAAATATATATTATATAATAAGTTAATAACAGCACATTCAACTTACAAATATGCATAGCCAACCATTTTCTACCCCTCCCCCCCCGCCCAATAATTATTCAATAAAACACAGAAACATAAACTGTCCCAATAACCATACCCTATTCAGATTAAAAATATCCTCTCACCCCAGATGGACATACTCAAAAGTCAAATTAGGACAGAAATAGCTCCTCCCACCCTTTCCTGGATGTGTATGAAAATAAACAAAAACTGACTCATAATCAAAGACCTACTATAGTGAAGTAATATATGATGTCAATGGCCCCCAAAGCAGCTTAAATAAATTACTTGTGCCCCAAACTATCAGCATTCATTTTTTCATATCTATAGCTGGAGCACAATTTGCCCACCAGAAAGGAAAATTTAGGCGGTCGTATTCTTCCAATTTTGGGTTACCATCTGCATGGCTATCCCGGTCATGACAAGAAAAAGGTGGCATTTATAATGATCCATAGGGGGTTTAACATGTAATAACGTTCCACATATGACCACCTCATACATCAGTGGAATTGATGATTCCAATATGTTGTTAATCGTACCCCATAATGACCTCCAAAAGTTAAGTATCAAAGGACAATAGAACAGATGATCTAGTGTTCCTATGTCCAGATGACAATGCCAGCCTCTATTAGATTTAGAGCTATCTAACTTATGTAACCTAACAGGGATCCAAAAAGATCTATGTAACAGAAAAAAACAATGTTTGTCTGATAGATGCTGACGCTGTACATCTCATCCTCCAAGTCCAAATTCGTGGCCATTGAGATGCAGAAATATACTGCTTAATCTCAATGTTCCAAATGTCTCCATGACCATTTTTTGGGTTTTTTATTCAAGAAATCAGATATTAATTTATACCACTGGGCAGCCTGATGCCCTAATGAATCTATCTGGAAGCATAAGACCTGCAAGCTGTAATAATTTTTTAGATTTTGCCAATCAGGGAACCCCTTCTGAATGGCTTGCTTTAACTGTACCCACTTATAATTTTGAGACTTTGCAATACCAAATGTTTGTTGCAATCGTGAAAAATCAAGCATTTTCCCATTTGATAGAACATCATCTAATGTATGTATGCCTGCATGCATTCAGTGCTTGCATGTGATCTCAGATCTGCCTATTTGAATCTTGGAGTTTAACTATAAGGATTGATAAGTGGATTTGTCTACCAGAACATCTGTTAATATATCTGGGTAATCTGATACTCAACACATGAAACAGTCGTAATGGGGACATCAATTGCCAATATAGTCTTAGGAAGAAGACAGGCAAAGCTATGGAATGGTAGAGATAAAATTCAGAGACACCATTTGAAAGGAATTTCAAATAAGTACAGAGAACCACTCCGTCATGGTAGAATCTTGTGTAGGGTGGATTGGAGACAAATGCCTGTAGTTTCATCAACCTGATGTGCAGACGTAGGGGCTAGAAACATTGAAACATAATGGCAGATAAAGGCCAAATGACCCATTCAGTATGCCTATCCGCAGCATCCACTATCTACTACTCTCCCTAACAAATAACCATGTGTCTGTCCCACACTTTCTTGAATTCAGACACAGTCTTTGTCTCCACCACCTCTACAGGGAGACTCTTACATACATCTACCACCTTTTCAGTAAAAAAGTATTTTCTTAGATTACTCATGAGCCTATCACCTCTTTTTTAAAAATCTTTATTCATTTTTAAACTTTCAATAAGTGTAACATAAGATATAGTTATTTTCTACTTTAACATCACTTAATATACCATCAAATTCAGACTCACATCCAATATCCCCCCTCCCATATATCCAACATTTGTTCTTAAGCATAAGAGATGATAGAGTGTTCCCACCCCCCCTCCCCACCCTGGACGTGTATGCAAAAAAGGGGAAAAAAATTATACTCATTCTGTACAGTGTTTTATTAATGGCTCCCATACATCCCTAAATTTCTTAAAATGGCCCTGTTGTATAGCTATTGCCCGCTCCATTTTAAAGATTTGGAACAAAGAATTCCATCAAAAATTGTAATTCAGCCGATCCCAATTTTTCCAATTTTTCATTATTTGCTGTATGGCAACCCCTGTCATAATGAGCAAAAATTTATTATAATTAGTAGAGATTTGACTCTTAGCTCTCATTGCAGTACCGAATAATACAGTGTCATATGAAAATGCCACCGGATTTTCCAGCAGATTATTCACTTGGCCCCAAATGGTTTTCCAAAAACTAAGTATCAATGGACAATAGAATAATAGATGATCGAATCGAGATGACAGTGCCAGCATCTATTAGACTTAGAGCTATCTAATTTTTGTAAACAGCTCTATGTAATAAGAAAAACCAAGTTTGTCTCATAGATGCCGACATCGTACATCTCATCCTCCAAGCCCAAATTTGTGGTCATTGAGACACATTAATTTGAGGCTTAATCTCAATGTTCCAAATGTCATGCAGACCATTCTTTGGTTTCTTATTCAAAAATCCAGATATTAATTTATACCAATGAGCGACCTGGTGTCCCAGTAAATCCACCTGAAAACATAAGACCGACAGACTATATTCACCATTTAGATTTTTCCATTCAGGGAACCCCTCCTGAATGGCCTGCTTCAACTGCAATCATCTATAACTTTGTGATTTATTAAGACCAAATTTGTGTTGCAATTGTGCAAAGTCAAGCAGCTTACCATTTGATATAACATCATCCAAAGTACATATACCTACCTTCATCCAATGCTTCCATATGATCTTAAATCCGCCAATTTGAATCTTGGAGTTCAGCCACAGGGTCTGACACGTGGATTTATGGATTGGAATAGGTGTTAAATTATTGATAAATTTTAAAGTTTGCCACGTGTCTACTAAAATTCTATTGTCCTTATACAGCCTAGGCATCTTGATACTTAGAACGTGCACTAATCTCAGTGGAGACATGAGTTGCCATTCCAACCATAACCAGTCCGGGAGATTTTCCATGAGCTCATGGAGGATCCAATACATACCTTGACGCATAATATAGGCTTGATGGTACCTATGAAAGTTGGGAAAATTTACCTCACCCTCCGCAATTGGCTTTTGTAGAGATACCAAAGCAATTCTTACTGCTTTCCCCAGCCAAATAAATTTTGTCAGAATACTATTCAATTTCTTGTAGAATGACCCCTGAAAAAACACTGGCAACATATCCATTTGGTAACAGATTACAGGCAGAATCATCATCTTAACTGTTTGGACTCTCCCCCACCAAGACAAATGTAATGGGTTCCAATGCTCACATATTTCTGTGACCTTCAGTAATAAAGATTTTTCATTTACTTTCATAGTTTCTTCCAGTGTACTTTTTATCCAAATACCTAAATATTTTATACTCTCTTCCTTCCATAGAAAAAGGAATGTGTCAAATAAACCTTTTGTACAATAAACAATTAGTGGAAGAACCTCTGATTTGCTCCAGTTTATTTTGTAACCAGAAAATTTTCCAAATCTCTCAATTAGATCCAGTAAATGCGGAATGGTAGTTTCGGGATTCCTCAAATGAAGCAATATGTCATCTACATAAGTAGAGACCTTGCATTCCCGACCTGAATAAGGAATACCCTGTATCTCCTCTGCCTGACGAATAGCCAATAACAAGGGTTCCAACACAATATCAAAAAGCAAAGGAGATAACGGACACCCTTGTCTAACTCCCCTTCTAAGACTAAAATGTTCAGAAAAATTATTATTAATATATAATCTTGCATAAGGGGAACTATACAAGGTTTGAATCATTTGTATAAATCCAAAACCAATACCAAACCAATCCATTGCTTGATACATGAAGGTCTATTCCACACGATCAAAGGCCTTCTCTGCATCCAAGGATACAAAGAAGGCCGGATCATCCATGGCTTTTGTTAAATTTAACATGTGGAAAGCCAGTCTAGTGTTGTTTGAAGAATGTCTATGAGCAACGAACCCCATTTGGTGCATACCAATAATATAAGGGAGAGCCTTGGCCAAGCGCAAAGCCAATAACTTAGCCAGAAGTTTGCAATCTACATTAATCAATGAAATAGGCCTGTAATTTGAAACCAACGTAGGATCTTTATTTGGCTTTGGCAAAACTATAGTTAAAGATTCTGCCATAGTACCTTTAATACAACCTATAGTCAGTTGAGCCTGATATTATTTTAATAGATGAGGTAATAGGGTAATTTGAAATGATTTATAAAACTCTTCAGAGAACCCATCACCACCTGGAGCGGATCCAATTCTAAAGGACTTCAATGCTGTTTGTAGTTCTTTCATTGATATAGGCGCGTCAAGAATTCTTTTTATATGCTCAGGAATTTTAGGCACCTTTATTAACTTTAAGAACTCTAAACCCTCATGTTCTTTATTTGAATAAAGCTCAGGAGAATATAAAGCTTTATAATAATTTAAAAATTGTTTCAAGATATTTCCAATTTGAGAATGAGTTTCCCCATTCTCATCTGTAATAGCCACAATTTTAACTTTCCTTTTTTTAGCTTTAAGATAATTAGCTAATACTCTTCCCACTTATTCGAGCTTCTATAATACAAAGCCTGTTGAGAAAATAACTCTTTCCTAGCCATTTGAGAGGAAATCTCATTAAATCTGTATTTAGCTTTTGAGAGGGCCTGCAAAGTATTATGTTCCCATTTCAAGGCCAATTGTGATTCTAAGTCTTTAATATTTTTTTCCAAGTTTGAAAATTCCAATTTAAGTTTCTTCCTAACATGTGCTGAATATGAGATAATTTTTCCCTCTCATGGTAGCTTTGAAAGCATACCATATTGTTTCTACAGAGATTTCCTCTGAGGCATTGATTTGAAAATATTCATTCATTTTTAATTGAAATTCTTCTATAAAGTTAGAATCTGCAAGCAATGTATTATTGAACTTCCACACAGGTCTATTACAATCTTGTTATTCAAATTTTAATTTACTCCAAACTCCAGCCTGATCTGATAGAACAATAGAATCTATGCCAGCTTTGGTTACCAGTTGAACTAATTGATCTGATACAAATACATAATCTATTCTTGTAAACGATTTATGAACCTGGGAGCAAAAGGAAAATTCCTGAGCATTGAAATGGAGAATTTGCCAAATATCTTTAAATCCACAGGATTGAACTAAATTATCCAATCCCATTGATTTCAAAAACCTACTGGGTTGTTTATCCAACAATGGATCCATAACAGCATTGAAGTCCCCAGCTACCACTAGACTAGAGGCAGCCAGTGGCAGAAGTGCCTGTTGAAGAGTCTTAAAAATTTCTGCTTGATTCGAATTAGGGGCATAGACACAGAACAGCATCAGAACATGTTTCCCCAAGGTCATCTTTATCTGAACCCACCTTCCTGAAGGATCTGCAGAAATAATATTAAATATAGCTGAACATTTCTTATGAACTAAGATAGCCACTCCTGCTTTTTTCCCCACAGCCGGCGCAAAAAAAAAACCCAACAATGCTTGACCCATTCTCCTTCTAATTTCATCAATTCCCCCACAGACAGATGAGTTTCCTGTATCATATATATGTCCGCATTTTGCTGTTTTAAAAAATTGAGTGTTTCTTCCTCTTAACAGGATGATTGAGGCCATTAACATTTAGTGTAAATCATGTTTTATTGATGAACAATCAGCAAATACACAATACAAAACAATAGTACAAGGTCAAGATCACCAAAAGTACAACAAAACATTTTTTCAAATAAACCCCTTTCCCAACCCCCACCCACTCCTAAGTGCCAACACCCCCTCCACCCTGGAAGTCCCCCTCTAACCCCTACCCATACCCCCAAACTAACAGAAAAAAAGCAGAGAGACTGCTGAGCAAGCTGTGTTCTTATGCCGCTTCGCAAGCATCAAACAGGACAACCTTACCCCAACCACCCCCCACAGAATCGATCCCCATCCTACCCGACTAACAAATCACACTTACCTATTCATCCATACCAACCATCCACACTCAGCCAAACAGCATACCATCCATCCTGGGGAAGCAGCCGAGGGCCACGGTATCATCAGCTAAAATGAGTTTAAGACCAGGCTTCTGGCCCTAGGGGAAAGTGATTGAATATAGGAGTCCCAGGTCTGCAGAAAAAAATTTTTCCGCTTGAAGAATAAGCGGGCATGGCACTGCTCCAAGATCATCAAGTTATGAAATCGATTCCTCTAAGCCCAGTAAGCAGGTGCGGTCGCTTGCATCCAGACACTAAGTATGATCTTCTTTCCTATCACAGCAGCCTTCCGGATCAGGATCTGATGTCCCCGAGCAGACACTCTCAAATATTCATATTGATCCAAAAGCAAGCCCACTGGCGACATCGGAAGAGATTGGCCAAAAAGCCTTTCCAGAAATCGGAATACGGCCCTCCAAAAAACTTTCACATGAGGGCACCCCCAAAAGGCATGAAAAAATGAATTACAGCTCTGTTGACATTTAGGGCAGGTCAGGGAAGAAATACCCCCGGCGTTATGCACCCGCTCTTGGGAAATATATGCTCGATAGATCATTCAAAATTGGCATTCCCTCAGTTCGGCGCTGATAGAAATAGAGGAAATACAATTAATAAGGGAAGGGAAATTCAAAGACTCGACAAGTATGCCCAAATCTCTCCCCCAGCGATGCCCCAAAGCCTCATATGACTTCCGAGGAGAGAGACATCGTAAAGCGCCATGCAAAGCAGACACCCTCAGGCCACTAGCATGAAACTGGGCAAAAAAGAGATGAAATTGGTGGTCCAAACGAAACCGTAGGCCCGGGCGAGCCAAGGACTCCACATAATGATGAATTTGTTTATAGGCAAATAAACCACCTACCCCCAAGGAATGGAGCATGGGAAGAGCTCCCCAGAATTTCATAGCCCCCTCAACGTCCAATAAATGTTCAAGAAGAAGCAAACCTGCACCAGTCTATCTCCCAAAGATGGGGTTATCGCTGCCAGGAAGGAATAGTGGATTACCCTGAATAGACAACTAATCCAAAAACTGAGGGTCTCCCCCCAGCAATCCGACCAAGGCCCTCCAGCAAAAGCGCCAAGATCGAAGAAGAACACTGTATCGAATTGCGGGGGGCAAAAGGCGGACAGGTATCTGGGACAACGAAAACATGTGCCAAGGATGAAAAAGAGCAGATTCGAAAGATAATCATTGCTCCATAAGCACCAGTTACCCAAGAAATGAAGCAGGCAAGCCAAGTTAAACATGCCTATATCCGGAAGTCTCAAACCGCCGAACCTCCCCGGGCCGAACATGTAAGTGAGCGAGATCTGAGACTTCTTACCCTGCCAAAGAGAGTGAGTCAACTGCCTATGAAACTGTTGAAGATTCCGGTGCCGAAGAAATACGTATAGCCAGCGGGGAAAAACAACCATCTTATACAGTTGGACCCTACCGTAGAAGGAAAGAGGCAGGGACATCCACTGCGCAAAACTACAAGTCATAGCGGCCAACAAAGCATCAACATTAGCACGATATAGCAGTCCCACACAGCTTGTGAG
The DNA here is from genome assembly GCF_902459505.1 of Geotrypetes seraphini. Classification (NCBI taxonomy): domain Eukaryota; kingdom Metazoa; phylum Chordata; class Amphibia; order Gymnophiona; family Dermophiidae; genus Geotrypetes; species Geotrypetes seraphini. The sequence continues at coordinate 117,329,212 of NC_047094.1, forward strand.
TTGCATACCCAAGTACTTGAACGAGCCGTCCACCCAACGTAAAGGAAACTGACCTGGCCACTCCCGATGCACAAAGTCTGCCGTAGCTAATGCCAAGGATTTATCATAATTAAGCTGAAAGCCAGAAAAATCACCATACTTCTCGAAAAGCGACATAATAGTGGGGAAGGAAGCCCACGGGGAGGTCAAATGAACCAACAAATCGTCCACAAATGCCGACATCTTAAACTCAAGGCTTCCAAGAGGGACTCCCCGAATCTCCGTATTGGCAGAGATCTTGTGAATTAAAGGATCTAACGCACAAAGCACAAAGAGAAGAGGTGACAAGGGGCAATTTGAATTTCGGAATTCCACAAGGTTCTACATTATCCCCCCTACTTTTTCATATCTATCTGGCCCCTCTCTTAACTCTCTGCCAATCGATAGGATTTACAGTATATGCTTACGCAGATGATCTACAACTTCTGCACACCCTCAACCCCACCTGACAAAACGATATTTCCATCATCAATCTCAAATTAGCCAAAATCCATGATTGGCTAAATGCCAATATGCTTTCTTTAAGCATCACTAAAACCAGTACAGTGCTCTTTCCATGGAAAGATGGGTTACAGTTAATAGCTCCAATTTCCATCGATACTGTTCCTCTTAAACAAACTACTACAATAAAAATACTAGGTATTCTAATTGATAATAAACTTTCATTCCGTCCCCAAATTAGTGCACTTGTAAAAAACTGTTTTCACAAACTAAGGATGATTAGATCTTTAGCTCCTCTCCTTGACGCTAAATCCCTTAACGTATTAATTCACTCGTTCGTAATATCCAAAATAGACTATTGTAATTCACTATTAAAATGTATATGCCTAAAAGATATAAAACATCTTCAACTTATTCAAAATACTGCTATAAAAATTATTTTGAGTTCAAATAAATTTGAACACGTCACTCCATTATTACAAAAAGCACATTGGTTGCCCGTTTTACATAGAATAACATAGAAAATCGCCCTCTTGACTTTTAAAACTCTACTAACCAATGCCCCGGCATTTATAGACAGACTTTTGATCCCTTATGATCCCCCTAGAGCCTTAAGATCAGCCTCCCAGCATACCCTCAATGTCCCATCCCTGAAGATAATCGCACCCTTATTTTTTCAGTAACTGCTCTTTTGATCTGAAACTCTCTTCCTCTATATTTAAGAGCAGAACGTAATTTGCAAAAGTTCAAGAGCAGATTAAAGTGTTTTCTCTTTAAGGATGCATATAACTGCTAATGAGTTATCTACCTACTTTAACAATTTCAACTGTTTCTCATTCCCATTCCATTAATGCTTAATTATTTTTTTAAATTTTATTTCCCATCTCCTATTGTATTTTCCTTTTATATATTCTTTCTATAAAAAATTGTATTTCCGCCCCCTTCTCCAATTGTTTTAAAGGCTTGAGTTTGTCTGTTTAGTCCTGGTTTGTTCAATAATTTAATATATTTCCGCCCCTTCTCCTATTGTTTTAAAGGCTTGAGTTTGTCTGTTTAGTCCTGGTTTGTCCAATAATTTAATATTTATATGTTTTACAATGCAGACATGTCTGTCTTCCTGTAATTTTTAAATTTTTTGTTCAACGCTTTGTACTGCTGGATAAGCGTTTAATCAAATACTTTGAATAAACAATAAACCCTGTCTAGTACCCCTCTTAATCGGAAAAGCCGTCTAGGAAACCCCATTAACCAACACCGTGGCCTGTGGATTATGATACAACGCTGCCACTGCAGCACTAAAGAAGCCCCCCATACCATAATGTTGAAGAGTACAAAACAAAAAGTCCCACAAAACTCTATCAAAAGCCTTATGGGCATCAAAACTGACCAACAAAGAACAAACCCTCTCACGCTCCACCCACTCCAGGGATGCCAAAATAGTACGTAGATTTCGAGTGGAAGATCGACTCTGGACAAACCTAACCTGAGGATCCGCTATAAACGAGGGCAAAATCCCCGCCAATCGGTTGGCCAATAATTTAGCAAAAAACTTTGCTTCAGCATTCAAAAGTGAGATGGGGTGGTAAGAGGAGGCCTGTAACGGCTCTTTCCCAGGCTTAAGCAAAACAACTATCTGAGCTACCTGAAGAGAAGGTGGAAAAGCCCCATAGCGCACCACACCATTAAACATGTCAACCAGAACAGGAGCAACATCCACAAGTAGAAGTCGATAAAATTAGTTCCGAAAGCCATCAGGCCCCATCGCCTTATTCAATGGGGAACTTCCAATGACCAGGGTTAACTCATCAACTGTAAAAGGGAACTGTAATCGTGCATTCTGAATCTCTGACACCACCGGGTGAGAGACCTGATCTAAATAGAGATCTCCCGCCAGCGAAGATGCCTGCGGAGCATCATACAACTCCCGAAAGTAATGTTGAAATACCGCTGCCACATCCTCATCCGTGTTGACTAGACCACCGTCCGTCTTATAAAGTTGCAGAATAAGGGAAAATCCCTTAGCGTGCCGAATTAAATTAGCCAACAACTTACCACTCTTATTAGCATGCAAATACAGTTGATATTTATAGGAAGCCAATGATTTCATAGCCCGGTCATGTAAAAGTTCCTGCAACGCCCATTGCGAGGTCAGCAGTAACACCCTGTTGACCCCAGTGGGATGATCCCCATAGCGGTAAAGGTCATCCTGAACCTGGCGCTCCAAGCGGAGCATCGACGGTTGCGCCATTTTTTCTTTCTGCTGGAGCAAGCAAGGATCTCCTCCCGCAAAACAACTTTAGCAGCCTCCCAATAGGGAAGCGGGTCAGTCCTATGAGCCACATTATGAAAAGCATAATCCTTCCATTTGTCTACCAAGAAAGAATGAAACTCCTGGTTATAAGAGAGGAAACCGCCAGTGAAAGCCCCTAGGGGCGTCTCCAGGAAACTCTAAAGTAAGAACAATCATAGCATGATCAGAGACATCATACCCCCGATCTCCGCCGATCCCACCTGAGAAAACAAGGAGTCCGTAATCAGCCACTAATCAATACGGGACTGCGTTGCATGGGTGCTAGACATGTGAGTATATTCGCGGTCTCCAGGGTGTAACACCCACCACACATCGATCAGAGACATAGACGAGGCAAATAATGGAAGGCCTCTAGTTGGGGCATACCTGACATGGGGAAGGGGATCAAAAAGTTGGTTAAAATCCCCCCCTTACACCACGGGAAGGTCCTGATGAAGGAGTCTGGTGAGCGCGGCGAAGGTGGAGACATTAGGGCCTATTCCGCCATCTTAGGGTCGGCTCCTCGAGGCTTGTCCTAATCTTTACAGGTCAATTTGGAGGCCATAGCTCCCCAAAAGGAGAGCAGAACACCATGAACAACCCGCCCTAAGAGACCAAGAAGTCAGGGAAGGCAGGGCACCGCCGGTAGGGACGCCGATAGAGCGAAAAATGAGATTGGGCCTGGGAGCTCTTTCCACATGCGTCTGTTCACCAAGATGGCATCACGTGACCTCTCGGCCATTAACATTTAAAGAAAAAATTTTAAAATTAATTGAAAATTTCAAAGAATCCCCCCACAATAGAATACCATATCCCTTAATTACATTGATATCTAACACCTTCCTTTGAACAATACACATCCTCACCCCTACCATAAAATTACCCCCCCCCTTCCCCCTCCCCCAAAATAATTGACAACTTGAAAGTGCACATATAGACAAGTAACCCAACCCCCCCAGGCATCTTAAGTATTTCCTCTTAAATATTTCATTAATATCCACCCTAGAAACTAATAACAATACAATAAAAGCTTAAATACTACCTGTAATAAATAAAAGGATTCTAAATTGATTCTTAAAGTTACCAAAATGCAGATTAATAAGTAATATTAGAATTAATACTATAAGGGACTCAAAAGTTTATCAATTTAAATCTCCCTCACTCGCCCTATAACCATGTAATATTAAATAAAAAGAACCACCCAATCAGAAATTAATTTTGACTTTCCTGTCATCATGGAATCAAATCTATTTTAGAAAAATAAGATAACAGTACATTAGAATATTCACAACTTACTCATTAATTCATTAAGCATCCCCACTTCATTTACTAATAAAAGTATTTAGGACATTTCATATATTATATTAATTTACCTAAAACCAACCACCTACCCCATTAAACTTTTCATAACCATAAATCTTAAAAAGGGCCTACAGTACCCATTTGATTTTGGACCATTCACTTTACATCCCAAAACAACAAGGTTCTGCCATACTCCCATGACAAGTTTATCAATGAAATACAAAATGAACTCTTTTCCAATGTCTCTGGCTTCCCGAGTCAGAAGGCCATAAACCTGCAGATATAGTATGATAAACATTATGGGATGGTTATTAAACAAATGAAGACTTTTGTGTCACAGGAACCGAAGGGATCGAAACAGGAACACCATCCACCCAGCTTACTCATTGGAGCCTGTGAGTCCATCATGAAGAAGAAAACAAAACAAGATTTTTAAAATCTTGTCAAAACTAGAGAGCTGCACGGGAACGGGGATGACGGGAATCCTGCGGGACCGCGGGTTCCCCCTTCGGGTCACGGGGATCCTGTGAGGACGCCCCCTAGGATTGCGGGGATCCCGTGGGGATGCCCCCTAGGGTCGCGGGGATCCTGTGGGGAGGCCCCTAGGGTCGCGGGGATCCTGCGGGGTTCAATGCATCTCGAGCTGCGAGGCTCGTCTTCTTTTCTTACCTGCCCTGCCGCAGCACACATAGCTGACCGGAAGTCTTCCCCGATGTCAGCGCTGCCGTCGGGGGAGGGCTTTGCTTAAGCCCTCTCTCCGACTTCAGCACTGACATCGGGGAAGACTTCCAGTCGGCTATGTGCTGCGGCAGTGCAGGCAGGAAATAGAAGACGAGCCTCGTGGCTCAAGCTATATTTGGATGGTAATTTGCTGGCAGATGAGGGCTGGGAGGCAAACGTGGAACACAAAAGGGGGAGGGAGTGCGTTTTTGGACACAAGGCAAGTTGACTGAATTAATACACAGACGCATTATGCTTTTTAGGGCTCTTTTACTAAGTTGTGTGAGGGGCACCAGCATTTAACACAGCGAAAATTGCCTGTGGGATATGCTAAAGTATACTGGCTAGTTTTTGCCATTTGTGCATGATAACCACTGGGCAATTATTTTCTCCTCTTGGTTGGGGCAGTCAATGGCAGAGAGTTGGAGTAGGTCTGGATTTACTTGTCAGTATATGTGCACATTGCCCACTATGCTAACTGGTTAGCAGTTACACGTAATTGGAAGAGCTATGACAGACTGAATTACACATTTTGGTGGACAAATGTTTGTACCACTTTTAAGTATGAGAGAATTAATGCGGAATGTTAGGGTTTATTAATACTTTTAATAGGGTGTGGAGCCCATTGACTGCATTTGTTGCATCGTAATAATTGTCATGTATCTCTTTTTATTAGATTTCCTTACACATCCAGGGGGTGGGGTGGGGGAAGGGAAATGTATTGGGACACAAGGCAGGAACTTGGGAGAGAGGAAGGGAGGGAAAAAGATGCTGTGGTGGGGGAGGGAATGCGTTTTTGGACATAGAAGGCATAAACTTGGGAGTGAGGAAGAGAGGGAAAGAGATGCTGAGGTGCGGGAGGAAATGCGTTTTTGGACACAGAAGGCATGAACTTGGGAGAGAGGAAGGGAGGGAAAGAGATGGTTGTGTACACGGGGAATGGAGGAAAGGAGAATTTTTGGTCATAGGAAGGGAGTGAGGTACAGTTGAGAGAGAGAAATATTGTGGTGGAACGGACAGATTGAAATGGATGCAAAAGGGAGGAATGTTGGACATAGTGATGAAAGGAATGGAGGGAGAAATGTGGCATGGTGCTGGAGAGGAGTGATAGAAGGAGAAATGTTGGGCATGGGACTGGTGGGCAGGGGCGAAAAATGAGAAAGGGATAAATGCTGGACCATGGTAGGAGGACCCAATGGACAGCAACAAGAATTTACAGAAGATGGGAAAGCAGAAAAAAGAAACTGGGACCAACTTTATGGAAAAATAAGTCTCCAGACAACAAAGGTAAAAAACAGAATTTATTGACTAAAATATGTTAGCTTTGAGAAATGTATATAGAAGATGTCTTTGTATTGTGTTCAAAAGAAAAGGAAATGCATTTCTGGTTTTATTTCTACAGTGTTGAAGTACTTGCTGACCCTTGCTGTGGCTGGTGGGGATCCCCAAGCACCGCCAGCAGAGGACCTCCTCTAGAGACGGCCAGAACTCCCCTCCACCAAGCACTGCAGTCGCTGGCAGCATCCATGAGCCACTGAGGTACCAGCATCTGTGACTCAGGGACACTACTACTGCCTGCCAAGCTTGGCAAAAGGGACCCCTGGCCAACTGCAATGGAAGTCCTCAGCTGACAGCTTGAGGGTTCTCATCAGCTGAGTATTTATATTTACATTAGAGGCTCTGGTAGAAACCCGTTTACAAAGTATGTATTCTTCCCAATTAATATTTCCAAATGAATAAAGTGTCTTTGCTTATTTGTAAATGGGTCTCTACCAGAGCCTTTAATTCAGTAGCATAATTAAATGGAATAACTATTTCTGAAGTTTATATGGACGGGCGGGGACGAAGGGGATTCCTCGCAGGGACAGATAGGGACGGAGGGGATTACTCACGGGGACAGGTGGGGATGGAGGGAATCCTCACGGGCACGGGTGCGATTTCTGTCCCCGCGCAACTCTCTAGTCAAAATGAACACTCTCTCCTGGAAGGGTTTAATATTCGAGAAAGCATCAACTCTACAGAAGAACACATCAACAGGCAGGTTTCTCCCATTGAGAGCCTGCGTCTGCTGTGTCTCCTTTCCATCACAGAAAATGGCTTGACATTGAAAGATTATCGCTCTTTGAAGATTCAGTACCTGCAGAGTCCAGTGGAGCCCACACACCTCCCAGCCGCAAAATCACCAAGGAAGTTCTGGATCGCCCAGACAGGGCTGGAGGAGGCAGTTTATCCACCCAATGGACACGACTCTGCCGATCCCCTCTCTGAGGGCTGTCCCACGTCCGATTCCCAGCAACCCATCCCAGGTGCTCTCCTCAGGGATTGCACTTCCCCAGAGACCCCCAGCTCTCTGATTGTCAAATCCGAGCTGCAAGCCGTACGGAGAAAACTCCAGTACTACCATTCTGCTTTCCATTCTATCAGATGCAATTGGAAAGGCAATTGCTGAACTTAACTTGCATAAATGGCTGAATCAAAGCTGAAGCCTTCCCAACTCAGGGCTTTTTCCAGCCCGCCACAAGTCCTTTGCAGGGCAGAGAGAGTTTTTGGAAAATAGTCTGCACCTGACCATCCAACAGGAAAATTCCAATCTTTCTCATTTTCACTCGATGATCTATGACGTCTGAGCTCATATTCAATTAGTAGTGACTGGAGTTTTTCCCTGTCTCTTCTCCTGATGCACCCGCTTTCCAAAACATGCAATCTAAGTGGAGGATACTCAAATGGGAGGGATGAGGCAGACTTCTAAACTGCCATTTGCTGAGAATGAGATAGAGATCGATTTTTAACCAATCACAAGCTTCTCTAAAAGAACTGCAATGTCCTCAGAATCTTCTATCCGTTATAGCTGGAATCTTGAAGTAACTGTTACTTGGTGGTTGCTATGTGGGTGATTAGCTTCACAAAGGGATAGTAGCCTTGAAGAAACCCTCTGGATGAAACATGTCGGCATATTAATCCCTCAGAACCTGACCACTTAAGTTAAGTATTAAATAAATTAAAAATTATTTATAATACAGTGGTGCCTCACACAACGAACTTAATTCGTTCCAGGAGCAAGTTTGTTATGCGAAAAGTTCGTTATGTGAAACGCGTTTTCCCATAACAATACATGTTAAAAAAAATAATTCGTTCTGCAGCATAAAATATGCTAAGATGACATAAAAAAAGATACATTTGTCAAAATGGTGAAAATGGTGGTCTTGCTGAGGCCAAACTCTTTGACGAGGTCACACTGTTTTACCCCACATTCACTCCTTCTAATTATTTCCCGTTTCATTTCAACAGAAATTACCTTCCTGCTTTTTTTAGAAGCCATGATATATAAAAAATATTGAGTTTATCTTAAAAGGACGACTGTATACAGTGAGAGAGGGCAGTTAAGCGCAGTGACTAACGACTGCCTGCAGTGCCTGCGCGGAAGGATGCAATACATCGGCAGCTCGGGCGACTTCGTTGTGTGAAACGAAGTTCGTTGTGTGAAGTTCGTTGTGTGAAACGAAGTTCGTTGTGTGAATCAAGACATGAAGTTCGTTGTGTGCAGCGTTCGTTGTGCGAGGCGTTCGTTATGCGAGGCACCACTGTATTTATAAATTTGAGGATATAACTACATCCCACTAAAAATATAAAAATTTCTGTAAGACACCTGGTGAAGATTAAATGCATAAAGCCAGAATACTCTTGAGTATCTTGGTGGCATTTCTGAGGGTCTAGGTGACTAACATCATATGAGAGGGAGCTTAAGAGGTGGTCTAAGTCGGACTACTCTCGAAGCAGCATAAAAACAAACCTCTGCACAGTTTTTAGTCAGTAATCCATGAGCTTTTATATCTGGATCTTTAGGGACCCCTGAGGAAGACAGCACTGTCAAAACACAGACACTTTGGGTTCTAGATGTATTTTATGTGAATTATTAATTTGTACTTTTAATAAAGCCTGCATCTTGAACATCATCATCTCCACAGAGTTTTTTGTCTTTGCTGGATTTGCATTTTCTGTGGAGCTTTAAAGGGCAATTTCTTGTTTGTGTTGCATTTATTTAATAAGACATTAACTATTTTTTCTGCGACCCTCCAAGTGCCCTATTTTTTCTGCACCCTCACAGTTAAAGTTTAGCATCTTTCCTTTCTCAAAGCTGACACAATCACTATATCGAAAATAAAATCATTTTTCCTACCTTTGTTGTCTGGTGACTTTATTTTTCTATGCTTTTAACTGTTTCCAGGGCCCTCTTGTCCATTGACTGTTTTTCTCTCCATGTTCACTTTCTGCCTTGCATCTATCTTTGGCATTAACTTAACATTCAATTTTTCTGCTTTCTTCTCAAAATCTACTTTTCCATGTCTTCCCTTCCCTTCCCTTCTCTTTCTCCTTCCCTCCCTATTTCCATGGTCTGACATCTCACCTTCCTTTCTCTCCCTCCCTCTTTCCTTCATTTCCCCTGGTCTGGCATCTGTCTCCTTCCTTCCCCATGCCCTAGCATCTCTCTCTCCCCCTCCATGGACTTGGCAACTCTCATTCCTCTCCTCTCCGTTATCTTTCTTCTCCCGTCTTCCTCCAATTGGGTGTAGAAGCATTTCTCTTCCCCCTTCCCTCCCCCATTTTCCTGTGCAGCGGCAGCAGCATTTCTTCCCCCCCCCCACTTTCCAGTGCAGCAGTGGCAGCAGCATTTCTCTTCCCTCCTTCCCTGTGAAGCAGCAGCAGCATTTCTCTTCCCCCTTCCCTGTGCAGCAGCATTTCTCTTCCTTGTTTCTGGCCAGCTCCCTTGCTGAAGTTATTTTTCAGTTCAAAGCTGTGGGCAGCGGTGGCGGCTCCTTGCACCTGCATTGGAAAACTTCTCTCTGATGTTGTGATGTCAGAGAGAAGGCTTCTGACGCAGGTGCGGATCGTGCAAGGAGCCGCAGCTGCCGCCCATGGCTTTGAACTGAAAATTGACTTCAGCAAAGGAGCCAGCCAGACCGTGGGCCAAAAAATAGTACCTGGGGGGCCGCAAGTTTGAGACCACTGTTCTAGAGCATCAAGTCTCTCACCTCTGAGCCGGATCTGTGACTGAAGAAGTATGGTGCCATCTTACTTTGCGCTGTGGCCATGAGTTTGAGGTGGGGCTGCCCCCAGTGCCTCATGATCACCCGAAATGCTTACTGCACTAGGGCCCACTCACCTGGAACTCTAGACTGACAGCTGAAGAAGTCTGCTGAACGTTGGCCACATGCGCCACCATCAGCGCCAAGAGATGACTTTCTGCCCAAAGGAAAATAAGTCAAGCCTCCTAAGCCAAGGGAGAGTGCTTGGTTCTTCTGAGACAATTAACAGAGACCACTGCCATCAATGATCGACCACTTCTGTGGTGAAGGAGTCCAACAGTCCTGAAAAGGACAATGACCATAGTGAGCCTCTCCCAGCCACAAAGGCTGGCATCCTTGGTTACTACAATCCAGGAGATAATACAAATGGAACGCTCTGGCACAGTGATTGAGGATGAAGCCACCAGGTCATACACACTCTGGCCTCCACAGTCCAGGTCAGACTCAGCTCTAAGACATCTCAGTGGGGGACCCAGCGAGAGAGGAAGGCATACTGAAGAGGATGCATGCATGCCTTTGTCTAGGGAACCACATCCAGCTTGGCAATCCTGGAACCCAGAATCTATAGGAGTCCCACACTGAAGGGGCCGCCATCTTCAATATCTCTGAAATCTGTGCCCAGAGCTTCTGTTTCCAAGCCTCGGACAGGTAAACATGGCCCGCTGCCGTATCGACTATTCCAGTGACTGCATGGGCGTCAGATGGCTCTCTTTTTTTTTTGGCTCTGACAGACCTCTATGAGATTTTAGCGCTGACGGATCCTAATACTTTTCCCTCTCTATGTTGAGACGGATCCGTCAGAGCTAAAATCTCATAGAGGTCTGTAAGAGACAGAAACTACGAGCAGCACGGACACAGACCTCAGATTTTTAAGGATGTGCGGTTTTAGAACCGCGAGGTCCGACAGGTCCGCGTTTTACCCCTTCCCTCTTGTGCCCCTTTTGATCCGTCAGGATTTCTGTCTTGCCTATGACCTAGCGAGTCTTCCCTGCTATCTTCCTGCACGGTATCCTCTGGGCATTTCTTTTCCTCTTGTGCCCCTTTCGATCCATCAGGATTTCTGTCTTGCCTATAACCTGGTGAGTCTTCCCCACTATCTTCCTGCACGGTATCCTCTGGGTATACCAGTTCCCAAACCATCGACTCATTGTCGACTGTCGGCTTTCCCCATCTTCCTAGTTTAAAAACTTCTCAATTTCTCTTTTGATGTTTCTTGCAAGCAGCCTCATTCCGTCTCCGCTGAGGTGGAGTCCATCCTTCCTGTATAGCTTGCTCTTCACCCGGAACATCATCCAATTGGTGGAATCCTTCTTCCTCACACCAGTGCATCATCCACACATTGACTGCTTGCAGCTCCGTCTGTCTCTTCTTGTCGGCCCTGGGTACCGGCAGGATCTCTGAGAATGCTACCCTCTGCGATCTAGTCTTCAGCTTCCCTCCTAGCATCCGGAACTGGTCCTTCAATCCTTCTTTGCTGTAATTCCTGTTGCTCACGTTGTTTGTACCACAAGGATCACCACCACTGTATCTTCCTCTTCCACGCTGTTGATGATCCTGTTGATACGGCTCACTATATCTTCTATCTTGGCTCTGGGTAGGCAGGTCACCAGCCGATCTTGTCTTCCTCCCGCTATGTGGCTATCAACTTGTCTGATGATGGAGTCCCCCACAATGATCGTTGTCCTCTCTGTCTTCTCTTGTCTCTCCAGCCGCAGATCCGTGTCCATCTCTCCAGCCGTAGGTCCTTGTCCTCTGCATACTCCCATCTTCCCTCAACTTGGTGCTGGCTTGCATTGGACTCATCTTCCTGTGGGTTCCCACCGCTGGACTCATCTTTCTGGGGGTTCCCACCGCTGGACTCGTCTTTCTGTGGGTTCCCTCCTCTGTTTCTAGGTGTCGCTGATGTGTCACCCATTTCTTCCTTGTGCTTGTCCTCCAGGTGGTCCTTCCTCTCTGTGGGTGTATCTTGGCAGTTCCACTGTTGCTGGTGATTTTCTACGGCCTCCCTGTATGCTTCCTCAATGAACTTCAATAACTCCCGGACTTCTTCCTCAATGGTTTCCTCTGTCTTGGAATTTTCTGCCTCTCTGTCCTCCTCCTCCACTGTTCGAAGTGTTTCTAGTTCCTGTATTCTGCCTTCCAGGAGTCTAACTTGTTTCTTCAGGCTCTCCAGTTCCCTACATTGAGTGCATACATAAGACCGCCTCCCAGAGGGGAGGTAGTCATATATATGTAATGCTTGATGTTATGATATGTACCTGTGTACTTCTCCTGGAATTATTTTTCCTACTATAGAATACATCACTATGTGTCAGAGGGATTTCTGACTCTCCTGTAGCCTGTGAAGAGTCGCTGGCTGTCAAATATACATTTTTACTGTTTAGTACAGTTTTGCACTGTATTTATTTTCTTTCTGTCTTTGCTATAATCTTTACAATATGCTTTCTGCAATTCCAAAGTTCACAACCCCCTTTCTAAACTTTTCTACCACACCTCCCTATGACTAGTATTTGAATAGCTAGTTGGAACGTAAACGGCCTGAACCACCCCATTAAACAGAAGAAAATATTGACTTACGTCTTACAGAAAAATATTGATATTCTTCTATTACAGGAAGCACATCTGAATCCATTTGACTATTCAAAATTAAAATTTGCTTGGGCAGAGATATACGATATCCATTTGCCTGCTGCTTCAAAAAAATGTGGTATCTATAGTTGTTAAAAAAATCCCTACAGCACACCATCCTACAACAAGCATTTGACATTGCGGGCAGATGGGCCATCAGTAAGATTCAAATTGCGGAACATATATTCTCTATACTGACGGTTTATGCCCCCAACACAGATTACAAAGATTTTATCTCTGAACTACGCAATGTCATCCTAGAATAGACTTCTCATCCCATCATAATTGGTGGAGATTTTAATCTACCGCTCGACACGATTCTAGATAGGACATCCTCCTCAAGTTACCGTCCTCCTAATATGTGGTATGCATTGCATGACTTAATCAAAGATTTTGGTTTCATAGACCCTTGGATAACCCTTTATCCTTCAGAGAAAGATTTCTCATATTACTCAGTGCCACATCAAACTTATAGATGAATTGACTTTTTTCTAATCTCTAAATCATTAATGCCGTTTGTTAAGGAAGCCTCCATTTCCCCTATTACTATATAAGATCATGCTCTCATTAGTTTAAACTTTACTCTTAATACCCACTTTTCTACACTACATTGGAGATTTAATTCCTCTTTTCTTTTAGATGAGACTTTTGTGCTCAAGATGAAAAACATCATCTCTGATTTCTTTAACAATAATACCCAATCAGTCACTTTATATAATACCATTTGGGAGGCCTTCAAAGCCAGTCTTAGAGGTGACATCATAAGCTATGCAGCTTGGGGAAAAAAAATCAACCAATTCTGCTGCCAAACAATTAGAATCAGAAATATTTTCTCTTGAACGCCTTCATATACAAACTGGTGACAGGTCTTTATTAACCAATTTAACACAACTTAAATATAAATACAACAAACTCACTAGCTCCTTAGCTTGTCATGATATAATAATTGCAAAATCTGGACATTACGCTTTGGCAAACAAATCAGGTAGATATCTTGCTAACTCAGTCCTCTTCAACCAAACACAGGAGAACCCACTCACTATTCACACACCCATCATCCAAAAATGTCAAACAAAAAAAAAACCTATATGACAACCTAATAGCCTCCAAAGCAGCTAAACTGGACAGACAAATCACCACTCTGTTATCATAGACCACAGACTACAAAACCTTCAAGAAAGATATTAAAAACATACTCTTCAAAAAATACATAAAACCCATCTAGCACGACCAATCCCTACCCAATCCCCTCCAACCCTCTCTATACCCTTAATACACTCTAATGTGCTTCTAACAAAGTCTAAAATGCTTCCAATTTACCCAACACTTATCACCTTAAGATCTCGACTTCTCTTTGGTAATTCTTAGTACCCAACATTTATCAACTTAAGATCTCGACAACTCTCTGGTACTTCTTAAGTAAATATTATGACATCGCTTATGCTATTCCTGCAAACTTTTAATGTAATTCATGATAACTTTGATGTAATCCGCCTTGAACCGCAAGGCATTGGTGGAATAGAAATCACTAATGTAATGTAATGTAAATACTTGGCAGTGAAAAAACAAAAAAACAGAATTGCATCTATTATCTCAAAACATGACGAGGTATTCACAAAAGACTCCAACATATCTTCTGAATTTACAAAATTCTATATCTCTTTTTTCACCCCAGATTGTGGAAACAGAATCTTCACATAAGGAATTCCCCAAAGACCTCCCACACCCTAAAATATCTGAAATACAGGCCCAATCCCTTGAGGAACCGATTAAGATAGATGAGGTCCTGACTGCTATTAAGTCATTAGCATCCCAAAAAACACCTGGGGAAGATGGATATAACGCAGAATTCTATAAAATTTTCACTATGGAACTCTCTTCCCTAAACTGATGGAACTTTTTAATTATCTTAATCAAGGCAACTTTGCAATAGCCCAAGTGATTCTGATCCTCAAACCTGGCAGAGATAACATAAAAGTTGCCAATTATAGATCCATCTCCTTATTAAACTTAGACTGCAAAATCTTAGCTAAAATTCTTGCTACCCGCTTGGAAAATATTTTACTAACTTTAAAATTCACCCGGACCAAGTGGGTTTTATGAAAGGCAGGTACATTAGAGACAATGCGCGTGCTTTTCATGATTTAACTGATGTTGCCGCCTAGCTTAATGTCCCATCTATTGCGCTATTGTTGGACGCGGGGATCCTGTGGGGAGGCCCCTAGGGTCGCGGGGATCCTGCGGGGTTCAATGCATCTCAAGCTGCGAGGCTCGTCTTCTTTTCTTACCTGCCCTGCCGCAGATATTTGGATCTTACAAATAGAAACGGATATGTAGGTTGGATGACAGCGGTTATGTGTGGATCCCTGACGAAACTTCGGTGAAACATGTCGGGTACTACCGCTTAACTTATCGTGAGATACAGACATTTCACCATTACTAAAGATAAGTAATATAAATTACACAAAAAACCAATGAACAAGAAGCTTTATGCTCTAATTTAAATTATGAACAAGTAAAACCAGTGAGGAGTTCATCACATGATTCTCCCCGTTAAAACACCCAGAGTGGGACGGAGGAGTGGTGGTTCTGAGGTCTTAAAGAAAAAGAAAATAAATAAATGAAACATAGGAGTAAGAAGGGGAAGTTGACGTATAGCACATTAGCACCTTAGAAATTTGGGTATAAGTGGACTGTTAATTTTCTATGGTTACATTTTTGCCATCTCTGTGGGTTCCCACAAAACATTAGCATATGCAGATGATCTTCTCATATTTCTCACAAATCCTAACTCCTCTTTGCAGATATTACTGAATCTTGTTTCTCGTTTCTCTGCCATATCTGGTTATCGTATCAACTTGGAAAAATCAGAGGTTATGCCTCTTAACAACAACACCTTCCAATCTGATTTGGGCACAGTTGCTCTAAGATGATCCCCCTCTCATATAAAATATTTGGGTGCTTTGTTTTATAAAGATAGAATCCTCCTTATGTTCGAAAACAAAAATCTTATTAGTCAAAATTCATAAATTAACTTCTACCTGGTTCCCATTTAACCTCTCGTGGTAGGGCTGCATAGAAACCATCAAGATGATAATCACCCTTATTGTTAACTACTATTTAAGCATGTTACCAAGACTGGCTCCAAATAAATTTTATAAAGATGTTGATAAACTTCTCGTGGATTTTATTTGGAATAAAAAATCCGCTCGTATTGCTCTAACGTCTTTAAAAGCTCCTAAACAACAAGGTGAGATGGGCTTCCCTGACTTTTATTCCTATCACTTAGCTGCCATTTTGAGATATGGAACTATGTGGATGTCATCATCACATATATCCTCTCAATTACCTTCATGGTATTGCATTGAAACATATTTAATGTCTCCTATACCCTTGAAATGTATTCCTTACCTATCTAAAACCCAAATTCCTCAACAATTCGCATCTATACATACCACTAGAATTGCTATCATCAAATTGGAAAATAGTTTGCACTCAAACGGTATTAGAACACTCCAAACTCCCGTCTGGTACAACACAGACATTAAGGGCTCCTTTTACTAAGCCGCGTTAGGGCTTTAACGTGCGGAATAGCATGTGCTACATTGCCACGCGCGCTAGACCTTAACGCATTGAGCATTAAGCTGGCGTTAGTTCTAAAAGCATAGCATGCAGTAATTTCCTGCGTGCGCTAAAAACGCTAGCGCACCTTAGAAAAGGAGCTCTAAGATAGGAAACAGGATTATACCATGGTCCCATTGGATGAATCTACAACTCACCTTCCAACTTCACTCTTCTGAATTTTACATATGGCTATAATTAAATCACTACATAACCAAACTTAAATGGCCTCTTGACCCATACACCCCAAAATCTTCTAAAATCACATTAGCATATCAGTTAGCACAATCCCAGGATCATACCATCTCCCTATTCTACAAAGTCTTTATAGATCATAATTTCCCCCTACTCAGAAATCTAGAAAGATTTGGTCAGACTTCTCCTCATGGAATGGTACAGATACCCATTGGTCTGTTCTGTTTATGAAAACTTATAGACCCACTCTATCTAATTTAATGCAATCACTTTATTTCTTCTTTCACAAGGCCTTCTAGACCCCGAGTAAATTACACAGAGCTGGATTATTATCCTCCAATTTTTGTTGCCACTGTCTTTCTGATCTTGGAGACTTCAAACATATCTTCTTCTCAGGTCCCATGATCCAGACTTTTTGGACCTCTATATGGAAGCTTATATGTAAATGTCTTCCTATTTCTTCAGCTCTATCTTTTGATATAATTATATTTAGATCTTTGGTCCTCCCAGATAAGCTGTCAATAGATCAGAAAAAACTGTTTGATATATTAATTGCCTTATCAGTTCATATGATTTTATCTAATTGGAAGTCTGCCAATTTACTTAATACTACATTTTGGTGTGCCAATGTTATGCTAACACATAAATATGAATACTTGGCAACTTCCAACTTACCAATTAGATCTAAAATGGAAAAGATTTGGCTACCTTCAGCTGATGGTTTTGGTGGAATCCAACTGTTCTTGGTATATACTCGTATGTTTATCCTTGTCATAGGGTAAGGATATTTCTCTCTCTATTTTAAAAATGACTCTTTTATATGAATACCTGTGATGTATTTACTGCAAAGATGTTGTTTTCATCTGCAAGACTATATTTCATTGTTGATCTGTTCTACAGTTTCTGTGCATGTTAGAGGATATGATTTTTAATACTGGTTCATACCTCTACATGCCAGTTTTCTTTGGTCACAATGACATCTATACTCATTTATATATTTGTCAATAGATCTGTGTTTTTTCTTTTAGTGCTTGATATGTTATATTGAAACTTTAATAAAAATATTTTAAAATGAAATGGAATTATGAAGACCTAATCATCTTCTACAGTGGGTAGGGGCCTGAATATCTACTGAAAGGCTGAAGATTCATGGAGGCATACTAGTTTTCCAGTGGAGTTATGAAGGAAGACACGAAAGCTCAATCCATTTCTTGGGGATGAAGGTGCTTAACAGGCATGAGCCATTACATTTTGGGGCTAGAGATGGGGAGAGATTTAACTTTACTATCTGACCATTGTAATTTGAGCTGATTAATGTAGAAAAATCTCATATGTAAAGTGCAGTGAGCCTTACCATAGCCATGAAGTTTGCTATATTTGACTTAAATGCTAATTTACCACCCATGGAGGTGTCAAAAAGGCCCAATAGTTAGAGCAGTGGGCTGAAATATAGAAAAGCCAATTTTCAAATCTTACAGATGCTTCTTGTGATCCTTGGAAAATCATTTAACCCTTCATTGTCTCAGGTGTAAACTTTAGGAACCAGGAAATGCTTACTGTACCTGAATGTAGCTCAGGTTGCGTGAACTAAATCCAAAATCCCTCACTAACCCCACAGAAGGTTGAAATCAATGAATCTTGTTATCCTTTTAACCCAAGTATGTAATTATAATTGTATGGGGAGTTTACTTACTCTAGTTCCTTGACAATCTGCGAGTCTGTAATCTTTACTGTCATGGCATCGGCACTCTTTCCCACTTTGGCCACATGTTCAAAAAATGTATTCACAGCTTCTTCCCATTTAGACTTGGGCTCATCCCTGAAGAGGAAGTTGGCCTGACACCCTGGAAAGTGGAACCATGAAAATAAATGGGTAAGCACTGCTATTATTGCCGTATAAAATGTTAAGGAGAAATGCAGTGTGTGGAGGTTATTGTGTCCCAGTTCTGAAAAAGTTCTACATTGACTTCTGAGACAGAGTAAAAGGTTTATGGAAGAAACCTACAGTAACATAATAATATGGTTTCAACTCCTATCTTGGAAAAGCATAGAAGTGATACTGTAGCCAGTACATGCCCTCTAGGTGATGCCATTTTGTAAAACAATAAATATTCTTCTTAATATGATAAAAATCTTAACTCAAACATGCAAACAGAATATCAATTCATCCAATATAAATTAATCAAATACAATTTCTTTTCAACGATCTGCTCGATTGCTGACATTTCTGTTGGTCAACCATGGGATTTTTAGAATACCAGCTCAGTCAATCGATTCAAGCTGGCTGGACTCCTCATTAGTCCCAATGGTTTCTTATCTGTTTCTATTCAGTTAATTGCTTCTACTTAATTTCTTGAATTCATTCTTCTTTATGCTTCATATATTTTATTTATATTCTTTTTTACCACTTTTTAAATTATTTAACCTAGCGGGCTTTCAGGGCAGGAGCGATCTTCCTACGCTCCTGCACTGTGTAGATCGCTAATAGGAAATGGCTGCCATAAGCTCCCGTTATAGTCTCGAGAGACTACGGGAACTCACGGCAGTCATTTCCTATTGGCGATCTACATGGGGCAGGAGCGTAGGAAGCCTATTCCGCCTGTACCTTGCAGTTCTAAGCGGATTGCAGTATAAGATAGCTGGACATTTCCAGGAAGTTACAATTTACAGTAAAAGATTGCTGGACATTTCCAGGAAGTTACAATTTACAGCATAAGATTGCTGGACATTTCCAGGAAGTTGTCATTTAGGGGATGCTTACACAGTAGATGCAGGGGACGCTTATACAGTGGATGCTTATACAGGGGACGCTTATACAGTAAATGCAGGGGCTTGTTTAGTTTTACAATGGGTGTACTGATGTACTGCTCACTGCAATATGTAAGATGCTGCCTTTTCCTAGGCATGTGTGACATGTGGCTTGTTACTAAAAATCATGTTTTTCGTACAGATGGGGGGGGGGGTGCCAAAAATGATGGGCCCCGGGTGTCACATATGCTAGGTACGCCACTGGGTTGATTTTTCATTGTTTGTCTTTACTCTTTAGGTCCTGGATTGTAGGAATCCTTGAAACCATGTGTGTACTTTGCCCTTGATTCCTATTGTATCTAGTATTTGTAGCAGGATGTCGTGGTCTACCAGGTCAAATGCTGCGGTGAGATCTAGTTGTATAATCAGCATTTTTTTGCCTGTGCTGGAGGTGTTGTCTAGCTGTGTCCAGAAGGGAGCCTAATAGTATAACCATGGAAAGTCACTGGTTATCTCTGTAAGCAGTATGAAATATATCTACTTCCTGGGATAATGCAAGACACTTATGACCTTGATTGATCACTGTTGAAAACAGGAGATTGGATTTGATGGACCAGTATGGCAGTTCTTACGTTCTTTCCTCAAAAGCACAAAAGGAGAAATTAGGTTCTTACCTGCTAATTTTCTCTTTTAGACTCTCCAGACCAGTACAGTTCACAGGTGGAGACTGAGACCAAACTTTTGGCTGTAGTACTAATAGTACCTCCCTCTATTTAACCAGCCTGCCAAATAGCCAAGCAGAACTAAGAAGTGCTGCTAATCATTAAACAGTAACAACACTCCGAACAGGAGTAACAACAAACATATAGCAATACTGTTGGAAATTGCATAGAAAAAACCCCTTCAGCAAAATGTCCCCACAGTTCGCCAGCTATGCCAGCTAAGTCAAAGCCGCTATTCTTTTGATCTTCCCTGCCCTAGAAAAATACTAGAACCCGCAGAAAAAGGCATACTCTTCATGCAAATCCCATAAGAACAACAGACAAACAGACAGGGTGGGGAATGTACCGGTCTGGAGAGTCTAAAAGAAAGAAAATTAACAGATAAGAACCTAATTTCTCCTTCTTTAGCATCTCTCCAGACTGGTACAGTTCACTGATGGGACATACCAAAACAGTACCCATCATGGGTGGGACCCCCAAATGCCCACCACCAGAACACGCTCACTGAACACCGCGTCCCAATGCACCTGAACATCCACATGGTAGTGTCGAACAAAAGAATGCAGAGAAGACCAAACTGCCACCTTGCTGATATCCACTGGAGGCACAAGAGAAGGCTCAGCCCAAGAGGCTGCCTGACCCCAAATGGCATGAGCCTTGAGAAAATTCAGAATAGGCTTCTTTTTTGTAGAAGTATGCGGAAGCGATAGTCTCCTTGATCCAGCATGCAATGATAACCTTGGAAGCACCATCCCCCTTACGAGGACCCGCCAAGAGGACAAAAAGATGGTCCGACTTCTGATACCCCTGGGTCCGCTGAACTTAAGAGCAAAGGTCCCAACAGACATCCAACTCGTGCAACTGCCTCTGTTCCAAAGAGCCCTCCTGGCTACCCAAGACCGGGAGGACAAGGAACTGGTTGACATGAAAAGGCAAGACTACCTTAGGCAGAAAGAACAGGCCACAGCACAACCCGCTCCCTAAAAAAACACCAGGAAGGGAGGCCTTCAAGAGAAAACCTGCAACTCAGAAACACGTCTTGCAGAAGTAATGGCTACCAAGAACACTGCCTTGAGAGTAAGATCCTTCAACGAGCAGGAACCCATGGGCTCAAAGGAGGACGCATGAGCATGTACAGGACCAAATTGAGATCCCAGGCTGGAACCGAAGGCCGTACTGGAGACCGAAGCAATTTAGCTACCCTCATAAAGTGAATTACATCTGGAAAAGAAGTTAAACGCTTACATGTAGCAAACCACGAAACGCAGACAAAGCTGCAAGCTGAACCTGGAGAGAAACCAGGCCCCTATCCAGGCATGCAATAAATCCAAGATGTGAGGCAAAGAGGCATGGAAGGAAACCACCCCACGTGCAGCACACCACTCTTCAAAAATATCCCAAACACGCACATAAGCCTGAGAAGTGGAAACCATCTTGGACTCCAAGAGGAGATCACTTTATCTGAATAACCTTTCTTACCTAGGCATTCCAGTTCTAGAGCCAAATGGGACCCAGATCGAACAATGGAATAGGTCCCTGAGTCAGAAGATCGGGCAAGAGGGGCAGTGAAAGAGGATCTGCCACCAGAAAGCATACCATGGGCGCCTGGGCCAGTCTGGAGCCACCAGGATCATGCGGCCAGGGTGCAGAGCAATGTGAAGAAAAACTCTGCCTATCATCGGCCATGGAAGATATACAGGAGGAAACATATACAGGAGGCCCGCCACTGGCCAAGGCTGTACCAGAGCATTCAGCCTCTCGGCCTGCATATCCCTGCGCTGACTAAAGAACCAGGTACTTTGGCATTGACACTCGTGGCCATCAGGTCCATGACCAGCAGACCCCAAGACTGCACAAACAGCTCGAAGGCTGCAGGACCGAGACACCACTCTCCAGGATCTAGCACATGACAACTGAGGAAGTCCACCTGGACATTTTCCACCCCTGCTATGTGGGAAGCCAAAATGTCCAGAAGATGAGACTCTGCCCACACCATGAGCAGAGTAGCCTCCTGCGCCACCAGATGACTCTTCATTTCCACCATAGCATTGTCCAAGAGAACCCAGACTTGCCTGTCAACAACTTCTGGAACACTAGCAATGCCAGCCAAACGGCTCTGGTCTCAAGAACATTGATTGACCAAGACGCCTCCTTCGGAGACCAGCTGCCCTGAGCTGAGCGACCAAGACACTGAGCTCCCCAACCGAGGAGACTGGTGTCCGTTAGAAGAACTGTCCACTGGGGCTGATCCAGACTCACACCCTGCACCAGATTGGAAGACTGCAGCCACCAACGGAGGCTGCAATGAACTAACCCCCGATGAGGTACCTGGGGCAACCACCGCTGAAGCAGAGCATGCTGAAGTGGGTGCATATGAGCTCAGGCCCACCGAACCATGTCCAGGGAAGACGCCATCGACCTCAAGACCTAGAGAAAACCCTGTGCCCGAAGACAATGGGAAGCCATCAGAAGGTGAATCTGTGACTACAACTTGACCACTCGGGCCTCTGGCAAGAAGACCTTCCCCAAGCTGATGTCAAAAAGAACTCCAAGATACACAAGGCACTGAGATGGAGCCATCTGGCTCTTGGACAACCCAGCAATTGCAGGAACTCCACAACCCGAGCCGTAACTCAGGAACTCTCCTGAAAAGACTTTGCTCAGATCAGTCATCCAGATAGGGGTGAACCAGAATGCCTTCTTTGTGCAAGGCCGTGGCCAGACCAAAAGGAAATTCACAAAACTGATAGTGCCATCCCAAGATCGCAAATTGAAACACAGAAACATGATGGCAGATAAAGGCCAAATGGCACATCTAGTCTGCCCATCCGCAGTAACCATTATCTCTTTCTCTCTCCGAGTGATCCCACATGCCTATCCCAGGCCCTTTTCAATTCAGACACAGTCTCTATTTCCACCACCTCTTCTGGGAGATTGTTCCATGCATCTATCACCCTTTCTGTAAAAAAGTATTTCCTTAGATTACTCCAGAGCCTATCAACTCTTAACTTTATCCTATGCCCTCTCATTGCAGAGTTTCCTTTCAAATTAAAGAGACTCGACTCATGCGCATTTACTTTACATAGGAGAGAACACACCAGAAATGAACAATAACGTAGAGTCTCTATGGGCCAAAATACCAGGAACAAATGGAACGGATACAAATATCGGCATCTACTACTGACCTCCAGGGCAGTCCAAAGAGACTGATGGAGAAATGATGGATGAGATTAAACACAAATGCAAAGGAGGCAACGCAGTTATCATGGGTGACTTCAACTATCCGGGGATAGACTGGAATCTAGGCATCTCCGGCTGCGCTAGGGAGACCAAGTTCATGGATGCTGTAGGCGATTGCTTCCTGGACCAACTTGTCAAGGAAAATATAAGAGGAAATGCAATTCTGGACTTAATTCTAAATGGACTTCAAGAACCGGCACAAGGTTTAGAAGTAGAAGGGATGCTGGGAAACAGTGATCAAAATATGATCCACTTCAACTTGGACACGGGAACAAAAAATCCATCCAGAATGACGGCCACAACATTGAACATCTGAAAAGGGAAATACGAAGGGATGAGAGTCATGGTGGGGAAGATTAGGAAGAGGATAAACACTGTAAAAACACTAGAGCAAGCATGGTCCCTTTTTAATGACACAGTCACCGAGGCGCAAAGTCTATATACACAGCGTATCAACAAAGGTTCAAAGAGGAAAAAGAACAAGGAACTGGCATGGCTCACTGTAGTGGTGAAGGAAGCAATTAGAGACAACAAGACTTCATTTAAGGAATGGAAAAGGACAAAAACGGATGAAAATTGGAAAAAGCACAAACATCAAAGCAAGTGCCTTAAGGCAGTGAGAGGGACCAAAAGAGATTATGAGGAAAAAATAGTCAAGGAGGCAAAAAATTTTAAGCCATTCTTTCAATATGTTAAAGGGAAACGACCCGCGAAGGAAGTAGTGAGGCTGTTAGATGACCATGGAATAAAGGGAGTACTAAAGGAGGAAAAAGCCATTGCTGACAAACTGAACACTTTTTTTTCATCTGTGTTTACCAAAGAGTATATCTCCAATATACCACAAGCTGACAGGCTATACACAGGAAACGAAGACGGGAAATTGACACTATTGACGGTCAGTCTAGAAGAGGTATGCAGGCAGATTAATAGGGTTAAAAACGATAAATCCCCTGACCAGACAGCATCCACCCGAGGGTAATCAAGGAACTGAAAGGGGATATAGCTGAACTGCTCAACTAATAGCCAATCTGTCGATTAAATCAGGAAGGATTCCGGAAGACTGGAAAGTGGCAAATGTTACGCCAATCTTCAAGAAAGTTTCGAGGGGAGATCTGGGAAACTACAGACCAGTGAGTCTGACTTCAGTACTGGGAAAGATGGTAGAGGCGCTGATAAAGGACCACATCATTGGGACCACATCATTGATCACCTTGACGGACACAATCTGATGAGGACCAGCCAGCATGGCTTCAGCAAAGGAAGATCTTGCTTGACAAACTTACTGCACTTCTTCAAAGGCGTAAACAAGCAGATAGACAAGGGTGACCCGGTCGACATTGTATATCTGGATTTTCAGAAGGCATTTGACAAGGTCCCGCATGAATGACTACTTCATAAAATTGTGAGCCATGGAATCAAAGGTGATATACTCATGTGGATTAAAAACTGGTTGGCAGATAGGAAACAGAGAGTATGGGGTAAATGGACAATACTCGGACTGGAAAAGCATCATGAGTGGAGTGCCATAGGGTTCAGTGCTCGGGCACATGCTCTTCAACATATTTATAAATGACCTGTAAATTGGTACTACGAGTGAGGTGTTTAATTTGCGGACGATACAAAGTTATTCAGAATAGTGAGGACACAGAAAGATTGCGAAGACCTGCAACGAGACAAACACACTCAAGGAATGGGCTGTGAAATGGCAAATGAGGTTCAATGTGGATAAGTGCAAAGTGATGCACATTAGTAACAAAAATCTTATACACGAATTCAGGATGTCCAGTGCAGTACTCAGAGAGACCCCCAGGAAAGAGACTTGGGAGTACTGGTAGACAAGTCAATGAAGCCGTCCATGCAGTGTGCAGTGGCAGCGAAAAGGGCAAACAGAATGCTAGGAATGATTAAGAAGGGGGATCACAAACAGATCAGAGAAGGCTATCATGCTGAGCCATAGTGCGCCCCCACCTGGAATACTGTGTCCAACATTGGTCACCGCACATGAAAAAGGACATAGTACTACTCTAAAGGATCCAGAGAAGAGTGACAAAAATGGTTAAGGGACTTGAAGAGTTGCTGTACAGTGAGAGGCTAGAGAAACTAGGCCTCTTCTCCCTTGAAAAGAGGAGACAGAGGGGACATGATCGAAACATTCAAGATAATGAAGGGAATAGTCTTAGTAGAGAAAGAGATTTGTTCACCCTCTCTCCAAGGTGGAGAGAATGAGAGGGCACTCTCTAAAGTTAAAAAGGGATAGATTCCGTACAAACGTAAAGAAGTTCTTCTTCACCCAGAGAGTGGTAGAAATCTGGAACGCTCTTCCGGAGGCTGTTATAGGGGAAAGCACCCTCCAGGGATTCAAGACAAGGTTAGACAAGTTCCTGCTGAACCAGAATGTACGCAGGTAAGGCTACAAATAGGGCACTGATCTTTGACATAAGGCCACCGCGTGAGTAGACTGCTAGGCACGATGGACCACTGGTCTGACCCAGCAGCGGCAATTCTTATATTCTTATTAGAGAATGACACGGTGGATGATACCCGTGGCTAGCCGTGAGTAGCTGTGGAGGGGGAAAAGCTGTGGAGGGGGAGTAGCTGTGGAGCGGTGCAAGGCCTTGTCCCTGCAGTTAAGGGAGGAAACGCACACGGTCAACTCCTTCCTTCCTACCTCCCCGAATCTACCTCCCTCCCCCTTACCTTTGTGGTGCATTTTAAGGTTTGAGACTTGTTGAAAGCCACGAGTGTACATGCAGTCGCATGCGTGTGTGGGCAGAAGCTTTTCCTCTGACATCGGAGGAGAAGCTTCTGCCCACACACGTATGCGATTGCATGAACACTCCCCCGGCGGCTTTCAACCTGCTACTCAAACCTTAAAACGCACTGTGAAGGTAAGGGGGAGAGAGGAAGCTGCACGGACCGCATGAGGGCAGTGAGGTGGCGAGAGGGAAGGGCGAATGCTACAGGGATGGGGCGGAGAAGGGGACAGATTTTTTCCCCGTGTCATTCTCTAGTTCTTATGTCTCTTTCATATCTCCCTTCTCCCGCCTTTCCTCCAAAGTATACAGATTGAAATCTTTAAGTCTGTCACCATACACCTTATGATGAAGACAACATACCATTTTAGTAGCCTTCCTTTGGACCGACTCCATCCTTTTTATATCTTTTTGAAGTTGTGGCCTCCAAAATTGTACACAATATTCTAAATGAGGTCTCACCAAAGTCTTATACAGGGGTATCAATACCTCCTTTTTCCTACTAGCCATACCTGTCCATATGCAATCTAGCATCCTTCTAGCTTTCGCTGTCACCTTTTCAACCTGTTCAATGCGAAGGAACAGCTGATGGGAAGCGCAAATTGGAACATGCAAGTATGTCTTCATCAGATCGAGAGAGGTCAGGAATTCCCCTGGCTGAATCACCAGAATGACCGATCTCAGGGTCTCCATGCATAAAGACGGAACTCGCAGAGCCCTGTTGACCGCCTTCAGATCCAAGATGAGCCAAAAGGTTCCCTCTTTCTTGGGCACCATGAAGTAAATCGAATACCTGCCTGTGCCACACTCCTGCGAAGGCACTGCCACCACTGCTTTGAGATCTGGCAAGTGTTGAAGTGTCTGGGGAAAGGCACACTTCTTCCATGCCACTTGACAAGGAGAAGCAAGAAAGGAATGATGACTTGGTATATAAAGCCAAGTCTTAGATTAGATCTTGCAAGGAGCGGGAAACTCCAGAGCATAGCCATCCCAAATCACCTCCAGGACCCACTGATCCATCATGATTGCAACCGAGTGCCAAGGGAGGTACCGGCAAGTAGTCATTGGGTGGGACGGGCGGTGGAGGAATCATGTCACCCCAAAGGACTGCATGCACTGAAAGAAATGGCCTTGGGTAGTCCTAGAGCCCGGAAAAGCAGCCCCTCAACCAGGGCGATATCTGTGGAAATCTGTGCAAATGCTCCCGAACAATGCCACCCCATACAGGCGCAAATTCAATTTCCTTATGATATCACTGGGGTAATACTAGTTAGAAACTAGAGGAAGTCAGAAAAATGCTAGAGTCCAAACAAGTCAAACTGACCTCACATTCAGATTAGTAGCCAAACCTCAGGATTGTAACCACCACATTTAAAGTCACTCAGAGGTATGAAACTCTTCAAGGAGGGAGCCGCGCCCCCCTAGTGGTGAACCAGAGTTTACTTTCCAGTCATTGCAACTCTGTTGGTGCTGGTTACGCTCCAAGGTTGATTACAAAAAATAAATAAATAAATATCGTTACAGTCTTTCAAACACTCGTGTGAAGATTCTTTGTTTCTTTTTTATCTTTTCAAACGAACATCGCTCTGTGAATAAGTAAAGTGTAGCTTGATAACTTAGCTTGTGACAGGTTCGGGGTTATTTATTTATTTTTTGTAATCAACCTTGGAGCGTAACCAGCACCAACAGAGTTGCAATGACTGGAAAGTAAACTCTGGTTCACCACTAGGGGGGCGCGGCTCCCTCCTTGAAGAGTTTCATATCTCTGAGTGACTTTAAATGTGGTGGTTACAATCCTGAGGTTTGGCTACTAATCTGAATGTGAGGTCAGTTTGACTTGTTTGGACCCCATACAGGCGGGCAGGCACGATCTTCAGGAAAACGGGGCACCTTAGAGTCTGTCAAGGTCTACACCAATTTGTCTAAATCCTCTCCAAATAAAAAGACCTCCAAAGCCACAGGGTCCAATGAGCGGCCACCCCAAGAGCCATGGACTTGGCCAACACCCACATCAGAGAAATAAGAGGTACCCATCTCAATTTTGGCTACTTCCTGATCCACCAAGGACCAGTCATCAGACTCACAGTCAAGGTCATGCTTGGCCCACCGAAAACAAGCCTGAGCCACTAGAGCGCTACACATAGTTGCCTGGACTGCAAGGACACTGCCATCAAAATTCTGCTTAAGAAGGGACTCTTAACTATCCTCCTCGGAATCCCGTAAGACTGAGCCGCCCTTAATAGGCACTGTATGCTACTTTGCGATGGCCAAGAACACCACTGGTAACTTCAAGGTATCCCTATCCCCGTTTGGGATGGGATACAGGCGAGCCATAGAGTGTGCCAATTGAAAGGACACTTCTGGTGCTTTCCACTATGCAAGGAAAATATCCCAAATATCTTGATGCAAAGCAAAAGAGTGGGATGCATCCATCCACTGAAGCAGAGGGTTCATGATGAGTGAGGGCTCCTTTGCATCTTCCTCAAAACGCAACACAGAGGAGATCTGAAGAATAAGCTCCTAGAGCTCTTCCCGCTGAAAAACACGCACCACCAATGCATTCTTGCCAGCAGATGGACCCCCCTCCCCCCCAATGGTCCTGGAGGTCTCCGAAAAGGTCCAGGTCCTCATTAAGAGAAAACTGCTCCTCATAACCAAAATCATTGTCCCAAGAGACTCTCGGCTGTTTGGACAAGAGAGGAGGAGGCGAGATGAAACCGGCACTGGGGGGGGGCCGAACTGGAGAGGACGCAGATGTAAACCTCCCTCTCCCAAGATGGAAGCAGGATCACTGACCACATGAAAATAAACCTTGCACAAGGCTAAAACAAAATCAGAGGAAAAAATCTCTGGTGGCTCAATGGAACTCAATGCCAAAGCAGTCGACCCAGCAAAAACCTGACCCTGTCTTGCCAATACAGGGGGAAGGTCACCTGAGGCTGCAGATAAAACGGAGGTGCTTCTCACAAAACTGGAGCACAGCCCGCTGAAAAAGAAGCCCCCGAAGCCTGTAGCGGCTGAGAGGCCTAAAGCACCCCAACCACTAGATCAGGCAAGCCGGCACCAGCTAACCTTATTTCCCTGTCAGAGGCTGGGGGAATGGGAATCCCTATGTGGACGGTGACCTGCTTCCCGGGCTTCCCCACTGTCAGCTGCTGGCGTGCGAGGCACTCGTGAAGGGGATCCCTGGATGCCGGCACCTGAGGCCAATGAGGATTTCCCTTCATGGTGGTCGGCACACCACCATGAAGACACAGGCCGGCCATATCAACCTTGTGTCTGGAGAACAATGAGTACTTTTTCTTTTTAAAAGTGCTCATTGCACAATACGTGACCTAGCTGTAAGAAAAGTCCAGTTAACAATAAAAATGCAATAACAGTCAATGGAAGGATCCCTTCAGACAGGCACTGCCTCAGGATTTTTTTTTTTCCAGAATAGACTCCACTGGCTCTCTATGCCATATGCCTTGTCGGTATCGGTGGCAGGCTTACAGCTGAGGTACCTATACATAATTTTGGGAGAGGTGGAGGAAAGGGGGAAGGGACTTAACTCATGACCCATTGAATGTGACACCCCTGAGGTCGGACATACCCCAAACAGGGTCCCCCAAGCTCAGTCCGGCACAAGAACGAGGACAAGGTGCACAAATTCCAACAGCTCTACCAAAGGGAGACTGGCACAGCTCACTTACCACCTGCTGGAGACTAAGAACAGACTGATTAGATAGAGGGAGGTACAGCTATTAGTACTACAGCCAAAAGTTTGATCTCAGTCTCCACCTGCTGGTCATGGTGAGCTATTACCCATCAATGAACTGTACCGGTCTGGAGAGATACTAAAGAAGTCTTATTTACCTTTCTTCAGAGATTAAAACAGATATCACATTCTGAAGCTGAGATCCCTTCATCTCATGCTCTGGGAACCCATCTGAGAGTCTCTACTCTGCAGCCCTGTAGTTGCAGGCACCACATTTTCACCTTCTCCTGAAGATAGTAGCCAAAAATTCCAGTGAGGCCTTGGCATTATGGGAAGGAGGCAGCAATGTGGGATGATGAAAGAAAGGGTAGCATGGCTGTGGTGTTTTGGTCAGGGCTGAGGTATTTTATAAACAATGCCATGGTCCAGGACCATAGGTCAGTGGTACTGCAATGATCCAGTGCACTGTAGGATACAGTGGATAGCAGGAAAGGAGGTGGAGGCCTCAACAGCACAAGAGAAAGGAGATTTCTCCTACAGTGATGGTTCCAGAAAAGTGGGGCCTAGAACCAAAGGAAGAGATAGGAGAAATGCTTCGAAGTCTGAAGCAGGTCAATTGTGATTATGGCAGATGGTTTATGGTTCATTAATGTTTGATAAACTGTTAATAAACATGCCAGAACAGTTTACAATCAATAAAACATTTAAAAGAAAAAAAAAAAGTACACCAGTTTTTCATCTAAAGACCTAATCATTCATAGTCAATAATTCAGAAACAGGTCAATAAAATATCCTACATTTAACAATAACACACTCAACCAAGAAACACATTGGTTCACTTACAATGTAAATTTCATGTCCACATTACTGTATGAAAATCTTTTTTATTCAATGAATAGTTAATCACTTGAACTTGTTGCCAGAGGATATGATAGCAACGGGTAGGGTATATGGATTTAAAAAAGGTTTGGTTCCTGGAAGAAAAGTCTGTTACTGAGATAGACATTGAGGAAGCCACTGCTTGCCCTGAGATTGGTAGCATGGAATATTGCTACTATTTTTCTATCAGTACTTGTGGCCAGTGTTGGAAGCAGGATATTGGCTAGATGGACCATTGGTCTGACACAGTATGGCTATTTTTATTTCTTAAGTTATTGGAAAGCGTAAAGACTCTAATATGCTTTTAAAAGGGCCCTAAATCTTTTATGAATGGGAAAGCATTCAAAAGAGTTGGTGCAATAAAACAAGAAAGTGCTAGAATGTACACATGTAGCATTATCTAGCAAGTATGTCCCATATGTGGTGATTCGGTGTAGGATGGGTTGGAGTGGGCATCAATGGGAACTCCACTACCTTGGCCAGACTTTACGCTAGATATCCTGCAAACAAAGGGATGGTTGGATTGGCTGGAATGAGCTTGGACAGCAACTTCAGCATTTGGAACCTAGGACAATACCAGATTTTACAGTCTATGGCCCATAAATATCAAAGCGACATGTTAATTTAATCATGTACAGTATTTTTAAATGGGTATAACTTATGGGCAGACTGGATGGACCGTTCAAGTCTTTATCTGCCATCATTTACTATGTTAGATACAAAGGGATATTAGTTATGAATTGCCTTGTGTCTCAGAACTAGAATTTTAAATAGTATTCTATTCTGAATGGGGAACCAGAGGTACTTCATAAATATTGGTTTCACAGATTCAAGTCAGCATGCATGGCACAGAAGATGAATGGGTACTGTTTTGTGTTTAAGATTATTTTGGGAGAGTCAGGCTGGTGGTGGGGGAGTGCAGAGAGCAGGGACCCTTATTTTGGATGGGAAGTGTTATGTCTTAATCTGTACCTAGAACAGGCCTTCCAATGATAAAGGAGAGCCCTCGTCTAGATGGGCGGCTGTAACACAGGGATGGAGGGCCCGCGTTGCCTCCCATGGAGACGAGCGCACCGCGCGAGTGGGCGGGTTTAGGAGGGCAGGAGGCAGCTTAGCAGTAGGAGAGTTTTTCCCGCCGCGGGGCTGCCTCCTGATAGGCAAAGTGCGGGGCTAACGGCCAGGCGGAGCTTATAAAGCCGGGACCTCGGAGGACTCGGCATCTTCCTGGGTCCTCCGAGGCGGTTTTTTCCTGCCCACCCTCCCACTTCCTTTTTGTCTGGTTCGGTAGGTTGCCAAGTTTGGGTTGGCGGTTATCCCGAGCTACGATATGGTGGAGCTCATCAGGAGATGAGCGGGGGGCCGGCAGGGAGCCGTGCCTGGGTTTGGGTGTCTCTGGTTAAAGGGGCATGTTGGGACATGCCACCCCCAGACCCTTGCTGGCATGGCAGGGTCGGGAGCCAAATATCATTGGTAATGGTTTAAGGTGTAGCTCGGGAAACTGCTTTTGTTATGTGAGTGTGTTAAATTAATTGTATGTTAATAAACAGAGCTGCGGCTATTTATCCATAAGCAGAGTGTGGTTTGGTTATTGGTGGGGAGTTTGTGTGTGGGTGGGGGTATGGGAGGGAGAGTGGGCCAATACATATCCCACTGTTATTAATGAATATAGCATTTGAACAGAGAGCATAGAGGATAATGGGGTGATTGAGGCCCATAGAGGAATGTCGGGGGGAAAGGGAAAAATGTAAAGATTTATATCCATTCCTAAACACATCGCTGGACCAAAAATTTAACAGCCAATCATTTCCTGACTACTATTAGTTATTCTTCACTGAAACTGTCTGCGTTTTGTACTGTCATGAACATAACATTTGCATGGACATAACATGGACATAACATTTGCAAAATTTTATCTGAACAATGCAATTGTATGTATAGAGAAAAGCACAAAGTATAAAAAAGAAAGCATGTGAAAAAAACACAAGTTGTGTACAAGAGGAAGGGAAAGATGCAATGTATAAGGTGGTATTGATAGGGATGGACTGGTTATATAGGGATATAGATGGGGGTGAGGATTTCTTAAGGACAAATAGGAGGAAGGGAGAGTGAATTCAAGGTCCTGGGACATTTTACAGCTACCATCAGAGAACTTAACTCTAATCAGATATTACCTATTACTGCAAGACAATGAGAAGAAAATTAATGTAATGTAATGTAATGTAATTTATTTCTTATATACCGCTACATCCGTTAGGTTCTAAGCGGTTTACAGAAAATATACATTAAGATTAGAAATAAGAAAGGTACTTGAAAAATTCCCTTACTGTCCCGAAGGCTCACAATCTAACTAAAGTACCTGGAGGGTAATAGAGAAGTGAAAAGTAGAGTTAGAGGAAAAATAAAAATAAAATAAACATTTTAACAAGACAGCATTGATCTAAATACTTTGGAAGGTAGAAGAGAGGAGAGAAAGGAATAGAAGCAGAAGGGGGAGCCGTTGAACAGTAGAATTCTGGAGAAATTTAAATGATAGAAATAGAACAAAACAAAGACAAAAGGCAAAACAATAGATAAGATTAAAGATAAATCATAAGCTGGAAAGAAAAATAAAATAAAATGAGTGAAGATCCTTACCTAATACAAAAAATTCCAAACTTATTTGTAATTATACAATTAATAACAGATATAATAATGCTAAAACCTTTAATAAACATCTAGTTAGCATGAATGATATTAGTAAATGGCCCAATAAAAAAATAAAGGAAAATACAAAATGATAGTAATAAGTATAAAAGGAGGATACCTATGAGCACAACTGAAATGAAAAGCAGCGTGAAGAGCTTCATATTTCTGCTTTCTCTATGCCCTGAAACAGAGAGATTTATGTTAGAGCAGGGTCCAGAATCAAAGGCATACATGAAATTCAGAGCAATGGACAGAACCAACTTCACAGACAGACATTTATCTCAGAATGGCAACCAGGGTTTTAAGGTGGTCTGCACACATTCCCTCACTAAAATCTCTCAAAATCCTGCTTCTTTACATTTGTTTCTGGGTTACATAACATCAGAATGAAATAAACCAGTGTCATGTTAAGCAGTAAATAGAGTTTAACAATATAATATGCTTTTAGCATAAAATTATAAGTACAGTTTAATTTTAATTTTTCCTTTTTCTAATTTTCTTCTACATTTACTTTTCTGTTTTTCATTCCCTTTCTTTTATCCCTCCTTTCCCTCTTCTTGGACCTCCTTACCTCTTCTTTCAGTCTTTTTCTTCTCAAAATGCTTAAGTCCCCTCCTTTCTCTCTTTAAATACCTCTGTTGATTCCCAACCCTAACTTATAAAACAAGGTTACTTCTGGTTATTCCAAGGCAGATTTGCCATCAGCAGTGTCAGCTCTGGAGTGGTGGAGGGGCGAAGTTTATTTCAGAAATTGGAACAGGCAGCACTTCTCCTTTTTGTGAAAGTCCTTAACCCTTTCTATACTCCTAAGTTACTTCCTTCAGACAGAAATCTCAATAAATATGAAATGCTGCTGTTGCCAATGTCCCCCAAGTTACTTTGTAAAAGTGATATATTATACTTACTATTTACTTATTCAATAAAAGTAATGTTACAGTAAAGTAAGGAGACATTTTTTTCCTCATTATTTCATTATATTTGCATGAGAGTGTGGAGAAGAGTGTGGTGCAGTGGTTAGAGCTACAGCCTCAGCACCCCTAGGTCGTGGGTTCAAACCCTGTGCTGCTCCTTGTGACTCTGGGCAAGTCACTTAATCCTCCATTGCTCCAGGTACATTAGATCAGTGGTCCCCAACCCTGTTCTGGAGGACTACCAGGCCAATCGGGTTTTCATGATAGCCCTAATGAATATGCATGGAGCAGATTTGCATGCTTGTCACTTCCATTATATGCAAATCTCTCTCATGCATATTCATTAGGGCTATTGGGTGTGACATTAGCCAAATGCGAACAAGAAAGGGATTTGGGGGTACTGATAGACAGAACCCTAAAACCATCGGCTCAATGTGCGGCGGCGGCGAGGAAAGCAAACAGGATGTTGGGCATGATTAAGAAGGGAATCACGAGTAGATCGGAAGACGTCATAATGCCACTTTACAGAGCAATGGTCAGACCACACTTAGAATACTGTGTCCAACACTGGTCTCCATACCTTAAGAAGGATATAACTGCTGGAGAATGTGCAGAGGCGAGCCACGAAACTTGTCAGAGGTATGGAGAATTTGAGCTACAAAGAACGCCTCAGAAATCTGGGACTGTTCACCCTCGAAAAGAGAAGACTGCGAGGAGATTTGTTAGAGACTTTTAAAATATTAAAAGGATTTGATAAAATTGACCAAGAAACAGCATTACTGACATTTTCAGATGTGACACGGACAAGAGGTCATAGCCTGAAACTGAGCGGCAGCAGGTTCAGGACAAATGTCGGGAAGTTCTGTTTCACACAACGAGTGGTGGGTGCTTGGAATGCTCTCCCAGAGGAGGTTGTGGCAGAGTCTACTGTTCTGGGTTTCAAGCGCAAGTTGGATTCATACCTTCTTGCAAATCACATCGGGAGATACGGGAAATCCGGGTCTCCAATAAGGGGCACCTAACTGGGCCTCCGCGTGTGCGGATCGCCGGACTAGATGGACCTAGGTCTGATCCGGCGAAGGCGTTTCTTATGTTCTTATGTCAGGACAGGTTTGGGGACCACTGCATTAGATAGTGAGCCCACAGGGACAGATAGGGAAAATGCTTGAGTAACTGATTTGTAATCCATTCTGAGCTCCTTTGGGAGAACAGGCTAAAAAAAATCAAATAAATACTTATCAGTAATATATTATTGACCAATACTGCTAATGTCAGGGAGAATATAAGAATATAAGGACAATAAGATTACTTACCTCTCACTTATATGGCATTTTGTAAGTCTAGACTAAGAGCTGAGTTTTCTCTGGGGTCCTCCCATAAATTTTACATATGGAACAGGGAACAAAGCTGTAGCCTGAGGTTGTGGGTTGAAACCCTGCACTGCTCCTTGTGACCCTGGACAAATCACTTAATCCTCCACTGACCCAGGTACATTATTAGATAGATTGTGAGCCCACCGGGATAGATAGGGAAAATGTTTGAAGTACCTGTATGTAAACCACTTTGAGAGTGGTTACAAAACTATAAAAAGGTGGTATACAAGTCCCAGTCCCTTTCCCTTCACTGAGGGCTTCACAAGCAATGGCCAGGGATCAGAGCCTTTTTTAATGTTGGCCCTTTGTTATTGAAATGCAATGCCATTGAGAATGTGCCAAGTTAAAGATGTATGATCAAGCAAGGTACAAATAAGTCCAAGTAACCATGTCCTCAACAATGGATCCAATGTGGTACAACAGTAGGATGATTCAGCAGTCGTGTTTCAGCAAAACTGCCTACATCAGGGGTCTTTTCCAGTCATTAGATTTCTTCTTTAACCACTCATTGACAATACTGATAGCCAGGTACTGGTACCAAAAACCCCACAGTTCAGACCAGGTAGGAAGGCCTCAGGATGAAAGAAACCATTCTGCAACATATGTTTTCACAGATGATGTATAAGGTACCAGAACCTGGCTAAGGTTTTCCAAATGAGTCAGCAGCTGACATAACTCTTAGCATTGTCAAAAAGAGGTTAGAAAAAACCCCTGATGACTGGAAGAGACTCCTGATGCAGTTTTGCTTTGTTTATATAAATACCTAATTAAATTAAATTCACATGGAACTAGCATGTGGGACAGGAAGCAGAATCTAGTCCAAGGACTTCACATGTAAGGAACAGAGAGCAAGGTATCTTTTGAAGATCTCCAACAATTTATATACATGACATGGAACATACTTGAGGGACAATGGGCTAGATTCATTAAGCAAACTGATCATATACTGATCGGTTTGCTACCCTGATCCGATTCACTAACCTCATGGCCGATCCAATTCCGATCCACGCATGCAAGTGAGGGTAAGCGGCATGCAAAGAGGGGAGGACGCGATTCACTAAACTTTTTCAGCAACACCGACTGGGCTGGCTGATCAAAAAGGAAGCGTCTGGTGGGGACCAGTCACTCACGACCTTTCCTGCTTTCTGCTGACTTCTCCTGCCTTGCTGCCCCGATTTCTCCTCTTGCCGCCCTGCTCTCTGCCCTGAATCTCCACCCCACTCTCACTCCGCAGCCCTGAAATTCAAACTTCCCCCTGCTCTCCGCTGCCCTGATTCTGGATTTCTGCCGCCTTCCCTGCAGTGTAAGCCCTCGGGCTCGCACTGCAGAGAAGGCAGCAGAGAGCAGGAGAGTTGGGGCAGCACGGACTTCCATTTTGGTTTCTGCTCCCCTGACGTCGCACTTGGCACACAAGTGGCAGTCTGCAAATCAGTAGGGGACTCAGCTGGAAGAGCTGCTGTGTGTTTCGAAAAGGTGGTGGGACATTTTCCTGCAACAAGTCGGCCGTTACTCTCTCTTCCCCTTCGCTGCTCCAGCTTTAATAACTGCCTGCTCCCGATTTATTTTCAGAGCAATGAAGAGGTATGTTCAAGCAGAGAGCATGCGTAGACCATCTACAGGCAAAGAAGATGGTCTATGCATGCGTCAGGATCGCTCAGTAGCGATCCGTGCGGGTGGTGAGGGGTGTTCCTCTGATCACCCCCATTTGAATATTCTCCCGTCGTGAATTGTTTGGCCTGCCATGGATCGGTCACAATTGGACAGGTAAGTGAATCGGGCCCAATCTCTTATGACACACCTTTATAAGGTGAAAAAATGGTATTATCTGATGTCTTTATTATAATCATTTTCTCTGTTTCTGAGTGAATTCCTAGATGATTAAGAAAGAGTTAAATCAAAACAAGTCATTTATTTTCTGAAAACAAACATGTGATATTTCAAAGGTTTCTCACCAAGCAATAAAAAATGAGTAGCACTTATTGCAACACTAGGGCAAAGTATCCCTCCTTCCTTTTAAATCCAAAGCCTGAGGTCATCTCCTTTTTTATTTGCCATAAAGAACATCTTTCAAAATTCTTGGCTCAAACACTGAAGGAGTCATAATTTACAGACATGGTGAAAAAAGTTACAAGAAAAATACCAAATTCACTAAAACTGAACAGCACAGAAAGCATATAAATTAAAACCATAACAGAAATGTCTAAATAAACCAAAAAGAGGAAGCAGAAAACCTCCCAAAAATCATCAAAGAGAACATACAAAATAGAGCAAAAAAATGAGAGCACTGAAAAGCAAAAAATAGAACGAAAAGTAGAAAGCCATAACAAAATCTGAACACATATGTAGTAGGGCACCACAATGTGCCTTCCTATGCAGTAAAAAGGCGGAATATTTTGAATCCCCAGAGTAGTGCCATGCATTTGGGCTGCAAAAATCCGAAGGAACGGTATAGTTTAGGGGGTAAAGAACTTATTATGTGCATGGCAGAAGAGCGGGACTTGGGTGTGATTGTATGTGATGATCCTAAGGTGACCATATAGGTTGAAAAGGTGATGGCGAAAGCTAGAAGGATACTAGGTTGCATAGGGAGAAGTAATAATAATAACTTTATTTTTTCTATACCGCCACAATCTTGCAACTTCTAGGTGGTTTACAGTGAATAGAGCTGGACAATCATCGAATTACAGAATACAAATAGGGAAGATGTTACTGAGCAGTCAGTGATTACAGAGTACAATTAGTGAGAAACACAATATCAACATGTTACAGTGAAGAGGGCTGGACAACCAGCGAATTTCAGAATACAAATGGAGAAGATATCACTGAACAGTCAGTGAATACAGAATACAATTAGTGAGAATACGCAATATCAACATATTGAGTAATAGTTAAAAAAAAAAAAAAAAGGGGGGGGGGGGGATATCTGACTAGGAGATAAATCTATTGAACAGAGCTGTCTTAATTTTTTTCTGAAAAGCGCCGTAGGTCAACCTGGCTCTATTGAAGTAATTGCCTAGCCAGGTTTGCTGTTTGCTAGCTTGAAACTTAAAGGTTATGTCCAGAAAGGACCTGTATTTGCAATCAGTGATCTTTGAATAGGTAAAGAGATTGCGATTTCTGGTTGTCCTCGTGGGGATGTATAGTTCGAAGTGTGGTAAGAGATAGGTAGGGGCCATTCCCCACACCAGTTTATAGCAAAAGCAAGAGAATTTGAATAATATTTGTGCCTCCATTGGCAACCAGTGTAGCAGTTTGTAGTAGGAACTAATGCGTTCGCTTTTCTATTACTTTTCTATAACGCTACTAGACATACACAGCGCTGTACATTAGAACATTCAAGTCACTGTCCCTGCTCAGAAGAGCTTACTATCAATTTAACAGACAAGCATGACAAGTAGTGGGTTGGGGAGTTATCAGGCATAAATGCCTTATAGCAAATGGGGGTTAGGAGCTAAAAGCAATATCACTGTAGAATTTTAAAATTCTTAAACAAATCTTTAATGCAAAAATCAAGCAAAGGAATACAGCTTATAGTTAGAATTGCTGAACAAGAATCTTGCCTTTGCAATTGGGAGTCTGTCTTAACCAAGCATAAGAGCTGAGCAGAATTGAAGAACAAGTTGAGAGCGATGCAGTAAATACTTTTCTACTGATGAAAACTTGATAAGACAAGGGTTTTCAGAGATCATACACTAATAGCTAGATATAGGCAAGCATGCTATCTTCCCAGCTAACAGCTCCAAGCAAGGTAGCAGCATGGAGGATACAGTCCGGCATGCCTAGAAATCCAGGCAAGCCAATAGATATCAGTCCCATAATACACATGGTTTATGGTTTATTAATCTTGTTATACCGCTTGTTCATTTTACTGATCCAGGCGCTTTACATGATACAATCAAATAAAAACAGGATTAAAAAAAGAATTCCATTTGTAGATAGAATAGACCATGTGCTCTGACAAAGCCTATTACAGAGAAAACAACAAATACATCATTTAATAGTCCTATCCTGTTTAAAGACACAGGTACCCCCCCCCCCCCCCCATTGCCCCAGGTACATTAGATAGATTGTGAGCCTGCCGGGACAGACAGGGAAAAATGCTTGAGTACCTGAATAAATTCATGTAAACTGTTCTGAGCTCACCTGGGTTGGGTAAAATGGGACCTGTATGGCCAGTAGGAAAAAGGAGGTATTGATGCCCCTGTATAAGACTTTGGTAAGACCTCATTTAGAATATTGTGTACAATTCTGGAGGCAGCACCTTCAAAAAGATATAAAAAGGATGGAGTCGGTCCAGAGGAAGGCTACTAAAATGGTATGTGGTCTTCATCATAAGGCATATGGGCACAGACTTAGAGATCTCAATCTGCATACTTTGGAGGAAAGGCGGGAAAGGGGAGATATGATAGACGTTTAATACCATTGTAATGTAAATGCGCATGAGTCGAGTCTCTTTCATTTGAAAGGAAACTCTGCAATGAGAGGGCAAAGGATGAAGTTAAAAGGTGATAGGCTCCGGAGTAATCTAAGGAAATACTC
The DNA here is from genome assembly GCF_902459505.1 of Geotrypetes seraphini. Classification (NCBI taxonomy): domain Eukaryota; kingdom Metazoa; phylum Chordata; class Amphibia; order Gymnophiona; family Dermophiidae; genus Geotrypetes; species Geotrypetes seraphini. Next base: position 117,369,079 of record NC_047094.1, read on the forward strand.
TTTTATAGAAAGGGTGGTAGGTGCATGGAACAGTCTCCCAGAAGAGGTGATGGAAACAGACTGAATTCAAAAGGGTCTGGGATAGGCACGTGGGATCTCTCAGAGAAAGAAAGAAATAATGGTTACTGTGGATGGGCAGACTAGATGGGCCATTTGGCCTTTATCTGCCATCATGTTTCTATGTTTCAATGTGAAGTGCTCTAGTCTGGGGAAGCCCCTACTCTAGTTATGCTTAAGATTTTAGTGGGAAGTATAAGAATTGGTCCTGGGAAGTTGCCTAGGGTCTTTCTTTCTTCCTTCCTACAGGGAAGTGCAGTAACCATATAGTTCCCAAGTAGGGACAACTTAGGAACCTAAGAAACAGACAAAAAAAATTAAAGGCAGATAAAGATTGTATGGCCTATACAGTTTGCCCATCTATACCATCTACTACCTGTTTGTCTCCCCTAGAGATGCTGCAGTGGTGTGCAAAAGTCTGGAACCACTTGTAAATTTTGCATTCTTTCAACTTTGACCTTTAATTTTTTTTGTTGACCCAATAGATTTGTCTGTGTACCACATGAGGGATACATTTGGCTATTAGAATCAACTTTTTATTCTAGCTTGGCCTTAAATTTCTGAGTTTGTTAAAGTTGCCATGTTAATAACTTTTCTGCATAAATTAAGTAGAAACATAGAATACGATGGCAGAAAAGGGCCATCGGCCCAACAAGTCTGCCCACTCAAAAACCCTCCCCCTTAAGCACTTCCTCGAAGTGAACCCACATGTTTATCCCATCTTTTCTTAAAAGCTAGCACGTTGCTGGCCTCAACTACCTGAAATGGAAGATCATTCCAATGATCAACCACCCTTTCAGTGAAGAAATACTTCCTAATATCACCATGAAATTTCCCACCCTTGATTTTTAACGGATACCCTCTTGTTACCGTAGGTCCTGTAAGGAAAAAGATGTCTTCTTCCACCTATATACGGCCAGTAACATATTTGAACGTGTCTATCATGTCACCCCTCTCTCTGCATTCCTCGAGAGTATAGCTGCAACTTACCTAGACGTTCTTCATAGGAGAGATCCTTGAGCCCTGAGACCATCCTAGTGGCCATTCGCTGAACTGACTCTATTCTCAGCTTATCCTTTTGATAATGTGGCCTCCAAAATTGAACGCAATATTCCAGATGAGGTCTCACCATGGACCTGTACAACGGCATCACAACTTCAGGCTTTCGGCTGACAAAACTTCTTCGGATGCAACCCAGCATTTGTCTAGCCTTGGATGAAGCTTTCTCCACCTGATTGGCAGTCTTCATATCTTCACTCCTAGGTCCCGTTCTGCTACAGTTCTTGTTAAGGTCTCACCATTTAGGGTGTAAATTTTGCATGGGTTTCCACTGTCAAGGTGCATAGCCTTACACTTTATGGCATTAAAACTCAGTTGCCAAATTGTGGACCATTGTTCCAGTAAAAGTAGGTCCTGCGTCAAAGCATTGGGCACGGTGCCTTTGCCCACTACATTGCACAGTTTAGCGTCATCGGCAAATAAAGCAGTTTTACCTTGAAGTCCGAGTCAGGTCCCGTACAAAGATATTAAATAGGATTGGACCCAAGACCGAGCCCTGCGGTACTCCACTGATCACTTCTGACGTTTCGGAGGGAGTACCATTTACCACCACCCTTTGTAGTCTGCCGCTGAGTCAGTCTTTAACCCATGCAGTCAATGTTTCTCCTAGTCCCAACGAACTCATCTTGTTCAATAACCAACTGTGTGGGACACTATCAAAAGCCTTACTGAAGTCCAAATACATGATATCCGGGGATTCTCCCTTATCTAGCTTTTTTGTTACCCAGTCAAAGAAGCTGATTAGATTGGATTGGCAGGACCTTCCCTTTGCAAATCCATGCTGGTGGGGAACCCTCAGCCTCTCATTGTTCAGAATCGTATCTAATTTGAGTTTAATCAACGTTTCCATCAGTGGCGTACCTAGCATATGTGACACCCGGGGCCCATCATTTTTTGACACCCCCCCCATCTGTACAGAAAACATGATTTTTAGTAACAAGCCACACGTCACACATGAGTACCTAGGAAAAGGCAGCATCTTACATACTGCAGTGAGCAGTACAACATCAATACACCCATTGTAAATCTAAACAAGCCAGACTAGTATAGATCAATCCTGCAGTCAAGCCTAACAAAAAACCATGGCTTTCGAACACACAGAACACAGAAAACACCTTCGCCTAGTATGGAATATGTAATCACAAACTAACCCTTCCCTCTTTTACAAAACTGTAGTGTGGATTTTAGCCACAGTGGTAACAGCTCTGACACTCATAGAATTCTGAGCATCAGAGCTGCTACCACCACGGCTGGTGCTAAAAAACGCTCCATAGTTTTGTAAAAGGGAGGATAAAATAGAAATACATAGTCAAAGGTTAAATTGAACCAGTAAGAAGCTGGACTCTGCATACAGTGCAGCACCACAGAAACAATGACATGTCTCCTAAAGCAATAAATTGAAAATTTTTTTCTACCTTTGTCTTCTGTGGTTTCTGCTTTCCTCATCTTCTTGTAACTCTCCATCCACTTCTTTTTTCTACCTTTGTCTTCTGTGGTTTCTGCTTTCCTCACCTTCTTGTAACTTCCATCCACTGTCTGCCGTCTCTCTTCCCCTATATGGCATCTTCTCTCCTTCTATGCCCCTTCCAGAAACTGTATGCATCCCCCTTCCATCTCTCCTCTCCTTCCCTCTCCCACACCTCTCTTCTGCAATCCCTTTCCCTTTTTTTCCCTCATTTTCCTTTTCAATTTATTTTCTGCATCTGTCTAGATTACGTTCTTACTACCCTCTCATCAATGTCCTTTTTTTACTGTCTACCTAAAGCTTGCCACCTCTTTCCCTCACCCCTTCCAATATCTAACTCTATCCTTGTCCCTCAATCCAGCATGTGCCCTTTTTTCTTTCTCCTCCCCACTTCCTTCCAGCGTCTGCTTCCCCTCTTCCTCACACTTCCATTCAGTGGCTGTCCCTCCTCTCCCCACTCTTCCATTCAGTGTCTGTCCCTCTCTCTACCCCTTCCAACTATTGTTCACCTTCTGTCTCGCCCCTTCCAGTCACTGCCCTCTCTGCCCTTTCCATCCAATGTCTGCCTTCTCTCTCTTCCATACAACATCTTCCTTCTTTCTATGCTCCTTTCATAACTATCTATCCTGTGCCCCTTTTCTCCTTTGTACATGATTGATTTCAGCTCTGCCACCTCTCCATTTTTTTCTCTCTGTCATCAACCCATCCCCTATGCTCTGGCATCTCTTTCTTATCCTTTCTTTCCTTCGCACCTCACAGTCTGTTATCTGCCCTTCCCTGATTCTCTGGCATTTTTCTCCTTTCCTTCCATCTTTCCCTCCCCCTCCATGCTCTGAGATCCCCCCCTTCCTTTTCCCTTAGTCTGGCATACCTTCCTCCTTCCCTCCAAGCCCTGGCATCTCCTTTCATTCCCTCCCTCATCTTCCTTCTCCCTCCAGCTTGGTACAGCAACATTCTCCCCTGCAGCTCTGGACTTCCCCACACCTGATCCCCCCAAATTGCCAATGTTTCGGTTACTCTTCTTTCTTCCTCCCTCCCCCCAATGCGGGACCCTGCGGCACCATCATCTCTTAGTCCCTCTAACCCCGGCCCTGCAGCTCTGGACTTCCCCACACCTGCTCCCCCTCCCCCCCGATCACTATTATTTTAAATGTTATGGCAGCCGCAGCGCTGTATCCATCGGAGGAGACTTCTAACCTCGGCCTGCCCCGGAACTCTTCCTGCAACAGCAACTTCCTGTTCCCGCCTAGGTGGGCGGTGGCTGTATAGAGTTTGGTTGCTTCCTGTAGGGTTGATTTTAGAGCTGACCACAATATTTCCACGCTATCTGTCGTGTCCTGGTTTTGCAGGGCCTCAGAGACAAAATCTCCCATGCTCTTGAAGTTAGTGCCCTAAAAGTCAGAGGAGGGGCGGGACCGCGGCGGAGGAAACAGCCGAAGCAAGCAAAGATCGCTGGCATCGCGCGATTTTGCTGCAGGCTGTTTCCCCAGGGAAATGAAGCGGGGAGGCCAGGGAAATAAGCAGTGCTTCGTGGTGGTGGGGCCGAGCGGTCCTTCGAGGTAGTGGGGGGGGGGGCAGCAGGCCTTCAGGGTGGGGCGGGCAGGCAGACCTTTGGGAAGGGGGGGGAGACAGGCCTTCAAGGGGGACAGGCAGGCCTTCGGGGGGGGGGTGCAGGCCTTAGGGGGGGGGACAGGCCTTCCAGGGAGGGCACAGGCCTTCAAGGGGGGGGGGACAGGCCTTCGGGGGGGGGTGCAGGCCTTCGGGGGAGGGATGACAGGCCGTCGGGGGGGGGGTTAAGGCCTTGGGGGGGGACAGGCCTTCCAGGGAGGGCACAGGCCTTCAAGGGGGACAGGCAGGCAGGCCTTCAAGGGGGGGGGACAGGCCTTCGGGGGGGTGCAGGCCTTCGGGGGGGGACAGGCAGGCCTTGGGGGGGTGACAGGCCGTTGGAGGGGTGTGCAGGCCTTAGGGGGGGACAGGCTTTCCAAGGAGGGCACAGGCCTTCAAGGGGGGGATAGGCCTTCGAGGGGGGTGTAGGCCTTCAGGGGAGGGTGCAGGCCTTCGGGGGGGCAGGCCTTCAAGGGGAACAGGCAGGCAGGCCTTCAATGGGGGGTGCAGGCCTTCAGGGGGGTGCAGGCCTTCGAGGGGGTGTAGGCCTTCGGGGGGGTGCAGGCCTTCAAGGGGGGACAGGCCTTCAGGGGGGCAGGCCTTCAAGTGGAACAGGCAGGCAGGCCTTCAAGGGGTGGACAGGCCTTCAGGGGGGGTGCAGGCCTTCAAGGGGGACAGGCAGGCAGGCCTTCAGGGGGGTGCAGGCCTTCAAGGAGGGGACAGGCCTTCAGGAGAGGGGAGCCCTGGTGTAGAAGTACACGGTGGGAAGGAGGAGGGGTTCAAAGAGACGTGCATATGCCGGACTTTGGGTGGGAAGAAATAATGGGTCTGAAAATAGAGGAGAGAGAGAGAGATGATGGACATGGGTTTTAGGGAGGGAAGGAACAGAAAGGGAGAGAAGTTGGACACAAGGGATGGTGTGGAGGGGGGGATAGAGATACTGGTTAGGAGGGTAGTTGGGAAAAGGAAGGGAGAGATGGTGAACCCTGGGATGGTGGGGAAGGAGGGAGAGCTGCTGGATGAAAGTGTAGTTAAGAAAAGGTGGATCTGTGGTGGGAGACAAAAAAAGGAAAGATGCCATACATCCGGGGGAGGGAAGGGAAACGGAAGGGGAGGACAGAGATGGCAGATGGATGGTTAGCACGGAGAAAGAAGAAAGAAGGAGACCCTGGCAAGCAAGTTATCAGAAGACAACCAGAGCCTTGGACCAACAAGATTTGAAAAATAACCAGACAACAAAAAGTTGAAAAACTAATTTTATTTTCTGTTTTGTGATTACAATATGTAACATAGTAACATAGTAGATGACGGCAGATAAAGACCCGAATGGTCCATCCAGTCTGCCCAACCTGATTCAATTTAAATTTTTTTTTATTTTTTTTTTAGCTATTTCTGGGCGAGAATCCAAATGTGTATCCTGCCAGAGCTGGTGTTAGACCACAAACGTGAGCTATGATTTAACAGAGAGAGGAAAAGTCCTTTTTGTTTCTTTATTTTATTTACACCACAGCGCCAGTGTGGTTAGGAGAAGCCAAAGGGGGGTGAAAAAGCTATAAAATAAACCCACCAGGATGTTTGAAAAAAAAACACCCAATTGGGCAGGAAAATCGAATCGATAAATCAATTCAATAGGCTGAATCGAATCAAAATTTTTTTTCCTGAATCTGGCAGCACTAGTTTGTGCTACTGTCTTAGACTTTAGGACCTGGGATTGGGGAGAGATGGCATCCTCAGTACTTTATAATGCCAAGTGAAATGAGGATTTGGTCAGATTTTTGAAGGGTCTGCACTCTGCAGAAGAAAAATATTGTATAGGCTGGGGACATGAGACAGCAGGAAATGGGAACTTTTCTTCCTTCTATTTTTGTGAATGGAAAGGCTGAGGATGTCAGAGAGTTCAGTTAAAATATGTGCTTTATAAGAAAATATAATAATGTGTTTTATAAAGTTTATAGCATTGCTGGTCTACCCGGTGAGGTGTTCCTAGTGGTGGTGGCGGCAGTGTATCAATGTGTTGAGAGGAAGAGGTGATCTGGGAAATTCTGCTGAGCAAACTCCGGGCCCATTTCCACCCCCCAGTTAGTCCACTCCACTCAACTGGTTCACACACTGAGTGGGTCTTTGGGTGTTGTTCCTGGGTAGTTGTTTTGGGATCTATTCCAGTGGTTTGTCAGTATCTCCTTCTGGTCCAAGGAAGGAAACTTTGTTAACCTTAGCACTGACCTACAGAATATGTTTGTAACAGCGCTGCTTGTGTGGCATTAGTCTATGTAGTGATCGAAAGAAAAAACCAGACCTTTGCACATTTTTGCACTATATGGTGGGTGTATGAGGAGATTCACATTTCCTGCACAGCTAAGTCCGTGTGAAGTTACCTTGTGCTGTATTTGACATCTAGCAAAGTCTCTGTTTGGAAGGAAAGATCTCAGCTTAAAAATGAAGTGGCCTGAAGTTATGGTAAAAGCAGATAGCTTAGCTGGTTTTAAGAAAGATTTGGACAAATTACTGGAGGAAAAGTCCATAGTCTGTTATTAAGACATAGGGGAAACATCTGCTTGCCCTGGATTGGTAGCATGGAATGTTGCTACTTTTTGGGTTTTGACCAGGTACTAGTGACCTGGATTGGCTTCCATGAGAATTGGTTACTGGGCATGATGGACCATTGGTCTGACCCAGTTAGGCTATTCTTATGTTATGTTCTCATCTGTAGGGGCCTTTGTTTTCACTTCTTATTTTAATGTATTTTTTTTCTGAAAACTTATCAGTGGTTTTTATAATGGGAACAAAAATGGAAGAGAATTAATGTGTGTGGAATGGGGGGGGGGGGGGGGTAACTAATTTCTTCAGCTAAATAATTCAATCCACCTCAACCAGACATAGGAGAACTCACGCTCCATTCACACACCCTCCAACCAAAAACGTCAAAAGAAAAAAAACAGTTCGACAACCTCCTAGCCATTCGAGCTACAACACTCGACCCCTAACTCTACAACCTATTGACCTCGACCACAAACTACAAAACCTTCAAAAAAGAAATAAAAACCCTTCTATTCAAAAAACACATAAAACTGAACTAACACAATCAGAACTGTCCCAAGCCTCATCTGCAACTACTCCATATGTACTTCTGATGTCATGACAATTCAGACATAATTTATGTTATGTTATGGTATGTTAGGAATAATGGTTACATATATGAGGTTCAATAAAAGAAAATTTTCACTGCCTGTTTCTATTATGACCATTTATTCAGTTTCATGGTTATTACAAAAAATATTTTTTTACATGGGGGGGGGGGGTGTCAAAAAATTATGGGCCCCGGGTGCCACATACCCTAGGTACACCACTGCATGGGAGTGAATGTTGATGGGGGTATCCAGTTGTTTTTCTTTTTTCCTTGTATGTTTTGAACAGGTGGGGGCTGGTTCTTGGGTGGTTGGCGGGGAGTATGGTGGGAGGGGACACCTGGGGTCTAGAGGATCTGGGGAGTAGTATGGCTGATTTTCTATGGTTGGGGCTTCGCTTGAGTTGTTTGGGAGTGGGACTATTTTTGTATTTGGTTATTAGGGATTGGGTTGGGGGGGCATCAAATTGCGATTGGTTCCTGAGAGAGGGACCCTATTTTCTGTAGGGGGAATGGGGATGCTGGGGAAAGTTCTTAGTTCAGGGGGGGTTGGACTCTGGAGAGGGAGGTGTGTGTTGGGTTTGGGAGGTGCTACTGGTGTGCTAAGTCTGGGATGTCCTTTCCTAGTGGGGGTCCCCTACCAATCACAGGGGATGAGGAGAGGCAGCTGCTGGGACAGTATTCCCTGCCCAGTATGTTCATTATTTTTCTTGTTTCGATGTACTATTTGGTGCAGGGGGATATGGTTAGATTATTCAGCTGGAATGTAGGGGGTGTTTCTTCCCTGATCAAAAGATCCAAGATTTTACGTGCCTTTCATTGGTATAAGGCAGATATTGCGCTTTTACAGGAAATGCATTTGGGAGATGTGGAACATGCCAAGTTGAAAACTTGGTGGGTTGGTGATTATGTGGCTTCACCAGCCCAGGGGAAGAAGTATGGAGTAATCATTTTGTTCCTTAAGGGTCTCATTTCACAAATTGAACAGCAGTGGTCTGATTAAAAGGATCATCTTATTATCTGTAAGGTGTCTGTACACAATCAATCCTTGGTGATTCGCAATGTCTATGCTCTGAATAAGAGAGATCATGCTTTTAATACAAGAATGATGTCCGCCCTTTCACATTTTGACCTTACCCACTTACTATGGGGAGGCGACTTTAATTCCATCCAGGACCTCCAGGCTTGGGGGGAGATGCGGGTCCCTGTGCAGTTCCATCGTATGGGCTTTTTGGCTAATGATATTTGTGTCAAGAGTTCCCTAGAGGGCACTAACTATATTAATATTTCTTGGACCTTCCCCGTCATGCATCCTTATTGGAAAAGAGTTTGTGCCTATATGCGACGGGTGCAGGATCAGGTGATACCTTGCGATCCCACTCTCCTTTTATTAGGCTTTCCAAGGGCTTGTTCTCTCATGGGACGGGGAACTCTCAGTTGGGTGTGAAAGCTCTATATCTTGGGTCACAAAGTGATTTTGAAGGTGTGGACCACCCCACATCGTGCCCAGCAGTCCGCTCCCGCGATGGCCCTTAGGTCAAAGATCAGTGCCCTAACTGAGACTAGCCTTACCTACGTACGTTCTGGTTCAGCAGGAATTTGTCTAACTTTGTCTTGAATCCCTGGAGGGTGTTTACCCCAATAACAGCCTCCGGAAGAGTGTTCCAGTTTTCTACCACTCTCTGGGTGAAAAAAAAACTTCCTTACATTTGTACGGAATCTATCCCCTTTTAACTTTAGAGAGTGCCCTCTCATTCTCTCTACCTTGGAGAGAGTGAACAACCTGTCTTTATCTACTAAGTCTATTCCCTTCATTATCTTGAATGTTTCGATCATGTCCCCTCTCAGTCTCCTCTTTTCAAGGGAGAAGAGGCCTAGTTTCTCTAATCTCTCACTGTACGGAAACTCCTCCAGTCCCTTAACCATTTTAGTCACTCTTCTCTGGACCCTTTCGAATAGTACGGTGTCCTTCTTCATGTACGGTGGATGCAGTATTCCAGGTGGGGGTGTACCATGGCCCGGTACAGTGGCATGATAACCTTCTCCGATTCGTTTGTGATCCCCTTCTTAATAATTCCTAACATTCTGTCTGCCCTTTTCACCGAAGCCGCACATTGCGCGGATGGCTTCATTGACTTGTCGACCAGTACTCCCAAGTCTCTTTCCTGGGGGGGTCTCTACGAGTACTCACTGGACATCCTGTATTCGTGTATAAGATTTTTGTTAACGACATGCATCACCTTACACTTATCCACATTAAACCTCATTTGCCATGTCGCAGCCCATTTCTCAAGCGTTTATGTCACATTGCAGGTCTTCACAATCCTTCTGTGTCTGAATAACTTCATATCGTCCGCAAATTTAATCACCTCGCTCGTCGTACCAATTTCCAGGTCATTTATTTTATGTTGAAGAGCATGGGTCCTAGCACTGAACCTTGTGGCACTCCACTCGTGATGCTTTTCCAGTCCGAGTATTGTCCATTTACCTCCACTCTCTGTTTCCTAACCACCAACCAGTTTTTAATCCACGTATTTCACCCTCGATTCCATGGCTTGCAATTTTTCGAAGCAGTCGTTCATGCGGGACCTTGTCGAACACCTTTTGGAAATCCAGATATACAATGTCGACCGGGTCACCCTTGTCTATCTGCCTGTTTACTCCCTTGAAGAAATGCAGCAAGTTCGTCAAGCAAGATCTTCCTTTGCTGAAGCCGTGCTTGCTGGTCTTCATCAGATTGTGCCCGTCAAGGTGATCAATGATGCGGTCCTTTATCAGCGCCTCTACCATCTTTCCCGGTACCGAGGTCAGACTCACTGGTCTGTAGTTTCCCACATCTCCCCTCAAACCTTTCTTGAAGATCGGTGTAACATTCGCCACTTTCCAGTCTTCCGGAATCCTTCCTGATTTACAAAACAGATTGTGTATTAGTTGAAGCAGTTCAGCTATAACCCCTTTCAGTTCCTTGATTACCCTCGGATGGATGCCATCCGGTTCTGGGGATTTATCATTTTTAAGCCTATCAATCTGCCTGTCAGTTTCCCATCTTCGTTTCCTGCATATAGCCCAGAGGTGGGCAACTCTGGTCCTCAAGGGCTGGAATCCAGTCAGGTTTTCAGGATTTCCCCAATGAATATGCATTGAAAGCAGTGCATGCAAATATATCTCATGCATATTCATTGGGGAAATTCTGAAAACCCGACTGGATTACGGCCCTTGAGGACCAGAGTTGCCCACTCCTGGTATATCCTGTTGCCTTCTGGAATCTGGTATATTGTATATATCCTCTTTGGTAAATACAGATGCAACAAATGTGTTCAGTTTGTTGGCGATGGCTTTGTCCTCCTTTAGTACTCCCTTTATTCCATGGTCATCCAACAGCCCCACCGCTCCCTTCGCGGGTCGTTTCCTAGACATTTTTATGCACGTTTCTATGTGGATTACCAAGTTGAATTTTGAATAAAGCCTACATCTTGAACATTTACCCTCCACAGAGTCTTTTGTTTCTGTTGGATTCCTTCTGTGGAGTAACCAGGGTCAATTATTTTATTTGTAAAAGGAGAGGGGATCAGGAGTGAGAATAGGACAAGTCTAGATGTGGGACTTGGGGGTACACTGCTACATCAATTTTTATTTATATATTATCAGTGGGCCTGCATATTACATGCAGTGTCTGATGTTAGGCACTGCATGTACATGTGTGGCCTGTTTGTTAAATGCAGGACAGATTCAGGCACATCTCCTGCATTTAGCACACAGGCCATTAAGGTAATTTTTACTTTGAATATGCAAAATTTACTAAAGTTTTATGGCCTTGTCCTCCCTTAGTGCCCCTTTTACTCCTTGATCTAATTAATATTCTAACTGCCTCCTGTACCTAATGTACCTGAATTTATTTAGAAAATTATGGAGAGGGAATCTCAATGTGGGCAAGCAGTTGATCTTTATCTTTCATCATTTACTGTAATGTTAATTTTGCTGCCATTTTATGGGTGCATCCTAGAAACCCTGGAGTTGCATTGAAACAATGAGTTGTTAAGGGGAAGGTTGTAAATTGAGCAATCATAACCTTTTCTGCATTGATTTTTATCTCAGCATACCTTCTTTCTGATTGAATATCCACATCAGCAGACAACATGGAGCTGAATAAACTGTTACACAGTAGTCCAGAGTCTATAGCCATCACTATAGCCAAGGCCACTTCTTACCATGGTTTCCAGGAATCAATGTATAACCATCGACAATGTCAAAAGTGAGGCAGCACGCACACACACAAAAAAAAGCTATGGGAAGGAAATGTGACAGAAAGGGTAGTTGATAAATTTCTGGCAATGAAAATAGCAGCAGCTCCAGGCTTCTATGTTCTGTGTTCTTATTTTAATATACCAGTGATCTCAAAAGTATGTGAAAACACATAGATCAAAGGGCAATGAGCCAAAGAGATGAAAGCAGGCAGCTGCACATTAGTGACCTCTGGTAACAGTAAGATGTGATAGCTTCAGCTGTCTTAATTACCAAGAAGAGAGGAGAATAAAACACAGAGATAAGGAAACACAAAGATTGTGCAAACCAAGCTCATGACCCAGTTTTGACAAATAACTGAAATAGCCACCCCATCTCTGAAGTCTTAACTTCAGGAGAGAGGTGAGAGTGGCATAAAAAATAAAAATATTCCGTCTTTAAATTATGACTACAAATTTTGGTGCATACTACACAATATTCAAACTAAGCATCTGCCTGCTTAAATGGCACTCAGCTGGCTGATCACTAATATTCAGTGTCACTTAACCAGACAGTGCTGCTAAACATCAATTCTATTATATCCACTCCGGATTGAACACCTATTGTACAGAATCCAAACCCATGAACCAGGTCTTGCAGAAGCTACACTCAAAGATTTATGTACCTCACACATAGCAGTGGAGTATAGTGCCCCCTTCAGTTTTTTTATTTCTTCAAGCAAACTGCATTTCTGATTTGCTTTCCTTTATTTTTCTCATGTTTTCAACATTTGATTTTTTTTTGGTGGTGCAATACATTGAGACACCTAGTTTAGGGGATCTCTGCCTGGAAAAGGAAGCAGATCCCACAGAGCTGGACTGCAGCTTCACAGGGCAAACCTTCAGGTAGGCCTTTGGACAGCAAGTGTACCCTCTGAGGCTTAAGTGCACACTGTGGGAGCCCTGAGTAAGAGCCCTCAGGGTGCCGGCTCCATATTTCCAGCTCCTGTCATGGCTCCTTGGGGGTGGAGGTCTTGATCAGGGTCTACCTGACTGGCACCCGGAGATTCCAAAGACTGGACTGTTTGGAAAAGTTTCTGAGGCTGAAAATCCTTTCCCTTCACTTCAGCTGCAGTGAGAAAAAAGCTAACAGGAAGGTACTGCACAGCACTGTGAGTACAGCCCCATTATTTTCTATGGGAAAATTGGGGTGTGGGGTGTCTAAAAAAAGTCATGGGGGCGGGGTTCTGAGGTCTCCCAACTTTAAAACCCCTATTTCTGTATTTTTCATTTGTTTCCATGGGCTGTTGTTGGTGCGAGTTTTCTGGCGGTGGCCATCTTGGATTTTAAATTATCTTTTTAAAAATTTTTCTACCTCAAAGCCCCTTGATTTTGTTACAGATCAATAGGAATGGACTCCTCAGTATCTGATCTCCTAAATTCTTGTGGTGTTTGTACTGGATTGCCAGCAGAGGAGCATCTGTTTATCGCATGCCGCAGCACGTGAAAGGAGGGGACAAGAACTTTGGGCTTTGCATCCTCAGGGTTCTTTAGGGCTGAGGAACTGATGTGTATCTGGGAAACAGGCAGAAAATCCCACCTGATACCTGAAGCTGGCGAAAGCACAAAGCATGAGCATGTGGAGTCCAAAGAACCCTTGAAAGCCTCATCAAGTGTCTGTCAGGAGCTGGTTATGGCCTGTATTTGGGTTTCCCCTGAAATTTGTCCAGCTGCTGGCAGGTCCATCGCAGTGTTCCAAGAAAGTCTCTTTTCTGATAGAGGTCACTGATCAGGTTCCCATACTCACTTGGACCATGATTGCCTGAGCTGTCACACCGAAAAATGCCTATCTCAAGACACTGCTTCCACCCTGGATGACGCCAATTCAATTTTTGACTCCATCAATCAGGATGTCTTAAGGAGCCCTGATCTGGGTGATGACCCCTTCATATGCCAGCTATTTAGGTTGATGTCAGTCCACAATTTTATTTCAGATGCCATAAAAGAACTGAAGTTGGAAGTTCAGCCTTCCACTTCTCAGTGCACAGTCATGAGCTGCTCCAACGCTCAGTCTTCCTTTTTTCCAACACATCCAGACCTCACTACTCTAGTCACTGAACAGTGGGAGACTTCAGAAGGCTCTTTAAAGGTGGCTAAAGCTATGTCTAAGCTCTGTTTCAGCAATTGTCTGAGCAGCCTAACGTGGGAAGGGGTAAAACACGGACCTCGCGGATCTAAAACCGCATGTCCTTAAAAGTCTGAGGTCCGTGCCACTTGTAGTTTCTAGCTCTGACAGACCTCGATGACAATTTAGCTCTGACGGATCCATCTCAGCATAGGGAGGGAAAAGTATTAGGATCTGTCAGCGCTAAAATGTCATCGAGGTCTGTCAGAGCAGGAGACTAAAAGTGGTGCGGACCTCAGATTTTTTAATTTACTGAAAACAACTAATGAGTTTCTGGCTCTGACAGACCTCTATGACCCTCCTGGGTGATATACACATTGGACTTATTCGTTATTATTTGCAATGCAAAATTAAAAGAAACCACCCAAGAGACGTTAACTTAGGGTTTCGATGTCTGCCTGAATATCTTCAGTCAGAAAGGGAAAGACTCTGTTTCATTTCATCTAATCTAATCTAATCCTTAGGTTTGTATACCGCATCATCTCCACGTTCGTAGAGCTCGGCGCAGTTTACATTAGAAGAAATAGGAACTACAACAGAGGGTTAGAGATAGAAGTATGAAGAAAATTTAGAGGACTTGGGATGCCAAGATATAAGAGTATCCTTGATTCCTAAATTGGAGGGAGACTTACATATTTGAGAAAAGCCAGGTTTTCAGATGTTTGCGGAAAACTTGGAGAGAGCTGAAGTTCCGAAGAGGGAAGGTTCAATTCCTAGCCCCAGTTTTCTGGTACCGGCAGTCCCAATGTTCTGCCTTTGTCAATAAAGGGATTGGAAAATTACACATTAAAAACTCCGTCGAGGAAGGACAGCAGGATGCACTTTTGACAAAAAAATACTTTTGTAAATATATATTCATATATTTTATAAGCCAAGATACAGTCTAGCCTCCTTTTATTTTGGTTACAAGAACATCCAGGGATAAGAGATGTTTGAAAGTCGGATTACAAGCTGTAAGAAAAAAAAAAAGCTAAAAAGCAACTTTTTTTTTTTTTGCTGCCCAAACCTAGGATCTGCTTAGTGTTCTTCTTAGACCATCTACATAGAGTCTTCTAATTTGAAAGCGGTTAAACAAATCATGCATTTCTATTCTAGTGGCTGCACAAGGAATGTGTAAGTGCATGACATTTTAGCTCTGACGGATTCTAATGCTTTTCCCTCCCTATGTTGAGACTAGCGGCAAAACTTGCTCTGAGGTCTGTGCCACTTTTAGTCTCAGCATAGGTAGAGATATACGGGTGGCCACGTCGTGAAGCAAACTTTAAATGGAGGGATAGTAGCCCTGAGGAAACACCCAAGGGTGAAACATGTTGGCATGCAGGTCCCTTACTGTTACCACCCACTCAAATATGTATTAATGAATTACCCTAATTATTGATAATATGACATCTCATTTTTGAGTGAAAATTTATTTATAGTATGACCCAGTGAAGATTGAATGTGTAAAGCCAGTTATTATTCAATTAGCTTTCATAACTGGTGGCATTTCTGAGGGCCGATAGAGTGATTTTAATAGAAGGTTTTTTGGAGAGTGAAAAAACACTCTTCTGAATATTGCGACTGTACGCATACCTTCTATTTTATATAAGCTTGTTATACGCCACATAGTAATTTAATGCTAGGGCTACAATAGCATCTGAATGGAAAATGAATAGTCCTCTCTCAATAGATGGTGCTAGAGACTAAGACATGCTGTACTTATGGAAAAGTTAACAGATCTTTATAAAAATAAGGCTAATCCATAAGAGCACTTTTGGAAATTGTGACAAATTTAAACTTGATATATTTGTTAGGGAAGGAGGGTGGAAGGGGATTCATTATTATTATTTTTTATTTTACAAATGTCTATACAGTCTTATTCCAAAAAAGTTTACAATAAAATTGCATACATAAAATACTGAAACTTGTCAGAACAGATAAAAACAAAAGCAGATTCAATCCTTGCAATAGGCTTCTGAATACTCCAAGAAATACATCAACAAATAATTCTACCAATTGTTATGTTCTTAATGCTGTCATTTAAATATAATTCAAATTACAAAAAATAGAAGGGAAAAAAAACAGGAAACATTGATCAAAACCCACTGTAGCTCCGTATGATCTTGGGCAAATTACTTAATTCTCAACTGCAAGCTCTTTAGAGAAAAATACGAGTGTATCTAAATGCATACCTCAATAGCTTTCAAGCTTGTAGGTGGTATGTAAAATTAAGTATATAAAATAAAAAAAGAAATACTTTAATCTCCTTGTATGAGTCAATTCACCAAGAATTTTTCCTATACATAATGAACACAAAGCCACAGTAAATTGGGACCTTAATTTGTTATTTAAGGGTTTTTTCCTTTACCTTCATTCTATCCAACTTTCTTTTATCCTTTCTTTTCATTCTAGCTGCAATTAATCACTTAATTAAAATCTTTGATTGTAATCAAATTTCTAATCATGATCCCTGACAGCACACTTAGGGCTCCTTTTATCAAGCCACGCTAGTAGTTTAATGCGTGTAATATCACATGCTAAACTGGCCGCGCTAGCCCCTACCACCTCCCTTGAGCAAGCATTAGTTTTTAGGCCAGCGCGGGGGTTAACGCATGATGAAATGTCGCTCACATTAACCCCGCTAGCGCGGCTTGATAAAAGGAGCCCTTAGCACAGCTATCTGGATAGTGGGATATTCAGTCTGCTATCCCAGGGGAGAGGGTGGTTGTTGGTGGTGGTGATTTTGCTGATCCCTCTACCCAAAGGCCTTCCCCCAAAGAGCATCATCCCACTGTAGGGCCACTCCCAGGTCTACCTCAAGGGCAAGAAAGAGCAATCTCCAGTTGCTCATGCCCATGTTGTTTTCATGTTCAAATTAGCAGTTTGATCTCTAGCAGTAGCCTTATAGTACTGCTGACTACATGACAAAACAAACATTGCTTTAGTAAGCATAAATTTTAATTGTATTTAAAGTTTTGTTTTAACAGCTTTCGAAAAAAAAATTGAACACACATTTGTTTGATAGATCTTTAGAACCTAACACCACAACCTTACCTTAACCCAAGAATGGAATGCAACAACCTAAATGTCAGGCACTGCAATATAATGACTTTACTACCCAAGCCAATGACATTCTCTTTCTCTACCTAATCCATAATTTGTATCAAACATTTAAATGCCACAGAATCTCTTCATATCTCTCCGACTACTTGCTTGTAAATTGCGAAGAACCTGTACTTGAAATCTACTTATGTAATCATGGCATATGTGCAAATCTTGATTCAACACCTCAAAGTCCAGCTAACACCAAGAATTACCCCACCTCCATGAGAGAACCCAGAACTGAAACCCTCAATCACTTTGAACCAGCATTTCATGACTACCTAGCAAAAGACGCCTTCATTAAAATCGAGCCTAAACTCTAATAAATTCCTCCCTGCAATCAGGAACGGTACTGCAAAGCTGGAAATCAGAAATCAGGGGTTGCCATTAAACAAATTGGAGTAGATTAAATTATAATTTCTGGTGGAATTCCTTATGTCATGTTTATAAAATGGAAAGATTTATTGCAATACAGCGCAGTTTTCTCAGGAAATTTCAGGATGTGTGGGAGCCATTTACAAAGTATTGTACCGATTAGATGACATTTTATTTTATTTTTTTCACTTAAATTTACAAGTTTGATTGTGAGGGGAGAGGGGAGGGTAAATTTATTGTTACATACTGTATAAGGTATTGATTATATGATAAGAAAGGGTTGGAAGGATGGGAGGTAAGAGCATATTATTTGTACCATTGATGATTATTAAGTGTTATATTTATTGTTAATTTGTTTGGATATATTGTTACACTTATTGTAAATTTGAAAATGAATAAAGAATTTAAAAAAAAAAAAAAAAAAAAAAGGAAATCAGGTCGATCTTAAAAAACAAACAACCTTGATCCGAATGAACTCAGCAACTACAGACTGGTCTCTAACCTTTCCTTCATCTCCAAGATCCTAGAAAAGACTGTACTATCACAACTCCAGGCCTTCATCGACAGACAGAACACCCTGTCCACAGAAAATTCCACAGCACAGAAATGGTCCTGGCAGACATTATTGATGACAAAGAAACAATGGGCTACTGATCCTTCTAGACCTCGGTGCCGCCTTCGATACCACTGATCACTCCTGCCTCTTCACCAGACTCGCAAATACTGGAATCTGTGATCGAGCACTCTGATGGTTCTCATCATTCCTGAGCCAGAGGACCCAAAGCATCCAACTAAGATCTACTCTATCGTGACCCAAACTGATAAAATATGAAATACCCTGGGACATTCTCCTGTCCCCTCTGCTTTTCAACCTCTATATCAGACCGGTGATAGACTACGCCTTAAAACACCACATAAAGATCCACTTGTTTGCCGATAACATACAACTGTGCCTGCCGTTAGGCTTAGACTGAGACGCCCAGATTTCTATACACAACTGCCTCTCGGAAATAAAAAGCTAGATATCCCAAAACAAGCTGCAACTAAATGTGTTAAAAAACTGAGCTCCTTTGGATATGGAGAGATGATCCTGAACTTATCCGCTTGTCGATCTCTTGGGTCACCCTGACACCCAAAGAAAGTACGCAGCCTTTGATCATTGACAGTGAAATATTGCTCATTAACCATATCTCCCAAGTAGTATCCGCCTCGTTCTACTACCTCTTGCAACTACGGAAAATCAGACAATACTTCTCGGAACTGGACTTCTCTCAACTACTCTACACCTTGTCCTCTCTCATATGGACTACTGCAATGCACTCCTAAACAGACTTACTACAAAAAACCTCCATCGACTACAATGAGTACAAAATACCACCATTCGACTCCTGAAGAATCTCTACATATGAGACCTGATCACCCCCGGCATTACCACTGGCTGCTTATTGACAAACGATGTATAATCAAAGGCTTAGTAATGGGCTACAAACTCTTACACGATATGGTTCTGGCATATATGGCCTCCAAACATTCACCCTATGCCCAAAATCAACCGCTTCACTCGCAATAAGTGATTACGCACACCCTCAGGATGCGCTCTTCACTTTGAGAACAACTGAAAAAGATCTCAATTGCACTATCTACCGCACCTCTGGAACAAACTACCTACCCACATAAGATCATTAAGTGGTCTACTGAACCCTCCGAGTGCACCAATCCAAATTCCCAGTACCTTCTGATACACTGCCCCAACCCTCCAATGCCTGGAGTCTCAAATGCTGCGTTTCATCCTATATCTGATCATGCCATTCTCATACAATATTTCTCCACTCTGTCATACTGTTCGCCATCTTTGTCCTACAATATGATATACTATGGTTGCCATGCTGTCTGCCATACTACAATCTCTCATGCCATATTTACCACACAATGTTTGCTGCTCCATGTCTTCCATACTATTTTGTCATGCACATTGGCCTTACCATTTTTGCCAAGTCGTGTCATAGTATGTTAGTCATGCTTTATAATACTAGGTTTGCCGTACGATGCTCGCCATACTATGTCTCACCATACCATATTTTGTCATATTATGTTTTACTATGCTTTTAACTGTTTTTCCATGCCATCTTCTTCCAAACTATGTCTGAGAGTGTGGTACAGGGGTTAGAGCTACAGCCGCAGCACCCTGAGGTTTAGGGTTCAATCCCATTTTGCTCCTTGTGACCCTGGCCAGGTCACTTGTTCCATTTCCCCAGGTATAATGGATAGATTGTGAGCCTGCTGGGTCCAGGAAGGGAAAAATGCTTGAGTACCTGAATAAATCCATATGAACTGTTCTGAGCTATATTTAGCACATTTATGTAACTGTAATTCCCTATATTTCTGTATGGGTCTCTTCACTTGTAAATTGCCTAACCTTTTCTAGATAAGTTCGATGGGAAGATTAGGTTCTTACCTTGATAATCTTCTTTCTAGTAGAAAGGCACAAGTCTTGACCAGTTATTCTCCTCTAACCATGAGTTGTGTAAAAAACATCATCTACCTTTCTCAGCTCCATCTTCTTTCTCACTGGGCTGTGCTGTAGCTTCTTAGTTTGTCCCAAAGCAGTTGTAAACCACTACAAGAGGAGAAATAAGGAGGGCTATGGGGAACCTATCTGACAAGCCACTTCTGATCTGCAACACTTATTGTTAAGCAATGTTAATAAAAAAACATACTAATATTCACAATATCTCTGCCCTTGATATTGTTATAGTGTTCTGGGCATATTTTATACAACAGCAAATATACTATAGTTGGGGTATCCACACAGCTTAATGTATGAAATATGGACAGGCTGAAAATACACTTTGCATGCCTTTTGATTTTGTCCCCAAATCTATATGTATTGGGCAAGAATTGTCGGCTATATGCTTAGGCTGTTACACAATCCCATACAGGGCCCACGAGCCTCTGAGACCATTGCAGAAGGTCCCAGTTTGCTATGTCATAAGATGAGCCTAGTGGCTGGTAAATATTTTCTGCAATATTGGACATCTAAGGATGTATCTACCTATTGGCACTGGCACAACCAGATATATCAGCCAACTGGGAGGCTAGGGATATTCGGGGGACATGGAAACAAAAAAATCTTCAATAAAGGTGTGAGGACCCCGAGTCAATTACATCCAAAGATAGTTTATTGTTAAATGAGTTATAAAGTAGTTGGAATGGTTTAAAGCAAGTGAAGGAATCAAGTAAGAGGATGGGGTAGAAGAGTGAGAGGGGAGGGTATGGGGGGTAGGGGTGAGAAGTTGGGGAATTGGGAAGTTGACAATTATGAAGCTGTAAAAGCATTGTACTGTTTGTGCGTTTATTGATTCTTCCATAAAAAATTAAACATAAATAAAAACATTAGGAAACAAAGTGAACGAACAAGCCACCTACCTGAGTTCAACTTACACTAATATTTATGGAGCTCTCATACTCTCACTTGTCTTAGCAACAGAGGTGTCTCTTTACTCTTCAGACCTATCGGACAGAAGATACCAACCTTTGGAAACACATACCTGTCTGAGACAGTAAGCAGGCGAAATTGGTATTTGATAATGTGGGCCCATCAAGACTCATGCACCTTTCTACTAGAAAGAAGATTATCAAGGTAAGAACCTAATCTTCCCTTCTAGTGCAAAAGGCACACGAGTCTTGACCAGTGGGATGTATCAAAGCAGTCCCCTGAGTCTAGGGCAGGGTAGATGAGCCTATCAACACTGAGGACCCAAATGTGGCATTAATTTGTGCTGTCAAGTAGAGAATGACATGGGGAAAAAAAAAATCTGTCCCCATCTCCACCCATTCCCGAGGACTCTGTCTCCATCCCTGCGGACTCTGTCTGATCTCATCCACATGTCTTGCATAGCTATTTTATATTGAAATCATTTTATTAAAGTATAAAAGGGAACAATATGCTGTACGACTGTCATTTTATAAATTACAAATACAGAAAAAGGATCAACAAAACCCATCTCCCCTCACAATATCCACTATCAGGAAAACTGAATGCTACATACAAAATTCTTCCTAACAGAATACCTCAGTCACACACACAAATGCCAAATACATAATAACTGACCAAAAATGATAAACATAAATTAAACCAAAATCCCAAGAAGCCACACCTTCCAACACCGAAGAAATATAAAGATTAATTTTTTCCTATACTGTGCAAAATATAAAGATCATACATGCCAGGGATGGTGTTAGACCAAGAAGTGCAATTAGAGCAACTGTTCCCCCTGGCTAGAGAAAGCACTAAGCCTACTGAAACCTGAAGATGGCACAGGCTAGTAGAGGGTTTAGGGTCCCCTCCCAAATTTCTGCCTGGGCCCTACCCCTGTCTAATACCTACAACGGCAGGATAAACATTTCAGTTCTTATATATTCTAATCACAAAATAGAAAATAATTGTTTTCTACCTTATGTTGTCTGTTCATTATTAAAATCATGTTGGTCCTAGGCTCTGTTTTCTGTTTGTCTTCTGTTAACTCGCTTGCCAGGCTCTCCTGCCCATTTGACATTTTCTTTTTTCTCCGTACTCACCATCCATCTTCCAGCTCACCTTCCCTCACCCGGAGATTACAGTACATTAGTGACTTCTATTTTGCTTATACCTTGCAGTTCTAGGTGGATTACAGAAGAAAACTGGACATTTCCAGGAAAGTTACAGGAAACGGTGCTAATTATATGGTTGAGATTGCTTGGAAAATTATAGGATTGGGAGCAATGAGAAGTTTTAGTTCTTGATAAATTTTCTGAATAGCAGGGTTTTAATTTCCATTCGGAATATTTTGTAGTCATAGTTGTCAATATATTTAAGAGGTGGTGGTTTATTCTTGCTGCTTGCATTGAAAATAGGCTGTCATATAATTCTAGAAGGTTGCTTGAGTAAGACCTGGGCTTCAGTGTCTCTCTCTTATATTTTTAAGTTTTTAGTTATATTTAGTTTTCTTTGTTGATTTCTAGTTTATTTTGTTCCTTTCATAAACCTTATTCATAGTTTTACAGGGTTCTGCACTTTTTTCTTTTAATTTTCACTCAGGCGAGTCAGAAAACATCTTGGAAAGGAGGAGTTTGATAGTTATAGAATCGCAGCATAACTGTCTACAAACCTAAAGGCCTAAAATGGTGCATTTTCAGCAGAGGCCCTTCCTGCATCCTTCCTTCCTTCTCCCCTGATTCAGTAGGGGATAACGGTGAACACAAGTAGACGCTGGGGCCGCACCGAAAACAGCGGCAGGCAGCAGAAGCAGCGGCGGGGACTTATAAGCACAGCTCCGCCCCTCCCCCGATCCAGCAGGGGCTAATCGGTTGAGCACGAAGAGACACCGGGGCCGTACTGAAACCAGCGGCAGGCAGCAGAATCAGGAGTAGGGACTAAAGAGCACAGCTTGGCCCCTCCCCTGATCCAGCAGGGGATAACGATGAGCATAAGGAGACGTTGGGGCTGCACCGAAATCAGTGGCAGACAGCAGAATCAGCAGCAGGGACTTAATGAGCACAGCTCCGCTCCTCCCCGATCCAGCAGGGGATAACGGTGAGCACAAGGAGACGCTGGGGCCACACCGAAACCAGCGGCAGGCAGCAGAAGCAGTGGCAGAGACTTAAGAGCACAGCTCCGCCCCTCCCCCGATCCAGCAGGGTTCTATACCATACTAGATATCGGATCTGAGAATGGTGGCAGTTGACCGTTTATTGCAGCTGATGCACCGAGATGATAGTGGCGGTTGTCTGGCTGTTGCAGAGGTCATCTGATCCAAATGACATGCCTGCATTTTAGCATTGCATTGACTCTGATCTAAATGACTAGCCTGTATTTTGGCACTCATTACTACTTCCTGGGAAAACTCAGGGCTGAAATATTGTGTGTTGGTTTGGCTACATACGTCAGGGCTCAAGGAGCATACCAGCTTTCACTCCTTGGCATATCGTCTTTATGAACTTCTAACATCAGATCCTATTGTCTGACTGAAATTTATTTATTTCATTTCATTTATTTTTATTTATTGTTTTCTCAGGTACTTTAGCTAGATTGTGAGCCTTCGGGACAGCTAGGGAAATCCAAAGTATAATTTTTATTTATTTTAATGTATCTTTAATCTATCTTCATTGTAAACCGCTTTGAACCTCACGGTATAGCGGTATATAAGAATCAAATCAAATCATACATCTTCTTGCGCTGTGTTCCTTTGAATGGGGGATGAATGGGGTCTGGCATCTTTCTTTTTTGTCTCAATCCCCGCAGTCCAAAACTTCTCTAATAACCATTCCCCCCCTGTGATCCTCCAGCAATCCCCTCTCTCTCTCCGCGTTCCTCTCCTCCATGGGATCCAATAAGGCAATACTCTTATGCTCTTTGGGCCACTGGCAGCGTGAGTGATGCTTTCCCTCTGCTACTGCTTCACGCCTAAGCATAGCCAGGAAGCTGTAGCAGAGGGAAAGCTTCCAGCTACAGAAGGCAGCATATTTACTACACTCGTGCTGTCAGCAGCCCGAAGAATAAAAAAGCGGTTGCAGTGATGGATCTCGCTATACCCAGATCCACCTCTCCTTTTCTCAACTTTCATCCAGCATCTCTCCCACCACCCTAGGGTCTCTCATCTCTCCCTTTCTCTTCTCAACTGCCCTCCTATCCAGTATCTCTATCTCCCTCCCTGCATATCTCCTTGGGTCCAACTTTTCTTCCTTCCTTTTCCCTCACTCCATTCCATTGTCCACCATCTCTCTCCCTCGCCTGTTTTGACCCATTATTTCTTCCCCTTCCCCTCCGGCATATGCCCCTCCCTTTGGAAACCCTCTCCCTCCCTCCGTGTACTTCTACACCAGAGCCCCCCAAAGGCAGACATGCTTCCCCATTCTCTCCACCATCATCCGGCATCCTCCTGGTCTCCCTTTAAAAACTAATTATGGCCTGTGGATTGTCGGTGCACTTTCCCTCTGTTGTGATTCGCCTCAGACCAAAACTGGACGTTAGGTCAGAGGAGGGACAGGACTGTGGCAGAGGGAAAGTGCACCAGCGATCTTTCACAGACTGTAGTTTTTAAAGTGAGACAGGGAGGCTAGTTGGGCTGCAGTAGCTTGCAGGTCCGGCAGCTCCAGATGGCTTCCCTCCCTGCTGCTGGCACAAACCTTGCAGCGCAAGCCATTGAACGCAGGCTTCCTTGACGATGCAGGCTAGCCTTCCCTCTGCAAAAAAAGAAAGTTGTATTATAAGGAGGAACCCAGCAGAAAGAAGGCTGCGCGCACAGTCCAGCACCCCTATAGAGATTGGCTCACTCTGCAAGGTGTGCCAGCAGTAGGGAGGGAAGCCGGCTAGAGCCGCCAAACCCACCAGTGAGGGGGGTGGGCTGGAGCTGCTAGATCAATGAGTGGGGGTGGGCGGGCTGGAGTCTTTAGCCACCAGACCAACAATGGTGGGATATTGGGGAGCTGTGGTAGGTGGGGTTCCCCGCAGGAACAATGCTTTTTACTGCTTGGCGGAGCAGTGAAAAAGTTTATCCCCATGCCGGCGTTGAAGATATAGATTTTACCTGTCCCTGTGTTTTTACTGTGGTCACCTGGGGTTAGCCACAGGAACGGGTCACTGTGTCATTCTCTACTGTCAAGTCCACTCTGTAAAATTCATAAAAATATGGATGGTGGGACATGTAGCTGCCATACAAATCTTAGGTGGAACTGCCAGGAACTCTGCCAATGAAAGCCACACTTCTAGTGGAATACACTCTCAAAGAGATTAGCGGCCGTTTCCTACAGCCACTGTACACAGATGAAATCACCATGTGAATCCTTCTTGGAAAAGAGGCCTCCGAAGCTGACTTTCCCAGTCAACTAGGACTGGTTAGCACAAGATGATCTGCGAGATGAAAATCGTCACCTCAAGGTAATCGAGTAGAATGCTCCTAACATCCAGCCACACCAAAACTTGTCTTTTTTCTTCAAACCTCTACTGCCAACTCCTGACTCCATCCCTTCTGTCTTGCTGTGCTGTATGCCTAGAACAACCCTGCCTGAATCAGTATACCAGGCTCTATTTATGATGGTATTCAAATCCAGGCTCAAAGCCCTTTTTTGAAGCTGCATTTAGGTTCTAACCCAACTTGTAATAGACTATATCTTCCTCATTCCCTCTGTAGCGCCTACCCTCTATCTCTTCATTCCTTTATATTTCCCTTCATGAGCAGCATATATTGATTCAATCTTTATCCTGTGTGTCTGTCATAGACTGCAAGCTCTTTTGAGAAGGTACGAGTGTTTAATATACAGTACTGCGTGCATCTGGTAGCACTATAGAAATAGTAATAGTAGGTAGCTGGACTTTCTGATTTATATGGAAGGCCCAAACCACTTTTGGCTAAAAAGAAGGTAGTATGTGCAGAGACCCCAGCCTCTGTAAATTTGAGGAATGACTCTCTGCATAAGAGCACTTGCAACTTCAAGACTTCCTGCACAGAAGATAGTCTCCAGAAAAATGGTCTTAACGGGAAGAGCCCTTAGAGATGCCTTCTGCAAAGGGTCATATGGAGCCTTACTGAGGTCCTGCAAAACAATGTTAAGGTTCCATGATGGAAAGGTTTGCCGTATACGAGGTTGCACGGAAGAGCCTTTAGAGATGCCTCCTGCAAAGGCTCATATGGAGCCTTGCTGAGGCCCTGCAAAACAATGTTAAGGTTCGCCAAATAAGAGGATGCATCCTGAGTGTACCTTTCAAGACAAAGTTGGACAAGTTGGACAAGTTCCTGCTAAACTGGAACGTATGCAGATGAGGCTGGACTCATTTAGAGCACTGGTCTTTGACCTGGGGTCAGCCACGTGAGCGCTGGGCACGATGGACCACTGGTCTGACCCAGCAGTGGCAATTTTTATGCTCTTATGCTCTTTCCTAAGACCTGTCATGTCCCCGCTTTTGTAAATGTCCTGATGTAACCCGTTCTGAGCTTCAGGGAGGACGGGCTATAAATCAAAGTAAATATTCTCAATCTATGTGTTTCCACTGCAACTGTCCCTGCTGCCTTCAAACATGTGGTGTTTAAACTGCTTCTCAAAAAACCTTTGCTGGACCCCCACCTGCCCATCCAACTGTTGCCATCTCCCTTCTATTCCTATCCATAAAGGGAGCACATCTCAAACAAATGGTAACGGAGCCCACTAGGGCCCAGGCGATCCTCGACCTGGTACTCACCAACGGGGAAAGCGTCTCAGAGGTCTCAGTAGGAGATACGCTAGTCTCCAGCAACCACAACATAGTATGGTTCAACCTTAGGAAAGGCTTCCCTAGATCAAACACGAAAACAAAGGTACTCAATTTCCGGGGCACAGACTTCGCACGCATGGGAGATTTCGTCCATCGGACGCTACAGGACTAAGCGGAGACCGATGATGTAGAAGCTAAGTGGTTAACACTGAAATCAACCATACATGAAGCAACTAGCCGCTTCATAAAATCAGTAAATAAACGACAAATAAAAATCAGTAAATAAACGACAAATAAACAATAAACCCCAATGGTTCACCACGGAGATCTCGCACCTCATTAAGGAGAAGAAAAAAGCGTTTCTCTCCTACAAGCACACGGAGAAAAGAGAGGCAAAGGTAGAATATAGGACCAGGTCTACAGCGGTCAAAATGGCAGTTAGGGAGGCAAAACTTCGAGTGGAAGAAATTCTGGCAAAAAACATTAAAAAGGGGGACAAATCCTTCTTCAGGTATATTAGTGACAGAAAAAGGAACACAGGCGGGATAGTACGCCTTAGAAGACTGGACGGAAGTTACGTGGAAGCAGATTCCGATAAAGCCGAACTACTGAATGAATACTTCTGCTCAGTCTTCACCTGTGAGGCACCGGGACACGGTCCGCAGTTGAAGGCAACACAAAGCACAGAAGACCCATTTCAGAATTTTGAGTTCACGCCAGGTGAAGTTTACAGTGAACTGGCAAGACTCAAGGTGAACAAAGCCATGGGACCAGACAATTTGCACCCAAGAGTGCTCAGAGAATTGAGCGATGTCCTGGCGAAACCGTTAGCTGAGCTATTCAATCTCTCCCTAAGTAAGGGGAAAGTTCCCCTGGACTGGAAATTAGCTAATGTCGTTCCTCTGCATAAAAAGGGTTGCAGGGCAGAGGCTGCGAATTATAGACCGGTGAGTCTCACATCAATAGTGTGCAAACTCATGGAAACACTAATTAAAAGCAAATTGGACACGATCTTGAATGAAGGGAATCTTCGGGATCCCAGTCAGCATGGATTCACCAAGGGTAGGTCCTGCCAATCCAATCTCATCAGCTTCTTTGACTGGGTAACAAGAAAGTTGGACTTGGGAGAGTCTTTGGACGTTGTGTACCTGGACTTCAGTAAAGCTTTTGACAGTGTCCCACACCGCAGGCTGCTAAGCAAGATGGAATCGGTGGGGTTAGAAGAGACACTAACTGCATGGGTCAATGATTGGCTGAGTGGCAGACTTCAGAGGGTAGTGGTTAATGGTAACCTCTCTAAAACATCGGAGGTGACCAGTGGAGTGCCGCAGGTCCTGGGTCCACTCCTTTTCAACATATTCATAGGGGATCTGACTCAAGGGCTTCAAGGTAAAATAACACTATTCGCCGATGACGCCAAACTATGTAATATAGTAAGTGAATGCAGTTTACAGAATTATATGGCGCAGGACCTGCTTACATTGGAAAGTTGGTCCTCAACCTGGCATCTAGGCTTCAATGCTAAGAAATGTAAGGTCATGCACCTCAGAAGCGGAAATCCATGCAGGACGTACTTCTTGAACGGAGAAACTTTAACTAGGACTTCAGCAGAATGAGATTTAAGAGTAATCATCAGTGCAGACATGAAAACTGCCAATCAAGTGGAGAAGGCTTCATCTAAGGCAAGGCAGATATTGGGTTGTATCAATAGAAGTTTCGTCAGCCGAAAGCCTGAAGTCATGATGCCGTTGTACAGGGCCATGGTGAGACCTCATCTGGAGTACTTTGTGCAATTCTGGAGGCCACATTACAGTAAAGATGTGCGCAGAATTGAATCGGTTCAGCGGACGGCCACCAGGATGATCTCGGGGCTCAAGGGTCTCTCGTACGAAGAGAGACTGAACAAATTGCAGCTCTACACTCTCGAGGAACGTAGGGAGAGGGGAGACATGATCGAAACATTTAAGTACCTCACGGGACGTGTCGAAGTGGAAGATGATATTTTCTTTCTCAAGGGACCCTCGGCCACAAGAGGGCACCTGCTCAAACTCAGGGGCGGAAAATTTCATGGCGACACCAGAAAGTATTTCTTCACAGAGAGAGTGGTTGATCATTGGAACAAGCTTCCAGTGCAGGTGATCGAGGCAGACAGCGTGCCAGACTTTAAGAATAAATGGGATACCCATGTGGGATCCCTACGAGGGTCAAGATAAGGAAATTGGGTCATTAGGGCATAGACAGGGGGTGGGTAAGCAGAGTGGGCAGACTTGATGGGCTGTAGCCCTTTTCTGCCGTCATCTTCTATGTTTCTATCCAAGTTATTCGTGGGTGCTGTTCTCTGTCGCTGCCTGGACTTGCTTTCAACTCAAC
The DNA here is from genome assembly GCF_902459505.1 of Geotrypetes seraphini. Classification (NCBI taxonomy): domain Eukaryota; kingdom Metazoa; phylum Chordata; class Amphibia; order Gymnophiona; family Dermophiidae; genus Geotrypetes; species Geotrypetes seraphini. The sequence goes on from NC_047094.1 coordinate 117,397,846, forward strand.
AGATTCTTGATCCTCTACAATCTGGCTTTTGTCCCCAACACTCCACAGTGACTGCCCTCACTAAAGCCTGCAGTGACTTGTTCATGGCCAGATCTAAGGGCCTTTAATTAATCCTCATCCTTCTTGACCTGTCTGCTGCCTTTGATACTGTTACTCACAGCTTAATCCTTGATACGCTGTCACTTGGATTCTGTGACTCTGTCCTCTTCTGGTTTACCTCCTACATCTCCCAACACACTTTTAGTGTATGTATTGGTGGGTCCTCTTCTGCTCCTACCCAGCTAGCGGTTGGCATACCCCCAGAGTTCTGTCTTAGGACCTGTTTTCTCTCCTCTCTTTATACCTCTTTCCTTGGTGCCCTGATATCCTCCCATGGATTCCAGTATCACCTATATGCTGATGACTCCCAGATCTACATCTCTACACCCCAAATTTCACCTAAAGGCCAAGAAAAAATCTCTGCCTGTTTGGCTGACATTACTGCCTGGATGTACTGCCGTCATCTGAAACTAAATATGTCCAAGACTGAGCTGCTCCTCCTCCTCCTTTCTTTATCTCGGTAAATAATACTGTCATTGTTCCAGTCTCCTCTGCTCGCAACCTTGGAGTCATCTTCAATTCCAACCTCTCATTTTCTAAGCACATCCAACAAGTTGCTAAGATCTATCGTTTCTATCTCTTCAATATCACCAAAATTCACCCCTTCCTCTGAGTACATTACCCTGACGCTTGTCCATGCTCTCATAACCTCACACTTAGATTACTGCAATCTACTTCTGATCTCTCGCAGCGTCACCTCTCCCACAGAAAGAAAAAGTGGACATAACCCAGAGTTGCTCCTGGCAGTTGACATAGGCTACTGCCATTGTATTGTCTGAGAAGACCGTCATCTACTTGGTCCTCTAGATTCTTCTGCAAGCGCACTAGAGCTTCAACCAGTTGATCAACCATTTCCACTGAGAGGGCATCCAATACCCCCGAAGGGGATGCCGAGTGCAGTGGGCTGGCATTTCAGCATCACAACCCAGGAAGCAATCCAGCGATTGCGGGAGAAGCCACCAATTATGCTGGCCAAAGCCTCCAGAGTCCAGGGAAGACTGGTCTGTAATACAGAATGATACGGGGACAAATTTTCCCCCATCCCCACAAAGACTCATTTTCCTATCCTCACGAGTTCTTTTCCTGACTCTGTCCCATTCTTGCAAGCTTCATCCTCATCTGCACAAGCCTCAAACACTTTAAAATCATATGTGTTCAAGGCTTGTGTGGTTAAGGCAGAGCTTACAGGAATAGGACAGGGACAGTGACAAAACTCATGGGGACGGGATGGGGAAATTGAGTTCCTGCGGGGACGGGGACAATTTTGTCCCTGTATCATTCTCTAGTCTGTAATACATCCCTGTGTGGAGCCCAGCAAGAGAGTAAGACATGCTAAAAAGGATGCATGCACTCTCACCCAAAGAACCACATCCAACATGGCAGCCATGAATCCCAGGACCTGAAGATAAGCCCACACCAAAGGAGCTGAAGTGAAGAAATACAGGAAAACAGATTTTGTCTGCATGCTCCTGGAAGACAGACACATCCCGCAGCCATGTCGAAAAGAACACCCAGGTTGTAATGCACAATCCAACCAAGGTCCTATAGCACCTGATCCATCTTGTGTTGACCCTAAGCCAAAAAGGGAGGTCTGATTAGCCAGTCATCCAAGACAGGGTGCACTTGCAGCCCCCTCTTACTGAAGGAAGCCACTACGACCAGCATGACTGGAAGTTACTTTGGAAGGAGGGACTCGGCGGCAAGAAGGTTCCTGGAGCAGCGCTACATGCAGAACACTTCTGAGAGGCTGGTAGGCCCGCTCTGTGAGAGTTGCAGGTTTGTTGTTTCTTTGCCGCCGGTGTTCAGGAGCCAGGGAGGAAGGATGTGAGGGCTGTTGGACACGTGATAGGGAAGTGGGCTGCTGGACTCACGAGTGGGGGGCTGCTGGACCGGCTGGAACTGAAGAGAATGGAGACAGTTACTGGATCTGGTCTGGGGCTTGGGGAGTGTAGGGAGGGGATAGAGGTGTTGGACCCATGGGAAGGGGGCTAGAGGGAAGGGAAAGAGGTGCAAGACCTGCAGAGAGGAAGAGAGCAAAGGAAATGGAAAGAGAAATGCTGAACCAAGAGGATGAAGGAAGAGCGAGTGAAATATTGTACATAGTGGAGACAGGGAAGAAAGAGTATGAAAAATTGGTGTAAGGGAATAAGAGAGGGGAGAAGCTGGGCACAGAGTGATATACAAAAAGGGAAGATGGTGGGCATGGATGGGAGCATAGGAACAGGGACAAAAAGGGGAATGATGCATGGGGTGGTATATGGACACAAAATGGTCATGAGACCCTGGCAAGTGAGTTAAGAGAAGACAAAAGAAAACAGAGACCAATGCCTGAGACCAACATGAGTTAAATAAAATGATGAGACAATAAAAGGTAGAAAAAATAATTTTATTTTCTATTTTGTGATTAGAATATATCAGATTTGAAATATGTATCCTGCTAGAGCTGGTGTTAGACATAACTGGAGTCTGCAAAGCACATGCTGTGCTTCTTTAGCTTCCAGCTGGCTTAGGGCTTTCTATGACCAGGGGGTAGTTGCCCTAGGTGCACTCCCCTAACACTATTCCTGCCATGTGCGACTTAAGTATTCTGTTAGCTTGATTTCTCTATGTAGCATTCTGTAGTAATTTGACTTCAGTTTTCTCGATAGTGGATATTTGGGAGAGGGGAGGTGTTTTGTTGATCCTTGCTTTGTATTATTTGTGATTTATAAAATGACACTTATATAGAATATTGTTTCTTTTTATATTTTAATAAAATAAGTTTAGTATAAAATCATAACTATTCGAGGCTTATGTGGATGGGATAAGATGGTTTGCAGGGACAGGGCGGGGACTGAGCTCGTGGGGACGGGGACACATTTTTTCCTCACACCATTCTCTACTGTAGGCACTCTTGTGCCAGAGGGTACAAACGAGACATGGCCCTCATTAAGATAAGAGCACAGTCCGGATAATCACATTGCTCTGATAGTAAAATGGTCATATCAGGGTGCCAGAGAAAGGTGGAAGACTGCAAGCATACACCACAAAGCCAGGAGGAAGAGGACGGAGCTGACTGAGTGACCAAATGCAATTCCTGTAAGGACTCAGAAATAAGATCCAGCAAAGCCGCAGACTGAAATAAGCGCAGAACTATGGGATCGTCCCCAGGTCCTAGAGCCCCTGAAGAATCTGAAGATGCAGCATACAGTCCCTGATCCTCTGTCCTTGGAAGTGCTGCACCTTGAAATGAGGAGTCAGTAAACTAGTAATCAGCATAAGGATTAGGCAGACTACGAACAGCGGCTGACTGAGACAAGGACATGCCCTCAGAAGCAACGTCACTGAGACACAGAATATGTGGAGGACTGCGCTGGGGAAGAACGCCTGCTTTGAATTATTTTTTTTTCAAACTGTCAGACTCTGAGAAGGTTTCTGGCTCCTGGGGTGCATAGTCACCTTTTGATGACTGAACCATGCGTTTTGTAGACTGCGGAGGGACCGAAGCCACACGCATGGAACTATCAGCTGGGTCGAGCCCCCCAAATACTAGCCCACTGGGCTACTCAAGCATTAAATCACCTGCTTGACCAGGAAACAGGCTAAACTTTACGCAGCTGCCACTCCTGGCTGCGCCACATGGCACAAGAATGCTCCTGAAGCACCTAATTTGCATAATCATGGCAAGAATTCACATTAGGAGAGCCTAAGGACTCAATCCCAACAAGATTTGAGGCAAAAATTACAGTTTTGGAGCAGGAAGGAGGGTATATCTTTTTTTGGTATTATTCCTGATGGTAATGATGGATGGGGAGGGAATTTTTATCTTTTGTAGATACTGATTGATTATAAGTGCTTGGTTGATTATCATTATTTGTATATAAATTGTATTGCACTTGGCATTAAAAACTAAAAAAAGAGATTGTTAAAAATCCAAGATGGCCATCGCTATGAAATTTGCAATATTTTTCACACTTAAAGTTATACAAACAGCGTTTAGAATTTTTCAAGTGAGGGCACAGGAAGACATGCAGAAACCTTGAAAACCCCACTTTTCAGACCTCCTCCAATTGAACTCACTGCCTGTGATAGCCATTACTCACTGTGACCTGTTTGTGAATCTGTGCTGCAGCCTGCCTCAGCTCTCTTACAATAGTTGGATTATAGAATCATTGCTTCATGCTGGGAATAACTCTGCAAAGCTGATCTTTGATCTGCCAGTCAGACCCCATGCCCAACTGCATCTCCACCCCTGTTGACCAACAGACGCACATCAGGACGAATAGAAATGCGAAGACGCAGCCGACACCTTGCAAGACACTGTTGAGCCTTCTAAGGGCACCTAACAGCCTGCGCTCAACCCCTTCTTAACAATAGGTAAGACAATTTCAGGGACCTGAGCTCCAAAGAAAATTAAACAGGCTAGTTAACAGGTACTCACTAGGATTGGCCTGTGTGCTCTCTCAATGCAGGAAAAGCTGAAGAAATGCTCCGAGCACAAAAATCCCCCTCCCAAAGGACTAAAAACACCAAATAAAATAATAAAATGTGAAGAGCAGAACAAACACACTCCTGCAGTCAAGTGTGCAGAAGGAAAAAAAACCTGTAGGCGGAGCTATGGAGCTCAGTGTACTACAGAAGAGGCAGAGAAAAATCTAAACTGGATTCCTTCTGCAGATGGCACGCGACCATGGGGACACTACCCAACTTGTCTAGAATGTCTAGCAGCAATAGAATTCTAACATCCATAAAGGGTGCACGTCTCAAGCAAATGGTATTGGAGCCCACCAGGGACCAGGCGATACTGGACCTAGTACTCACCAACAGAGATAGCGTTTCGGAGGTCTCAGTGGGTGATACACTGGCCTCCAGCGACCATAATATGATATGGCTAAACCTCAGGAAAGGCTTCTCTAGGTCAAGCACGGCAACGAGGGTTCTGAACTTTAGAGGCACAGACTTCAAACGCATGGGAGTTTTTGTCCATCAAGAGCTACATAAACATGCAAAAACTGACAATGTAGAGGATATGTGGTCGACTCTGAAGTCCATCCTACATGAAGCAACAACCCGCCACATAAAAACAATAAGTAAACGCAGGAGAAACAAAAGACCTCAATGGTTCACCAAGGAAATTTCAGACCTAGTTAAAAAGAAAAAAGAAGCATTTATCACCTACAAACATTTAGGAAACCAGGAGGCGAAAAACGACTATCTAGAGAGATCTAGAGCTGTCAAAAAAATAGTCAGAGAGGCCAAACTCCGAATGGAGGAAGAGCTAGCACGGAACATTAAGAAAGGGGATAAATCTTTTTTCAGCTATATTAGTGACAGGAAAAAAAACAAAGATGGGATTGAACGCCTGAAGCAATCAGACGGTAACTTTGCAGAATCAGATTCTGCCAAGGCAGAACTGCTAAACGATTACTTCTGCTCAATCTTCACATGTGAAGCACCGGGAGATGGTCCACAGATTCAGAAGGGATATAACCAGAAAGTCCCGTTTCAAGACTTCGAATTCACGCCCAGTAGCGTCTACAACGAACTATCGAGACTCAGAGAAAACAAAGCCATGGGGCCGGACAACCTACACCCCAGGGTGCTCAGGGAGTTAAGTGAAGTCCTGATGGAACCACTATCTGTGCTTTTCAATCTTTCCTTACACACAGGAAAAGTCCCCTTGGACTGGAAAACCGCCAACGTAATCCCACTCCACAAAAAAGGCTGCAAAACAGAGACAGCAAACTACAGGCCAGTGAGTCTCACGTCTATAGTGTGTAAGCTCATGGAAACTCTGATCAAACAGAATCTTGACATAATCCTGGATGAAGGAAACCTACGTGATCCCCACCAACACGGGTTCACCCAGGGTAGATCCTGCCAGTCCAATCTCATTAGCTTTTTTGACTGGGTTACTAGACAACTTGATGCCGGAGAGTCACTGGACGTGGTATATTTGGACTTCAGCAAAGCATTTGATAGCGTCCCACACCGAAGGTTATTGAACAAGCTGAAATCGACAGGATTGGGGGACACTCTAACTACATGGGTTGGAGACTGGCTAAATGGTAGACTACAGAGGGTGGTGGTGAACGGTACCCCATCAGAAGCGTCGGACGTGCTCAGTGGAGTGCCGCAGGGCTTGGTCTTGGGCCCAATTCTATTCAACTTATTCATAAGTGATATGACGCATGGTCTTAAGAGGAAAGGTATCACTGTTCGCCGACGCCGCCAAAATTTGCAACATAGTAGGCAAAAGCTTGTTACCTGATAATATGACACAGGACCTACTGCTGCTGGAACGATGGTCAACGACTTGGCAGCTGGGCTTCAATGCTAAAAAATGCAAGGTAATGCACCTGGGCAAGAGAAATCCACACAGAACTTATGCACTAAATGGTGAGACCTTAGCTGCGACCACGGCAGAGCGTGATCTAGGGGTGATCATTAGTGACGACTTGAAAGCTGCCAATCAGGTGGAGAAAGCTTCCTCCAAGGCAAGACAAATGATGGGTTGTATCCATAGAGGTTTTGTCAGCAGGAGACCTGAAGTCATCATGCCGTTATACAGATCCATGGTGCGGCCTCACTTGGAGTACTGTGTCCAATTCTGGAGACCACACTACCGTAAGGACATACTGAGGATCGAGTCGGTTCAGCGAATGGCCACCAGGATGGTCTTGGGACTCAAGGATCTGACATACGAAGAGAGACTAAAAGAATTGCGGCTGTACTCACTTGAGGATCGAAGAGAGAGGGGAGACATGATTGAAACGTTCAAGTACATCACGGGTCGCATCGAGTCGGAAGATGATATCTTCTGTCTCGTGGGATCCTCGACCACCAGAGGGCACCCGCTGAAAATCAGGGGAGGGAAGTTTCATAGCGACTCCAGAAAGTACTTCTTCACCGAAAGAGTGGTGGATCATTGGAACAGACTCCCACTGCAGGTGATTAAGGCAAGCAGCGTGACGGATTTTAAGAGAAAATGGGATGCTCACGTGGGATCTTTAGGGGAGTAAATTTAGGGGGGCGGGTACTTGGAATGGGCAGACTCGATGAGCTATGGCCCTTTTCTGCCACCATTTTCTATGTTTCTATGTCTCAAATATTGCACTGGAAAGACTTTTTAATCCAAAAATCAGGAAATCCAAGATGGCTGCTGCGGCAGCATGGAGGCATCAAAAAACAGCCCAGGAAAGCAATATAAACATTAAAAAGATCAGGAAAGAAGATTTTGGAGGTGGGGGGGGGGACCCTAAACCAAGCCCCTGAAACTCAGAAAACAATTTTCAACCCCCCGATTCTCCCATAAAATAGCTTGTACTCATTGTTCTGTGCTTTGCCTGTTTCAGCTCACACTGCAACTGAATAATGGAGAAGGCTCTTGCCTCAGACAAGCATGTATAAGCAGGGTTCTCCCTAGCATCTTTTAGCCGGGCACTCTGCCCAGCTAATTTAGGTGAGCACCCGGCTGCCTTCTTCCAATGACACGCCCCACGGGCAGGAGAGCAGAGTGAGCCTTATCGGGCATGGGCTGCAGTGAGAGCTGTTTTGGGCCGCATGCTTGAGCTTTGTGCATCCTGCTCTAGTCTAGAAGATCCAACCACAATGCTACATAGTACACATAACCATGGTATTTGAGATGAGATGTGAGCTTTGCTCCATACTTCAAGCCTCATTCCTCATAGGTAGTCAGCATACAGACCCTTTATGGGGGTCTGTATGCTGACTACCCTACACAGTATGGTGTCAGTGCTGCCTGATTCCTACTCGCCAGGCTCAGGCAGAAGCAGCTTCGCAACTAAAGTCTGCTGCACCTCCAAAGCAGTGCAGGCAAATGAGGATCCACGGAGCTCCAAGTGGTGCCCCAGAGCCACCCGTGCTGCTGCTGTGATGAGCCAGATGGGACAGTGCCGCTAGGGCTGCCACCCCCGTGCTCTGTCTGTTTGGAGGAAACCATGGGAGATTGGAGGAGCGGTGCCAGTCCAGGGCCATGACTCAGAGGACCTAGAGATGGAGGCTGAAGGCGGCCCGCCCCTGAGCTTCACTGGTTCCATTCCGCATCTGATCATCACTTGGGAGCCCAGCCGGGAAGAGATGGCAGCGGTGCACGTCTTGCCACTGAGCTACAGGAAGGGGGCGAGGAGTCGCTGTGTTCGGACAGTGGCGGCTCTCCTCTGCTTACGTTCTTCCTCAATAAGCTCTCCAGTTCCTCCTTGGCTGGGTTGTCCTCCGCTTCTTCCTTTGACAAATCAGAGGATGACTTTACGGGTAGCGATGTTGAGCTTAATGGGGGACAGCAGCTGCCCCCGATGCTGAGGAGCCCGGAGGACAACTGCGGGGTACCAATGTCTAAATGGCAGAAGTGTTTTTCACTGTGATCTCATATATATTTTTGCATTTTGGAAGATCTTTTCAGTTGAAAAGTTGGGTTTTAGTAGGCAAGTTTGCAAAATATTCTGAAAATCCTTAAACTGCTATTATTCTAAGAGGCTTTATATCAGAATTATCAACCACTTGGATCAAGTGTGGTGTTCAGGCTATTGAGACTTTGTAGAAAAAAGGTAACTATGAGGAATGAGGCTTGAAGTATGGAGCAAAGCTCACATCTCATCTCAAATACCATGGTTATGTGTACTATGTAGCATTGTGGTTGGATCTTCTAGACTAGAGCAGGATGCACAAAGCTCAAGCATGCGGCCCAAAACAGCTCTCACTGCAGCCCATGCCCGATAAGGCTCACTCTGCTCTCCTGCCCGTGGGGGTTCAGCTACTGTGCCAGCTTCTCCCACTGACACTGAGAGGAACCAGCCCCGAAGCTATCCAGTGGCTATGTTTTGCTCTCTATGCTACAACTTCCTGTTTAAGGCAGAGCGGGATGTGGCACATGGGAAAAAGTTGTAGCAAGAGCAGGACATTGGAAAAGCAGGGAGAATGGATGAAGAGATACCAGGCCCTGGGGAGGGGGAAGAGAGTGAGACAGAAAGACCTGAAACAAAGGGGAGGCAGAAGAGGGGGGGTAGATGTTGGACTTGGAGGGGGGGTGTATAGAAGGAAGAGAGAGACTGCAGAGAGGTGGAAAGATTCTGGACCAGGAAGGAAGGAGAGAGGCAAAAACCTGGAAGGAGAACAAATGTTGGACATAGGGGGGGGGGGGGGGGGGGGGTTGAAAGCAGAAGACAGAGAGAGGCCTGGACCAAAGGGGAGAGACAGGAGGCAGATGTCGGACCATGGGAGGTGCAGAAAGAAGAGATAGGGTGGGGGGGGGGTGACCATAAGGAAGAACAGAGAGATGCATGATCATAACAGAAGAGGGAGAGAGAGAGGAGGGAGAAATGTTGCCAATAGGGGTGGAGGAGAGAGGAAGACAAGTTGGACTCATGGAGGGGCAGATTGATATTGGTTGGGGAAGGGAAAGAGGTCTAGAGAGGAAGCATGCAGGAGGTAGAAAGAAAAAAAAAATGTTGGATGCAGTTAGAAGGAAGTCCAACCAGAAACTAATTAAATCACCAGACAACAAAGGTAGGAAAAATGATTATTTTCAATTTAGTAATCAAAATGTGTCAGTTTCGAAAATTTATAATCTGCTGTCTATATTTTGCACTATATTTGTGTTTTTCTATAGTTGTTACTGAAGTGACATTACATATTTTAAAGTCATCTGCCTTGACCTCTTTGAAAAATAAAATATAAATGATAATTAACATTTTCTCTGCATACAGTGTGCTTTGGTTTTCTTTTTAATTTTGTGGTTACCATTATCTTCTAAGATAATAATACCCTTAACGCACATGCGCACTTCAATTTTTGTGCCTCCGTGTGTCCGTCGCTCTGTGGTCGGCAGAGAAATGTTGCAGAGTGTGGCGCGTGTGCACATTGGGAGCTGACATCGGGGAGAGGAGGCGGCGACTGAGCTACGGAGCTAGGGGAGGGAAGGTCACAACTACTGCCGCTCCGTGATCGCACAGCCTTCTCCTCTGCCTCCACTCTCCCCTCTGGGTGAATTTCCTGGTCGAGGATGAGGATTTGTTGGAGGCTGGTGGCGCTGCCGCAGAGGAGGTGGGATGGGCTGGGGGGGGGGGGGGCGGTCAAAGGAAGGGAAATGGGGCGCAGGCAGGGAACAGGAGAGAGGGAAGGAAAGAGACAGACAAGACAGCGGCCGAGAAGAGAGAAAGAGATAGAAAGACAGACAACGGCCAAAGAGAGAGACAGTGGCCAACGAGAGAAAGAGACAGAAAGGCACATAAACAGTGGCTAAGGAGAAAGAGGCAGAAACATACACAGACAGCGGGCAAGGAGAGAGAAAGAAAGAAAGACAGACACACAGCGGCCAATGAGAGAAAGAGACAGAAAGGCACATAAATAGCGGCCAAGGAGAAAGAGAGAGAAAAAGACAGAAACATACACAGACAGCAGCCAAGGAGAGAGAGATAGAAAGACAGACACACAGACAGTGGCCAAGGATATAGAGAGACAGACAGCAGCCAATGAGAGAAAGGCACATAAACAGTGGCCAAGGAGAAAGAGGCATAAACATACACAGACAGCGGCCAAGGAGAGAGAGAGAGACAGAAAGACAGACAGCAGCCAAGGAGAGAGGGAGAGACAGAAAGACAGGCAGACAGAAGCCAAGGAGAGAGAGAGAAAGAGATAGAAAGACAGATACACACAGAGAGCAACAGAGGGAGACACACAGAAAGACAGCGGCCAAGGAGAGAGGGAGAGACAGAAAGACAGGCAGACAGCGGCCAAGGAGAGAGAGACAGAAAGAAAGACAGCGGCCAATGAGAGACAAAGAAAGACAGACATCTATTCTAGCACCCGTTAATGTAACGGGCTTAAAGACTAGTGAATTAATAAGATATTGTGTGCACATGAAAAATGGAAAAAAATTGCATTACAATTAGTACTATTATAATGGGGTGGGGTCAGGGGCGGAGCTTGGGGGTGGGGTACTTTGTTGGTATTTGTTAGACTTAGGGGGTACTTGGCTTGAAAAAGTTGAGAAACACTGGTCTAGTTGACTATGGAGTTCACTCAGTATGCACTCCGTTTACAAAGCCACAGTAGCGATTCTCCCATGGCAAACAAAAACCAGATTGTCAAGGATTCAAAGCATTAACTGTTTCAACATGAGTTTGAAGTTGGTTGAATACCACTCTCAAGTATGGTAGTTTTGAAAGAAATGGAAGGTTTGATACTGGCCAGTAGTTATTCAGAATAAGAAGATCTGCATTACTTTTTTTTCAAGAGTGGCTTAAATGCTACTGGAACACTGCCTAAGTGTCAAACCTTAAAAAAGGAAGTCATATTGAGCACTGGAAAATAAATAATTAACTAATAAAAATAATGCACATTTAATTTTCCCCACCACCAAATTTCCCTGTTCTGCCCTACGCCGGTACTTTTTCATGCCACCCAGCTGGAAAAAATTTATTGGGAGAACACTGTCTAAGGGTCCAAATGCTACAATCTTTGAGCTGCCAGTCACCTATCCAGACTGAGACCTCAGACCCCTACAGCTCCCCATGTGTCGACGGGGAGAAGGAAATGCAGCCGGCACCTATAGGGCCAAGCAGCCTGTGCTCAAGCTCCAGAATGATCAAGAGCAAGCCTCATTACTAAGGGAATGGTCCCTGAGCTCTACAGTGGTGAATGCAGGCTGGCTAAACAGGTTCCCTGTAAAAGGGTTCCCTTGTTAGTTACAGACTTCTAGTCAGAGAGTCTGTCTTCTCCCAGGGCTTCTGGGAAGCTCTTGAGCACCGAAAAGTCTCCAAATCTGGATAAAAACCTGAAAATAATAAAGTACACTCAGAGCAGAAAGATATCTTCCAACTCGCATGTAAAAGAAAAAACTAAGGAGCTACAGCACAGCTCAGTGAGGAAGGAGACAGAACTGAAAAGGGTAGATGACGTTTTCTACATAACTCATGGTTGGAGAACCCCCCCCTCCTCCAAACTGGTCAAGACTCATGCCTTTTGCACTAGAAACAGAAATTCAGATTAGATTTGATTAGGTTAATCCCATACCACCAGTAAAGGGGAGCAACTATAAGGACAGCACATCCTCCATTATTACAGCCCCTGATCACAGGCTACAATTAATTTGCTCCAGGATCCTTAGTAGTGTACTTATCTCTTGCTTCATGGTGCTACTGCTATTCCACCATTACAATAAGAGACCTGAAAGTGAAATAGTTAGGAGAAGGCAGTGATGGTAGATAAGTAGTGAATTGATCAGGGAGACTTGTGCTACCTACTAAAATCTAGCAATTTTACAAGAACCAAAGATGCCATTGTTCTTCCTATATCAACTCTTCTCTGCCTTCCAACCTTGAACACTGCAAGACAAAGACCAAGGAAGAGATCTCCAGCAGTTAACATAAGAACATAAAAATTGCCATACTGAGACAGACCAAAGGTTCATCAAGCCTAGTATCCTGTTTCCAACAGTGGCCAACCCAGGTCCCAAGTACCTTACTAGATCCCAAGTAGTAAAAAAGATTTTATGCTGCTTATCCTAGGAATAAGCAGTGGATTTCCCCAAGCCATCTCAATAATGACCTAAGGACTTCTCTTTTAGGAAATTATTCAAACATATTTTAAACCCTGCTAAGCTAACTAGTCAATGGGAGCCCATAAGCAGAGGAATGAGCAAAGGTTCATGGAGAGGACTGTCTACATCTATCTATTAGCAGCACAGCAGAAAATTCCTATAAAAATATGTGCTCATAACTACTCTAATTTTAACCAACACATCCAATTTTTAAAAATGTAATAGGTATTTAATATAAAACATTGTAAAAATTTCCCTTCTACAGCAGCTTAAGGTCAGTGCACTTCTTGCCTTCAAATACAAGGTTATTAATAAATGTGATCTATGGAGTAGCTGTACAATCAGATGTATCACTTGAAAAAAAAAAGGTTTCTGTGCAGACAATTCTGTACATATTCATATTTAATGAAGCCTGTTGACTTCCAACACTTATTTTTAATTTCTGTTAAGAGTTCTATTTCTATAACTTATGCACATGATTTACATATACAGCTTGATGTAGAAGTTATCAATGGCAGCTGCAGCTTCTTGTATTTCTGATTCCTTCTAGTCATGCTCTCTTTCCATTGCTGGACCACATCAGGATTCCATGTAGGACAGAATTAGTATAGGAAGACAGTAGGTGCAAGGAGATAAAGGCAGGTACAAGTAATATTTAAGTCCAATCCATTCTGGTATCAAAATCATGCCTTTAAGTTGTATTTGCATCATGGTGTACTAGGAGATAAAGGATTCTCTTGTGCTTCTCTGTCCTTCTCTTACCCTGGTCCCAAGAGACCCCAAAGTCCCTGTGTAGTCTGGCTTAGAAGTGAGATTCATTACTGTTATGGTGTGTGCAAAACTAACCCATTTGGAGACATTACTCCCACCTTCTCTTCCCCAAGATTCACATAATAGAGATTGAGAAGAAAATCAGAGTATATATGACAAAAAGCAACAATTTTTAAGAATAACCCCAACAATATGATCTAATTATCAGGAACTGCAGATTTAATATCTTGTGATCCCTGTTATTTTAATTTGATTTATTCCAATTATTCAGGTAACCTCTAACATTCCATAAGGCCAGATCTTTCTTTAGATTCATTAATTTATATTTATTCTTCTATAGGATGACCCTTTGTAATAATAGTGTACGTACCTAATATGTCAAAGACTGAGCTAGTGCTGGCTTTATAGCTATTTTCTCCATGGATTTAAAATTTCACCTCTCCAAAAAGTAAATCTACAAAATATACTCACACTAAGACAGACTTCCTGGCAACTTTTGAGGATACCATTATGCAGTGATTCATGCAGACCTCTTTTCTTTACTTTAATAAGAGTCCTCTTAGATTTCTAGTCTTTGTTAGTTTGAAGGCTTCTGTTGCAGGAGAGTAGCAGAGACGAATAAACACTGGGCTTTGGTTTTAGGCAGAAAGTTAGGAAATACATCTTAAGAGATAACAAATAAGACTAGAAACTGGAATGTGAGCGGTAAGAAACAGCCTTCAGCATTAGAGCCTCCTAAACTGTAGGTGAATAAGCAGAAAATGCTGCTGTCGTCACACAGGGAACAACATATACATCAGCCAGAAATAAGCAAATAGGTTCCAGGATCAATTGCAGAAGCCAGACAACAGGTAAAATAAAAGCTAAAACTGAAGAAAGCAGCACTGGAGGTTTTCAGGTGCTCTCTAATGAATGTAATTAAGATAACAAAGACTTTCGGCATCTTTTACAAAGCCGCGCGGCAACAGCCCCGAAGCTCTTTAAATCTCTATGGGCTTCGATGCTGCTAGCGCGGCTTTGTAAAAGAGGCCATTTGTGTTTTATGCATATCTGTTTTGATGATCCTGAAATCTAAACTGGTTAAGTGGTTAACTAAACTGGCTGAGTATTAGGTTAGGAAACACTACTCAAAGGCTTATAATTGAAAGTAAGGGGAAGAGAAATGGATCTAGTGAGATAATAGGCACTTTCTGCTGATCCTGGCACAGGTTGCTATTATATCCATCAGTTTTTAATCCTTTGTAGAATGGTCGTGAATCAAGCCAGACATGGTAATGGGAAGTCCAAAAGAAACAGCAATCACAAATCAACTCGGAAAGGGCAGAAAAGAAGCAGCTTCAGGTTTAAGAGTGTTCAAAGCTTAGGGAAATGGCATCACTGAAGATTAAAACCCAACAAGCCCCAGGGAAGGTCACTAAAGTGTATATAAAACACCACAGCTGTTAACACTCAGAAGACATATGAGCTTGTCCTGTCTGTCATTCTATACATGTAGCTGCCTAGACCAAAGGGTTCACTCTCTATATACAAATTCAGATTATATAAAATAAAGATTGAAATGGAGAGGATAATGAAGGAAGAAGAGAAACAGCAGCATCTGAATTAACCAATAGTGAGGCCAAAGCCACACTGGAACTTGTTCTTCTTATGGTTGAGAAAGGCCCCCATCACTAATGTCAGTGGCAATGGTGGCAACTTCTTCTCAAGCGTTGCTCCCACAACCCAGTTACTGTCCACAGAACCTAAGGACAATAGAGGGAAACAATTACTAATTAGTGATCAGGTAAACCATCAAGTAAACCAAGCATATTGATGGAGGGAGTAGGGATCAAAAATATAGAATACAAGAAGGGTACGCACACACTGTACACAATGGAGAAGGCAGAAACAAAAATCATAGATAGGGGAACATGAAGAAAATAAGATGAACAGAAAATTCATAAATAGAATAATCACAAATGATAACTATTGACATTCAGAGAGTGCAACAGACCAGCGGCACTAAGCAGGATCATGCCTGAATCTTTCTAAAGTTAATGTACAAAAATATCTTTGACAATTAAAAAATCCTTTGTAACACACAAATAACATTTATTCCTAAAAACATTTCCTAGAACTACTAATATAAGCAGTACTGTACAATAAGGCCAGCCCCAAAGAGCTTCAATGGTACCTACACAAGGTCACAAACAGTAGCAGAAGCACAAAGGGATTTTCTGAATAGCCTGATGTGTTAGAGCAGTGGGCTGAGAACCAGGGAATCCAGAGTTCAAATCCCCCTGAAACTCCATGTTATACTGAGCAAGTCACTTAACCCTCCATTATCTCTGGCAGAAACTTCAGAGACAAGGAAATACCTACCATACCTGAACGTAACTTCCCTTGAGCTACTATTTTAAAGGCATGTACTAATTCCCAAATCCCTTCAAACACCCCCACCACACATATACATGCACTCTTAGCAGAATGCAGTACCTATTTTGGAAGCACTATGGGAAGATTAGTTTTTTTTATCTTCGATAATCTTTCTGTTAGTCCCTGTAGAATTCCATACACTAGGTGTTCAATCCCAACCCACAATCCGGGAGTTGCAGAAATCCAACACTTTTCTGAGCACATGCTCTTTCCCCTTAGACTGAGAACTAGAGCCATATACAGTTGAGTCCCAAAGCCAAGCAACATACCTGAAAAAATCCATGACAAGGGGGGTTCAGGGGAAGATCCCAGGCAACATAAATAATTTCTGAACTGGTCTGCTCTGAAAAACATGAAACAAGTAATAAACAGGAACAAAGGCAACCCAGAAAAACATTGAGGAACAAAGTAGAACCCACATGAGACAGCCTTCAGTTAAGCATACTCACAGAAGTGGAAAACTTCCAACTGGCTGGAAAGTCTTCAAGCCTGCAAGGAGAATAATCGAGGCAGAAAGAAGCAGGCTATTCCAAAGAACTGAGCGTATACAGAGAGGGTGTGTCATATGGAATCCTATAGGGACTAACAGAAAGAAGATTATCAAAGGTAAAAACCTAATCTTCCATTTTGTTACGGCCCTTTTTTTTCTTCTTCAAGATGGCGTCAGCTTAGGTTGTAGGCGGTGGTGCCTCCTTTCCTCTTTTATTCTATTTTTTCTCATCTTTACTTATTTTCTATTCTTTTGCTCTGGTTGTTTTGTTTGCTACTGGATTTGATCTGTGCTGAATGACTAGAGGGCACCATTTAACATTTTTATTTCTCCTTGTTTGACCATTATTTTATTGGCCCACTGTAATAACGTTAACAGGCCTCCTTCCTGTCTTTTGGAGCTGGGACTAAGTTGTGCAGTGAAGGATCGCTGTTTCCCTTCCGATGGCTCAGTAGTGCATCGTGTATGGTGTGCTGGGATGGATGTTGGAGCTGTGCGTCAGCAGAGAGGATGGCTCTGGACTTCATGTGCAGCCGAAAGCAACCCGTTTTGGAGCCAATCTACCAGTCTGAGGCTCTGTGATGGTCATAGGGAGCTGTGTGTGGGCAGTTCCTGGTGCTATCAGCTCCTGTCTTCATCGTTGTTGGAAAGTCCTGATGGCCTGCATTGAAAAAGTTGATGACAGTCTATTTCTGCTGATTGTAGTTAGCTACCTAACCTCCCAGACCTTGACTGCCATATGTTTCTCGAATTGAGTGCAGATGAACTCGCTTGGCCTGAAGGTGTTGAAACAAACCAGCTACACTACTTGCTCAGTGATTATTTTCTTGTTTTTATTTTAATTTGTTAATTTATCTGGAAAGGTTGATTATTATAACCTGATCTAACTTTAACTACTGTTTTATTTTAATTTTTGTTATTTTTGTTTTTCCTTTGGCTTTTCTTTTTTATACTCTTAGTATGTAAGAAATTGTTCAAACAGGTGCTTTGGTTAGATTGTGATATTTTTCTAAGCACCTAATATTTGATTGCTTTATTGTTTGTGAACTGCTGTGAACTTTGAAGAGGTATTGGCGGTATACAAATAAAAATTGTATTGTATTATATTATATTATTAAACCAGCAGCTCTCGTACTTGCCAGGGCAGTGATTCACCGGCAACTTCCTCTTTCCTCAGAGGTGGCAACGGACCCAAGGCTGCCTAAGTAAATCACTGCTGCAAGGGGAGGAAGCCACTGTTGGAGGCTGAGAAGCTGCTGGATAAAGGGAGAGCTGCTACTGGACCTGGAGGGAGGTAGGAGAGATGCTGCTGGGAGGGGTGGAGGGAAAGGGATAGGAAGAGAGTTACTGTTGATAGGGGGAGGAGGGAAGGGAGAAACAGCTGGCAGGGAGATTAGAGGGGGAAAGGGTCAGGATGGAATGGAGAGATCAGATGAGGGAAAGGGGAGAGAGAGGAATGAGAAAGAGAGAGATTGATGCTGAGAAGGGGGTCAGCAGAGAAATGAGAGAGGGATAAAGATGCTAGATCTGGTGTAGGAGAGATAAAAATGAAGAAAGCAGTGAAGCTGGAATGAATGATGTAAAAAGGAGAGAGGAGGCACAGGCTGGATGGAAAGTGGAGAGGGGCATAGAAAGAAGTCAGATACATATGGAAGAGGGAGAGGGCAGACAGTGGATGGAACGGGCAGATGCTGGAAGGAAAAGAGTGAAAAGAAGATGAAAGCAGAAACCAGACAACAAAAGGTAAAAAAAAAATCATTTTATTTTGTCATTAGAATATATCAGATTTGAAATATATATCCTGCTAGAAACATAATTGGGGACTGCAAAGCCCAGACAGTGCTTCTTTAGCTTCCAGCTGGCTTAGGGCTCTCTCTGACCAGGGGGCACTCCCCTAACACTATTCCTGTCATGTGTGACTGCAGTATTCTGTTAGCATGATATTTCTGTGTAGCATTCTGTAATAATTTGGCTTGTTCAGTTTTCTTGATAGTAGAGGGGATATATGTGAAGGGGAGGGGAGACAGGGGTTTTGTTGGTCCTTGCTCTGTATATTTATATTTATAAAATGACAATTCTACAGAATATTGTTTCTTTTTATACTTTAATAAAATACGTTCAATATAAAATCATAACTGAGCTTGTGCGGATGGGATCAGATGGTTTGCAGGGACCGAGCTTACGGAGACAGGGCGGAAATGTGCTTTTTTAATTTCAGTCTTAGTAGTTTGCCGGTCCACAAAATAATTCTTTGATTTCTGCCGGTCCACGGGTGTAAAAAGGTTAAAAAACACTGATCTAATGGTTAGAGCTGCAACCTCAACACCCTGAGGTTGCAGGTTTAAGCCCAGCACTGCTTCTTGTGACCTTGGGCAAGTCACTTAACACTCCATTGCCCCAAGTACATTAGTCAGATTATTAGCCCACCAGGACAGACAGGGAGAAATACTTGATTACCTAAATATAAACAACTTAGGTTATAAGTTATATAGAGATATTAAAAATAAATAAATAATACTCTATTTGTGGAAGATAAACAATTGGCATCTAGCCTGAACAAATGTTCTTTAGACTTGATGGTTCTCATTATTGAAAAGACAAGACAGATCACAAACTATTCAATTTGAATTGGATACCAAGTTGGGTGAACTTAAGAGTCCCTTTGACCCTTGAGATTTTGATAATCAATTTCTGGATATACAGAAAAAATAGATCAGTTTAAACAGAATAGTCGGATGTTCAAAATTAAGAAATTTAAAAGGGATGAGGTGGATTATGCCAAATAATCAATTTTTTCATGGTTCAGCAATCTGATTAGACCAACACATGTTGATTTTGACTCTTCTGATCTTTCTGGCAGCAAAAATCCATGCACGTCTTACACCCTGAATGGTGAGACCCTAGCAAGGACTGTAGCAGAATGAGACTTGGGGGTGATCATTAGTGAAGACATGAAGTCTGCCAATCAAGTGGAGAAAGCTTCATCCAAAGCTAGACAAATCATGGGTTGTATCCGTAGGAGCTTCGTCAGCCGTAAACCCGAGATCATAATGCCTTTGTACAGATCCATGGTAAGACCCCGTCTGGAATATTGTGTACAATTCTGGAGACCACATTACCACAAAGATGTGCGGAGAGTTGAGTCGGTTCAGAGAATGGCCACCCGGATGGTCTCAGGACTCAAGGATCTCCCGTATGGGGAACGGCTGGATAAGTTGCATCTATATTCACTCGAGGAACGCAGAGAGAGGGGGGACTTGATCGAGACGTTCAAATATGTCACGGGCCTTATCAAGGTGGAGGAAGATATCTTTTTTTTCTTAAAAGTCCCATGGCAACAAGAGGGCATCCGTTGAAACTCAGGGGTGGGAAATTTCATGGTGACACCAGAAAATATTTCTTCACCGAAAGAGTGGTTGATCGCTGGAATAGTCTTCCACTGGAGGTAATTGGGGCCAGCAGCGTGTCAGATTTTAAGAAAAAATGGGATTGGCACGTGGGATCTTTTCAAGGAGGGAGTTAGGGGGTGGGACATTGGTATGGGCAGACTAGATGGGCCTTGGCCCTTTTCTGCCGTCAGTTTCTATGTTTCTCTTTCAAATTTAGAGAAAGATTTTTTAGACAAAGCAAACAAAGGGAACCAGAAGTCGGGGTACATTTAGAGGAAGAAACTCACAAAGATATCCCAATACGAGGTTCCAGAAAGTCAAACCCCAACAACACAGCACAGTAAAACCTTGGTTTACGAGCATAATTTGTTCCGAAAACATGCTTGTAATCCAAAACACTTGTATATATCCAAAGCAAATTTCCCCATAAGAAATAATGGAAACTCAGACGATTCATCCCACAACCCAAAAGCTTTAATACAAAATACTGTATATACTTGTATTGAAAGACCTCGTTCGCTTAGAACAATCACTACACTCCTGCAGTGTCAGAGATGATGTGATGTAAATTGTATGTACTCGTATTGCAAGACCTCGCTCGTTTAGAACAGTCACTACACTTCTGCAGTGTCAGAGAGAGAAGAACCATCGGCTCAATTGTGATGATGTAATGTGTGTATACTTGTATTACAAGACCTTGCTTATTTATCAAGTTAAAATTTAATAAAATGTTTTGCTTGTCTTGCAAAACGCTTGCATACTAAGTTAACTTGCAATGCAAGGTTTTACTGTATTTATCTAGCCACAAATTGACACCATGTGAACTTTCCATTTTGGCTCCAGACTTGACATTTGTCCCGATGCAACCCTTAATTTCTTCTGTCTGAGAGTGGATCTTGAAAGGCTTTTATGTAAACTGCATTTATAGGAATATTTTGTCCAGCATCCTATGGACAACAGTGATGACTGATTCACAATCTTGCTGCATCCCAGCTTTATCTCTTTGTTCTCATTTAACTGTATTTAAAGATCTAGAGATCTGAGAAATTTTAGGGGTCTGACACAGCAGAAAGTTTATCAGCCATACAATTTATCTAAAGATGAATGCAATACTTTGAAGTCTTTAAGATCTAATCATTTGATTAGAATCTGTAAAGCTGACAAAGGGGAAATAGTGGCTGTCCTTAATATGGATGACTATAATAAAAAGATTTTAAAACAACTAATGATCCCCACTGATTATGTTTTACAAGCTTCGGATTCAACAGCTGTATTAGCAAAGGAAATTAGAGAGATCACGTCTTTTGGTTTAGACAGTGGTTTTCTTACCAAACACAAGTTTGCATATTTGAATGCAGAGGAATCCTCAGGTTCATGTATTCTACATTATGCCCCAAATTCACAAGAGCTTGTTGGATCCCCTGGATATCTGACTGTCTCCAACAGGAGCTCTCTACTTGAACCTCTATCCAGTTTTGTGGATATTTTTCTTCATCTTATTGTCACCACAGGTTTTTGTGCAAATTAGTTGAGATTGAAGATGTTTCCAGAGTGACATTTTCAGTTACGCTTAAATAGTTGGCAAAAGCCAGTGGACAAGTGGTCTAAAGATCCAAACTTCCATACTGCTGAACAGTTTGTCAACAAAATGAAGGTGGTAAATGACACAGCTGAGTGAGGTGTTAAACTGATAACTGACTTTACCAAAGTGATCACCACAGACTCAGTGCAGCGTGAGACCTTGTTGCAAAGAGCTGAATAGCATCACAGGCTTTATCCTCTCAAGAAGACATTGAATGCTTGAGTGTTTGGAACACCATTGGTAGATGACTATACCAAAGTATATGTGTTTAGCTATTAGTGAAGCAGATATTGAAGGTTCATGTAATAAAATACTGCTAGATATTTTTGAATAAAATGTAATTTTGGTGTGGATCATTGCTGAGTGTAAAAACATAAAAGTTATAGCTACAGGAGATCTGTTCAAAAAGTTCCAGGACTGATTTTATAAAAATGTATTAAACAATCTTTCAACTTATTCCATTGGGTCCCCTTCAAAATACTCCCCTTCCCTATGTATTCACTTTTCCTAACATCATTTCCACTTCTGGAAAAAGACACTCATACATTCATGGATAAATTGTCTTTTTTCTTTAATATTTCAGGGCAATAGACAATAGAAGTCCGCCCAGTATTGGCTTAGGTTCCCAGTCCACTGCTGGAGTTGCCATTGAAGCTCAGTCCAGCCTATCCTAACCATCCTGTCACCATATACAGGATGCAGACCGTGCAGGATTGCCCAGTACTGGCCTTTGTTTTATGCCATTCATCTTCTAATTAGAGATCCTCTTTGTTTATCCCATGCAATTTTGAATTCTGTCACAGTTTTCATCTCCACCACCTCTTTTGGGAGGGAATTCCAGGCCTTTACCACCTCTGTGAAAAAAGAATTTCCTAACATTAATCCTAAGTCTGCCATCCCGCAACCTCAATTCATACCCTCTAGTCAGTGGCGTACCTAAGGGGGGGTCGGGGGCAGTCCGCCCCGGGTGCACGCCCTAAGGGGTGCATTGCAGTCCGGGCCCGGAACGTCCTGCCCTACTGTTGAGAAAGACCTGCGCCTCAGCGTGGCTACCAGTGCACCCCCTCCGATATACTTGCTTTGGAGCAGAGTCGGCAGCCACGCTGAGATGCAGGAAGGTCCCGCGATGAGTAAGTCTGCCGGCTCTGCTCTGGAAGAAGTAAGTTATGTCAGAGGGGGATGGACCCGGCAGACGTAGGGAGTTGCGATGACTGCGTCTGCCGGGTCCACCCCCTCCGATGTAACTTACTTCTTCTGGAGCAGAGCTGGCAGACGTACCCACCGCGGGACCTTACTGCATCAATGGAGCAGGACTTCAAGAGTTGTGGAGGGAGAGAAAGGGGGAAGGGTGGTACTGATGGAATTGGTGTGCAGGGAAAGGGAAGAGAGGCATAAGGGGAAAGGATACTGGAGGGAAAGAAAGGGGGTAGATGCTAATTGAAGAAGGGTGGATGGAGAGAGAAAGGGCAGGCATTGGATGGTAGTGGGGAGGGTAGAGGGGGAGCCTATGCTAGATGGAAGTGCGGAAGGGAAAGATAAGGAAGCAAATGCAGGAAGGAAATGGGAGGAGAGAAAGGGGAGCAGCGATGGAAGTGGACAGAGAGAGGAGAAGGTACTAGAAGGAAGGGGTAGAGAAGACAAAGGTAGAACAAAAATTTTCTATTTATTTATTGCTTTAGGAGACATGTGCCACTGTTTCTGTGGTGTTGCATTATATGCAGAATCCAGCGTCTTGCTGGTTCAATTTAACCTTTCTATCTTATCCCCCCTTTTATAAAATGTGGAGCGTTTTTTAGCACCAGTCGTGATGGTAGCAGCTCTGATGCTCAGAATTCTACCACCATGGCTAAAAACCACACTAGTTTTGTAAAAGGGGGAGGGGTTAGTTTGCGATTACATATTCCATACTAGGCGAAGGTGTCTTCTGTATTCAAAAAAGACATGGTTTTCTGTTAGGATTGACTGCAGGATTTATCTGTTCTAGTCTGGCTTGTTTAGTTTTACAATGGGTGTATTGATGTACTGCTCACTGCAGTATGTAAGATGCTGCCTTTTCCTAGGTATACTCTTGTGTGACCTTTGGATTGTTACTAAAAATCAGGTTTTTCATACAAATGTGTCTGTGGGGGGGGGGGGGGTTGTCAAAAAATGATGGGCCCCGGGTGCCACATATGCTAGGTACGCCACTGCCTCTAGTTTTACCATTTTCCTTTCTCTGGAAAAGATTTTTTTTACATTAATACCTTTCAAGTATTTAAACATTTCTAGGCTGCTAAGCTGTATAGAAAGAGAAGTAACCAGCAGAAGAAGGGAGGTGTTGATATCCCTGTATAGGTCATTGGTGAGGCTGTACTTGGAGTATTGTGTTCAGGTTTGGAGGCCGTATCTGGCGAAGGATATAAAAAGACTTGAAGCGGTCCAGAGGAAGGTGACAAAAATGGTAAGAGGTTTGAACCAAAAGAAGTATGAGAAGAGACTGAAGACCTAAATATGTATACTCTGGAGGAGAGGAGGGACAGAGGAGATATGATACAGACGTTTAAATACTTGAAAGGCATTAATATAGAAACAAATCTTTTCCAGAGAAGAAAAAATGGTAAAACTAAAGGGCATAATTTGAGGTTGCAGGGAGGAAGACTTAGGAGCAATGTTAGGAAATTCTTCTTCATGGAGAAGGTGGTAGATGCCTGGAATACCCTCCCGAGGGAAGTGGTGGAGAGGAAAACGGTGATGGAATTCAAAAAAGCGTGGGATAAAAATAGAGGATCTCTAATTAGAAAATGAAGGATGTAAAGAACTAAGGCTGGTATTGGACAGACCTTAACGGTCTGTGTTCCATATATGGTGATTCGGTGTAGGATGGGCTGAAGTGGGCATCAATGTGCACTCCACTAATATGGAACTGGAGGATGTTACTG
The DNA here is from genome assembly GCF_902459505.1 of Geotrypetes seraphini. Lineage (NCBI taxonomy): Eukaryota > Metazoa > Chordata > Amphibia > Gymnophiona > Dermophiidae > Geotrypetes > Geotrypetes seraphini. Next base: position 117,422,048 of record NC_047094.1, read on the forward strand.
GTCAGACTTTACGGTAGATGCCCTGCAAGCAATGGGATGGTTGGATAGGCTGGAGTGAGCTTGGATGGCAACCTCAGCATTTGGAACCTAGGACAATACCAGAATTTACAGTCTATGGCCTAGAAATATCATGGACAATACCAGAATTTACAGTCTATGGCCCAGAAATATCATGTATGAGCATAACTTATGAGCAGACTGGATGGACCGTTCAGGTCTTTATCTGCCATCATTTACTATGTTTCTATGGTTACACATGTCTCCCAGATGGGCACAGCAGATTCATTGCAGCTGGATACTCATTGTCCTAAGTGCTACCTCTTGGGGGGGCCACATGTTTTTTGCCTGTCCTCGGATACGTATCTTCTGGGGGAGGGTCTTGGATCATTTATCCACATTGTGGAAAACTCGTATTGTCTCTCCTCGTATTTTGTTTTTTTCAGTGTACGGTGGTCGCCCCTGTTCTGAAACGCTTGCGCTGTTTTTTTGTGCAAGGCACTATTGTTGGGGAAGAAACTCATCCTACTGTGCTGACAAGTGTCTCCTCCTTCTTTACAGCATTGGAGGGCGGCCATGATACAACTCCTTCAGATGGAGAAAAAGTTGATTTCTGACATGAATTCTTGGGCTGGCCAGCGCTTACAAACGGTTTGGGAACCGTTTTAGAATTCTCTTACACCTGCTGCACTTAGTTATCTGTTGAACCTGTAAGGCATCCTTTGCTAACTGTATATACTTTCTTGCTACTGCTGATGGCTTGGAAGCTCTCCTCTCATCTTCTGGGATTGGGATTGAGGTTGAGTGGGTGGTGGTGAGAAAATGATTGAACTGATTATCATTTTTGTTCTCAGACCTCTGTACCTGGATTTTTGTGGTATATGATTCTGCTTCCTTGGTTGTACCACTTTTATTCATTATTCAATAAATATATATTACAAAAAACAAACAACAAAACCCAACATTTTTATACTGCTTATTACAACTTAATAGTTAACAGAATACACATCCATAATTTCAATGACATTACATACACAGTTTCAAATGAAATACATATGACTCCCTCAGATTTCTACTCCCCAAGTGCACCACTTTGTACTTCCTTGCATTGAATTTTAGTTGCCAAACATTAGAACATTCTTCCAACTTTTACACATCTTTTTTCATGTTTTCCACTCCCCACCCCCCGAGTGTCCACTCTGTTACAAATCTTGGCATTGTGCACAAAAAAAAAAAAATAAAAAAAATCAAACCTTACCTTCTAACCCTTAGATTTAAATTACTTATCTTTCCAAACTCAAGTTCAACACGAGTTAAAAATTAAGGGACATGTTATTTTTCTGTCTAAGGATACCTGCCATCAAAGTTTTACCTGAGGCAATGGAGAGTGAAGTTACTTGCCCAAGGTCACAGGAAGTATCATTGGGAAAAAGCACAATTTGTATCCTGGCTTTCAATATGCTGCTCTAATCACTAAGTGGTTATTCCACTCTGGTTAAGAGGAAAAGACTAATGAATATGAAAAATCAATAAAAGACTGGTACTCTTCTACTATAAGTGATAGTGTGAAAAGGCTAAAGAAAGAAAAGTGTTTGTCTGCAAATTTAAAGTCGAGTTTATTGAATGCCCTTTAGATAGAATAGAAAAAAAGATAATACCATCATGACTCTGGAATGCATAAATCCAATGTCTATATCATTTAGAAGTACTAGCAATCTCTGGAATAGTTTTTACAGCTTCGTGAAACTAACAAATAGTTCCCATTAGAATTAATTATAAATGGAGTTCAGCAGTATTTTGCACCATAAAATTAGATTAGATCAGGATTATATTTTATTGTATTCCTAATTAATTTCAGGAATATTCTCCCTTTATGTGGACTAGAGGAGATCATAGGATTATGTTGTAAGGAATGTCCTTCAGTGTTTGTAAAATTTTGGTATTTCTTTTTCTCTTTTCTTATTATTATTTGTATAAAATGATAATATTTAAAATTGATATAAAAAAAACAGAAGTACTAGCAATCTCTAAATAGAAAATGAACCTGGCCAAGAGTTGGGGTGGGGTATGCTGAAGCCATAAAAAATCATCACCTAATGACCTTAAAAAAACCAAACTAGATTAGTTCATGACAGGTATATGCTTAGGCGGATGGGAAAGAGAGTGGGGGTAAATGGACAATACTCGGACTAGAAAAGCGTCACGAGTGGAGAGCCGTAGGGTTCGGTGCTTGGACCCGTGCTCTTCAACATATTTAAAACGACCTGGAAATTGGTATGACGAATGAGGTGATTAAATTTGCAGATGAAACAAAGTTATTCAGAGTAGTGAAGACGCAGGAGGATGCGAAGACCTGCAACGTGACAGACACGCTCGAGAAATGGGCTGCGATATGGCAAATGAGGTTTAACGTGGATAAGTGTAAAGTGATGCATGTCGGTAACAAAAATCTTATACACGAATACAGGATGTCCGGTGCAGTACTTGGAGAGACCCCCCAGGATAGAGTACTAGTCGACAAATCAATGAAGCCATCCGCGCAATGCATGGTGGCGGCGAAAGGGGCGAACAGAATGCTAGGAATGATTAAGAAGGGGATCACGAACAGATCGGAGAAGGTTATCATGCTGCTGTACTGGGCCATGGTTTGTTCTTACCTGCGTCCAGCATTGATCGCCGTACATGAAGGAGGACACAGTACTATTCGAAACGGTCCAAATAAGAGCGACTAAAATGGTTAAGGGGCTGGAGGAGTTGCTGTACAGTGAGAGATTAGAGAAACTGGGCCTCTTCTCCCTTGAGAAGAGGAGACTGAGAGGGGACATGATTAAAACATTCAAGATAATGAAGGGAATAAACTTAGTAGCTAAAGACAGGTTGTTCACCCTCTCTAAAGTTAAAAGGGGATAGATTCCGTACAAACATAAGGAAGTTCTTCTTCACCCACAGAGTAGTAGAAAACTGGAACGCTCTTCTGGAGGCTGTTATAGAGGAAAACACCCTCCAGGGATTCAAGACAAAGTTAGACAAGTTCCTGCTGAACCAGGTAAGGCTAGTCTCAGTTAGGGCACTGGTCTTTGACCTAAGGGCCTCTGCGTGAGCGGACTGCTGGGCACGATAGACCACTGATCTGACCCAGCAGTGGCAATTCTTATGTTCTTAATAAAAATACTAGTAGACCACTTCTCAGAGATGATGGCGGACTACCACGTCTTCTCAACAAGATAAACTCATATCATATATGACATGATGCAAAATGACATATGCACACTTGATCTTGATCTGTCTTGCCATTTTTGGGGCCCAGATCATAGAAGTCTGCACTAGTCTCATTCCTTACTACTGAAGTTTATTCCCTAATTACTGGACTTGCAGTTGAAGCCCACTCTAGCCCATTCAGGTCTCTCTAGCCATAATTGGGACACAGACTTAAAGTCTGGCCTTATTTCCCAGTTACTGGAGCTGCTGTCTAAGCACCGCTTTGTTTTGCTTCCATTCTCTTTCTATGGTCGAATCTAGGAGGTGGAGATTGTCCCCGTCTTTGACTGAATCCCCACCTCTTCCCTGTCCTTGATAGAACCCACTCAGGGAAGCAGTATGTAAATTCAAAAGTTTATGTTTCTGACCATCTTTAGTCCGCTCTCTCAGCTGTTTGTTCAGTTCTTTTTCCTTGATTCTTCATTTGCAGTGTTGGGCAGTAAGCAGACTGCACCAGAATCCTTAGTTGGTCAACTGATTACTGAATTTTCTAGTAATATTTTAATAAGAGGCAAAAGTCCATTAATAAAACCAGAAAATATCCCTTTCCCAGAACTCCAGAAAAATATTGGAACCTTTGACTATACTCTGTATGGAAGGTTTTAACATCTCTCTTTTTCCTGCCTCAGGGACAAAAATATAAATAAAAAATAAATTCCCATCCGTTGCCAACTTTGTCCTTTCCTTCACATATTCCTCAACTGAACCTGGGTCCGAATAACTCTCTACAGAATCTTCTTTAGGCCATTCTCAATTCTTCTCCACATCTGTAACTATATTCTTATAAATCAGCAGTATTAACAAGCAATGTTTGAAGTAAAGTAGTTAACATTTCCCCATGTAAGGTTATAAGAAACCACCAACTATCTCTACGTTTCCATAAATTTTACTTTGTTATCTCTAGGGTTTGGGAAAGATTTAGTAAGATTGAAAATTTCACTTGCTGTCTAATTAACAGGTAAAAATGGTGCCTTTAGAAAAAGGAAAAATGTGCAATGGGAATTGTTTTGCAATATGCTTGGAAATATGACGGTTTCTCAAATTATGCTTAGGTTCCTCATTTGGGGTAAGAAAATCAAATCTATGTTCAGCATAATGGCGAGATTTTTCCAATCTTCAAAGAAACCACCCGATATAATTTTTATCAGGGGAGCGAGAAGACACTATTTCTTCATACACCCGCTTCAGTTCAGGTCTAGTCATTATCTTAGATAAATGATTTTTAGTCTATTTGGTCATTACTGTAATCTCTTCCTGTATATCTTTCATAATATTAAAAATCTCAGTGACTAATTCTTGCAATTGATACAAATTCCTTCTTTTAAAATCCTTGTTATGTTCACTACGCATATAATCAGGAATCAGTAAAATTAGTTCTGTTATGTGAGCTATAAGATGCTATCATCCTTTTGCTTTCATACTTCAAAAATCACCTCATCACTTGGTGACAGTAACTCCTTCTTAGTGGGTGTCACTGCCCCAGAGATCAAAGCAGCACTACTACTTTACTGTACCTCTTTATGTTTTGTTTCCAGTTGCACTTTGTCAGTGTTCTGCCCCCGTGTTATGTGGGCATTTGCTCAGTTTCTTACATAGGAACTAGTTAATGTTTGTATTAGATGTGTAGGTTATGGGTGCTCTGTGGACTCGGATTCCCAGAGGGCTTTGCTTTCCACAGCGCATGGGCCCGCCTCCTTCTCCAGTCTGGGGAGAGCAGTGGCCATTTGCTGAGCACATGCCTGGATGAGAGCCTGAATGTGGTGTTCTCCCACCAGGTTTTTTCACCCTTCAATTCTAACAATTTAACACAACTTAGGGTACAGTATTTTCTAAGACTGGAGAATAGTGTCATCTCCACAAGGTGGACACTCCCAGCGTAACCCTGATATGTTGTTAGAGTAAGAAGAAAGGTGACAGGCTTGAACTGCATTGAATCACCATCTGATTATAAGTTGTTTTGCTTCATTTATTATAGAACTGTCCAATCTAGTCAGAGTCTGGCTGGTGACACCATTAGGGGTTGGCTGAACAGGAACTTCTTACAGTAGCCAATATAACTCAAAGGAGTCCTTGCTTTCAGCACTAAAATCTGAGATAGAGACTATGCAGTGAGCTGTATAGTAGGAGTTAGACACTAGACAGCACAGTCAGTCTGGGGAATAACCCTTTCTAGAACTGCATTCATAATAACAATCTCTTCCTCGTACGCAAGACAAGCTGAGGACGCTAACTTAGGTGGAAATGGAGAGAGCCCCAGGGTAGTTTTCTTTGTTTTAATCAATGACAGTTAATTGCCTCCAATCTTGGGTTTGCTGCTGTAATGCAGCATCATTGAGGGATAGGAACTGAAGCTCCCCTACCAAGGTTCTTTAACATAATACTATTAGGTCCACCCTTCTTTTCTGCCTGGCTTAACAACTCTATCAGCATGACTTTTAGAACTTCACAACCCCATGGAGTCCTTACCTGGGCTGGATTCGTTAGCGAGTCTTAAGAAACTTATGGATCCAAGTCACAGGCACCAGCTGTTTTCTTTGTTGGGCACTCTGGAGGAGCTATTGGCCCTTTACTCCTAACTTGTAAACACCAAGGAATGACAGCCAAACACACAAGTTAAGGTTAAACAATAAAGCCTTATGGAGATCTTAGTGATCTACTAACTGGCAGATTCCAAACCAAGATTCTCCGAATCACAAGCGACAGGCCATTTTATTAGTTTCATCACATCATTTCATTCATCAATCATAAGCAGTTAGTACATTTTCCAATCAGCTTTTGAGCTTTAAAATAAAATCCAATAATAACTTGCTTACTCTAGCAATATACCTTTAGTTAGTTTCAATCACGACTTATCAAATTTGATTTATTAATTAATGTTCCCCTTACATTACATGTTCACCCTATGTGAAAAACTATTTATTGACATTATTCCCAAGCTGACCACTCCCCCCCCTTCAACCTCAATTCATGTCCTCTAGTTCTACCACTTTCTTGTATTTGAAAACGGTTTGATTTCACCATCTCCATTTGTTCGGAGTAAAACCAGTGCATGATAACTGGTCTGATGGGATGATGATAATAAAAATTAAAAACAAAAAAACCCCAAAAACAACATTTCTTCTTGCATTAGTACTGCTGGTCAATAGCTCTCTCCAAGTACCAGAATTTAATGGTACTGAATATGTTGAGGAGTATAATGAAACGGAAGGACACTAAAGGGTATATTATGACAATTCATAAGCCATACCTTTAAATAGGAGATTAGCTTTAGGTAGATCTAGCTGATAGCCAAATGAGACACTGGTGTCTTGCATCCGTGTGCTGGCTTCAAATTCTACTCCAACCTGCAACTGAAAGAGAGAAAAGTGATGATCCACTGCACAGTCTACCAAGCCTACAGTAGCACATTATGAAGGCCACAAAACCTGTATTAAAGAACCAGGGACTGAGACTGTAAGAAGAGAGATAATCCACCGCATAGAAGGCACCTCACTCACTTCCCCTTTATAGTCTAATACTATTTCTAAGTAGGGCTGCTGGACAATTAAAATTTTTAATCATGATTAATCTCACAATTAAAATTTTTTAACTTGGATCGTGTGACATCATGAGCAGAAGTGAAGACTGACTTACTGGGCTCCTCAGCCTCACCACCCAAATTTTCACACGTGCTGGAGATGAAAACGGTGATGGGATTCAAAAACGCGTAGAATATCAACGGGCAAACTTTCATAATCTGAATCCTACACAGGAGATAGTTTGGATAAGCTGGAGTCAGCTTCAACAGCAACTCCAGTAGCTGGAACCTAAGGACAGTACCAAGCGGACATCCAAGATGTATGGCCTAAGCATTCACTAAGCAAACAGATTGTGTACCGATCGGTTTGCGACCCCTTTGCAACCCAATTGTTCACCGACCCGATTCACTAACCCTCCTCCCGACCCGATAAACACCCGATCTGATCAGCTGCATGCAAATGAGGGAAATGGCATGCAAATTTTGTAAGGCAGCGATTCACTAAACAATTTATACTAAACCGATTGGGCTTGCCGATCAGAAAAGAAGCAACTGCTGAAGAACAGTCGCTTCTATCTTGGTCGACTCTCCTGCATGAATCGGGCAGCACTAGTAGCCAATCCAGGTCACTAGTACTTGGTGAAAACCCAAAGAGTAGCAACATTCCATGCTACCAATCCAGGGCAAGCAGACGCTTCCCCCATGTCTTAATAACAGACAATGGACTTTTCCTCCAGGAATTTGTCCAAACCTTTCTTAAAACCAGCTACGCTATCTACTTTTAACATAACTTCTGGCCACTTCATTTTTAAGCTTAGATCTTTCCTTCCAAACAGAGACCTTGCTAGATGTCAAATACAGCACAAGGTAACTTCACACGGACTTAACTGTGCAGGAAATGAATCTCCTCATACACCCACCATATAGTGCAAAAATGTGCAAAGGTCTGTTTTTTTCTTTCGATCACTACATAGCCTAATGCCACACAAGCAGCGCTGTTACAAACATATTCTGAAGGTCAATGCTAAGGTTGACAAAGTTTCCTTCCTTGGACCAGAAGGAGATACTGACAAACCACTTGAAGAGATTCTAAAACAACTACCCAGAAATAACACCCAAAGACCCACTCAGTGTGTGAACCAGTTGAGTGAAGTGGACTAACTGGGGGTGGAAATGGGCCCAGAGTTTGCTCAGCAGAATTTCCCAGACTACCTCTTCCTCTCAACACACTGACATGCTACCACCACCACCAACACTAGGAACACCTCACCGAGTATGTCAGCAATGCTTATAAACTTTATAAAACACATTATTATATTTTCTTATAAAGCATATATTTTAACTGAACTCAGCCTTGCCATTCACAAAAATAGAAAAGTTCCCATTTCAAGCTGTCTCATGTACACTTTTCAAATCTAACATATTGTAATCACAAAACAGAAAATAAAATTATTTTTTCTATCTTTTGTTCTCTGGTCAATATTCAAATCTTGTTGGTCCCAGGCTCTTGTTGTCTTACTTGCCAGGGTCTCCTTTCTCCATGCTAACCATCCGTCTGCCATCTCTGTCCTCCCCTTCCGTTTCCCTTCCCTCTCCCGGAGATCTGGCTTCTTTCCTTTTTTTTGTCTCCATCCAGAGATTCATCTTTTCTCAACTCCCCACCACCCCAGGATCCACCATCTCTCCCTTTCTGTTCCCAACTATCCTCCTATCCAGTAGATGCCAGTAGAGGGAAGATGCCATATGGAACAGAGAAAGGGCGGACCTGGATAAAAAGGGCAGAGAGGGTGGACAAAGGATGCAAGGGGCAGAGAGAGGGTGGGCAGTAGATGGAAGGGGTAGAGAGAGAGAGGGCAGAGGCTGGGTGGAAGGGGCAAAGAGAGGACAGATGTTGCATGGAAGGGAACGAGGACAAACGCTGAATAGAAAGAAGAGAGCGAAGAGAAGATGATTAAAGCAGAAATGACAAAAGGTAGAAAAAAAAATATTTTTGTTGCTTTACGTAGAATCAAGTAGTATTGTAACTGTATTAATTAAAGTTTATAAATAGGAAACTGAAATAAGGCAGTTTTAGGGGACTAAACCCCTTTCCTCAGGTCAGGACAGGATACCATAACAGGAGGGGTGCCCAAATGGTCGAACGCGATCGACCAGTAGATCGCAAAGGCAATGTGAGTCGATTGCGTTGCCTTTGAAATCTTTTTCTTCCTGCCTCCCCGAGCCAGGCCAGGCGCATACAAGTGCCAGACTCACAAAACTTCACCTCCAACATCAATTCTGACGTCGGAGAGGTAGTTCTGGGCCAACCAATCGCTGCCTGGCTGGCCTGGAACTTCCTCTCCGACGTTAGAATTGACGTCAGAGGTGAAGCCTTGTGAGTCAGGCGCTTGTACGTGCCTGGCCTAGCTCAGGGAAGCAGTAGGGAGAAATCGGCATGGTGGCTTAGGGGGTAGGGAAAGAATCGGGGAAGTAGAGAAATCGGCGCGATGGCTTAGGGGGGCAGGGGGAGAGAGAAAGAAAGAGAGACAGAAAGAAAAGGCTGTGGCCGAGCAGCCCGTCCCGGGGAACGGACGGAAGTCGAAAAAATATATATATATTTTTTTTAAACTAATAAAACTAACTAAACAAAATAAAACAGCGATTCGTGACAAAAATACACCAACCGCGGTTGAGAGAAGGCAAAAGTGACAAAGTTGGACGCAGAGAGTCAAAGACGGACTTCTTGACTCTGCGGAAAACTAAGAACTGAGGAGAAGTGCCCTGTGCTGGGCGGGAAGGCACTCGCGCATGTGCAGTGCGGGCGACTCGAAACTTCTAATTTCTTCAAGCAAGTCTGCTTGTGAGGCATCCGCATCGGGGCTCCGTAGGATGACGTCACCAATATGTGAGAATACCTGCCTGCTTGTCCTGGGATAAAGAAAGAAATATTGGATTTACAGTCAGAAGAAGGAAGTGCAACCAGACAAAAAGGTAGGAAAAATGATTTTATTTTCAATTAAGTGATCAAAATGTGTCCGTTTTGAGAATTTATATCTGCTGTCTATATTTTGCACTATGGCCCCCTTTTACTAAACCGCAACGGCGTTTTTTAGTGCAGGGAGCCTATGAGCATAGAGAGCAGCGCAGGGCATTCAGAGCATCTCCCTGCGCTAAAAACCACTATTGTAAAAAGGGAGGGGGTATATTTGTCTATTTTTGTATAGTTGTTCCTAAGGCGACATTGCATAAAGTCATCTGCCTTGACCTCTTTGAAAACCCGCGAAATCTACTATAATAAAACCCTAAGCGCGCATGCGCACTCCTATCTGTGTGTTCCGTGATCCGTATGTCCGTGGCAGCAGGAGTGCGCATGTGCGCTTAGGGTTCTATTAGCTTGGGAGAAAAAACAGCACCACACTCGCGGAACCCCAAGGATGTTCTGAGCGAAGTTATTTTTAAGTTCAAAGTTGCGGTGGCGGCTCCTCTCATGAGCCCCACCTGTGTTGGAGAAGTCTTCCGACGCAGGCGGGGATCGTGAAACGAGCAGCCACAGCAGCTTTAAACTTAAAAATACCTCCGGCGCAGAACTAAATGGTCGGCAAAAGAACGTCGGATATTGCACGCAATCCCGGCTACTCCTCACACACACACTAGCGGGCAAAACAGCTTCCCACGCACCCAAGCAACCTCTAAGCGCGGGCCACCCTGCTCTTCAGCTCCTTCAAGCAGCGGCAGACCTATCCACAGCCAGGGAGTACTGTAAGGCCCTCTGCTGCTCTTCTGTCTGCCCTCCTCTTCTAAACAGCGGAATCAGGTAAGGGTTGTTGCAGTACAGGGGGAGCAGGGAAGAGGTGTTGCTGGGCAGGGGGGATGTAACAGGAAGGGATGCCTACTGCTGGACAGGGGGAGCAGGGAACAGGTGCTGATTGTCAGGGGGGGAGGTAACAGGAAGGGAGGCCTGCTGCTGGACAGGGGGAGCAGAGAACAGGTGCTTCTGGGCAGGAGGAAGGTAAAACGAAGAGAGAAGGGCTGCTGCTGGACAGGGGGAGCAGTGAAGGGGTGCTGCTGGATAGGGGGGAGGTAAAAGGAAGGGAGAAGTGCTGCTTCTGGACAGGGGGGAGGTAAAATGAAGGGAGAAGGGCTACTGCTGGACAGGGGGAGCAGTGAAGTGGTGGTGGTGGACACAGGGGAGGTAAAAGGAAGGGAGAAGGGCTACTGATGGACAGGGGGAGGAAGAGAGAGACAGAAAGAAAGAAAGACAGACAGCGGGAGGGAGAGAGACAGAAAGAAAGACAGATAGACAGAAAGGAGCCAAGGAGAGAAAAAAAAAAGAAAGACAAAGGCACACATCTATTCTAGCACCCGTTAATGTAACGGGCTTAAAGACTAGTATAAATGATAATTAACATTTTCTCTGCGTACAGTGTGCTTTGTGTTTTTTAAAATTTTATTGTTGGTAAATCATTTTGACTTGGTCATTTTAAAAGTAGCTCGCAAGCCCAAAAGTGTGGGCACTCCTGCTGTAGAGCCATTCTTGCATGACTGGATGAGCTATATTTATCTTTTTTTTTTAGTTGTTTAAATTCATGCAGAAATAAATGGCTAGATTGAATCTAATGACTTCATTAACGCCTTTCCCTTTTTTAAACCTCTATACCATTTGAAAGAGGGCAAATATCTAATTATTCCCTTCTAGCATTGGATGCTTCTTAAATTTGTCAAACCTTAAAAAAGGAAGTCATATTGAGCATTGGAAAATAATAATAATTAACTAATAAAAATAGTACACATTTAGGGCTCCTTTTACTAAGTTATGAAAATGGTTTTAGCGTGTGCTTAGTGCGCGCAGAATTACCACAAGTGCTAGACGCTAATGCCGCATTGAGCTGGCGTTAGTTTTTCCGCGTAGCGCAGGAGTTTGCATGTGCTAAAAATGTTAGCGCACCTTAGTAAAAGAGGGGTTAATTTCCCCACCACCAAATTTCCCCATCCCGCCCCACCCGGCTACTTTTTCATGCCACCCAGCTGGAAAAAATTTCTGGGGAGACACTGAACTTGTTGCTGTTAATCTTGAAGAATGGGGTGAGTTGGGTTGGGGGGAGAAATGAGGGAAGGATTGAGAGGTGGGAAGGGGCAGTTGTTTCCTAAAATGGGTGCAGGGCTGCAAATTTTCTGTTCTTTATGAATGTTATTGTTAATTGTATTGATGTTGGTCTATTGCTGCTTTTTGCTTTGAGGTCATCATATGAAATGTTGAAATTTAGGATTTTAAATCTTAACTGGTACAGCATTTGATCAATATTCCATCTAACACAACATCAGCAATTAGAGAGCATGCAGGCAAGGCTGGAGTTAGGGTTTCTAGTATCTTCTGCATCTATGCACCAGTTTCCCTCTTGGCCCACCACAAATTCTATAAAAATGTTGAAAATTCTGCATTTATTTGTAGTATTTTGCATAGAATTCTATCCTGAGACCTGCAATTCCTTCCTGCCTTTTCCTTTCTCTGATTCCAGTCTCCTCAGTTCTCTCTCTCACTTCAACTGCGGTTGTGTCTCCCTCTAAATCCCACCCCTCTCTCACTTGCAACCTAAATCCCCTTCTTGGCCTCCATAGTCTAGCATTTCTCTCTCCCTCTTTCCACTGGCTAAGAATCTCTTCCTCCCTTCCCATCCCCTCTACTTACAGGTCCAGCATTCATGCCCCCTCCCCGCTGCAGGTCTAGCATCCATGTCCCCTCTTTTCTCATTCTCCCCCTGAAGTCCAGCATCCATGTTCCCTCCCCATTTCCCCCTGCAGGTCTAGCATCCATGTCCCCTCTCCTTCCCCTGCAGGACTAGCATCCATGTCCCCTCCCCTTATCCCCCTGCAGGTCTAGCATCCATGTCCCCACTTCTCTCCTTCTCCCCCTGCAGGTCTAGCATCTATGCCCCCTCCCTTCTCCTTCTTCCCCTGCAAGTCTAGCATCCATGTCCTGTCCTCTCCCCCCTATTTGCAGTCCAGGATCCATGTCCCCTCCTCTCCCCTCACCTATGTGCAGTGCAGCAACCATGTCCCTTCCCCTCTCCTCCCCCGGCAGGTCCAGCACCCATGTCTCTTCCCCTCTCCCCGACCCTTTTAGTATTCAAGTTTCAAGTTTATTAATTTTAATATACCGACCATCAAACAAATATCTGGCCGGTTAACAATAAAATTTAAAAGATAGGAAGACTAAAAAATTAAAGATAAAATAAATTGGTATATTAAATATATAGTGTGAACATAAATAATATTAACAAGACAAACTTGAGAGTGAGGGTAGATGGGAGAGGAGGGGAAAAGTTACATATTTAAGAAGAAAAAGGAGATAGTGGGGTTGGGATAAAACATACAGGGTGGGGTCGCTTTATTAAAGCGGTTGGTTGCTGGAATGAAAAGGAAAGATGATGAGTCTAAGCACTAGGAAATGCGTCACAGAATAAGAAGGTTTTTAGGCCTGTCTTAAATTTATCTAAACGTTGTTCATCGCGAAGTAGTTGTGGTAGGAGGTTCCATAAGGTTGGAGCAGTTACTGCAAAATTTACTTTTCGTGTATAATAAAAATCTTTTACGGAGGGAATAAAAAGAAGTTTTTGTTCAGTTGACCTTAGGGTTCGTGGGGAGCATTGGGGTATGAGAAGTTTATCAAGGAAAGAGGGCTGGTGAGCAGTGTTCCCTCTAAGCGGGCGGGTGTTGTGAGCAAACTTTTTTCACCGTGAGCCAAAAATATCGGGCGCCAGCAAGTTATGAGCCAACTCGCCCGATTCTCCTCTCGCCGCCCTGCCATCTGCCGTACGCCTCTTCCGATTGTGCGCTGTGACGAGAAACGTGTGCGCTGCGATGTAATATTTTGTGCGCCAGCGCAGCTTAGCGGGAACACTGGTTCAAATGGTTTTATTTATTTCCCCAAATTTATTTTTGTTATACGCATTGAAAATATTTGATATTGCGTTTAAATCAAAATCTCAATAAACTTGAAACGAGTGCCCGTGAGATTGTGGGAGGGTTAAATACTCAAAACTTAGAAGTTTTTGCTACGCCAGCTTTCTGGTATCTTTACATACAGTGGCGTACCTAGCATATGTAACATCCGGGGCCCATCATTTTTTGGCACCCCCCCCCCATCTGTAAGAAAAACATGATTTTTAGTAACAAACCACACGTCACACATGAGTACCTAGGAAAAGGCAGCATCTTACATATTGCAGTGAGCAGTACATCAATACACCCATTGTAAAACTAAACAAGCCAGACCAGCACAGATCAATCCTACACCGTCAATCCTAACAGAAAACCATGTCTTTCGAACACACAGAACACAGAAAACACCTTCGCCTAGTAAGGAATATGTAATCACAAACTAACCCCTCCCTCTTTTACAAAACTGTAGTGTGGATTTTAGCTACGGAGGTAACAGCTCTGATGCTCATAAAATTCTGAGCATCAGAGCTGCTACCACCAAGGCTGGTGCTAAAAACGCTTCACAGTTTTGTAAAAGGGGGGATAAAATAAAAATACATAGACAAAGGTTAAATTGAACCAGCAAGAAGCTGGACTCTGCATACAATGCTTCACAGAAACAGTGACACATGTCTCCTAAAGCAATAAATAAATAGAAATTTTTTTCTACCTTTGTCTTCTGTGGTTTCTCCTTTCCTCATCTTCTTGTAACTCTCTTCCTTCCATTCACTGTCTGCCGTCTCTCTTCCCCTATATGGCATCTTCTCTCCTTCTATGCCCCTTCCAGAAACTGTATGCCTCCCCCTTCCATCTCTCCTTTCACCCCATTGGTCTGGCATCTCTCTCCTCGCCTTCCCTCTCCCACACCTCTCCTCATAGTCTGGTATCTCCCCTTCCCTGATTCTCTGGCATCTCTCTCCTTTCCTTTTCTTCCATCTTTCGTTCCCCCTCCATGCTCTCACATCTCCCCCTTCCTTTTCCCTTAGACTGGCATACCTTCCTCCTATGCTCCAAGCCCTGGCATCTCCTTTAATTCCCTCCCTCATCTTCCTTCTCCCTCCAGCTGGGTACCGCAACACTCTTCCCTGCAGCTCTGCACTTCCCCACAATTGCCATGCTTCGGTTCCTCTTCTTCCTTCCTTCCTCCCCCCCCCCCCCCCGCGGGACCCTGCGGCACCATCAACTCTTACTCCCTCTAATGTCGGCCCTGCAGCTCCAGACTTCCTCGCACCTTCTCCCCTCCCCCTTTGGATCGCTATTATTTTAAATGTTATAGCCGCGGAGCTGTATCCATCAGTGGAGATGTCTAACCTCGGCCTGCCCCGGAACTCTTACTGCAGCAGCCGCCCGTCTAGGCAGGAACAGGAAGTCACTGTTGCAGTAAGAGTTCCGGGGCAGGCCGAGGTTAGACATCTCCACTGATGGATACAGCTCCGCGGCTATAACATTTAAAATAATAGCGATCCAAAGGGGGAGGGGAGAAGGTGCGAGGAAGTCTGGAGCTGCAGGGCCGACATTAGAGGGAGTAAGAGTTGATGGTGCCGCAGGGTCCCGCGGGGGGGGGGGGGGGAGGAAGGAAGGAAGAAGAGGAACCGAAGCATGGCAATTGTGGGGAAGTGCAATCCCCCCAATGCGTCCCCTTACCTTACCTCCCCTTACCTTTGCGACGCGTGTGTGCGCTGTGAAGAGAAACTTTGCGCTGCGATGTAATATTTTGTGCGCGCGCGCAGGCCAGCGCACCTTAGCGGGAACACTGCTGGTGAGAGAGTTTTATTTTAAAGGAAAGTAAAATGATTTTATAGGTAATACGGTGAGTGATGGGGAGCCAATGTGCTTTTTTTAGAAGAGGAGTGACATGGTCGTATTTGCCTATTTTATAAATAAGTTTTATTGCAGTGTTTTGTATTAGTTGTAGGCGTCGAATTTATTTTTGAGGGAGACCATTGAGAAGTGAGTTGCAATAATCTAAATGGGAGATAACTAAAGAGTGTATCAGAATAGTGATTGAATCGGTCTCTAGGACAGAAATTAAGGACCGGATGATACGTAGTTTGAAAAAACAGATTTTTGCGACTGAACTTATATGATCGTGGAAAGTAAGATCCCTATCAATGATAATGCCTAATAGTTTTATTTTTGTGTCCATTTGAATTGGAGTAGATTTGATTGAAATATTATCCAATAAGGATTCTGAAGTTTTGATTGGAAGTAGGAGGCCTCGGGATTTATCTAAGTTGAGGGAAAGTTTATTTGTAAACAGCCAATCATTTATAATGTCCAGTTTGTTATTTATGTCTTTTATGTCAGATATGTTTGATGTATTGACTGGGTGAAGAAGTTGTATGTCGTCTGCGTATGCGAAGATTGTAAATCCGATAGATTGAGCTAATGTAAGAAGAGGAGAAAGAAAGATATTAAATAGTAATGGGGATAGGATCGAACCTTGAGGGACACCATAAGATTGTGTCGTAGCAGAGGAGGTGACATTGTTTGCATGAACTATACTGTAGTGTTCGTTAAAGAAGGATGTGAACCATGAAAGAGCTGCACCTGTGATACCACAGTCTTTGAGTCTGTTGATGAGAAGAGAATGATCGATGGTATCAAAGGCTGCTGCTAGGTCAAGGGAAATAAGAACGACAGATTTTTGATGGTCATGGTAATATTGAATAGTTGTAATAAGGCCTAATAGTGACAGTTCTGTTGAATGAGAAGAGCGGAATCCAGTTTGGCATGGGTGTAAAGCGTGGGTTTTTTCAATAAACTCTGTAAGTTGGGAATGGATGATTTTTTCAGTTAATTTTGAGATCATAGGTAAATTAGCGATAGGGCGGTAATTTCTAGGTAGAGAGGGATCTAAGTTGTGTTGTTTGAGTTTTGGAAAAATAAGGGCTGTTTTCCAGGCAGTAGGTACGATACAGTCGGAGAGAGATTTGGATATCATTTCTGAGATGAATGGGCCGAAGAAGGAGAAAAAATTTTTGAGAATGGAAGGGGGAATACTTTCCAAGAGATTATTGGAGTTTAAGGATTGTAAAATAAGGTGGAGATTTGTTAGAGAGGGCATTTTAAAGTTGGAGAGAGTGCTGAATGAAAGATGTGAAGAGTCATCGGGGTTTTGAGAAGAGGAGGAATCTAGGAGTAATGGTCCAAGATGTGATCTGATGTTCTTGATTTTAGTATCAAACAAAAATGATAGTTCATCTGCATGAGGCTGGGTAGAAGGAGGTAGGTTTTTTTTTCTTAGAATATTTAGAGAGTGACTGAGCTATACTAAAAAGAATGGAAGAATTACGAGTGGAAGTAATGAGTTTGGAATAATATTCTTTTTTAATTTGTTGGATGGTTTTTTTATAATGAGACCCTTTTTCCTTATACATGAGGAGATTATTGAGGCGTGTTTTGCGCCATCTATGTTCGATAGAACGCAGTTGTCTACGGAGTAGGGCAAGATTTTCGTTGTACCATGGTTGTTGTTTTTTATGGGTCTGATTTGAAGAGGGGTGTTTTTCTACTTGAGGTGCCAGAGAGTCTAATAGAGATTTGGTGGAAGTTTCCCAGAGTGAGAACTGTTCTGAAATGGGGAAAGAAGAAAAGTCTTTGAGGTTTAAATCGAAAGAAGTTTGGATAGCATTGGTCTTGCGGATGTTATAATTATTCTTTTGTTGTACTTGGCTGAATGGTACTGGGAAATCTTGGTGCCATGTAATTAGAGTGTGATCAGACCATGGTAAAGTATGAAGTTGGAAGTTTTGAAAGAGATGTTTAATTGGAGTGGGACAGAAAACCATATCTAGGGTATTTCCTGCAGAATGGGTAGGCCTAGAGATAAAGGGAGATAATGATAGGTCAGAGATTAACGTTAAGAATTCAGAGGTATTGTAATGATTGGGAGAATTAAAATGAATGTTAAGTATATTACCTCATTCCTTAAAACACCCAGAGAAAGCTTACTACACTATAATGACAAGAAAACCACAGACCGGACCCCCTTGGTAGTGACATACAATCCAGAGCTAGAAAAACTAGGAAAAATGATAAGATTTTAACAACTACTACTCTAGGAAGATAAAAGAAATATTCTCAGCTCCACCTGTGCAGGCCTTCCGTCAGCCACCTAATTTGAAACAAAAATTTGAAAAAAGCAAGTTCCCCACTCAAACCCATGAAGAAGAGAATGACACACATCCTCATGGTGTGACAAATTGCAAACTGTGTAAGCGCATCTCATGGTCACTCACATGGGAAAACATTCAGCATAAAGGGATCCTTTACATGTTCATCTTCTAATATGGTGCACATAATTCAGTGCAAAAAGTACAAAGAAGCATGTTACATCAGTGAAGCAAGTCAAATGCTAAAGACCAGAGTCAACCTACATAAGAATTGCAATACCAGTCGGACAAGACTTTGGAAAAACTGACCACTGCACCAATGATTTTATGGTGAGAATATTGAAAGGGAACGTTAAAACAATCAAGAACGTAAAACCTTTGAAATCAAAATAAGGTATTTTGACACCTACCAGATAAGTCTCAACAGAGATCTGGGCTTTCTTCCCCACTATACACTTCTCCCTCCGAATTAGCTGTGATATGGGTTTTAACAGACCCGCGAATACAGAAAAACCGCAAATAACTTTTTCATATGTTATTCGCTGCTTTCTATTAAAAACCATCATGAATATGGTGAAACCGTGAACAACATGGTGGGAGGCCTGGCCTGTTTCTGAAGCAGAGGCAAAACACAGTGAAGAAAGTGCTGGGAATCAGCGATTTTTTTCTGTAAACGCTTGGAATCAGCGATTTCTCTATGCAAGCTGAAGTAATTTGGGGGTGAGGAGCCAGCAAGCTAAAAATCGTGAATAATCGAAACCGCGATTGCTGAAACCACAAATACGTAGGGAGAAGTGTAAAGACATTTAAAACTGTTCTGCCACCTTTCTGACTCCTGTCCACCCACTCACCCCCTCTCCTCTTCCTAACCCCAAAATGTTTTCATGTTTTCCTTATATATAATGATGATATCTGTCAACATTTGCTTTTTTTAATCTGAAGAAGGGGGGTTTACCTTCGAAAGCTCATCATAAAATGCATGGAGTTAATCCAATATAAAAGGTATCACCTTATTTCCTTTGTTTATTGTTTTGTTTCTTTATCATAATAAATTAAGTTTTTCATTCTCTTTGTCTTGTTTACTTATCTGTAGAGCAGGAAAATTCTCTTGTAGTATAGAGCTGCATACATATACTGCATACATATACTGTAGCACTGCTACAGAATTGATTATTATTAGTAGTAATATATGAAATCACTTACCTGCTCATTAGCTCTGTGGTAATATGTAGCGTGAGCTCCTGCCTGCCCCATCGTCAGGGTTGCTATCCAGTTTGGGGCTGTTAGAAAAAAACAAAAACCAAAACATAGCACTCACACAAGAATAAACTTGGGGGGCAAAATGTGAATTATGTTTATGACAGTAAGTCTGTGCATAGGACTGTTTCATTTATGATACAAAGACCAGAAATGAAATAGAGAGGAATGAAAGGTTAGGTCCTTACCTTTGCTAATCTTGCTTGTAAATCCACACTTTATTCCGGGACCAGTGGGTTATTTCCATCTACCTGCCAGGACTATGTAGGAAGTCTCAAACTTCAGAGAATTAAACCCCTCCCCTTCTTACCTCATCACTGTCGCTGTAAGCGTCAGTTAGTCTTAAAGCAGCCAGGAACATCTGTAGAGGACAAGAACAAGAGAGAGAGAGGGGAACGGGGATACTTCCTGACAAATAAGTCTATTCTGCTTATATCAACAAATGCAACAATGAAAAACGAGAGAACAGGTCATTAAACATTTGAAACCTGAAAGACAAAACAGTGCTATAAGGGGTGACAGCCTGTACCGTCAGAAGGGGGCGCCTGAACTAGAGACCCCCCAAAACTAAATGTTAAATCCATTCTAATGGCACTCTTATAAAGACTGATCAGAAAACAGCCAACTTACCAGTACTTGGAAAGGCAGACAAAGCACAGTTACTTACCGTAACAGTTGTTATCCAGGGACAGCAGTTGACGTTATCAATGGAGCCCCGATGTGGACAGCCTCGCAAGCATACTTGCTTGTAGAAAACTTTAGAAGTTTCGAATCAGCCGCACCGCCATATGTGCGAGTGCCTTCCCGCCCAGCACTTGGTGAGTCTCCTCAGTTCAGATAGCTAGCAGAGAAGCCAATCAGGGGAGGTGGGTGGGTTGAGAGAATAGCTGCCTGCTGTTTCTGGATAACAACTGTTATGATAAGTAACTGTGCTTTATCCCAGGACAAGCAGGCAGCCTATTCTCACATATGGGTGACCTCCAAGCTAACCAGAATGGGATGGTGGGATCGTTGCCAACTTAGGAGAATTAATTATTGTCTGGAGAAAACATCCAGACAATAATGAGAGGTGAAAGTATGAACCGAGGACCAGGTGGCAGCTTTACAACTTTCCTCAATAAGAGCGGATCTGAGGAAAGCTACTGAAGCTGCCATTGCTCTGACTTTATGGGCTGTGACTCTACTCTGAAGATGTAGCCCAGCCTGGGCATAAGAACATAACATAAGAATTGCCGCTGCTGGGTCAGACCGGGGGTCCATCGTGCCCAGCAGTGCGCTCACGCGGTGGCCCTCTGTCAAAGACCAGCCCTAACTGCGTACGTTCCGGTTCAGCAGGAACTTGTCCAACTTTGTCTTGAATCCCTAGAGGGTGTTTCCCCCCTATAACAGCCTCCGGAAGGGTGTTCCAGTTTTCTACCAATCTCTGGGTGAAGAATTTCCTTACGTTTGTACAGAATCCACCCCCTTCAACTTTAGAGAGTGCCCTCACATTCTCCCTACCTTGGAGGGGGTGAACAACCTGTCTCTATCTACAAAGTCCCTTCATTATCTTGAATGTTTCAATCATGTTCCCCCCTCAGCCTCCACTTTACAAGGGAGAAGAGGCCCAGTTTCTCTAATCTTTCACTGTACGGCAGCTCCTCCAGCCCTTAACCATCTTAGTCGCTCTTCTCTAGACCCTTTCAAGTAGTACTGTGTCCTTCTTCATGTATGGCGACCAGTGCTGGATGCAGTACTCCAGGTGAGGGTGCACCATGGCCCGGTACAGCGGTATGATAACCTTCTCCGATCAGTTCGTGATCCCCTTCTTTATCATTCCTAGCATTCTGTTCGCCCTTTTCACCGCCGCCGTACATTGCGTGGACAGCTTCATTGACTTGCAAGCTCTTCTGAGCAGGGACTGTCTACTGTATGTTAGAATGTACAGCGCTGCGTACGCCTTTCAGCGCTATAGAAATAATAGCAGAAAGATACAAGCAGCCATCTAGTTGGAGATGGTACGCTTAGAGATTGGATGTACCAACTTGTCTGTATCGAAGGAGACAAAAAGTTGAGGAGCAGTTCTGTGTAGTTTGGTGCGTTCCAAGTAGAAGGTCAAAGCACGTTTACAGTCCAGAGTATGAAGAACTGATTCTCCAGGGTGAGAATGAGACTTTGGAAAAAACACTGGAAGAACAATGGATTGGTTGAGATGAAATTCTAAAACCACTTTAGGTAAGAATTTAGGATGAGTACGAAGGATCATCTTGTCATGATGGAACACAGTGAAAGGTGGACCATAAACTACAGCTTGTAGCTCACTGACTCTTCAAGCAGATATGAGGGCAATGAAAAACACCACTTTCCAAGTGAGATACTTCAGATGAGCCATAGACATTGGTTCAAATGGAGGCTTCATCAATTGAGCAAGAACAATATTGAGATCCTAAACCACTGGAGGCGGTTTGAGAGAAGGTTTGACATTGAAAGGTCCTTTCATGAATTTGGAAACCACCGGATGAGCAGAAAGGGGTTTCCCTTCAATGGAAAGCAGCAATTGCATTGAGATTGACTCGGATAGATGTAGACTTGAGGCCAGAGGTGGATAAGTGCAAAAGATAATCTAAAACTGAAGATAAGGAGGAATGCTGAGGCTCCTTATCAGGAGAGATGCACCATGTAGAAAATCTAGTCCATTCTTGGTGGTAGCATTGTCTAGTGCAGTGGTTCCCAACCCTGTCCTGGAGGAACACCAGGCCAATTGGGTTTTCAGGCTAGCCCTAATGAATATGCATGAAGCAAATTTGCATGCCTATCAATTCCATCATATGCAAATCTCTCTCATGCATATTCATTAGGGCTAGCCTGAAAACTCGATTGGCCTGGTGTTCCTCCAGGACAGGGTTGGGAATCACTGGTCTAGTGGTAGGATTTCTAGAAGCCTCTAAAATGTCTCTTACAGGTTGAGAAAACTTAAGAGGAGTTATGTTGAAAGGTACCAAGCTGTCAGGTGCAGAGACTGCAGGTTGGGATGAAGTAGAGATCCTTGACTCTGTGTAAGCAGAGACGGAAAACCTGGTAGAAGGTATGGCTCCCTGCTGCTGAGCTGAACTAGAAGGGAGTCCAAGGTTGTCTTGGCCAATGAGGAGCTATCAGAATCATCGTGGCATGATCGTTCTTCAACTTGACAAGAGTCTTGAGAATGAGAGGGAATGCATACAGGAAGAGATTCATCCATTCCAGTAGAAAAGCATCTGCCTCGAGGCGATGAGGAGAATATATCCTGGAGCAGAACTGAGGCAGCTTGTGGTTCTGGGGAGATGCAAAGAGATCTATCTGAGGAGTTCCCCACTGCGAAAAAATGTGATGAAGCGAGGAATTGAGTGTCCATTTGTGAGGTTGCAGAAGATGACTCAATTTCGCCCCTTGAATGTAGACAGCTTTCAGGAAAGTGTTGTGGAGAATTGCCCAGTCCGAAACCTTCAGAGTTTCTTGACAAAGGGAAAGAGATCCTGTCCCTCTCTGTTTGTTGACATAGTACATGGCGACTTGCTTGTCCGTCTGAATGAGGACTACCTGGTCATGAAGAAGATGTTGAAAAGCTTAGAGAGCATTGAAGATCGCTCTGATTTCCAACAGATTGATGCAACACTGACGATCCGTACTGGTCCAGTGGCCTTGAGTACGGAGACCATCAAGATGAGCCCCCCAAGTGTAGGTCGAGGAATCTGTTGCGAGGACCTTCTGATGAGGGGGCGTTTGAAGTACCATCATGCATCTCGCTGAGATTGAAGAGCGGGGCAACACTGCATGACAGAGTTGAAAAAGAGCATCCAGACGTTGTTAAGGAAGGAATGCTCTGAGTTGGGTAGTGTCCAGAACAGCTCCGATGAACTGTAGATTCTGAGAGGGCTCAAGTTGGGATTTGGGAAAGTTGATTTCGAATCACAAGCATTGTAGGAACCACGTAGTCCGTTGGATCGCTACAATAACCCCTGAGATGTTGATTCTTTGATGAGACAGTCATCTAGGTAGGGAAACACCTGAAGACCATGGTTCCTTAGAGCTGCTGCTACCACCACCAGGCACTTGGTGAATACTCTGGGAGATGAAGCCAGGCCAAAGGGTAGCACTCTGTATTAGTAATGCAGATTTCCCACCCGAAATCTAAGGTACTGATGGGAGATCGGATGAATGTGAATGTAAGCCTCCTTGAAATCTAGAGAACATAACCAATCATTCTGATTTAAAAGGGGGTAAAGGGTCACCAGGGACAACATGCAAAATTTTTCTTTGACTAAAAATTTGATGAGAGCCCTGAGATCCAGAATGGATCGCAGATCGCCCGTCTTCTTCGGAACAAGGAAGTAACGGGAGTAAAACCCCCTGCTCTGCTGTTCCGGAGGAACTTCTTCGATGGCACAGTGATGAAGTAGAGCTTGAGCTTCCTGAAGAAGAAGGGCGATCTGGGATGGATTGGAAGGATACTCTCTTGGAGGAAGCTCTGGTGGAACCTGAGTGAAATGAAGAGAGCATCCTTCCCTGATTATTGACAGCACCCAGAGGTCGGATGTAATGGTCTCTCATCAATGGTAAAAATGATGGAAACGACCACCTATTGGGGGAAGAGAAGACAGAGGCAGAACAATGGAAGTTATGCTCTGTTTTAAACAGTCAAAAAGGCTGTGCAGCCTTAGGCGCAGCAGAAAGCTGAGGTTTCTGTTGCTTCTGCTGCTGTTGTTCCTTGGGAGTATAACGCCTCTGAAAAATTGGAGTAGGGCATGAAGGTTTTGCAGGAGCTGGTTTTGGCTTGACAATGGAAACAAAAGATTTTTCATGTTCAGACAATTTCGTAGTGGCAGCCTCTATGGATTCATCAAAGAGGTCATTGCCCTCACAAGGAATGTTAGCCAGACGGTCCTGAAGATTAGGGTCCAAGTCAATGGTGTGAAGCCAGGCCAAAAGGCACATCGCTACAGAGAAAACAGTGGCCCTAGCAGATAGTTCAAAAGCATCATAAGATGACTGGAGATGTAATCTGAGTTGACAGAGTAGCAGTGACTTCTTGGAACTCAAAATGCCTATGTTGATCCAGGTTCTTCAGAAAGCCTAGAAGAAGATCAATGAGGAACTTGAGATAAGTGACAAAGACAAAGTTGTAGTTGAGGACTTTGGAGGACATCATAGCATTTTGATAAAGACAACGTCCAAACTTGTCCATGGTCTTACCCTCTCTTCCAGGAGAAATTGTAGCATAGACCCTGGAAGAATGGGTTCTTTTCAATGAGGACTCCACGAGGAGTGATTGGTGAGATAACTGTGAATTCTCAAACCCTTTGCAATGTAGAGTTCTATACCTCAAGCCTAACTTGCCTAGAACAGCAGGTATAGCATATGGAGTCTCCAGATATCGTTTGAAAGTTTGATATAAAAACTTATGAAGAGGAAGCTTAAGTGACTCTGCAGGAGGTTGAGGCAGATGCATGACCTCTAGATACTCCTTAGAGTATTTAGAACCAGCATCTAATTGAATTTCCAGGTCATCAGCCATCTGACGAAGGAAGGAAGAGAAGGACAGCTGATCCGCCAGGGTCCTGCCTCGAGAGGGACTCGAAGACCTTGAGGCGCCTCGGGTGGAGAATGAAGGCGATGCCACTCTGGAAAAGTGGTATTCCAAAGAATATGGAGACTTGGAGGAGGCAATGGAAGCAGCTGATTCCTCTGGGTCTGGAAGCGGTGACCTCGATCGAGGAGTTGGAGGCCTCGAAGAACTGGAAAGTCTGGAATGAGGTCTAGACGAGGAAGGCTGCTCTTTGGAAGGAGACCTGTGTCTCAATGGATGCCTCGATCGACGAGAGTGGTGTCTGGAAGCAGGTCTCGAGTAGGCTCGAGGAGACTTCACACTATGTATGGAAACAGGCAATGTTGCTGGTGAATGAATACGGCTAGAAGCTGTAGATCGAAACTCAGTGGTTTGGATCGAGGAATCTGGAAGCACTCCCAAAGACTCCTTGTATGAAGTGTGAGGATTCCTGTCGAGACACTCGCAAAGAATCTACTCCTTGCAT
This sequence comes from Geotrypetes seraphini, assembly GCF_902459505.1. NCBI lineage: Eukaryota > Metazoa > Chordata > Amphibia > Gymnophiona > Dermophiidae > Geotrypetes > Geotrypetes seraphini. The sequence goes on from NC_047094.1 coordinate 117,447,196, forward strand.
CGAGTGTGTAGATGCCAGACCAGACACTCGCAAAGACTCTGCTCCTTGCATAGAGTGTAAAGGTTCAGCTCAAGGCACAACCAGGGACTCGACCTCACGGGAGACTGCTGATTGCCCAGGCTGGATTACATGAGGTAGTGTCGAGGCAGAACCAAATTTGCTCAGTAATTGAACAAATGCTGCTCCAACATGGTCTGGAGAGAAGCCTGCAAATGTGGATCCGCGTCTGAAACCGGACCACTTGCTGAGGCTAAAGGTTTCAAGGTGACAGTTGAGATGTGCTTCGACTTGGAGGTCTTGGAGAGCTTGAGGACCACCGCCGGAACCTTCTGCTTAGGTATCTGACCTGAAGGAAGCTCAGGAGAAGATGAAGCAGGCGTACTCGAGACCAAAGACGATCCAAACAAGGATGGTCTAATAACACTCGAGGTCGGAGTCGTGGAAGCAGGAGGACCTTCGGTGGAAGGTGGGACTGAGGCAGCACTCAAGGTCGAAGGTGTCACTGAAGAGTCCATGCTAAAGACTTTTTCCACTAAAACCCGAAGACGTTTAAGGGTTTGAGGTTGAAGAGTAGCACAGCGCTCGCACGACTTAGGACTATGGTCAGGCCCAAGGCACTTGAGGCACCAGCAGTGTGGGTCCGTGAGAGAAATCGCACGCTGGCACTGCCTACACTTCTTGAAGCCCATTACTGGCTGGGACATAGGAGGGAAGATGGCTGCTGCGAAGTCTAAGCCCGCAGACTGCGACTGAGCGGCCTGCCCTGCCAGTTAGTCAATGAAGAAAAATAAAGTCTTCTTTTTTTTTAAATTGAAAGAAAATAAGTAACACAGTGATTCGCGACTAAAGAACACAAACCGCGGTGAGAGAAGGCACAAAGCGAACGAAGTTAGAAACATAGAAACATAGAAGATGACGGCAGAAAAGGGCTACAGCCCATCAAGTCTGCCCACTCTGCTTACCCACCCCCTGTCTATGCCCTAATGACCCAATTTCCTTATTTTGACCCTCGTAGGGATCCCACATGGGTATCCCATTTATTCTTAAAGTCTGGAACGCTGTCTGCCTCGATCACCTGCACTGGAAGCTTGTTCCAATGATCAACCACTCTCTCTGTGAAGAAATACTTTCTGGTGTTGCCATGAAATTTTCCACCCCTGAGTTTGAGCGGGTGCCCTCTTGTGGCCGAGGGTCCCTTGAGAAAGAAAATATCATCTTCCACTTCGACACGTCCCGTGAGGTATTTAAATGTTTCGATCATGTCTCCCCTCTCCCTACGTTCCTCGAGAGTGTAGAGCTGCAATTTGTTCAGTCTCTCTTCGCACGAGAGACCCTTGAGCCCCGAGATCATCCTGGTGGCCTTCCGCTTCTTGGCTCAGTGGGAAACTGAGGAGACTCGCCCTGTGCTGGGCGGGAATGCACTCACGCATGCGCAGTGCGGCTGACTCGAAACTTCTAAAGTTTTCTACAAGCAAGTATGCTTGCGGGGCTGTCCGCATCGGGGCTCCATGGATGACGTCACCCATATTTGAGAATAGGCTGCCTGCTTGTCCTGGGATAATTAGCAAAGCAACAAGGTATAGGGCGGATTATCGGAATAAAGTGTGGATGTACAAGAAAAAAGATTAGCGAAGGTAAGAACCTAATCTTTCATTTTTGTACAAGCCCACTTTTTTCTGGGACCAGTGGGATGTAACAGAGTAGTTCCAGAAAATCAGGGTGGGACTGAATGAGCCTGCTGCCAAAATAGAGGCACCAAAAGCAGCATCCTGCTTGGCTGCCTCATTGATCCTGTAAAACTTGGTGAACTTATGCAAGGAGGCCTAGTGAGCGCCCCTGCAAATCTCATACAGAGAAACAGCCGATGACTCTGCCTAAGAGGATGAAACACCTCTGGTAGAATGAGCCTGAACCGAGAAGGGGGGCTTCTTTGCAGCTGCCACGTAAGCAATGGAAATGGCCATACAGATCCATCTGGAAATGCAGTATTCTGCATTCTTCGTAATCTAAGTACATTTGCATGGTGTCAGGCAATATGAACTGAATTGCACTAATCAAAGTATCAATGACCGAACAAGTAATCTAAATGTTATAAGTTTGAAATATGATTTGATGGTCTGCAGCTTCCACAAGATAAAGAAACATTTTTTCACCAGCGCCAAGGTAAATGCTTTCATTGTTAGAGTTCTATCTAAATGTATTCCCAGGATTTTAATTTCAGATTCGATAGGGTAAGTAATCCTACCCAATGTTAACTCTATCTAACACCTTTTTAGAAGGGGATGCAAAGAAAAATTTAGTTTTATTTGAGTTTAACTTCAACTGATAATCTCTCATCCAGTTCATAATAGACATGATCTCTTGGATTATGGTTAAGGATGCAGTGAAATCCTTTAAAATAGGTACCCTAATCAAACTATCATCTACGTAACTAAAGATCTTCACATTCAGAGAATCAAATTTCTCACTCAATGATGCCATATAGATATTAAAAAGTATTGGAGAGAGGGAAGAACCCTGTGGACCACCACATGGGTTCCTCTAGATTCCAGAGAGAGTACCATTGAAAAATACTTAATAAGTACGAAGTTTAAGAAAGTCCTGAAACCATCGTAAAACCTTGTCCGATATACCCATGGCATCAAGACAATCAAGTAAGATGTCATAATTAACCATGTCAAACGTACTGCTCATCTCAAACTGCAGTAACAATGCTCCCATTCCTCTACTAAAGAGTAAATACAAATGATTCACAAGTGAAATTATTAGTGTTTCTGTACTATATGTAGAGCGAAAGCCTGAATGAGAGAAATATAAACAAGGAAAACGATCCAAATAATCAACAAGTTGTTGGCAGATAATGCCCTCCAATTAACTTTGTAAATAAAGGTATAGAAGCAACAGGTCTATAGTTATTAACCTCAATAATTGAATTTTTAACCAATGGTGTAATTATTATATGGGCTTTTTCTTTTTGGAAATTCTCCCTTCCTCAATACATCTGTTAACCAATTATAGAGGTCTCTCTGAAAAGTTACACTTGGGGTCATCATAATATTTGAACAGGAATCTAATCGGCAAGAGGATTTTGAATATTTTGCATATAGTTTTTTTAATTGGTTCCAATCTGATGCTTCAAACAAGTGCCAACTCAAGTTTACCAAACAGGAATCTATGGGTATTTTTTCAGAAATCAGCTCAATATCTGATGTAATAGAACAGGACTGACGAAGAGTCCTTATTTTCCTTTCGAATTAGGTAGAAATTTCAAGAGATGATGGAACCTTATCTTGGGAAGCAGCTGTTAACTCCGAAACATCACAAATATTTGATACTATCCTAAAGAGTTCTTTTGTATCTGTCTTAGTGGAGCCTATTTTTGCTGAATAGAATTGTTTACGTTTGCCTTTTAACATCTTATTGTACTCCCTTACTTCCCTACGCCAAATTAATTGCTCTTCATTTGCCTTGGATTTTAGTCACTTTCGTTCATAACACCTTAAAGTTATTTTTTTGTGTTTGAAATTCTAGCACGAACCATAATTGTGTTTCTTTTTCCATTTATTTATGGCATGTCTTGGTGCTATAGCATCTAGAATCGTCGCACTTGATTTATCCCAGTACTCCAAAAATTCTGCTCATAATGGTTCCAAAATTCAATTGGGCTAACAAATCCTCTAGCTAATGTTTTAATTTTAGGATTAGATTCTTTAGGTATTAATGAAAGGAGCCAACCTAAGTTAAAGTAGTGGACAAAATGATCTGACCAAATCAAAAGTAGCCACAAACTATTTGTAATATTGATTCTTGGCATTGAAATATTTTTGGAATAAAAGCTAATTAAGTCCAATTGGTGTCCTTTCTGATGTGTTGCTATCTAACAAATTATTTTCCATCGATTATAATGTTCTTTAATATGGAAGCTATAACCAATGATGCTTTATTATTTAAGGCTTTATATACTAACTAAAGAACCTTAAATTGAATCTGCCACAAAACAAGGAACCAATGAAAATTATATTAAAAAAATAAGTGCAATATGGTCATAATTAGAATCCCCCAATACTAATCCTGCTGCTGCAGCAGCAAACATCTGTATATTGAGCTGCATCTTTCTCCTCTGCCACCATGCTTCTGGCTGCTGATTTGATCTGTATGGATGAACGGATTTTTGTAGAGTTCACTGCATCTTTCTCCTTTGCCACCATGTTTCTGACTGCTGATTTGATCTGTATGGTTGAATGGATTCTTGTACAGTTCAAATCATCAATCAGGCTCAGAACAGCAGAGAAGGACATAGCTTGATGTTCAAACCATTTACTTCCACTGTTATCTCCTCTTGCCAAACAACTGCTGTATGGGGTTGGAGGAAGAGAGGTGTTACAGGACAGCCATTATTTCTATTACATTTGCTTCCTGCTCCCCTTTGCACAATTCTGTGCGAACTCTACTGCAAATTTGAGTAATCACAGAAGACTAAGTACCTGTGTATCTGCCAGCTAACGACATGACTGATCCTTCCTCTCCTGGGCGACGATGGTAAACCAACTCCCCTCCAAGAGCCAAGCTGGGTGTAATACTCTGCAGATAGTGTGTCACCAAGATACCTGGAAATACAAAAAAAGGACTGTAAAAGTTGGACTGTAGCCATAGAAGAAAGATTAAATGAATTCTTCACTTCAGTATTCACCAAGGAAAATGTAGGGAAGATACCAGTACCAGAAATGTTATTCAATGCTGATGAGCCAGAGAAACTGAAATAAATTACTAACACTGGAAGATGTATTGAGTCAATTTCACAAACTGAACAGTAGCAAATCGCCTAGACCAGATGGTATGCATTCAAGAGTGCTGAGAGAATTGAAAAATGAACTTGCAGAGCTATTGTTAGTAACTTGTAATTTATCTTTAAAATCTAGCATGGTACCGGAGGGTGGCCAACATAACACCAATTTTTAAAAAGGGTTCTAGAGGAGATCCAGGAAATTATAGACTGGTGAGTCTGATGTCGGTGCCGGACAAAATAGTAGACCCTATTATAAAGAACAAAATGACAGAATTTATACATAAGCATGGATTAATGAGAGAAAGCCAGCATAGATTTAGTAAAGGGAAATCTTGCCTAACCAATCTACTGTATTTCTTTGAAGGAATGAATGCACGTGTGGATAAAGGTGAGACGGTTTATCGTGTATTTGGATTTTCAAAAAGCATTTGACAAACTACTTCATGAAAGACTTCTGAGGAATTAAAGTCATGTGATAGGACAGCCCTGCACAACATATAGCCCCTGGCCACATGCGGCCCAGCTCTCACTCCGCTCTCCTGTTCTTCTCTCCTAGTCTCACCTTTAAAAGCGCCGCCGCCGCTTTCAAGGACCAACAAGCTAATTACGGCAGCCTGCAGAGCGAACCTAGCAGGCTGCCGTCAGTCTCTGCACATGTTCTCTCTGCTGTGGTCCTGCCCCTGACATCAGAGGAGGGGGACGGGACCATGGCAGAGGGAATGTGCTTTGGAGGCCAATGACAGCCTGCTAGGTTCGCTCTACAGGCTGCCATAATTAGCTTAGTGGCAGACCATGGAAGACGACCTCTCTCGCTGGGTGTGGGAAGAAGCAGGGGTAAGGCCCCCACCCATCGCGAGGGCCCCGGCAGAATGCTGGATCTGGAGGGAGAGACAGAAAAGGACCTTGAGAAGGGGCGGGAAAATAGACTTGAAAACAGGGAAAGACAGGGCAGATGCTGGACTAGAGGAGGTAGAGAGGGGAAACACTCTGAATCGAAGAGACAGAGATGCCAGGCCCTGGGAAGGGGGAAGACAAAGAGAATGAGAGAGACAGAAAGACCTGGATCAAAGGTGGGAGGACTCAAAATGTTAGCAGAAGGAAGATAGAGGGAGAAACCTGAAACAAAGGGGAGGCAGAAGAGAGGGGGCAGATTTTGGACTTGGGGGTGTATAGAGAGGAGACTGCAGAGAGCTGGAAAGATTCTGGACCAGGGAGGTAGTGAGGAAGGAAGGAGAAAGAGAGAAGCAGAGAAAGACCTGGAAGAAAGGAGAACAAATGCTGGGAAGCTGCCATCGCTCTGACCTTATGGGCTGTGATTTTTCTGTCAAGTGGCAATCCAGCTTGGGCATAGCAGAATGAGATGTAAGCCGCCATCCAGTTAGAGATGGTGTGCTTGGAAACAGGGCATCCCAACTTCTTCGGATCAAAGGAGAAGAAAAGTTGAGGAACAGTTCTGTGAGGCTTGGTGCGTTCTAGGTAGAAGGCTAAAGCATGCTTAGTCCAGAGTATGCAGGGCAGATTCTATAGGGTGAGAATGTGGCTTCGGAAAGAACACTGGAAGCACAATGGATTGGTTGAGATGAAATTCTGAGACAACTTTAGGAAGGAATTTTGGGTGCGTGCGGAGAACCAACTTGTCATGATGAAATACTGTAAAAGGTGGGTCTGAAACCAAGGCTTGTAGCTCACTGACTCTTCGAGCAGAAGTGAGGCCAATGAGAAACACCACTTTCCAAGTGAGATACTTCAGGTGAGCCTTGTGAAGAGGCTCAAATGGAAGCTTCATAAGTTGTAAAAGAACAACACTTAGGTCCCAAACCACTGGAGGCGGTTTGAGGGGAGGATTGACATGGAACAGTCCTTGAATCTGGAAACCACAGGATGAGCAGATAGAGGTTGATGGAAAGCAGCGATTGCACTGAGATGGACTCGTATCGAGGAAGACTTGAGGCCAGAATGAGACAGATGCAAAAGATAGTCCAAAACTGAAGACAAGGAGGAGTGTTGAGGCTCCTGGCGCTGAGAGACACACCAAACAGAGAATCTAGTCCATTTCTTGTGGTAGCATTGTCTAGTAGCGGGCTTCCGTGAAGCTTCTAGGACGTCCCTCACTTGTTGGGAAAACTGTAGAGGGGTCACGTTGAGAGGAACCAAGCTGTCAGGTGTAGAGACTGCAGGCTGGGGTGAAGCAGAGATCCCTGCTGCTGAGTTGGAGTAGAAGGGAGTACCAAGGTTGTCTGGGCCACCGAGGGGCAATCAGGATCATGGTGGCATGGTCTGACTTCAGCTTGACCAGAGTCTTTTGAATGAGAGGAAATGGAGGAAATGCATATAGAAAGCGATTCGTCCAGTCCAGGAGGAATGCATCTGCCTTGAGGCGCTGAGGGGTGTAGATCCTGGAGCAGAAGTGAGGCAGTTTGGAGTTGTGGGATGCTGCAAAGAGGTCTATCTGAGGTGTACCCCACAGGGAGAAGATGTGATGAAGGGGCGTGGAGTTGAGTCCATTCATGAGGTTGCAGGAGACAGCTCAAGTTGTCTGCTAAGGCATTGTCCACCCCCTTAATGTAGACCGCTCTGAAGAAGGTGTTGTTGCGAGTCGCCCAATCCCACACCTTCAGAGCTTCCTGGCAGAGGGAGGCCGATCCCGTGCCTCCCTGCTTGTTCACATACTACATGGCGACCTGGTTGTCTGTGCGAATGAGGACAACCTGGTTGCGAAGGAGGTGTTGAAAGGTCTGGAGAGCGTTGAAGATCATCCTGAGTTCCAGGAGATTGATGTGGCACTGGCGGTCTGTGCTGGTCCAGTAACCCTGGGTGTGGAGGCCATCCAGATGAGCCCCTCAGGCGTAAGTTGACGAGTCGGTCGTGAGGACTTTCTGATGGCGGGGTTTTGGAACAACAAACCTTTGGAGAGATTGGAGGATAGCATCCACCAGTGAAGAGACTGTTGCAGAGCAGGAGTGACCTGGATATATTGAGTCAGAGGGTCGGACGTCTGGGACCACTGAGACGCCAAGGTCCACTGAGGAGTCCTGAGGTGAAGTCTGGCAAACGGAATCACGTGTACTGTAGAGGCCATGTGGCCTAGCAGGACCATCATCTGTCTCGCTGGGATGGACGGGCGAGAGGACACTGAGTGGCAGAGATGAAGCAGAGCCTCCATGCGTGGGGGAGGGAGGAATGCTCGGAGTTTCGTAGTATCCAGAATCGCCCCGATGAAGGGGAGAGTCTGGGAAGGCTGTAGATGGGATTTTGGAAAGTTTATCTCGAAACCCAGATGTTGTAGTAACCAAATTGTCTCTGAGTCGCGAGGGTGACTCCTTGAGACGTGGAATCCTTGATGATCCAGTCGTCCAGGTATGGGAACACCTGGAGGCTGTGGTTCCTGAGTGCAGCGGCTACCACTTGGCGAAGACTCTGGGGGATGAGGCTAAGCCGAAGGGGAGCACTCAGTATTGCAGATGAAGATTTCCCACCCGGAATCTGAGAAATTGGCGTGAGGCCGGATGAATGGGGATGTGAGCGTAGGCCTCCTTCAGATCCAGAGAGCATAGCCAATCGTTCTGCTCGATGAGGGGGTACAGGGATGCCAGGGTCAACATACTAAACTTTTCTTTGACCAGAAATTTGTTGAGCACCCTGAGGTCCAAGATGGGTCGCAGATCGCCCGTCTTCTTCGGAATAAGGAAGTACCGGGATTAAAACCCCTTGTTCTGTTGGTCCCGAGAGACCGGCTCGACAGCCCCAAGCTCCAGCAAAGCCTGGGCTTCCTGAAGAAGAAGGGCGGTCTGTGTCAAGTTGGAAAGATTCTCTCTTGGAGGATGTTCCGGAGGAACCTGGTGAAATTGAAGGGAGTATCCCTCCTTGACAATGGAGAGGACCCAGAGGTCGGTGGTAATAGACGTCCATCGATGGAAAAAATGATGGATGCGACCTCCGATAGGTGGAATCACTGAAAACGGCAGAGCGACAGAGGTTATGCTCTCTTTGAGACAGTCAAAAGGGCTGAGGAGCCTTAGGGGCAGCAGATGGTTGAGGCTTTTGCTGATGTTTCCATGGGTGCTGCCTCTTCACAGGCTGTCGGATGGGGGGAGCCTGTTTCGGGGGGTAACGCCGCTGGTAGATCAACAGTGGGCGTGATTGACGAGGAGGAGCAGACCTGGGTTTCGGACGCAGGATGGACTGGAACAGTGGTCTCAAACTCGCGGCCCGGGGGCCACATGCGGCCCGCCAGGTACTATTTTGAGGCCCTCGGTTTATTTATCATAATCACAAAAGTAAAATAAAATAGTTTCTTGATCATACGTCTCTTTAGCTATAAATTATAATATTATTAAGACTTAGGCAAAAGTAAAGATTTATAAACTATAAAGAGTTTTACCTCATGCCTCATGCAAAATTGTCATTTCTTTAATAAGATATTAACTATTTTTTTTTCTGCGGCCCTCCAAGTACCTACAAGTCCAAAATGTGGCCCTGCAAAGGGTTTGAGTTTGAGACCACTGGACTGGAAGGACTTCTCATGGTCCGAGAGCTTCTTGGTTACCGCCTCGATGGACTCAAAGAGGTCGGAGCCGGCGCATGGAACATTGGCAAGCCTGTCCTGGAGGTTGGGGTCCATGTCGATGGGCCGCAGCCACGCCAGCTGGCGCATGACCACCGAACATGCTACGGCCCGAGCCGCCAGCTCGAAGGCATCGTAGGAGGATTGCATAAGCTGTACCCGAAGTTGGGATAATGAGGCCAGCACCTCCTGGTACTCGAACTGAGCTCTAGGATCCACGTAGGGCATAAACTTCTGGAATACGGACAAAAGAAACTCAAAATATGTTGTGAAGTGGAAGTTGTAATTCAGAACTCTCAAGGCCATCATGGAGTTCTGGTAAACTCTCCTGCAGAACCGGTCAATGGTCTTTCCCTCTCTACCAGGTGAGACGGAGGCGTAGACCTGGGAGGGATGGGACCGCTTCAATGAGGACTCCACCAAAAGGGATTGGTGGGAAAGCTGCGAGCCGTCGAACTCCTTACGGTGGATAGTGTGGTATTTGGTGTCTAATTTACTTGGCACTGCGGGGATCGAATAAGGTGTCTCGAGGCACCGTGCGAAGGTTTGGTCTAGCAGCTTGTGTAAGGGAAGCTTGAGGGACTCCGCAGGTGGTTGAGGGAGGCACATAGTCTCGAGGTATTCTTTCGAGAATTTGGACCCCGTATCCAGGGGGATGTCCATGTCATTGGCCATCTGTCGAAAGAACGAGGAGAAGGACAGTTGGTCGGCTGTTGAAGGGCCCCGGGGCGGGCTCGATGAGGTCGAGGCCTCCGGATCCATGGGGGACAAGGATCGAGAAGGTGAGAGAGATCCCATCGTGTCCTCAAGCTCTGGCATCGGTGGGGGAGTAGTAGTCGGTGGCAAATACTCCAGGAATGCTTGCTTCCAATGAGGCGAGGCCTGCCTGGATGAGTGCCTCGAGGAGTGCCTCATTCGGTGATGCGGACTGTGTCGAGAGGTCGGCCTCGATGGGCGAGGCGAGTAGGTCTTCGCTGGGGCCCCCAGGTAGTGGATGGGGCTGGAAGCGGTCGATCGAGACAGGGATGGGTGCTGTAGAGGCTCGAACCCCGTCGGGGTGATCAGCTCCAATGGAGGCATTTGCAAAGACTACTCCTTGCATCGAGTGAATTGGCTCCAATGGAGGCACTCGCAAAGACTCTGCTCCTTGCATCGAGTGTATCGGTTCCAATGGAGGCATGGGCAAAGACTCTGCTCCTTGCGATGCATGCGTTGTTGCCAGACCAGACACTCGCAGAGACTCTGCTCCCTGTTGAGAGTGTGTTCCCTGCTGCAGCACTGGAGGGGGCTCGACCCCGCGGGAGGCCTCCACGTGCCCAGGCTGGATTTGGGAAAGAAACTGAGGCCCCATCGTGGTAAAGAGCTCGATGAATTGCTTCTGTAACATGGTCTGGAACGAGGCCAGCAAGAATGGATCCGCATCTGAAATGGGACCACCTGCGCGGGCCTCGCGTTCCCTCGGAGCAGTGTGTGAGTGCTTGGACTTGGCCTTGGGCACTTTTAACACTACTGGGGGAATGGGCTGCTGGGCTACCTGACCTGAGGAGGTTGAGGAAGGCATTGCAGCGGGCGCCGGAGTCTGTGCCGGGACAAACGAGGCGGGCTTGATGAGACTCGGCACCACAGAGGTGGTAGGCTGTGGAGTTGCGGATGATGTCGAAGGCAAAGGTCCCTTCGTGGTCGATGGCTCCGTCGAGGACTCCATGAACAGCGATTTCCACAAGACGCAACAGTGCTTGAAAGCACGTGCAGTGAGTGTGGAGCAATGCCGGCATGATTTCGGGAGATGTTCAGGCCTGAAACACCGAACACAGCGTCGATGAGGGTCTGTTAGCGAAATCGTGTACTGGCACTCGGCACACTTTTTAAAACCGGTGATAGGCCGAAAAAGCTCTGCCGCCAGATCGAAGCCGCGGGGCTGCGGCCACGTAGCCTGCCCAGTCGAACGGAACGATGAAAATTTTTTTTTTTTTTTTAAATAAAACACGACGAAAGTCAGCGATTAGGATCAAATAAAACCAAAACCGCGGACTTAGAAGGCACAAGTGAAGAAAACTTCGCGCAGAGAGTCGAAGACGGACTTCTCGGCTCCGCGGAAAAGTAAGAACTGAGGAGACGCGCCCTGGTCTGGGCAGGAAGGCACTCATGCATGCGTGGTGCGGGCGACTCGAAACTTCGAGTTTTTCTTCAAAGAAGCGTCCGCATCGGGGCTCCGTTGGATCACGTCACCCATTAGTGAGAATACCTGCCTGCTTGTCCTGGGATAATGTGGTAGTAATTCAAGTAATATTTGTGGTGGCATACAAGTTTTAGGGATATTCCGTTTGGTGTATTAGTTGGTGCCTTTAGGATCCATCTGTCAGGGATGCAGGCACGGGTTGTTAGGGAGCTTGGTTTGTAAGGTTTTCATGATTTTCCTGAAGTTCCATAGCCTGTCTAATGATCAAATGGATGGGGGATGATGTGCCATAATCTGGGTAAGTAATGAGAATAAGAGTGTTTTCTGGCTGTCTCATGAGCTGATAGCTGCAGTGATCAACTCTGGGTTCCACATAACAACACCTGCTGATCTACAAAGACTCGTGGACAGCATGCTAAGATGAAGTCATCAGAGTACTGGACTTAGCTTGGACAGCTTATGAGCACGGCATAGTGGGTTCAAGAAACTGGAACAAGTGCTGGAAAAGAACTCCATTTGTGACAGGAAAGATATAGTATAGCAGGAACTTGTAAATAAGGGTTAAGGAGGGAAGAAAGGAAGGGAACAGTCTGTAGACTGTTATAGGGGGAAACACCCTCCAGGGATTCAAGACAAAGTTAGACAAGTTCCTGCTGAACCAGAACTTACACAGGTAAAGGTAGACTCAGTTAGGGCACTGGTCTTTGACCTAAGGGCCGCTGCGTGAGCGGACTGCTGGATACAATGGACCACTGGTCTGACCCAGCAGCAGCAATTCTTATGGTGAGGGATGATCTCCCTCGGCTGAACCTATGCTGACTATCTAATTAAATCTTGTTTGTCTATGTGTTCCACAATTTTATTTTTTATTATTGTTTCCACCATTTTGCCTGGTACTGAAGTCAGGCTTATCGGTCTGCGTGTGTGTGTGGGGGGGGAGGGGGGGTTTCATGCTGTCATCCCTCCTGTAGTTATATAGTCACAGTTTGGGCACCTTTTTAGCACTTATTCGTTGTTAAAACGGGTCTACGCCACAGATGTCCAAATTCTGGACATATTCTTAAGTGTTCAATTATGGCAGAGAAACATCCAAGTTATAAGCCTGAACTCTAACACGCCACTAACATGCCCCCTTGAGATTTAGATGCACTGCAGACAAGCACCATAGAAATAGAAAATAGATTTCAAAAATAGCAAATTGGAAGGGTTTGGAGAGAAAAACTATTCATCTGCTCCTTTATGCCACTTTTTAGATGTTTTTCTTTTTTGAAAATGAGCCTCATAATGTTGTGTAAGAATGATATACAGTACTCCTCCAAAATTCGAGGGGGTTCCGTTCCAGGAACCCTCGCGAATATCAAAAAACCCTGAATACGTTTTTTTGCCTGGGCAGGCAGGAGAGGGCAACTGGAGAGGCAAGAAGGGGCAGCTGGAGCGCCGGTGAATGAAAGAAATCACTCACGGTATGCTCTGACCGTCTCTTCCTGCACTAAAGTCAGGCTTCACCAATCAGGAGCTGTTTTGACACGTAGCTCCTGATTGATGAAGCCCGACTAAAGCACAGGAAATCCCGGTCGGAGAATACTGCGAATGACCGGGGGAACACTGTATGGCTTTTCTTTGGCAGTGGCTGTAATTTTCGAATGTTATTGTATTTTATGTTGTATTGCTTTATTATGAATGCAATCGTGTAACCCAGGACCTTGTAACTGTCAGGAGGAGAGGCTAAACAATGGAATAAATAAATAGTAATCTTGAAAGGTGTGAAGACTTTTATAAAGACACTTCCTAATTGTGGCCTTCAACTGCACTGGCCTTGGAAAATGTAGATATTTAAAAATGCACATCCAAGATGGGGGGAGGGGGAGGGTGTTCTATGGTTTGAATATTAAATAAGGTATAGTAGAATGAGGTTTATGATAGGCTGTATTAAATTTAAAGAATATAATTAAATAGGGGGGATGGGGATAAATTCTGATATGAAATTTAATAGAATATTAAATGTTGTATTGAAGTTTGGAATGATGTAAATGATGTTACACTCAGTGTTCCCTCTAAGCGGGCGGGTGTTGTGAGCAAACTTTTTTCACCGTGAGCCAAAAATATCGGGCGCCAGCAAGTTATGAGCCAACTCGCCCGATTCTCCTCTCGCCGCCCTGCCATCTGCCGTACGCCTCTTTCCGATCGTGCGCTGTGACGAGAAACGTGTGCGCTGCGATGTAATATTTTGTGCGCCAGCGCACGCCAGCGCAGCTTAGCGGGAACACTGGTTCAAATGGTTTTATTTATTTCCCCAAATTTATTTTTGTTATATGCATTGAAAATATTTGATATTGCGTTTAAATCAAAATCTCAATAAACTTGAAACGAGTGCCCGTGAGATTGTGGGAGGGTTAAATACTCAAAACTTAGAAGTTTTTGCTACGCCAGCTTTCTGGTATCTTTACATACAGTGGCGTACCTAGCATATGTAACATCCGGGGCCCATCATTTTTTGGCACCCCCCCCCATCTGTAAGAAAAACATGATTTTTAGTAACAAACCACACGTCACACATGAGTACCTAGGAAAAGGCAGCATCTTACATATTGCAGTGAGCAGTACATCAATACACCCATTGTAAAACTAAACAAGCCAGACCAGCACAGATCAATCCTACACCGTCAATCCTAACAGAAAACCATGTCTTTCGAACACACAGAACACAGAAAACACCTTCGCCTAGTAAGGAATATGTAATCACAAACTAACCCCTCCCTCTTTTACAAAACTGTAGTGTGGATTTTAGCTACGGAGGTAACAGCTCTGATGCTCATAAAATTCTGAGCATCAGAGCTGCTACCGCTAAAAACGCTTCACAGTTTTGTAAAAGGGGGGGATAAAATAAAAATACATAGACAAAGGTTAAATTGAACCAGCAAGAAGCTGGACTCTGCATACAATGCTTCACAGAAACAGTGACACATGTCTCCTAAAGCAATAAATAAATAGAAATTTTTTTCTACCTTTGTCTTCTGTGGTTTCTCCTTTCCTCATCTTCTTGTAACTCTCTTCCTTCCATTCACTGTCTGCCGTCTCTCTTCCCCTATATGGCATCTTCTCTCCTTCTATGCCCCTTCCAGAAACTGTATGCCTCCCCCTTCCATCTCTCCTTTCACCCCATTGGTCTGGCATCTCTCTCCTCGCCTTCCCTCTCCCACACCTCTCCTCATAGTCTGGTATCTCCCCTTCCCTGATTCTCTGGCATCTCTCTCCTTTCCTTTTCTTCCATCTTTCGTTCCCCCTCCATGCTCTCACATCTCCCCCTTCCTTTTCCCTTAGACTGGCATACCTTCCTCCTATGCTCCAAGCCCTGGCATCTCCTTTAATTCCCTCCCTCATCTTCCTTCTCCCTCCAGCTGGGTACCGCAACACTCTTCCCTGCAGCTCTGCACTTCCCCACAATTGCCATGCTTCGGTTCCTCTTCTTCCTTCCTTCCTCCCCCCCCCCCCCCCGCGGGACCCTGCGGCACCATCAACTCTTACTCCCTCTAATGTCGGCCCTGCAGCTCCAGACTTCCTCGCACCTTCTCCCCTCCCCCTTTGGATCGCTATTATTTTAAATGTTATAGCCGCGGAGCTGTATCCATCAGTGGAGATGTCTAACCTCGGCCTGCCCCGGAACTCTTACTGCAGCAGCCGCCCGTCTAGGCAGGAACAGGAAGTCACTGTTGCAGTAAGAGTTCCGGGGCAGGCCGAGGTTAGACATCTCCACTGATGGATACATCTCCGCGGCTATAACATTTAAAATAATAGCGATCCAAAGGGGGAGGGGAGAAGGTGCGAGGAAGTCTGGAGCTGCAGGGCCGACATTAGAGGGAGTAAGAGTTGATGGTGCCGCAGGGTCCCGCGGGGGGGGGGGGGGGGAAGGAAGGAAGGAAGAAGAGGAACCGAAGCATGGCAATTGTGGGGAAGTGCAATCCCCCCAATGCGTCCCCTTACCTTACCTCCCCTTACCTTTGCGACGCGTGTGTGCGCTGTGAAGAGAAACTTTGCGCTGCGATGTAATATTTTGTGCGCGCGCGCAGGCCAACGCACCTTAGCGGGAACACTGGTTACACTTATTGTAAGTTTTTTAAAATGAATAAAGAATTGGGGGGGGGGGGAAGAAAAGAAAATGTAGGTATCTTTAATAGTGCATTTCTATTCTACCTGATCCTGTGAGGATATCCGGGTTTCCTAATGTAATGGCTCCAGTGAAATCATCCCCTCGATATTCTGCGTCAACCTGCCAGTTCACAAATTTAGACTGTTGTGTCTACAAAGAGAAAAACAGTTTCTAAGACAATGGCAGAAAATAATAGTCAATGGGATTGAAACTAGAAAGAAGTGAAACAATGGAATAGTGATCAGATTATTACTGAAATAGCCAACATGTTAGAACCAAAGTATAGGAACATAAGTGTCAAGGGTCAAATGAAGGCTGAACCCATCATATTGACTGACAGTAACCAAACTAAGAACTGGAAGCACAAAGCTACGGGCAATCCAGCAAAGAAAGCTGGGTAGGAAGCAATTTTCTTTTGCCAGGCTATGCTCAGCACAATAGCATGGAAATCATATGCATGCTAATAGTGCACAGTAGCCCGGTAAAAGAGGAGAGGAACTGTGCCTCACGCCTGCTCAGAAGAGCAGAGTGGTAGGCACAGTTTCTTCTCCCATTCCTCCTGGCCCAGGCTCGTTCTTTCTCCTGCCACCACGGCTGTTCCCACATGGCTCATCTGATTACGGCTCTAGAGCTGCAATCAGCTGAGCTGGCAGGGCAAGAACAGGGCTGCTGGCTCAGCAGCAGCAGCTTTTTTTTAACCTACTGTTGTGCATGTGTCCCCTGCCTACGTTAGGTGCAGAACATATACTCAAAACACACGCACAAGAGGAACCGACAGCTCCAGACTTGCTGTAATGCAGGGGTGTCAAACTCAATCATATAAGAGGCCGAAATCTAAAACATAGGCTAAGTCGCGGGCCAAATTTATACTTAGGAATCCTTTTATTAAGGTACTAGCTTTATAGCCCGTTACATTAACAGGTGCTAGAATATGTGTGTGTGTGTGTGTGTGTGTGTGTGTGTGTGTGTCTGTCTTTATTTTTTTCTCTCTCTGTCTCCTTAGCCACTTTCTGTATTTCTGTCTTTCTTTGTTTTGGCTGTCCACCACCACCCCTTGCGTGATCCCCCTGTCCATTCTCTCTTCCTTTTACCTCCCCTGTGTCCACCACCACCCCTTCACTGCTCCCCTTATCCAGCAGCAGCCCTTCTCCCTTTGTTTTACCTCCCCCCTGTCCATCAGCACCTCTTCCTGCTCCCCCTGTCCAGCAGTAGGCCTCCCTTCTTTTACCCCCCATCCATCAGCACCTCTTCCTGCTCCCCCTTTCCAGCAGTAGGCCTCCCTTCTTTTACCCCCCCATCCATCAGCACCTCTTCCTGCTCCCCCTGTCCAGAAGTAGGCCTCCCTTCCTTCCCCCCCCCCCGTCCATCAGCACCTCTTCCTGCTCCCCCCTGTCCAGCAGTAGGCCTCCCTTCTTTTCCCCCCATCCATCAGCACCTCTTCCTGCTCCCCCTTTCCAGCAGTAGGCCTCCCTTCCTTTTTTCCCTATCCATCAGCACCTTTTCCTGCTCCCCCTGTCCAGCAGTAGGCCTCCCTTCCTTCCCCCGTCCATCAGCACCTCTTCCTGCTCCTCCTGTCCAGCAGTAGGCCTCCCTTCCTTTTTTTCCCCCCCTATCCATCAGCACTTCTTCCTGCTCCCCCTGTGCAGCAGTAGGCCTCCCTTCCTTCCCCCCCTGTCCATCAGCACCTCTTCCTGCTTCCCCTGTGCAGCAGTAGGCCTCCCTTCCTTTTTTCCCCCCCTGTCCATCAGCACCTCTTCCTGCTTCCCCTGTGCAGCAGTAGGCCTCCCTTCCTTTTTTTCCCCCCCTATCCATCAGCACTTCTTCCTGCTCCCCCTGTCCAGCAATAGGCCTCCCTTCCTTCCCCCCCCCCGAGCAGAATCTCCCCTCTGTCTATCCCCCAACAGTCCAGCATCTCCCTTCTCGCTATCTCCCATCAATCCATCATCTCACCTCTGTCTCCTCAGCCACTGCCATTCACCATGTGGTCGATCCGCTGCCGATAGGCGGAGTCCATCTCTGGCGCGTCGCTCGCGCACAGCAGCGGGAGCAGCGCCACCAGCAGCAGCGCCGCCATCGGGAGCCCTTATCGAGAGGGCGTGACAGGCTGCTGAGACAGCAGAGACGGAGCGGCTGAGCTGAATTGGCGTCCCCCCCCTCCCCGGTGCCAGCGCCGCTCTTCCTCTCAGGGTGCCGGGCCGGAAAAAGCGGAGACTGTTGTGTGGTGACGTATAAGCGCGCATGCGCACTCTTGTGGCCACATCACGACGGATCAGGGAACATGACTTTAGAGTGCACATGCACTCTTACCATTTTATTATTATAGATGCTAACCGATTTAGCGCACGCTAAATGTGCACCTTAATAAAAGGAACCCTTAGTCTTAATAGTATAGGGTCACAACCTCTCCAACCTCACGCCAGCTCTGTGATGTTAATAAAATAAATAAAAAAAGACTTTTCCTCTCTTTTAGGACCAAGTTCACGCCTACTGTCTAACACCAGCTCTGGCAGGATACACATTTCAAATCTGACATATTGTAATCACAAAACAGAAAATAAAATTATTTTTTCTACCTTTTGTTGTCTGGTCATTATTCAAATCATGTTGTGGTCCCAGGCTCTGGTTGTCTTCTTTTTTTTTTTTTTTTTTTTATAATTTTTATTTCTATTATTCAACAAAATTTTACAAGAATACATCTTGTTACATTAAATACAGGAAAAAAAGAAAAAACAATACAGAAGTATTACATATTCATACTTATAAAAATAATTTTTCCTTTCTTAGACCACCATAATAGGGAGATGGTCAATCGGAACTTTTTGAGAGAAATTTAACGAGGAACTTAATTAAACGATTAGGCTTTATGTTCTAAACACCAGCTATTAATTTCTGTTTTCCCTCAGTCCTTGATGATTTTCTTTACATCCAAGAATTCCTTCAGATGATTAGGAGAAAAAAATGTGTATTTAACTCCCAAATACCTAACTAAGCATTTACAGGGGTATGCTAACAAGAAAGTTGCTCCCAATTTTATAGTATCTTGACGCATAGAAAGAAATTCTTTCCTCCGTTCTTGTGTAGTCTTTGCGACATCAGGATATATCCAAACTTTTTGCTCCCCAAATAATTTCTGTGAATTTTTAAAGAATAGTTTCATAATCATGTTCACGTCTTGCTCGAAAACAAATGATACTAAGAGCGTAGCTCTAACTGTATCAGTAGTAACTGTTTGTTCAAGAAGAGCAGTCACATTAGCAAATTCTATTTCATTATTTTCCCTCCTTATCTCTTTCTCAATCTCATTTTCTCCTTCTTGTCTTCCGGGTATCTTCTTATTTGGTAAATAGTAGATTTTATTTATAGGGGGAATACAATTTGATGAAATCTTTAAATTTTTAATCAGGTATCTTTTTAATAAGTCCAAAGGCAATATACCCGGAATTTGAGGAAAATTTAAAATACGGAGGTTCAAACGCCTGTTGAAATTTTCAAATTGCTCCAATTTCTTATTTATAAGGAAACTATCTTTAATTGAAGCCACCTTGAATTGTTGTAAATGCAATATATCCTCCTGCATCTGCTTAGTTTGAGCACTAGAATCCCTTTTCATTATTTCCACAGTTTCAGTCAGCGAGTCCAATTTTTCCACTATTTTTGTTACTTTTTCAGATGATTTTTCCATTTTTGACTCCATCCGCTGAAGCAAAGACCAGATGCTTTGAAGAGAGACCTCCGTCGGAGAGGACAAATCCCCCTCTCTCTTGTTGGCTTCCATCAGCAAACTGTCTCCAGACGGTGTGCCCTCGTCGTGAGACCCCGCGCTTCCACTTCCGGGATCGGGTGTCTCTCGCCACATCGTTCCGGCAGTTGCTGGACACGGAGGAGTGTGGGAAACCGGAGGAGATAGCGATGTTTCTATGCCCGAAAGGGCAAGCGACTCCCTCTCTTCGCCGCCCAACGCCGGGCTCTCCACTCCGGATATTACTGGTGCCGGAGGAGCCGAAAAGAAGCTTTCCATCTTTAGCTGCCGGGGGGTAGACGCCAGGGCCGGCGAGGAAGGTCCCCTGACCACCCCTTTTCTCTTCGGAGGCATAAAGAAAATGAGGTAAATATTTCAGGCAAAAGCTAAAGCTAAACGTGGAAAGATCTTAACGTGTCTCTCACAGCTCCTCACATCGCCGCCATCTTGACCTCCGTCTTCTGATAACTCGCTTGCCAGGGTCTCCTTCTTTCTTCATTCTCCATGCTAACGATTCATCTTCCATATCTGTTCTCTTCTGTTTCCCTTCCCTCCCCTGAGGTCTGGCATCTTTCCTTTTTTTATCACCTCCCTCTTTCTTTCATGCTGTCTTCCTTTTGTTATACTTAGTGATGTCACATCCTGCTCTTGCTCGTGTTCCTTGCTCCAGCTCAGCACACCTAAACATAGTAACTGCAACAACTGTAAAACTCTGTTAACTCATCTGTCCCCCCTATTCCTGACTCTCTCCAACTCATCACTCTCCAAACAGCTCAATCATTTGTCCTCTCCTTTCTTCTTCCCCCTTCCTCATTCAATTCTCCTCTATCCAGATCCCCGTTGTCTTAAACTTCCTCTTACCTCCACCTCTCCTCCCCAGTCCCCCCCCCCAATCCCCTAACCTTGTAAGTCTCATCAGTAAAAAAAGATCCTCTTGGATTACTAACATGTCAGTTACATCATTTCTACTATTCCACCTTAGACCCTAATACTCAGTCTCCAGCTACCTCTCTTCCTCATTCTTATCGCCACTTGCTGTATTTTTCCTAAGCATTCTTCTGTTCATCACCACTTTTATCACTACCATCTGTGATTTAAACAAAATAAAGCAGCCTGCAGAGGATCGCCGTCAGCTGTAGCGATCTTAGTAGGCTACAGTCGGCCTCCGCAACACATTTCCTCTGCTGCAGTTCCACCCCTCCTCTGACGTATGGGTCCGCGGCAGAGGGAACATGCTGAGGAAGCTATAGCAACTTGCTAGGATTGATACAGTTGATGGTGATCCTCTGCAGGCTGTTTTAATGTCTGAAGCTCATCTTCCTCCTGTTCCCAGATGCTCATGAAGAGCAGCGGTGATTACGCCGGCGGCAGGCAGGCAGGGTACAGACAGGGATGGAATGGCGGGCCAAATCTCCGCGACGGCAGGAATTGTCCGGCGGGCCAAATTTTATTGCACCACGGACCAAATTTGGCCCATGGGCCAGAGTTTGACATGTCTGCTGTAATGAGTTCCATATAATGCATTTCGGGAGTGAGCTTCTGAGCAAGGAAAACCTTTGAGCATCTTGGGGAGTAGCAAGTTGGAGAGAGGCCTAGAAAAACTGTTAAATCAGGCCAAGCACACCAAACTTCACGGGGGTATGAATTCTCTCACCCTAACCTAAAAGTGCTTCTTGATAAGAGACCTCTGGCTGGTTTCAGCCTCTTAGTTTGAAACTAAACTCCGAGGACTTTCTTAAGAGATCAGATTTCACAGGTGACCCTTGAGGGGAGGAATGCTGGCCTAGTGCCTAACTCTCAGTAAACCTGGTTCTAGGAGGGAGGTTGTAGAGGATCTGCATTCAAGATAGTTTTCACAGCAATCTGTGAGCTGCTATCTGCCCACCCATCCATCCACCCCTAGGCTCAAATTACTCTTATACTACCGGTACTTCTAAATTACCCTTCACATATCTGTAGCTGATCTTAACAAGGACAATCTGCACAACCTGAAACACCTAACCCCCCAAAGCCCTCTCACCAGATTTGGAAACTCACCCTTTTCCCCATACCTGAAGAGGTACTGAGAGGATCTTCTCTGCTGAGAAAATAAAAAATACATCCATTGGAACATTATTTTGTCTGGTGATATTCAAACTTGGGAAAGGTAAATTTTTTTTGTAGTTCTCTTTTTAGCTCAGCAAAATCAGTCAGGCAGTAGTGTGGCCTTTGAGTGTTAGAGAAGGAGGGAAGAGGACATTCTCCTTCTGAGAGGAGAAAAGCAGAAGACATATCTTTTGGTAAGTATACATTATTTTGCTCTGAGCTTTGATAGATTTGGGAAGAAAAGCTCAATTGTAGGTTCCCTTCTAAAGAGCTTTGGGGAGAAAAGCTCAACTATAGGTTTCCTTCTAAAGAGCTTTGGGGAGGAAAAACTCAATTGCATGTTCACTTCTAATATATTCCTAGTAGCGTAAAAAGGTTAATTAGCTCAATAATAAGATGCAGACAGTAGTCCAGCAGCAAGAGGGTTGTTATCCAGTCTTTTGCATTGAGTGTCACATGTATGACTTTCTCCTGGTTGGCGAGAAGTTATGTGTGTGCTTGCTGCACAGAGCTCCTAGCTCTCAGTGAACGAGTACATTCCTTTGAGGCTAGAGTAGCAGATATGGAGGAGCTGAGGGAGACTGAGAAGTACATAGAGGAGACCTACAGTGATGTTGTAGAGAAGTCCCACCTCCAGTCTGGTAGCCCCTGTGCTGCCTTGGAGGAGAGAGGTCTTCTAAAAGGAAAGCATCACCCTGGTGAAGTAGGAAATAATCCTGTAGCTAGGACCCGCAATATCCTCTCGCACCGAGAATGTGTCTCCAGGGGCTTAAGTTAGGACAGCGTTTGTAGTTGGTGATTTGATTATTAGGCATGTAGGTAGTTGGGTAGCTGGTGAGCATGAGGACTGCCTGGTCACTTGCCTACCTGGTGCAAAGGGGGCAGACCTCACGCGTCAACAGATAGAATTTTAGATACTGCTGGGGAGGAGGCAGCTGTCCTGGTACTTGTAGGTACCAATGACATAGGAAAATGTGGGAGGGAAGT
This sequence comes from Geotrypetes seraphini, assembly GCF_902459505.1. NCBI lineage: Eukaryota > Metazoa > Chordata > Amphibia > Gymnophiona > Dermophiidae > Geotrypetes > Geotrypetes seraphini. The sequence continues at coordinate 117,469,683 of NC_047094.1, forward strand.
TCTGGAAGCCAAATTTAGGCTCTTAGGTAGAAAGCTGAAATCCAGATCCTCCAGGGTTGCATTTTCAGAAATGCTCCCAGTTCAACGCGCAGGACTCAAGAGGCAGGTAGAGCTCCAAAGTCTCAATGCGTGATTGAGACGATGGTGCAGGGATGAGGGGTTAAGATTTGTTAGGAAATGGGCAACCTTCTGGGAAAGGGGGAACTTGTTCTGAAAGGACAGACTCCACCTTAACCGGGATGGAACCAGGCTGCTGGTGCTAACGTTTAAAAAGGAGATAGAGCCGCTTTTAAACTGAGAAGTGGGGGAAAGCTGATAGTCGCCCGGGAGCGGCTGGTTAGGTGTGAAGTATCCTTGGAGGATACTATTGAAACAGGATATTTAGGGAGTCCCAGTAGAGAGGTTCCAATAATGGTGAAAGAAAGCCAGGAGGGTTTAAGAGAAAGGCAGACTAAAAGGCTCAAATTTTCCCTGTCTTCTCAGCAGCCTGTGGTTGCAAGGAAAAAACACAATTTGAAGTGTCTGTATGCAAATGCTAGAAGTCTGAAAAATAAAATAGGAGAGTTAGAGTATATAGCACTGAATGATGAGATAGATATAATAGGCATCTTGGAGACCTGGTGGAAGGCTGGGTACAAATTATATCGCAAGGATAGAGTGGATCAAATGGGGGGGGGGGTGCACTATATGTTAAAGAGAGAATTGAATCAAATAAAATGCATGACATAGATAGCAGTGTGGAATCCTTATGGATAGAAATTCCATGTGTGAAGGGAAGGAATATAAACATTGGATCATACTACCATCTCCTGGGACAAAATGAGTAGACAGATAAAGAAATGTTTTCAGATATTAGGAAGCTAGAGAAATGGGCAACACTATAATAATCGGTGATTTCAGTTACCCCAACATTGACTGGTTAAATGCTACAACGGGGAGTGCTAGGAAGGTAAAATTTCTTGATGTCATAAATGACTGCTTCTTGGAACAACTGGTCCGGGAACCAACAAGAGGGGGTGCAATTTTAGATTTGGTCCTTAGTGGAAAGTAAGACATAGTACAGGAGTGTTGGGTCCACTGGGAAAGTGTGATCATAACGTGATAGAATTTGAGACGATACTGGGAGTAATATTGCAAAAGAAATCTACCGTAGGGGCGTTTAATTTTCAAAAGGGCGACTATTATAAAATGAGAAAAATGGTTAAAAAGAAGCTAAAAGGATCGGTTGCAAAGGTTAGGACTGTAAACCAGGCGTGGATGCTATTTAAAAATACTGTCGTGGAAGCCCAGACCAGATGTATTCTAAGTATCAGCAGAGCCAGCTTGGTTAAAAGGTGAAGTGAAAGAGGCTATTAAGAGTAAAAAAAAACCATCCTTTAAAGAATGGAAAAAGGATCCGAATGAAGAAAATACGAAGATACACAAGCACTGGCAAGTTAGATGCAAAGCATTGATAAAGATAGTTAAGAACGAATATGAAGAGAAACTTACAAAAGAGGCAAAAACTTATAGCAATTTTTTTAGGTACATCAGAAGCAGAAAACTTGTGAGGGAATCTGTGGGACTTTTGGATGACCAAGGAGTGAAAGGGGTGCTCAGGGAGGATAAGGCCATAGTGAAAAGACTGAATGAATTCTTTGCTTCAGTCTTTACCGAAGAAGATGTAAGAGATCTACAAAGTGAGACGCTTTACAGCAGTTGGCGATTCTCGGCGTATTGGACCTTTTGGTTTATGATTTTTTATGGCATATTTTTCAAACCTTTTTGCATATTGGACCCCCGACGAAGGTTTGTCCGAAACATGGACCGTGTCGGGTCCCTTGTTTGGTAAAAAGGTTTTTATAAATTTATATTTGTCACAATAAATTCTGCCTGCATCTTGTACACATCTGCAGTTTGTTTTTGTTTGTTCCTGGTTGGTTTTTTCTGCAGACAAGGTTGGACCCCTCCTTCCTTTTTTGTTACTAAAAGAACTCAAACATGAAATTGCTGACCTGCTGTAGCTAAAATCGTCAGACCCATGAATATGGAAAAAACACAAAATAACTTTTTCATATGGTCGTGAATATGATGAAACCGCGAATAACAAAAAAATACACGGTGAAGAAAATGCTGTGCAGAAGCATTCTTCTCTGTGTACGGTGGAAAGCGGCGATTTTCTCTGTGCATGCTGAAGAAAGTGTTGGGAAAAATGCGCCAAAAATTTTTTATCGGTACTCATGGACGACGTAATTTAGGGGAATGAGCCAGCATGCTAAAAACCACAAATAATCAAAATCGCAAGTGCTGAAACCGCGAATACAGAGGGAGAAGTGTATTGTACATGGCTACATAAATCTTCTTTTCCTTATGTCAGTACTTTTCTCTTACTAAGCTGCATTATGGGGAAAAGTTCTGGAACAATTACTTATGCATGCTAATAACTATAGGGAATTTAGGAAACGCCTTAAAACTTGATCTGTTCCGGAAGTACATTGATAGTTGAACTGCACAATCTCCCACAACAATTGATCTCTAGAACTGTTATTCACCAATCTCTAACTTTGTTAGTTCTACTCAGTTTGTTAGTTCTACTTAATTTGTAGCATTTTTTAATCATTGTAAACCGCATAGAATTTCACAGTCCTGCGGTATATAAATAAACTGTTATGTTATGTTATGTTACTGAAGAAAGAACAGAGGATTGTTTTGGGGCAAGGTGATATAGAGGGGTTAACTTGGATGAGATTACCTGGAAAGCAACTTTTGATCTGACTTTACTTGCTAACTGGTGGATAATCTGTGCATTGAGACTGCCACTATTGTCCATGTCTCCAACCAGCACAGGAAAAGCCTGAATTAAAAAAAAAAAAAAATTAGAAACACACAGCACACACATGTAAGAACTACTTTAGTTTACATAAAAATGCTCATATACAAAGTTCACTGGCTTCTGTATCAACTTTTAAAGATTCTGCGCATTACTGAAACATTTTATAAACTAACTGGTTATCTGATTATTCTTTTAGTTCTGCTTTATCCATTTCCTATTTTCCTTCCTTTCTCTTCCCACCCACATATGTTTTCTCCCCTTTTCAAAACCCTGTGACCTCTCAACTTCCTTTCTTCCAATCTTTATAAATCCCATTTACATCTCATCACTGCCATGTAATCCAATGAGAAAAATTACTCCCATGTTTTATAGCAGCTGCAGTGCAAAGTAAAGAGGCCATTTAGCTGAGAATGTACCACTGTTACCCTTAATCCAATGTGAAAATATTGCGAATGTACCTAAATCAAATGCCTCTAATACATTGTGAATGTACCTCTGTGACCTGTACTGCTTCTAACACCTACTATGGTCTCATTAGTCTACCATCTCCAATCTAGTTGTAAATGTACCTCTGCAACCCATAATCTAATTCTCCAGTATATTTTGAATGTACCCTTAATCCTCTGTCTCAAATATATTGTGAATGTACCGCTGTAACCCATTCTGGGCTCCTGAGGAGGACAGGCTATAAAACTAACTAACTAAATAAATATGGCATTTCAGGACTGGTGCATGAGAGGAGGATGTCTCAGGTGACCAACTTGCACTAGCATCAACAGACTTAAGTAGCTGCAAGATTGTTGGTTTCTATCTTATTTTAGCTACCGCATTTGGCCTTTATCTGCCATCATATTTCTCTGTTTCACAGTATCTCTGTAATAGTGAACTCAGCTTTTCATTCCCTTTATTTATTTATTTATTCATAACCTACCCTCTCTAACTGCATTCCATATGTATTTTTCATACAGTTCTTCACAGTCAGTTTAATTTCCATCCTATAAATTCACATAGAATTTTTCTTTTTTCAACCATCTTTATTTTCTCTTCTTTATTAATTTCCAGGTACTTTAGTTAGATTGTGAGCCTTCGGGACAGTAAGGGAATTTTTTAAGTACCTTCTTACTTCTCATTTATAATCTTAATGTATATTTTCTTCAAACCGCTTAGAACCTAACGGATGTAGCGGTATATAAGAAATAAATTACATTACATTACATTTATCCCAGGCTCATACTTCTACCTTTCTCTTCCTCCCCCTCCCCAACTCAAAAACTACCTCCAGCTACCTTCTGTCTTCTCCCTCTAGTTTACATTTTTTTCTCTTTTCCCTCCAATTTTATTTAACATATTCTGCTGATCCATGTAACAAGCTTCCCTTGGTGCTAACAAAATTAGTGTGACTTGCACCCCATTGAAGTCCCCCCACACCAACTGGCTCACATCCAGTTCTGCTCCTCTCTCATCCCTCAACCCAACCTCACACCCATCTTCATCCACTGCTTCTCTCCTACTAGAACCTTCCTCCCTGTTCCTCCTTCCCCTGCTTCTACAAGTTTGCATTTCTGTATTTTGTTTGTGAATTACTAATCTCACCTCTGTGGGGCTCAACTGCTTTGTCCCAACATAAGTGGCCCCAAAATGATAATTTGATTCTCCTACAGTGCTCAGTACAATGGTGTGATTCACCTAACAAAAATGATAAGAAAAAAAACACAAAGAAATTCCACAATCTTCATAAATGTATACATGGTATTTTGTTCCCATTCTAGGAAATTACAACAAGTTGTCGCCTTCAGGGGAAATACCCAGGGCATTAAATTTCAGGTCCATCTTCACCTTCATCAAATCCCAAAACAGTACCGTATTTTCGCGGATATAACGCGCACCATTGTAAAACGCGCACAGGGGTATAGCGCGCAGAAATCACGATGATATGTACAAAAACTTTTCTATACCGCGCTCAGGCATATAACGCGCATGCTGCCCGACTCTCCTCTGGCCACCCCGACTCTCCTTTCGCTCTCCCCGACTCTCATCTGGTTGCCCCGACTCACCCTGACTTTCGGTGCACTGCCCCGACTCTCCTCTGGTTGCCCCGACTCACCGTTCACCCGCCCTGACTTTCGGTGCACTGCCCCGCCTCTCCGTGCCTGTCCCCCTTGAAGTCCTGTCCCCCCTTGAAGGTCTGCCTGTCCCCCCTTGAAGTCCTGTCCCCATCCTGAAAGCCTGATGCCCCCCCTCGACGTCCGATTCTTCTCCCCCCCTCGGCAGGACCACTCGCACCCCCACCCCGAAGGACCGCCGACTCCCCGACAATATTGGGCCAGGAGGGAGCCCAAATCCTCCTGGCCACGGCGACCCCCTAACCCCACCCCGCACTACATTACGGGCAGGAGGGATCCCAGGCCCTCCTGCCCTCGACGCAAACCCCCTCCCCCCAACGACCGCCCCCCCCCCCAAGAACCTCCGCCCGTCCCCCAGCCGACCCGCGACCCCCCTGGCCGACCCCCACGACACCCCCACCCGCCTTCCCCGTACTTTGTGTAGTTGGGCCAGAAGGGAGCCCAAACCCTCCTGGCCACGGCGACCCCCTAACCCCACCCCGCACTACATTACGGGCAGGAGGGATCCCAGGCCCTCCTGCCCTCGACGCAAACCCCCCTCCCTCCAACGACCGCCCTCCCCCCCAAGAACCTCCGACCGACCCGCGACCCCCCTGGCCGACCCCCCCACCCCCCTTCCCCGTACCTTTGGAAGTTGGCCGGACAGACGGGAGCCAAACCCGCCTGTCCGGCAGGCAGCCAACGAAGGAATGAGGCCGGATTGGCCCATCCGTCCTAAAGCTCCGCCTACTGGTGGGGCCTAAGGCGCGTGGGCCAATCAGAATAGGCCCTGGAGCCTTAGGTCCCACCTGGGGGCGCGGCCTGAGACACATGGTCGGGTTTGGCCCATGTGCCTCAGGCCGCGCCCCCAGGTGGGACCTAAGGCTCCAGGGCCTATTCTGATTGGCCCACGCGCCTTAGGCCCCACCAGTAGGCGGAGCTTTAGGACGGGATGGGCCAATCCGGCCTCATTCCTTCGTTGGCTGCCTGCCGGACAGGCGGGTTTGGCTCCCGTCTGTCCGGCCAACTTCCAAAGGTACGGGGAAGGGGGGTGGGGGGGTCGGCCAGGGGGGTCGCGGGTCGGTCGGAGGTTCTTGGGGGGGGGGCGGTCGTTGGAGGGAGGGGGGTTTGCGTCGAGGGCAGGAGGGCCTGGGATCCCTCCTGCCCGTAATGTAGTGCGGGGTGGGGTTAGGGGGTCGCCGTGGCCAGGAGGGTTTGGGCTCCCTCCTGGCCCGATATTGTTGGGGAGTCGGCGGTCCTTCGGGGTGAGGGTGCGAGTGGTCCTGCCGGGGGGGGGATGTATCGGACGTCGGGGAGTCGGCCGGGCAAGAGGGCTTGGGCTCCCTCTTGCTCCGATCGTGGATGCGGGTGCGGGTGGGAGCGCGTGCGAGCGGTCGTTCGGGGTGGGGGTGCGAGCGGTCCTGCTGGGGGGGTGAATCGGGCGTCGGGCGGGGTGGGAACTATGTTTTAAAAACTTTTGTATACCGCGCTCAGGCATATAACGCGCGAGGGGTATGCGCGGTACGTAAAATCACGTATAACGCGCGCGTTATATCCGCGAAAATACGGTACTTATTGCTCCTGAGATTAATGATGAGGAGGGAAACAGAAAATAAAATAATTCAGCATCTTCAGGTACAACAGTGACGGATGATACCAGCTAGATGAAAGAGTGGGGACGACATCTAGATTATTGAAACCTACTTACAAATAAGGTACACTGGAATAAAAACAGCAAAGGCTAGCATCCTCATGGTTCCCAGCAAATAGTGCATAATGTTAACAAAGAAACATGCAAAATGACAATAAATAAAGATGTGGCCTATCCAGTCTACTCATACAAACAGGCCAGCTCTGGCATGTCTTTTTCTCCTTCAGACATTCCTTTTGTTTGTCCCATGTTTTCTTTTCTCCATCACCTCTAATGGAAGGTTGTTCCATGCCTTCAATACTCTCTCTACAGAAATATTTTCTAAGATAAACTCCTGTCTATGGCCTTGCACCCTCATCCTATGACTTTTCATTCCTGACCTTCCTATAGAAAAATTGAATATGATTACAGATCAAGCACAGCAGGACTTTTGAGCCTCGCCATTTGGGCACCAAACTTATGCACTAAAATAGCAGTGTCTAAAAGCCCTCTTTCTATATCTTTTCCCACACACTGACCACCAGTGAAAAGTGGGCTGGGATATGAGGGATGAAAGGTCACAGAACTTAGTAACAAGTCTACTTAAGGAAACTATTTGCATGTGCTATAAAAATTATTATTAAATGGATGGAATTCCACCAATAATACACATCTCTCTCGAGCTTAGAGAAACATGTATTATAAAGAATTATTAATTTGAGGAAGGTTAGCTCGCTTGATTAAAATTTAGCTCGTTCAATATCAAGAACTAAGACTCAGAACATTTATAAGCAAACTGAAAATTTATTTAAGCGTTAATCAAGCAGGTAAAGCTGTTACAGATGGGACCTACATGCATCACTTTACACTTATCCACATTGAACCTCATCTCCCATGTTGATGCCCATTCCTCGAGCTTGATTATGTCACTTTGTAAATCTTCGCAATCCCCCTGTGTCTTCACTACTCTGAATAACTTTGTATCATCCGCAAACTTAATCACCTCACTCTTCATACCAATGTCCAGATCGTTTATAAAGATGTTGAAGAGCAAGGGTCCAAGCACCGAGCCCTGCGGCACCCCACTGGTGACGTTCTTCCAGTCCGAGTATTGTCCATTTACCCCCACTATCTGTGGAGACCAACAAGATGGAAGTGCTTCCTGCAAGGGACAGAGGTGGACCTTTGCCTAAGGGACAACCACTCCAGCACTTGAAAATCATACCAAGCAAGCCTTCTTTCTGAAGGCTGCCTAGGTCACAAACGCTTAGTGCTCTGTTCACTAACATGTGAAGAACCCCCCTCCTTTTGTAGTTGGGTGGTGATGGGATTCTGCATGTAGATAACAGTTGGTGTGTGTGTGTGTGTGGGGGGGGTTTCCTATATACCGTGTGTCCCAGGCTTCCATCTGACCGCATATTGATCATTACATCCAGAAAAGGAAGGCATCCATTGGTCTCTGTCTCCATGGTGAATTTTATGTTAGAGTAGCCATTGTTTAGATGATTTAGATACTCCTAGAGATTCTCTCTTCCTTGGGGGGCCAAATGACAAAGTATCATCTATATAGCAGATCCACAATTTAGGTGTGGTTTCAAGAGACTCCATGAATATGTTGGCTACCACCGAGGAGAAGGCCATCTGTTTGGCCAAAGTACCTGGTATTGAAAGAAAGTTGTCTTTAAACAGAAAGCTGCTAGGTTTGCCCATTCCAGTGATAGACCACATGTCTGTAGTTTCTAGATTGTTTCATCGACGGGGATTTTGGTGAACAGTAAAACTCAAGTCGAAACTGACCAAAATGTGTTACTTAGTTGCAGGTCAGTGATAATCTCGATGAGCTAGGGCTGGCAGAGTCTCTAACACTCAAAACTATGTCTCCAGTTAAAGTCCTTAACTTTTGTGCTAGATAGCATGATAAGAGGGCTGGTGGAAGAATGGACTGCACTTACAACTGATCATAGGACTTCTGATTTCTGGATCTTAGGTAGGCTGTAAAATTAAGGTGTCAGGTAGTTACCTTGCTTTCAAGCAAGAAACTGCTTCAGACAGCAGACATTCTTTTAATGCTTAATGTTCTCACTTCATTAACTTGTTCTGGAAACATATAACTGACTGAAAAGTCAGATAGAAAAGTTAGGTTAAGGGAAAACAATTTCTGTTAAATAAAAAATAAAATAAAATTTGAATCTAAGTGAGGAATGCTGATGAACTGATTTCAGAAACCTGGATCCTTGTAGCTATCACAACATTAAGAATGGAAGCAAACTAGTCAGTCTACTAAGTGCTACTTAATCTTTCTTTCCAGGTGCTCCCATTAGAATTCCATGGACTGTGACAGAGAAAGTACCTGTGTTAAAATCAAACAAAACTGTTCTGGGAGGGGGTAGTATAACCTGTCTTGCTTTGATGTTTGATGCTATAAGCTACACAATAAAATGTAAACTTTAATGAGAAAAAGTTGTTGAGATTTTAAAACCTATCCAGGCTAAGAGGATACTCTAAAAGGACAAATATGTATTGACTCCTGCCCACTTCAAATAGAAACCAAATTAAAACTACTAGGAATCATTCTTGATAAAGATCTCACTTACCATGACCAAATCAGTTCACCGACAGAAAAATGCTTTTATAAAAATCTGTCTAATTTGTTCCATAAGAACAGCCTTACTGGGTCAGACCAATGGTCCATCTAGCCCTTTCTCACGGTGGCCAATCCATGTCACTAGTACCTGGTCAAAAATCAAGGTGAAGCAATATTCCATGCTACCGATACAAGGCAAGCAGTGGCTTCCCCCGTGTCTCTCTCAATAACAGACTATGGACTTTTCCTCCAGGAACTTGTCCAAACCTATCTTAAAACCAGCTAAGCTATTTACTCTTACCACATCCTCTGGCAATGCATTTCAGAGCCTAACTATTCTCCGAGTGAAAAAAAATTTCCTCCAACTGGTTTTAAAAATATTTCCCTGCAACTTCATTGAGTGTCCCCTAGTCTTTGTAATTTTTGATGGAGTGAAAAGTCAATCCATTTGTACCCATTCTAATCCACTCAGGATTTTATAGACTTCAATCATATCTCCTCCCAATCATCTCTTTTCCAAGCTGAAGAGTAACCTAACCATTTTAGTCTTTCCTCATACAAGAGGAGTTCCATCCCCTTTACCATCTTGGTCGCTCTTCTTTGAACTTTTTCTAGCGCCACTATATCTTTCTTGAGATAAGGAGACCAGAATCAAACACAAAACTCCAGATGAGATCGCACCATGCAGCGAAAAGGGAGAACAGAATGCTAGGAATGATTAGGAAGGGAATCACGAACACATCAGAGGTTATCATGCCACTGTACTGGGCCATGGTACACTCCCACCTGGAATACTGCATCCAGCACTGGTTGCCGTACTTGAAGAAGGATGCAGTACTACTCGAAAGGGTCCAGAGAAGAGCGACTAAAATGGTTAAGGGGCTGGAGGAGTTGCCATACAGTGAGAGATTAGAGAAACTGGCCCTGATCTCCCTTGAAAAGAGGAGACAGAGGGGACATGATCGAAACATTCAAGATAATGAAGGGAATAGACTTAGTAGATAAAGACAGGTTGTTCACCCTCTCCAAGGTAGAAAGAATGAGAGGGCACTCTCTAAAGTTAAAAGGGGATAGATTCCATACAAATGTAAGGAAATTCTTCTTTACTCAGAGAGTGGTAGAAAACCGGAACCCTCTTCCAGATAGAGGAAAACACCATCCAGTGATTCAAGATAAAGTTGGACAAGTTCTTGCTGAACCAGAATGTACGCAGATAAGGCTAGACTCAGGGCACTGGTCTTTGACCTAAGGGCCGTCACGGGAGCAGACTGCTGGGCACGATGGACCACTGCTCTTACCCAGCAGCGGCAAGTCTTATGTTCATCCTATTTGCTTTTTTGGCCGCCACCACCATTTTGCCCAGCACTGAAGTGAGGCTTACTGGTCTGTAATTTCCCGGATCTCCCCTCCAATCTTCAGGTACTACAGATGATTTTAACAACAGATTACAGATCACCAATAGCAGGTCAGCAATTTCATGTTTGATTTATTTTAGTACCCTGGGATGTATACCACCCGGTCCGGCTAAAAGACGCTAGGGAGAACACAGAGATGATTTTAGCGACAGTTTACAGATCACTAACAGCAGGTCAGCAATTTCATGTTTGAGTTCTTTTAGTACCCTGGGATGTATACCATCTGGTCCTGGCGATTTATCACTTTTTAACTTGTCAATTTGGTTTAGTACATCTTCCAGATTCACCGGGATTTCTTTCAGTTTCTCCACATCATCACCCTTGAAAACCATTTCTAGTTCAGGTAGATCTCGTATATCTTCTTCCGTAAAGACCGAAGCAAAGAATTCATTCAGTCTTTCTGCTATGGCCTTATCCTCCCTGAGCACCCCTTTCGCTCCTCTGTTCTAGAGCCTGCCTCTATTCAAACCTTAATCCATTCACTGATCATCTCACACATCGATTATTGCAACTCTCTTTATCATGGAATAACTCAAAAGGAAATTCACCGAGTGCAACTGATTCAAAACACCGCCATCAAACTTATCTAGAAAGTCAAAAAATATGGCCATGTACCCTGCTACTCTGAGAATCACACTGGCTACCAGTTTCACATTAAACAACATACAAAATACTTCTACTTATCTTCAAAATTAAGCTCACCCATTCACCAGCTTTTCTAAATGAACAACTTATCCTGTACACACCCTTTAGGGCCATCTGCCAATCAGAACTTACCGACGGTCCCATCGATTAAAGACTTTTATTACACCAGAAACATCATCTTCTCTGCCACAGCCCCTGCCCTTTGGAATGCAATGCCACCATACCTTCACTATGAAAACTTTCTTCCCAAATTTAAAACTAAACTTAAAACTTTTGTTTCGAGATGCATACCAAAATTCCAGATAAGGTATCTCTTCCATTCTTTTTCAAGAAATAATGATAACTGCTTTTAAGAAGTGACCTCCCTTCCCTCTTGGCTTTTCCTTCCCCTCTTCCTGCCCTTTTATTTTTATTTTTGATACAATTCAAAAATCTCCCTATACTCCCAATCCCTCTTGCATCCAGCTTGTCTATTATTTTCATCCTTGTCCAGACTACAAGTTGCCCTATATTATTTTTTTTAATTTTTATATTTTAATATTGTAAACCGGCCTGATACTTGTTGATGGTTGGTATGCCAAATTATAAATAAACTTGGAAACTAGGCTGAGAAAGAAAGCTAGGAAGAAAAGGAACTTTTGTGGATCATTACACAATTTTTTGGTTTAGAAATCTCAAGATTGACTATCGATAGCCATCCCACTAAGGTGGAGAAACAACAAATATTGTCATTGACCAATAAAAACAGCTTGAAAACATCACTTTACTGGGTATCTGTGGGGTAGCTAGCAGAATTATTCCTGTCTTGGAGCAGGTATAACATTGAATGGGAGCTTTTAGGTAGACTATTTCATAAAGGCATAGTGGTAGCTTGGGTGGCAGCTAGTGCTGCCTGATTCAGGGAAAAAAATTTTTCGATTCAATTTTCCTGCCCATTTGGATAATTTTTTTACAAACGTCCTGGCGGGTTTATTTTGTAGTCTCTTCCCCCTCCCCACCTCCTTTGCTCTCTCCTACCCATGCTAGCGCTCTGGTGTAAACATAATAAACAAAAAAGACTTTTCCTCTCTCTGTTACTTCCTAGCTCACATTCGCTGTCTAACACCAGCTCTGGCAGGATACACATTTCAAATCTGACATATTGTAATCAGAAAACAAAAAATTAAATTATTTTTTCTACCTTTTGTTGTCTGGTCATTATTCAAATCATGTAAGTCCCAGGCTCTGGTTTCTGTTCATCTTCTGTTAACTCACTTGCTAGGGTCTCCTGCCCATTTGACATTTTCTTCTTTCTCCGTGTTCACCATCTATCTTCCATATGTCTTTCCCTTCTGTTTCATTTCCCTCCTCTGTAGGTCTGGCACCTCTCCTTTTTTTTGTCTCCACCCCCGCAGTCCAGCATTTCTCTAATGGCCACTCCCCCATCCAGTATTTCTATTTCACCATCCCTCCACACCATCCCATAGGTTCAACTTCTCTCCCTTTCTTTTCCCTCCCTTTCTATTGTCTACCATCTCTCTCCCTCTCTTCTGTTTTAAGATCCATTATTTCTTCCCCTTCCCTCCCACCCTCAGTCTGGCATATGCCCCTCTATTTGGACCCCTCCCTCCATGTATTTCTAATAACTAAACCAGGGGACCCCCCTGAAGGCCGGCACGTTTCCCCCTTCTCTCCACCATTGTCCGGCTTGCCCCTGGCTTCCCTGTCTCGCTTTCAAAACTAAATTACGGCCTGCATCGCCAGTGATATAGCAATTCTAGCAGTTTGCCATCAGCCTCCACCGCATGCTCTCTCTACTGTGGTCCCACCCCCTCCTCTGATATCACGTCTTGTTTTGGTCTGGGATGGCACACGAAAAACAAGAGAAACTGCAGACAAAATGTACAAGATGCAGGCTATGTTTATTATATCAAATATGGTTAATAATACCACCTTTCAACAAACCAAGAGACCTGACATGGTCCGTGTTTCGGTTAGCATGCCTTCTTCAGGGGTGATAAGAATATAAGAACATAAGCAATGCCTCTGCTGGGTCAGACCTGAGGTCCATCGTGCCCAGCAGTCCGCTCACGCGGCGGCCCAACAAGTCCAGGACCTGTGCAGTAATCCTTTATCTATACCCCTCTATCCCCTTTTCCTGCAGGAAATTGTCCAATCCTTTCTTGAACCCCAATACCATACTCTGCCCTATTACGCTCTAAGGAAGTGCATTCCAGATGTCCACCACACGGGTAAAGAAAAACTTCCTAGCATTCGTTTTAAATCTGTCCCCTTTCAACTTTTCTGAATGCCCACTTGTTCTTTTATTATTCGAAAGTTTGAAGAATCTGTTCCTCTCTACTCTCTCTATGCCCTTCATGATCTTATAAGTCTCTATCATATTTCCTCTAAGTCTCCTCTTCTCCAGGGAAGAGAGGCCCAGTTTCTCCAATCTCTCAGCGTATGAAAGGTTTTCCATCCCCTTTATCAGATGTGTGGCTCTCCTCTGAACCCTCTCGAGTAATGCCATGTCCTTCTTAAGGTATGGCGACCAATACTGGACACAGTACTCCAGATGTGGATGCACCATCGCCCGATACAATGGCAGGATAACTTCTTTCATTCTGGTTGTAATACCCTTCTTGATTATGCCTAGCATTCTGTTTGCCTTCTTAGTGGCCGCTGCGCACTGTGCCATCGGCTTCATTGTCATGTCCATCATTACCCCCAAGTCCCTTTCTTGGGTACTCTCATTTAATAACATCCCTCCCATCGTATAGTTGTATCTCGGGTTTCTGTTTCCCACATGTAATACTTTACATTTCTCAACATTGAACTTCATCTGCCATCTCGTTGCCCATTCCCCTAGTTTGTTCAAGTCCCTTTGCAATTCTTCGCAGTCCTCTTTAGTCCGAGCTCCACTAAATAGTTTGGTGTCGTCCGCAAATTTTATTATCTCACACTTCGTCCCTGTTTCTAGATCATTTATGAAGATATTAAATAGCAGCGGCCCGAGCACCAAGCCCTGCAGGACCCCACTCGTGACCCTCCTCCAGTCCGAGTAGTGGCCCTTCACTCCTACTCTCTGTTTTCTACCCGCCAACCAGTTTCTGATCCATCTATGTACGTATCCTTCCACCCCATGGTTCTTCAGTTTCCGGAGTAGGCGTTCATGGGACACCTTGTCAAAGGCTTTTTGGAAATCTAGATATATGATGTCTATGGGGTCTCCTTTGTCCATCCGTTTGTTAATTCCTTCGAAGAAGTGCAATAAGTTCGTTAGGCACGATCTCCCCTTGCAGAAACCATGTTGGCTAGTTATCAGAAGTTTGTTTCTTTCAAAATGTTCATCGATGTTTTCTTTTATCAGTGCTTCCGCCATTTTCCCCGGAACCGAGGTCAGACTCACCGGTCTGTAGTTTTCCGGGTCACCTCTTGATCCCTTTTTAAAGATGGGCGTAACAAATATAAATAAAGATGACTAAAGAAATACTATAACAAATGTATAAAAACATAAATATAAATATAAAAACAAGACATGTGGTGTGCTAGTGAAACAGAAACAGACCATCAGAAATTATTAACTGTATGATGTGATCAAACATAGATAAAAACAGTGATCTTTGATGAAACTGCCACATAGTGAGAAAAACATAATAAGAATGCATGATAGGTGTTGATCCATAAAACTGCAAGACGAACCAAAGTGCATATGAGGAAGTTGTCATAAGGCTGTGCATACGTGTGAAGTGTCATAACACTGAAAAAGTGATGAAGGTGCATATGTGCTATATAGTGAACATGAAGAATATGTGTAGACAGCTAATATGTAAAACAAAATAAGTGAAATGAAATGGTGAATAGTAAAAAATAAAAAAAAATAGTAAGAAAAAATGAAATAGTAAGAAAAAAGAGTAAGTAAAATCATGATAAGAAAAGGTGACCTACCAAGGTTGATAAGGTTTCGAATTAAACTGCAATTCAAATAGATAAAATAAAATAGAGAAAACCATTCATAATCATATATGTACATCAGTTTAAAATAAATAATATGTAAGAGCTAAAAACAGTTTCTTTATTAAAAAATGTTAAAATTGATAGGATATGGGCTAGAAATAGTTTCTTTATTGATATGTATAAATAAAATTGATGAAATTATATAAATAACGCGGATGGGACAGACCATGCTCAGAGGGGAGAGGGATATGTAAAATTGGAATAGACCGTAATATCTTTAAAAAAAAAAAATGCTAATTATGTGTACCATGTGTAAATATGTGTACCATGACGTAAGTAAAAAAAGATAAATGAATCAAAGGGAGGACAATGACAGACTGGATCCCTAATAAAAATAAACACATTTGTTGGAAAACTGGGTGAAAAATCCAGAGTGAGTACCTAGGGAGAGCCTAAAAAAATGCAATGGTAAACTGAAGCTTCTGAGAAAAGGTGTAGTAAAGGAAGTACAGTATATGAGAATGAGGCCAAGTGAAAGGGGAGAAGAGTTTATACAAAACAAGTAAAAAGGCAAAAGAACACTCTCTTGTGTTAAGTAGATGTAATGTGTGAATGTGGGAGCTAGCAGAAAATAAAAGCGAGAAAGGGAAAAGTGAGTGACAGAACTTAATGGCAAACACTGTGGATATTGAGAAATCTTTAAGTTAATAATTGCATTAAAACACAAAGATAAAATAGCAAAAACAGCCAAGATGGTAAACATTAATGTGAAACTTACCATAAACCTGTACAAATCTAGGGTAATTGCTAGCTGACAAACTCAGCATAAACTTGCAACAAAGCAAAACAAGAACGCCGCAGGAAGAGAGATGAAAAAATAGGCTGCCCCAAGATGTGGAGGACAATGATTGGTCAGGGGACGTGCCTCAGGGTACATAGCAAAAAGGACCACTATTTAATGGGAGTCTAGTGAAAATAAACCTTTATTTAAAAACATGGGGACTAAGATTTAGTGTGTATTGAGTACACAACTATATCAATGCATAAAATGAAGTACAGTCCTCCAAATCCAGGTAGAATCTTATAAGGAGTGCAATAATATATAATCTTTTAGAAAAAATAATCTTCAATGTTCTCCCCAGAAATTTTTTCCAGCTGGGTGGCATGAAAAGTAGCCGGGTGGGGCAAGATAGGGAAATTTGGTGATGGGGGAAAATTAACCCCCTCTTTTACTAAGGTGCGCTAGCGTTTTTTGCGCGTGCAGAATATTAGCGCATGCAAACCGCTGCGCTACGTGGAAAAACTAACGCCAGCTCAATGCTGGCATTAGCTTCTAGTGCGTGCGGCAATTCTGTGCGCGCTAAAACCGCTATCGCAGCTTAGTGAAAGGAGTCCTAAATGTGTCCTATTTTTATTAGTTAATTATTATTTTCCAAAGCTCAATATGACTTCCTTTTTTAAGGTTTGACACTTGTGCCAGAATATTTTTACTAAATTTAAGAAGTATCCAATTCTAGAAGGGACATTTGCCCTTTCAAATGGTAAAGAGGTTTAAAAAAGGGAAATGCATTCATGAAGTCATTAGGTTCAATCTAGCCATTTATTTCTGCATGAATTTAAACAACTAAAAAAAAAAAAAAGAAAAGATAAATATAGCTCATCCAGTCATACAAGAAATGGTTCTACAGCACCTCTAATAATGTTTAGTTCACTAGGTTCCTTCCTGAGATCTCACTGAGAATATGAAATAGATGCGATCCCCACTTCCAGACCTCTTCCACATAATTTATGGAGAGGTGTTACTGAGCCTTGAAGGAGACCTGTGTGATTGATCTTAATCTGCTACTTTTTTATTTTCCTGTAGTACAAAGTGAGAGCTAGGGCAAAAGCAGTTAATAAGGCGATAAGCAACAAGAAATCATCCTTCAAGAAATGGAAAAAAGAACCAACAAAGGAGAACCAGGAAGAGCACAAAAGGCACCAGAAAGAATGTCATCGAGAGGTCAGGAAAGCAAAGAGAGAATATGAGGAAAGACTGGCAGGAGAAGCAAGAAACTTCAAACCCTTCTTCAAGTATGTCAAAGGGAAACAACCAGCCAGAGAGGAAGTGGGACCACTGGACGACGGAGACAGGAAAGGAGCGATAAAGGAGGAAAAAGAGATAGCTGACAGGTTAAACAAATTCTTCTCGTCAGTCTTCACCAGAGAGGACACATCCAATATCCCAGAACCCGAGGTGATTATAAACGGGGAACACGACGAAAAACTGGTACAACTAGAGGTAAGCAAAGAGGAGGTCCTCAGACAGATAGATAGACTGAAGAGCGACAAATCACCAGGCCCGGACGGTATCCACCCAAGGGTACTAAAAGAACTGAAAAACGAAATAGCAGAGACAATCCGCCAAATATGTAACCTCTCCCTAAAAACTGGAGAGATCCCAGAAGACTGGAAAATAGCAAATGTCACGCCCATCTTTAAGAAGGGATCAAGGGGTGACCCGGGAAACTACAGGCCTGTGAGCTTGACCTCGGTTCCAGGAAAGATGATGGAAGCAATGATAAAGGACACAATCTGCGAACACATAGAAAAAAATGGACAACTGAAGGCGAGCCAGCATGGCTTCTGCAAGGGAAGGTCATGCCTCACAAACTTGCTTTACTTCTTCGAGGGAATAAACAACCAGATAGATAAGGGGGAATCCTAGTCGATAAAGTCTTTTCCATATCTTTTTTATTTTTTTTTATTTTTTTTTTATTTTTATTTTTATATTTTTTTTATTTATTTATTTATAAAATTTTACAATATTTTCAAGCGTATACATCTTGTACAGTAAAGTGAGATCAAACAACATATTCAACTAAAATTGCAAAATTAATATTACTACAAGGAAATACTAACCTAGCTAATCTCACACTAGTCCTCAATTTTATTGGATCCATAATTAAGAGTAAAACATATATAATTCAAATTAATTAATTAGGAAAAATCCTTATCTAACTAAAGTGCAGGAAACTAACTTTCCATGGACGTTGTTATTATTCCTTTTTCTAGGCGCTTCATTGAGAGAAAGCTAATCAGTTGAGATGGCTCTGTAAATATATACTTCAATGATAGATATCTAACTACACATTTACATTGATATCTCAAAAAGAACATACCCCCTATTTGAGTCACACCAGGTTTTAGAATTAAAAATTCTTTCCTTCTTTTTTGAGTCTCTCTAGAGACATCAGGAAAAATCTGAATGTGTTGTCCCAGGAAGTCTTTGGATCTATTTTTAAAGAAAAGTTTTAATATCCAATCCCTGTCTGGAGCCAAAGCCACAGACAACAAGAGAGTAGCTGGAACAGCCAATTCTCTATCTGATTGTTCCAGAATAGCCGAAATGTCCAATGACCTCTCCAGGGGTTCCTCAATTTTGTCTTCTTCTTTGAATTGGGGCTTAGCAGATAGGTAATACACTCTTGTAAGAGGAGGTAAGGAGTTTTCAGGAATTTCCAAAATTTCCATAAAATATCTTTTCACCATTTCTCTAGGAGAAGTTGACAGGATTCTTGGAAAATTTATAAATCTCAAGTTATTTATTCGGCCATTATTCTCCTGCACTTCCAGCTTCTTCCTGAGTAATATATTATCTTTGACCAACATATCTTGATTTTGTTTCAGTAGCATTAACTCCTTATTTGTATTTTGTGTCTCTGTTTTAAATTGTGACATATCCTGCTTTAAAACTTTTATTTCTTCCTTTTGTTCTTTTAATTCTTTATCCAAACTTTTTATTTGAGGATTTAAGGAATTCCCCAAATTTACTACCAAGTCCCATAATGCTTCAAGTGTGACTGTAGGAGGTTTTGTAGGTGAGAAAAGTTGTAATGGTGTAGTATCTAAATGTTCTGAAATTAGCTTTACCTCAGTGACGTCTTGTATTCCTCCAACCTCTATTGTCCCGATCGCAAGTCCCGTTGTCATATTCAGCGAGCCCTCCATACTAGCCTCTGTGGACACAGAAGAAACCACCTCCTCAGGTAGATTCTGGTCCCGTGGAGAGCTGGCATCTTGCGGCGTCGGTTGGAGGGGTGGCGTCCTAACGTCGGGGCTAAGAGTGACATCATGCTCAGGGGAACCCACCGCACTACTCTCCGGCAGTGTCCCCAACGAGCTAGCACCCGACCCTTCTTGTTCCCGTTGTAGGCGTCTGAGAAAATCATCAATGGTAACCACTGGGGTTAAGGGTCGCCGGGAGGCTCCTCCGGTGTTCCTTCCTCGTCTTTTCGGCAGCCCGTCAAAAGGAAGGCGCGGGCTTAGAAGGGCCCTGCGCCGGGGCTTGGGTTTGTCCCCCTCTGCCTCGCTGAGACGGACGTCTCTGAGGCGGTCTCGAGAAAGCCGGGGTCGACTTCTGAGGGTATCGGCGCGGCGGGGGCCGAAAGGGTTTCTGCGGCCGGGGCCTAGGTTTGGGGCGGACCAGGGATGCTAAAGAGCGCTCCTGCTCCGACAACCGCTTGGTCGCCGCATCCAATGACTCGTCAAATAACTCGGACCCCACACAAGGCAAGTCTGCAAGACGTTCCTGCAGGTTTGGGTCCATGTCGAGGGTGCGAAGCCAGGCCAAGCGGCGCATGGCCACTGCGAAGGCCGACACCCTCGAAACCAGCTCAAAGGCGTCGTACACTGCATGGAATAGGTACAACCGCAATTGAGACAGGTTGGACATAAACTTCTCGAATCCTGCTCTTTGGGAGTCCGGTAACGAGTTTCGATATTGAGGAAGGTCCTTCACCATACCACGCAAGTAGGAGGAAAAGGTGAAGGCGTAATTTAGAACCCTGGTGGCCATCAGGGAATTTGAATAGAGGCGACGGCCAAACTTGTCCAGGGTCCGCCCCTCCCTGCCGGGTGGAACCGCCGCAGAAACCCGTGAGGGCTGTGATTTTTTAAGAGCAGACTCCACCAGAAGAGACTGGTGGGAGAGCTGCGCCTTATCGAACCCCTTAGGGGGAATCGTCCTATACTTCGATTCCATTTTTGAAGGCACAGACGTGACTGTAAGAGGGTTTGACAAGTTCTTCAGCCAGGTCTGCAGAAGGACACTGTTGAGAGGGAGTCTAGGCACCTCTCTAGGAGGAGTGGGAAGGTCCTGTTCCTCCAAAAATTCTTTGGAATACCGAGAACCTACCATCAGGTCAATCCCCAGGGCTTGAGCCATGTCCTGAACAAAGGATGAAAATGAGGACGGCCTAGCCTGGGGAGACGGGGTTCTCGACCGCCCCACCGAGGAGAGGGGGGAGGCCTCATGAGAATAATGAGGATCCCTAACAGATCCCGAATCCCAGGATCCCCTCTCCAAAGCCCTCGAGGGGGAAGGGGAATTTATCCTCCTCGCAGAACCCTTGGGCGAGGACCCCGGGGTCCGTGGAACACTCTCCCATTTCCTCGGCGAGGCGGCACGGGAAGACTTCCCACGAGGTGAGCGGAGGAGCCTCGGGTTGTCGAGGCGCAACTCCGACACCTGCAGCGCCTCGCCCCCGAACGACGAGGAACGATCGCGCAGAGGCGAGCCTCGGGGCCGCTTAGACTTCCTCGATCGGCGACTCGTCCGAGGTCGCGTCGAGGGCGAGGCGTCCCGGGAAGACCCGGAGGAAGAGGAGGAAAGACGGCGCACTCTGCGCAACTTTTCTTTGGGCCTCACACTCCGCTCAGGAGGCTCCCCCGAGGTCGAGGTCAGGGGCGGGGCCGAGACCGAGGTGAACGGGGCCACAGTACCCGAGACCGAGGTCGCCGAGGCCGGGGCTCCCGAGGTCGAGGGGGCCGAGGCCGGGGCCTCCGAGACCGAAGGCGCCCCGGCCGAGGTCGAGGCCGCCGGAACCGCAGCACGCTGCAACACTTCCAGGGCTCCCGACAGCTCCGATGAGATCAGGGCTCGGAGGAGATCCTGGAAGGCCGGAATCCCCACGAAGGTGGGGAGTTCCGAGTCCGGGGCACACTCCCTGGAGGGCGACCTCGGTCTCGAGTATTCCCTCGGGGTGTGCGAAGTCGAGGTCCGATGCGGGGCCGGGGTCGACCCACCCGCCTTGGCCTGAGTCGAGGATGGCTTCTTTGCTGAAGGGGATGGAACAGAGGACTTACCCGAAGCTGGCTTCGCTGACGACGCCTTCGAAGACGAGGGCCGAGGCGAAGACGAGGCCCCCGAGGACGCCGAGGCCGAGGTCAAGGCCGGGGCCGAAGCCGAGGCCGACGTCGAGGCCTTAGGCGGCGCGTCGACGGCGAACAATTCAGCCATTCTGGCCTTACGGCGGCGGAGGGCCCTGTTTTGGAAAGTTGCACAGCGATCACACGACGCAGTCGGATGTTCGGGCCCAAGACAGACAATGCACCACCGGTGAGGGTCAGTGATGGAAAGTAACCTCTCACACCGGCTGCATTTTTTGAATCCCGTAACAGGACGGGACATCAAGTGAAGAAAAAGAAGAAGGCCGGGAACGACCGACGTCCCGCGGCCACGGCTTCCGGGAGCCCCCGGAGCCCAACGAAAAACAAAATATATATATATTTTTTTTTTTTTAAAGAAAAGAACAGAAAAGAAAGCAGCACCGCGAACTAATTCGATGGAAAAACAAACTAAACGCGGCAGCTAGAAGGCAAAACACTGGAGCTCAGATCCACAGGGCTTTCTTGCTCCGCGGAAAAATTTGAACTGAGGACCACGAGGTGGGATGCGCCCTCTAGTGGGCGAGAAGGCACGCACATGCGTGGTGCAGTGTGCAAACTTGAAACTTCAATCAAGTTTGCTTGAAAAGCTGTCCGCGCTGGGGCTCCGTAGATGACGTCACCCACATGTGAGAATATCATGCCTGCTTGTCCTGGGATAATACAGTGTTGCATATTCTATTTGAAAAAAGGATGAAATAGGACAAGTGATAAAATGAAAAAAATGCTCAGGACTCCCAAGCAGATATATACCTAATAAAAATAGCATTGTAAATGATGAATGCATAATAAGTCAATTAATTATAGGACTGTACATGTAAAAATGAAAATGCATATCCTATACATGAGAGATAAATACATTAAAAACATAAAACTTTTTAATTTAAAAAGACCATATTTAGATTGAAAATATTGCATCAATACAAATGATGCCTTATATGTACAGTATAAACATGCACAGCCTAATAGTAATGTGGGTAGAGCAGAGGTCAGCCAAAATAGCTATAGAAAAGAGCGATAATCAATCTCAAGGTTAAGTCCAGAAGGAATAATAATGTTGATTTTGAATATTGCTCTCTGTTCAGCTTGCAAGAGAATGTGGTCAATATTTCCCCCTCTCCATCTCAATTTAAAAGTCTCAAAGACAAGAAACCGGAGGTCATTGATGGTATGGCCAAATTCTTTCCAATGCATCACTAATGATGCTATCGAAACTTCCCTCAATATGCAGCTCCTATGTTCAATTATTCTAGTTTTAATTTTTCTTTTGGTTTTGCCAACATAGAGAAGTTGGCAAGGACAAATTATAATATAAACCACTTGTTCGGTGTCACAATTATTGCTGAAATTTAAATTATACCTTTTGCCAGTTCTTGGATGTATGAAAGTAGTGGTACTAATGGAATGTATGTGACTAGCGGTGTGCCCCAGGGCTCGGTACTTCTTGTTTAATATTTTCATAAATGACCTAGAAGAAGGAACATCCAGTGGGATCATCAAGTTTGCCGATGACACAAAGCTATGCCAAGCAGAAAGACAGCGAAGTACTCCAGAGTGACTTGTGTCAGTTAGAGAACTGGGCGGAAAAATTGCAGATGAAGTTTAATGTGGAAAAGTGCAAAGTAATGCATTTAGGCAGTAAGAATAAGGAACATGAGTATAGAATGACTGGTGCAACTCCGGGAAAAAGCGAACAAGAAAAGGACCTGGGTGTAATGAGAGATAGGACCCTGAAACCGTCGGCACAATGCGCGACAGCGGCAAAGAAAGCAAATAGAATGTTAGGTATGATAAAGAAGGGAATCACGAGTAGGTCAGAGAGAGTTATAATGCGGCTCTATAGGGCAATGGTCAACCACACTTGGTATACTGCATCCAACATTGGTCTCCCAACCTAAAGAAGGATATAAAAATGCTGGAAAGGGTGCAGAGACGAGCAACGAAGCTAATAACTGGTATGGAGAACTTGGAATACGAGGAACGACTCAAGAAACTGGGACTTTTCTCCCTTGAGAAGAGGAGACTGCAAGGGAACATGCTTGAGACTTTCAAAATGCTGAAAGGCATAGACAAAATAGAGCAGGAAAATAAATTATTTACATTGTCAAGTGTGACATGGACAAGAGGACATGGACTGAAGCTGAGGGGGGACAAGACCAGGACAAATGTCAGGAAGTTCTGCTTCACGCAGCGAGTGGTGGATGCCTGGAATGCTCTCCCAGAGGAGGTTATTATTGAATCCACCGTTCTAGGATTCAAAAGCAAATTAAATGCACATCTCCTTACGAGAGGCATAGAGGGATACGGGTGAGTACAACTACATCAGGTGTGCATTTGACTGGGCCTCCGTGTGTGTGGATCGCCGGACTCGATGGACCTTGGGTCTGATCCGGTGATGGCAATTCTTATGTTCTTATGTTTATTGGTCTGGGATGGACCATGGCAGAGGGAATGTTTAGTGGAGGCCGATGGCAGCCTGCTAGAATCGTTACATCACTTGGGATCCTCTATAGGCCAGAATTAGTTTTGAAAGTAAGACCGGGAGGCCAGGGGGAAGCTGGAAGATGGTGGAAAGATGGGGAAAACATGCCAGCCTTTGGGGAACCCCCTAAAGCCATGGAGCCGAGGGTACCCACAGCGCTGGCACCTATGCAGCAATTCAGGACCGACCGGTATTTTTTGGTTCATAAGTCTCCGTTATTGTCACAGATATGGTATGCAAATTCAAATTAGGCAGAATATAACTTCAATTCACAAAAAAAAAAAAAGACAATCGAAATGAGCCCTCCAAGCATAGGTCGAGGAATCTGTCATTGAGGACCTTCTGATGAGGGGTGCGTTTGAAACAGCAAGATTCTGGAGAGATTGGAAGAGAGCATCCACCAGCAGAGAGACTGTCTCAACAAAGGAGTGACTGTAATGTGTCGAGAGAGTGGTTCCCAAGCCTGCATCCACTGAGATGCCAGGGTCCACTGAGGAATTCTGATGTGAAGTCTGGCAAAAGGAGTCACGTGCACTGTGGAAGCCATGTGGCCTAGCATACCATTATGTGTCTCGCTGAGATTGAAGAGTGGGAAGACACTGCATGACAAAGTTGAAGAAGAGCATCCAGACGTTGTTGAGGAAGAAATGCTCTGAGTTGGATAGTGTCCAGAACAGCTCCAATGAACTGTACATTCAGAGAGGGCTGAAGTTGGGATTTGGGGAAGTTGATTTTGAATCCCAAGCTTTGTAGGAACCATGTAGTCCACTGGGTCGCTACAATAACTCCCTGAGATGTTGAATCTTTGATGAGCCAGTCGTCTAGGTAGGGAAACACCTGAAGACCATGGTTTATTAGAGCTGCTGCTACCACCACCAGGCACTTGGTGAACACTCTGGGAGATGAAGCCAGGCTGAAGGGTAGCACTCAGTATTGGTAATGCAGATTTCCCACCTGAAATCTGAGGTACTCACGGGAGGTCGGATGAATGGGGATGGAGTATAAGCCTCCTTGAGATCTAGAGAACATAACTAATCGTTCTGGTCTAGAAGGGGTAAAGAGACGCCAGGGACAACATGCAAAATTTTTCTTTGACTAAAAATTTGTCGAGAGCCCTGAGATCCAGAATGGGTCGCAGATCACCCGTCTTCTTTGGAACTAGGAAGTAACGGGAGTAAAACCCCCTGCTCTGCTGTTCAAAAGGAACTTCTTCGATGGCACGGAGATGAAGCAGAGCTTGAGCTTCCTGAAGAAGAAGAGCGGTCTGGGATGGATTGGAAGGATACTCTCTTGGAGGAAGCTCTGGTGGAACCTCAGTGAAATGGAGAGTATCCTTCCCTGATTATTGACAGCACCCAGAGGTCGGATGTAATGGTCTTCCATCACTGGTAAAAATGATGGAAACGACCGCCTATTGGGGGAAGAGAAGACAGAGGCAGAAAGATGGAGGTTATGCTCCGTTTTAAACAGTCAAAAAGGCTGCGCAGCCTTAGGCGCAGCAGAAGGCTGAGGTTTCTGTTGCTTCTGCTGCTGTTGTTTATTGGGAGGTGCTCGTGTGTAAGGAGCCGCCCTTAGAGTATTACGCCTATGGAAAACTGGAGTAGGGTGTGAAGGTTTTACAGAAGCTGGCTTTGGCTTTGGTCTGACAATGGAAGCAAAAGACTTTTCATGTTCAGACAATTTCTTAGTGACAGCCTCTATGGATTCATCAAAGAGGTCATTGCCCTCACAAGGAATGTTAGCCAGACAGTCCTGAAGATTAGGATCCATGTCAATGGTGCAAAGCCAGGCCAAGCGGCACATGGCTACAGAGAAAGCAGTAGCCCTAGCAGACAGTTCAAAGGCATCATAGGATAACTGGAAAAGATGCAATCTGAGTTGTGACAGAGTAGCAGTGACTTCTTAGAACTCACAATGGCTATGTTGATCCAGGTTCTGGAGAAAGCCTGGAAACATATCAATGAGGAACTTGAGATAAGTAACAAAGATAAAATTGTAGTTGAGGACTTTGCAGGACATCATAGCATTTTGATAAAGACAATGTCCAAACTTGCCCATGGTCTTACCCTCTTTTCCAGGAGGAACTGTAGCATAGACCCTGGAAGGATGGGTTCTTTTCAAAGAGGACTCCACAAGGAGGGATTGGTGAGATAACTGTGAATTCTCAAACCCTTTGCAATGTAGAGTTCTATACCTCGAGTCCAACTTGCCTGGAACAGCAAGTATAACATAAGGAGTCTCCAGACATCGTTTGAAAGTTTGAGACAAAAGCATATGAAGAGAAAGCTTAAGTGACTCTGCAGGAGGTTGAAGCAGATGCATGACCTCGAGATACTTCTTAGAGTATTTAGAACCAGCATCTAATTGAATTTCCAGGTCATCAGCCATCTGACGAAGGAAGTGAAGGAGAGCTGATCCACCAGGGCCCTGCCTCGAGAGGGACTCGATGACCTCGAGGCGCCTCGAATGGAGAACAAAGGCGAAGCCTCTCTGGAGAAGTGGCAATCCAAAGAATATGGAGACTTGGAGGAGGCAGTGGAAGCAGATGACTCCTCTGGGTCTGGAAGCGGTGACCTTGAACGAGGAGTAGGAGGCCTTGAAGAGCTGAAAGGTCTGGAATGAGGTCTGGATAAGGAAGGCTGCTCTTTGGAAGGAGACCTGCGTCTCGAAGAATGCCTCGATGAGGGCCTCGATAGACGACGAGAGTGGTGCCTGGAAGCAGGTCTCGAGTAGGATCGAGGAGACTTCGCTCTATGCCTGGAAACAGGCTGGTGAATGAATAGGGCTAGAAGCTGTAGACCGAAACTCAGTGGTTTGGATCGAGGAATCTCGAAGCACTCTCAAAGACTCTGCTCCTTGTATGGAGTGTAAGGATTCCTGTCGAGACACTCGCAAAGAATCTACTCCTTGCATCAAGTGTGTAGATGCCAGACTAGACACTCGCAAAGACTCTGCTCCTTGCATCAAGTGTGTAGATGCCAGACCAGACACTCGCAAAGACTCTGCTCCTTGCATAGAGTGTGAAGCTTCAGCTCGAGGCACAAGCAGGGACTCGACCTCGCGGGAGACTGCTGATTGCCCAGGCTGGATTACAGGAGGCATTGTCGAGGCAGAACCATATTTGCTCAGTAATTGAACAAATTGCTGCTCCAACATGGTCTAAAGAGAAGCCTTCAAATGTGGATCCGCGTCTGAAACTGGACCACTTGCTGAGGCTATAGGCTCCAAGGTGGAGATGTGCTTTGACTTGGAAGTCTTGGAGAGCTTGAGGGCCACCGCTGGAACCTTCTGCTCAGGTATCTGACCTGAGGGGAGCTCAGGGGAAGATAAAGCAGGTATGCTCAAGGCTAAAGACGATCCAAACGAGGATGGTATGATGAGACTCGAGGTCGGAGTCGTGGAAGGAGGAGTACCCTCGGTGGAAGGTGGGACCGAGGCAGCACTCGAGGTCGAAGGTGTCACTGAAGAATCCATCCTGAAGAATTTTTCCACTAAAACCCGACGACATTTAAGGGCTCGAAGTTGAAGAGTAGCACAGCGCTCGCACGACTTAGGACTATGGTTCGGCCCGAGGCACTCGAGGC
This sequence comes from Geotrypetes seraphini, assembly GCF_902459505.1. Lineage (NCBI taxonomy): Eukaryota > Metazoa > Chordata > Amphibia > Gymnophiona > Dermophiidae > Geotrypetes > Geotrypetes seraphini. Next base: position 117,497,080 of record NC_047094.1, read on the forward strand.
ACCAGCAGTGTGGATCCGAGAAAGAAATCGCACACTGCAGCCAAGTGGTCTGCCCTGCCAAGTCAGTCGACGAAGAAAAATAAAATAGTCTATTTTTTTTTTTTAAAGTAAAAGAAATAAACAACAGCGATTCGCAACTAAAAAGAACACAAACCATGGTAAGAGAAGGCACGAAGCGAACAAAGTTCAGCGCAGAACGTCAAAGTACAGACTTCTTGGCTCTGCGGAAAACTGAGAACTGAGGAGACTTGCCCTGTACTAGGCGGAAAGGCACTCGCGCATGCGCTGTGCGGCTGACTCAAAATTTCTGAAATTTCTACAAGCAAGTATGCTTGTGAGGCTGTCCGCATCAGGGCTCCATGGATGACGTCACCCATATGTGAGAATAGGCTGCCTGCTTGTCCTAGGATAAAGGAGATATTGATGCCTCTAAATAAGACTCTGGTGAGACCTCATTTAGATTATTGTGTATAATTCTGGAGGCCGCACCTTCAAAAAGATATAAAAAGGATGGATTCGATGCAGAAGAAGGCTACTAAAATGGTGTGGTTTTCATGTTAAGACATATGGGGACAGACTTAAAGATCTCAATCTGTATACTTTGGAGGAAAGGCGAGAGAGGGGAGATATGATAGAGACATTTAAATACCTATGAAATATAAATGTGCATGAGTCGAGTCTCTTTCATTTGAAAGGAAACTCTGCAATGAGAGGGCATAGGATGAAGTTAAGAGGTGATAGGCTCCAGAGTAATCTGAGGGAATACTTTTTTTTACAGAAAGGGTGGTAGATGTGTGGAACAGTCTCCCAGAAGAGGTGATGAAAACAGACTGTGTCTGAATTCAAGAGGGCCTCTCTCAGAGAGAGAAAGAGATAATGGTTACTGCGGATGGGCAGGCTAGATGGGCCATTTGGCCTTTATCTGCCGTCATGTTTCTATTTGTGCTCAAATCTTCCCATCTTAACCCATCTTTCAACACTGCAGTCATGAGCTGGGTAAATATTTTCACATATAGTCCTGCTTAGCTTGACCCATTTTCAACACTGCAATCAAATGCTAGGTCTCCACTGGGGAACCCCTTTCTCCAGCCCAGACTTGAAATCTTTCCTGAAATACCCAATACCTCTGTTCTGTTCTGTCAGAATGTTTTTAAACTTCCTGCTCTCGGCATGAGTCTTGTCCTCCTGGCCAGACAGAACAGTACCCCTGCTCTTAACATAATTCTGCTTCAGTGATGGAGAGTTCTTAAGGAAATCCAACCTTATACCATCCACTTCCTCAAAGACGTTTAAATCACATACATGCCATATATTCCTTGTATAGATGGCATTATAAAATTATCCTTCAAGTTTGAATTGTCAGCCATTACTAGCAAGCTTCAAACCAAAAACTGTATACCTTGACATTATTCTCAATCCTGCTCATGTGTCCCTCCTTGAGCTTCTTAAAGAGCCCAGACCCAACTCAACATGTTCAACTGAGTTAACAGTTTTTCCATTACCTGGAAGTGATTGCTGAGGCCTTTGTTGACTGTCAATTTCACCCCTTCCATTTGGACAGGATACAAATCTAAAGAAAATATACAGACACGGGGAATATTTTAGGAAAATCTGAGGGCTGTAGAATTGGATTCATGACATGGAGTTGAAGTTGGAGTCTGACTCGGTAAAAATGTACTGACTCAGAGGTTCAAAATTTAAAAACAAACAAACAAACTATATAATACATATGATAAATTTATATTTTGTCCTGATCTAAAAAACTAGTAAATATAATATATATTTACCAGTATTTTGGATCCAGGACAGTAGAAGTCTGAGTCAAAGTTAAAAAGTAGAAAAACAGAGGAGTTATCGGAGGTTAAGAACATACTGCCATACTGGGGCAAACTGAAGGTCCATCAAACCCAATATCCTGTCTCCAATAACAGCCAATCCAGGTCCCAAATACCTAACTAGATCCCGAGTAGTAGATCCCAACTCCACAGCACTGGAAAATCTTACAAAAACAGTCAAAATTGTGGAGCATAGCAGTTCACAAACCTGACTTGACCCAGCCTGTCAGATTTTCCAGATCACAGTGGAATCCTGAATACTCTTCCACTTGAGCTATGGATGGAACCCTCAGTATCTCATACCCCGGTGTCTCTCGTCCTCTCCGTCCCCCCCCCCCACACTCTTGATGCCTCTCCTCTTCTTCACCCCCCCTCCCGCTAGTGCCTCTCCTCTTCTTCACTCCCCCTCCTTCTAACCTCTCTGCCCCCTCAATATACCTCTTCAAAAAGTTTTCCGTTGCATCTTCCACCCCTGCTCGGCCTGCCTTGGCTCCATTCTGACGTCACTTTCTAGTCACGGGACCACGACATGATGTAAGAGGGGAGATGAAGCCAGCGCGAGCAAGGGGGGGGGTCCAGTGTTCTCCCTAGGGCCTTTTAGCCGGGCGCTCCGCCCAGCTAATTTAGATGACTGCCTAGCTGTCATCCGATCGCGAATCTAACTACTGCTCAACTTTAAAAAAATAAAACAAAAACTCACCGGCTTGGAGATTCCCACTTTAGCCCGTAGCAAACTCGTGCTCCGAGGCTCTTAAGTGTGCGTGCCAGCTTCCCTTCGAAACCGGAAGTTATGTCCGGGGGTGGGGGGGGGGGTAGAGAAGAGAAGGGAAGCCGGCACGCACACTTTACAGCCTCGGAGCACGAGTTCGCTGCTTAATATCTGATGACCATACTGCCTGAAGATATCCATCTAGAACATGCTCATAGAGCCTTGCAAGTGCCACGCGCTAACAGGCCGCCCTGTTTTTAAAACTTTAAAGTCAAGGAGGCTGGAGATCACGTGATGCTGTGAGCTGGTAGGCAGCACGCTGTACCGGCTCCTGAGCCCTGTTCCTCCTCTCGCTGAAAACGGAGAATAAACCCGCGTAATTTCTGCCTCCCGCTGTCAGCTCTGGTGCTAGATTTATATGGACAAGTTTCTGGCTAAATCCCCGATCGTGATGGCTTCAAAATCGGCGAAAAAAGATCGGGAAAAAGCAAAACCGAGCGAAGACAAAATGGCGGACGCGTCCCGAGCAACAAGCCCGACCTTTACCCCGGCTACGCTAGCGGACCTGGAGCAAGTAATCTTGCAGGCGCTGGGACCGCGAATGGAACTGATTTCCACTCAGTTGAACAGGCTGGAAACGCTCCTGGAAGATAATTCTAAACGTGTCACTGAATTGGAGACCCGGGTGTCAGCAGTAGAGGACGGGGCTTTGGCATTGGAAAATGAGGTGGCTACGCTCTCTACTCAATTGCGTTCCTGTCAGGACAAATTGGAGGACTTAGAGAACCGATCGCGCCGGGGAAACCTGAGATTTGTAGGTCTCCCGGAAACCATAGCGGAATCAGCACTCCTCTCGGTGGTGGAATCGTGGCTGGCTAGTATGCTGCCAATGCCGGCCTCATTGGGACCAGCCCGCTTTGAACGAGTGCATCGGGTGGGCGCCCGAGCTGGGACAGACCAGCGCCCTAGGGTAATTATCGGGAAGTTACATAATTATCGCCACAAAGTGGAGATACTTCGGGCGTACAGAGCAAACAGAGAATCGCTGATGTACGAGACCCACCCGGTGCGCATTGGACAGGACTACTCAGCTGCTCTAACAGACCGGCGCAAAGTTTTCTACCCTCTCTGTACCAAATTGGTAGAAAAGAAGCGGCGCTTCATGTTCATCTATCCGGCCATTTTAAAAATTCAGCACCAAGGGAAGTGGCACGTGTTTGACTCAGAGGCACTGGCAGGAGATTTTATTAATAGTATGGAGTCCTCCTCATCACCAGCCTGATTTGCATTGCCTGATGGGGACTTTGCTGGCGAGGATGGTAGATTTGCCTTTGAATTTTTCAACTTATCATACTAACTCTCTGGACTTGTTGAAATAATTGTTTGAGAGGACAGGGCCCTGACGGCCTCATAAGCGTGATTTTGCTTCCCTGGAACCAGGAAGGTTCTTGGCAAGCCAGGTTTCCTGTTGGGGGTTTGAGTGGGGGAGGGGGGGTTTGGGGATGTATGGGGGTACATTGGGAGGGGGAGTTATTGGGTTGAGGGAGGGTGGGCTATTGTACAGAGCTTTGTTTTTCTCCATTCCAGGGCATACTGTGGCTATCCACAATAATACTAGAGTGTTTTCTGAGTGTGTATTTGACAATGTTTTCCCTCTTGGGCCTGGCTGGGAGCCTGGGAGGGTTTTCCTGTGGCAAAGGACAGAGCGGTTCTCACTTTATGATCCATGAGAGCTAGAACTTTTAGAATATTATCTTGGAATGTGTGTGGAATAACATCCCCTGTAAAGAGAAGTAAAATATTACAGCGCCTTCAGCATCATAGAGCAGATTTGGCATGTCTCCAAGAGACCCGCTTGACTGACGCTGAACATGCTAAATTGCTGAAAGGTTGGGTGGGTCAGGTGTTTTCCACATCTTCACCGAATAAGAAGGCAGGGGTGGCCTTGTTAGTCCGTAGGGGGTTTCCGGGGAGGGTAGAGCAACTTTACCAAGACTCCATGGGGAGGATTCTATTGTGTAGAGTGACTATGTCCGAATGTACTTTTAACTTGCTGGTAGTCTATGCCCCCAACCAATACGAACACACTTTTTTCACATCTTTAGTTTCATTGGGGCTCAGGGACACGACACGCCCGTTAATTTTACTGGGAGACCTAAACCAGGTACTCGATCCCACACTGGATAGGACGGGTCCGGGTTCCTCTCAGACCTCTAGTCCCACAAGAGGTATTCCCTTCCTTTGCGATACATTGGATCTTATTGATCCATGGCGTTTGCTTCATACCACTGATAGGGACTTTACACATCAATCTCGGGCTCACAACACTTTTTCACGAATTGATTACATCCTGACTTCTACTGCTTCTTTTTCTCGGGTCCATTCAGCGGAGGTGGGCCCTTTGTCCGTTTCGGACCATTGCCCAATCTGGATTGATTTTTTGCAGGGTGACGACTCGACCGGAGGGGGGAACTGGAAATTCCCAACTTACTTGGCTTCCAGTTCTGACTTCCAAAAATACCTTGCCCAGAAATGGGAGGACTATGTAGAATTTAATTCTCAACATCTGGAAACACCACTTTTGTTTTGGGAAGCAGCGAAATCGGTCCTTAGGGGGGATATTATTTCCTATGTAGCGGCACAGCGAAAGCGTCTTTCCAGGGGCATTTTACATCTAGAGGGAGAGTATAGGAGGCTGAAACGTACATATATTGCACACCCTTCTTCCCTAGCCCGGGAAGCTATGGTGGCTGCACAGGTTGCATTGAACACATTATTGCATGAACGAGCTCTGAAATACCGCCATTACTCTAGGTTTCAATATTACAAATTTGGCAATAAATCGGGCCGACTACTGGCTGGCCTGACGAGACCTCGACGCTCTCCTCGTTACATTCCCAGCCTTGTGCTACCCTCGGGTAGGGAGGTGACCTCCACTGCTGATATCACACATAGTTTTTTGACATACTACAGGGACTTTTATGCTTCTAGAGACCCCCAGGGGGGTCCTGAGGTGGAGGATTATCTTACAGATGCTGGGGTTCCTCGTTTGACTTCGCCTGACAGACAGGCCCTGAATCGCCCGATTCAGGGCAAGGAACTTCAAACGGCGATAAAACAACTCAAATGTGGCACTTCCCCGGGCCCTGACGGGTTCTCCCCCGAGTTTTACCGCCTGCTTTCTGCTTCTCTTTGTGGCCCATTGGAGGCATATTACACTGCGGCGCTAACAAAGGGAAACTTTCCGGTGGGAGCTAATCATGCATTTATAACGTTGATCCCCAAACCGGGTAAACCTGGGACGGATCTTGAATCATATAGACCTATCTCGTTGATTAATGTAGATATTAAAATTCTTGACAAAATTTTAGCTAACCGATTGGCTGAACTGTTGCCTGCCCTGATTACCCCTGAACAAGTTGGTTTCGTACCTCACAGACACTAGGTTTTGAATGTTCGTAGACTGCTCACGGCACTACAGCGCTCACGGGATGTTGGTACTCAGGGAGTTTTGGTGGGCTTAGATGCAGCTAAAGCTTTTGATCAGGTGAACTGGGTCTACCTTTTTAGGGTACTTTCTTACATGGGGTTTGAGGGGTGGTTTTTAGACATGGTACACTTGCTTTACACAGACCCCACAGCGTGTGTATTGGTAAACAATTCCAGGTCACCTAATTTTTCTATAGCCCGGGGTACCCGACAAGGCAGTCCATTATCCCCTCTCTTATTTCTTTTATACTTGGACCCATTTATCCGCACACTTTTGAGGGATGATGTATTGCAGGGGTTACCGGAGGGACACACGCAACTACGGGTCCTGGCCTATGCTGACGATCTCTTGCTGACTCTGGGAAATCCTACTGTATCTCTCCCGAGAGCGTTGGATTTGCTGGACGAATTCAGTATGTACTCGGGCCTGACATTAAATAAACAAAAATCAATGGTATTGCCATTGTCCCCCGAGGTTCAGTCTCAGTGGCGGGGACCGTTTCCCTTGACCTGGGCCCCAGGTACTCTTGTATATTTGGGTGTTACTATATCCCCCGACCTTTCAGCATTGTATACCCTTAATATAGAGCCATTGGTCCACTCCACCTTACACAAATTGGAGAACTGGAGAGTATATCCCTTATCTTTGCTAGGGAAAATAGCATTATATAATATGGTTCTGGTGCCCCAATGGCTGTATATGTTTCAGATGCTTCCTGTGTTGTTAACAGCTAAACATGACAAACTAATTGGAAAATATTTACAAAAGTATTTATGGAATGGAAAGAGGGCACGTATGTCCTTGAAACATATGGCACGTCCTAAAGATCTGGGGGGCTTGGGATTGCGCAGCCTTCGGTTGTTGTCCCAGGCGTGCCAGATGAGACATATTAACGACTGGTTCCGTGGGACTCATTATTTTTCAGCCTCTCGACAAGAAATTATGCTTTGTGCTCCCTTTCATTTTAGCTACCTGCTCCATGCACAGAGTCTTCCTCCACGGACTTCCTCTGCAAGAGATCTCTTCTTGCGACCCATGCGCCAAGTCTGGAAACTTCTTTGCCATCAACTCCATATCCCGCCCCAAGTAACTCCTTATTTGCCTCTGCGGGGTAATGGGGGATTTCCTTCAGGGCTCACTCCTACTCCAACCAGTGTATGGTCTGCTGATGCCAATTTGTACATTTTTCAACTGGTCAACTCGGATGGATCCGTGAAACCTTTTGCCGATCTTCAGCGGGACCACGGCTGGAGAGCGTGCGATTGGCTCTCATACCTTCAACTATCTTCATATATACGTACCTTGTCCCAGGATTTTCTTACTGATCGTTGGATGGAGTCCATCTCGGAGGCCTTGAGTTTGTCGGCGCAGGTACTGATCCCGATGAGATTCCATTATCGGCACCTTCAGGAGAGTATGGGCGAGCTTTCCTATGAGAACTATGCCACTAAATGGTCCTTGGAGCTGGCTTGTGTGGTTACATCCCCCATGATTAAGAGAGCGATTTCTGCGACAGCTCGAGTGACGCTTAATGCATTATTGATTGAAATGAACTACAAATTTCTGCTGCGTCTCTATCGCTCCCCCTCTTATATGTTTCGGGCAAAAATGTGTACTTCAGCTCAGTGCCTTAAATGTTCTCATTCTCCTGCAACTCTTGGGCATCAGTTTTGGACCTGTGTGAAGGTGCAAACATTTTGGCAACAGCTTCAAAGGCATATCCGAAGTATGTGGACCTACAATTTTGCATTTAGTCCAGTTATGCTGTTCACGTTGGACAGCCTCAAACCCGCCTCCCCGAGAGGGTTTAGGAGCTTTATGGCACGTGCAGTGTTGATGGGGAAGAAAGTGATCCTGCACTGCTGGATTTCCTCTGAATCCCCTACTTTATCTCACTGGCGCACTTTGATGTTACAGCAGGCTTCCATGGACCGCCTACGAATTTCTTCGTTGGATACGTCACTTGGTCGGACTTTTCGTCTATGCTGGGAACCCTTTTGGCTAACGTTGACCCCTAGAGCTCGAAGTCATCTGCTTAACGCCTGACTATTACACTGACTTAATTTCTGGAATGGGGAATGTATTTCTTGTCTTGTATTGTAAATTTCTGGTTAATTGGGTAGGGTGGGATGGGGGGGTGGATGGAGGGGGTTTATGGCTGATGGTGAAGTTCGGAAGATTGCTGGTATTCATGTATTTCTGTGAACACCATGTTCTCTTATAGTGTAAGGTAATTTTTTGAAAACCAATAAAGAAATATTGAAAAAAAAAAAAAGTCAAGGAGGCTGTCATGGCTAAAGCTCGGGTGCAATCGCCTCTTCAGTGGAAAAATTATGACCGGCTTGGCGTCAGTCACTTTAAGGCGGAGAGTGGACTTAACACCAGTCTTGAAGTACTTGCGAAAAAAGGCGATTCGCTATCGCTGGCACCATCCATTCGCACTATTATTTCAACTGAAAGGAACTTTGAAAACAGTGCATTTCATGGAGGATGCGATCCAGATTTGGGGTCCAGGAATCGTCGGCGGGTGGTGGCCTTTGAGATTTCCATCTTTTGAACCACCGTGGCTGGCTTGCACGTCCGGCCTCAGAGCACAGACCATCAGAAGGGAGCCAGCTTGATGGACAGCTTTACAGGACCTTTTTGGCTGTTACTCCTGTTCTGGAATTAATGTCAGGGATATGCTTCTATTTTTCCTGATGTGTGTTTGAGTTGAGATCGTGTGGTGTTTTGTGGTTATTGAGTGTAGCGGAGTGGATGGCTGGATGTTAGTTTTTACTTTCATACCGTTAGGTTGCATTTAAGGTTGGTGGGGAGCGGGGATTGGCCACCATGTAGTGGGATATTTCCAGTAAATTGTTGATTGGGAGTAGGTGGGGTGGGGGTGGGGAGCTCAGTATTTTTGTTTTCATTTGGCTCTCAGGGTCTTCAGATATTGAGGAGGGGTTTTGTTGAAGGTCTCTCTTTTTTTTTTTTAAAGTACAGAGGGTGGAGGGTATTAAAAGAAGTGCTAGATTGGGCAGGGGAGAGAGCTTATGGGGCCAGAAACAGAGGACAGACAGAGAGATGGTGGGCAGTGGTCTGAAGGGAGAGAAGTTGTTCCAGGGGTGGGGTGGAGGAAGAGGGAAAGAAATACTTGAAGAAAGAACTTTTGGGAAGAGAAAGGGAGAAATGGTAGACCTGGGGGAACAAGGCAGGGGGAGAGATGGGGTGGGACGCAGATGGGAAGAGACAGGGAGAGAAGATGGATCTGGGGATGGAAGGGAAGTAGTGATAAATTTAAGGCCTGTGTATGGAAGGCAAAGAGATGCAGCAACTCTTTTTTTTTTTTCCTTCATTTCATTGTTCAGCATCAAGGGGGGAAGGAAGAAAAAAAACAGAAAAGAGGGAGCAAAATGTTGGACCATGGGGATAAGGAAGAGAGATGGACCCATGGGAGAGCAGGAGGAAAGAGAGCTAGGATAAGAAAGGGGATGGAAAGAAAGGGACAGGGAGTTATAGCCTGACCAATAGAGAGAGGGAAGGGGATTCTGAAAGTGGTGAACCATGTGAATGAGGTCAAAAGAGAGATGATGATAAGATGCGTGAGAGAGCAGTGAGTACATAGTAGAAATGTGGTAATGGGGAGTAGATAGCAGGAAATAAGAGGCTGGGAAAGGAGTGAGATGGGAAATGGGAGAGCTAGGGACAGAGAAGATTGAGAATTGAGAGGTAGCTGAACATTTAAAAAGAAGAAGGGTGAGAAAGAAAGCAAGATTTTAGTGGACAGAGACAAAAAAGAAAAGAAAAAGTTAAAGCTGAAAGGGAAAATCAATATGTTGGAGACAAGCATAAGGAGGAAATGAAACACGAGGAGAAAAAAAATGAACAGCAGCCACTGGAAAGAGAATTAGTTGAAGATAGACAAAAAACAGAAAGAGAAACTGGGACCAAGATGATGGAAAAACAAAATATCCAGACAAGGTAGAAAAAATTGTTTTATTTTGAATTTATTAACTAGAATATGTTATCTTTGGGATATGTGCATCACAATTATTTTTGTAGTCAGTGGCGTAGTCATATACAGCTTATTTGGGGGAGGGACTGGAGCCCAAAATTAGTGGATGAGCACCAAAGTTTCTTCCCATCTGAGTGCAATTTACAAATACTTGAGCTATTGGGGATTCCCAAGCCCTGCCACCTGAAGACATCTTCCTCCAGTCTGGCAACCCAAAATCTCCAAGCTTTGCAGCCAATGGCAATATCCTCAAGCTGCCACTGTTTTCATGCATGCAGGAAAGCCAAGGTTGGGGGAAGGGCAGGGAGGATGGAAGGCAGCAGCTCTGCAATATTGTTGCCAGCTGCAGAACTTGGGAAGTTGGAGGGGAGGAGGTGGCCATCAGTTGGTGAGGCTTGGGGATCTCTACTAGCTACAGCAGGGAGATGTTCATTTTGAGGGAGCCTAAGCTCAAAATGGGAGGCCCAAAAAAGCAGTAATATTTACCCTGACTGAACGATCCTCCACCTGCACCATTGACAACTGATGCAGCATCCCCGCTCTGAAGAGATTCATCGTAGCTGTAATAGAAGTGAATGGGAAAATCAGGAGCAGGCATCCCTGTTCATTAGTCGGGATGCGGAAGCCTGTGGCTGCTCCCACTGTCAGCGGTGCACGTGGAGGATCACTCAGTCAGGGTATGTGTTGCTTTTTTGGGTTACTCTCCACAGTGTCCCTTTAATGAAGGTTTATTATTAGATACGTACATCTTCTATATTAATGATTGCAAATTTGGGACCTGCTCAGCCTTTTTTTTTTTTTGCTCATCAGCTAGTGTTAGTGTTTGTGCGGCCCCAGATTTTTTTCGTCCCATGTGGCCCAGGGAAGCCAAAAGGTTGGACACTGCTGCCCTATTCCTTCACCATGAGCAGGGAGAGGTAATTTTCATAGTGTTCCAGGCCATGCACCAACCCTATTCCCCACTCCTACTCCTTCACCGTAAGCAGCGAGGGGTAATTTGCAAAGCACCAAATTTGAACCACCAAATTTCCCCGTCCTGCCCCACCTGGCTACTTTTTCGTGCCACCCGGCTGGAAAAAATTTCTGGGGAGAACACTGGGGTCAGAGACACTGTTCATGACAGCAAACTTTTCAACAAGTATGTGGGTCGGGGGGATCATTCTTTCTTGTGAGGGGGAATAGCCCCCCCCATGTGGTCAGGTACGTGAGGAGATGCAAGGGGGCATTGAGGGAGCTCTCATAATTTGGCAGTGTAGGAGGGGGTAGAGCCCCCCCATAAGAGGTCAGGCGATTCATCGTGGCCAAGTCAGCAATAAAATGGCTGTGCTGAATCAGCTGTATGAATAATCCTAGAAATAATCTTACGAAATGGCTCCCTGAAAGAGATAGTTTGTAACTCAAGAGACTTGTCTTATTGAGGTAAATCGCTACCATGAACACCGTCTTGATTGTCAGATCTAAGAAAGAAGCCTCCTGTAAGGGCTCATATGGAGCCCTACCGAGACCTTGCAAAACGATATTAAAATTCCAGTATGGGGACTGTAAGCGCACTGGAGGATTTAACCTGAAAGCCCCTTTAAAGAATCTTCCCACATTTGGGTAAAAGGCCAGAAATGCCCTCTCTCCCTGAGCTCGGAAACATGAAAAGGCCTGCTACATCTGACCGACAGGCCTTTCTCAAGACCCTCTTGCAAAAATTCCAGAACTACAAAGATTAGGGCTTGTAAGGGCTCCGCATTGATGTTAGCACACCACTGTTGGAAAGTCTTCCTGGCCTTAGCATAGGCCACCACTATCGAGGTTGTCTTGACTCTAAACAGAGTGGAAACAACCACTGCTAAATTCAAATCTGACCTTAAAACCTCTCTTTTCAAAGATGCTTATGAGGTATAGACCTGGAGCTTGATTTCAGATATACCACATACCCTTTTGTTTTTCCCCGCCACCAATGATTTCATTATTTTAGGAAGCAATGTAATTCTATTCGTCTCCCTTTTATATCCTGTGACATTTCCCTCATTGTATTATATTTTAATTCTATACGTCAGATCCCCCCTGTTATAAATTACTTTAGCTTTGTATTCTGTAAACTGCTTAGGATAGATACGTAGTATATCAAGCTTAAATAAACTTCAAACTTGACCTCCAAATATCCCTTATCAGGGCAGCCCACTCAAAAACCATGCCGTAAGCCCAAAGTATTCCAGATTCTCTATGAGAATCAGACTCTGAGTCAGGAGGATCTGTCTGAACAGTCAACCTGAGACCTTCTTCTCTCTGTAGACAAAACTATGTTTGTGCAGGTGCCACTAGGAAAAGCAGGCCTGGATGACTCACAGGGGAAACACATACAAGAGCCCCTTCTCCAACCACGGCTGAACCAACATGTCCAACCCTGATCGATTTTCAGAGGGTTGTGATTGTGAGGAGCTAGCTAAAATAAAGGTAGACAAAGCAATGGGGCTGGATGGTCTACATATGAGGGTGCTGAAGGAACTTAGGGAAGTTCTGGTGGATCCGCTGACTGACCTTTTCAATGAGTCTCTAGAGTCAGGAGTAGTGCCAGAAGACACAAGGGTGGATGTGGTCCCTCACCACAAAGAAGTAGGGAATTACAGGCCAGTAAGTCTTACTTCTATGGTAAGCAAATTAATGGAAACAATTTTACAACAGATAATGATGAAGTTTCTGGAATCTGGTGGATTACAAGACCAGAAGCAACACGGATTCACTAGAGGTAGATACATGGAACAGTCTCCCAGAAGAGGTGGTGGAAACAGACTGTGTCTGAATTCAAGAAAGCATGGTATAGGCATGTGGGATCTCTTAGAGCAGTGTTTCTCAACCTTTTCAAGCCAAGTACCCCCTAAGCCAGTGGTCTCAAACTCAAACCCTTTGCGGGGCCACATTTTGGATTTGTAGGTACTTGGAGGGCCGCAGAAAAAATAGTTAATGTCTTATTAAAGAAATGACAATTTTGCATGAGGTAAAACTCTTTATAGTTTATAAAACTTTCCTTTAACAGTTAAAAGGAAAGATATATAAACTATAAAGAGTTTTACCTTATGCAAAATTGTCATTTCTTTAATAAGACATTAACTATTTTTTCTGCGGCCCTCCAAGTACTCCATTTTTTCTGCAGCCTTCACATTTAAAGTTTAATATCTTTTCTTTCTCAAAACTGACACATTTCAATCACTATATTGAAAATAAAATCATTTTCCCTACCTTTGTTGGCTGGTGACTTTATTTTTCTGTGCTTTTAACTATGTTTCCAGGGCCTTCTTGTCCTTTGACTGTTTTTCTCTCCATCTTCACTTTCTGCCTTGCATCCATCTTTGGCATTAACTTAATATTCAATTTTTCTGCTTTCTTTTCAAAATCTACGTTTCCATGTCTTACCTTCCCTTCCTATCTCTCTCTTCTTCCGTCCTATTTCCATGGTCTGAAATCTCTTTCCTTCCTTTCTCTCCCTCCCTCCTTCCTTCCTTCCCCCTGGTCTGGCATCTGTCTCCTTCCCTCCCTCCATGCCCTGGCATCTCTCCCTCCCCCTCCATGGTCTGATATCTCCTTTCCTTCCCTCCCTCCCATGAACTTGGCATTTCTTGTTCCTCTACTCTCTCTTGTCTTCCTTCTCCTTCCCCAATTGGGTGCAGCAGCAACAGAAGCAGCATTTCCCTTCCCCCTTTCTTGTGCTGCAGAAGCATTTCTCTTCCCCTTTCCCTCCCCCCTCCCTTTCCCTGTGCAGCAGCAGCATTTCCCTTCCCCCTTTCCTGTGCAGGAGAGGTATTTCTCATCCCCCTTCCCTCTCTCTCCCTTTCCCTGTGCAGCAGCAGCATTTCCCTAGGGTCCCTCTTTCCTATGCAGCAGAAGCATTTCTCTTTCCTCTCCCCTTCCGTTCCCTTCCTTGTGGAGCAGCAGCATGTCTGGCCAGCTCCCATGCTCAGTCGATCGTTCCGTTCAAAGCCGCGAGCGGCGGCTCCTCGCGAGATCCGCATCTGCGTCTGAAGCCTCTCTGATGTTGTGACATCAGAGAGGCTTCTGATGCAGGAGAGAATAGCGCGAGGAGCCGCCACCCACGGCTTTGAACGGAATGATCGACTGAGCCGGCCAGACACACTGCTGCTCCACAAGGAAGGGAAGGGGAAAGAGAAATGCTGGTGTGGATGGCGCCAGGAGCCACCGCCGGCCGCAGCTTTGACCGGAACAATCAACTGCAGCAAGGGAGCAGTTGATCATCGCGTCCAGACCGCGGGCTGCAAAATAGCACCTGGAGAGCCGCATGTGGCCCGTGGGCTGCGTGTTTGAGACCGCTGCCCTAAGCCTAACAAATGCCAACCAAGCTCCACCCCAGACCCACCCCCATAATAATAATACTAATTGTAATGCAATTTCTTCCATCTATTTTTCATACACACACAATATAATCTTATTAATACATAATGGTAACCACAATATTAAAAAAAAAAAAACACAAAGCACACGGTAAGCAGAGAAAATGTTAATTATCATTTATATTCAGGGGTTTTTCAAAAAGGTCAAGGCAGATGACTTTAAATATGCAATGTCACCTCAGTAACAATTATAGAAAAATAGACAAATACAGTGCAAAATATAGACAGCAGATATAAATTTTCATAACGGACACATTTTGATCACTAAATTGAAAATAAAATCATTTTTTCTACCTTTATTGTCTGGTGATTTCATGAGTCTCTGGTTGCACTTCCTTCTGACTGAAGCCACCACTGCTGATTTCTCCCTGCCTGCACCGCCTCACCCCACCCCCAAAGCCAACCCTGCCACCCAACACAATCCATTACCCCCCAGCTTTTTCTTCCTCTCTCCCTGCCTGCCCCCCCTACTAAAGCCACTGCAGCCGAATCCTCCCTACCTCACCCCCGAAGCCGATAATAGTTACTGTGGATAGGCAGACTGGATGGCCCATTTGGCCTTTATCTGCCCTCATGTTTCTATGTATGTAGTAGGCCAAGGCATGTTTACAGTCCAATGTGTGAAGAACTGTTTCTCAAGGATGAGAATGAGGCTTGGAAAGAATATAGATAGCACAATGGATTGATTCAAGTGAAATTCCGTTAACTTTGGGAAGGAATTTACAATGAGTTCCGAGAACCACTTTATTGTGATAAAATACTGTAAATGGTGGATCTGTAGTTTGTTGCTGCACAGGGAAGGGGGGGCGTAGAAATGTTGCTGTTGCACAGGGAAGGGGGGACACATGCTGCTGCTGCACAGGGAAGGGGGGTAGAAATGTTGCACAGGCAAAGGGGGAGAAATGCTGCACAGGCAAAGGGGGGAGGGAGAGAAATGCTGCTGATGCTGCAGGGAAGGAGGGAGAAGGAAGACAAGGGAGAGGAACCAGAGATGCCAAGTCCATGGGAGGGAGGGAAAGGAGATACCAGACCATGGAGGGGAAGGAAGAGATGCCATAGCATGGGGGGAGGGAAGGGAAGGAGATAGAGATACCAGACCATGGTGTGGAGGGGGAAGGAAGGAGAAGAGAAAGAGAGAGATGCCAAAGCATAAGGGACGGGGTGGAGACAGAAAAATGGAGAGGGGGTGAAGCTGAAATGAATCATGTGCAAAGGAGAGAAGGGACACAGGATATACAGTTTATTGAAGGGACATAGAAAGAGGGAAGATGCCATATGGAAGAGAGAGAGGGTGCCTAGCTTCAGGTGAGAGAGCCAAGAGGAACAGGCAGCAAGAGGAGAAGAGCTAGAGGAGAAAGGAGGGAAGCGAAGACCAGAAACCAAAAGCCGATAGCAAGAGCAGGAAGTTAGGGGCAGCGGTGAGAGTAAGCTCTGCTCACCCCCACCGCGCCGCCAGTCACCATCCGACCTCCCCCTTAAAAGGGGAGGAGCCAACAGCACGCGGCAAAGGTGCTCGCCTTAGCGAGAACGCCTTTGCAAAGGGCCGAGTCACCACACCTAAGGACACCAAGGTAAGGACGTGGCAGGCACAGAGGAGAGCACACACACACAAAGTAAGGTAAGGACAGCACACACAAGCAAAAGACAGCCAAGAAAGGAAGCGGCAGGCACAGAAGGTAAGGAAGAGGCAGACACAGAAGAGAACACACACAGCAAAGAAAGGAAGCAGCAGGAACAGAAGGTAAAGAAGGGGCAGACACAGAAGAGAACACACACACACAAGCAAAAAGGTACCGGTGCAATAATAGAGAGTACACCAAAAAGGCGGACAGCATTGGAAGCAGAGGGAACCCAGAGGAAGAGCTTCCCAGTGTACTGCAAGGACTGCCATATGTACGATTACCTCCCCTCGGGGAGGCAGTCATATGTATGTGGTCGGTGTCAAGAGCTGAAAAGCTTGAAGAAGGAAATTAGTTGAATGAAGTACAGGATTCAGGAACTGGAGGGACTTTACATCACAGAAGACACGTTCAAGACAGCTGAAGACCCTACGAGAGAGAGGCACATTGAAAAACAAGTCAGGGAGCTCGAGGAGTTCATTGAGGAAGCCTACAGGAGAGTGGAAGAACAAGAACATCGTAGAAAGGACGAAGATATACCCACATGGAATGGAGGACATGAGCAATCTGACTATAAGGAAGAAGAAGCCCATAGAGGAATCCAGCAGGAAGGGGAGGCAAGGTCTTGCCGATACCTGGAAGAGGTAGCAGTAAAGCACACTGAAGACACAGACCTGTGACTGGAGCAAAAACTGAAAAAGAGAAAGTCTGCAATCCTAGTGGGAGACTCAATCCTAAGGCAAGTAGATAGCCACATAGCAGGAGGGAGAGAGGATCGGCTAGTGACATGCCTCTCAGGAGCTAGAACAAAAGACATCGTCAACAAAATTGAAAGGATCCTAGAAGGAGCAGAGACGGAAGAGACTGCAGTGATGATCCACATTGGGACAAATGACTACAACAGGAATGCACTGATCGAACAGTTCAAGATTCTGGGAAGGAAGTTGAAGATGAGGACTCAGAAGATAGCGTTTTCAGAGATCCTACCAGTACCAAGGGCAGATGTAAAGAGGCACACAGAACTACAATCAATAAATGCGTGGATGAGGAGATGGTGTGAGGAAGAGGGGTTCCACTTCGTGAGAAACTGGACAACGTTTTGGGGCAAGAACAAGCTCTTCAGGAGAGATGGACTACACCTAAACACGGCAGGAACTAGACTTCTAGCAAATAACATCAGGAGAGGAATAGAGCAGGCTTTAAATAATAATAATAACAATTTATATACCGCAGGACCGTGAAGTTCTATGCCAGGGGTGTCCAATGTCGGTCCTCGAGGGCCGCAGTCCAGTCGGATTTTCAGGATTTCCCCAATGAATATACATGAGGTCTATTTGCATGCACTGCTTTCATTGTATGCTAATAGATCTCATGCATATTCATTGGGAAAATCCTGAAAACCCGACTGGATTGCGGCCCTCGAGGAGCGACATTGGACACCCCTGTTCTATGCGGTTTACAATGATTAAAGATATTACAGATTGAGTGGAATAAACAAAGTACAGACTTAGTGATTAACAGTTCTAGAGATCGTTTGTTGGGACTAAGATTGTA
Organism: Geotrypetes seraphini; assembly: GCF_902459505.1. Taxonomy (NCBI): domain Eukaryota; kingdom Metazoa; phylum Chordata; class Amphibia; order Gymnophiona; family Dermophiidae; genus Geotrypetes; species Geotrypetes seraphini. The sequence goes on from NC_047094.1 coordinate 117,514,678, forward strand.
TAGGTTGGTTTCCTAAGTATTTCAGGAACATATGTGTTTTTAGGCATTTCCTGAATTCCCTATAAGTAGTAGGCATGAGTAATTGTTCTAGATCTTTACCCCATAGTGCTGCTTTATGTGAGAAAATATGTTGGTTATGACTTTTAAATTTACAACCTCTAACTGGTGGAGAAACAAAGTTTGGGTGTGAGCTTCGCCTATGTCTGTTGGTTGTGAAAGAGAAAAGGTCTGTTATATATTTAGGGGCTAAGCCATAAAGTACCTTGAAGCAAAAACCACCAAACTTGAATTTCACACGTGCCTTCATCGGCAGCCAGTGTAGAAGTCGATAGGAAGGTGTTACGTGATCAAACTTCTTCAGTCCACAAAGTAGTCTAACCGCTGCATTTTGTACCAGTTGCAATCGCCGCATATTCTTCTGGGGGAGTGCCAAGTAGGCGATGTTACAATAATCGAGTTGACTCAATATAAGGGATTGTACCAGGATTCGAAATGATGAGACATCGAAGTACGCTCTGATGGACCGAAGCTTCCAGAGGGTGAGAAAGATTTTTCTAATTAAGGAGTCTACCTGGTCTTTCATGGTCAGGCTCTGGTCCAGTGTTACTCCCAATACCTTCATAGTGGGTTGAATGGGATAACTAAGGTTGTTGATGCACAATGATGCTTTAGTGTCAAGTGGGCGTGGTGATGCTATGAAAAATTTTGTTTTCTCTGAGTTTAGTTTTAGTCTGAATTCAGTCTAAACTAAGAAGAAGGGGAAAGCCGTCAGTCGACCAGGTGTCAATGATTCAGAAGAAGATATCCCGAGAAGATACTGAGTGGGAAAAATGGTGGGAAGACACAACGGACAAACAAGAGTTGACAGAAAAAGAGGATAATAAAAAGAACGTAGCACAGGGGGAAGACAAAACGGGCAAACAACAAGAGTTGACAGGTCAAGAAGAGCATGATAAGAAGACCGTAGCACAGGAAAAAAACACGAAGACAAGAAAATACCAGGACTTAAATTGCATGTATACTAATGCAAGGAGCCTAAGGAACAAAATGGGAGAATTAGAAGTCATAGCCAAAAAAGAGAACCTAAACATCATTGGGGTCTCTGAAACATGGTGGAATGAAGAAAACAAATGGGATACAGCACTGCCGGGGTGCAAACAATCGCCAGGACAGGTCAGGTCAGAAAGGAGAAGGAATAGCCCTATAAATAAAAGAAAGCATACACTCGACCAGAGTGGACACAGCAGCGATGACCAACAATTTGGAATCGCTATAGATTAAAATACCAGGAAGGAAAGGACCTGTACTATCGTCCACCTGGGCAAACCAAAGTAAACGATGAAGATATGGAAGCCGAGATGAGGTGGGAATGCAAAAACAGTAACACCATTGTTATGGGAGACTGGAGTCTTGGAAACTCAAAATGCGCTAAGGAAACCAGATTCCTGGGGACTATACAGGACTGCTTCATGGAGCAGCTTGTCAGAGAACCGACGAGAGGGAATGCCACTATGGACCTAATCACAAAATTTCAAACCGTTCTTCAGATATGTTAAAGGGAAGGAGCCGGCAAGGGAAGAGGTGGGACCGCTGGATGAAGGAGATAGGAAGGGAGTGGTGAAGGAGGAAAAAGAAGTGGCAGATAGACTAAACATGTTCTTTTCGTCACTATTTACAAGAGAGGATACATCCAACATGCCGGAACCTGAAAAGATCTTCAAAGGAGATCAAGCAGAAAAATTAACATCCATGAGGTAAGCCTCAAAGACGTATATAAGCAGATAGATAGATTAAAAACTGACAAATCTTCGGGCCCGGACAGAATCCACCCTAGGGTATTAAAAGAACTAAAGGAGGAAATAGCGGAACTACTACAGCAGGTTTGTAATCTATCCCTGAAAACAGGCATGATCCCGGAGGATTGGAATACAGCTAATGTTACACCCATCTTTAAAAAAGGATCGAGAGGTGACCCAGGGAACTACAGACTGGTAAATCTGACTTCGGTTCTGGGGAAGATGGCGGAAGCACTGATAAGACAGCATCGATGAGCATCTAGAAAGGAATAAACTGGTGAAAACAAGCCAACATGGCTTCTGCAAGGGAAGATCGTGCCTAACAAATTTATTGCACTTCTTCGAAGGAATTAACAAACAAATGGACAAAGGGGACCCCATTGACATCATATACTTGGATTTTCAAAAAGCCTTTGACAAGGTACCCCATGAACGCCTACTACGGAAACTGAAGAACCATGAGATGGAAGGATACGTACATAGATGGATCAAAAATTGGTTGGTGGGAAGAATGCAAAGGGTAGGAGTGAAGGGCCACTACTCAGACTGGAAAAGGGTCACGAGCACTGTTCCCTCTAAGCTGTACGCTTGTACGCGCGCACACAACTTGTTGAACCCGCGCACACAAATTAAAATAGCGCGCACAAAAAAATAAATTTTTGCCTAAAATGATTTTCACTGCTAAAATGAAATGTTGCAGAAGACCAGCTGTTCTGATTTCCCATTTATCACATTTATTGAAGCACTATAATATAAATTTTAAGTCGTTCACGTGATTCCATTATCTTTGGCAGTTGATCTTGACACGTCACGTGCCCCATAGGGCCATAGCCTATGGCCCATAGGATATGAAACACTTCCGATTCTTTGACTTCCTGAAGTTCCGCTATATTGTTTATTTCGTGGAATCGTAGTGTGCAGCATGGTACTGCGGATGTATAACTGTATTCGTTTATTAAATTGCAACCAGATATAACTCTTAAAATGTCTAAACTGCGAATGGTGAAAAGTGTAAAACGCAAGAGAGCTGCAACAGCTTTTAGGTCTGAATGGCTTGAAGAAATTGTTGAAACGGAGACACTGGAATCTTGAAATACAATGCGTGTTCGATTGTGTGAAATATTTACCTATGACGAAAACGATGGAGTTGTGTGTTGTTACTGTCAAGATGCCAAAGCAACTGGAAAATTCTCTACTGGAAAAATATCGGATGATGTTTGGAAACTGGACTTTCTGAAATGCCATCTATCAAGTAAATCTCATACCGACAGTATTAGGAAACTCAGAAGTAAAAACCTGAATTTAAGAGGGGGACTGGTTAACATGTTGCTTGAAAGCCCAACCAAAAAAGAAAACAGGCAAATTAGTAATGAACGGAAGCGTTCCAGTCCTGATGAAATTAAGGTTCTTGTCGACAGTGTTGTGCTGGCCATTAAGATGAATATCTCAATGCTCTCTGTTCAAGATATCAATGAGCACATAGCGAAGTATGTTAGTATACCTAGCTGGAGAAGCAAAAACTATGCGTTTGAATTTCTTGGAATTATCAATGGCATCGTGCAAAATGATCGTATGGCAGACATTAAATTAGCAACGTATCATACGTTAACTGTTGATGAAAGCACAGACATTTCTGTCAACAAGTACTTAATACTCTACTTTAAGTATCGGCCAGTCAATTCAAATGAGTATAGGACATCATTTGGTGGGATGCTACAGTTGGAAGCATGTGATGCTACATCAACAGTAACAGCAATTAGGGAATTCTATAGGAAACATGAACTTGACCTGAATAAAATGGTTATGTTCACCTCTGATGGTGCCTCTGTGATGTTGGGCAAAATAGATGGTGTTGCAGCACAGCTGAGAAAAGACATTCCACATTTAGTGCAGCAACATTGTGTTACACATCGGGAAGATTTGGGACTTTCTGATTCATGGAAAGAAGTAAAATTGATGAAAGAAGTAGAAACTGTAATGAGAACTGTGTACACGATGTTCTGTTGGTCTTCTACTAAACGATGCAAATTTCAAGAAATAGCAGATGCATCTGAATGTGAATCAATTGTTTTCAGACCTCTGAATGAAGTACACTGGTTATCTAGACACTTTGCACTTAAAGCAATTATTCGAAATTATGATCCCCTGTTAAAATATTTTGAAGAAGACAAAGATAATGATCCTATTGCAAAGTACTGCTATAAGAAGCTGAACAGTGAACAATTTCATATTACACTTGAAGTTTTGAATGATGTCTTATCAGAACTGGCTTCCTTAACCATGGCATTTCAAAAATGTGGTTTGACACCATTGGAAGCTTATCATCTTGCACAGGGTAAGTTGAACAAACTTCGAATGCAATACTTAGGCGACAAGGTTAAGTGGAGTGATAATTCTTGACAACAGGGTGAGGTCTGGAGAAAAAGTTTCAGTGGATACTAATTCCATATTAACCTTCATCAACATCCTATGTTTGCATCTGGGTGAAAGATTTCCTGAAAATAAAGTTGAGGAATGGTCTGCTTTTGACTGTACAACAATATCACAATACGACTGACTTCGGAAATGGACATATCAGATCTCTTTGTTTAAAGTATAAACAATTTCTTCCAGAGGAAAGTGTTATTATTCAGAAATACAATGACTTTAAATTCCTTATTGCAGAAAAAATCAAAAGCAATCTGATAAACAGCTTTCTAGATATGACGAAAAGCAATGTTACTTAACGTAACAGTTGTTATCCAGGGACAGCAGGCAGCTATTCTCACAAATGGGTGACGTGATCCAACGGAGCCCCGATGCGTACGCTTCTTTGAAGAAAACTCGAAGTTTCGAGTCGCCCACACCGCGCATGTGCGAGTGCCTTCCCGCCTGATGCACCGGGAGTGTCTCCTCAGTTCAGCTAACTAGCAGAGAAGCCAACTCAGGGGAGGTGGCTGGGACATGAGAATAGCTGCCTGCTGTCCCTGGATAACAACTGCTACGGTAAGTAACATTCCTTTATTCCAGGACAAGCAGGCAAATATTCTCACTAATGGGTGATCTCCAAGCTAACCAGAATGGGATGGTGGGAGAGTTCGCAACTTAGGAGAATAAATTTTGTAGTACCTGTTTGGCCAAACTGTCCATCCCGTCTGGAGAAGGTATCCAGACAATAGTGTGAGGTGAAGGTATGAACCGAGGACCAAGTGGCAGCTTTACAAATCTCCTCAATCGGTGTTGATCTGAGGAAGGCTACATAAGCTGCCATCGCTCTGACCTTATGGGTTGTGATTTTTTAGTCAAGGGGCAATCCAGCATGGGCATAGCAGAATGAGATGCAAGCCGCCCTCCAGTTAGAGATGGTGCCTTGGAAACAGAGCGTCCCAACTTGTTCGGATCAAAGGAGATGAAAAGTTGAGGAGCAGTTCTGTAAGGCTTGGTGCGTTCTAGGTAGAAGGCTAAAGCACGCTTACAGTCCAGAGTATGCAGGGCAGATTCTCCGGGGTGAGAATGTGGCTTCGGAAAGAACACTGGAAGCACAATGGCTTGGTTGAGATGAAATTCTGAGACAACTTTAGGAAGGAATTTCGGGTGCGTGCAGAGAACCACCTTGTCATGATGAAATACTGTAAAAGGTGGGTCCGCAACCAAGGCTTGTAGCTCATTGACTCTTCGGGCCAAAGTGAGGCCAATGAGAAACACCACTTTCCAAGTGAGATACTTCAGGTGAGCCTTGTGAAGAGGCTCAAATGGAGGCTTCATAAGTTGTGAAAGAACAACAAGGTCCCAAACCACTGGAGGCGGTTTGAGGGGAGGATTGATATGGAACAGTCCTTTCATGAATCTGGAAACCACAGGATGAGCAGATAGAGGTTTCCCTTGAAGAGGCTGATGGAAAGCAGCGATTGTACTGAGATGAACTCGTATCATAGAAATATAGAAAATGACGGCAGAAAAGGGCCATGGCCCATCAAATCTGCTCACTCTAATGACCCACCCCCCTGAATTTACTCCCCTAGAGATCCCACGTGAATGTCCCATTTTCTTTTAAAGTCCGACAAGCTGTTGGCCTCAATCACCTGCAAAGGAAGTTCGTTCCAATGATCGACCACTCTTTCAGTGAAGAAATACTTTCTGGAATCACCATGAAACTTCCCTCCCCTGATTTTCAGCGGATGCCCTCTGGTGGTCGAGGGTCTTATAAGACAGAAAACATCATCTTCTACCTCGATACGGCCCGTGATATACTTAAACGTCTCAATCATGTCTCCCCGTATCGAGGAAGACTTGAGGCCAGAATGAGACAGGTGCAAAAGATAGTCCAAAACCGAAGACAAGGAGTGTTGAGGCTCCTAGCGCTGAGACACACCAAACAGAGAATCTAGTCCATTTCCGGTGGTAGCATTGTCTGGTAGCTGGTTTCCGTGAAGCTTCTAGGACGTCCCTCACTTGTTGGGAAAACTGTAGAGGGGTCACGTTGAGAGGAACCAAGCTGTCAGGTGTAGAGACTGCAGGTTGGGGTGAAGCAGAGATCCCTGATGCTGTGTAAGCAGAGATGGAAAAACTGGCAGGAGGTATGGCTCCCTGCTGCTGAGTTGGAATGGAAGGGAGTAAAGGTTGTCTGGGTCACCGTGGGGCAATCAGGATCATGGTGGCATGGTCTGACTTCAGCTTGACTAGAGGCTTTTGGATGAGAGGAAATGGAGGAAACGCATATAGAAAGCGATTCGTCCAGTCCAGGAGGAATGCATCTGCCTTGAGGGGTGTAGATCCTGGAGCAGAAGTGAGGCAGTTTGAAGTTGTGGGGGGCTGCAAAGAGGTCTATCTGAGGCGTTCCCCACAGAGAGAAGATATGATGCAGGGGCGTGGAGTTGAGGGTCCACTCGTGAGGTTGCAAAAGACGGCTCAGGCTGTCTGCTAAGGCATTGTCCGCCCCCTGAATGTAGACCGCTCTGAGGAAGGTGTTGTTGCGAGTCGCCCAATCCCATATCTATTAAATCTATCCCAATTCAAATGGAGACAAAAATAAAACTCTTAGGAGTGACCATTGATAAAGACCTATCATTTCATGACCATATTAGTTCGGTAGTTAAAACATGTTTCTTTAAACTACGCATAATTCGTTCACTGACCTCAATTCTAGAAACCGAATCTATCAAAATTCTTGTTCATTCTCTAATTATTTCTCACCTAGATTACTGTAATTCCCTACTCAATGGCCTCCCACAAAAAGAAATTCGCCGCCTCCAACTTATACAAAACACCGCAATAAAACTCATCTATAACCTAGGTAAATATGATCATGTTATGCCAGCACTAAAAGAAGCTCACTGGCTACCCGTGACGCATCGAATCACCTACAAAATCATTCTTTTGTCATTCAAAATAAAATCTTCTCACCTGCCGCTATATCTTTACAAATTTCTCATTCCTCAGTGCTCTACTCGAACTTTGAGATCTTCAAATCAAAATCTCTTATTGATTCCGTCTATAAAAGAGTTTTATTACACACGCAAAATAAATTTTGCGGTAACTGCCCCGACATTGTGGAACTCCCTTCCACAACCACTTTGAGACGAACAACACCTTGACAAATTTAAGAAAAACTTAAAAACTTTTTTATTTCGTGATGCATTCTCTTCTATTTAATTTCTCACTTCTTAATTTCTCTTCTATCTAATTTCTCTCTTTTACAAACATTCCATATATTTTATTCCCATCCAACATGTTTTTTTCCCAACCCCTCTTTCTCCTTTTTCTACCTACAATGTAACTGTACCCATCCATTCCCTCTCTCCTCACTGTCAAGTCCGTCTTGTTAATGTCTTTAATGTTCACTATATATTATTTAAATTACTTAATAATTCTTCAATTGTTCCTACTCCTATCTGTCATTTTTAAATCTAATGTAAACCGTCCAGATATTTGCTTGATGGTCGGTATATTAAAATCTAATAAACTTGAAACTTCAAAGCTTCCTGGCAGAGAGAGGCCGATCCCGTGCCTCCCTGCTTGTTCACGTAGTACATGGCGACCTGGTTGTTTGTGCGAATGAGGACAACCTGGTCACGAAGGAGATGTTGAAAGGTCTGGAGAGCGTTGAAGATCGCCCTGAGTTCCAGGAGATTGATGTGGCACTGGCGGTCCGTGCTGGTCCAGTAACCCTGGGTGCGGAGGCCGTCCAGGTGGGCCCCCCAGGCATAAGTCAACGAGTCGGTCGTGAGGACTTTCTGTGGTGGGGGGTGTGGAATAACAAGCCTCTGGATAGATTGGAGGAGAGCATCCACCAGAGAAGAGATTGTTGTAGAGCAGGAGTGACCCGGATGAGGCGAGTCAGAGGGTCGGACGTCTGGGACCACTGGGACGCCAGGGTCCATTGGGGAATCCTGAGGTGAAGTCTGGCAAGCGGAATCACATGAACTGTAGAGGCCATGTGGCCTAGAAGGACCATCATTTGTCTCACTGAGATGGATGTGTGAGAGGACACTGAGTGGCAGAGATGAAGGAGGGCATCCCTGCGTGGGGGCGGGTGGAACGCTCTGAGTAGGGTAGTATCCAGAATCGCTCCAATGAAGGGAAGAGTCTGGGAAGGTTGAAGGTGGGATTTGGGGAAGTTGATCTCGAATCCCAGGTGTTGCAGTAACCAAATTGTCTTCTGGATCGCGAGAGCAGCTCCCTGAGATGTGAAATCCTTGATGAGCCAATCGACCAGGTAAGGAAACACCTGGAGGCCATGGCTCTGAGTGCTGCGGCCACCACAACCAGGCATTTGGTGAAGACTCTGGGTGACGAGGACAGGCCAAAGGGTAGCACTCGGTATTGGAGGTGAAGGTGTCCCACCATGAATCTGAGATATTGCTGGATGAATTGGAATATGAGTGTAGGCCTCCTTGAGATCCAGTGAGCATAACCAGTCGTTCTGCTTGAGGGGGTACAGTGATGCCAGGGTCAGCATGCAAAACTTTTCTTTGACCAGATATTTGTTGAGTACACTGAGGTCCAAGATGGGTCGCAGGTCGCCCGTCTTCTTTGGAACAAGGAAGTATCGGGAGTAAAACCCCTTGTTCTGTTTGTCCTGGGGGACCAGTTCGACAGCCCCCAGCTGTAACAAGGCCTGAGCTTCCTGAAGAAGAAGGGTGGTCTGGGTCAAGTTGGAAGGATACTCTCTTGGAGGGTGCTCCGGAGGAGCTTGGTGGAACTGAAGGGAGTATCCTTCTTTTATGATGGAGAGAACCCAGAGGTCTGTGGTGATAGTCGTCCATCGGTGGTAGAAGTGAAGGAGGCGGCCTCCGATGAGTGGATTTACTGAGAAAGGGAGGACGATGGAGGAAATGTCCTCTTTGAGACAGTCAAAAGGACTGGGGGGCCTTAGGTGCAGCCGGTGGTTGAGGCTTATGCTGGTGTTTATGCGGTTGCTGTCTCTTCACAAGCTGTCTGCTGGGGGGGAGTCTGTTTTGGAGGGTAGCGCTGCTGGTATACTAACGGCGGGCGAGGCTGGTGAGGAGGAGCAGGCCTGGGCTTCAGACGTAGGATGGACTGAAAGGATTGTTCATGGTCCGATAGCTTATTGGTCACCGTCTCGATGGATTCGTCGAAGAGGTTGGTGCCAATGCAGGGAACGTTTGCAAGCCTGTCCTGGAGGTTGGGATCCATGTCGATGGTCCTCAGCCATGCCAGCCGGCGCATGGCAACTGAGCACGCTGTTGCTCGAGCCGCAAACTCAAAGGCGTCGTACGAGGACTGCATCAACTGTACCCAGAGCTGGGATAGCGAGGCCAGCGCTTCTTGGTATTCGAAGTGTGCCCTCGTGTCCACGTAGGGCATAAACTTCTGGAATATCAATAGGAGGAACTCCAAGTATGTTGTGAAGTAGAAATTGTAGTTCAGAACTCTCGAGGCCATCATGGAGTTCTGGTACACTCTCCTGTCAAATCGGTCCATGGTTTTTCCTTCTCTGCCAGGCAGGACGGCGAGGGATGGGATCGCTTCAATGATGACTCCACCAACAGGGACTGGTGAGAGAGTTGAGAGCTGTCGAACCCTTTGCGATGGACCATGCGGTACCTGGTGTCCAGTTTATTCGGCACAGCAGGGATGGAGTAAGGTGTCTCGAGGCATCGAGCGAAAGTCTGGTACAGAAGCTTGTGCAACGGAAGCTTAAGGGACTCAGTGGGTGGTTGAGGGAGGCGCATAATCTCCAGGTATTCCTTTGCGAATTTGGAACCCGTGTCCAATGGTATGTCCATGTCCTCAGCCATCTGTCGGAGGAACGAAGAGAAGGACAGTTGGTCTGCTGTTGTCTGGCTCCCTGATGGGCTCGATGAGGTTGAGGCTACCGGGTCCACTGGGGACAGGGATCGAGATGGTGAGAAAGATCCCATTGTGTCCTCGAGTTCTGGCATCGGTGGAGGTGAATACTCCAGGTATGCTTGTTTCCGCCGAGGCGAGGCATGCCTGGATGAATGTCTCGAGGAATGCCTCGGTGTCGAGAGGTTGGCCTCGATGGACAGGGCGAGGCAGGCTTCGTTGAAGCCCCCAGGTAGTGGATGGGGCTGGAAGCAGTCGATCGAAGCAGGGGTTGCTGCCGTAGAGGTTCGAACCCCGTCAGGGTGATCGGTTCCAATTGAGGCATTCACAAAGACTCTGCTCCTTGCATTGAATGAATCGGCTCCAACGGAGGCACTCGCAAAGACTCTGCTCCTTGCATCGAGTGATTCGGCTCCAACGGAGGCACTCGCAAAGACTCTGCTCCTTGCATCGAGTGTATCAGTTCCAAAGGTGGCATGGGCAAAGACTCTGCTCCTTGCAATGCATGCATTGTTGCCAGGCTGGACACTCACAGAGACTCTGCTCCCTATTGAGAGTGTGTTCCCCACTGAGGCACTGGAGGCGGCTCGACCTCGCGGGAGGCCTCCGCGTGCCCAGGCTGGATTTGGGAAAGAAGCTGAGGCCCCATCGTGGTAAAGAGCTCGATGAAGTGCCTCGGTAGCATGGTCTGGAACGAGGCCGCATCTGAAATGGGACCACCTGCGCGGGCCTCGCGTTCCTTCGGAGCAGCGTGTGAGTGCTTGGACTTCGAGGCCTTGGGCACTTTCAACACGACTGGGGGAATGGGCTGCTGGGCTACCTGACCTGAGGAGGTTGAGCAAGGCATTGCAGCAGGCGCTGGAGTCTGAGCCGGGACAAACGAGGCGGGCTTGATGAGACTCGGCGCCGCAGAGGTGGAAGACTGTGCAGTGTTCTCCCCAGAAATTTTTTCCAGCCGGGTGGCATGAAAAAGTAGCCGGGTGGGGCGGGATGGGGAAATTTGGTGGTGGGGAAAATTAACCCCCTCGTTTACTAAGGTGCGCTAGCATTTTTAGCGTGCGCAAACCCCTGCGCTACGTGGGAAAACTAGCGCCAACTCAATGCTGGCGTTAGCATCTAGCGCGCATGGCAATTCCTCCGCGCGCTAAGCGCACACTAAAACCACTATTGGAACTTAGTAAAAGGAGCCCTAAATGTATACTATTTTTATTAGTTAATTATTATTATTATTTTCCAATGCTCAATATTACTTCCTTTTTTAAGGTTTGACACTTGTACCAGAATATTTTTACTAAATTTAAGAAGTATTTGCCCTCTTTCAAATGGTATAGAGGTCTAAAAAAGGGAAAGGCATTAATGAAGTCATTATGTTCAATCTAGCCATTTATTTCTGCATGAATTTAAACAACTAAAAAAAAAAGATAAATATAGCTCATCCAGTCATACAAGAAATGACTGTACAGCAGGGGTGCCCACACTTTTTGGGCTTGCGAGCTACTTTTAAAATGACCAAGTCAAAATGATCTACCAACAATAAAATTAAAAAAAAACCCACAAAGCACACTGTACGCAGAGAAAATGTTAATTATCATTTATATTCCGCGGGTTTTCAAAGAGGTCAAGGCAGACGATTCTATGCAATGTCACCTCAGGAACAACTATACAAAAATAGACAAATATACCCCCTCCCTTTTTACTAAATTGTAATACTGTTTTTAGAGCAGGGAGATGCACTGAATGCCCTGCGCTGCTCTCGATGCTCATAGGCTCCCTGCGCTAAAAACCGCTATTGCGGTTTAGTAAAAGGGGGCCATAGTGCAAAATATAGACAGCAGATATAAATTCTTAAAACAGACATATTTTGATCACTAAACTGAAAATAAAATCATTTTTCCTACCTTTTTGTCTGGTGATTTCATGAGTCTCTGTTTGCACTTCCTTCTTCTGACTATAAATCCAATATTTTTTTCTTTCTGCCCCTCCCCTTTTCTTTCTGTCTCTCTTTCTTTCTCTCACCCCCTGCCCCCCCAAGCCATTGCGCCAATTTCTCCACTTCCCCGATTCTTTCCCTACCCCCTAAGCCACCATGCAGATTTCTCCCTGCTTCCACGAGCCAGACCAGGAATGTACAAGCGCTGGACTCACAAGACTTCACCTCTGATGTCAATTCTTACGTCGGAGAGGAAGAGCCAGGCAGCGATTGGCTGGCCCAGAACTTCCTCTCTGACGTCAGAATTGACGTCAGAGGTGAAGTCTTATGAGTCCGGTGCTTGTACGCACCTGGCCTGGCTCAGGGAGGCAGGAAGAAAAAGATCGCGCTTGACCATTTGGGCACCCCTGCTGTTATGGTATGGTATCCTGTCCTGACCTGAGGAAAGGAGTTTAGTGCCCAAAAAACTGCCTTATTTCCATTTCCTATTTATAAACTTTAATCAATAGATACAATACAACTTGATTCTATGTAAAGCAACAAAAAATTTTTTTTTCTACCTTTTGTCGTTTCTGCTTTAATCATCTTGTCTTCACTCTTCTTTCTAGCCAGCATCTGTCCGCTCTGTCTTCCATGCAGCATCAGCCCCTTCCATCCACTGTCCACCCTCTCCCCGTTCCATATGGCATCTTCCCTCTTTTTATGCTCCTTCAATAAACTGTCTATCCTGTGCCCCTTCTCTTCTCCTTTGTACATGATTGATTTCAGCTCTGCCACCTCTCCATTTTTCTCTCTCTGTCAACACCCCGTCCCCTATGCTCTGGGAACTCTCTCTTCTCCTTTCTTTCCTTCGTACCCCACAGTCTGGTATCTTCCCTTCCCTGATTCTCTGGCATCTCACTTCTTTCCTTTTCTTCCATCTCTCCCTCTCCCTCCATGCTCTGACATCTTCTTCTTCCTTTCCCCCTTCCTTTTCCCTTGGTTTGGCATACTTTCTCCTTCCCTCCAATCCCTGGCATCTCGTTTCATTCCCTCCCTCATCTTCTTTCTCCCTCCAGTTGGGTGCAGCAAGTCTCTCCCCCTCTGCTCCCTTTCCTCCTTCTGTCACCCAAGGCCTGGCGTCATGAACTTCTTCAGGCAGCAGCATTCACAATTCGCTGCTGTTGCCAGCTTCGGGCCTTCTTCTCTGCCGGGTCCTGCCTTCATAGAAACAGAAGTAGGCAGGACCCAGCAGAGAGGAAGGCCTGAAGCTGGCAACAGCAGTGAATTGTAAATGCTGTTGCTAGCCGAAGAAGTTCATGATGCCAGGCTGAGTACCCGGGGCAGACTGCTACTCTCCCCCCCCCACAACCTTCCTATCTCTTCCTCCTCCCATCATGAGACTCTAAACAGCACTGCTCTACTCTAAGCAGGCTGCTTCAGGGCTTTCTCCTGCCGTGATTCCCTCTGGCACGTCACTGATGAGGGAAGGAGGGAGAGATAGGAGGGTCAGATCGGGTTGGGGGGGTGCCCAGGATGATGATGAGGCTGCTGCTGCTGCTGCCAGCAAATCCAGCAAGGGTGAGGCCCCAAAGCACAGCACTGGCGGGACCCCCCTGACCATTTCAGGTCCTAGGCCTGTGCCTACTGGGCCTATCCTTTAATCTGGCCCTGCTTCCCCCCCCCCCATATGCCCTGATATCTCTCTCTTCCATTCCATGGTATGGTATCTCCTTTCCCTCCCTCCCATGGTCTTTGCATCTCTTTCCTCCTTTTCCTAATCTTCCTTCTCCCTCCTTCCCTGTCTCTCCCCAATTGGGTGCAGCAGCATTTCTCTTCCCCTCCCCCCATTAGGTACAGCAGTATCATCAGCATTTCTCTTTCCTCCCCCCAATTTGGTACAGCAGAAGCAGCATTTCTCTTCACCCTCCCCCCTAATTGTGTGCAGCAGCATGACTCTTCCCCCTCCCCCTATTGGGTACAGCAGCAGCATCATCAGCATTTCTCTTAACCCCCCCCCCCACACAATTGGGTACAGCAGAAGCACCAGCATTTCTCTTCCCCCTCCCCCTCTAATTGGGTACAGCAGCATTTCTCCTCCCATTAACCTCCCCCCCCCCCCGCCATCTCACACACCCAGCAGATTCGCTACAGACAAAGGCAAGTTGCAAGTTTCCCTTCGTCGCTGATCTATCTCCCAAAGGTCAGCGACAGAGGGAAGCTTACAACTTGCGGCTCTTGCTTACTTCGGGCCTTTCTCGTTGCCGGGTCCTGCCTTCGCGGAAACAGAAAGTAGGCAGGACCCGGCAGCGAGAAAGGCCTGAAGTAAGCAAGAGCAAGTAAGCTTCCCTCCGTGGCAGGCCTATCTCCCGCATGCTCCGGTGCTCTAATGGTCCGTGCCGGCTTCTCTTCTCTACCCCCCTCCCGACGTAACTTCCGGTTTCGGAGGGAAGCTGGGTTCGAGTCGCTTGCTGGGTTTTGTTTATTTTAAAGTCTGGCGGGAGTCTTTCGGCGGCTCTTCAGGCTGCACGTTAAGCAGTGGTGGCAGCAGGATTCGGCAGATGACAGCCGGGCGGTAATCTAAATTTGCTGGGCGGAGCGCCTGGCTGAAAAGCGCTGGGGAGAACACTGCTGTGGGGCTGTGGATGATGTAAAGGTGCGGGTCCCTTTGAGGTTGACGGCTCCGTCGAGGACTCCATGAAGAGCGATTCCCACAGGACGCAACGGTGCTTGAAAGCACGTGTGGTGAGTGTGGAGCAAGGGCCGGCACGATTTCGGGATGTGCTCAAGCCTGAGACACCGAACACAGTGCGATGAGGGTCCGTTAGCGAAATCGCGCGCTGGCACTTGTCACACTTTTTAAAACCGGTGATAGGCCGGGACATAGGCCGAAAAAGCTCCGCCGCAAGATCGAAGCCGCGGGGCTGCGGCCATGTGGCCTGCCCGGTCGAACGGTACGAAGAAATTTTTTTTTTTTTAAACAATAAAACACGATGAAAATCACTGATTACGATCAATTAAAATCAAAACCGCGGACTTAGAAGGCACAAGCGAAGGAACTTTGTGCAGAGAGTCGAAGACGGACTTCTCGGCTCCGCGGAAAAGTAAGAACCGAGGAGACACGCCCGGTGCATCAGGCGGGAAGGCACTCGCGCATGCGCGGTGCGGGCGACTTGAAACTTCGAGTTTTCTTCAAAGAAGCGTCCGCATCGGGGCTCCGTTGGATCATGTCACCCATTAGTGAAAATACCTGCCTGCTTGTCCTGGGATAATTTGCATTTCAGAATGATCAATTTGCAGATTTAGCAAAATTGATGGACATTGGTGCCACATTCTTAGCATCTAGTTCAGATTGTGAGCGTGGTTTTAGTCTAATGAACAATTTGAAGACTAAACAAAGGAATCGTTTACATTTAGAGCATTTGGAAATGCTGATGCATGTTAAGAGTCACCTTCAAGATGGAGGCTTAACAGATCTTGACAGAATTTATTCGGACTGGATAAATATGAAAGATCGCAGGGAAAAACTTTGAAAACTAAATTGCTGTTATTTTCTAAATTTTAAGTATAAAGTACAATGATACCTTATTTATAGGTAGCGCTCAATGAAACATTTCAATGAAACATAATTTATGTTTATTGAAATGAGACTTTGTTACATAAAATGTAACTAAAATTACATTGTGTTTTTGTTAATTCAGACTAAACTCAAAGACCTGCCCATAAATGCTCATAACTGAACTCCGACCCTCTGGCAATCATTTTTATAGCGCATACAAATTTAGTTTTTCTTTAAAATGCGCACAGATGAAATTTTTTGCGCACACAGCCTATGAAAAGTTAGAGGGAACATTGGTCACGAGTGGAGTTCCACAGGGGTCGCTCGGACCGCTGTTCAATGTATTTATAAATGATCTAGAAACAGGGATGAAGTGCAAAGTTATAAAATTCGCAGATGACACCAAACTATTTAGTGGAGTTAGGACTAAAGAAGACTGTGAAGATTCACAAAGGGACCTGAACAAACTGGGAGAGTGGGCGAATAAATGGCAGATGAACTTTAACATGGAGAAATGTAAAGTCTTGCATGTAGGAAACAGAAACCCGATGTACAGCTATACGATGGGAGGGCTGGTAATGGGTGAAAGTAGCCTAGAGAAGGACTTAGGGGTACTGGTGGACAAAACAATAAAGCCGTCGGCACAGTGCGCAGCAGCCTCTAAGAAGCGAACAGAATGCTAGGTATTATCAAGAAAGGTATTACATCCAGAACGAAGGAAGTTATCCTGCCGTTGTATCGGGCGATGGTGCACCCGCATCTGGAGTACTGCATCCAATATTGGTCGCCGTACCTTAAGAAGGATATAGCAATACTTGAGAGAGTACAGAAAAGAGCAACAAGATTGATAAAAGGTATGGAAAACCCTTTCATATGCTGAAAGACTAGAGAAACTGGGGCTCTTTTCCCTAGAGAAGCGGAGGCTTAGAGGGGACATGATAGATACTTATAAGATCATGAAGGGCATAGAGAAAGTGGGGAGGGACAGATTCTTCAAACTTTCGAATACTACAAGAACGAGAGGGCATTCGGAAAAGTTAAGAGGGGATAGATTCAGAACCAATGCTAGGAAGATCTTCTTCACCCAAAGGGTGGACACCTGGAACGTGCTTCCTGAGGGTGTGATAGGTCAGAGTATGGTATTGGGGTTTAAGAAGGGATTAGATGATTTCTTGAAGGAAAAAGGGATAGAGGGATATAGATAGAGGATTACTATACAGGTTCTGGACCTGATGAGCCGCCGCGTGAGCGGACTGCTGGGCGTGATGGACCTCTGGTCTGACCCAGCAGAGGCACTGCTTATGTGCTTATGGACAGTAGATGGAAGGGGCAGAGAGAGTGTGGGCAGTAGATGGAAGGGGTAGAGAGAAAGGGCAGAAGCTGGGGGGAAGGGGGCTAAGGAAAAATGCTGTATAGAAAGAAGAGAGCAAAGAGAAGATGATTAAAGCAGAAACGACAAAAGGTAGAAAAAAATTTTTTGTTGCTTTACTTGGCATCAAGTAGTATTGTAACTGTACTGATAAAAGTTTATAAATAGGAAATGGAAATAAGGCAAAATTTTTGGACTAAACCCCTTTCCTCAGGTCAGGACAGGATACTAAAACAGCAGTATACTGGACTGTTCTGAAGAAAGATTTGGCCTCTGAAAGCTAATTGAAAAATGGATTAGCCCAATAAAATGGTATTTTCTTATTTCTCATTATTTGTTTTATTTTTATTTGTTAATTTGTAAAGTGGTGATTGTTATGTATCAGTTTTTTCAAATTTACATCTACTGTCTTTATATTTTGCACAGTATTAGGGGACATGTGTCACTGTTTTTGTGGTGTTGCATTGTATGCAGAGTCTGGTTTCTTGGCGGTTCAGTTTAACTTTTGTCTACATATTTCTATTTTTAGTTTGTGATTATTCCATATTGGGCAAGGGTGTTTCTCTGTTCTGTGTGTATGGAAAGGACATAGTTTTCAGTTGGCATTGACTGCAGGATAAATTGACTGTGCGGGATCTGGCTTGTTTAGTTTTACAATGCATGTGTTGGTGCTCTAGTGCTCACTGCAGTGTTTAAGATGCTGCCTTTTCCTAGGTACACTCTTGTGGCGTGATATGTGATTGTTACTAAAAATCATATTTTTCATATAGATGGGGGGGGGGGATCAAAAAATGATGGGCTCCGGGTGTCACATATGCTAGGTATGCCACTGAGGTAAAATACCTGATTAAAATAAAAATGTGTAATACATTTCCAAGATCAAAAATCAAAGAAATAGAAATAATGAAAGAAGATAAAAAATAATACATGAAACATATTTAAGAGATAGAAAATTCTTCGAGGCGACTTGATAGTAAGTTCAGTCTAATGAACCAGGTCAACCAGCCGCCACCAAAGAAGCAGGGCCAGGAACCATGCCAATGAAGACCACCATGATACCAGTCACCGGACAGGCAAGGCCAGGCGTCGCCGACAGCAGACCCCTGAAGTGAAGTTCAGTTTCCCTTCGATGTGTCCAACAACGCAGCTGCAGGAGTGCAAGTCCATCGAGGAGAGGGGGACAGAGGGAAGGCCACAGGAGATCCTCCAGCACCAGCATTAATCCACCGCTGGTGAACCTGTCGGGGCCATGCTACATCGCGCCAATGGCTTCCCCCTGCTGATGCTGGACAAGAGCCCGGAAAGGGAAAGTTATGTTAAACCAACTTATAGAATCCCTAGGAAGAGCAGTAGTTAGGAGAGATGAAAGAAAACACAGTTCCTTCAGAACCCGGCATGCCCCCTCTCAAGTGACCTGGCACCAGTGGACAACCCCAGAGTGGTCCCTCCAGGCTGCTGTGCTGAACCAACTGACAGTTCACTCACTCGACAAGCAGAAGTGAGACAAATCAAAAAGACCACTTTCCAAGTGATAAACTTAAGATGAGTAGATGCCAATGGTTCAAACAGTGGCGTCATCAGAATGACAAGGACTACATTGAGATCCCAGATAAATGGAGGTGGTTTTAGTTGAGGTTTTGAGTTCAAGAGTCCTTTCATAAATCGGGAAACAAGTGGATGAGTGACTAACGATTTATTATTGAAAGGAGCATGGTAAGCACTAATAGCACCGAGATTAACTCTTAACAGAAGTGGTCTTAAGTCCAGAGTTGGATAATTGGAGATGGTAGTTCAATATTGAAGAAAGAGGAGATGTAAAGGGTTGAATTGATGGAGACTACACCACAAAATGAAGACTATCCATTTGAGTCAATAGAATTGTCGAGTAGAAGGCTTTCTGGAAGCAGCTATAATGGCCTGTACCAAGTCAAAGATTATAATCTGCTGAAATCAGATTATGAGGTACCAAGCTGTTAGGTGCAGAGATTGCAGATTGGGATGTAAAAGAGAACCTTGAGTCTGAGTGAGTAGAGATGGAAAGATCTGTAATGGAATTGTATCCTTGACACTCAGTTGCTCAGTTAAAGTAAAAGGGAAAACCACGGCTGTCTGGGCCACCAATGAGCTATTAGGATCATGGTGGCTGACTTTTGTTTGGAGTTTAACTAACGTCTTCAGGGCCAGAGGGTTTGCCGGAAATGCATACAGGAACTTGTGTGACCTTGCGTGACCAATCTAGAAGAAATGCGTCCGCTTCCCGACGATGAGAGTACAGTCTTGAACAGAAGAGAAGTAACTTGAGGTTGAGGGGAGACATAAGCAGGTCTATCTGTGGAGTCCCCCAAATTGAGAAGATGTGGTGTAAGACTTTGGAGTTGAGTCCACTAGTGCGGCTGAAGAAATCTGCTGAGCTTGTTGATTAGGGCATTCTGTTTGCCTTGGATATATATAGCTTTGAGAAATATGTTTCGAGGAATTGCCCAGTTATATTACATTACATTAGTGATTTATATTACGCCTTAACCTTGCAGTTCTATGCTGATTATAAAAGATGCAAGTTGGACATTACCAGTAGAGGTTCAGGGTAAAGGTACAAGAATGGAGGGATATACGGTGCTGTGACAAATTGTGCTAATTACAGGGATAGAGATATCTTTCGGTTCAGCATCATACTGCCCTAACAAATTTTCTGAATAGTGTTCTGCTTCTTGACATAGAGGTGGAGAGCCTGTTCCCCCCTGTTTGTTGATGTAGTACAAGGCCACTTGATTGTCTGTTCAAATAAGAAGGACTTGGTTGAAAGACGATCCTGAAACTTTTTCAGGGCATTGCAAATTATCCGCAATTCTAACAGCTTCTTATGAAGTGCCTGTTCTCAAGCAGATCACAGTTCCCGAGTGAAGAGGCCATCCAGGAAGCTCCCCATGCATACGTGGAGGCATCCGTCGTGAGTACTTTCTGATGTGGAGGGATGTGAAATAGCAAACCTATAGAGAGATTTGCTGGATTCAACCACCACTGAAGAGATTGACGAAGAGGCGAGGTGACTTTGATCCATTGGGATAAGAAATCTGTGGCCAGAGACCACTGAGATGCCAGGCTCCACTGAGCTGATCTGAGATGAAATTGAGCAAAAAAAGTTACATGAACTGTGGATGCCATGTGACTCATGAGATGCATCATAAGAACATAATAGCAGCCTTCCTGGGTCAGACCAATGGTCCATCTAGCCTAGTATCCCCTCTTCACAGAGGCCAATCTAAGTCACAAGTACTTGGCAAAAACCCAAATAGTAGCAGCAGTCCATGCCACTGATCCAGGCAAGCAGTGGCTTCCCCATGTCTGTCTCAACAGCAGACTATGGACTTTTCCTGCAGGAACTTGTCCAAACCTTTTTTTAAAACCAGCTACATTAACTGCTCTTACCACATCCTCTGGCAACACATTCCAGAGCTTAAATATTCTTGTCAGCCTAGCTACCATTCAGCATTTTTAGTTGGCATTACTTATGTCAGCGAGGCCTATGGGAAATTATATCAATCTGACTCTGGCATGGGAATGCAGATAGACACTGAGGGCAAGAAGACGGTTTTAAGTAGCCCTGATAGCCCTGATTGAATCATGACTAGCTAAAAAGTGTTAATGTCTGATTAAGAGGGTACTTAGGACAATGGGTCCAGGTGCATGGAACAAAGAAGCCAGAGGCTAATCCCATCACCATGCTTGCAAGTATCACACACTCCTTAGCAATTAAATTAACCATTGTTTCAAACAGTTTACAAATTCTAAACAGAAAGATACTGGGAGATACAATAATTTCTTTATTCAGAATAAGATTCCAAGGTATAAAAGCCTGCTCTCTGCAAAACACATGGAGCTATCAATCAATCTATCTATCTATCTCTGGAGGAGAGGGGTCTCAACTCTCCCTCTCTTTCTCTGTCTATCCTTCCCTTTATCTATGAAACACGAAGCTTAGACCATCCCCCTTTTCTCTCTCTCTCTGCCTTTCCCTGAAACTTCACGCTTCCTTCTGGACTCTGTAAGGCAGGGAAACTGCGTTGCTCTCTGCTTAATTGTAATGCTTATAAATATTGCTTTTCTGTAAGACTATTTCTATAATATATTCTTTATGCAAACACCTCTGGCTATGCCTTCTTTATTCTACTTCCTGGTGAGTCATCTGTGAGGGAACTGAACCTGGGACCAGCGTTTGTCAGAACGTCTTTTCACTTAACCCCTACCACCATACATTGGGGGGGACACGAACAAAACTGACAATTCTCTGAGTGAAAAAACATTTCCTCCTATTGGGTTGTTGTTTTTTTTGTAATTCTTTATTTAGAAAAATGAACACTCCACTTATTCATCAGTACAAGATACACCAAATACAATACCGATAGCAATACATAACGCTTTGGAAAGAACCCCCCCCCAAAAAAAAAAAAAAAAACAGCAGGTCAATATCCACTAAACCAGGTTCCCCTGTAACCACCTAATATCCAAAGACAGTCAACCAAGTACTATATAAGCATGAAAATGACAGCCACAATCCCCCAACCTTCACCCCCCCAAACCAAGCAATCCTAATCCAGCCCATCCACCCCCAACCCCTCCACTTCCAGATATCTACCCCAGATGTCTAAGTGCTGTTGCCATTGCCTGGTCAGCATAGCCGAGAGCCTATACCTTGTACACACCCATCCCAACTTTTCCTTCATTAAGGTCAAGGTGGGCAAAGTCGAGCTCCTCCAGAAGCGTGCCACAATCAGCCTAGCCGCTGTAAACGCTAGCCAGGCCAATTTATCTTGCGTATCCTCAACCCACCCCTCCTGAATCCCTAATAAGGCCAGGTCTGCCCTCTCCGGAATGGGAACCTGCAGCAAATCCCCCACATAACCAAACATTTGCCCTGAAAAAGCTTTCAATTTAGGACAGCTCTACCACATGTGAATAAAGGTTGCCCTCTTTCCTCACCACCTCCAGCATGTGTCAGCACTAGCAGAAGACATTTTACTCCAAAGGACTGGAGTCACATATCAGCACACCAGCAACTTGAGCATTTTCCACTAATGCAGGTGCCACAGCAACATGGGGAAGTTTAAATGTTATTCGCTCCCATTCTTACGCTGCAAACACCCTTCCCAAATCCACCTCCCAAGCCATCAAATAGGAAGGCTTCCTTCCCCTCTCCCCATGTACCATTTTGTATAACCGAGATATACAAACTCGCAGTACGGGAATACCCATTAACTGTTCAAACTCAGACAACTGATACATAGCGGAGTCCCCCACATGAGCCCTCATGAGATAATTTTTTACTTGCAAATAAGGAAAAGTCCCACACTGCCAACTGATAGAAACTGAAGCACCGGAAATGCTCATATGGAGACCCTTTCCAAGAATTGGCCAAAGTATTGAAGCCCTTTCCGCTATTGAATATCGGATCGATCCCTTAACCCACCGGAAAGGAACTGCCCTTTTAATCCCTGAAATGGCTGAGTCCGGTACCAAAATATTCAATATCTGTTTTAGGTAAATTTGCCTTGAACCCAGACAGCGCCCCATAATCCAGCATACACTTCTGAAAAGTCTTAAGGGAGCTCTCCGAGCCCTCCACAAAAGCCAGTATATCGTCAGCAAAAAGAAACAGTTTATGCTTACATCCTTGAATAAGCACCCCCCGTATCTCATCAGACAACCTAATCTTCTATGCTAATGGTTCTATCACCAAAACGAAAAGCAGCGGCAACAGCAGGCAGTGATGCCTCGTCCCTCTCCGGAGTTAAAAGGGAGAGGAGTAAACCCCATTGATTTTAACACATGAAAAAGGTGAATTATACAAGGGCATGATCCAAGATAGAAAATAGAAACCCATTCCCAAATGTTTAAGCACAGCCTCCATAAACTTCCAGTCCACACTGTCAAAAGCCTTTTCAGCATCCACCGCAACCCATGCTGCCCCACTGCGTCTGGCCTGCCATACCAGATTCAAAACCTTACGAATCCCATCAGCCGCCAGCCTCCCCCCTATAAACCCCACCTGATCTAGATGGATAAGCGCAGGCATATGAGCTACTAATCTATCTGCCAATACCCGAGCCATAATTTTAGTATCTATGCCCAGCAATGAGATCAGTCTATAACTTCCACATTGAGTACTATCCTTCCTTCCTTGCGGGCTTAGGTAGAATTGGTATCACCGCCAACTGCATGATAAAAGGCAATTGCGCTCCATCCCTTAGATTATTATACACCCTCGCCAGCAGATGAGCCACCAGGATCAACAGCTTATTATAAAACAGGGGTGTCCAACCCGCAGCCCACGGGCCACATGCGGCCCCGTGAAGAATTCTGTGCGGCCTCGCTCACGATGCGGTGTTTTCCTCTGCCAGCTCCCTCTTCCGTCTTGCTGCAGCGTTTGCTTAAAGCCGCGAGCAGCGGATCCTATGTGCCTCTTGCGGCTGACCCAGAAGTGTTCCCTCTGATGTTGCGGCTTTGAGCAAACGCTGCAGGCAGGGCTTTTGCTCCAAGAGCCGCAAGTTCAGTGCCGCCTGTAACTTCAGCCATATCCTGGGGAGCCCATAGTGACTGAACATCAACGCGGCCACTGAGGAGGAGCTGATGACCCTGCCGTGGATGAGCCGTACCGAGGCAGCTGCAGGTGGCATGTGTGCCCATCAAACCCTTCCCCGGCGTGCACAAGTGCCGACTCTTGCTGCGCATGGCCACGTGGAACCTACAGCGCTGCTCCATGGACAAGGCCCTGCTGGAGAACGGGTAAGGGATCAGCGGTATTAAGCAAATGCTTCACTTGGCTCTGAGGGGTAATTTGGGGGTGAATGCTGCACTGCTGATGGGTGTGTGAGGGGGGGGGGGGGAGAAATGATGCTTCTGCACAGGGAAGGGAAAAGGAGAAGAAAAATGCTGCTGCTGCTGCACTCAATTAGGGAGAGAGAGGGAAGGATAGAGAAGAAAAGGAAGAGGAATGAGAGATGTCAAGTCCATGGGAGGGAGAGATGCCAGGGCATGGGAGGGGAGGGAAGGAGACAGATGCCAGGCCAGGGGAAAAGAAGGAAGGAGAGAAAGGAATGAGAGGGGATGACAGATAATGGAGGAGGAGAAGGGGGAGTTGGAAGGAGAGGAGAGATGCCAGGGCATGGGGGGAGGGAAGGGAAACTAAGGAGACAAATGCTAGACCAGAGGGAGAAGAGGTGCCAGAGAGGAGGTATCAGGGCATGGGGGGAGGGAAGGAAAGGAGAAGAAAGATGTCAGAGCATAGGGGAGGGGTGGAGACAGAAAAATGGAGAGGGGGTAAAGCTGAAATGAATCATATACAAAGGAGAGAAGGAGCACAGGATTGACAGTTTATGGAAGGAGCATAGAAAGAGGGAAGATATCTTATGGAACGGGGAGAGAGAGCAGACAGAGAAATGGAAGGGGCAGAGAGAGAGAGAGGGCAGACAGTGGATGGAAGGGGTTGATGCTGCATGGAAGACAGAGAGGACAGATGCTATCTAGAAAGAAGAGTGAGGATAAGATGATTAAAGCAAGGGGGATTTGTTCAGAGATGGGGTTTTTTGGGTGGGAGGGTATTAAAAGAAGTGCCAGATTGGGTGTGGGGGGATAGCTTATGGGACCAGAAACAGAGGACAGAGAGAGATGGTAGGCAATGGTCTGAAGGGAGAGAAGTTAGACCTGGGGTAGTGTGGAGGAAGAAGGAAAGAGATACTTGAAGGGAGAACTGTTGGGAAGAGAAAGAAATAAATAGTGGACCTGGAGAAGGGAAGCAGGCAGGCAGGGGGAGAGATGGGATGGGGGACATTGGGAAGAGAAAGGGAGAGAAGTTGGATCTGCAGCATCTCTCTCTTTTTTTCCTTCATTTCATTTTTCAGCATCAAGGGGGGAGGGAAGACGAAAAACAGAAAAGAGAGGGAGCAAATTGTTGGACTATGGAGATAGAGGAGGAGAGATGGAACCATGGGAGAGCAGGAGGGAAGAGAGCTGGGATAAGATGATGCTAGGGGATGGAAAGAAAGGGAGGGCGTTATAGCCTGACCAGTGGAGAGAGGGAGGGGCATTCTGAAAGTGGTGAGCCATGTGGATGAGGTCAAAATGGAGATGACAAGATGCGTGAGAGAGCAGTGAGTACAGTGGTAGAAATGTGGTAATGGGGAGTAGATAGAAGGGAATAGGAGGCTGGGAAAGGAGTGAGATGGTGGGGAAGAAGATTAAGAAGAGGATTAAGCACTGTAAAAATGCTAGAGCAAGCATGGTCTCTTTTTAAGGACACGGTCACCGAGACATAAAATCTATATATACCGCGTATAACAAGGGATCTAAGAAGAAAAAGAACAAGGAACCGGTGTGGCTCACTGTAGCGGTGAAGGAAGCAATCAGAGACAAGAAGACTTCGTTTAAGGAATGGAAAAGGTCAAAAACAGACAAAAACTGGAAAAAGCACAAACATCAAAGCAAGAGGGGCCAAAAGAGACTACGAAGAAAAAATAGCCAAGGAGGCAAAAAATTTCAAGCCGTTCTTTCGATATATTAAGGGGAAACGACCCGCGAAGGAAGCGGTGGGGCCATTGATGACCTTGGAATAAAGGGAGTGCTAAAGGAGGACAAAGCCATCGCCGACATACTGAACACATTTTTTTGCATCTGTGTTTACCAAAGAGGTTATACACAACATACCAGAAGCCGACAGGCTATATGCAGGAAACTAAGACAGGAAACCGACAGGGCTGACGGTCAGTCTGGAAGAAGTATGCTGGCAGATTGATAGGCTTAAAAATGATAAATCCCCCGGACCGGATGGTATCTACCAGAGGGTAATGAAGGAACTGAAAGGTGCTATAGCTGAACTGCTTCAACTAATAGCCAATCTGTCGATTAAATCAGGAAGGATTCTGGAAGACTGGAAAATGGCAAATATTACGCCGATCTTCAAGAAAGTTTTGAGGGGAGATCCGGGAAACTACAGACTGGCGAGTCTGACCTCAGTACCGGGAAAGATGGTACAGGCGCTGATAAAGGCCCGCATCACTGATCACCTTGACGGACACGATCTGATGAGGACCAGCCAGCATGGCTTCAACAAGGGAAGATCTTGCTTGATGAACTTGCTGCACTTCTTCGAAAGAGTAAACAGGCAGATAGACAAGGGTGACCTGGTCGACATTGTATATCTAGATTTTCAGAAGGCGTTCGACAAGATCCCGCATGAACGACTACTTCGAAAAATTGCGAGCTATGGAATCGAGGGTGAAATACTCACGTGGATTAAAAACTGGCTGGCGGATAGGAAACAGAGTGGGGGTAAATGGACTAGAAAAGCATCACGAGCGACATGCCACAGGGTTCGGTGCTTGGGCCCGTGCTCTTCAACATATTTATAAACGACCTGGAAATTGGTACGATGAGTGAGGTGATAAAATTTGCAGATGATACAAAGTTATTCATAGTGAAGACGCAGAAGGATTGCGAAGACCTATAACGGGACATAAACACGCTCGAGAAATGGGCCATGATATGGCAAATGAGGTTTAACGTGGATAAGTGTAAGGTGATGCATGTCGGTAGCAAAAATCTTATACATGAATACAGGATGTCCGGTGCAGTATTCAGAGAGACCCACCAGGAAAGAGACTTTGGAGTACTGGTCGACAAGTTGATGAAGCTGTCCGCGCAATGCGTGGCAGTGGCAAAAAGGGCGAACAGAATGCTAAGAATGATTAAGAAGGGGGGATCATGAACAGATCGGAGAAGGTTATCATGCCACTGTACCGGGCCATGGTATGCCCCCCACCTGGAATACTGCATCCAGCACTGGTCGCCGTACTTAAAGAAGGACATAGTACTACTCGAAAGAGAAGAGCGACTAAAATGGTTAAAGGGCTGAAGGAGTTATCGTACAGTGAGAGATTAGAGAAACTGGACCTCTTCTCCCTTGAAAAGAGGAGACAGAGGAGACATGATCGAAACATTCAAGATAATGAAGAGAATAGACTTAGTAGATAAAGACAGGTTGTTCACTATCTCCAATGTAGGGAGAATGAGGGCACTCTCTAAAGTTAAAAGGGGATAGATTTCGTACAAATGTAAGGAAGTTGTTCTTCACCCAGAGAGTGGTAGAAAACTGGAACGCTCTTCCGGAGGCTGTTATAGGGGAAAACACCCTCCAGGGATTCAAGACATAAGAACATAAGTATTGCCCCTGTCGGGTCAGACCAGAGGTCCATCATGTCCAGCAGTCCACTCACCCAGCGGTCCCTAAGGTCCATGACTTGATAGTGCTCATACCCTAAAATTCTCATACACTTTTCGCTTAATGTCCTGTAGAATAACCCTCAATCTGTACTCTGCAATCCCCTTCGCTTCCAGGAAGTCATCCAGTCCCTTTTTGAACCCCAGTATTGTACTCTGTCCTATTACCTCATTTGGAAGCGCGTTCCAGGTGTCCACCACCCTCTGAGTGAAGAAGAACTTCCTTGCATTTGTTTTGAATCTGTCCCCTCTCAATTTTTCTGAATGACCTCTTGTTTTTGTTGTCCCCGCTAGTCTGAAGAATCTGCCCCTCTCCACCTTCTCTATGCCTTTCATAATTTTATAAGTCTGTATCATGTCTCCTCTCAGTCTCCGCTTTTCCAGGGTAAAGAGCCCTAGTTTGTCTAACCTTTCGGCATATGAAAGGTTCCTTCTAAACCAGAACATACGCAGGTAAGGCTAGACTCAGATAGGACACTGGTCTTTGACCAAAGGACCGCCACGGGAGCGGACTGCTGGGCACGATGGACCGCTGGTCTGACCCAGCAGCGGCAATTCTTATGTTCTTTGCGTGTGCGTTGGGGGAAGCCCGGGTGCCCCATGATTCGAAGCAGACTCGCAAGGTACATGTGGTAGGGTGCCCTGGCCGCCAGCTTCCTCTACCAACAAGGCTACCCCACCGCTCCAGCCTGCACAATGCTTGCACAGGCCGGCCGAAAGTACCTTGCATCTGGAGCGCAATGAGCATTTTTTTTTTCACTTTAAAAGTGCTCATGATCCCCCCCTTCTTAATCATTCTTAGCATTCTGTTCGCCCTTTTTGCCACTAGCTGAAAGAAAATTGCTGGTTAGATGAGAAAATGCAGTAAAAAGGGAAATGAGCTCTTTAGACTGGCACACCTCAGGATTTTGTCTTTTTTATCCTACAGAACAGAATCCACGGCTCTCAGAGTTGGAGGACTGACCAACCAGGGGGGCCAGGCCGCCGGCTGCGGCACCTCTATAAAAATATGGGGAGGTGGAGGAAGGTGCGGGGAGGGACCCAGCACGAGACCCGCCGAGCTTAACACCCCCGAGGTCAGACGGATCCCTAAACAGGACTCGTCCAAGCTCTATCCGGCACAAAAGGGGAACCCAGGAGTCTAAAACAAAATTCCAACAGTCCTAAGAGGGGAACCAAATTAGTCTTACCACCTGCTTAATGGAGACTGAGGAAGACTGAGTTGCTGGGCAGATTCTAGCCTGATATACAAGTTTATGTTCAGTCTCCACCTGCTGGTAGTAGTGAGGCATATAACCCATTCAATAAGGACTATACCAGTCTACTAACCAATACAGAAGAAGGTGTTGATGCTCCTGTACAGGTTCGTTTGTGAGGCCCCATTTGGAGTATTGTGTTCAGATTTGGAAACCATATCTGGCGAAGGACAAAAGACGACGAAAGGGTCCAGACAAGGGCGATGAAAATGATTGGAGGTTTGCACCAAAAGATGTACGAGGAGAGACTGGAAGCCCTGAATATGTATACCCTAGAGCAGGGGTGCCCACACTTTTTGGGCTTGTGAGCTACTTTTAAAATGACCAAGTCAAAATGATCTACCAACAATAAAATTTTAAAAAACACAAAGCACACTGTACGCAGAGAAAATGTGAATTATTTATATTCCAGGGTTTTTTCAAAGAGGTCAAGGCAGATGACTCTATGCAATGTCACCTCAGTAACAACTATAGAAAAGTAGACAAATATACCCCCTCCCTTTTTACTAAATCGCGATAGCAGTTCTTAGCACAGGGAGCTGCGCTGAATGCCCTGCGCTGCTCTCAACGCTCATAGGTTCCCTGCGCTAAAAAACACTATTGCGGTTTAGTAAAAGGGGGCCATAGAGCAAAATATAGACAGCAGATATAAATTCTCAAAACGGACACTAAATTGAAAATAAAATAATTTTTCCTACCTTTTTGTCTGGTGATTTCATGAGTCTCTGGTTACACTTTCTTCTTCTAACTGTGCATCCAATATTTCTTGCCTTCTTTCAGCCTGCTGTATGCTTCCAGACTTCATTCCCTCCACCGTTTTCTTCTTCTCTCCCTGCCCCCCTTCCCTTTCTTTCTGTCTCCCTGCCCCCCCTACTTTCTGTCTCTCTGACCTCCCCCAAGCCACTGCCACCGCTATCGGGGAAGCTATGACACAGAAGCACCAGGTCAACCAGCCTTCACCTCCGACGTCAATCCACCTCCGACGTTGGATAAGAAGATCCGGGCCAGCCAGGCAGCAATTGGCTGGCCCGGAACTTCCTGTCTGATGTCAGAATTGACGTTGGGTGGGGAAGTCTGGTCAGCTCGGCTCTTCTACGTCGGGAAGCAGGTAGAAAGCGAAGGCAATGTGATCGACTCATGTTGCCTTTGCGATCGACCTTTTGGGCACCCCTGCCCTATAGGAAAGGAGAGACAGGGGAGATATGATTCAGACGTTCAAGTACTTGAAAGGTATTAACGTAGAACAAAATCTTTTCAAGAGAAAGGAAAATGGTAAAACCAGAGGGCATAATTTGAGGCTGAGGGGTGGAAGACTCAAAAGCAATGTAAAGAAATTCTTCTTTATGGAGAGGGTGGTGGATGCCTAGAATGTGCTCCCGAAAGAGGTGGTGGAGAGGAAAATGGTGAAAGTTCAAAAAAACATGGGATGAACACAGAGGATCTAGAATCAGAAAATTATAGTAAATATTGAAGAACTAAGGCCAGTACTGGGTAGACTTGCAAGGTCTGGGTCTGTATATGGCCGTTTGGTTGAGGATGAGCTGGGGGAGGGGCTTCAATGGCTGGGATGTGCTGGAGTGTGCTTTGACGGAGACTTCAGTAGTTGGAACCTAAGCACAGTACAGGGCAGAGCTTTGGATTCTTGCCCAGAAATAGCTAAGAATAATTTTTTTTTAAATTGAATCAGGTTGGGCAGACTAGATAGACCATTCACATCTTTATCTGCTGTCATCTACTATGTTACTATGTGTTGTGTTGAGCTTGCCTAGAGCTTCTAAACCTGTCTAGAGCCTTGAAATGACGTACAAGTGGAAGACAGCAGAGTTCTAACAAAAATGTTAAGATCTGCAAAAAGAACCACTCCAGGGGCATATAATCTACTATCTGGCAAAGACTTAGGTCAACAATCTGCCACACTGGCTAAAAGATCATCTAATCCCTTACCCAAAGAGCATGCGACCCTTGAAAGGTAGTCTACTCCAAGTAGCCTTGGATGCAGAATCTTCAGCCCATTGTCTAATCCAGAGCATCCGATGGGTAGAAATGGAGAAGACAGACACACCTTCAACTCGCATATAGGAGAAACTGAGAGGCACCAAACAGTGTCAGAGGAGGCAGAGCTGAAAAATGTAGATGACACATTCGACACAAACGCATGAGTAGAAGTGAATAACCACTGGTTCAAGATTCATGCCTTTTGAACTAGAATATTACATTGTAATGATTGTATTTAATTTATACTATAAACCACCTTGTAGCTTACAGATAGGAGAGGTGGTCTACATATTCAATGGATGGATGAAGGGATAAATAAATTAAACAAATTCAACTTTTTCAAAATAATATTTAGGTATAAAAACAAGGTTTGCCATGTTATTTTCAACATAATACCAGGAAATTTGTTTTCTGAATGGGAAACATGAGAACTACCATGTTTCTCTGAAAATAAGTTCTATCCCAAAAATAAGCCCTAGCATAATTTTCAGGGTAGGTCTTAATATAAACCCTAGTTAGATCACCCCTGAAGCCCTTCCCAAATGTCCTATTCCATCCCTGGATTCGCCGCCGGCGGCAGCAGCAGCACTCCCCCCCCCACGCAGCTGAACCCTGCTGACCCTCCCCCTGTGCAGCATCTTTCCATCTCTCCCTTCCATCCGAACCCCACCGACCCTCCCACAGAGAGACCGACATAGCTCCCTCCAAACAGCAGCATTTTAAACAGGCTACTTTGCAGTCTTCTCCCACTTCATCCTACCCTCTGCCGCATCACTGGTAGGAAAAGGCTGCAAAGCAGCCTGTTTAAAGTGCTGCCGATGCTGCTGTTTGGAGGGAGGTATGCCAGTTTCATGATGGGAGGGTCGGTGTGGTTCTGCTGCATGGAGGGAATGGGAGGGAGGGAGGAATAGAAAGATGCTATTCAAGGGTTCTGCTGCACGGGGGATTCCCTAAGGGAGGGAGGGAGGGATAGAAAGATGCTGCAGAGGGAGATGAGAGGGGAGGGGAGGAAAGATGCTGTATATGTGGGGAAGAGAGAGAAAAGAGGAAGAATTGGGGTGGAGGAGAGGGAGAGATGATCGTTGTACATGAAAAAAAAATAAGACATTCCCCCCAAAATAAGTCCTAGTGCGTTTTTTGGACCCAAAATTAATATAAGACACTCTTATTTTTGGGAAAACATGGTAGGATAGGAAAAATGGGCTCTTACCTTTACACTTCCTGTGACATTCTTCAAAAGTACCTGGGTTAGTTAATTTGTCTATCTTTTCATTTTGTTGTTTATCCTGTGCAGTAAGACCAGTTGCAGGAGGAAGGGTGAACCCAGGTGGAACAGACATCAGGCCAGGACTGGGTCCTTTTGCTGTTGATGGGCTCAAAGAACTAGCAGCCAGCACATTACCCATGTTTAACTAAGAAAAGAAATAATTAAAATATATATATATATATTGAAAAGATTCATCACTTCATCCAGTCCAAATATCTCATTGATCTAAAGCAGGGGTGTCCAACCTACGGGCCAGTGAAGTATTTTATGTGGCCCCAGTCAAGGGCAATGCAGTGTTTCCTCTGCTGCCCCCAGGTGTTTACCATCTTGCTGGATCCCTCCTCTGTCTTGCTGCAACGTTTGCATGTTTGTGCGGCCCCAGAAACATTTTTTTCGGCCAATGCAGCCCAGCGAAGCCAAAAGGCTGGACACCCCTGATCTAAAGTATAAAACGTTTCACAAGGTTATACATTTCTAAGTATATCCAGCTGTTCTGCATGAGATTGGCCACAATACCATAGTTGCACAAATCTGAGAAAGGAGCCCTGACCTGGTACATTTAGCAATAAGTAGAGAGCTAGTGATCAGATAATGGGAATGGGATTTGATATACCATCCAATTATAAACACAGAAGGGGATTTACATGTTATAAACAGGTACTTATTTTGTACATGGGGATTTTCCCAGTCGCAAGGCACTGCAGTGGAAATTAAATGCAGTTCCCGCAGTTCTCAACTCATTGCATTATTAGGCTACTCTTTCATTTAATGCGAAATTGATTAGTACTTGTTAGGAGAAATCTTGGGTCAAAACTAAGTCGTATTAAGTTTATCCCGATCCCTGAAAATATGGAGTGATGTCTGTTGAATAAAGGGCTAGATGCCCTGCCTTTGAAACATCGTAGCTTGTACAGGCAAGCAGGAATCAGAGAGCGCAGCAGAGGGAGAAGGAAGCAAAAAAGAAAAGCAGGAGACTACAGGGGGAATCGCGAGAGTTAGCTCTGCCCACCCACACCCCCACACCCGACGTCGACCACCGAAGCTCCCCCTTAAAAGGAGAGGGGCCAACAGCGCTCAGCCGTTTGGCACGTGTCGAAAGCAAGTGTTAAAGGCGCTCGCCTTAGCGAGAGCGTCTTTGCGAGAGGCCTTGAGAAGGGACGAGCCACCACTAAAGAAGAGCAGAAGGAGACCACAACAGGTACAGATGACACACAACCAGGCAGACACAGAGGACACTGCAGGCGCAGAGGACACAGCAGGCGCAGAGGACAGCCACTGCAGACACAGAAGACATCCACAGCAGACGGCAAGCGGGCAGCAATGGAAGCAGCAGACAAAAGCAGGATGTTGAGCTACCCAATTTTCTGCACTGTCTGCCAAATGTATGACTACCACCCCTCTGGGAGGCGGTCTTACGTATGCACTCGATGCGGAGAACTGGAGAGCCTGAAGAAACAAGTCAGACTCCTAGAGAGCAGAATACTAGAACTGGAGGCACTTCAAGCAATGGAGAAGGAAGAGAGAGATGCAGAGAACATCAAGACAGAGGACGCAGCGAACACCAAGACAAAGGACACCATCGAGGAAGAGGTCCGAGAGCTGGAGAAGTTCATAGAGGAGGCATACAGGGAGGCTGTGGAAAATCACCAGCAGCAGTGGAACTGCCGAGATACACCTACAGAGAGTGTGGACCCGACTGACAACCACCAGGAAGAAATGGATGACACAGCAGCAAGATCTGGAAACAGTGGAGGGAACCCACAAGAAGACAGACAGACATCTGCTCTAGTACCCGTTAATGTAACAGGCTAAAAGACTAGTATTGTTTATTAAAATGTTAAAAAGAACAGGCCCAAGAACAGAACCTTGAGGCACACCACTGGTAACATCCCTTTCCTCAGAGTGATCTCCATTGATCACTACCCTCTGTCGCCTTCCACTCAACCAGTTCTTGACTCAGCCTGTCACTTTGGGACCCATCCTGATGTCTGTGTGGAACACTGTCAAAGGCTTTACTAAAATCTAAATACACCACATCTAGCACCCATCCTCTACCCAATTCTCTTGTCACCCAGTCAAAGAAATTGATCGGATTTGTCTGAAAAGACCTAACTTTTGTGAATCCATGTTGCCTCCGGTCCTGTAATTCACAGGATTACAGAAATTTGACCATTCTCTATTCTCTACCTAAATAAAATGGCAGCCAAAACTGCCATGGGAGGTTGTGACCATCATTTTAGAATAGGAAATGGCTACAAGTACTGTAGCGAATACAGCCCCCCTCCCCCGGTACCTTTTTTTAATCCCGGCGGCTGCCTCCTGTCCTGATGTCTTCCAGCAGCGGCATGCCGGAAGACATCAGGACAGGAGGCAGCCACTGGGATTTAAAAAAAGTACCGAGTACCGGGGGAGGGGGCTGTATTCGTTATGGTATTCGTTTCTTCAACGGGCCCCTGAAAATGGAACATTTCGGCATCACGAAGCTGTGCTTGGAGACTACCGGACAGGCTACCTAAAAACGGGATGTATGGTCAGGTTAGGAATAACAGTCTTTATTCTCCACCTTATCCCAATTCTTTACCGTCTGCTTTTGTCTATTCCTTTCCTTGCTGATACTCTGTTGGGAAAAATTTTTAGCAGGATCCTGATACCAGAAGCCCAGCCCACACCATTCAGCTATTTGGCTTTTAGAAATAACCATCATCAGAGATACAAAGTCACACGCATTCGGCTGCCCTCACACTTCAAACACCCCTCTTCGCACGCATTAGGGAACCAGTCTTCCCTTCCCGGTCTAATTACGCCTCTTCTCCCTGTCCGTCGCCTCCTTACCTGAGGTCACCTACTACAACTTTCTTTCTCCAGTGTACCGTTCCCTCTGAAACCACCTCTCTCCCTCGGATACGTCCCGCCTTGCCGGAAACAGGAAGTTACGCCAAAGGAAGGGAAAACGCTAGATATTTAAAAAATTTGCGCGAGAAAGCTAAGGACAAAAGCTAAGAAACGTATCCTGGACGATCTTAAAAACAAGTTGGTCGTATTAAATTGCAAGTGAATGGAAATAACTCATGCAGCACTCACGTAAGAGTGAGTGTATGAGCCTCACAGTGATTAAGGAACTCAAAGCAGCCGCATTTGCTCTCTGCCCGCAGATTTACACGGGCCTCTAGCTTTAGAGGTCACGTGATCTATTAGCGCATGCGTGTGACGACCAGCAGACACAGCGCCTCATGGAGCAGCGAGTAAAAAGTTGACAGCCTGAATCAGCGATTTGGGGGGGGGGGGGTCCATGTGCTTTTTCTGGGCTGTTTTATTCTAAAAATAGCACCTGCGATGACCATCTTAGATTTTCCCGATTTGGATTTAAAGTTATTTTTAGCTTCTACCAGCTTCGTTTTTGCAAGAAAACCACTCAGATGGACTCCCCATGGTTAGATTGTGTGGATTCATGCCCTATTTGCAGTGGATGACTATCTGGAGAGTGGCCATGTTCCACGTGCCCTGCGGCATGGGAGGGGGTGAAATTTTAGTAGCTCAAGTGTCCTCGATCTCTGAAGGGGGTCTTGGCTCTTTTTATGCCCATGGTAGGGTTACCAGACGTCCGGATTTCCCCAGACATCTCCTTTGGAGGACATGTCCAGAGATCCAGACGGCTTTTCAAAACCTAGCACTTTGGGTTTTGAAAAGCTTCTGGCGATGAGCGACATTGGGTTGGCATGCACAGATGCAATGCTGTGGTGTCATGCGCCACACCAGTGCATGCGCGAATGCCATCTGACGTTGCTTATGCAGGTTGAGGGGGTGGGAAGGGGCGTGGCCAGGACAGGTCTGGGGGCAGGGCTGTGGTTCCGGATTTTCCGTTTGGAAAATCTGGTAACCAACCCTAGCCCAGGGGAACCCAAAAACATAGTCTGTGGGCCCTAAAGACTGCACAATTGCCATTCCCACCAACTGCAGCCATGATTTGTCGGATAAGGCTCATAAGTCTTCCAAGCATGCTGAGAAGGAAGCAGCTTGATGATTTTTCCCCCAAATATATTAACATGATGTATCAGGCATATTTGGCAAATAAATTGATGCCAGCCATTCCTCCACAAATGTCCTCACCAGCTGTGGGGACCCCCCTTCCCAGGACATGGGGATTGTGCTGGCTCCACCATAGTAGCCAAAGCTAGTATGCCGGTAGGAGCTGAGGCCAACCCTTACTCAGGCGGGCACAACAACCACAGGGGATGTTGCAGCCCTCATGGATCTCCAGGAGAATGGTCAGTCCATCACCACGGAATGCTCTCTTATGAGTAATGAGAACAAAGGCGGTTTCTTTTCCTGATCATCCGGACATAGCTGAGGGCCCCTTAAAATGCACCAAAGCCATAGCTCAGTTCTATCCAATGGCAGATTTGTTTAACCAGCATTTTCCATCTCCAAGGGTTGATTCTCTGGTGGCCCAAGTTACTAAACGCACTTCTCTCCCCAGTGATGGGGAGTGGTACTGAAGGATATTCAGGACTGCAGAGTGGATTTTATTCTCAAGCACCTCTGACTTGGCAGTTGCCAGGTTGAAGGCAGCAGCAGCCTCTTCTTTTGTGGTCAGATCAAGTCATTCTAAGTTCCATCACGATCTGGTCACTATTGTGATCCAGGATCATGCTTTCCTGATCTCAGGAGTGGACTAACTGGTGGATGCCCTGTATGACACATTCAAAGTCTTTAATAAGCTTTCAGAAGAACATAAAAATAGCCTTACTAGGTCAGACCAGTGGTCCATCAAGCCCAGTAGCCCGTTCTCATGTTGGCCAATTCAGGTCCCTACCATATTTCCCCGAAAATAAGCCCTAGTTATTGGCAGCTGCACTTCCCCCACCCTTCGGTGCAGCTAAACCCCCACTGACCCTCCATCCTTCCTTCCCAACTGAACCCCGCCGACTGCGACCATAAATACCTTCCAGCAGAGCAGCGTCGGGCCAGCAGCACTCTAAACAGATTGCTTCGTGGCCTTATCGCTGGTGAATTCCCTCTGCCACATCACTGATGATGTCATCAGTAATGCGGCATCCAGAAGGCCCCAGTGAGAAGGCCACAAAGCAACCTGTTTAGAGTACTGCTGGCTTGACACTGCTCTGCCGGAAGGTATTCATGGTCGCGGTCGGTGGGGTTCAGTTGGGAGGGAAGGATGGAGGGTAAGCGGGGGTTTGACTGCACAGCAAGGGGACAGCGAGTGCTCAAGGGCAAGGGTTCTGCTTGCTTTTGTCCTTTCCCTTTTTGTCTTATTTTCTTTAAAATATTGTATTTCTTTCCTTCCTCCCTCCCTCATGATGCGTAAGTTTTGTCAGATATATGTTGTATGTTTTGTCCCCCTGAAAGTTATATGGATTTAAGTTATGTACATCGCTTTGAAGTTTGTTTAAGCGATCAATCAAATTTTAAATAAACTTGGAAGGAGGGAAGGCTGGAAGCTGGGCAAGGATTCTGCTGCTTGAGGGACAGCCGAAGACCCCACAAGAGAGAGCCACATCGAGGAGCAAGTAAGGGAACTCGAGAGATTCATTGAGAAGGCCTACAGGCAGGTGGAAGAACAGGATCATCAGCAACATTGGAACGAGGAAGCTACGCCCATGCGAATTGGAAGACTGGAACCAACAGACCCAGGGATGAAGGAGCTCATGGAAGAATTGAGCAAGCAGAGGAGGCAAAGACTCACCAGTACCCTGAAGGAGAAGTACTGAACCACACTGAAGATACAGACTTGCGACCAGAGAGAAAGCTGAAAAAAGGGAAATCTGCAATCATAGTGGGGGACTCAATCCTGAGAGAAGTGGACAGTCATGTAGCAGGAGGGAGGGAAGACCGACTAGTGACCTGTCTCCCGGGAGCAAGAACGAAGGACAACACCGACAGAATCGAGAGGATCCTGGAAGGAGCGGAGAGGAAAAAGACGGCAGTGATGATCTACGTTGGAACAAATGATGTCAACAGGAGGAATTACAGCAGGACTGCACTAACTGAACAGTTCAAGATCCTGGGAAGGAAACTGAAGCTGAGTTCACAGAGGATAGCATTCTCAGAGATCTTGCCAGTACCGAGGGCAGACGTGAAGAGACAGACCGAACTACAAGCAATAAACGCATGGCTGAGGAGATGGTGCGAAGAAGAGGGTTTCCACTTTGTGAAGAACTGGACTACCTTTTGGGGAAAGAACAAGCTCTTCAAGAAGGACGGACGACACCTGAACACGGCAGGAACAAGACTTCTAGCAGGCAACATCAAGAGAGGAATAGAGCAGGCTTTAAACTAAAAAGAAGGGGAAAGCTGACAGTCGACCTGTCATCAACGGTTCGGACAAGAGTATCCAGAGAAGATACTGAGAGGGAAAAACGCTGGGAAAAAACAAAAGGCAAACAACAGGAGTTAAAGAAGCAAGGGAAGCCAGAGGACAAAAAGAAGGGCAAACAGCAGGAGCTAGAAAAACAGGAGAAATCGAGGATGCAAGATGAGGATGAAAAAGATGCACCAAAGAAAGAGGAAGAAATGAACAGAAATCAGGGGCTGGCAAAGGAGGACAACAAGAAGAGAAATCCTCAAGGAAAAACAGCAGGGAAAAGGAAAAACCAGGACTTAAGTTGCTTGTACGCAAATGCGAGGAGCCTGAAGAACAAAATGTGAGAACTAGAAGTCACAGCCCCAAAAGAGAACCTAGACATCATTGGAATCACTGAAACTTGGTGGAATGAAGAAAACAAATGAGACATAGTACTGCCAGGGTACAAACTCTACAGAAGAGACAGGACACACAAGAAGGGTGGAGGAATAGAACTATACATAAAAGACACCATCCACTCGACCGAAGTGGACACGGTAACAAAAACGGAAGGATTGGAGTCATTATGGGTTAAACTGCCAGGAAGAAATGGATCTGACTTAAAAGTAGGACTATATTATCATCCACCTGGACAAGCAGAAGCAAATGACAAGGAACTGGAAGCAGAATTGAGGTGGGAATGCAGAAACGGAAAAGTCATGGTAATGGGGGACTTTAACTACCCTGGGATAGACTGGAGTATTGGAAGCTCAACCAGCGCTAGGGAAACAGAATTCCTAGAGGCCGTGCGGGACTGTTTCATGGAACAACTCGTCAAGGAGCCAACGAGAGGGAATGCCACGCTTGACCTAATCCTCAAGGACTGGGAGGGCCCGCAAAGGGTGTAGAAGTATTAGGATCGCTTGGAAACAGCGACCACATGATCCAGTACAAATTAGAAGTAGGAACATCAAAAGGGAAGAGAACCACAGCGACAACGCACAACTTCAAGAAAGGGAACTATGAGGCAATGAGGGCAATGGTGAAAAAGAAGCTTAGTAACAGCTCAAAAAAAACCCCAAAGACCGTGGAGCAAGGCTGGTCCCTATTCAAGGACACGGTGCAAGAAGCACAAAATCTGTACATCCCCAGATTTAGAAAGGGGTGCAAAAAGAATCAAACAAAAGACCCAGTATAGATAACAAATGGAGTGAAAAAAGCAATAGGAGACAAGAGAAAATTGTTCCAGAAGTGGGAAAAAGACAAAACCGGGGATAACTGGAAAGAGCACAGGGAAATGCCACCGAGTGGTTAGGAGAGCAAAAAGAGAATATGAAGAGAGACTGGCCAGGGAAGCAAAAAACTTCAAATCATTCTACAGATATGTTAAAGGGAAGCAACCGGCAAGGGAGGAAGTAGGACCATTGGATGATGGAGATAGAAAGGGAGTAGTAAAGGAGGAAAAAGAGGGAGCCGAAAGGTTAAACAAGTTCTTCTCGTCAATCTTCACAAGAGAGGACACAACCAATGTACCGGAACCTGAGAAAATCTTCAATGGAGACCAAGAAGAAAAACTATCGACAATAGAGGTAAGCCTCGAGGATGTCCTCCAGCAGATAGAAAGATTGAAAACAGACAAATCCCTGGGCCCTAATGAAATCCACCCAAGGGTATTAAAATAACTGAAAAACAAAATAGCAGAATTACTCCAACGAGTTTGCAACCTATCCTTGAAAACAGGGGAGATCCCGGAGGACTGGAGAGTAGCAAATGTTACACCTATCTTCAAAAAGGGATCGAGAGGGGACCCAGGAAACTACAGACCGGTAAGTCTGACTTTGGTTCTGAGGAAGGGAGGAGAAGTCTGTGTAGTAGAGACCAGGTGAAGACCCCTGAGATTTCCCCCATTTAAGCAAGGAACAGGCCGATACAGCTAAAGACCTAAAATGGTTGCTGAAAGAGCAAAAAGACACTCTGACTAAGAAACTGTCAACTTTAAAAGACACTTTTGATTTTCTTGAAAGCAGGGTCAAACAGAAAGCACAGCTAGAGAGAAAAACAATTCTGGTGAAAAAGAGATCTTAGCTCTACAGTGACATGATAAGCTTATGAGAGCTTATCAAGAAGAAGGGCAGTACTACACAACAAACAAGGGGCGTGGAGATGCAAGAGCTATCCACAGAGCTGAAAAACCGTTAGGCCCAGGTGCTCTAAAGAGGAACTTGGTATATTAACAGGACATTTACGGGAAAGTAAGGGAGAAGTAGATGAAAGAAGGCGTGACACAGTATCACTCAATTATGTTAACCAATCCATAGATTAATAAATGAGATAATGAATATGATTAACCAATGAAAGTATGAAATGTAACATGCACCAACGTGGGCCAGAGCTGTCAGAATCATATAAAAAAATTATTTGGAAGTTCTCCATCAGCCTGGCCAGTCTGGTGTATGCTCTATCACTCTGTATGCTGTGTGATTTGTTCCTGTAAGCTATTGCTATTTGATTATTAAATTCATATTTGAACCAGCATAGAGAGAGTTGAGTGGTCTGTCTGTGAAGCCCTTCATTGGGGGGTTCTTCAATGGTGACCCCGACGCTTGATTGAGGGGATATAGCAGCCTTTAATAATAATAATAATAACTTTATTTTTGTATACCGCAATACCACAAAACAGTTCAGAGCGGTTTACAGGAGAAGAGACTGTACATTTACAGCGAAGATGCAGAGTCAGATTAACCAGGGTAAAGTAACCAGTAACAATAACAATTAATGTTTAAATGTGTTTATTCAATTTCACATCAAATTCGCTTCTAGGCTCAAGGGCAAATAGAAGGAAGGAATAACCCCATGCTCATACATCTATTCTTTCCACAATTGCAATGTGTGTCTTTTTAGATCTTATCATTGCATATGGCTACACTTCCTTGATAGACTTCTGCCAATGTGTGCAAAACTTTAGAAACTTGTCTTGTTAGTAGCCTACAGCCCTTATGTAACTTGACAGAACACATTATAACTTACAATCCAGCTATTCTCACACATATTGGCCATATGTTGTAACCAAACCTGCATATGAGCATAAGTCAAGAGAAAACCGATGGTAACCCTCATCAGCTCTACACATGGCAACATCCCAGAAAGCTATCCCAAATCATGTACCTTTGAAGCTAACAGCTGTATGTAGAACATTGCATATATGTGACCTATATCCAATAACTGAATAGAACAGACCATATAGCTGACAGCTTCTATGCACTGATATAACCTATGTATATGACATCCTTCATTGAATGGTGCTCCACTATCAGTAGCAGTTATACTCTTGACATCACTGTGGCACACATGCACATAGCGGCAGGATCCATAGGAGGAGGTCACAGCTGCACAGGGTACAACAGGGCCAGCGCTTTCTGCAGAACAGATGGCGAATGATTAAAACATACCCACTCCTTTACAAAGCCACGGTAGCGTTTTTAGCGCCGGCTGCCACGGTGACAGCTCTGACACTCATAGAATTGCCATGAGCATCTGAGCTGTTACCATCACGTCCGGCGCTAAAAATGCTAGTGTGACATTGTAAAGGAGGGGGAAAGTTCATTGACACGTGTAGTCCCACTTCACCATGTGAACCTATTGGTGAAAAATATTCATTGATGAGTCGCTGCTGTGCCTGCCTACCACTCAGTGTTCGCTCGAGCAGCTGCAGGGCAACACGGTGGATGAAGAGGTAGATCTGGCTGAACGTCCACAGGGATTTGATGCCTACAACATACAGCAGGCTAGCATAATAGTTTCATAGTTTATTAAACAATTTGATTGCACACCTATCAAATTCTAGGCAAGAATATAATAAAAAATAATAATAAAAGGAATACATAAATTGACACAAAATACATATACAACTAACTGCATAAAACAGAACTAACTATACAGGACCACAAGAGGGAAGAACTACAATATAGTCAAGAAAGGAAAACATTAATAGAATGAACGAATGGAAAGGGTACGTATATTGTGCTGCATTAGTTAATTAGAGAAGAGAATCGGAAGATTAAGGGACTAGATAAGTGCTATTATTAATGAAGAAGGAGCTTAAAGATCAAAGACATCTTTATAGAGGAAACCACTTTAATGCACCTTTGAATTTCTCTAAGTTGGATTCAGACCTTATGTGGGGTGGCAAAGAATTCCAGATTGTGGGACCAGTCACTGCAACGGTCTCAGGGGGGTATTATAAGGCTCCGCCCGTCCTATCCAGACACCTGAATCAGCTTAAGACACCAAAGAGTGGCAATGTGACCCCATGAGTGGCAATGTGGGCATTATTATAGGCTCTCTCTGCAGGTGTATTGGGGTCAGCAGCTATGTGCAACACCCATATCCTGCATCACCTGGGAGAACAAAGGAACAAATATTTCAAGCAAGACATATTGATGGGAAAACAGAGGCCCCCCTATCCCTAAACAGCTGTTAGAAGCTTTCCAGGGATTTCATCTGCAGCTCATTTCACAGTAAAATGAGAGGCCACACCTCCCTTTGCACAGTGTGTTGCCATTACAGATAATTAATTATAGCCCTGCCAATCAGCACACAATTCATTCATACTATGGTTAAATGTTGATGGAAAATCATATATTGTAATGGTGGGTACATTTAAGCAGTTATATTGTTATGTATCCATATGGCTGGGAGGGTGTAGATGGGCTGGAGTGAGATTTGATGGAGACTTCAGCAGTTGGAACCCAAGCACAGTACTGGGTAGAGCTTTGGATTCTTGCCCAGAAATAGCTAAGAAGAAAAAATTTAAATTGAATCAG
Source organism: Geotrypetes seraphini (assembly GCF_902459505.1). Taxonomy (NCBI): domain Eukaryota; kingdom Metazoa; phylum Chordata; class Amphibia; order Gymnophiona; family Dermophiidae; genus Geotrypetes; species Geotrypetes seraphini. The sequence goes on from NC_047094.1 coordinate 117,557,508, forward strand.
GTTGGGCAGACTGGATGGACCATTTGGGTCTTTATCTGCCGTCATCTACTATGTTACTGTATCATCGAGAATACACGGGGGCTACAAGAGCAAGCATCATCTGAATGATCTCTTACGATGTGGCCCACATACCAGGTGTCTCCTGTAACGAGCATGCAAGCACAGGGTTAGATGCCAAAATGCAGAGAAGATACCTGTAAACCATAGGTGTTTGCCACATGTTATCCTTGAAGTAGCCAACATATATGAACAATGTAGGAGCTGATATCATCACATCTTGCATTTGTTGGCACATCATAAGTGCAGAGTGTGTGACATTCTGACAGGAGTGTATATTACACCCCTTCCCCTCTATGTGTAAGTAAGTGTGCAGATCACAGCATCCTGAGACAATAGAGAGCACACACAGAGGTGTCCACTGTTGTGTGGAAAGGTCAGTAAGTGAAATGAACCAGTGTAGACTGAACTACATACTGCATTTGCACGGGCCTGTGTGACGAACATTGCCATGACTCTTGCACACGCCCCTGCTGGCATGTTCACAAGTGTGCTGGAATGATAAACTATAGTGCACAGAGATGCTATGTTTGGCATGTTGAGCAAACAATCTATAAAAGGCATGCTCCTATTAAGGGGACTAGGTGAGGGGGGATTTCATCTCCCATAGCACTTGCCCCACCCTGCTGAGGAATGGTTTGGGCCTATAGCATGTCCCTCCGACAGTGGCAAGCTCCTGACATACCTGGTATGTGGGTGTGTCTTGGAGGTGAACACCAGAATAGGGAAAGGGTTCCACAGGTACTTATATCAGATCTATTCAGTGACCTAATTCAAGGCTGGAGATGTTGTAACACTGGAATTTCTGATGGGTCCATGATTGTGCATTATGGAACTTGCAGCACTGATAGCTATGGACGTGTTTAGTCCATACAAATCCCACAATGGTTTAGATGTTATTTTACAAGCCAAGAGTGACTGGTTTCAACTCCTAACTCCTCTCACCCTGGGTGCTACATCCCCAACATTTCTCTTCTGAGCAGGGACCCTCTTTGAAATGTCAATGTACTGTACAGCATTGCATAAGCCTTTCACTGCTACAGTAGTAGTGGTTGTTCCTAAATGCCCTGCCTGGAACATGGTAAGTTATCATGTAAGCTCTTCAGAGCAGGGACCCTCTATGATATGTCAATGTACAGTGCTGCATAAGCCTTTCAGTGCTACAGAAGTGATAAATAGTAGTAGCAGTAGGAGTTGTTACAAAATTCCCAGCTTGGAACAGGGTAACTTATCAACTGTGCTATTTGTAAACATGCAATATCAGTTGGCAGTTGATATAGTCAGACACAGCACAAATATGGCAAAGGTGACATCCATACCCAGACCCCCATACTAGGTAAACAACGATGAGGATGTGGGTTCAAACTCATGCTGCTCCTTGTGATCCTGGGCAAATCACTTACTCCCCCCCATTGCCCCAGGTACATTAGACAGATTGTGAGCCTTCCCGGACAGGGAAAAATGCTTGAGTACCTGAATAAATTAATGTAAAGCGTTCTGAGCTCCCCTGGGAGAATGGTATAGAAAATTGAATAAATAAATCATGATAACCTGACAGGTCATGGACCTGATGGGCCGCCGCAGGTGCGGACTGCTGGGCGCGATGGACCTTTGGTCTGACCCAGCAGAGGCAAATTCTTATGTTCTTATGTTCTTAAATAAATTGTTATGCTGGCATAATCAAGTTTCAAGTTTTATTTAAATTTGATGTTTCGCTTAATATTTCTAAGCGAATTACATAAATATATGGTTGGGATAAAACATTAAATTTAGATTAACATTACTACATTAAATAAGTAAACAGGGGAATATTAAACTGACAATACAGACATTAAGGACAAAACTGGAATACTTTGGTAAAAACGTAAGGGAAAAAGTTACAATATTTTATATCTTAAAAGAAGAAAAGAGAACGTAGGTAGGGGAGGGGTAAAACACTAGGGTTGGGTTAAAATACTGAAGTTGTAAATGATCTTGAAAAAGGAAAAATTTTAGAGGCTATATGAAGCTTTAAAGAGGAATGTTTTTAAGTTGGTTTTGAACAGGTTAAGATCTTTAATGTTTCTAATGTACAAAGGAAGGGTATTCCATATAAGTGGAGCCTTAACTGAGAAGATATCATGGCGTCTGGTCCCTATTATTTTTAAAGATGGGACAACATATCCTGCCTGTGTTTGTTGTCAATTTATAATGCACAGCTCTCTCTGCCTAACTTCCCCAAATCAATAGTGAGGTGACAAGTGAGCCATTCCTGGTAGGGAGCTGTTTGTTCAGTTCCAGGATTTCTCTCCTCATTCTAGTGCATTATGGGATGTGCTGCATTGATGTCCATAGATAGAATCACGACGTACAAATGGTAGTGCTTAAACATGTTCTTTTCCAAAGTAGAGCAGTCCAAAGACAGAGTTGGCAGGTTACCTGTTGCAGGAGCAAGACTATTTTCTGGGTCCTGCCTTTGTATTTATATGTGAAAGCAGTTCACCATTTATATTGCATGATTGTATCCATTGAAATCAATGCATGAGGAGGAGAGACATCCTGGAACTGACCAAATAGCTCCTTACTGGAATGGCTCACTTGCAAGCTCTGTGAAGAGCATAACTAGACTGTGTTCCATAGTATGTGTACAGAGGTAGTGACAAACAATGCACCTCAGATGCTAGCGGGGAAAACACAGATCATCCTGCACAAATCTCACATCATAGGCATTGTGGAACAATGTTCCCATATAAGAAAAATACACAGGCAAAGGACATACAAGCCCCGATTCTAGAAACAGTATGTTGATGTTAGGCACCTAACCAACCGATCAGAGTGCATGTTTTAAGAATAAAATATAAGGCACCAATCTTACACCTACAGAGGCACATAGGAATTCCTATAGATGCCTAAGACCAGCATGAGTGCAGTATGCGCCAGAAGTGCCTTTAGGTGTACATAAGCGTCCGTATGTGCCTCCATAAGCATGAAATTGCCACCTTAAATGTAAGCCATTCAAATGAGATGAAAATTAGGTATAGTAAGCTTTGAATACAGTGGTGCCTCACACAACGAACTTAATTCGTTCCAGGAGCAAGTTTGTTATGCGAAAAGTTTGTTATGTGAAACGCGTTAAGCGCAGTGACTAATGACTGCCTGCAGTGCCTGCGCGGAAGGATTCAATACATCGGCAGCGATCGTGGAAGCTCGGGCGACTTCGTTGTGTGAAACGAAGTTCGTTGTATGAATCAAGACATGAAGTTCGTTGTGTGCAGCGTTCGCTGTGCGAGGCGTTCGTTATGCGAGGCACCACTGTATATAAAAATAAATATGCCATTCGTGTATTAAAATAGTAGCCAATCATTAGTTAGAATAATGACGCTTGGTATTCAGTTCTTTTTTGGCTGAATATAAAACTATTTGGAGTCCTCAATATAAATATAAGTAAATAAATAAAAACAAAAAATTAAATTAAATTGCTGCCTATAAAGTTTGTGATTAGATAGGTTATAACATAGTATTTCCGAGGTAGCATTTCCAGTTATAGTGTTCGTCGCCTTTAAAACTCCATAGATGTGAATGAAACCGATCCTTCCGGTGAAATTAGTCTGGAAATGACATCAGACGCCATGAAAAGTGCTTCGGTAGAATTTTTCGACGAGTCCGTGAGAAAGTTTAAATTATAATATCTCATAAAGAATAAAGAGGACAGGTATGCTTGAGAAGTTGTTGGTAAAAGACTTTTTTAGTCAGCAGAAGGGCATGTAATTTTAAAGGAGCAGCAGAAAAGACAATTTAAGTAAACAGACGAGTTTGGGACTGAGTAACTGCGCTAAAACTTCATATCTAGTAGTTAGTAATTTGCGAATACAGATATATAATTAATATAGATACAATAGTACAGATTTGGAAAAGTTTTAAAAGTATTACAAGATAAGCTAATAATAAACTAAGTCTAATGGTTTTATAAGAAATAAATTTAAAAATTTAAGGTAATATTTAGGATAGAGAGGTTGGCAATGGACCAAAGGATGTTTCTTGATGCCTTCATTAATTGTAAGAGCTAAAAACATAGGATAATTAATAATATAATTTTTTACGAATAAGTTTATTAATTTTTCATAATTTATTCTCTCCTTGTTTTTGTTTTATAGTGTTAATTTATCTACCACTCTTGTCCTGATGAAACTCTCTTAATATAAACGAGAGTGAAACGTAGATCTTCCGTCGTTATTGCTGAGCAAGATGAGTTCTATAGGATTGGGCGACACATTGACGAAATGGGTTGGGAACTGGCTTGGAGGTAGGCTTCAGAGGGTAGTGGTGAACGGCACCCCCTCCGAAATGACGGAGGTAATCAGTGGAGTGCCGCAGGGCTCGGTCCTGGGCCCGATCCTATTCAACATCTTTATAAGAGACTTGGCAGAAGGGCTGCGAGGTAAAATAACATTATTCACCGATGACGCCAAACTAAGCAATGTAGTGGGCAAAAGCACAACAGACATAAATTCAATGTCTGACAACATGATGCACGACCTACTCCTACTGGAGCACTGGTCTAGGTCCTGGCAACTCAGCTTCAATGCCAAAAAATGCAAAGTCATGCACCTGGGCAGCCAAAATCCATGCAAGACTTACACCCTTAATGGCGAGATCCTAACAAGAACTGAAGCAGAACGAGACTTAGGGGTGATTGTCAGTGAGAACATGAAGATTGCCAATCAAGTGGAGCAAGCTTCATCCAAGGCAAGGCAAATCATAGGTTGCTTACGCAGGAGTTTCATCAGCCGTAAGCCTGAAGTCATTATGCCATTGTATAGATCCATGGTGAGGCCCCACCTGGAATACTGTGTGCAATTCTGGAGGCCGCATTACCGTAAGGATGTGCTGGGACTGGAGTCGGTCCAGAGAATGGCCACCCGGATGGTCTCGGGACTCAAGGTTCTCCCGTACGAGGAACGGCTGGATAAGTTGCAGCTGTACTCACTCGAGGAACGCAGAGAGAGGGGTGACATGATCGAGACATTCAAGTATCTCACGGGCCGCATCAAGGTGGAAGAAGATATCTTCTTTTTCAAGGGTCCTGCGGCAACAAGGGGGCATCCGTGGAAAATCAGGGGTGGGAAACTGCACGGGGACACCAGGAAATTCTTTTTCATTGAAAGGGTGGTTGTTTGCTGGAATAGTCTTCCACTTCAGGTTATCGAGGCCAGCAGCGTGCCTGATTTTAAGGCCAAATGGGATAGACACGTGGGATATATTCACAGAGAAAGGTAGGGGAGAGTCATTGGGGTGGGCAGACTAGATGAGCCGTGGCCCTTATCTGCCGTCTATTTCTATGTTTCTATGTAACGTGGATAAGTGTAAGGTGATGGACGTCGGTAACAAAAATCTTATACAAGAATACAGGATGTCTGGTGCGGTACTTGGAGAGACCCCCCAGGAAAGAGACTTGGGAGTAGTGGTCGACAAGTCAATGAAGCTGTCTGTGCAAAGTGCGGCGGTGGCGAAAAGGGCAAACAGAATGCTAGGAAAGATTAAGAAGGGGATCATGAACAGATCGGAGAAGGTTATCATGCTGCTGTACCGAGCCATGGTACACCCTCACCTGGAATACTGTGTCCAGCACTGGTCGCCATACATGCAGAAGGACATAGTACTACTCGAAAGGGTCCAGAGAAGAGTGACTAAAATGGTTAAAGGGCTGGAGGAGTTGCCCTACAGTAAGAGATTAGAGAAACTGGGCTTCTTCTCCCTTGAAAAGAGGAGACTGAGAGGGGACATGATCGAAACATTCAAGATAATGAAGGGAATAGACTTAGTAGATAAAGACAGGTTGTTCACCCGCTCCAATCAAGTGGAGAAGGCTTCATCAAAGGCAAGACAAATGATGGGTTGCATCCGAAGAAGTTTTATCAGCCGGAAGCCCGAAGTTATAATGCCATTGTACAGATCCATGGTGAGGCCTCATCTGGAATATTGTGTACAATTCTGGAGGCCACATTACCAAAAAGATGTGCTGAGAGTTGAGTCGGTTCAAAGAATGGCCACCAGAATGGTCTCGGGACTAAAAGACCTCCCGTATGAAGAAAGGCTGAATAAATTGCAGCTATATTCACTCGAAGAACGTAGAGAGAGAGGAGACATGATAGAGACGTTTAAATATATCACTGGCCGTATTGAGGTGGAGGATGATATCTTCTTTTTTAAAGGTCCCTCTGCCACAAGAGGACATCCGCTGAAAATCAGGGGTGGGAAATTTCATGGCGACACCAGGAAGTTCTTCTTCACCGAAAGGGTGGTCGATCGTTGGAATGAACTTCCACTTCAGGTGATTCAGGCCAGCAGCGTGAAGGATTTTAAAAGGAAATGGGATACACATGTGGGATCTCTAGGGGGGTAAATTCAAGGGGGTAGGGTTGTTGGAGTGGGCAGACTTGATGGGCTGTGGCCCTTTTCTGCCGTCATCTTCTATGTTTCTATGTTTCCAAGGTAGAGAGAACAAGAAGGCACTCTCTGAAGCTAAAAGGGGATAAACGTAAGGAAGTTCTTTTTCCCCAAGAGAGTGGTAGAAAACTGGAACGCTGTTCCGGAGGCTGTTATAGGGGGAAACATCCTCCAGGGATTCAAGACAAAGTTAGACAAGTTCCTGCTGTACCGGAACTTACGCAGGTAAGGCTAATTTCAGTTAGGGCACTGGTCTTTAACCTAAGGGCCATCACGTGAGCGGACTGCTGGGCATGATGGACCACTAGTCTGACCCAGCAATGGCAATTCTTATGTTCTTATATCGCAAACCAACTGATAAGAACACATTTTTGCACTATACCAGTTTCCATAATAAATGCTTAAAAGTAACCTACCATACAGTCAGTTCTTAGGACTGAAAAGAAATTGCACTAACTTCACAGACTTTCAAGAACAAGCAAAAGAGATGTCACAACACTTTTCTAACAGGGGTTGCCCACAAAGCTGTATTTACAGGAGTTCACCAAAAAGTTCTCATAAGGAGTTGAGAAGATCTTCTCGAGAAAAATTGTGCAAAAAATCCACCAGACCTGGTATGTACAATGAAGTTTACACATTTAGCAGGAGATCTGAAGATTATTAAAAAACATTGGCATATTTGGTAGAATCACAACTGTTTCAAAGATAAACATTCAATCATAGCATACTCGCAACATAAAAACCTAAAGGCAAAATTAGTACCATCAACACTACCTCATGTACTCTTTCTTTCAATGAATGACACAGTGCCAAGGGTCATTTCCCATGTAGTAAATGTAGTGTTGAGACATCTGTATTTATTCATCCAGACACAAAAAAAGAATATCCTCTGAGACACAGGTCCAATTGCAACACCGCTAATGTAGTTTACTGTATATCATTATATGTCCATTCAGCTTTCTGTATGTGGGTAAAAAAAAAAGGTATGGTCCACACCCGAATTATAGAACATAGTAGTACTGCCCGATTCAGGAAAAAAAAATTTCGATTTGATTTGATTCGATTCAGCCTATTGAATCGATTTTTCGATTCGATTTGATTCGATTCGATTTTCCTGCCCAAATGGGTGTTTTTTTCCAAACATCCTGGTGGGTTTATTTTATAGCCTCTTCACCCTCTTTGCTCTCTCCTACCCACACTGGTCCTGTGGTGTAAACAAAATAAACAAACAAAAAATACTTTTCCTCTCTCTATTAAATCCTAGCTCACGATTGCGGTCCAACACCAGCTCTGGAAGGATATACATTTCAAATCTGACATATTGTAATCTCAAAACAGAAAATAAAATTATTTTTCCTACCTTTTGTTGTCTGGTCATTTTTCAAATCTTGTTGGTCTCATGTTGGTCTGGTTATCTTCTGATCAGGCTCTCCTTCTTTCTTCTTTCTCTGTGCTAATCATCCATCTTCCATCTCTGTCCTCCCCTTCTGTTTCCCTTTCCTCCCCCGGAGGTCTGGCATCTTTCCTTTTTTTTCATTTCCATTCCCCCGCAGCTGCAGCGATGGACCCCCACCATCCACAGATCTACCATCTCTCCTTTTCTCATCTACCCTTTCATCCAGCATCTCTCTTGTGTCCCTCCATGCCCAGCATCTTATCTCTCCCCATATCCAGCTTCTTCTTTTTCTCTTCCTTACCTTCTGTATCCCCTTCCCCAGGTACAGGCTTTCTCCTACTATCGCTCCTGCCATCCTGCACCTTGCCCACCTACTTTGGAGCAGTATCTGTCCTTCTTGTACCCTTCCCCTTGTGGTCTTGCATTTCTTTCTTCTTCTCCCTCTCTCCATTAGTCCAGCACCACTTCTCTGCTTTCCTCCCCCTCTTTTTGGTCTCTCTCTTCCCTTCACTTCACCCTAGGTCTGGCATCTCCCCTCCTCTCTCTTACTCCTTCCTCCTCCTCCCTCTGCACAGGCCTGCCTCCCCACCGCCAAAGGAACACTTCCACCTCCTCCCTCTGCACAGGCCTGCCTCCCTGCCCTGAAGGCCTGCTACCCGCCACGAAGACCTACTCCCCCCCAGGAAGACACTTTCTCTCTTCCTCCCCACGCTAAGGCCTGCTCCCTCCACGAGGCCTGCTCCCCCCTCCTCCGCCGCAAAGGCAAATTTTCTCCTCCTCTCTGCTGCGAAGGCCTGCTTCCCCCGCAAACGAATGCCTGCTCCCCCCCCCGCCGTGAAGGCACATTTTCTCCTCCCCCTGCCATGAACAAATGCCTGCACCTTCTCACTCTTATCTCCTTAATGCTAATAGGGCAGCTTGCAGGCTCGCTGGTGTTATAGCAATCCCTGCAGCTGCCCGTGGTCCTCAGCGGCACGTTCTTTCTGCTACGTCCTGCCCCTGCTCTGACGTCAGGGGCAGGATCGCGGCAGAGAGAACGTGCCGCTGAGGACCACGGGCTGCTACAGGGATCGCTATAACACCAGCGAGCCTGCAAGCTGCCCTATTAGCCTAAAGAGGTAAGTTCGGGGAAGCTTGGGGAGGTAAGAGCGGGGAGGCAAGAGCGGGCAAGCTGGGGGAGGCCTTTCTGACCTACCCTCCCCCCTCAAGCAGGAGCAGCAGCGGATGGCCAGCAAGAGGCAGCGCTGCAGCTCCTGCTTTAGGAAGGCACGGGGGAAGGGTCAGCCATTGAATCGGGAGGCAGATTTTTTAAAAAATTGAATCGATTTGAATTGATTCACCTGATTCGAATCGGTGAATCGGGCAGCACTAGAACATAGCAGATGCATTAACAGGAACATCACCTCAGCACCTCTAGTTGAGCACTGGAATTCAGCTAGACACGAAACCTCAGACCTAAAATACATTGTATTTAAGGCTATCTCTCCTAGACCAAGAAGAGGAGACAGAGATATATAGCTTTGCTGCAAGAAGAGAAGAGAATCATTTTTGAGATGCAATGTGTCTCTCCAAAAGGTCTTAATATAGAAATGGATTACACTCTATTTCTATAGATCTTTCTCTATAGCAGGAATCCCATATCCTAAAATATAGATAAGCACAATGCATTTCTTTGAAGAATAATCAAAATAGGTTTTGTTATCATTTCCAACATGTAAACCGTTTTGGGGAAAAATGGTATAGAAATTTTAAAAATAAATAAATGTCATTAGGTTATTATCAGAACCGACGTTTGTTACAATTGTTCAGACAAATAAAGTTAGCTACATACTATTCCCTGGTCATGTGACCTCCTTCAACTTTATCTGAATGTGGTTTCACTTCTCATCTTTCAATTTGTGACTCGGAAGATTGCAGTAGCCATGTTTAATTCACAGTAAGTTTGTTTCAATCTTTTTACTAGCAGCTTCATTTACCTCCCTCTTGCAGTTTTTAATCTTGTGTTACTTTTAGAGTCCTGTGCCATTCTGGTCCTCCCTTCCCCCTCATCCCTGTACCTTCGGTCATTTTAACCCTTTCTTTTGACTATTGTTTACATTTCAAGCCTGATATGTTTGTTCTGTTCCTTAATACCGCTTTGTTTTTTCTCCCACAAGCATATCTTATTTAAGGTGCACTACTTTTATCCCAGCCCCTTTTGGTTTTCATTCATTTTTAAGATCTGCAGTTGTTTTTATTCCTTTAAAAAAAAAAAATAAAAAAAAACCCCACCTGGTTTTAGATTCCCTTGTTGGCAGCTTTTAGAAATTTACAACCTTCATTTTTGTTCATTATCATTTCTAGCATTTTCTGTTTGTGTCCACACAAGCATTTATAAGAAGACAGAACAGCTATTATAGGTGTGCAATTACTTGCATTCTGCTATACTAGGTTCACTTAACTTTTGTGGAGTGTCGGCTACATCCCTGTTCAAGGAAGTATATTATGTTTTAGTATCTAATGTGCAAAGTCAGTTGGAATTTTGATGATTTTACTTTAGGTTCTGATGAACCTACACTAATCTTCACAGACTGTCTCTGGAAGGCATTTGATTCTGTTTCAGAGCTTCAAGTTCTTAAATTATGTGAAAAATTGAAAAGGTGTAACTGTACTTTGGATCCCCTCCCTTCCTATCTTTATGGTAACAGTCCTTTACAGGCCATCACTTGGTTGACTTCCTTACTAAATTATACTCTGAGTAATGGCCATTTTTCAATGGAGATGGGTAAAATAGTTCTAACACCTTTGTTGAAAGGGTTGACTTGGACCCCTCACTCTTCCCACTATCATCTTATTGCAAATATACCTCTACTGACAAAAATGTTGAAATCAATTATTTCCAAACAACTTTCCAACTATCTAGAGAAGTTTTCTATTCTTTTACCATTTCAACATGGATTTAGACCCAATTTCAGTACAGAAACTCTTTTGATATCTTTAATTGCAAAAATTCAAAATTTGCAGTTACAGAATAAATATGCAGTATTATTACAATTTGACTTGTCTGCCACATTTGATGTGGTTCATTATGATATTTTGATTCATATGTTGGCTGACATAGGACTAACCCATATGGTTCTAGATTGGTTTAGTAAATTTCTTTTGCGAAGTTCATATGAGGTATGCTTAGAGGGCCAGGTCTCATCTTCATGGATACCCAAATGTGGGGTGCTGCAAGGTTCTCCTTTGTCACCTATTTTATTTAATATCTATATGACGTCTTTAAAAAAACTTCTCTCTTTCGCCTACAGAATCTATTTTTACCTATGCAGATGATATTTTTTTTTTTTATTGGAAGTCAAACATGATTTCAGTGACCTTGTTTACAGGCATAGATAGCTGTATCTCTAAGTTCCAGAGTTGGGCAAATTCCATTCAAATGAAACTGAATGCTTCAAAAACTAAGCTGCTTTGGATCGGTCCTAGATTAGTTAATCTCCCCACTAATATTGCGTTGAAATCAAATATATTACAACTTGACTTCACTTCTAGAGTTTTGGGTATTATTCTGGATTCCTCTCTCACTTTTAATAACCAGATAAATTCCTTAGCAAAGAAATGTTTCTTTAGTTTGCGCATGCTGAGGAAAGTCAGGGCACTATTTTATCAAGAACATTATTTATTACTGGTACAATCCACTGTGTTGGCCCAGTTGGACTACTGTAATTCTATTTATTTGGGTATTAAACAGGGCAGTTTAGATAGTCTCCAGTTAATACAAAATACAGCGGCCAAACTTATTTTTGGAAAGAGAAAGTACGACCATGTTTCCCCATTGCTGAGAAAACTCCATTGGCTTCCAGTCCATCAAAGGTTACAGTTCAAGTGTGCATGTGTGGTTTTCAAACTCCTTTGTGGAATATTTGACTCTTTGATTCCCCTTAGTAGGAATTCCTTTAGATCCTGCTATTCAAGAATTACAACAATTCACAAATTAACATTTCCTTCTCTGAAAGGTATTAAATGCACTGAGAAGCTTAGAAAATCTTTTACTTTTAAATTGGTGAGAATTTGGAATGGACTTCCAGATTCTCTAAGACTGGTAGATCAATTATTTCAATTTTGAAAAAGTTTGAAAACCTGGTTGTTTACACAATAGTTAATTTGATTTTAGCTGTCAGTAATTTTAAGCAATTCAACATACTTTTTTCTAACTTTTTTTTAACAAATTGTAAACCGGGTCGAGCTCCTTAGGAAGTAGATTCAGTATATAAAATGAAGATTAGATTAATACTTTTAAGTACATTTTATTTAAGATTCCATTGTTTCTATAATATCTACACTAGAGATACATTGTTTTTATTTCTATCATGTCTACTGGTCATTTTATTTTAGCATAATAGAGGTATCACTCTTTTTGTTTTATCTAGTTTTGATTTTGAACAGTATTAGTGTGTCCTTATACTAACATTCTTTGTCATTAGCAGCAGATGAATCCAGACAAGTGGGATAACGTCCATCAACCAGTAGGGGGAGATAGAGAGAACTAAATTGACCTCGGTTATATCTTGGATGCACCTCCTTCTGGCCAATCAGTATTCTCTATCTCCAGCAGGTTGGATGGAGGTTTTCATTCTGGTTCCTGGTTTCAGCTCCTGCAGACGGAAGGCTATTTTTTGCTCCTGTTGCAGCAGCTTCAGTGGAGCCTAGGGGTGTTGGCCAGAATGAGCTAACTTTAGAGGCAACACCTGGGCCCACACAGATCTCTTCCCCACCCTCCCTGCCGGTGAGGACGGACAGAGGCAGGCCTCAGTGGAGAAGGTGGTCAGAGGTTTGGAAGAAGAGGCCCGATCCCAAATGCCGGCACAGTTCCTGTGTGCTGCAGCATGTGCACTTCTCCCCTTGCCTTCCTGGAGTATGGGAGCACGTGAGTACTGAGTGATTAGGTACCGGGTTGTTAGCCGGATGTGCGGCCGGTTGTTCGGGGGACACATTATAAGTGGTTGGGCACCGGAGGGCATGTTGTTTGTTCCCATGCTTCTGACAGGACTGTAGAGTTTTTTAATCTCTCCCGGGTTGCACTTTGTACAAGCGCAGAGTTGTGTTTGGGTGCTCTGGGCGCACAGCGTTGTTGGCGGACGTGCTCGGTTGCCTGGATATGCCTCCTGCTAGACAAGAGAGCCATCAGTCAGGGGGGATGGGTGGTAATCTCATCCCAGCCCTGAAGTTTCTCTTGACAGCTAGTGGTTTTTTTTGGGTGGAGACTGTGATCTTTAAAGCGCGCACGCCTGCATTGTGCTGGGTCAGCTGCACCTCGACTGACTTAATGTGCCTCCCTGAGGCTGTGTTGGGGCAGCATTTCCTCGATCTCCATGTCATTGGGGAACGGAGATGTCTGTGAGAGGGGTGACCCTTGCTCTTTTTCATTCTTTTTCTGGTTTCTGGGAGGAGGTCCCCTGGTCCTTAACAGTAGTTTTCGGGTAGATCTTTCTTGGTGCAGGAGAACACACGACTCCTTGTGTCCTCTGGTGCATTTTTTATGGATAGGCCTTTGTGTCGGGATTCCAGATGCACCAGGTTGTCGCCCTTTTTCTGCCACCTACGGCTGCTTTCGCAGTGTTTGGGGTTCCTTGCAATACCCTGACATGCAAAGTACCAGATTCGGTGACAGCACTTACTCAGTGGTGTAAGGTTGGACCCCCCCAAAATGTAAGGTTGGAGGGGTTATGGTTGAAGTGGCCTTATAATCCGCGGTCCTGAGTTCAATACCTTCACAGAAGTTTCATTAGGTTGTAAAATCACTGAGAAAGACCACTAATAGTGTTTGCATAAAGAATAAATATATTGTGCAGAGAAAGCAAGATTCATAAAAGTTACAATTAAACATTACAATTAATGAGAGATAAGTTTTATAAATACAGAGACTGCTTCTGTGCTCTTGTAAATGAGAGAGAATAGGTGCTGTGAGGACAGAGAGGTAGAGAGAGAAGTAGAGCGAGAAAGGGGGGTGAGGAGGGATGTTCCAAGCTTCAGGTTCCAGAGATAGAGAGAAGGGGGGTTGATGTTGAGAGGGGGCTTTTTATAACAAATAGAATCTATTGAACTTCAATAGAATCTATTGAAGTTAAGTATCCCCATCCTTAGTAAACTGTCTGAAACAATAGTTAGTTTCACTGACTAGGAAGGTGAGTGAGGTGTGCTAGACTGGAGAAGAATAGACTGGAGTCAAATGTAATTTCCAGTATGCCTCTGACAATATTTGTGCACCTTGACCCATTGTATCTTAAGCTGTCATCTGAAGCACCAGACGTTAACACATCTTCTTAACACCTCTTAGCTGTCTTTAGCACCTTTTTACTGCCAGGTCCTTTAATCATTGATTGAATTAAGGCTGTCTGCAATGACATTCCCTAAGGTCAAACATGAATGATATAATCTCCCATAGGCTTTTGCTGACATTGGTTAGGCCAGGGGTCGCGATCGACCGGTAGCTCAGGAAGGCAACATGAGTCGATCGCAGAGCCCATCCCGGGCTCTGTGATAGACTCGTGTTGCTGTCCCGATCTACCGGGCTTATCAGCCTTCCTCTCCCCGACGTCAAAGACGCAGACGCCGGGCATTAGGCTGTTTTTGTCATTTCGGGGGGGGGGGGGGGCATGGTGGCGGCGGCAGCAGCAACAACAGCCTGAAAAAGAAATCATCCTGGCCCGGGTTGGTGTCATACTCCGGAACTTCTACCTCTTCCAGCAGCCCTCTCCCTTCTACCTGCTTCCGGCCATACCCCCTGCTCCGCGGCTCTCTTCGGCAACTCAGCAGCAGCGATAGACACAAGCTTCTGACGTCGGGGCCTACCCTCTGCGAGTCCGCTTGTTTCAACTTCCTTTTTCCACAAAGGCGGGACTCGTAGAGGGAAGGCCTCGATGTCGGCAGCTTGTCTTGATCACCGCTGCTGACGAGTTGCTTAAGAGAGCCGCGGAGCAGGGGTTTTTTGCCAGGTGCAGGTAGAAGGGAGAGGGCCAGATGCAGGACTCGTGGGTGAGGGAGCAGAAGAGAATGAGAAAAAGAGAGGGGAGGGAAACAAAAGGAAATATTTCATACTGGGCTGGGCCGGAGTGGAGGGAGGGTGGAAAGATTCTGGCTACAGGGTGCATTAACAAAGGAAAAGGGGGGAAAGCTGAAAATGGAGATAGTGACACAAAGAAGAGAAAGAGTAAGCAGGACCTACTGAATAAGGATAGAGATACAGAGGGGACATGAAGAGGTGAAATAGAGACATAGAAGTAATGCTGAAAAAGTGTGGGGGGGGAGATAAAGACATTGAAAGGGTAAATGGTGAACATGGGGTAAAGACAAGGACAGAGACAAATGAAGATTCTGAAAAAGTGGTGAGATAGGGATATAGATGAGATGGACACAAAGAAGGGTGATGCTGGAAAATAGGTGGAATGGTAATTCTGACAGACACAGAAGAGAAATGCTGGATCAAGGAGAGATGGGGCTCAGGCTGGATGGAATGAGGAGAAATGCCTTGTTGGCCCGAAACTTCCTCTCCTACGTCAGAATTGACGTCAGGGAGCGGAATGCTGGTCAGCGCGACGCTTCTGCAGGGAAAGCTTGGGACGGCGGTGGCTTGGGGGCTGTTCCACGATGGTGGTGGCAGCAAACCGAGTGGCTTGGGGGAGGGCATGGAGAAAGAAAGAAAGGGGGCAGACAGAGAGACAGAAAGAAGGGGGAACAGGGAGACAGAAAGAAAAAGTTGGGGGAGAGAATGAGGTCTGGAGGAGAGGAAACATACAGGAGGCTGAAAGAAAGGAAGAAAGATTGGATGCATAGTCAGAAGAAGAAAGTGCAACCAGAGACTCATGAAATCACCAAACAGCAAAGGTAGGAAAAATGATTTTATTTTCAATTTAGTGATCAAAATGTGTCGGTTTTGAGAATTTATATCTGCTGTCTATATTTTGCACTATGGCTCCCTTTTACTAAACCGCAATAGCGTTTTTTAGCGCAGGGAGCCTATGAGCATTGAGAGCAGCACGAGGCATTCAGCGTAACTCCCTGTGCTAAAACCTACTATTGTGGTTTAGTAAAAAGGGAGGGGGGTGTATTTGTCTATTTTTGTATTTTGTTACTGAGGTGACATTGCATAGAGTCATCTGCCGTGACCTCTTTGAAAAAGCCCGGAATATGAATAATTAACATTTTCTCTGACTTTCAGTGTGCTTTGTGGTTTTTTTAAAATTTTATTGTTGGTAGATCATTTTGACTTAGTCATTATAAAAGTAGCTCGCAAGCCCATAAAGTGTGGGCACCCCTGGATTAGGCTAACCGAAAATGCTGATTGCTAGTATTGCTAGGGCTGACATCTCCCATTTGTGTTTTTGTGTCTTTAAACAGTTT
The DNA here is from genome assembly GCF_902459505.1 of Geotrypetes seraphini. NCBI lineage: Eukaryota > Metazoa > Chordata > Amphibia > Gymnophiona > Dermophiidae > Geotrypetes > Geotrypetes seraphini. Next base: position 117,573,766 of record NC_047094.1, read on the forward strand.
TGTTACCATCCCTGGGGGGATATTTCTCGGCTGCTTATTTACCATGAACAGCGATTGATTTTTGCTTGGCATACTGTGATACCTAACGGGTTAGACAGAGAGATTGCGTGGCTAGTGTTACGATAATAATTCTATATAGTATTTTTCTGGCCTTTTTGATTTGTTCAACTTTTTTTGATTGTTTTGATTTTTTAAAGTTTATTCAGCTGTTCATTTTTGTCAATATGCTGCGATCTATTTAATGCTCCGCCCTCTCTCTACCGTCATGTCATTTGCATGGCAGTTGCCATCTTTGCTTTTGGATCAAGTTAGCTTCCATCTCCTGCCCATTATGATGGCTCGCATTTGTTTTTTGGAAATTGGATCAAGAGTCTGCTTATCTTGGATCACTTTTTTGCACTTGCACTTTAACACTTTGGGACTCACCTTTTTTGAACTTTTACCTTATGATGTTTTTCACTGGATGGCTCAGGACTCCATCTTGTCCATTTGGCCTTATTTTTGTTATTATGTGAGCCAAAGTTTGGATTTACTTGAGTTATATGACCCGTGCACAACATCATCATACAATGGTCAATTTGAGCTAAGTGACTTTTAAATTTCTTGTTCATAATATGAACTTAGTGGTGTCCTTTGTCTCCTTTTTCAAGTTTATGTATGTATGTTTGTATGTATGTTCATTTGTGATAAATTAATGAGATGCTATGAATAAAGTTATAGTGCTTTTAATGTATTTATAACATAGTAACATAGTAGATGACGGCAGATAAAGACCCAAATGGTCCATCCAGTCTGCCCAACCTGATTCAATTTAAATTTTTAAATTTTTTCTTCTTAGCTATTTCTAGGCAAGAATCCAAAGCTTTACCCTGTACTGTGCTTGGGTTCCAACTGCCGAAATCTCTGTTAAGATTTACTCCAGCCCATCTACACTCTCCCAGCCATTGAAGCCCTCCCCAGCCCAACCTCCACCAAACGGCCATATACAGACACAGACCGTGCAAGTCTGCCCAGTACTGGCCTTAGTTCAATATTTAATATTATTTTCTAATTCTAAATCCTCTGTGTTCATCCCACGCTTCTTTGAACTCAGTCACAGTTTTACTCTCCACCATCTCTCTCGGGAGTGCATTCCAGGCATCCACTACCCTCTCCGTAAAGTAGAATTTCCTAACATTGCCCCTGAATCTACCACCCCTCAACCTCAAATTATGTCCTCTGGTTTTACCATTTTCCTATCTCTGGAAAAGATTTTGTTCTATGTTAATACCCTTCAAGTATTTGAACGTCTGAATCATATCTCCCCTGTCTCTCCTTTCCTCTAGGGCAGGGATCTCAAAGTCCCTCCTTGAGAGCCGCAATCCAGTCTGGTTTTCAGGATTTCCCCAATGAATATGCATGAGATCTATGTGCATACACTGCTTTCAATGCATATTCATTGGAGAAATCCTGAAAACCCGACTGGATTGCGGCCTTCGAGGACTGACTTTGACACCTGTGCCCTAGAGGAAAGGAGGGACAGGAGATATGATTTAGAGGTTCAAATACTTGAAAGGTATTAACGTAAAACAAAATATTTTCCAGAGAAAGAAAAATGGTAAAACCAGAGGACATAATTTGAGGTTGAGGGGTGGTAGATTTAAGAGCAATTTAAGGAAATTGTACTTTATGGAGAAGGTGGTAGATGCCTGGAATGCGCTCCCGAGAGAGGTGGTGGAGAGGAAAACGGCGACAGAGTTCAAAGAAGCGTGGGATGAAAACAGAGGATCTAGAATCAGAAAATAATAGTAAATATTGAAGAACTAAGGTCAGTACTGGGCAGACTTGCATGGTATGTGTCTGTATATGGCCTTTTGGGTGAGGATGGGCTGTGGAATGCTTCAATGGCTGGAGGGTGTAGATGGGCTGGAGTGAGCTGTGATGGCAAGTTCAGCAGTTGGAACCCAAGCACAGTACCGGGTAGAGCTTTGGATTCTTGCCCAGAAATAGCTAAGAAGAAGAAAACAAAAAAAAATTTTAATTGAACCAGGTTGGGCAGACTGGATGGACCATTCGAGTCTTTATATGCCGTCATCTACTATGTTACTCTGTTATGTTAAACATCATCCCAAGACTGATAGACACTATCATACTAAATTACATTGAATGCCTCACCTTCTCCACCTGTCAAACCAGAAATCACACCTTTGCCCTGATATACCGAGCCCAAAACTCACCCCTGAATACTGTAGATCAGTGTTTCTCAACCTGCGATAAGTGTATTCTAAAGAGTATAAGGGCCGCCTGTTGGGGTTACAAGGGCTGATCGGGATTCCTCCCTGCTAGCCCCGCCGCTGCAACACACCTATCGCAGCCCACCACTGCCACACGCCAGCTCCATTTAATTATCCTCCGCTGCTGCAATTCTGGGCAGGGAAGGGCCAGGTGCGTGCAGCAATTGTCCGCCGTGGCCCATAAGCCTTCCCCCCGACGTCAATTCTGACGTTGGAGAGAAGGTTTCGGGCCAGTCAATTGCTGCTTGGCTAGCCCGGACCTTCTCTCTGATGTCAGAATTGATGTCGGGGGTGGGGGGGAGTGGAAGGCCATTTTACATAAGGGAGGGAAGAAGGGAGCACTAACTTGGGACATAGAAAGGAGGGAGGGAATAGAAGGGACAATTGTTGGGCCTGAGTGTGTGAGTGAGAGGGAAAGAGTTGGTGCACATGGGGAAAGGAAGTGGAAAATTGGGCATAGAGAGGAATGAGGTAGAGATGCATGGGGAATAGAAGGATGAGAGGGAGAAATGTTGGATATGGTGGTGGAGAGGGAACAGAGGGATAAATTGAATGGGATGCAAAGTGGAGGAATGTTGGGTATAGTGATGGAGGGAGAGATGTGGCATGGTGTTGGAGAGGGGTGATAGAAGGAGAAATGGGTATGAGGCTGGTGGGCAGTGGCGAAAAATGCTGCACATGATCTGGGGGAGAGGGAACAGAGGGATAAATTGAAGGGGATGCAAGGGGGAGGAATGTTGGGCATAGTGATGGAGGGAGAGATGTGGCATGGTGTTGGAGAGAGGTGATAGAAGGAGGAATGGGTATGAGGTTGGTGGGCAGTGACAAAAAATGCTGCACATGATCTGGGGGATGAGAGAGGAAGAAAAGCTGGACTCCCGGAGGAATCGAGAGAGATGTTGGTTGGGGAATGGAATGAGGTCTGGAAGAAAGAAATATTGGATGCACAGCCTGAAGAAAGTGCAACCAGAGACTCCTGAAATCACCAGACAACAAAGGTAGGAAAAATAATTTTATTTTAGTGATCAAAATGTGTCAGTTTTGAGAATTTATATCTGCTGTCTATATTTTGCACTATATTTGTCTATTTTTCTATAGTTGTTACTGAGGTGACATTGCATATTTTGAGTCACCTGCCTTGACCTCTTTGAAAACCCCCGAATATAAATGATAATTAACATTTTCTCTACGTTCAGTGTGCTTTGTGTTTTTATAATTTTGTGGTTACCATTATATATTAATAAGATTATATTGTGTGTATATGAAAAATGGATGGAAGAAATTGGATTACAATTAGTACTATTATTATGGAGGTGGAGTCTGGGGTGGAGTTTGGGTGGGTCTTGGGCGGAGCTTGGGTGTGGGTACTCAGTTGGTATTTGTTAGGCTTAGGGCAGTGGTCTCGAACCCACAGCCCGCCAGGTACTATTTTGAGGCCCTCGGTATGTTTATCATAATTACAATCACAAAAGTAAAATAAAACAGTTTCTTGATCATATAATAATAATAATAAAGTTCTAGGCCAGGGGTGTCCAATGTCGGTCCTCGAGGGCCGCAGTCCAGTCGGATTTTCAGGATTTCCCCAATGAATATACATGAGGTCTATTTGCATGCACTGCTTTCATTGTATGCTAATAGATCTCATGCATATTCATTGGGGAAATCCTGAAAACCCGACTGGATTGCGGCCCTCGAGGACCGACATTGGACACCCCTGTTCTAGGCGGTTCACAGAATAAAGAGGACTGGACATGCCAGTGATGATGAAAAGCAGTACAATATTTCAATAGTGAAAATACAATAAGAAACTATGACTTAGCCAAAAGGAAAGATTTATAAACAACTAGCTGATGTCCCGGCGTTGCACGGGTATTTAATTATAGCAATAACACAGTAAATGGATTGAAATAAAGATACTTTATAGTGGTGAATGAAATTATTTTTTTACAGCTTTATAAAAAGTACAATAATCAAATTATAATGTGAAATATTTGACAAAATAAATACAATACAACTAACACAAAACTTGATTATAAACAACAATTTTAGTTTCACCTCCAGGAGCAAGAACATATAAATTCTTGGGTGAACCCACCCTTGATCAAGCAACATAGAGTTGTCCATGGGAAAAACAGGGGGATCTTAAATCCACTCCACAGTATGTAATAGTCTGTCCCTGTGATTTGTTGATTGTGATAGAGAATGCAAGTCTCACTGGAATTTGCAATCTCTTAAACTGAAAAGGAAGATCTGTTGGAATAAGTGGCATCCAAAAGTTTCAGTATTGATTTAAACAACTCAATATGTGGAAACTCAGGTTGAAAAGAAACTCCATGCAGTTTGTTCCCGGTTCAGAATGGAACCTGTGTTCCTAGTTCAGGATATGTGAGTACTCATGTAATGTAATAACATTATGAACTGGGGTGCATGAAGGAAACAGTTACAAAAACAGTTAGAACATACAAACTCTATATGTATGGTGTCCGTGGTAGAATAGAAAAGATGTCCCTAGTGGTTATAGTGTCATATAAAGGGGTTAATAGTTGGAATTACTGTGAGAATGGCAGCTTTTTACATTTTTTCCATTGACATGAATGGGTGAAATCCGATTTTATGTTTGTAGCTCCGCCCATGTGTGCAGGTGGGCCGCAAGACCCCCAGAACATATCACCCCAGGTAGTGAGGGATCTGCATACCAAGTTTCGTTCAAATCGGTCAAGCAGTTTTTTAATTACTGTGAGAATGGCAGCTTTTTACATTTTTTCCATTGACATGAATGGGTGAAATGTGAATTTCTGTTTGTAGCTCCGCCCACGTGTGCAGGTGGGCCGCGAGACCCCAGAACATATCACCCCAGGTAGTGAGGGATCTGCATACCAAGTTTCGTTCAAATCGGTCAAGCCGTTTTTGAATTACTGTGAGAATGGCAGCTTTTTACATTTTTTCCATTGACATGAATGGGTGAAATCTGATTTTATGTTTTTAGCTCCGCCCATGTGTGCAGGTGGGCCACGAGACCCCCAGAACATATCATCCCAGGTAGTGAGGGATCAGCATACCAAGTTTTGTTCAAATCGGTCAAGCCGTTTTTGCGTGATCGCGGCACATACACACACATATACATACATACACACATACATACCTCCGATTTTATATATACTGTATATAGATAAAGAGTTTTACCTCATGCAAGATTGTCATTTCTTTAATAAGACATTACATTATTTTTTTCTGAGGCCCTCCAAGTACCTACAAATCCAAAATGTGGCCCTGCAAAGGGTTTGAGTTTGAGACCACTGGCTTAGGGGGTACTTGACCTGAAAAGGTTGAGAAACACTGGTTTAAAAGACAGTAATATTCACTTGCCTATCACTTGCACATCCAACAAGTTGCTATAAGACCTGTCGCTTCTATCTCTTCAATATCACCAAAATTCAACCCTTTCTCTCTGAACACACTACCCGGACCTAGAGAATGACACGGTGAAAAATTTGTCCCCGTCACCGCCCCGTCCCCTCGACCACCGTCCCTGTCACCGCCCTGTCCCCGCGACCACTGTCCCTGCCCCATCCCCGCAACTACTGTCCCCGCCCCATCCCTGCAGCATCCTTACAAGCCTCAGTACTGCAATATTTAGCTTATTCCTTCCTTATAAATCAAAGTTCTGGTTGCTGAACTAGAGAAAGAGATGTTCAGCTGGCAGGGCTTTGTTTATAAATTTTTATAAAAACACAATTAATATACTACTTTATCCTAAAGCAAAATAAATAAATAGAAAATTTTTTCTACCTTTGTTGTCTGGTTTCTGTTTCCCTCATCTTCTCATTCAATTCCTTCCACCTACTGTCTGTCTTCTCTCTGCTTCTTCCATTTGCTCTGTTACTGTGCCTCTCCCTTCACCCCCTCCTCAATTAGTCTGGCACCCATCTTCTTCCCTTCGCTTCCCCATAGTCTGGCATCTCTGTCTTCTTCCCTTCCAGCGTCTTCTCCCCACTCTCTCTTCCCCCATTTCCCTTCAGCGTCTTCTCCCCACTCTGTCTTCCCCCCCATTTCCCTTCAGCGTCTTCTCCCCACTCTGTCTTCCCCCCCATTTCCCTTCAGCTTCTTTTCCCCACTCTGTCTTCCCCCCCATTTCCCTTCAGCGTCTTCTCCCCACTCTGTCTTCCCCCCCATTTCCCTTCAGCGTCTTCTCCCCACTCTGTCTTCCCCCCCATTTCCCTTCAGCGTCTTCTCCCCACTCTGTCTTCCCCCCCATTTCCCTTCAGCGTCTTCTCCCCACTCTGTCTTCCCCCCCATTTCCCTTCAGCGTCTTCTCCCCACTCTGTCTTCCCCCCCATTTCCCTTCAGCTTCTTTTCCCCACTCTGTCTTCCCCCCCATTTCCCTTCAGCTTCTTTTCCCCACTCTGTCTTCCCCCCCATTTCCCTTCAGCGTCTTCTCCCCACTCTGTCTTCCCCCCATTTCCCTTCAGCGTCTTCTCCCCACTCTGTCTTCCCCCCCATTTCCCTTCAGCGTCTTCTCCCCACTCTGTCTTCCCCCCCATTTCCCTTCAGCGTCTTCTCCCCACTCTCTCTTCCCCCCATTTCCCTTCAGTCTGCTTCAGCACCTTCTTCTCTCCATCCCTCCACCCCCAGCACCCTTCGCGCGGTCCAGCAGCTCCCTCCCACTGGCCAGCCGTGCATTTCCCTCCCTGTCTTCCCCTTACCTTCTCTTCATGGCGATTTCTATAAGGCTATGCGTTGTATTGCAGCCGGAGCCTTCAAGTCGCGTCGCGTTGGCTGCTGGAAAAGTCTCCTCCGATGCAACCAGAAACAGGAAGTTGCGTCAGAGGAGACTTTTCCAGCAGCCAACGCGACGCGACTTCAAGGTTCCAGCTGCAATACAACACATAGCCTTATAGAAATTGCCACAAAAAGAAGGTAAGGGAAAGGAAGGGAGGGAGATGCACGGCCGGATGGCCGGCAGGAGAGAGGGGGCTGCCAGACCGCACGCTCATTCACCGCGCGTGCTCACTCCTTTAACTGCGGAGACAAGACCATTCACCGCTCCATGGGGCGGTGAATGACCTTGTCCCCGTACTCGCGGTGACCTTTTTTTTTTTTTGTCACCGTTTCAGTGGGTGTCATTCTCTACCTGGACCTTTGTCCACGCTCTCGTAACCTCATGCTTAGATTACTGCAATCTACTTCTAACTGGTCTCCCGCAGTGTCGCCTCTCACCCTTGCAATCTATGTAAAACTCTGCTGCACGACTCATCTTCTAACAACCTCACTACACTCGCATCACCACTCTCCTTAAGTCACTTCACTGGTTCCCTATCTGCCATCACATACAGTTTAAGATCTTATTGCTAACCTACAGGTGTGTTCATTCTGTTGCCCATCAATATCTTTCCTCGCACACCTCCTAGATAACTCCATTCCTCAGATAAGTCGCTCTTAGTTTTACCCTTCTCATCCACTGCCAATTCCAGACTTCATTCCTTTCATCTAGCTGCTTCCTATGCCTGGAATAAATTACTCGAGTTTGTCCATCAAGCCCCTTCCCTTCTCTTGTTTAAAAGCAGACTGAAAGCCCACCTTTTTGATATAGCCTTCAATCCTTAACCCTACTCCTCTGCCCTCCAACCCAGCCAGCTGATTAACAGTCCCCCTTAACTGTTTGTCTGTCTTGGCTGTTTAGATTGTAAGCTCTTTCGAAGAGGGACTGTTTTCTTCTTCTTTGTGACTCTGCAGCGCTGCATGCGTCTGGTAATGCTATAGAAATAATTAGTAGTAGTAATTAGTTTAAATAAGTTTGACCAGGTTACTAAAAGTCACCTTTTAAATTCAAAGTGTTGCTATCTTTTTTCCACTGCCTGGATAAGCTACAGCCTATTTTAACTGCCCTTCTGGCTATCATTCTGAAAGGAGTCCCCACACTGATGTCTTCTCCTTCTCTGATGGTCTGTCCACACAGGAAGAGAAGAGCAGGTCATAAGGGGTGGGACCAGCAGAGAAGGAAAGAAGACTTGCAGGGACTCCAGGTAAATGAATAGCAGCAGTTGTGGCAATCAAAAAAAAGGTAGTCCAGGATCCTGGAAAATCCTGCCTTTTTACCAGGATCTCAATATTATTCAGTGAAGATCCTGGAAATCCTGGTTTTACCTTTATCCACCTCCACCTCCTTCTTCAAAAAAACCCTCATAACTAGGTATAAGAAATCTCTCTGAATTAAAGACTGGGGAATTTCATTTTTGATTCATTTATGTTTCATCCTGTCTCCTACCCCTATTGCTTTCATATGCCTAATTCTGAAACTGAAATTAAACCCAAAGATTTTCTGTACCTCCATTCAGCCCCTGTCTTTTCCCATAAGAATGAACAGAAATAATATCTTTTTTTTTTTTTTGGGGGGGGGTCATTTTCCACAGACATTTAGCCTCTGCTCCCTGAAGTGCATCACTCTGGCAAAACTACCTTTCTGCATGCTGCGGCTTTCTTCAAGTGCCAATCACTGCCGCCAGAGCACCTAACTATATTACGGACTGTTGCTGTTTCTCTGAGCATATTGTGCAGATCTAGCACCACGCAGTGTGTATTCCTTGACTCAGCCAGAGCTTCTTCCCCCTGTCTTTTCCAAGAATGCTCCTCCTCTACCTTCTCCTCTTCTTCCACTCGTCACTACCAGGTAAAAGCTTGGATTCACATGGTCATTTGTTTTAAGGATATTCAGAATTTATGTAATAATTTCTTCATGTATTTTTGAGTCTACTGGTCTTCCTGAAATATGGGAAGCAAGGATTCTCCCCGAGCAATTGTGAGAATCTATTCGTTTAAATGCTGCTAACTCTGTAAATTGTCTGTTAATGTCTGATCATGCTTATGGAAAGTAAGAAATCAACTTCCTGATTATATAGTTTCTGAATATCTTTAGAACACAGACTTCCTGTTAAGCAAGATGCCAAAATGTTTTAAAACAGATTTTGAATTCATACTTAGCAGGGAGCCTGTGTTATGTGTGGGCCGTTCTTTAAAAGCCTTCCATAAAGCAGAATTCTGAAGAGTAATGAAACATTTTTCTCTCCAAAGCTTGACATTTTTCTCTCCAAAGCTTGGAACTTATTATTTTGTTTGCCACATAGGGGAGTGCTCTCTAATTGAACGTCTCCAATCAGTGGCATAGCGAGGGTGAGAGGCACCCCTCCCCCGCTCCCTGCCGCTTGCGCACACCCTTTCCCTACCCTGTACCTCTTTTCCCATGTGCGAGCAGCATCACCAACTCGCTGCCCACTTTAGCGTTGGTCCTCCCTATGGGTGCGGGACACGGACGTGGGACACAGAAGTGATGTCAGAGGGAGAACTGACGCGGGCAGAGAGTTGATGATGCTGCTTGTGGTGGGGAAGTTAAAAGAGGTACGGGGTAGGGAAAGGGTGTGCATGTGGTGGGGAAAGAGCGGGGTGGCGGAGAAGAGAAGGGGTGCTGGCGCCCTCACCAAGATTGCGCCTGGGGCGGACCACCCTCCTGCTCTCCTTACTATGCACTGCTGCCGATTAGATACCCAGAGCAGTGGCGTAGTGAGAGTGGGATGCTCCTGGGGCAGTGGCATCCCTCCGACCGTGCACATATGCCCCTTCCCCAGTACTTTAACTTCATCAGTGCGAGCAGCATCGCCAATCAGCTGCCCATGCTGGCCTCAGCTCTCATTCTGATGTCACTTCCTGGTCGTTTGACTTGCGCCAGTGAAGAATTAGAGGTATGGGGGTAGGGACAGAGAGGGGCGCCACTGCCCGGGAGGAGCAGGAAGGAGGATAGGAGCTGGCGCCCCCAACAAGACAGCACCTGAGGGCGGTCTGCCCCCTGTCCCCCCCCCTTACTATGCCTCTGACCCAGAGGGTACATGGTAGTAAAGAGCTTTCCTTTATAAACTACTACAAAAACTGGCTATTAAAGTGCTTTAACTCTCAGAGCAAATGTCTAAATGTGGCACTACAGTATTCTGTAAGTTACCTGCATAAATGAGAATCCACCTATGTCCTGCATCATGCCTGTGTATATCCTCCTTACAAATATGTGTTGTATAAGTTTGCAGAATAGCACTTAGCATTTACGCATGTAGGTGCACACATATACCCTTGCTTGGCAGTAGCATACCAAGTAGGGAGGCGGAGGGGCGGTCTGCCCCAGGTGCAGACCATAAGGGGGTGCTCCTGGGTTTGGCATCATGGTCTGGAAACTTCACTGCTCTGCCAGCATCGGGCTTTCCTCTCTGCCAGGTCCTGCCTTCGCGGAAGCAGGAGGAAGGCCCGATGCCAGCAGAGCTGCGAGTTAAGGCTGCCAACAATGAGAAAATGCTCTGAACAGGCTTCTTACAGCCTGCTGGGCCCTTCCCTCTGGTGTGTCATTGATGACGCGACAGAAAGAAGCCATGGTGGAGCAGGCCACAAAAAATCTCATAGTGGGTGGATCGGTCAGGTCTGGTGGTGCTGAAAAGGAGGAAGGGAGGGAGGGAAAGAAAGCTGCTGCACATGGGGGGGAGAGAGGAGAGAGGAATAATTGTTGCAAGTGGGCTGGAGAAGAGGAAATGAGATACAACAAAGAGGTATAAGGGTGAGAGGGAGAAATCCTGCATATGGTATGGTGGGGTGGGGGGGAGACACACATGCAGAAGAGATAATAAGAAATGTTGGACATAGGGTGGAGGGCAGGGAGAAATGGTGCATGGAAAGAGAAATAAATGTTGAACATGATAGTAGTATAATGGGTACACCTCATGTCAAAATGATTGACAGCTGTCAGAGATAAGGATCGACCAATCAGCGTTCACTTCTGGGTTAAACCCTGCCCACACCCTGCCCCGCTCACCCATTGCCCTGCCCCTCCCATAGGAATGAATGGTGGTAGCCCCGCCCCTCATTCCCTGCCCCTCCAATAGGAATGAATGGTGGTAGCCCCGCCCCTCATGCCCTGCCCCTCCAATAGGAATGAATGGTGGTAGCCCTGCCCATGCCCTGCCCATGCCCCGCCCCCTCATGTCCCACCCCGGAAATGCACTTTCTGATGACATCACCGGAAATGGGGGCATGTTTGACCCCAGAAATACGCTTTCTGATGACATCACCGGAAATTGGAGTGCCTGCCCTATCGGAAGTGCACATTCTGATGACATAGGCGGAAATAGAGTCAATGAAGCGACGGAAATGTGCTTTTCTGACCATGTAGGCGGAAATAGGGGAAACAAACTTAGTCAAAACCCTTCCGGAAATGATGTGGTCAGAAAAAGAAGTGTCTTTATTTTAACAGTTTTTAGTTAAAAGACAGGGTTTAAGAGCTCATGGATAGAGCAGATCACAAAACAAAAGACATTCACAAAATCCTTCCTGTTTTAAAAACAGACCAGGGGCAGAAACAATTGAGAAAAGGTTGCATTTATTTATTTATTTATTTTCTGGTTTTAACACACTTTCAGTAGGAAGCAGATGAAGAAATGATGAAGGAAATCAACCATGAATGTAGAACAGGAAATTTAACAATCATGGGAGACTTCAACTATCCAGGGATCAACTGGAACCTAGGAACCTCGAACTGCGGCAGGGAAACGATGTTCCTGGAAACAATAGGGGACTGCTTCTTAGAACAAATGGTGGGAGAACCAACAAGGGGTTCCGCAACCTTGGACTTAGTCCTCAATGGCTTAACTGGGAGAACATCAGACGTGGAAGTCCTGGTCCCCCTGGGGACGAACGATCACAGCATGATCAATTTTAAAATTGGCATTGGGAAGGGAAAAAAAACCAAGACCTAAACCACAACCTTTAACTTCAAAAAAGGGAATTATGACAAAATGAGAATCATGGTAAAAAAACGGCTCAAAAATAAGACAGCCGGAATCAAAACGGTCGATCAAGCATGGTCCCTACTAAAAAATACAATCACCGAAGCGCAGAATCTCTACATCCCGCAGATATCCAAAGGAAGGCGAAAAAAGAACAAAGGAGTGCCAGCTTGGCTAACTAAAGGGGTGAAAGATGCGGTAAGGGATAAGAGAAACTCGTTCAAGAAATGGAAACGCGAACGAACAACCGAGGCCTGGATTAGACACAAGGTCGACCAGAAGAAATGTCACAAGGTGGTAAGAGACGCCAAAACAGCCTATGAGGAAAAGATAGCACAAGAAGCCAAAAACTTCAAGCCCTTTTTCAGGTATATAAAAGGGAAAAAACCAGCAAGAGAGGCAGTTGGCCCTCTTGACGACCAAGGAAGGAAAGGGTGCATTAAAGAAGACAAACAAATTGCAGATAGGCTAAATTCATTCTTTGCCTCCGTCTTTACCAATGAGGACACAACAACAATACCGGAAACAGGAAGTGTATTCATGGGTGACATAGAGGATAGCCTCACCTCAGTGAACGTGGAATTGGACATGATATACTATCAGATTGACAAACTAAAAAGTGACAAATCCCCCGGACCGGATGGAATTCACCCGAGAGTATTAAAGGAGCTAAAGGTAGAAAATGGAGAACTACTACAAACCCTAGTTAACATGTCAATTAGAACCGGGCAAATACCTGATGACTGGAAGATAGCGAATGTCATCCCAATCTTCAAAAAAGGATCGAGAGGAGAACCAGACAATTATAGACCTGTCAGTCTTACGTCGGTTCCTGGGAAGATGGTTGAAGCACTAATCAAGGATAGCATAGTGCAACACCTGGAGAATCATGACCTGATGAGAGCTAGTCAGCATGGCTTCAGGAAGGGGAAGTCATGTTTGACGAATTTACTTCAATTTTTCGAGAAGGTGAACAAACTAATCGACAACGGAGACCCGGTGGATATAATTTACTTGGACTTCCAGAAAGCATTCGACAAGGTCCCGCACACAAGGCTTATAAGGAAACTACTAAGCCATGGAATTGAAGGGGACGTACTTAGATGGATAGGCAAATGGCTAGAGAATAGATTGCAGAGGGTAAGCATAAATGGGAAATTCTCGGACTGGGAGAAGGTGACTAGCGGCGTGCCCCAGGGCTCGGTTCTTGGGCCCATCTTATTCAATATCTTCATAAATGACCTTGAAGAGGAAACAACAAGTATTATAATCAAGTTTGCAGATGATACAAAACTATGTCGGGCAGTTGGGTCACAAAAAGAAAGTGAAGATCTCCAGAAGGATCTAAATCAACTGGAGGAATGGGCGGAAAAGTGGCAAATGAGGTTTAACATAGACAAATGCAAGGTGATGCACCTGGGTAGGAAAAATAAGGAACATGAATATAAAATGTTAGGTGTAACATTGGCCAAATCCGATCAAGAAAGGGACCTGGGGGTACTGATAGACAGGAACCTGAAGCCGTCGGCTCAATGTGCGGCGGCGGCAAAGAAAGCAAACAGAATTTTAGGTATGATAAAGAAGGGGATCACGAGTAGATCGGCGGCCGTTATAATGCCGCTTTACAGAGCAATAGTCAGACCACACTTGGAGTACTGTGTCCAACACTGGTCTCCATACCTAAAAAAGGATATAACCCTGCTGGAAAGGGTGCAGAGGCGAGCCACGAAGCTAGTAAAAGGTATGGAAAATTTGAGCTACAAAGAACGACTCGAAGGACTGGGACTGTTCACCCTTGGGAGGAGGAGACTGCGAGGAGATATGATTGAGACTTATAAAATACTGAATGGATTTTATAAAATTGAGCAAGAAACACCGTTGTTCACATTGTCAAAAGTGACACAGACAAGAGGTCATGGACTGAGGCTGAGGGGCAGCAGGCTCAGGACAAATGTCAGGAAATTCTATTTCACACAGCGAGTGGTGAACGCTTGGAATGCTAAACTAAACTAAACTAAACCTTGGGTTTATATACCGCACCATCTCCACGAATGTGGAGCTCGGCACGGTTTACAGGAAGAAGGATGAGAGAGGAACTACAGTGGAGAGATTAAAGAGTTAGGTGTAAAGGGGGAAGGTGAGAGGCCTAAGAGGGGAGAAGTGTTACAGTTTTGAGAATAGCCAGGTTTTTAGGTGTTTGCGGAAGAGTTGGAGGGAGCTTGAGGTTCGGAGCGGGGAGGTGAGGTTATTCCAGATCTCAGTGATTCTAAAGGGGAGGGATGACCCAAGTTTGCCTACATGGGAAATACCTTTTATGGAAGGGAAGGATAGTTTAAAAATTTGGGAGGATCTGGAGGAAGTAGGGGTTGGGGAGTTCCAGGATAGAGGGATAACGGCAGGAAGGCTCTCCCAGAGGAGGTGGTGACGGAGACTACCATTCTGGGTTTCAAGCGTGAGTTGGATGCACACCTCCTTGCAAATCACATTGAGGGATATGGATGATCAGGGTCTCCATCTGGGAGCACCTGGCTTGGCCTCCGCGTGTGCGGGTCGCCAAAATAGATGGACCTAAAGTCTGATCCGGTGAAGGCGTTTCTAGTTAGTATTGGGGTTCAAGAAGGGATTGGGCAACTTTCTGAAGAAAAGGGGATAGAAGAGTACGGATAGAGGACTATTACACAGGTCCTGGACCTGATGGGCCTCCGCGTGTGCGGACTGCTGGGCATGATGGACCTCTGGTCTGACCCAGCGGAGGCAATGCTTATGTGCTTATGTGCTTAGAAATTCTGAGCTAATGGTTAATTGGGCCTGCTCCCCTATTGTCATGGTAACAGCTGATAAGCCCCTTGCAGCCCCCCTCCCCTGATAAAGCCAAGGGGGAGACGTGGAGGTTTGTTTAAACATGTCTGAACTTATCCCGGCCCCCTACTGTTGTCTTAACAATCTGAAAAAAAGCAAAAGCAGCTGTCACCTAACAGGGCTCTGTTAAAAAGGCAGAGTTTTAAGACCTATTTTTTTTTTTTAATTTAGAGCTATGAAAGAATCTTTATTGAAGCAAATTTATTATGATCCATACGCGGCAGGAAGCTATGGAGGCATTAACCCTCTACTTCAAGCGGCTAAAAAGAGCGATATCACAGTCCGGAGAAAAGATGTAGTGGATTGGGTCACCGGTCAAAACGCATGCAATTTATACAGACCGGCTAGAATCCATTTTAAAAGAAATAAAACAATTGTGTCGGAAGTTGACAGACAGTGGCAAAGTAACTTAGTCGACGTGTCAGCCTTTGCCCGTTATAACAACAGTTACAAATACATCTTAACGGTAATAGATATCCTGTCAAAATATGCATGGGTCGTGAGTTTAAAAACAAAAACCGGTCACGAAGTTACCAAAGCCTTTGAAACAATATTTAATTTAGGGCGTACACCTGAAAAACTTCAAACAGACAAGGGTAAAGAATTTTTAAATAAGTCTCTGAAGAATTTATTAAAACAAAAAGGTGTTAGCCATTTTGTGACCCATAATGATGTTAAAGCAGCTGTATTGGAAAGATTTAACAGGACTTTAAAATCCAAAATGTTGAGATATTTTACAGCCCATAATGATGTTAAAGCAGCTGTAGTGGAAAGATTTAACAGGACTTTACAGCTCAATGGTTCATCCTTCTTACAGCCCCCCTGATAAAGTCAAGGGGAGAGGGGGGAGGTGTGTTTAAACCTGTCCCGGCCCCCCAGGTGTTGTCATAATGACACATGTCTTAGATCTTTAACAGCTGTTAACATCAGAAATAAAAAGTTCTCACAGCTGTTATCAACAGAAATAAAGGTTCTCAAGCCGTCAAACAAAATGACTGTCACGAAGGCTTGTAGATTAAGTTACTTTCTTAAAGATCGTGATGTAGAAAAAGAGGGTTACCTGAAGATAGAAAAACTGTACGAATCAGACAAAGAAAATATGGACCCCTTTAATAATAATAATAATAATAATAACTTTATTCTTGTATACCGCCATACCCAGTGAGTTCTAGGCGGTTCACATTAATTAGACATGGTTACATGCAGTTAAGTATTAATTGAACAGATTTACATTAATTAAACATAGTTACGTGTATAGTTACATGTGGTACATATTATTTAAACATAGTTACTTGCAGTTAAGTATTAATTAAGCAGTAACTGAAAAAAGGCCTACCAAGAGGCCTCATAACTTTCTTAAAGACTGTAATGCGGAGAAAGAGAGTTACCCACCAGCTGAAAAACCGATTGATGCGACGGCAGATACCAGGGAGCATACGCACGAATTAACAGATTCTGAAATACAAGAGTTTCCAGATGCTCAAAAGCTATATGATTCGGACACAGAAAATGACGATGTAGGCTATGAACTACCAGAGGATAATACTTCAGATATTGAATTTTATGAAGCTGTCGCTGACGCCGAAACAACAGACTTGTTGGAAAAGCCAGGATCTTCCACGGTAAGAGAGAGAGACACACACACACACTTTTTATTACCAGGGGTTGTTGAAGGGTTTATGAAGCTGAAAAAAAATGTTAGTTATACAACTAGATCTCACCGCAGCATTTGATCTGGTAGACCATGACATCCTACTACAAATACTAGAAACAATAGGAATTGCAGGAAATGTTCACACTTGGTTTCAAGGATTCCTACAATCTAGGACCTACAGAGTAAAAACAAACAAAGAAAAATCAGAACCATGGTCCAACCCCTGCAGCGTACCCCAAGGATCGCCTTTATCCTCAACTCTGTTCAATCTCTACACTGCATCCCTTGGCACCTGCCTAGACAAATTAGGCTTAATTTCCTATAGCTATGTAGACTACATCACCATCCTCCTTCCTTTTGATCAACCTACACACTCCATGACAGACAAACTACACAGAACACTAGCTACATGGATGAAAGAACACAAACAAAACTGAATCCAGACAAATCAAAATTTATACGTCTTGAAACAAACAAAACCTCAACCATAACAAACTTAGTAATAAACTCAATTACATACCCCACTCAACCCACCCTAAGACTTCTGGGAGTGATGATAGACAGAAGCTGTACCATACAACCAATGTTCCCTCTAATTTTTCATAGGCTGTGTGCGCAAAAAATTTCATCTGTGCTATGAACAAGGCTGCCCTGTGAACTTCTAAAAGCTAAGTTACTCAGCATTTCATATTCTGCTCTTTTCACTGTTTTTCAGCATTATATCTGCTTAATTTCTCTTCTCCTCCCTGTTTCTTACTTAAAAAAACACAAAAACACAAAAAAATAAACCCTTCTCTTCTCTCTGTTTTTTACTTTAAAAAAAAAGCACAAAAAAAATAAACCCTTCTCTTTCCTCTGTTAAATCTTATTTCCTCTTCATAGGATAAGGGTAAGACTTTATTAACTCTAATTAAATCCTGGTGCCTAAAGTAGGGAAAATCCTGTTATAAATCCTGTGTTTTAAGGTATCCACTGATTTGTTATAGAGCCTGCATTTTTGTTTAAAATACTGTGTTTTAGGATAGCCACTGATTTGGTATAGAGCCTGCATTTCTGACTTACTAGTTTTTAGCCATTGTGTCTGCTGATTAGGTAGAGAAGGGAGGGGCTCTGATTTATTACTAAGGTTAACTGCATTATCTTTGGGACAGTGCTGTGAACAAGGCTGCCCTGTGAACTTCTAAAAGCTAAGTTACTCAGCATTTCGTATTCTGCTCTTTTCACTGTTTTTCAGCATTATATCTGCTTAATTTCACTTTTCCTCCCTTTTTCTTACTTAAAAAAACACAAAAACACAAAAAAATAAACCCTTGTCTTTCCTTTGTTAAATCTTATTTCCTCTTTCCCTTTCCCTTCATCTCAATATAGGTTTGATTAACATCCGCTCTACTAAAACTAAATATCATTTAATTAAAGACCGTATTACTCAACAATCTCTTGATATATTATGTTTAACTGAAACATGGCTTTCTGAAGGCGAAGAAGCCTATCTTTCTTATGCCTGTCCCCAAGGATTTTTATTCTTCTATAATCATCGTCGTTATAAACGAAGAGGGGGATTAGCAACAATTTTTTGAGAACATTTACTAATACATGTTGATAATTCTCCAGCAAATTCTCCTATTGAATTCCTACAGTTTTCATTATTAACAAAACCAAGAACTGATGTACTTTTAATATATCTGCCACCTCCAATTAGCACTGATAATCTTACTCAACTCCAATCCTTAATTTTTGATTTTGGTAGCTCTACTTTAAATCCACTAATTCTGGGTGATTTCAATATCCATTTTGATGATCCCAACAACAACTACACTAAAACTATTCTTTCTTATATAAAACAATTAGACTTTTATCCACTACTAACAATGCCAACCCACCAAGCAGGACACACAATTGATATGGCTCTAATAACAACATCTGCAAGAAACAATTTTTCAGTAATTTCTCCTCCAGACCTCATTCTCTCCCCCAACTTTTTCTTTCTGTCTCCCTGTTCCCCCTTCTTTCTGTCTCCCTGTCTGCCCCCTTTCTTTCTTTCTCCGTGCCCTCCCCTAAGCCACTCGGTTTGCTGCCACCGCCATCGTGGAATAGCCCCCAAGCCACCGCTGTCCCAAGCTTTCCCTGCAGAAGTGTCGCGCTCTCCAGCATTCCGCTCCCTGACGTCAATTCTGACGTAGGAGAGGAAGTTCCGGGCCAACAAGGCATTTCTCCTCATTCCATTCAGCCTGAGCCCCATCTCTCCTTGATCCAGCATTTCCCTTCTGTGTCTGTCAGAATTACCATTCCACCTATTTTCCAGCATCACCCTTATTTGTGTCCATCTCATCTATATCCCTATCTCACCACTTTTTCAGAATCTTCATTTGTTTCTGTCCTTGTCTTTACCCCATGTTCACCATTTACCCTTTCAATGTCTTTATCTCCCCCACCCCCACTTTTTCAGCATTACTTCTATGTCTCTATTTCACCTCCTCTTCATGTCCCCTCTGTATCTCTATCCTTATTCAGTAGGTCCTGCTTACTCTTTCTCTTCTTTGTGTCACCATCTCCATTTTCAGCTTTCCATTTTCCTTTGTTAATGCACCCTGTAGCCAGAATCTTTCCACCCTCCCTCCACTCCGGCCCAGCCCAGTATGAAATATTTCCTTTTGTTTCCCTCCCCTCTCTCTTTCTCTCTCTCTTCTGCTCCCTCACCCACGAGTCCTGCATCTGGCCCTCTCCCTTCTACCTGCACCTGGCAAAAACCCCCTGCTCCGCAGCTCTCTTAAGCAACTCGTCAGCAGCGGTGATCAAGACAAGCTGCCGACATCGAGGCCTTCCCTCTACGAGTCCCGCCTTTGTGGAAAAAGGAAGTTGAAACAAGCGGGACTCGCAGAGGGTAGGCCCCGACGTCAGAAGCTTGTGTCGATCGCTGCTGCTGAGTTGCCGAAGAGAGCCGCGGAGCAGGGGGTGTGGCCGGAAGCAGGTAGAAGGGAGAGGGCTGCTGGAAGAAGTAGAAGTTCCGGAGTATGACACCGACCCGGACCAGGATGATTTCTTTTTCAGGCTGTTGCTGCTGCTGCCGCCACGCCACCACGCCCTCCCCCCCCCCCGAAATGACAAAAACAGCCTAATGCCCGGCGTCGGCGTCTTTGACGTCGAGGAGAGGAAGGCTGATAGGCCCGGTAGATCGGAACGGCAACATGAGTCTATCACAGAGCCTGGGATGGGCTCTGCGATCGACTCATGTTGCCTTCCTGAGCTACCGGTCGATCGCGATCGACGCGTTGGGCACCCCTGCTCTATACTATACTTAATTCAATAACAAGTTTAAATAAACAACAATCAGAAGCTGTTGGATCTTCGCCCACTGCTCAGGAACTCGCTGACCATTTTATTGAAAAAATTAACAAAATCAGAAACACTTTTACAGTGAATCAACATGTAACTATTGCTCATGAACAAACCGTTTCAGATTCATTATATTCAAAATGTTCAAGATTTAACATACCAAGTCTAAATGAAATTGAGTCTATTCTCAAATCCATAAATATTAAGGGCTCTAAAGCTGATCTAATTCCTCCGTTCATCCTCAAACATTACTTTAATATTTTCAGTCCTTTCATCCATAGGCTAATTAATGAAAGCCTAAGTCAAAACACCGTACCAACGGCCTGGAAGAAATCAATCATTCGTCCTATTATTAAAGATAGAAAAATGAGTTCTGAAGATCCATCTAACTTCAGACCAATAGCAAACATTCCTTTTCTGGCAAAACTGACAGAAAAAGTCATTTTTAATCAAATTTCAGAGTTCGTGGAAAAAACTAATGTTCTACATCCGAATCAAACCGGTTTTAGACATCACCATAGCACTGAACATTCTTTGATTGGTATGACTACCTCTATCCAATATTTTCTAGATCACCATCAGTCAATTCTATTAATCTCTATTGATCTTTCTGCAGCCTTCGATATGATCGATCACCAACTTCTTCTTGATAGACTCCAATCCATTGGTATTACAGACCAAGTTCTCTCTTGGTTTGTATCATATCTTACAGATCGTACTTCTACTGTTTTTTTAAAGATTCAATATCTAAATCTTCACAGACTACATATGGTGTCCCTCAAGGGTCTATTCTTTCCCCTTTATTATTCAATATTTTCCTTGCCCCTCTACTGACTTTATGCCAATCTGTGGGTTTCCAAGTCTTTGCCTACGCTGACGATATCCAGCTTTTACATCCATTAGACGCTAATAAAACTTCTGATATCATAGCGATCAGTGAGAAACTCGATCAAGTCTACCATTGGCTAGACTCAAACAGATTAGCACTTAATATAAAAAAAACTAATGTGATGCTTTTCCCCTGGAAAGACAGTTCTTCCCTTGTCGCTCCCATTTCTATAAAAAATGTCCCCCCTACAAATAGTTAGTTATATTAAAATTTTAGGGGTGATCTTTGATCACAAATTGAATTTTCATGATCACATTAGTAACATTATTAAAACAACCTTTTATAGACTAAGACAAATTCGATCAATTTCAAAATTTCTATGTTCTAAATCATTTAATATTCTTATTCACTCTTTGGTGATCTCCAAAATTGATTATTGTAATGCTCTTTTTAAAGGAATTTCTTTAAATGAAATAAAACGTTTACAGATCATTCAAAATGCTTCCATTAAACTTATAACTAAAACTAGGAAGTTTGATCATGTAACACTCCTTTTAAAAGATGCGCACTGGCTTCCAGTTACCCATCGGATAACATACAAACTATGCATACTTACTTTCAAATCTCTTCTTAATAAAACCCCAGCATTCATTTATAAATTATTAATTCCATATTCTCCAAATAGAACTCTGAGATCCAACGAACAGAACTTACTAACTATTCCATCTCTTAAGGTTATTAATACAAGACGGCAATTCATTTTCTCTGTTACCGCACCTCAGATGTGGAACGCCCTTCTAATTTATTTAAGGGAAGAGCAGAATCTTGAGAAATTCAAAAGTAATTTAAAAACATTTCTCTTTAAAGATACTTTTGGTAATTAACTAAATTCTCCGCAGCTCAGATTATTTTTACTGCATTATATTATATTGTCTTTCTGTTGCCCATTTTGTATTTTTCCCTTTTTGTTCTACTTTTCTATATTGATTTTGTATTTCATTTCCCCCCTTTCCTTGTGTATATAAGTTTGTTAAGTTAAACTTTTAATCCCGAATATCATTATGTATTGTTTTGTAATGTATTGTCTCCCATTAATTGTAATTTTAATTTGTTCATCGCTTAGAAATATGATTAAGCGATTAATCAAAACAATTATTAAACTTGAAACTTAAAAACTTGTAAGACTTTATAGTCCCACCAACCCCAGGGACCACTTTTCATATATAGAGACCCAAATAATCAGGACTACTCAAATCAAGTCACTTCACAACCAATCAAGATGATCTTTATTCTATGCAATCACTGTGGTGCTTTAATTCCAAGACATACTATTTGGAGGCTTAAGGCTTGCCCCATCTGTCTTCAACTTGCTAGTATTAAGGAGGAGCTCTGCAAACTTAAACAGGAATTGAATACAATTAAAGCAGCTTCCATCACTCCACAAAATCATATCAACTTACCACCTCTACCTCAAAGAATAAAACAACCCAGGAATAAATGGGTCACAGTAGGCTCAGGAAGACTGCGACATGTAACACAGAAACATCCACCTTCACAAATATTACCTCTACAGAATTCCTTCGCTCGACTAGTGCACTGCGATACTCAAGAAAACAGAAGGGAGGTGGGACTGGGACCAATGAAGGTAACTCAAGAGAACAAACACTCCCTAAGCACAAATAAAAAAGCCAAAAACAGAAAACTATTACTGTTGGGGGATTCCATCATCAGAGGCATTAACCTTGGAACACAAGGCGAGGAGACCAAAATAGTGAAATGTCTTCCAGGATCCTCAGCTACCAAAGAGTTCCAGGCAAATACAGACTATAATTAAGGAAGAAACTAAGGATTTTAACACTGATGTTGTTATCCATCTGGGAACAAATGACCTGGCCAACAACTCCACACTTGTAGCACAGAAAGCTTTTCGGGAGCTTGGTGAAGGCGTGAAACCTTTTGTAAAGATTTTAGCTTTTTCTGAAATACTGCCTGCATATGGAAAGGGAGAACAAAGAGTGAAAAACACAGAGGACTTTAATAGATGGCTCAAAGCCTGGTGTCATCAAGAAGGCTTCAGGTACATAGGAGGATGGGGAAATACATGGAAGGACAAGAAGCTATATTGCACTGATATTACTACATATTACTACAGCAGGAAAAAGAAACCTTGCAGAGAAATTTAGACAATATGGGGTTCATAATCTAAAAAAAAAAAAAAAGTCTAAAAAGTGTCCTAAATGGCTACTTGGACGATCAAAAAGCCTGATCGTCCAAGTACCCATAACCAAAGCTGGTTTTTAGACGTATCTAAAAACAGCTTAGGCCTTTCCCCTGCCTCTAGATGCACAGAGAGAAAAGAGGTGTGTTTAAAGGAGGGGAAAGGGCGGGCAGTGGGCAGGAGGTGGGCCGACCTACACCTAGGCGTACAACAGGTATATTGCCTGTTGCAACAGGTTGCAACAGGCAACAGGTTGCCTAGTCTGCACTTAGACCTTTTTGACTTAGATGAAGTCAAACCAGGTTTAAGTGCCGAAAAAGGGGCCGCTGAGCTGATGGCTGCTGGCGCCATCAGTTCAGCGGCCCAGCAACCTACCTACCGCAACCATCATGGCAGTAGAGATGCCTCATCTCCCCTACCGCGATGCCATCACTCCTCTACCCGAACTACTGCGACCCGCGGCAGGAGAGATGCCCTATCTCTCCTGCTGCGGGTCGCGGCAGCTCGGGTAGCGGAGTGATGGCATTGCGGTAGGGGAGATGAGGCATCTCTCCTGCTGTGATGCATCACCTCCTCACACACATACAACATCGGGGCAAGAGGGAGCCCAAGCCCTCTTGCCCCGTCGAAACACAACCCCCCCTCCCCCCGACTTGATTTCACTTGATTGATCCATCAGCTCATTAATATATATTATAAAAGTACGATGATGTACTGGGCAGGATTTATTTAGACTTTGGTCTAAGTGTGTATCACTTAATAAATACCTGCCTGGGGCTACTGGTCATCATGAGGGAAAATCAAGCCCGTACTGGGTAGTGCGTTGTGGTTTGCATTATTATTTTTGGCCTTATTTAAGGACCTGTTGGTGGTGCATGGTTCATGCCGTTGAAGATTCAGATTTTGGTGCTCATATAAGATATTACCAATTTTTTGTATTTGGATTATTTGTTATTATTGGTAATTTTGGGGTTTTTTTCTGGCTTTCTAGCAGTTTACCAGTCCAGTAGATGAGCATATTAAAGATTTGAGTGAGAGTGGAATGTAATAGCTTCTTATATGGAAAAACATTTTACTTTCCTAATCATTATAAATTTTTTTTTTCTTTTCCTTTCAGTGTTTTGTCAACATGGAGTAAATTCTGGCCTGTGCTCTTGCCAGCCCCTACTAATCCCACCAAATAAATCTAAATTAGCATGGTATTCATTCCAACTGGAGGATTATGACACATGTCCTAATAATATTATCAGGTAAATATGACTGTCTTTCAGATTCGGTTCCTGTGTGATTGTGATATCATAGGACATTCCCTATTACTTATAAAAGGAAGCATTCTAGTTGAATCATTTTGGCGATAACAGAGCCATGTAATTTTTTATATAGCCTAATAAACCTCACCTTAACAATAACCTGGTCCTGGAGAAACCCTAGCTGGTCAGGTTTTCAGGATATCCACAAGGAATTAATATTCAATATGAAAAATTTGATCATGTGATGAAATATTTATTTATTAAATTCTTTATTCATTTTCAGTGTGACAATATGTTCGAACAAATTAACAATAAATAAATCACTTCATAACCATCAAAGATGCAAATAATATGCCTTTATACCCCATCCTTCCCACCCATTCCTATCCTATAGTCAAATATCATGTACAATATGAGATTATAAAATTACCCCCCTCCCCCCTTACCATTGAACTCGTAAATTTAAGGGAAACAATGTCATCTATTCAGTACAATACTTTGTTAATGGCTCCCACACATCTTGAAATTTCCTGAAACATCCTCGCTGTATTGCAAGAACTCTTTCCATTTTAAAAACATGACATAAGGAATTCCACCAAAAATTATAATTTAATCTACTCCAGTTTTTCCAATTATATGTTATTTGTTGAATGGCAACACCAGTAATTATGAGTAATAATTTGTTATTATTTGTAGAAATCTGACTTTTTGCTCTCATTGCCATACCAAATAGCACAGTATCATATGATAATGCCACTGGGTTTTCAAATAAACAATTAATTTGGTCCCAAATTGATTTCCAAAAATTCATAATAAATGGACAATAGAATAATAAATGATCTAAAGTCCCTGCTTCGAGATGACAATGGCAACATTTATTAGACTTAGAGCTATCCAATTTTTGTAACCTAACAGGGGTCCATAATGCTCTATGTAACAGAAAAAAACAAGTTTGTCTCATAGATGCTGACATTGTACATCTCATCCTCCAAGACCAAATGCGTGGCCATTGAGATGCAGTAATTTGATGCTTAATCTCAATGCTCCAAATGTCGCTCAGACCCGTGTTTGGTTTCTTTTTAATAAATCCAGTTAGTAATTTATACCACTGGGCGGCCTGGTGACCCAAGAAGTCCACCTGAAAGCATAAGAATTCCATACTATATTGATTATTAAGGTTTTTCCAGTCAGGGAACCCCGCCTGAATGGCATGCTTCAGTTGCAACCATCTAAAACCTTCTGATTTATTAAGGCCATATTAATTGCAGCTGTGAAAATTCAAGCATTTTACCATTAGAAATAACATCTTCTAATAAACGTATTCCCGCTATCATCCAATGCTTCCAGGCAAGCCTTTCTCCGCCAATTTGAATCTTGGAGTTCAGCCATATAGATTGATTTGTAGATTTATGAATTGGAATAGTTGTTAAATTACTTACATATCTCAATATTTTCCATGTATCAGCTAATATTCTATTATCTTTACTATAACTAGGCAATTTGATACTGAGCACATGGCAAAGGCATAATGGAGACATAAGTTGCCATTCTAACCATAGCCAATCTGGGAGTTCTGGGAGGATCCAATACATACCTTGTGTAAAATATAGGCTTGATGATACCTATAAAAATTAGGAAAATTTACCCGTCCCTCTGAAATTGGCCTTTGCAAAGATACCAAAGCCACTCTAGGATACTATTTAATTTTTTATAAAAGGACCCTTGAAAATAAACTGGCAACATACCCATCTGATAACAAACCACAGGCAAAATCATCATCTTGATAGTTTGTACTCTCCCCCACCACGAAAGATGTAAAGGATTCCATTGCTCACACATTTCTGTTACCTTCTGTAATAAAGATTTTTCATTCATTTTCATTGTTTCTTCCAACGTATTTTTAATCCAAATGCCTAAATACTTTATTCCATCCTCTTTCCAAAGAAAGGTAAATGAATCAAACAAACCTTTTGTACAATGAACATTAAGTGGAAGAATTTCTGATTTACTCCAGTTTATCTTGTATCCTGAAAATTTTCCAAATGTCTCAATCAGTTCAAGTAAGCAAGGAATAGTTGTCTCAGGACTTCTCAAATAGAGCAATATATCATCCGCATAAGTAGAGATCTTATATTCTTGATCTTTATGGGGAATACCCTGAATCTCCTTCGCTTATTGAATAGCTAATAATAAGGGTTCCAATACGATGTCAAAAAGCAGAGGAGATAAAGGACAGCCTTGTCTAACTCCCCTCTGCAACTTAAAACCTTCTGAAAAATTATTATTAATATACAATTTAGCAACAGGGGAGCTATACAATGTCTGAACCATTTGTAGAAATCCTGAACCAATACCAAACCACTCCATAGCTTGATACATAAAGGTCCATTCAACACGATCAAAGGCCTTCTCTGCATCCAGGGAAACAGAAAAAAACCGGATCATTAAAGGCTTTTGACAAATTCAACATCTGTAAGGCAAGCCTAGTGTTGTTAGAAGAATGTCTCTGAGCAACGAATCCTGTTTGGTGCATTCCAATAATAAAAGGGAGAGCTTTAGCCAAATGTAAAGCCAATGTTTTAGCTAAAAGTTTTCCATCTACATTAATTAAGGAAATAGGCCTGTAGTTTGAAACCAGTGTGGGATCTTTATTTGGCTTTGGCAAAACTATAGTTAACGATTCCGCCATGGTACCTGTAATACAACCTTTAGTAAGTTGAGACTGATATAAATTTAACAGATAAGGTAATAGGGTAATTTGAAATGATTTATAGAACTCTACTGTAAAACCATCTCCACCTGGAGCGGATCCAACTCTAAGGGACTTCAGTGCTGTTTGCAATTCATTAATTGATATTGGCTTTTCTAGATTTTCTTTTACATGTTCAGGGACCTTTGGCCCCTTGATTAATTTTAAAAATTCAATTCCATCCTTTTCTTTATTTAAATAAGGCTCATAATACAAATCTCTATAAAAATTTAAAAATTGTTTTAAAATTGGACCATTTTGAGAATAAGAATTCCCTTTTCCATCTTTAATTGCAATTATCTATTTTTTGCTTTCAAATAATTTGCTAATAATCTTCCCGCCTTATTTGAATTTCCATAATACAATGCCTGTTGAGAAAATAAGTCTTTTCTAATCAATTTAGAAGAAATCTCATTATATTTCCCTTTCGCTTTCAAGAGGTCTTGTAATGTAGAGTATTTCCAATTATCAATTAATTTTGATTCTAATACCTTAATATCTTGTTCCAAACTATAAAACTGTTTTTTAATTTGCTTTTTAATATATGCCGAAAAAGAAATAATTTGACCTCTCATGGTTGCCTTAAAAGCATCCTAAATTGAAATTCCCTAGTGGGAAAACCATGCAAGATAATGTAAATCCAACAATTCCCACTTATATTCGAGTGTAAACTCTATTCTATATACAGGAGTCGGCCTCAGTAATGGAGCCTACGCATAGTCGTAGTCAATGACTGAGGTATTCAGCGTAGTTATGTTAGCTCCTTATTCTCCAATCATTGGCCTTACTCCAGTGTCTTCAATTTATTCAAAATATTAAACTCTACCTATTTTATTATAAAAGGTTTCAGTTAACTATTTCTAATAATTTCAGTTAGCTATTTCTATTTTGTCATTTTTTAAATATATTTTTTTAAATATTTTTCAACTTTGTTAAAATACAATTTTTAATAGCGTTTATTTTCATTACTATCACTACACTCTTTCATCTTTCATGAGACTACATTTTTTCATTTATCTCTCTTTACCATTGTTATCAATAGGTCTCTCTTTACCATTGTTATCAATAGGTCCTATACTTTGAGACCGCTTTCAAATGTACACTGAGCATGGCTTGTTTCTCAAATAATTTGGCCCTGATGCAGTGGGTCTGAATCTTTGCCCACGAAACGCTGGCCACGTTGGCTTTCTTGAAATACAAGCGCTGACTAAAGATAAGTAGGCTTTTTTGAATTACTAATGCTGATTAAAGATAAGCAACCTTTAACAGCACTGAACAGGACCTATTGATAACAATGGTAAAGAGAGATAAATGAAAGAATGTAGTCTCATGAAAGATGAAAGAGTGTAGTGATAGTAATGAAAGTAAACGCTATTAAAAATTGTATTTTAACAAAGTTGAAAAATATTTTAAAAAATATATTTAAAAAATGACAAAATAGAAATAGCTAACTGAAATTATTAGAAATAGTTAACTGAAACCTTTTATAATAAAATAGGTAGAGTTTAATATTTTGAATAAATTGAAGACACTGGAGTAAGGCCAGTGATTGGAGAATAAGGAGCTAACATAACTACGCTGAATACCTCAGTCATTGACTACGACTACGTGTAGGCTCCATTACTGAGGCCGACTCCTGTATATAGAATAGAGTTTACACTCGAATATAAGTGGGAATTGTTGGATTTATATTATATTGCCTTAAAAGCATTCCATAGCATTTCCATAGAGATATCTTCTGTATTATTAATTTGAAAGTAATCATTTATTTTTAATTGTATTTCCTCAATAAAACTTGGTTCCGTCAGCAATGTATTATCAAATCTCCATACAGGTCTACTAGCTTCTTGATCAATTATTTTAATTTTAATCCACACTCCACCATGATCAGACAAAATAATTGGATCTATGGAGGCTTGTGTTACTTGTTGAACTAGTATATTGGAAACAAATATATAATCTATTCTTGAAAAAGACTTATGAACATGGGAGCAAAACAAAAATTCCTGAACATCAAAATGAAATATTCGCCATATATCTTTCAAATCACAATTTTGTACAAAATTATCTAATCCTAATGATTTCATAATTCTACTAGGTTTTTTGTCCATTATAGGATCTATAACAGCATTAAAATCCCCAGCCACAACTAAATTAGAAGCAGCCAGTGATAATAACAATTGTTGTAGAGTTTTAAAAAATTCAATTTGGTCATATTAGGTGCATATACATTGAAAAGCGCCATTGTAGTATTTCCCAGATACATGTCCACATGTATCCACCTTCCTAAAGGATCAGCCGAAATAAATTTAAAGGTAGCATTACATCTTTTATTCATCAATATTGCAACACCTGCTTTTTTCTTTACAGCTGGGGCATAAAAGCAATGCTTTATCCAATTTTCTTTTAGTTTTTGAGACTCTAAGGCAGATAAATGAGTCTCTTGGATATAGCAAATATCTATATTTTGTTGTTTTAAAAACAAAAGTGTTTTCTTCCTTTTTATTTAATGGTTTAAGCCATTAACATTTAGCGAAAGTATTTTAAGCTCCATTAATATAATTATTCCTAGCACATATGAACTTCAACAAATACTTAAATGTATAATTTTCCTGTGCATAATTCATTTCCCTTAATTTACTATAAGGTACATCCCACCCCTCCCTTGATTCCTTAAAGATTATATGCCTAAAATCCCAAAAACCCTTCCCCAATCCCTCCCATAACCCTCCCCTTCTTATAATACGATAACTTGAAGACAAAAGATCAGACCAGCACACTTCCTCTCCCCCAAGCATCTTACTTCCCAGTTTCTTCTATATTATAAAAATTGATCTATCCATAAGCTTAAATCCCTTAATTTCCACTTTACATATATCCCAATTCTATTACATAAACCTCCACCTAAAATCATTCCAATAAAGAACTGTATAATTTAATATTTCATTATATTAATTATATCAATCTAAATGTCAAATTACATTAGAATTTTCTTTACCATTCCCCTTAACAGTATTAAATTAGTTTTAAACTATAAGGGTGTAATAATAATTTTAAAAAAATGTCTAAAAAGTGTCCTAAATGGCTACTTGGACGATCAAAAAGCCTGATCATCCAAGTACCCATAACCAAAGCTGGTTTTTAGACGTATCTAAAAACAGCTTAGGCCTTTCCCATGCCTCTAGACGCACAGAGAGAAAAGAGGTATGTTTAGAGGAGGGGAAAGGGCTGGCAGTGGGCGGGAGGTGGGCCGACCTACACCTAGGCGTACAACAGGTATAACCAAAACATTTACAGGTTGCCTAGTCGGCACTTAGACCTTTTTGACTTAGACGTAGTCAAACCAGGTCAAAGTGCCGAAAAAGGGGCCGCTGAGCTGATGGCCGCTGGCGCCATCAGTTCAGCGGCCCGGCAACCTACCCACCGCAACCATCGTGGCAGGAGAGATGCCTCATCTCCCCTACCGTGATGCCATCACTCCTCTACCCGAACTGCCGCGACCCGCGGCAGGAGAGATGCCCTATCTCTTCTGCTGTGGGTCGCGGCAGTTCCGGTAGCGGTGTGATGGCATTGCGGTAGGGGAGATGAGGCATCTCTCCTGCCGCGATCCATCAGCCCCCGTCGCAATTAACATCGGGCTAGGAGAGAGCCCAAGCTCTCCTGGCCCGCGGCGACCCCTGACTCATTCGGGCCAGGAGGGAACCCAAGCCCTCCTGGCCCCGGCGACCCCCTACCCCCACCCCCCACTACATTATGGGCAGGAGGGATCACAGGACCTCCTGCCCTCGACGCAACCCCCCCTTCCCCCAATGACCGCCCCCCAGAACCCCAGATCGTCCCCCCAGCCGACCCGCGCCCAGGCGCCTTAGGCCCCACCTATGGGCAGGGCTTTGGGACGGCTGGGCCAATCCGGCCCCATTCTGCTGTCGGCTGCCTGCCGGACAGGCAGGTTTGGCACCCGTCTGTCCGGCCAACTTGAAAAAAGGTACGCGAAAGGGGGGTGGGGGTGGGGGGGTCGTGGGGTCGGCCGGGGGGGTCACGGGTCAGCTGGGGGGGACAATCGGGGGTTCTGGGGGCGGTCGTTGGGGGAGGGAGGTTGCATCGAGGGCAGGAGGGTCTGGGATCCCTCCTGCCCGTAATGCAGTGGAGGGTGGGGGTAGGGGGTCGCCAGGGCCAGGAGGGCTTGGGCTCCCTCCTGGCCTGAATGAGTCGCGGGGTGGGGGGGTGGTCGCCGGGGCCAGGAGGGCTTGGGCTCCCTCCTGGCCATATCGAGTCGGGGGGGCATGATCACTGGGGCAAGAGGGCTTGGGCTCCCTCTTGCCCCGATATCGTCGGGGAGTCGGTGGGGCAGGAGGGCTTGGGCTCCCTCTTGCCCCAATGTTGTCGGGGGGGGGGGGGGTGTTGCAGTTCGACATGGCAGGAGGGCTTGGGCACCCTCCTGCCTGGATCGTTGTGTGTATGTGGGGGGGTTCTGTACCTGGTGTTGTTTTTGACATACACCGGTTACAGAATCCAGCTTTTAGGCGAAGGACTATTTTACCATATTACATAGTTTGGCGTCTTCGGCGAATAATGTTACTTTACCCTGAAGCCCTTGAGTCAGATCTCCTATGAATATGTTGAAGAGGAGCGGACCCAAGACCGAGCCCTGTGGCACCCCGCTGGTCACCTCCGATGTCTCAGAGAAAGTACCGTTAACCATCACCCTCTGAAGTCTGCCACTCAGCCAATCATTGACCCATGCAGTTAGAGTCTCTCCTAAGTTATTATGTTATTATGAGATTTTGCATCATCTGATTGACTGAATAAATACTGGCATCTTGAACATCACATCCGCAGTTTTCTTTTGTTGCTTGCTTCGCTGGATTCAGTGCGGATTCTTTGGGATACTTTTTGCTCTTTGACTTTGTCCTCAAAAACCCAAATAGCAGGATCATTGCATTTTAACTGTTCTTATGGTTAAAAAAGACAATATTGTTAGTTTAAATTTTCTCTGCTTGCTTTCTTTATTTGTAATCACACGATTAATTGTGACTAAAAATTTTAATCAAATCAGCTCTAATTTTTTGGGGGGTTGGTACTGAGCTTTAATTAAACCAAATTCAGAATGGGTACTATTATCCTTTACCTGTCTTAAAGGAAAACCTCCTTTTTAATTTTATATTATCGATATATTCTAACTATGGAGTCCTTTTACTAAGGCACTAAATTTTAATCAAATCAGCTCTAATTTTTTGGGGGGTTGGTACTGAGCTTTAATTAAACCAAATTCAGAATGGGTACTATTATCCTTTACCTGTCTTAAAGGAAAACCTCCTTTTTAATTTTATATTATCGATATATTCTAACTATGGAGTCCTTTTACTAAGGCACTAAATATTAGTGCGCTAAACGCTAATACGTCCATAGGCTATAATGGACGCGTTAGCATTTAGCGCACACTAAAACGGCTAGCGCGCCTTAGTAAAAGGACCCCCTATATCTGATATCAGATGTGTTCAGATCTTCTTATTTTATCTTATAGGTTCAAGCTGCGAAGGACAACTGTTTGTGGTATAGCATTTGAGGACTGGGTACAGAAGCTGAAGGCATGTTTCATTGCAAAAAGTATGTTCAGTATAGTCTTTAATATTAAACCTTTCCCTCTAGTCTTACTGACAAAGTCCTTATCATACTAATGATGACTGCTTCACTGCTTTGACTGTACACTTCTGATGTGTGGTAGGGAAGTGTGCATACTGCTTGTGCAACATCTTTTCTGTACTGAGGCAGTATGAGTGAATGTGGAGATGGGTATATGTGGTAAGTTTGCACTGAGTTTGATAGGGGGGAGGGTGCACTGACATTGACCATAGTATATATTTTTTATAGGGGGATGTGTATTTACGTGTATTGGTATGAAGCTTTTAAACTTAGTAATGAAGGTTTATGAAGCTTGATAGGCCACCTTTCATATGTCAAAGTGGGTTGAGGATTTTAAAGTCACATTAACATGTTAAGATCTGATCATGAGAAAACCACTTTACACATCCAGCAATGTAGCTTAGGGTTATGTATTCAAATTTGTGGTTTTAGAAGCCACTTTTGAATCTCTTTAAATCTAAATAGGAACTTTCTACTCTAATTTTTCAATCAGATTTTACAGAGTGTCGTATAAAAGTTCCTAAAACAAACATGGATATGAAAATCTTAAGCACCTCAGTGACTACCACAAACCAAGATAGGAGCATTGCCAGAAGCTCCATGCAGGACATACATGAAAACCAAACTGATCTACTACTGGATCTGCCAGACACAACAAATGCCACGTTCTTTATACAGAATCAGGAGACAGATTTGACAGTACAAGGTAAGCAGAACAGCGTCTGCAAAAACAATGCATTTATCTAGTGTTTGCAAAGAAGGGAGCTGAATGGGGGGAATTGTACAGAGGCTAGGGGATTCTGAACAGATATTCAGATCCTAGTTCAGTTACTAGTTGTTTGCTGTTGAATATATCACTTTAGATGTGATACTCAGAAGCATTTATACAGATAAAAGCACCTGCTGACTGCGTATATCCACTGATTTTCACTGGCAATATCCAGAGAGTGCCATTGAAAATCATGATCGACTGCCACTGCACTATTTGGATAATGCAGGACAGTTCCAAGAATTATCCTGGTAGCAGCAACATTCAGTATTTTATCCAGAACACTATCTAGATAATGTTCTAGTCTGAGCTCGCAGACATCGCTATTATAAAGAAGCGGCCAGTACGGACTCTAGCTCACATTCAGGGGTCTTTAATTTTTGGCCTATTATGTCTTCCAGCTCTCTCTTCTTTCAAGCAATTTTGGTGCTTGCTGTGGTAAAGTGAAAGATTAACAATCCAGGGAAGCCATATGGCACTGCAGCTTCTTGAGGCCAGGCAGGGAATCTCCACAGTTTCCTCTCGCGCTATAATGAACAACTTCAACTCGCCAGCGCAATGTTATCCAATGAACAACAGTTTGAATCCACACCAAAATCCACACAAATTTCTCCACAGCAATTTCACCGCAAATCTAAAGAGGAATCCATGCCCAAGTTTAATTCATATATAATTAACAAGGAACCCCTCATGTCCAGACTACATGACAGCAAAAAAAAAAAAAAAAAAAAACCACCCCAAAGTTAAAATAAAATCCAAAGTTGAATTAAAGATTGATAGCAGAATCTACCTTTCATATTACCCTCTATGTCATTGGGTCTAAATGCTGATTAATAAAGTCCTGTAGTTTAGTCGGTTCCTCATAATGACTGGTTTTATTATTAAAGGTTATTTTCATTACCGCTGGATATAATAGCCCATATCTTGTTCCCATTTGTCTCAGCTGAGGTCAGAGAAGCAGGAACTTTTTTCTTAAGCCAGCTGTGACTTTAGCAAAATCAGGCAGGAGAAGGATTTTTGTTTCCCTCCCATTTTAACAACCTCTGTAGACAAAATATCCATAGCTTGTTTAAAACGCAGTACCCTGAATATCATGGGCCTGGGACTGTTTTGACTGTTGGAGACTCTGGATGGAATTCAATGTGCTCTTTCTATTTCCAGAGGATGCTTCAAGTTGAGGGAGAGCAACTTAGGTAATAAATCATCAAGAAAAGATACAACATCTGATCCCTCTACCCCTTCTGGGAGCCCCAGTAATGTAATGTTATTCCTCCGACTTCTGTTGTTAATCTCCTCCAATTCTTTAGTCAGGCGATCCACTGCTTTATGTTCAGGTGAAGCTTATTCAAACTGCCTTCCATAGCGACCTTTAACTTTAAAAAAGAAAGATACGATAACATGAGAGCCATGGTAAGAAAATGGATCAAGAAAAGGATAGCCGAAATCGAAACGGTAGAGCAAGCATGGTCCCTACTAAAAAATACTATCACCGAAGCACAGAATCTATACATTCTGCAGATAGCCAAAGGAAGGAAAACTAAAGCCAAAAGAGAACCAGCTTGGCTAACCAAAGAGATGAAGGATGCAGTTAGGGAAAAGAAGGACTCATTTAAAAAATGGAAACGCGTGAAAACAACCGAGGCTTGGAACAGTCACAAAGACGACCAGAAGTGCCACAAGGAGGTGAGAGAAGCCAAAAGGGCCTATGAGGAAAAGATAGCCCAAGAGGCCAAAAACTTCAAACCCTTTTTTAGATATGTTAAAGGGAAGAAACCTGCAAAGGAGACAGTGGGCCCTCTCGACGACCAAGGAAGAAAAGGATACATCAAAGAGGACAAACAGATTAAATTCCTTCTTTGCTTCTGTCTTTACCAAGGAAGATGCCACATCAATACCCAAAACAGTGAAAGTTTTCAAGGGGGAAATAGAGGAGAGCCTCACCACAGTGAAGGTAGATCTGGACCAGATATACTATCAGATTGACAAACTAAAAAGTGACAAATCCCCTGGCCCAGATGGAATTCACCCGAGAGTATTAAAGGAACTAAAGGTGGAAATCGGAGAACTACTGCAATCCCTCGCTAACATGTCAATTAGAACCGGACGGATACCAGAAGACTGGAAGATAGCGAACGTCATCCCAATCTTCAAAAAAGGATCAAGGGGAGAACCGGGAAACTATAGACCTGTGAGTCTCACATCGGTCCCTGGGAAAATGGTTGAGGCTTTTATTAACGACAGCATAGTACAGCATCTGGATAACCATGACCTGCTGAGAGGTAGTCAGCATGGCTTCAGGAAAGGGAAGTCGTGTTTGACAAATTTACTTCAGTTTTTCGAGGGAGTGAACAAACAAGTCGATATACTTGGACTTCCAGAAAGCGTTCGACAAAGTACCTCATGCGAGACTTCTCAAAAAACTACAAAGTCATGGAATAGAAGGGGATATACTAAGATGGATAGGAAAATGGCTGGAAAACAGAAGACAGAGAGTGGGCATCAATGGGAAGTACTCAGACTGGAAGAAAGTAACTAGCGGTGTGCCTCAGGGCTCGGTTCTTGGGCCTATCTTATTCAATATCTTTGTAAATGACCTGGAAGAAGAAACGACCAGTGTTATCATCAAGTTTGCAGATGACACAAAGCTATGCCGGGCAATCAGGTCACAAAAAGACAGCGAGGAACTCCAGAGAGATTTGAAGCAACTTGAGAGATGGGCAGAAAATTGGCAGATGAGTTTTAATGTAGAAAAATGCAAAGTGATGCACCTGGGCAGCAAAAACAAGTTAGCATGAGTATAAACTGTTAGGTATAACATTGGGGAAGAGTGAACAAGAAAAAGACCTGGGGGTACTGATAGACAGGACCCTGAAGCCATCGGCTCAATGTGCAGCGGCG
Source organism: Geotrypetes seraphini (assembly GCF_902459505.1). NCBI lineage: Eukaryota > Metazoa > Chordata > Amphibia > Gymnophiona > Dermophiidae > Geotrypetes > Geotrypetes seraphini. The sequence continues at coordinate 117,610,053 of NC_047094.1, forward strand.
GCAAAGAAAGCTAACAGGATGTTAGGCATGATAAAGAAGGGAATCCCGAGTAGATCAAGGGAGGTCATAATGCCGCTTTATAGAGCAATGGTCAGACCACACTTGGAATACTGTGTCCAACACTGGTCTTCATACCTGAAGAAGGATATAACACTGCTGGAGAGGGTGCAGAGGCGAGCGAAGAAGCTATTAAAAGGTATGGAGAACTTGAGCTACAAAGATCGCCTCAGAAAACTGGGATTATTCACCCTTGAGAAGAGAAGACTGAGAGGGGATCTGATAGATACTTTTAAATTGCTAAAAGGAATCAACAAAATGGAGCAAGCTCACTCACCAGCAGGGGGAAAGGATGGTGAACAAGAAACAAACTTATTCACATTGGCAAAAGTAACCCAGACTCGGACTAGAGGTCATGGCCTGAAGCTGAAAGGGGTCATGGCTAGGACAAATGTCAGAAAGTTCTGCTTCACACAACGAGTGGTGAACGCCTGGAACTCTCTCCCGAAAGAGATGGTGGAGGAAACCACCATTCTAGGATTTAAGGGAAAATTGGACGCACATCTTCTTGCAGGACACATTGAGGGATACAAGTGACTAATGTATTTGCCAGGGTATGCCTGGCTGAGCCTCCGCGTGTGCGGATCACCGGACTGGATGGACCCCAGGTCTGATCCGGTGCAGGCATTTCTTATGTTCTTAAGAAACCCTGTGTTACAACTGTACAGTTTTATCATCACTTATCTGTAACTTCTGGCTAAGATTTTGAACTTCTTCTTTTAATATCTTTAGTTCAGTGATATAAATCTGAATTGTCTCCCTTATAGCTTTCAGCTCAGATATAACTTGTTCCAACAATTCTGATGTGTCCTTAGGTAATGACACCTTTGAAGGAGTGGGTGGATCTTGTTTAGCCCTTTTAGCTGAGGCTCCTGCAACAAATGCTGCTTCCAATTTAGACTGTCTTCCTGATGCCATATCAGCTGCAGAAGATTTCACAAATCAGATTCTTCCCTTTTGGTGTGTGAATTTGATCACTTGTGCTGTCAAATTAGCTGAATTGTGCTGATGAGGGAGGAGCAGTAAAATCATCCAGCCATACTGTCTTGCAGCCAAGTTCCAGAATCACCACTGAGATTAAAAAAAAGGTACCGGATGGACTGCCTACTGCTGCCTACCACTAGAATTACTCGAGGGAGGCAGGCTGCCTGCCACTAGATCTGCCCAGGAGGGCTGCCTACCACTAGACCTGCCTTGTACCCTGTCCTGCCCTACCACTAGATCACCAGATGGGGACAGGGTACAGAGCAGGGCGGTGGGCAGAATTTTTTTTACTTGGGGTTTTCCTCCTCTACAGGGGGTGCATCTTATGGTCGGATGTGTCTTTTGGAGTAAAAAATACAGTAATCATGTAAGCACACATAATCAAAACAACATGATACATTGGCTCATTGCAGTTATCTAACTTACTAAAACTAGTAAAACTTCAGTAAAATAGAATCTAACCTAATAAAAAGTTCTCACAAACAGATGTGTTTTTAATTGCTTCTTAAAAGACATCTTGTTCTTACATAATCTCAAACATCCTGGCAGAGTATTCCATTTCAGAGGACCCACCACAGAAATGGCTGTTGCTTGTGTCTTCTTGTAATGGATTTCACCAAGCACCTCTATTGATAGCCTCATGGCAGATTCAGATCTTAAAAAAAACAAACGGAATTGACCCCAAAATATCCACAAAGAAGAAAATCCAGAGATTCAGATCTTAACATTCTAGATGGTATACACTTCTCCCTCCTTATTCGCAGGGGTTAGGGGCAGAGCTGGCCCGCGAATAACTTTAGGCCGGCTTTGATCCACCCCCGGACCTTACCTGGTGGTCTAGCAATGACGTGGGCAGGAGTGATCTTCCTACACTCCTGCCCCATGCAGAGCTGGGAACTCACAGCACGGCTGTGCATGGGGCAAAAGTGTAGGAAGATTGCAAGGTAAGGTCTGTGCTCCGATCACCTCCATGCTACCTCCGATCACCCCCTCCGCCTCTGATCACTTCCTTCCAAGTCCCGGGGCTGTTTTTTTTAATGTCAATGAGCGATTCTTGGAGGGGGCCTGGGGGAAAAAAATGCGGATAATCAAAACTGCGAACATCGAAACCGCAAATAGGGAGGGGGAATGTGTATAATGTTTTAATACTTGCTTTAGATACCACAGTGCTACCCCATAGATCGCTTGGTGAATAACCATCAAAATTTTGTATTCACTAGGTAGCTTGCTAGATGTGCATCAAGCAAAACGCACCAACTAAAGAGACACCTGATGCTTACAAAACGATACTACAATAGGTAGAGCAACCTTTATGAAAGATTTGGTAAATGACAATACAGGAGTACAGCATTCCATGTAGAGAGAAATCTAGTCTTATCCCAAAGGTGATCGGCTAAATGAAACTCATAGGTAGCAATAATACAGACATAATTCCACCACTGGTGAATAGATGCTAAAGCTGTATTCTTCTACTGTTGCGTCACCACTTTAAACGCCACCGTGGGCATCATATAGTTTAATCACCACCGTGGGCAGGATATCATATAGTTCTGAAGGGAAAGACCGATCCACCAAGGCAGATCTCCAAATAATCCGCTTATAAGAGAGTGGAGACGTCCAAATTATGATCTGAGAAATAATGTCCCAGACATCTTGCCAATACTGAGTGATAGCTGTACACACAAACAACATATGTTGTAATGTACCAGGCTGATTCTTACATGTCCAACATAAGGAAGAAATAATATTTTTTTATTATTTATTTTTAGATTTTCAAATTTACATACCAAGCATATACTTGTACAGAAAGTTTGTCAGAATAAACATTACTGTTTCAAATGTATAAAACAATTACACCTTGAAATTCTTAACAAAAAAAGGAAAGAAAATATATTTTAACTAACAAAACTCAAGTCCTCAAATAATTGGGATCCAAGGTTTCACATAAGCGAGAAATTAAGGAAAATTATAATTCTTATTAGAATATGCTATACATAGTGCTGAGGTAGGAGTAACTTTTTAAACTATAGAGCACTTGATTTTGGTTTTCCCTCTTCCATTCAGGACAGGGCCAAGAAAGCAGTTAACTGTTGAGGCTCAAAGAAAACATATTTAAATGAGCAGTGGCAAATAATACACTTACAAAGATGTCTCAAGTAAAATGTAGCCCCCAATAAAATGACCCCAGGTCTCAAAAGAAGAAATTCTCGGCGACATTTTTGAGTCTCTCTACAAAGATCAGGAAACATTTGAATTTTGCATCCAAGAAAGTTCTTCTGTTTGTTTTTAAAGAAAAGCCTCAATAACCATGCTTTATCTATCGATAGAGCTACTGTTAATATCAAAGTAGAAGGATTTAACATGTCCTTATCAAATTTTTCCAGAATTTCAGACACATTCAATTGTGCTTGACCTGGTTTTAACTGTGCTTGAGGCCCATTTTTTTTAAATTTGGTAGATAATACACCTGAGAGAATGGAGGTAAATTTTCTTTCGGAACTTGTAGTACTTCTACCAAATATCTCTTAAGTATCTCCCTAGGAGTTACCAAAGGTAATCTAGGAAAATTAATAAGTCTCAAATTGTTATTTCGAGAATTGTTCTCCAACATTTCTAATTTCCTTCTTAGGTTCACATTGTCCTTAATCAGGGTCTCTTTTAATTGTTTAGACACTTTTTAATCTTGATCAAACTTTTGAATAGAAGATTTTGAACTCATCTGATCTTTTAAACCCTTAAGCTCTTTAGTGTATTGTATCAATTTATTCTCTACATATTGGAAATTGGGGCTAATTGTTTTAGAAAAATTAGCAATTAAATTCCATAGAGAGTCCAAAGTCACCTGAGGGGGCTTCTCCCATTGTGGAAACTTTTGTTTTGTGTAGAAATGCTCACCCTCTGAAGAGTTCCCCTGGTCATGTTCCGTCTGGGTCAATTCACCTCCCATTGCTGATCCGACTCCAGCTTCTTCCGCAGATACCACCTGAAGGGGTGATTCTGCTTCTATGCTCTCTACTGTGATCTCCACTGCCTCTATAGCGGGTACTTTCCCCAACTTCGGGTTTCTTCGCCATTCGGAGAGCTGGTAGACTGGGGTTGTGGGGGTGGTGCTCGAACGTCTGGGCTTAAGGTGGTATCGGGCCCAAGAGAGGCAGCCCCAGTCTCGCTCAATCCAGGCACCCTCAGCAGGCTAACATCAGACGTCAGCGTCATTACAGTTCCCTGCATCTTTCGCAAAAGCTCCTCTATGTTGCCGAAAGTCGGCACCATGGAGTGCTGTGAGGCGCCAGTTGCGCTCCTGCCTCTCCTCTTCGGCATCGGAAAGCAAATCCGGCCGCAAAACGCCTCAAGGAAGAAAAAAGGAGAGAAGAGCTTAGGCTGTTCGGGTGCGTACTTCTCAGCACGTCTTAGCTGCAGCCATCTTGGATCAGGAAGAAACAGTATTATTACATTTCTGACACTTTACAGGAGTCCAAACAGCCGTATGCATTAAGAAGTACTTAGTTTGCAAAATGGATGCTGAGTGCAAAGGTTTATTAGCCACCAACTAGAAATATTACCATTGAGCTGCAGACAATTTTGTATACAGTTCAAACTCCCATATAAATTGTATCACTAAGGAGGCATGTGGCACATGGGAAAGGAGAAATTTGTACAACTGAGAAACTACATGCAGAGTCAGTAAGCCTACCTCCAACAGACTAGTGAGAGTTGAGTCAGGGTGTGGTGGAGAAGAAAGAATCAACTTCTGCAGAGCAGACACTCAAGCATGGAGTTGTAAATACTGAAAGAAAGCAGTAGAGGGGATCCCAAACTTTGCTTGTAAAGCCAAAAAGGATAACAAGCGGGTACCAGAAGGTTCAAGAATGCCCCCCAAAGTGTTAAGGCCCCCTAAGCACCAAAATTTCCAGAAAATGGATGATGATTGACCATAAAATAAGAGTTACCCCACAAGGGGACTAAACGGGTAGAACATATTGGATGATCCACTAACGCATCAAAAGCATGACGAGCTCTGGTTGTTACTGCTAAAATAGGACTATGCTGAAGGAGCAGATGTTGGGGAGCTCCAAGCTAACTACAAAGAGAGAGTGGACTAACTTCTGTTCAATGGAGAGCCACACAGAAGCAAACCGTGGAGGTGGGTCTTGAAACCACCAACAAGCACTACGAAGGATAGCCTGAACATAATTAGGGAAGTCAGGAAACCCAATCCCCTCCCTTCCTTCTGAGATTTTTTCAAGATTTTGAGAGAGATCCGATGAGTCTTATTTTGCCAAAGAAACTTGCTAAGAAGCGAATCAATAGATTTGAAAAAAATGGAGCGGAAATGACAAGGGAAGCATTTGCAAATAAAATAGGATTTGAGGGATCATTCGAATTGACTCCAAATGCCCCCCCCCCCCAAGTAAGCCAAAGGGGTGACCAGGTCCTGGATAAGAGGCACAGATGGTAGCCTCCATATAAGAGCCCTGGCTGGACTGAGACTCCAAAAATGTTTGATAGAGACGTAATAATTTAGGTGCTAGCAGTGGCGAACTAAGAGGGGGGCGGTCCGCCCTGGATGTAATCCCTGAGGGGGTGCTCTGGCGTCCGTTTCCCTCCCCCCCCCCCGACGTCCAGTTCTTCCCCTCTGGCCTCCCCGCACCATTTAGAGTAGCGAAGCAGCCTGCAGCAAGATCACGATGCCAGCGATCTTGCGCTGCTTCATGCTGTTTCCTCCGCCGCGGTCCCGCCCCCTCCACTGATGTCAGAGGAGGGTGGCGGGTCCGCGGCGGAGGACAGCACAAGCAGCACAAGATCGTTGACATCGCAATCTTGCTGCAGGCTGCTTCGCTACTCTTAATCACAGTTCTTCAACCGCCGGTCCGCAAAAAAATCTTGCTGGTCTGCGCCGCAAGGAAAGGTGCCGGCATCAGCTGACTTGCAACTTCCCGTTGCAGTCGCTGTGCTGGGACTCCTGCCATCGCCGGGACTCTTGCCTTCCACCGTGTATGCCTCCTGCCTTGTCTCCGCACCTCCAGACCTGCAGCTGCAGCTCTGTGTGCTTTTAACTTCAGCACAGAGCTGCCCCTAAGCAGTAGTTTAGCGCGGTTTCATGAGGCAGCCTCGGGGCTTTTGCTAGGCCGGCCCATATCGCATCATCGAAGCGGGCCGGCATAACAAAGGCCCCGAGGCTGCCTCATGAAACCGCGCTAAACTACTGCTTAGGGGCAGCTCTGTGCCGAAGTTAAAAGCACACAGAGCTGCCGCTTGCCTAAAGACTCTTGGGCCGCTGAAGGAGGGCAAAGAGCAGCTTCCTGGAGGTCTCCCTTCCTCTCACCTTTGCAGGTCCCTTTTTTTTTCTTCAAACGGCTACGGGCCTCAGCATGACATCAAGTAAGTTCCACTGTTCCTTGCAAGTGGTTCTGCTCGGCCAAAGCTTCCCCTCTGACATGAGCCACCCTCAGGGGAGAGAAAGTGACCCGCAAAGGTGAGGGGAAGGGGGGAAGATGATGGAAGTTGGGGGGGGAAGAGAGAGAAGGGGCAGATGATGTAATGGAGGAGATGAGAGAGAGAAGGAGACAGATGATGGAAGTGAAGAAGGGAGAGAGAGCAGAAGGCAGATGGATGTCAGTTGAGAGGGGAGAGCAGATGCTGAATGGAAGTGGGGAAAGAACACATACTGGATGGAAGGAGGAGATAAATAAAGGGGGAAGAAAATAGTAAGATAATGGAGGGGTGATGGAAAGGGGTGACAAGCTGTGGGTAGACACAGTGAAAAGAGGGAAACAGGACTAAATAGTAAGAAAGAATTTAATTTAGATGGAGGCAGAAAATAGAGAAGGAAGACAAGAGAAGAAAAGGGAAGAGAGAGCAGAGAACGATATCAGATCTGAGTGGAGGAAATGAGAAGAGAGAGATGCTAAAAACCACAGGGGGGAGGGAAAGACAGAGATGCCAGACCATGAGGGAAACAGAAGGAAGATGATGGATGCCAGACCAAATGGGGGGGGGGCAGTTGCCCTAGTTCCACTCCCCTAATACCATTCCTGTCATGTGTGATTGTGGTATTCTGTTACATGATATTTGTGTAGCAAATTTCTGTAATAATTTGGCTTATTCAGTTTGCTTGATAGTAGAGGAGATATATGTGAAGGGGAGGGGAAATGGGTTTTGTTTATCTTTGCTCTGTATTATTTGTATTTATAAAATGACAATTGTATAGAATATTGTTTCTTTTTATTCTTTAATAAAATATGTTCAATATAAAATCATAACTATTTGAGGCTTGTGCAGATGGGATCAGATGGTTTGTGGGACCTAGCTCGTGGGGACGGGGTGGTGATGGTTTTCAAAAAAATTTCAGTCTTAGTAGTTTGCCGGTCCACAAAATAATTATTTTATTTCCGCTGGTCCATAGGTGTAAAAAGGTTGAAGAACACTGCTCTAAATGGTGCGGGGAGGCCAGAGGGGAAGAACCGGATGTCGGGGTGGTGGGTGGGGGGGTGAGCGGTCCTTCGGGGTGGGGCGGGCAGGCAGGCCTACAGGGGGAGATGCAGGCCTTAAAGGGGGGGGACAAGCCTTCATCGGGGAGACAGGCTTTCGGGGAGGACAGGCAGGCAGGCCTTTAAGGGGGGTGACAGGCCTTCATGGGGGGGAAGGCCTTCGGGGGGGACAGGCCTTCGGGGGGGTGCTGCCCTTCAAGGGGGAGACAGGCATTCATGTGGGGGGATAGGCCTTCAAGGGGGGGGACAGGCAGGCAGGCCTTCAAGGGGGGGACAGGCCTACAAGGGGGTGGGACAGGCCTTCAAAGTGGGACAGGCCTTCAAGGGGGTGCAGGCCTTCGGGGGGGGTGCAGGCCTTCAAGGGGGGACAGGCCTTCAGAGGGAGATGCAGGCCTTCAGAGGGAGATGCAGGCCTTAAAGGGGGGGGACAAGCCTTCATGGGAGGAGACAGGCCTTCAAGGGGGGGGACAGGCAGGCAGGCCTTCAAGGGGGGGGACAGGCAGGCAGGCCTTTAAGGGGGGACAGGCCTACAAGGGAGTGGGACAGGCCTTCAAGGAGGGGACAGGCCTTCAAGGGGGTGCAGGCCTTCGTGGGGGTGCAGGCCTTCAAGGGGGGAGACAGGCCTTCAGGGGTGAGATGCAGACCTTTAAGGGGTGACAGGCCTTTGGGGGGGGACCCTGGTGTAGAAGTACACGGAGGGAAGGGGGTGTTCAAAGAGACGTGCATATGCCAGACTTTGGGGGGGAAGAAATAATGGGTCTGAAAATAGAAGAGAGGGAGAGAGATGATGGACCATGGTATTTAGGGAGGGAAGGAACAGAAAGGGAGAGAAATTAGACACAAGGGATGGTGTTTAGGAGGGATTAGAGATACTGGATAGGAGGTAATTGGGAAAAGAAAGGGAGAGATGGTGGACTCTGGGGTGGTGGGGAAGGAGGGAGAGATGCCGGATGAAAGGGTAGTTAAGAAAAGGTGGATCTGTGGAGGGAGATGAAAAAAAGGAAAGATACCAGACTTCCTGGGGAGGGAAGGGAAATGGAAAGGGAGGACAGATATGGCAGATGGATGGTTAGCATGCAGAAAGAAGAAAGAAGGAGACCCTGGCAAGCAAGTTATCAGAAGAAAACCAGAGTCTTGGACCAACAAGATTTGAAAAATAATCAGACAACAAAAGGTAGAAAAATTAATTTTATTTTCTGTTTTGTGATTACAATATGTCAGATTTGAAATGTGTATCCTGCCAGAGCTGGTGTTAGACCGCAAACGTGAGCTAGGATTTAAAAGAGAGAGGAAAAGTCCTTTTTGTTTCTTTATTTTATTTACACCACAGCGCCAGTGTGGTTAGGAGAAGCCAAAGGGGGTGAAAAAGCTTTAAAACACATCATGATTTTTGAAAAAAAATCACCCAACTGGGCAGGAAAATCGAATCGAAAAACCAATTAAATAGGCTGAATCAAAATTTTTCTTACTGAATCGGGCAGTTTGCGCTACTGTCTCAGACTTTAGGACCTGGGATTGGGGAGAGATGGCATCCTCAGTACTTTATAATGCAAGTGAATGAGGATTTGGTCAGACTTTTGAAGGGTCTGCAGAAGAAAAATATTGTATAGGCTGGGGACAAGAGACAGCCGGAAATGGGAACTTTTCTTCCTTCTATTTTTGTGAATGGAAAGGCTGAGGATGTCAGAGAGTTCAGTTAAAATATGTGCTTTATAAGAAAATATAATAATGTGTTTTATAAAGTTTATAGCATTGCTAGCCTATCCGATGAGGTGTTCCTAGTGGTGGTGGTGGCAGCGTGTCAATGTGTTGAGAGGAAGAGGTGATCTGGGAAATTCTGCTGAGCAAACTCCGGGCCCATTTCCACCCCCCAGTTAGTCCACTCCACTCAACTGGTTCACACACTGAGTGGGTCTTTGGGTGTTGTTTTGGGATCTCTTCCAGTGGTTTGTCAGTATCTCCTTCTGGTCCAAGGAAGGAAACTTTGTTAACCTTAGCATTGACCTACAGAATATGTTTGTAACAGTGCTGCTTGTGTGGCATTAGGCTATGTAGTGATCGAAAGAAAAAAACAGACCTTTGCACATTTTTGCACTATATGGTGGGTGTATGAGGAGATTCACATTTCCTGCACAGCTAAGTCCGTGTGAAGTTACCTTGTGCTGTATTTGACATCTAGCAAGGTCTCTGTTTGGAAGGAAAGATCTAAGCTTAAAAATGAAGTGGCCAGAAGTTATGGTAAAAGCGGATAGTGTAGCTGGTTTTAAGAAAGGTTTGGACAAATTCCTGGAGGAAAAGTTCATAGTCTGTTAATAAGACATGGGGGAAGTGTCTGCTTGCCCTGGATCGGTAGCATGGAATGTTGCTACTCTTTGGGTTTTGACCAGGTACTAGTGACCTGGATTAGCTACCATGAGAATGGGCTACTGGGCATGATGGACCATTGGTCTGACCCAGTTAAGCTATTCTTATGTTATGTTCTCATCTGTAGGGGCCTTTGTTTTCACTTCTTATTTTAATGTATTTTTTTTTTCTGGGAACTTATCAGTGTTTTTTAATAATGGGAACAAAAATGGAAGAGAATTAATGTGTGTGGAATTGGGGGGGGGTAACTAATTTCTTCAGCTAAATAATTCAATCCGCCTCAACCAGACATAGGAGAACTCACGTATCATTCACACACCCTCCAACCAAAAACGTCAAAAGAAAAAAAAACTGTTCAACAACCTCCTAACACTCGACCCCCAACTCTACAACCTATTGACCTCGACCACAAACTACAAAACCTTCAAAAAAGAAATAAAAACCCTTCTATTCAAAAAACATATAAAACCGAACTAACACAATCAGAACTGTCCCAAGCATCACCTGCAACTACTCCATATGTACTTCTGATGTCATGACAATTCAGACATAATTTATGTTATGTTATGTTTGGAATAATGGCTACATATATGAGGTTCAATAAAAGAAAATTTTCACTGCCTGTTTCTATTCTGACCATTTATTCCGTTTCATGGTTATTACAAAAAATATGTTTTTACATTGGGGGGGGGTGTTAAAAAATGATGGGCCCCGGGTGCCACATACCCTAGGTACGCCACTGGATGCTAGTGAAACATTCAAAGCTTTGTATAATTCACCGGTGAAACCATCATTGCCAGGCACCTTCCTCGGTTTAAGGTATTGAATCACCCGTTTAATTTCTTCCATGAGACTAGGGGAATTTAAGTCTTGAAGGGCTCCTGAATCCAGAGCAGGAGGGTGAACTTGGTTAAGGAAAAGCTGAATGTTTGCTACCGAAGGTTGAACCCCTGATGTATAAAGAGCCCTGTAGAACTCTTGAAACTGAGATGCAATGTCAGAAGCTGTAACACAAAGACGGGTAAGAACATAAGAATTGCCGCTGCTTGGTCAGACTAGTGGTTCATCGTGCCCAGCAGTCCGCTCATGCGGCGGCTCTCGGGTCAAAGACCAGTGCTCTAAAATGAGTCCGGCCTCACCTGTGTATGTCCCAGTTGAGCAGGAACTTGTCCCGCTTAGTCTTTTTTAAATTTTTATTTATAAATTTTAATGATTACAATATCCTCTTGTTGCCGTGGGACCCTTTAGAAAAAAGATTTCCTCCTCCACTTTGATGTGGCCCATGATGTATTTAAATGTTTCTATCATGTCCCCCCTTTCTCTGCGTTCTTCAAGAGAATATAAGCACAGTTTGATCAGGCGTTCTTCATATGGGATGTCTTTAAGTCCTGAGACCATCTTAGTGGCCATTCTCTGTATCGACTCCATTCTCTTCACATCTTTTTGATAATGTGGCCTCCAAAATTGGACACAGTACTCCAGGTGAGGTCTCACCATGGATCTGTATAACGGTAGTATGACTTCCGGCTTCCAGCTGATAAAGCTCCTTCTGATTCAACCCAGCATTTGTCTGGCCTTCGCTGAAGCTTTCTCCATCTGATTAGCAGCTTTCATATCTTCCCAGATGAGAACTCCCAAGTCCCTTTCTGCAGTAGTTCTTGTTACGCTTTCACCGTTTAAGGTGTATGTTTTGTGTGGATTTTTGCTCCCAAGGTGCATTACTTTACATTTCTTGGCATTAAAGTTTAGTTGCCAAATACTGGACCATTTTTCCAATACAAGCAGGTCTTGCTCCATAGGTTGCACTATCAGGTTCTGAGGCCCTGCCCACAATGCTGCATAGTATAGCATCGTCGGCAAATAGTGTAATTTTGCCTCGGAGTCCCTGAGTCAGATCCCCAACAAAGATATTAAATAGCATCGGACCCAAGACCGAGCCCTGCGGCACTCCGCTGATCACTCGCGACGTTTTAAAGCAGATTTTGAACCAGTGACAGGGGCTTCCCTGTCACAATAGGTAAGCTTCGAATTACTTATCCCAGTAGAAAAACAATAAAAATAGTTGTTTTTTTTACCAAGCTCTGCACTTGCTAGCCTTCAGCCTCCTCGGTAGGATTTTTTTTTTTTGAGGGGGGGAGGAGTCACTTTTCAAAGCCATTTATGCTTACAACTAACAAGTTACTCATGTAAACTAGCCATCTGAAAATTATCTTTCCTCAATAAGAGTGAAGGAGTCTGAGACTGGTTTTCCTAAGTGTTGAACTAAGTTGTCTCTTTAATAAAATGCTGAATTATGTTTAGCTGCAGACCTAACTTATCTCATGTTCTTGCCTGCCTGCACTGGGTGTTTTAGCTTGGGCATTCTAGCTTATGGCTAGCTCAGCATAAATGACATGTAACAGAAAGACTCCAGGGCTTAGATAAGTGACCTGCTAGTGTGAGCTTAGGACCAATGATTGTTAAGAAAAGTAGCACGTGAAAAGTTTTTTCTACAATTCAGTTGTATAGCCAGAAGAATGTATAAATATTACTGTAACTTCCTGGTTTCGGAACTTCTGAAGCCAGCTTGGGGCTCAGGGGTCTGCATATGCTGAATAAACATCTGTGCTTTCTTCAAGTCTCTAAGTTTTGTGGCTGCCCAAAGTGATCTTTCAAGAGAAGATGTCTGGGAGAAATATTTTGGCTAAGGGAATAAATTAATGTGCATGGATTATATTTTCAAATGTATCTGTGTTATTTTTCATGAATGCGTGTGCAAATGTTTTTGGGTACTTTGGGCTGGACGCCCGGTCTCAGCAGCTGCCTAAGTAGCTTTTGAGAATTGCACACAGGCATCCTATATGGAATCGCATATGTCCTAACGCACTGTTCTTCAACCGCCGGTCCGCGGACTGGTGTCAGTCCGCAGGAAATTTCTGCCAGTCTGCGCAGGGCCGGCGAGATTGACTAATTTCAATTTCCTGACGGTCCGCGCAGGGCCGGCAAGATTGATGAGTTATTTTCATCTGGTCCGCGCTGGGCTGGAGAGATCTTGGGGAGCCTCCAACAGTGGCTTTCTCCCCTTTCTGCAGCTCTCCTTTACTTACCAGCGCAGCGATTCAGGAAGGCAGCCTTGGGGCTTTTGCTGAGTCGTGGCTGCCTCTGATGATGCAACTTCCTCATTCCTCAGAGGCGGCGTGACCCAACAAAGGACCCGAGGCTGCCTTCCTGAATCGCTGCACTGGGAAGTAAGGAGAGCTGCTGGGAGTGGGGAAGACACTGTTAGAGGCTGGGAAGCTGCTGGCATGGTAAAAAAAAAAAAAGGGACAGCTGCTTCTAGACCTGGAGGGAAGGATAAGGAAAGATGCTACTGGGAGGGGAGGAGAGAAAGGAGTCTGGGAAGCTGCTGGGCAAGAGAAAAAAAGGGACAGCTGCTACTGGACCTGGAGGGAAGGAGAAGGAGAGATGCTGCTGGGAGGCGAGGAGGGAAAGGAGTCTGGGAAGCTGCTGGGCAAGGGAAAAAATGGGATAGCTGCTAATGGAGAGGGAGAAGGAGAGATGCTGCTGGGAGGGGAGGAGGGAAAGGAATCTGGGAAGCTGCTGGGCAAGGGAAAAAAGGGACAGCTGCTACTAGACCTGGAGGGAAGGAGAAGGAGAGATGCTTCTGGGAGGGGAGGAGGGAAAGGAGTCTGGGAAGCTGCTGGGCAAGGGATAAAAAGGGACAGCTGCTACTGGACCTGGAGGGAAGGAGAAGGAGAGATATTGCTGGGAGGGGAGGAAGGGAAGAGAGTTACTGCTGGACAGGAGAAGGAAAAAAGGAAGGAAACATCTGGCAGGGAGATTAGAGGAGGGGAAGGGGAGAGACGGGCATGAGAAAGTAGAGACATTGTTGATGGGAAGGGATCAGCAGAAAAATAAGCAGAGAGGGACAATGATGGTAGATCTGGTGTAGGAGAGATAAAAATGAAGAGAGCAGTGAAGCTGGAATGAAACATGTAAAAAGGTGAGAGGGGGCGCAGGCTGGATGGAAAGGGGAGAGGGAGATAGAAAGAAGACAGATACCATATGGAAGGGGGAGAGGACAGACAATGGATGGAAGGGGCAGATGCTGGATTGAAGAGACAGAGAAGGCAGACGCTGGAAGAGAGTAAAAAGAAGATGAAAGCAGAAACCAGAGACAACAAAAGGTAGAAAAAAATAATTTTATTTCTATTTTGTGATTAGAATATATCAGATTTGAAATATATATCCTGCTAGAGCTGGTGTTAGACATAACTGGGGACTACAAAGCCCAGGCAGTGCTTCTTTAGCTTCCAGCTGGCTTAGGGCGCTCTCTGACCAGGGAGCAGTTGCCCTAGTTGCACTCCCCTAAAACTATTCCTGTCATATGTGACTGCAGTATTCTGTTAGCATGATATTTCTGTGTAGCATTCTGTAATAATTTGGCTTGTTCAGTTTTCTTGATAGTAGAGGGGATATATGTGAAGGGGAGGGGAGACAGGGGATTTGTTGATCCTTGCTCTGTATTATTTGTATTTATAAAATGACAATTGTACAGAATATTGTTTCTTTTTATACTTTAATAAAATACATTCAATATAAAATCATAACTGAGGCTTGTGTGGATGGGATCAGATGATTTGCGGGGACCGAGCTCGCGGAGATGGGGCGGAAATGGGATTTTAAAATTTTAGTTCTAGTAGTTTGCCGGTCCACAAAATAATTATTTTATTTCTGCCGGTCCACGGGTGTAAAAAGGTTGAAAAACACTGTCCTAACGAACCTAACCATCCCGATTCTCTAACTAGTGTCCCTGATCCCTAAGACCACTCCCATTGGATCTGGCAAATCAGCTTTAAAATTGAACCTTCGATTTCTAGAGTTCTGCTAATCCTAGAAAAATTGAATTCTTTGCAGTTTGTGATTTCTTTTATTAAACATACATAAGAATTATCAAAAAATGATGTGCTATGCAATACTTTCAAATTTTCAGCTTTTTAACTTTAATTGATATGCTGCCAAGCAGAGTACAGAGGTTCCTTTAAAAATGTTACCTAAATGTGTGCTATTGAGATGCAGCAAATGGAGGAGGGACCTGCTTGTGTACAACATTTGAATAATTGTTAGGTTAGTCTAATGAACAATATTACCACCTGCAAATATATTTGCTTGTTTGATTGATCATATTTGTGATTTTATTTGTCTTTGAACATTTTTACATTTTTTTGCATATTAATTTGTTTTTAACACTAATAAAATGAAAATGGGGAAAAATGCAAGATTCTTTGATGGAAGTGTCCTAGAAATACAACATAAATAATTAAAATGTCTATTTATCCATGTATTTTTCAATGGTAGGTTCTGTGGATAAAAACTTTAAGGGTCTAGCACACATTCCAGTCACTGCTGCAGCACCTCCTGAAGAAGAAAATATAAAGAAGATGACAGTTACTATCATCTTGTTGCTGGGAATTGTCTTTATTCTGTTTGGAATCACAACGTTTCTGATCTGCCAGAAAAGAACAGGTTAGTTCAGATTTGGTTCTTTGCTTACTTGTTAGGAAGTCTTCTAAACCTACAGGGGTAGATATTCAGTGGGGTTTAACCAGGCAGGAGAAGCCATCTGCCATCTACAAGTATTCAGGTGCAATTAAGTAGGTAGTGCTGCTGAGCATTTCATGTACCCATTGTAGCACTATCCAATTACAGTAGAATCCCAGCTAACTAGCATTCTATTAACCGATACTTTCAACTAACTGGCAAAAAAATTGTCTGCAAAAATAAAATTGTCTCCTGCACTTCTAAGACAACGTCCAAAGTGGTGCTCCAGATCCAATAACCTGACCTCCCTCCTTCCCTCCAGCTCCCGAAGTATCGCGGCAGCCACCAATCTCCCTCCCTCCCTTCACTCCCAAAGCACCAGAGCCGGTCCTGACAACCCCCTCCCTTCCTTCATTCCCAAAGCAGCAGAGCCAATCCTCCCTTCCTTTCTCACCTGACAATGTAGCTGCAGTCAGCGAGCAGAGGAAACGCTGGTAAACAGGCAGCTTCTGACCAGCACCTGAAGGGCATTTCCTCTTCCACATCATTTCCACCGTGGCAGAGGAAAGGCCCTGCTGGGGCTGGCCAGAAGCTTCCTGTTTACCAGTGCTTCCTCTGCTTGCCGACTGCTATTACATCGTTGGGGGAGGGAGGGAGGTTGTTAGGACCGGCTCTGCTGCTTTGGTAACAGAAGGAGTGGGGGGGGGGTTGTCAGGACCGGCTCTTCTGCTTTGGTAAAAGAGAGAGGGAGGGGGTAGTCGGGACCGGTTTTGCTGCTTCGGCTAAGGGAGGGAGGAAATGGAGGGAGAAGGGGAAAGAGAAAGTGACCAAGAAAGAAGGAAAGAAGATGCTAGACCTACAAGTATATGTGTGTGTGTGTGTGTGTGTTGGGGGGGGGGTTGGAATGATAGAGTGAGGTGAGAAGGGAAACACAACTATTTTTACATTAACTCTCAAATAGCTAGAAACTACAGTAATCCAGCTCACACCAATCGCCATATAACTGAGATTCTACTGTACTATTGTGGTGTCTGGAGGTAGAGCCAAAGGTTAACCAGGCAGTGGCATCATTAAGCGCACTGCCCAGTTAGCTAACTGGATAAAGTTGGGACAGCAAAGGGTCTAGTGTACTAAATATTGGCTTTTTACTTTTTAGCTAATCTTCTTCCCAAACCTCTAAGAGCTTACTTTTTCCTGAACCTCTCCTATATACAAAAGCTTCTCCTACAACCTCCTTCTATAGCATTGATCTGGTTTTTCATAGTTAAATTCTGATCAAAATATTGGAAGTCGTATTTGATCAGAATTTAACTATGAAAAACTAGATTGATGCTATAGTTCAAAAGGATATTATACATTATGGAAGTTATGTACCATTAGACCTTACTTCGAAATCTCTGCCTTTAGACTTTTAGTCCAATCATTGTTGCTGAGCTTGCTGGACTATTGTAATATCACTTATTTAACAAGTTCCAAGAAAAACATAACCAGATTGAAACTGATTCAGAACACTGCGGTGAGATTTATTTATGGTCTGAAGAAGTTCGACCATGTTACCCCTTTTTACTGTGAGCTTCCCTGGCTTCCTGTTTTCTGCACCATTTGCCATATGTATGACTTCCTCCCCTCTGGAAGGTGGTTTTATGTGAGGAACTGGAGGGCCTGAAGAAGCAAGTCAGACTCCTGGAGGGCAGAATACTGTAACTAGAGGCACTTTGAGCAGTGGAAGAGAACAGAGAGGCATAAAACTTCATGACAGAGGAAACTGTTGAGGAAGACGTCAGGGAGTTAAAGAAGTTCATCGAACAGGCATACAGGGAGGCTGTGGAAAATCACCAACAGTGGAGCTGCCAAGATACACCTAAAGTGAGCGAGGACCAAGATACACCTACAATGAGTGAGGACCATCTAGAGGACAACCACAAGGAAGACGAGTCCGGTGCAAGCCAACGCCAGGATGAGGGAAGATGGAAGTGCACAGAGGACACGAACCAAGACTGGACAGATGGTCATTTACCAGGTACTGTGGCTAGAGAGGCAAGAGAAGATAGAGAGGACAGCAATCATCGTGGGGGAATCCATCTTCAGACAAGTCGACAGCCACATAGTGGGAGGAAGACAGGATTGGCTGGTGACCTGCCTACCGGGAACCAAGGTAGACGATATAGTGAGCCGCATCGACAGGATCATTGATAGCATGGAAGAGGAAGATATGGCGGTAGTGATCCACTTGGGGACAAACAGTGTGAGCAACAGGAACTACAGCAGGGAAGGACTGAAGGACCAGTTCCGGATACTAGGAGGGAAGTTGAAGTTCAGAACGCCGAGGGTAGATTTAGTAACATAGTAGATGATGGCAGATAAAGTCCTGAATGGTCCATCCAGTCTGGCCAACCTGATTCAATTTAAATTTTTTAAATTTTTTCTTCTTAGCTATTTCTGGGCAAGAATCCAAAGCTCTACCCAGTACTGTGCTTGGGTTCCAACTGCCGAAATCTCCGTCAAAACCTACTCCAGCCCATCTACACCCTCCCAGCCATTGAAGCCCTCTCCAGCCCATCCTCCCCCAAATGGCCATATACACAGACCGTGCAAGTCTGCCCAGTACTGGACTTAGTTCAATATTTAATATTATTTTCTGATTCTAGATCCTCTGTGTTCATACCACGCTTCTTTGAACTCAGTCACCGTGTTCCTCTCCACCATCTCTCTCGGGGGGGCGCATTCCAGGCATCCACCACCCTCTCCGTAAAGTACAATTTCCTAACATTGCTCTTGAATCTACTACCCCTCAACCTCAAATTATGTCCTCTGGTTTTACCATTTTCCTTGTTCTGGAAAAGATATTGTTCTACGTTAATACCCTTCAAGTATTTGAATGTCTGAATCATATCTCCCCTGTCCCTCCTTTCCTCTAGGGTATACATATTCAGGGCTTCCAGTCTCTCCTCACCCTTTCTCCTCACAAAAAAATGGCAACTCGCACACCTAAACTCATCCTTGTCCTACTTCTGCTCTCCCTATTCATAGTCAAACGGAAAACAGCAGGATACCATACACACTCTATACCCATCCATACAACAACACACAGACCAGCCCTACCATCCAGGAAACTCCTTACCCCCGGAACCCTGATCCCCTGTCCAACACAGCCACGAAAGCATTCCCACTACCTGGGGAATAAGACCTCCATCAAAACCCAAGACAAGCACACAAAAACACCAAACAGTACCAAGAACAATCAACACAGTCACTACTCCCCTCTCTCACACAAAATACTCATCATTTACATGCGCATATATGAACATTAGATCTATCAGCCCAAAGACTGAACTAATCAAGGACTGGCTGATTAAAGATAACTTAAGCTGCCTCTTCCTAACCGAAACCTGGCTCACTTCCGACTCAGACCCACACATTACTGAATTCTGCCCAAACGGATACAAACTAGAGCTAGTATGTCAAGAAAACAGAAGAGGAGGAGGCCTAGCAATCATAGTAAAAAACAATCTCAACATTAAAGTCCTAGCCAAGCATTCCACCCCTCACCTAGACCTGCTAGCCTGCCAACTATCTGACAACACACTCACAGGAAATCTCAACTGCCTTCTCTGCTATGTTACACCAGGAAAGTGGAATACCTCAAAACAAGAACTCGAAGAATTCGTTTTACAGAATTCTCTCTCCTCCACACATAACCTGATCCTTGGAGACGTAAATCTCCACTTAGAAGACCACTCCTCCAAACAAGTAGCGGAATTTTTGTCATACCTCAATACCCTATCTTACCAAATCCTCAACCCTGAACCCACACACGAAAAGGGCCATCAGCTTGACAAAGCAGCATACGCATCTCCTAACCTCAACACACAAAACATCCACATCACCAATGGCTCCTGGCTCCCTACCCTCTGGTCAGACCACTACAAATATACCTTCACTATCAACTGAACGCAAAGTAACAACAAACCCACTCCACACAAAACAAGCATCAAGACCAGACAGAAAATTGAACCTACCAAATTTTGGGACACAGTAGACCCCGCAATAGACTCCAGCAACCTTAAAAAATTCATAAACAGCTGGCGGTCCATCAGTGAATCTGCCTTGAACAAACTAGCTCCAATAAAAACAAAAAATAAGATATGTAGACCATCAGACAAATGGTTTGACGCCAAACTCCTACACCTAAAAAGGCAATGTAAACAACTAGAAAGGTCATGGAAAAAACAGAAACAAGACCACACCAAAACAGAATGGAGAATCCAAATCAAACAATACAAAATAATAATAATAATAACTTTATTCTTATATACCGCCAACAATCTTGCGACTTCTAGGCGGTTTACAATGAAGAGAAACTGTACAGACAGCGAATTACAGAGTATAGCATTGAACATCTAGTGATAGTAACAGGAGAGTTACAGGGCTGTGTATTACATGGTTTCACAATGAGTAGCATTATACAGTCGACGATATTCAGAGCATAAGTAGGAGAAGAGAAAGGAGATTGCGCTTTGAGTTACAAAGGTGCAAGGCTCAAACTGAAGGAAAAACGGAAAGAATACTACTCCAAACTCATTGGCACCGAAAAACCAGACACAAAAAAACTTTTCAACCTTGTAAGAAACCTCACTGATACCAAACCTTTTCTAGCCACCCAAGGAAACCAGTCTCCAACAGCCCACCAATTAGCGGATCACTTCAAACATAAAATCATCACAATCAGATCCACATTCAACAACTCACGAAACAACATAGACGAGATACTAATAAACCCCACAACAGACAATGCCATCTCAGCAGATATGATCTGGACCAACTTCCCAACAATACAATGGTCAGACCTGGATCGACTTTACAAAAAATACAGCATAAGAACATAAAAACTGCCATCTCCGGATCAGACCTTCGGTCCATCAAGTCCGGCAATCCGCACACGCGGAGGCCCTACCAGGTGTACACCTGGCGTAATTTATAGTCCACTGGATACAAAATTACTTCCTATTGGTAATGCAACAACTTAGCCGTGCCTCAGTGACCGTATCATCCAGTACAATGTTACTGTACATTTGTTGCAAGTCAACGGTCTGGTCTCAATCATAGGCCACTGGCTGGTTAGAGATTTAAATATTTTTTTATAAACTTTTTTTAGACTTATTTTTATAAGAAATATTGTCTTTTGCTCAATTTAAATGCAAAAAAACATTGATAAGATAGTGCAAAACTGAAATAGCACTTATCTTCCTGGAGCACTGTGAATCCCAACGGGGCCACCGTTTCACCCGCTGTGGCTTCGTCAGGGGATCATATGACAGTGCCTGCAATAACAAGAATTAGTTAACTGTACAGTCTTTAAACATTCTTAGTTATCAATTATTTATAAGGCAAAATCAAACTAGCAACTTACATTGTACTTTGCTCCTCACATGCTGTGCTGCTTAATGCAAATGGCGGCGACCCGTGGGAACGCCGAGATTTTAAACTCATTTTCACAGCCTATCGGAACTCACGTGATTTGCGTGGACCACGCAAAAAACGTGATGATTAAACACCTTTACGGAGACCAGGTGATACTCAGAGAAACATCAAAAAAATGTTGTTCTCTCAATTGAAGTTGTGTCATTCTGTCTCCTCTGTAGGTATTACCTACGAAAAAGAAGAAAAAACAAGGAGGAGTCACCAAAAGATCAAACAATAGTATTCCACTCCACACATTCTGTAGGTACAGAGGAGACAGAATGACACAACTTCAATTGAGAGAACAACATTGGATTTTTAAGCTTGGCACGGTCATTCCTGGGGGCCTCAATGAATGTGTGGAGTGGAATACTATTGTTTGATCTTTTGGTGACTCCTCCTTGTTTTTTCTTCTTTTTCGTTTCTGATTGGTTGAAAGTGTCTGATGTCATTTTGGATCTGCTTTTAAGCCCGGTCAGTTGCCTCTGCGGGCTCTCCTGCTTCCCTCCCAGCCGGTTCTGCTCCAGCCTTAAGATCCTGATGAAGGGTTTCACCCGAAACCGGTTGATCCAATGACTATTCTGGTCTCCTGCAATTCTCATTGACTTCATTTGGCTCGCTTTAAAAGCTAAGTTGGCTGTGGTTTCATTTTGTATCTTGGGGATTAGGCTGGGGAGGACTCTATGAGTGGGTTTTCAGTGTGATTCACTATCTCACTAGTTCACAGTTTGTGACTTATTTATTGTTATTAATTCTGCACAGTTGATTTTGCACACTAGGGACGCCCGATGATGGTGTGCAGGCGGGGTGATTCACCTCCGTCTTTGTAGTGGAAGCGCTGGAGTTTGTTCTCCCGTCGCTAATAACCTCACACTGAGAGCGTCCCTACTCCTCAATTGACATTTGGTATTTGTGTGGTTTGGTTTGTTAGTAGTGATTAGCTGATAAACACACTCATAGAGTCCTTACTGACATCTTTTGCCTTCTTTTTTGTATCCTACTATGGTCCAGCATTTCTATCCTTCCTCCCTCCCTCCCATTGTCCAGCATCCTCCCTCCCTTCTATCCTGGGTCATTTTCCCCCTCCCCCACTCCTGCACAACTTTTCTTCCTCTTTCATCTACCCCCAAGTGCAACGTCTCTCCCTATTCCTCATTCCCTCCCTTGCTGCGAAGGGAGTGGGTAAAGAGAGAAAGAGGAATCTAGGGTGCATTTCTCACCCCCTCTACAGCCATGTCCTACATTTCTTCCTCTCTCACCTCCTGGCCCTTGGGCTGTATCTTTTGCCCCTCTCCACCAACCCCATACCCAACTTTTCTCCTTCAATGTCACTCTCCAGCACCATGCTGTGTTTCTCCCTTCATTTTCTCCACTATGTCCTAAGGGCTGCTTCGTGAGCAGACTGCTGGGCACGATGGACCACTGGTCTGACCCAGCAGCAGCAATTCTTATGTTCTTATTGCATCCCTCTCTATCTGTCCCACCCTTCTCTCCAACACAGCATCCAATATTTCTTTCTCCCTCATCTCTACCACCATGTCCAACAATTTTCCCTCCTGTCATATTTGGGTAGCTCCCCCCTGGGCCTACCGAGGTACCTGGTGGTCCAGCAGGGGTCTTCATGGCAGGACTATAGCCCTTTTGTTCCTGACTCCTTGTGGCTGCCTTCTAAAATGGCTGTCATGACCTTTTGCGGGTGCTCACGGCATTTCCTGCACGGCAGCCATTTTAGAAGGCAGCCACACTCCTGTCATGAAGACCCCTGCTAGCCCATCAGATACTTTAGTAGGTCTGGGGGGCCACAGAAGAAGAGCCTCAGGTTGCCGACCCTTCCCTAGCCCATAAAACATCTCTTTCCTCCCTTTCCAACCACTCCCCCTCCCAGCCTGTGAAGTGTCTTATTGGCCTTTCTCTTCAGGCCACCGGTAGCGTTCCTTCTCTCCTTCACTCTACCGGTGGCTAATCCGGAAGCCTCTCCTCTGATGCATTTGCATCAGAGGAAGGGCTTCCCTCTGATTGCATCAGAGGGAAGATTTCTGGATTAGCCACCAGTAGCATGGAGGAGTGAAGGGATACGACTGGAAGTCTGAAAAGAGCAAGAAAGTGCGGCTGCATAGGATCCGACGCTGGAGCAATTTACCACACCAGCGGGATCCCTGAACAAAGCAGATCCATCTCTTCGAGTCTGTAGGGGATCTCCAAGGACTCCGCAAGATTCATGTCCCTGTTCCCATGCAGCTCTATACTAGTAATATTCCTCTCTTTTATCCTCACCTGTGCATCAAAAATAGTGTGTGCTGTATCTTTGATAGGTCTCACTTTTTAATGCTGTGTTAATTTTCATTCCATTACTTTCCTTCATTATGAGTAAAAAAAATTTTAGTTCATGCTTTACAACACTGTGTGCAAAAAGCCTAGTTCGATGCTCTAATGCATCACTTGCTGTATCAATGCTTGAATGCTAAATTTAAGTCCTTGCTGTTGACGTTCTGGAAGCGTAGAATGCTTTTATCTCTTTGCTAACTGGTCTTGCATCCACCGGTAACATGAAGGTGAGTATTACCATACCAATTCCTTACATATACTGACATGTTGTTGTATGTTAAGTCTTCTTTTTACCTAATCCTTTTCAGGAAAGGGACCTGGTGATATGGCATGGACTGGGACTGAGAAAATATGGCTTTAGGAGACCTGGACAAGTCTTTACTTAAAAACACTTAAACTGGATCCTAATGTATTTGGGTTTTTTCCCCAGGTGTACTGGAATGTTCCAAAATGAAATACTTTTATGTCAACCAATCGGAAGGCTCCACACCTTGAGAGAATTATATGGAGGTGTGTATATTTAGTTATCCTAGAGATAACTGCTTTAATAGTATACTCAATTTTCACCTGCCCTGTAAAGCATAGGAAATGCACTTATGAGACTGTAGAACCCAAAAGAAATTATGTTGATAGTTACAAGGCCAAAAACAACTGCGCGATAACTACAGTGTTTGAAATCCAATCCCTGGAACATCCTGCTATAATGTGTATTCTCTTCCTATTCTCACAAATGGTATAATACATAGAATTGAAGGTAATAAAACAAAAGAAAGAGATACAGTGGAACCTTGGTTTAAGAGCATAATTCGTTCCAGAAGCATGCTCGTAAACCAAAATACTCGTATATCAAAGCGAATTTCCCCATAGGAAATAATGGAAACTCGCTTTGATACGTTCCCCCCCCGAGGCCAGCGGCGCTGCTCCCCCCCCCCACTCGCAAAGACCCCCCCTCCACACGAACCGGCACTCCCGCCCAAACAACTTAAACTAACCCCCGTCTGGCAACGGCACGCAGCCCACAGGACGTGCCGATGCCGCTAGAAGATCTTCCTGCTTCTGCCGGCCTTGAGCATGCATCTGCGCCTGCTCAAGGACTTCTAATGCTCCCTCTCGCCATTGACTCATGTTTGAGTCCTAGCAACTTGATGAATTATAGATCTAAAATGAAAATTGGTTTTCTGCTTGTCCCTAAGTTCAACACACTTGGCACATCATGTCTGAAGTTTCTGTAACCCTTCCAAAAAATATTATGATGTCTGGTCACTGAAATACTGCTGCAGTCGCCTCCGAATTACTAGAAAATTGTCACCCTTTCAAACTTTTTAAGATTTGGAAACAGAAATTAGATGGAGCACGATATGGTGAGTAGGATAGATGGTCTATGCACTGAAACCCCATCTGCATCAAAACATCCAGCGTTTTGCCAGCATTGTGAGCAGGTGCATTCTCTTGGAAAAAGAGAACTCTTTTCCACAGCTTCCCTCTTCTTTTTTCTTTCAATACCTCCTTTAATCGGCACAGCAAGTTACAGTAATATTCTGCATTAACTGCTTGGCCCCCTGGAAGATAGCCAGTCATTACAGTACTTTCCTGATCCCAAAACACTGTGGCCATGACCTTTCCTGCTGACTCTTTTGCCTTGGAAAACTTGAGTGTGCCATTGCATATACTGTTGTTTTGTCTCAGGATCATAGTGGTGTAACCATGTTTCATCAATAGTAACTCGTCGTTCCAAAAAGTTGACACCAGCTTGCTGAAAATGCTGCAAAATCAACATAGAAGTATCCAATCAATGTCATTTCTCATCAGCATTTAAACATTTAGGCACCCACTTGGTTGACAGCTTCTGCATACCTAGCTGCTCATGAATTATACACACAACACATTCCCTGGATATATGTAGTGTCTCAGCAATTGTTTTAGCTGCTATTCGCCACTCTGCCAAAATCAGATCATGAACTTGGTTAACAGTTTCAGGAGTTGACAACATTTGAGGCCTAAATATAAACGACTGGGTTAGGTCAAAAAAGCCTAGTTCCAAAAACGAAATCACTAATAAACAGATAGAGGAACCAGTTCAAAAAATACTTTCCACTTTCAACGGTGCTCAGAATCCAAGATGGAATGTAAGAACTCAGAGTGGGGGATTAACCCCTACCAGAACTCTTATGGTATCTATCATTGCACCATAACTGCTGTGAAAAGTTGTTTTGAATCACTAAGTGAAATAAGTGATACTATGTAACTTGTACACTTTCAAATTGCTTATAAAGTATGAATAGTTCAAAGGTTAAGTAACTTAGCTGAAGATTGCTGCTAGCGTTAGTTTGGCTGGGTCCTGACGCGTTTCGCCTTACTGGCTTCCTCAGAGAACCCGCAAACAATCTTGCATATTGTTATTTATCCTAAGAAAGACAGAAAGATATGGTACATGTAAAAATGGGTGTAAGAAAACTCAAATTCATACCGAACTCTCGGCGCAGGAGGCAATGTACCTGGTTTGAAAGCTCTGGAAGCATGAACAGAGCTGGATCTTTCATTGGCAGACAGTGACTCCTTTGGGACTGAATAAAGAAGTGGAGTGGTGGGCGTTTCTCCACTAGCTGATTGACATTTCTTCTCAAGCATAAATATCGGGTGCTCAGCTGAGCGCTCACGTCACAGGAAATGAAAAATTACTGCTTTCAAACCAGGTACATTGCCTCCTGCGCCGAGAGTTCGGTATGAATTTGAGTTTTCTTACACCCATTTTTACATGTACCATATCTTTCTGTCTTTCTTAAGATAAATAACAATATGCAAGATTGTTTGCGGGTTCTCTGAGGAAGCCAGTAAGGCGAAACGCATCAGGACCCAGCCAAACTAACGCTAGCAGCAATCTTCAGCTAAGTTACTTAACCTTTGAACTATTCATACTTTATAAGCAATTTGAAAGTGTACAAGTTACATAGTATCACTTATTTCACTTAGTGATTCAAAACAACTTTTCACAGCAGTTATGGTGCAATGATAGATACCATAAGAGTTCTGGTAGGGGTTAATCCCCCACTCTGAGTTCTTACATTCCATCTTGGATTCTGAGCACCGTTGAAAGTGGAAAGTATTTTTTGAACTGGTTCCTCTATCTATTTAAACATTTGAGGCCTTTCAGATCTTGCTGCATCTTCAGTCTCAAAATCTCCAAACTGAAAATTTGCACATCACTTCACTGTGGAATATGATGGGCATTTGTTACTCAATATTTGCTTCATACATTCATGGATTTCCTTTGGCGTTTTCTTCTGCAGGATAGGAACTTTTTTTTCTCTTTCATTCTTTATTTGATTATTCATTACATTAATAACAAATATTCATGAATATCCACAAAATTCTGTATATAAAATCAACTATGATATAGTCCACATTATGATGGTCAGCAGTATTTTGAATAGGAAATTAAATCTATCTATCTATCATTTAACATCGTAGACAGGCATGGTTGGCTATTCTATATAAATCATACACCCTCCTCCTAATGACCTGCTTACATTGGAAAGTTGGTCCTCAACCTGGCAGCTAGGCTTCAATGCTAAGAAATGTAAGGTCATGTACCTCGGAAGCGGAAATCCATGCAGGACGTACTTCTTGAACGGAGAAACTTTAACTAGGACTTCAGCAGAACGAGATTTAGGAGTAATCATCAGTGCAGACATGAAAACTGCCAATCAAGTGGAGAAGGCTTCATCTAAGGCAAGGCAGATATTGGGTTGTATCAATAGAAGTTTCGTCAGCCGAAAGCCTGAAGTCATAATGCCGTTGTACAGGGCCATGGTGAGACCTCATCTGGAGTACTGTGTGCAATTCTGGAGGCCACATTACAGTAAAGATGTGCGCAAAATTGAATCGGTTCAACGGACGGCCACCAGGATGATCTCGGGGCTCAAGGGTCTCTTGTACGAAGAGAGACTGAACAAATTGCAGCTCTACACTCTTGAGGAACGTAGGGAGAGGGGAGACATGATCGAAACATTTAAGTACCTCACGGGACATGTTGAAGTGGAAGATGATATTTTCTTTCTCAAGGGACCCTCGGCCACAAGAGGGCACCCACTCAAACTCAGGGGCGGAAAATTTCATGGCGACACCAGAAAGTATTTCTTCACAGAGAGAGTGGTTGATCATTGGAACAAGCTTCCAGTGCAGGTGATCGAGGCAGACAGCGTGCCAGACTTTAAGAATAAATGGGATACCCATGTGGGATCCCTACGAGGGTCAAGATAAGGAAATTGGGTCATTAGGGCATAGACAGGGGGTGGGTAAGCAGAGTGGGCAGACTTGATGGGCTGTAGCCCTTTTCTGCCGTCATCTTCTATGTTTCTATGTTTTCCATCTTCTTCTAGTCTGAATCCATCGGCCGATAACCTTGCCTCATCTTTTGTGTACAAAATTTACCTACTATATGCAACTTATTTATGTTAACATCTTCCTATCCAGTCGCCTACATCTGATATCACGCTATTGATCTTACTGTCTCTACTTCAGAGAATATTCAGTATCAACTTCATTTGTAGGAGCTACAGCCTGGTTCTCTTTTCAGCCTCAATCTATTCACTTACTAAGATTCTTTTTTCAGTGAAACTTACCATTTATCTTTTAGATCCTATTCCATTGTAGGGAATTTCTAAGTACCTATTTTACTTATAATTTTAATGCACCCTATTGTCTATTTTTCTGTAAACCGCTTAGAATCCTAACAGAGTTTAGCGGTATATAAGAAATAAATTACATTACATTCCCCATTTCCCTCCAGGGTCTTTTCCCCACTCTCTGTTCCCCATTTCCCTTCCAGCGTCTTCTCCCCACTCTCTGTTCCCAATTTCCCTTCGTCTTTTCCCCACTCTGTCTTCCCCATTTCCCTTCATCGTCTTCTCCCCACTGTCTTCCACATTTCCCTTCAGCGTCTGTTCCTCCCCACCCCCTTCCCTCTCGCCACCCCCCTTCAGCACGTTCGAGCATCTCCCTCCCTCCCCCTTACCTTCCTGGCACATTAGTGTAATTTGTGCAGGCCGCTGAAGCCTGCCTGAAGTTACATGCGTCTTTGGGTGGAAGCTTCTCCTCTGATGCAACTTCGGTTGCGTCAGAGGAGAAGCTTCTGCCCGCAGACACACGCGACTTCAGGCAGGCTCTGGCAGCCTGCACAAATTACACTAACACGCCAGGAAGATAAGAGGGAAGGAGGGAGGGAGATAGATGTAGCCAGTAGGTAGGAAGGAGGGAGGGGGCCATGTGCGATCGGTGACCGCATACGTTCCCTCCCTTAATTGTGGAGACAAGGCTATCCACTGCCCCACAGGGTGGTAGATGGCCTTGTCCCTGTACCCACAGTGAGCACTTTTTTCCCCTCAACCGTTTCAGTGGGTTAGCCGCGGCTAGCCATGGGTAACAGCCATTTTGTCATTCTCTAGTGGAGTATTAAAGGATATGCAGGATTGCAGAGTGGATATGGTCCTGAAAAGGCAGTTCAAAGCACTGGCCTTAGGAATCAAAGCAGCGCTACCCTTTGAGCTAGCAACAGCTCTCCGGTCATTCACCAAGGTGATGGTGGTGGTAGCAGTGCATCTCTGCAAGGCAGGATTGCAAGTGCATCTGTACCTGGACAACTGTTTAATCAGAGCCCATCATTCTCAAAATGGGAGCGAGCAATGTCTCAAGTGGTCCAGGTCTTGCAGAGCCTGGGCTGGATAGTAAATTTTTGAAAGTGCCAACTGCTTCGGACTCAATCCTTAGAATACCTGAGTTTTGCATATCGGATCACCTTTATGTTCTGACCAGTCATGTCAAGAAAGGGAGGCCAGTGTCTAAAGCCTTGATTTCCAGATGGATTAAAATGGCATATGTGGGCTGCGGTAAGCACCACTGATTGTGCACTACACTAGAGGAGTCACTAGGGGAGTGTGTGGCGCAGTGGTTAAAGCTACAGCCTCAGCACCCTGAGGTTGGGGGTTCAAACCCACGCTGCTCCTTGTGACCCTGGGCAAGTCACTTAATCCCCCCATTGCCCCAGGTACATTAGATAGATTGTGAGCCTGCCGGGACAGATAGGGAAAAATGCTTGAGTACCTGAATAAATTAATGTAAACCGTTCTGAGCTCTCTTGGGAGAACGGTATAGAAAATTGAATAAATAAAATAAATAAATACCTCATGGGCAGAGACTCAGGACAGTTTTGCCTGAGGAAATCTATAGAGCAGCTACTTGGTCTACCCCTCATACCTTTACCAGATTCTATAGTGTGGATATAGCAGTCAGGAAAGACCCCCTGCTTTTGGATCCTCCATTTTGAAGACAGGCTCAGTAGGCCTGCCTTAAACTCCAGGGCCACTAGACACATTGCTCTAGAAAAAAAGATTAAGTTCTTACCTTGATAATCTTCTTTCTTATAGATGTGTTTAGTGGTCCTGAAGCCCCACCCTGTCAGTGGGCTTTGTCTGCCTTTTGCCTTAAGATCAGTCCGAATTTGGAGAATTCTCTGTCTCTCAGATGAACCGAGAGAATTTAAAAAAAGGAAAGCACTCAAGAACGGAAAGTCTGGTTTAAGTCTATGCTTGATAGGACATGCAAGTAGCACAAGCTCTATATAAGATTGTATCTATTTTGATCAGTTATTTGAATGTTATAATGTTAATGGATATGTTTGGTACAGAGCAGAACAGAATTGTAGTGTTGGCGATTTTTCCCTGTTTCCTTCCTTCTGGTTATGTCTGTCATTACAGTGCTACTTGATTGCTTTGGTACATACTGAGGGGGCAGGAACATCTCCCTGGGAAGGAGGCAGAGTTCAAAAGATGATCGACAGCATTCTGCAAGCAACTTACGGTTTCAAATACAAACCTTAGCATTCAGAACCATTAGACAAATCTACAAGAAAGAAGATATCGAGGTAAGAACCTAATCGTTCTATATTTTTAAAAAGAGCTTAAGTGGGGTTTGAACCTAGATCTCTTAAGTACTCTAACCATTAGGTTCCTGCTCTGCATGGATCTCTGTGTAGCCATTTTATAAAATGATAACATCCAACCAGAAAACTGTGTTTATCTTCCAGAGGCACGCAGACAGAAACTTTGCTCTCAGATTATGTCTATGATGGCCAAGCCAGCCCCATCAGCATGGCATTACCTCAAAGTGCTTAGCTCTATGGTGCTCCCTTGGGTGAAGGCTCACATGCTTCCTCTCCAGAAGCACTGCTTTCTCAATGGTCCTCGTAGAAAGACTCTCTTTAAATGACCCTCCTGTGGACTCTGGAATCCAGCAACAGCATGAGTTGGTGGCTTTGTCCACCGTCATACTTGTGGGGCATGCTCCTTTGGATAACGTTATGGGTGATCCTGACAGTAGATGCCATCTGGTTTGGCTGGGGAAGCCCAGTCCAGGAGGTAAGCCTCCCATAAAAAGTGCTCCATTAGCAAGGCTGGAACTCTGGGCCATTCGGTGGCATTACAGAAGCTAGAGAAGACCCTGGAGGGGCAGGCAGTCTGAGTCTTCTCAGACCGTGCAACAGCAGTGACATATGTCAATCACCAAGGAGGCACCAAAAGTGCCCAATTGTGCCTGGAAGCATAATTGTTTCGGTGGGCAAAACTACACCTGCAAACTATTTCTGCGGCACACGTAGTGGGAGTGGACACTGTCAAGGCCAATTACCTCAGCAAGCAGACTCTAGACCCAAGAGAGTGGACATTATCTGTGGAGGTGTTCCAAGCCATTGTTCTTCAGTGGTTCACCCAATCTGATGGCTATGGTGAAGAACAAGAAGGTGGGCCTTTCTTCAGTCGAAGATCTGAGTCCTGAAAACAGGGCTGGATGAACTGGCTCAGCAGTGGTCAAAGAACGGGCTCTAGTATAGTTTTTCCTCCATGACCCATGATAGGGCAGATACTCCACAGAATAGCGAGCCATCCAGGGAGAGTGATGCTCTTGGCACCATATTGGCTGCACTGTCCTCGGTATACAGACCTAGTATATCTACAGAGGGACATAAGTCTCATATTGCAAGTATATGCCAATCATCTCTCTCAGGGCCCACTGGTCATAGAAGATCCGGGTTGCTTCAATTACGGCATGGCTCTTGAGCGCAAGGAGTTAATGGAAAGAGGATACTCTGAGGTAGTCATTGCTACTCTCCTCAGAACCAAAAAGTCCATGATGATTGCTGCTTATTTGGAGAATTTTCAGCACTGGTGCATGAAAGAGAAAGTGGAGCTGGTCAGAGTTCCAATTACAGTGGTGTTGGCTTTCCTCCAAGCAGGGCTTTATAAAAGTTTCACAGTAGCATCACTCAAGGTCCAAGTGGTGGGCCTCTCGTGTTTCAGAGCTCGAGAACACAAAGCTATTCTAACTTCTCATCCCAAGGAGGTTTGTAAGGCAGTGATCTGGTCCACTGTATACATTCTCCAAGTTCTACAGAGTAGATGGTGGCAGCACAGGAGGATACCGGTTTTGGGTTCCTAGATTTCTAGGACCACTTTTGTACATCCATACACTCCAGAATGACACATTTATTCCACTAGAAAAAGAGATTAGGTTCTTACCTTGCTAATATCTTTTCTAGTAGATAGTTGTGTCTTTGTAGAGACCCACCCTGTCAGTTATTTACTCCATTTGCCTGTTCAAAGCTGAGATTTCCATGTCAGTCAGATCTCAAGGGTATGAAGAATATTTGTTGCTGCTGAGCAGGGATGGGATGCATCTATTAAAGAAGGGAAGAAGTATCTTTGGTAGCAGGCTGGCTAATCTATTGAAGAGGGCTTTAAAATAGAAGCGATGGGGCAGGGTGATAAAAGCCGTCGGGTAAGTAAATCACTGAATACCTCTAGACAGATGGAAAAGGGAGTAATGTCTACAAAACAGTATATACTAATGCTCAAAATATGGGAAACAGGATTCTGCATCTAGAAACTGTGATGGAAGAAGATGAGTTGGATATAAGTGCAATCACAGAGACATGGTTCACAGATACCCATGACTGGGATGCAGTTATACCGGGCTATAATCTGTTCAGGAAAGACAGAGTTGGAAGAAAAGGAGGGGGAGTAGCGTTATATGTTAAAGATCATATTAAAGCCACACAATTGCAGGATATACAGAGCAAGGAAGAGGCACTGTGGATCAATTTGGAAAGATGGAATGATAAATATATTTACATTGGTGTGATATACAGACCTCTTTTACAGACAGAAGAAGTGGACAGAGATTTAATAGTAGACATTCAGAATATATCTAAAAAAGGGGAAGTTTTACTAATATGTGATTTTAATATGTTGGATTCTAATTGGAGTTTCTCTATTGCGGGGTCTTCTAGAAGTAGGAAGATCCTGGATTCTCTACAAAGACAACTGTTCCAGAAGTTGGTAATGGAACACATGTGGGATGAGGTCATACTTGACTTAGTGCTTACAAACGGGGAAAGTGTTTCTGATGTTACAGTGGGTGACAAAATAATCAACGAACTTGTCTACTCTTGACTAAAACAATCTTAGTAGAGTAATTTCAAACTAAATATGAAACCCTCAGAGTCCTGCACTGCTCAATGTTATCATTGAAACAGCTAATGGCAGGTATGCAGTTTATCTTTCATTGGGTTTTCATATAATTTTATCCCTTAAACGATCTGTGATCTATACACACTGTAAAATGTGCAGCAAAAATACAAATATGTAATAAGCGACACTTATCTTTTATCAAGTCGCTGCGTTAATGGCAACACCGCCTAGCCCGACGGAACCCGTTTCGCCAATTAAGGCTTCCTCAGGGGTCGGTAAGTTCAGGCTGTAAAAGAGATTAAAATCATTCAGTGTTACATTCTACTCTCCAACTACCAGCCAAGTGCAACAATCTTTAAACTACATATCGGTACTCACTGTGAACAGCTTGACTCGCCCTTAGCAAATCAAAAAATGGCGCCGGCAAACTGCCAAATACGCGCATGCTCTTAAAGGTCAAAATTTTACTGACATCACTCTATGACCTCCCACTAGCTCAAAAGTAAAAATCTTTTTACTCAACTATTAATCTATACTATATGGATTTAGAAAAAACATACCAATCAATAGTACTATTGAGACCTATTGGTTTAACTGTATTTAAAGAGAAAATCCACCAGTAATCTTTTTTGTGTAATAGCCTCTGTTTATCACCCCCTCTTATGAGATTCAACTCTGTCAATGCAGAAACATTTGAGGTCAGTGAACTTATGTTTCAATTGAACACAATGTTCAACTATAGGAGCCGTTAATTTGTTGTGTGTTAAATTGGATTTGTGTTCAGAAAGTCTGACCCTAAAAGGCCGGGTTGACATGCCAACATACCATTTCAAACAGGGACACACTATTACATAAATAATGTGGTCTGTATTGCATGTCATAAAATGTCGAATAGTGTGCCTCTTGCCGTTGGCAGGATTAATAAATTCTTTCGTAAGCACAGTCACATCGCAGTTACTACATTTCCCGCATCTGAAAAACCCTTTAGGTAACAGATTGTCATCTCTAGGGTGCTGTTGAGTTATCATCGCAGGGCTTAAAATGTCTTTTAGATTTCTCTCCCGAGCAAATGCTATTCTTAAATCTGTTTGTTGGAATATAGGATGCGATTGTATAATTTGCCAATTATTTCTAATAATGCTTGCTGGTATATTGCCATAAGTCGAGTAGCGTAACATGCAGGTGCAAATGTCATCATTTGCAACCTTTTTAGATTCATCTTGAGGTTGTAAGAGAAAATCTCGATTAAAATATCTCGCTCTAGTAGGAAAAAGTAAGTATTGATTCTTCTGTATAAGACTCTGGTGAGATCTCATTTGGAATATTATGTGCAATTCTGGGGACCACACCTTCAAAAAGATATAACAAGGATGGAGTCGGTCCAGAGGAAGGCTACTAAAATGGTGCATAGTCTTTATCATAAGGCGTATGAGGACAGACTTAAATATCTCAATATGTATATTTTGGAGGAAAGGTGTGAGAGGGGAGATTTGATAGATACGTTTAAATACCTACGTGGCGTAAATGCATATAAGTCGAGTCTCATTTGAAAGGAATCTCTGAAATGAGAGGGCATTGGATGAAGTCAAGAAGTGATAGACTCAGGAGTAATCTAAGGAAATACTTTTGTACAGAAAGGGTGGTAGATGTGTGGAACAGTCTCCTGGAAGAGGTGGTGGAGACAAAGACTGTCTGAATTCAAGAAAGTGTGGCATAGACACATGTGATCTCTTAGAGAGAGGAAGAGATAATGGTTACAGCAGATTGGCAGACTGGATTGGCCATTTGGCCTTTATCTGCCAACATGTTTCTAAGTTTCTATGCAACACATTGGGGACTGTTTGAGCTCCACACGTGTTCTGATTGGTATAGTTATTTTGATGTTTGATTGTTCTGTCACTATGTTTAACATGTTTGTTATGCTTCCTTCATAGCAGAACAGAAATATGTTTTTGGGCTGTCTCCCCATACCCACCCCCTTCTTATGGGTTTCTATATATGGCTATTGCCTGCTTTGATACAAACTGGAGGGGCAACCGAGCCCTCCGGTGAAGGAGGAGTTGAAAACCTGCAATGGATTCCTTCTGTACAGCTCGCGAGCACTGGGAGAATATCCTACTGCCCAGAATGATACACCAGTCTACTAGAAAAGATATTAGCAAGGTAAGACCTTAATCTCTTTATTGATCTTACCCAGTCTATGTACTGCCCATTATGAATCAATACACCATTATGCATTCTTCTTTACAGCTTCTACTCTAGAATTCCTTATTCCTGACAGTTCAGGGAGAGCTTTCCATGAAAGGTTTTAAGTTGGCCATTAAAACTTGGCTTTTTACCCAAGCTTACTCAGAACGATTTGGTAGGTCTTCAGGGTTGTCATCCACTGGATCCTATTTTGTCTGTTGGACTCTGTGTCTTGGTGTGTTGTTATGAGTTATTTTACTATCAACTATTATTTGTTCCTTTGCATTTTAATTTTTTTGTTTGGTAGACTGTGCACCACCTTGACCTGCCCTGTCTGTTAAAGGTCACACAGCAAAAAATAAATAAGTAAAATAAAAATAAATGTATTATTACTAATCATTTCTATAGTGCTACTAGACATACACAGCACTATATACTATGCAGGTACTTTTTTTTGTCTCTAGTTGACTCACAATCTAAGTTTTATACTTAGTGCAATGGTGACTTGACCAAGATCATAAGGAGTTGCATTGAGAATTTAGCCAAGATCACTGGGATCAAAGCCGGCTGCATTAACCATTAGGCTGCTCCATTAACAAATGCTCATTTTGACAAGAGCTTTACATGAGGAGCACCATTTATAAACTGAGGTAACCTGTTTTCCCCCAAAAAGGAGGAACAAAGGTTGACTTGAATATAAACCAAGGGGTTTATATTCAAGTGCCTTGCCAGGCTCTGCACCCTGTCCCCCCTCTCTCCCTGCCCAGCTCTACACCCTGTCCCCTCTTCCTCCTGCCAAGCTCTGTACCCTTACCCCCTCCCTCCCGATGCCTTGTTGGCCTCCACCGGGCCTTCTATAAGACCTGGTGGTCAGCAGTGGACTGGGACAGGAGAGATCCCTCCCACGATACCTTAAAATCCCTGGTGGTCAAGCAGTGAACTGAGGCAGGAGCGATCTTCCTACACTCCTGCCCCATGCAGAGCTGCTATCTGAATGGCTGCCGTGAGTTCTTGTGGTCTTGCAGTTGCTGCAAGAACTCGTGGCAGCCATTCAGATAGTGACTCTGCACAGGGCCTGCAACAGGTCCGGGAGGGGGACTGGTGGGTGCTCACCAAACTGAGACCCCCATTTTTGGGCCCCAAAATCTCAGTTTATATTCAAGTACATATATCGTAATTCTCCTTAATTCCAGATAAGATCACAGAACTCACTGATGACATTCCGAAGAGTAGTAAAGACTCTCCTCTTCAGCTAAGTGGTCACCAGCAGACAGACTCCTCTTTATATCATTCCTCCTAAGTACTCCATGTTTTATGACCAGTCATGACCTTAATTTACTGTGAATGTCTTTTTTGTAATCCGTTCTGAACTTCCAGGATAGAAATCTAAATAAATAAATATGTTTATGTTTATTAGATTCTTGGTATAACCAAATAAGTTTACATATTACTTACAGATATTTTCTCTGTGTTTCTAGTGGACTGACAATCTAAGTTTGGTACATGGAGCAGTGGAAAATTAAGTGACTTATCCTGGATTGTAGGAAAGCATAGTGGGAATAAACACAGTTCCTCCATCCCCGCCCCCGGTTTCCCACTAATTATTAGGCTATTCCTCCATTTTAATATCTTATTTCCACCTCTAAAATGAAGCCAAGATAAAACTGCAACTTCATACTTACTTCGTGGGACTTGCACATATAGGTTTGTAAAATGGGGCGCCTCTGTGTGGAAGCTGCCAGAACTTTGCCATTTATTTTTCTAATATATACTTGTAAAATGGCTGCCTACACTGCAAATTCCATCACATACATGTCCACTTCTGTGAGCACCTTAGTAAAGGCTTTGCATGTGTAGAATTGAGCATATCCTGAGTAAAGTTACAAGATTAATGTGCTCCTGTTATTCAAAATGATCATTTTGTTTAATACACTCTTTTAAAAAAAAAAGTTTTCTGTGATGTGAAAGGGAACTGTATAAGTGTCCACATTAATATGCCCCTTGCACACATAAGTACATGGAATATTAGCACGTATATGATTAAGATTACATTTAGCAATGAAAGCACCGGCAGAGCGCCTAAGTGCAATTCTGTAATGGTACACCTAAATTACCGTATTTTCGCGGATATAACGCGCGCGTTATACGCGTTTTTACGTACCGCGCATACCCCTCGCGCGTTATATGCGTGAGCGCGGTATACAACTTTTTTTTTTTTCAATCCGATCGGCATCCCTCCTACGAACCGGTATCCTCCCCCCCCCCGCTCACCCCTCCCCCGCGATCCTACATCCCCCCCCAGCACCGCAAAACATGCCTTACCCGATTGGGCACCGGCACCAGCACCAATGCACAGGATGTGCCAGTGCCAGTGCCCGAAGATCCTCCCTCGTTGGTTTGGGTTGGTTTGGGCTGGGCTGAGCTGGGCGGTGCGGTGCAGGAGAGATCCTCCTTCTTCCTGCGCCGGGCTGGACTAGGCTTTGAGCATTTGCGCATGCTCAAAGCCTTCTGGTCTCGCTCTCTCCGAGATTTCGAGAGAGCGAGACCAGAAGGCTTTGAGCATGCGCAAATGCTCAAAGCCTAGTCCAGCCCGGCGCAGGAAGAAGGAGGATCTGTCCTGCACCGCACCGCCCAGCTCAGCCCAGCCCAAACCAACCCAAACCAACGAGGGAGGATCTTCGGGCACTGGCACTGGCACATCCTGTGCATCGGTGCTGGTGCCGGTGCCCAATCGGGTAAGACATGTTTTGCGGTGCTGGGGGGGGGGATGTAGGATCGCGGGGGAGGGGTGTGTGACGTGAGCGGGGGGGGAGGATGCCGGTTCGTAGGGGGATGCCGGATCGGATTGAAAAAAAAAAGTTGTAAAACGCGGGTAAGCTAGCGGGGGGGAGGATGTCGGTTCGGAGTAGGCGGGAGAGGTTTTAGCATGCGCGGTATACGCGTGTGCGCGCTATATTAAATTTTTTTTACATAGATTTGTGTTCCCCGCGCGCTATACCCGTGTGCGCGTTTTACACGGGTGCGCGTTATATCCGCGAAAATACGGTACATAGGAATTTACATACCATGTAAATTCAAGGGGGGGCATAAGCATGAAGGCAGCTCTCTAACTGGGAAGTCTCCTTTTAGGCACCCCATTGCTGTGTGGTGAGAACCTAATCTAATGGCATCTAGATAGCCAGATTCCATTACAGAATCTCTAGAAAATACAGTATTTGCATGCCTAACATTTAGTCAGCAGTTAAACCAGCCATAGAGCTGGTATAAATGTGGGTACACAAGTGAACCAATGGTACATGTAAATTACTGTATAAGATACGCACATAAGTGGCAGCCTCACCCATGCCCCTTCTAGGCTTTGCCCTGGTAAACACACACCCCTTGCATTTTTACACTATTCCATTTGCCATTAACACACATCCTTACCGAATAGCAGGTACACATCCACAAAAGTGAGTGTTCTGTACACTTATGTAGCCAAGTGGCACATAAACATGGGTACTCTGTTATAGAATTAATGATTTATGTATAATCAGTGGTGATTGCTAATTAATAGTGCTGCCCAATTCAGGGAAAATTTTCTGTTCAATTTGGCACATTGAATTGATTTTTCAATTTGATTTACCTGCCCAAATCGGGCATTTTTTTTTTTTTTTTTCAAATGTCCTGGCGGGTTTGTTGTGTAGCCTCTTCACCCATCCCACCCATTTGTACTCTCCAGCCTCACACCAGCACTGTGGTGTAAATAAAATTTAAAAAAGGCTTTCCTCTCTGTTAGATCCTAGCTCACACTCGCTGTCTAACATCAACTCTGGCAGGATACACATTTCAAATCTGACATATTGTAATCACAAAATAGAAAATAAAAAATTTTCAACCTTTTCTTGTCTGGTCATTTATTATTCAATAAACTATAATATTAAACCCGTAGTGGAAAAGTAATAATAGTAAAGGCTCTTAAATCCCCACTATCATGAAAAGTGCAATCAATATTACTAACTAACTAGAGGGGCCTCAGTTAAGGAGCCTACGCAAGTCATAGACTCTGACCGCACAAGTCTGCGTAAATTTTCAGCTCCTTTGCTCCAATCATCGGCAACCCTCTAGTCCCTATCTAAACATTTTTTTATTACAAAAAGTTTAACAGTACTCTATAAAATCTAAATTTTTTAATTTTTTAATTTCTTTTTATCTTATTCACTTTTCGATTTAACAATGTGAATGCACTATTTCTTTAGTCTCACCTTAAAGAAATAGTGCATTCACATTGTTAAATCGAAAAGTGAATAAGATAAAAAGAAATTAAAAAATTAAAAAATTTAGATTTTATAGAGTACTGTTAAACTTTTTGTAATAAAAAAATTTTTAGATAGGGACTAGAGGGTTGCCGATGATTGGAGCAAAGGAGCTGAAAATTTACGCAGACTTGTGCGGTCAGAGTCTATGACTTGCGTAGGCTCCTTAACTGAGGCCCCTCTAGTTAGTTAGTAATATTGATTGCACTTTTCATGATATAGTGGGGATTTAAGAGCCTTTACATTTATTATTCAAATCATGGTTCCAGGCTCTGATTTTTTTTTCTCTTCTATTAACTTACTCACCAGAGTCTCCTGCCCATTTGACATTTTCTTCTTTCTCCATGCTCATCATCCATCTTCCATCTGTGTACCTTCCCTTCAACTACCATATCAAAACATTTCTGTTTCTTTCCCACTGTTTGAACAAAAAACAGGAGAACCAAATCCACAAAACTCAAAGACATAAGGTACGAAGTGGAAATGTCCTATAAAGACTTGTGAGTTCAACTTGTTCATAAAAATCCTTTATTCATCAAAAAATTCAATGACTCGACATGTACATGTTTCAGTCAAAATGGCCTGCATCAGGAGTCTTACGAGTCTTGAAAATGAATTAATCAATCCTCAAAAGTATGGACTTGTTAGTCGATGAAATGATATTGGACCTTTTTAGT
The DNA here is from genome assembly GCF_902459505.1 of Geotrypetes seraphini. Classification (NCBI taxonomy): domain Eukaryota; kingdom Metazoa; phylum Chordata; class Amphibia; order Gymnophiona; family Dermophiidae; genus Geotrypetes; species Geotrypetes seraphini. The sequence continues at coordinate 117,649,928 of NC_047094.1, forward strand.
AATTCCGTTGGTTGCCTCGCATATGGAATTACTAAGAAGGTCCATTGTCATTTCATTGCCTAATAAGTCCATACTCAAACATGAAATTGCTGACCTGCTGTTAGTGATCTGTAACCTGTCACTAAAATCATCTGTAGTACCTGAAGATTGGAAGGTGGCCAATGTTACGCCGATTTTTAAAAAGGGCTTCAGGGGAGATCTGGGAAATTTCAAACTGGTAAGCCTCACTTCGATGCCGGGCAAAATGGTAGAAATGATTATTAAAAAAAAATATTGTAGAACATGTAGACAAACATGATTTAATGAAACAGAGTCAGCATGGGTTCAGCTGAGGGAGATCTTGCCTCACAAATTTGCTTGACTTCTTTGAAGGTGTGAATAAACATGTGGATAAAGGTGAGCCAGTTGATATAGTGTATCTAGATTTTCAGAAAGCTTTTGATAAAATTCCTCAGGAGAGGCTCCTGAGAAAATTAAAGAGTCATGGGATAGGTGGCAAAGTTCTGTTGTGGATTAGGAATTGGTTATCGGATAGAAAACAGAGAGTAGGGTTAAATGGTCATTTTTCTCAATGGAGGAGAGTAAACTGGAGTGCTGCAGGGGTTGTACTGGGACCGGTGCTATTTAACTTATTTATAAATGATCTGGAAATTGGAACAAGTGAGGTGATTAAATTTGCAGATGGCACTAAACTATTCAAAGTTGTTAAAACGCATGCGGATTGTGAAAAATTGCAGGCGGACCTTAGGAAATTGGAAGACTGGGCGTCCTAGTGGAAGATGAAATTTAATGTGGACAAATACAAAGTTTCAAGTTTCAAGTTTTATTAATTTTGATATACCAACCATCAAGTTAATATCTGGCTGGTTAACAATATGTTTAAAAGAAAGAGAAATTATACAAAACTAAAAAAAAGAGGCATTGTGTATATACATATAACATCACAAGACGAACTAGATGGTGAGGATAAAAGGGAAGGGAGGGTGAAGTTACATGTTTGAGAAGAAATTGGAGATAGTAGGGTAAGGATAAAACATAATGGAAGGGGGCGCTTTAAAGAAAGCGATTATTTTTGGTAATTAGGGAAGATAGCTCTAAGTGAATGAGAAGGCATCGCGAAATAAAAACGTTTTTAAATCTGTTTTAAATTTATCGGGTCGTGATGCACATTGGGAAGAATAACCTGAATCACAGTTACTGGATGCTAGGGTCCACCTTGGGGGTTAGTGCCCAAGAAAAGGATCTGGGTATCATTGTAGACAATACAATGAAACCTTCCACCCAATATGCGGCAGCGGCCAAAAAAGCAAACAGGATGCTAGGAATTATTAAAAAAGGGATGGTTAATAAGACTAAAAATGTCATAATGCCCCTGTATCACTCCATAGTGCGACCTCATTTGGAGTATTGTGTTCAATTCTGGTCCCCTTATCTCAAGAAAGATATAGTGGCGCTAGAAACGGTTCAAAGAAGAGCGACCAAGATGGTAAAAGGGATGGAACTCCTCTCGTATGAGGAAAGACTAAAATGGTTAGGGCTCTTCAGCTTGGAAAAGAGACGGATGAGGGGAGATATGATTGAAGTCTACAAAATCCTGAGTGGAGTAGAATGGGTACAAGTGGATTGATTTTTCGCTCCATCAAAAATTACAAAAACTAGGAGACACTCAATGAAGTTACACGGAAATACTTTTAAAACCAATAGGAGGAAATTTTTTTCACTCAGAGAATAGTTAAGCTCTAGAATGCATTGCTAGAGGATGTAAGAGCGGATAGCATAGCTGGTTTTAAGAAAGGTTTGGATAAGTTCCTGGAGAAAAAGTCCATAGTCTGTTATTGAGAGAGACAATGAGGAAGCCACTGCTTGCCCTGTATTGGTAGCATGGAATATTGCTACACCTTGGGTTTTGGCTAGGTACTAGTGACCTGGATTGGCCACCGTGAGAACGAGCTAATGGGTTTGATGGACCATTGGTCTGATCCAGTAAGGCTATTCTTTTGTTCTTAGGATTGATTAATTCATTTTCAAGACTCGCAAGACTCCTGAAGCAGGCCGTTTTGGCCAAAACATGTACATGTCGAGTCATTTAGTTTTTTGATGAATAAAGGACTCTTATGAACAAGTTGAACTCATCAGTCTTTATAAGACATTTCCACTCCGTACCTTGCGTCTTTCCCACTGTCTACCATCTCTCTCTTTCTCCCTGCATCAAACCTCTCTATTCCCCTCCATTATCATGTTCAATATATCTTTCTCTCCCCATGCACCATCCCTCCCTGCCCTTCACCCTATGTCCAACATTTCACCCTCTCTCTTCTCCATGCATGTCTCCCCTCTAACAGGATTTCTCCCTCTCATCCCTTTCTACCTCTTTGTTGCATCTCTCCCTTCCTCTCCCCCACCCCAAGTCCAACAATTCTTCTCTCCTCTCTCCCCCCTTGTGCAGCAATTTTCTATCCCTCCTATCCCCCTGTGCAACAGCTTTCCATTCCTTTCTCCCATCCCCCTGTATAGCTGCTTTCGATCCCTTCCTCCCATCCCCCTATGCAGCAGCTTTCCTTCCCGCCTATCCCCCTTTGCATCACCAACTGACCCCCTCCATTGCAAGATCTGACATACAGGCCTCCCAAAGTGGTGGTGGTGGTCAGTGGGAAGACAGGCTGCTTCTTGCCTGTCCCACCAGAGCTTCCCTCTGCTGCATCATCAGTGACACGGCAGAGGGAAAACCTCAGCGGGGCAGGCCTATTCTGAGCAAAGCCTCTTCCTAATGGCCATTGCTGCTGCTTTAGGAGATCCGGAGGTATCAGGACTCACTGAATCAGTAAGTCCGATTTCTTTAAAAAGTGAATCGATTCAAATCAGCTAATTGGGCAGCATTACTAATTAGAACCCTATTATTGCTGACAATCAAGTAGTTATTGTAATTCTAGATCTTAAGTTGTATTTATGTTCTGTTGCTCATACTTTTGGGAGGGATTTTTTAATATATTTGTTCACGCATAATGTATGTTAAAAATAATCATTCCATTCCTTTCCTTTGCCAATGCCATTTGGTTTGAAAACTTCTTTGCTGAAATTGTTCTGTACATCATTCTTTGACTTGCCTTAAAGAAGAAAGAACCTCCTTTAGACTGATCAACTTCTTAACTGTTACTCCATGTAGCCATGGACATTGAATACATTAGGAAACTTGTTGGGGCATTTTTGGAAAATATTCTCCTTCTACTAATTGCATGTAAATAATTTCATTCTGTGTACTTATATTATACTATTCACCTTATACTCTAGCTCAGTGTTCTTCAACCTTTTTACACCTTTGGACCGGTGGAAATAAAAGAATTATTTTGTGGACAGGCACCAGTCCGTGTACCGGCGGTTGAAGAACACTGGTATATAGCATAACTGTTGTCATAGTTCTACTTTGTAGACTTAAATTTGAAAGAAATTATGGAGTTTATTACAACAAAACCAACCAAATCTGCTAAATTGCTTTTAATCTACTTTAATTTCCCCCCTCAGACACTGTTCTGTTCTGTATTGCACAGACATAGCTTCTCCACTTTGTTAAGGTCTATTGCAGGGGTGTCAAACTCAATCACATTTGCCACTTTTTTGCCCAGTCTTCCAGTTTCGTTAGGTCCCTTTGCAGGTCTTCACAGTCTTCCGTGTTTCTAACCCTGCTGCAGAGTTTGGTGTCATCAGCAAATTTGATAACCTCACATTTTGTCCCTGCCTCCAGATCGTTAATAAATATATTGAACAGTAGAGGTCCCAGCACTGACCCCTGCGGAACTCCGCTCGTGACCCATTGCCAGTCTGAGTATTGGCCTTTTACTCCAACCCTCTGCTTCCTGCCCGCCAACCAGTGTTTGATCCATCGGTAGATATCCCCTTGCACCCCGTGGTACCACAGCTTTTTAAGTAGCCGTTCGTGAGGTACCTTGTCGAAGGCTTTTTGGAAGTCAAGGTAAATGATGTCTATGGATTCCCCCTTATCCATCTGGCTGTTTATTCCCTCAAAGAAGTACAGCAAGTTCGTGAGGCATGACCTTCCCTTGCAGAAGCCATGTTGGCTCGCCTTCAGTTGTCCATTGTTTTCTATGTATTCGCATATTGTGTCCTTTACCATTGCTTCCATCATCTTCCCTGGAACCGAGGTCAAGCTCACAGGCCTGTAGTTTCCCGGGTTACCCCTTGATCCCTTCTTAAAGATAGGCGTGACATTCGCTATTTTCCAGTCCTCTGGGATCTCCCCTGTTTTTAGGGAGAGGTTACATATTTGTTGAAGTGTCTCTGCTATTTCATTTCTCAGTTCTTTTAGTACCCTTGGGTGGATGCCGTCCGGGCCTGGTGATTTGTCGCTCTTTAGTCTGTCTATCTGCCTGAGGACATCCTCTTTGCTCACCTCTAGTTTTACCAGCCTTTCATCTTGTTCTCCGTTTATAATCTCCTCGGGTTCCGGAATATTGGTTGTGTCCTCTCTGGTGAAGACTGACGAGAAGAATTTGTTTAACCTGTCAGCTATCTCTTTTTCCTCCTTTATCGCTCCTTTCCTATCTCCGTCATCCAGTGGTCCCACTTCCTCTCTGGCTGGTTGTTTCCCTTTCACATACCTGAAGAAGGGTTTGAAGTTTCTTGCTTCTCCTGCCAGTCTTTCCTCATATTCTCTCTTTGCTTTCCTGACCTCTCGATGACATTCTTTCTGGTGTCTTTTGTGCTCTTCCTGGTTTTCCTTTGTTGGTTCCTTTTTCCATTTCTTGTAGGATGATTTCTTGTCGCTTATCGTCTTTTTAACTGCAGATGTTATCCATGCTGGGTTTTTAGTTCGATTTTTTTTGCACCCTTTCCTAAACCTTGGGACGTACAGGTCTTGTGCCTCGAGCACTGTGCATTTAAGCAGTGTCCAGGCTTCCTTTACGGTCTTCACCTTTCCTGAGCTGCTGCTGAGCTTTTTTCCTACCATTTTCCTCATGTCCTTGTAGTTTCCTTTTCTGAAGTTGAGTGCTGTCGTTGTGGTTCTTTTCACCTTGGTTGTTCCCATGTTTAATTTGTATTGGATCATGTTGTGATCGCTGTTCCCTAACGGTGCTAGTACCTCCACTTCCTTTGCGGGTCCCTCTAGCCCGTTGAGGATTAGGTCTAGAGTGGCATCTCCTCTCGTTGGTTCTGTGACCAGCTGCTCCATGAAACAGTCCCTTATTGCCTCTAGGAATTTAGTTTCTCGCGTGCACTTTGAGTGCCCAATGTCCCAGTCTATTCCCGGATAGTTGAAGTCCCCCATAACCACCACCTTTTCTGTTTTGCACACCTGTCTCAGTTCGGCCTCCAGGTCTAGGTCGTTTGTTTCTGGCTGTCCTGGTGGGCGATAGTATAGTCCCAATTTGATATCAGCTCCTTCCCCTCCTGTCAGCTTAACCCATAGTGACTCCAGACTGTCCGCCCTTATTGTTGTTTCGATTCTGGATGAGACAATGGAGTCCTTTATATACAGTGCTATTCCTCCCCCCTTCTTGTGTGCCCTGTCCTTCCTGTAGAGTTTGTACCCTGGCAGGGCTACATCCCATTTGTTGTCCTCTGACCACCATGTTTCTGTGATTCCTATTATGTCTATGTCCTTTTTTCTGGCTATAACTTCTAGCTCCCCCATTTTAGTTCTTAGGCTTCTAGCATTTGTATATAGGCAATTTAAGTCCCAGTTTGTTACCTTTTCTTTCGGATCTACTCTTGATTTGTTGCTCCTGCTGGTCTCCTCGCGTGTTGCCTCCTGCGGTGTGTCTATTCCGTCCTCTGCCCGCTTCTTTGTTCTTTGATAGCCCTCTGGTTCCGGCTGTTTCCTCCTTGTTTTGCTCTTTAGCTCTAAATGCCCCTCGGTTCCCTGTGCTGCTTCTTTGGGTTTATGTCCATAAAGTGTCCATTTTGTCTCTAGTCCTCTATTGCCAGTTCCTGTCTCAGTATCTTTGCTCGATACTGTGGTCCGATGTGTCGAAGACTTTATTATATGGTATATCTGATATGAGATATTGAAGGGTTGGGAGGGAAAGGGATAAATTCTATTCAATATGAAGAATTGTAGAATTTCAAGTGATGTATTTAAGTTAAAATGGTGTTACTTTTTGATGCAAGTTATAAAAATGAAGAAAATTTTTTTTAAAAAAACCTTTTCCATCAGTCCCCAATGGCCACCACCACCACACCCAATATCTCTCCCTCTGTTCCCCCACCTGCAGACCTATAGCTGCCCATCCCTCTAAACCCCCTGTTCCTCCCTTGTATACCTCAGCCCAACCATCAAAGTTGAGGCAGTCTCCATCGAGGGTTATACACTTAGTCCAGTAATTTTCCACTTTTTTCGTTCCATCGGAAAAATATGGAATGAAAAAGTGGAAAATCGTTGGATGGACTACGTGTATAGCCCTCAACGGAGACTGCCCCAACTTTGGTGGATGGGTTGAGAGCTTTTCAGTGGCCCCTTGTAGACGCCTACGTCAAAGTAATAGGTCTATCAATTCAACAATTGCAATTTATTTTTTAATTAGAATTTTTAATTAAGAGCGCCAATTAAGGCTTTTTAAATAATTAAGTTTGGCACCTTGATGCTATGCACACTGATCTAGATGCCTAACTTTAGGTATTTTTTTAGCCCCTCCCCCCTTTACAAAACCGCAAAAACAGTTTTTAGCGTTGGCTGGCACGCTGAATGCTCTGCGCTGCACTAAAAATTGCTTCCGTAATTTATAAAAGGCGGGAGGGGGGGGGGAGTAGGTGTCTTTTATAGAATCAGGGTTTTAATGCCTGACATTGCATGAAAGAGTAAGAAGTGGCGCTTTCTGAAAAAAAAAAAAATTGATGGTAAATTTTATTGGAATAATATCGCTGCTAAAGTTTGATGAATATATCAGAAAAGGCCAGATTTTTCACTTCTTGCTATTGGCCTAAAATATATTCATGACTTGAAAACTTGCTTTGGACCAGAGTAATCCTCACAAATCCAAGTCCAATCACTTGCATCTCCCCCCCCCCCCCCCCCTGTTTTTCTCAATGCATTTAGGTGGTTTCAGTAGAGGGTAGGCATATTTGTGAAAAATGATCTGTATGAGGGGATGCTGACAACTCGGCTCAGCCAAGAAGAGAATGACGCGGATATGGTTTAATCAATGACATGAAACAAAGTCAAAACACAGAATTTCGTTTCTGCAAATTGGCACTTAACGAAATAAGATGACCCTCTTTTCAGCTACGGTGGCAAAATAACGCTCCAGAATTTAGGAAGCTGGTTGGTTGGGCTGAGAACTTTTCAGCACCCCCTTGTACGTAATAAAAGTGAGCCAAGTGTGACATCACTGATGAGGTTGGCCCTCATTGGTGGAATGAGGCATTATGACATCACAATCTCAGCTCTGATCACAGGAGACGGAAACTCTTTTACATTACCAGGGGGTGCTGAAAAGTTCTCAGCCCAGCCAAGACGAGAATGACGTGGATGTGGTTCACTCAACGATCTGATACAATGTCAGAGAAAACATTAAAATTTTGTTTCTGCAAATTGGTACTTAACGGAAAAAAAGATCACACTCTTTTCAGCTATGGTGGCAAAATATTGCTCAGAATTTATGAAGTTGGTTGGTTGAGCTGAGAACTTTTCAGCACCCCATCGTAATATCTAATTAATGTCATATTAGTAGTTAAAAAAATGTAATTACCCATTATTATTCATGTGTACTTGTAAGTGGTAAGTGAAATGCTAATTGAACATACTTAATTCCTTATTATGTATACACCCATCCATCAAATATCTACTCCCGACAGATTGCAAAATGACTGTGAAGCTAATGACTCAAAAAAATGCTATAACATCATAAATAAATAAAGTGGCCAATAGACATCCTTTGGATGTAGAGAAAGGAGTATTATTTAGACAATTTATGAACTGCCCCATCTACACTTCTGGGCAATTTACAATAAAACATAGCTCAAGTTTCAACTTTATGGTATTTGATCATTTTTAATTTAATTTAATTGATTTCTTACATACCGCTATACCGTGAGGTTCAAAGCGGTTTACAATAAAGATGCATTAAAGATACAATAAAATAAAAAGAAAGAAAGAAAATTATCCATTTGCTACACAACATAATCCAGAAATTCTTAATAACATAAGTAACAAAAGTAAGAATAATTCAATGTTGTGAATAAATTTTCCTAAGAAAGGAAAATTTATTCACAACATTGAATTAAGAACATAAGATTTGCCTCTGTCGGGTCAGACCGGAGGTCCATCGTGCCCGGCAGTCCGCTCACGCGGCGGCCCCTCAGGTCCAGGACCTGATAGTGCTCCTACCCTAAAACTCACATACACTTTTCGCTTTTGTCCTGTAGAGTAACTTTCTATCTATACCCTGCAATCCCCTTCAGTCCCTTTTTGAAACCCAGTATTGTACTCTGTCCTATTACCTCCTTTGGAAGCGTGTTCCAGGTGTCCACCACCCTCTGAGTGAAGAAAAACTTCCTTGCATTCGTTTTGAATCCGTCCCCTCTCAGTTTTTCCGAGTGACCTCTTGTTTTTGCTGTCCCTGCTAGTCTGAAGAATCTGTCCCTCTCCACCCTCTCTATGCCTCTCATGATTTTATATGTCTGTATCATGTCTCCTCTCAGTCTCAGCTTTTCCAGGGTAAAGAGCCCCAGTTTGTCTAACCTTTCGGCATATGAAAGGTTCTCCATTCCTTTTATCATCCTAGTTGCTCTCCTCTGGACCCTCTCAAGTATCGCCATGCCTTTCTTAAGGTACGGTGACCAGTATTGGACACAGTATTTCAGATGTGGTCGCACCATTGCTCGATACAATGGCAGGATAACCTCCTTCGTTGTATTGAGCAATGGTGCGACCACATCTGGAAAGGTTGCTTAACTGGCATCTGACATGAATGCATCTCCCTTTAGAAATCTAGCAACAGCAGGATGAGATGCCAACAAGGACCGATGCAGCAGTTACTTTTGTTACTTATGTTATTAAGAATTTCTGGATTATGTTGTGTAGCAAATGGATAATTTTCTTGTACGTATTTTCTCTGATTTACTGTAACAAAGAGGATTCTTTTGTTAAAAATTTTGAAATTTATAAATTAAAAAAAAAAAAAAAAGATAGGTACTTGGAAGTTCTCTAACTGTCCCGAAGGCTCACAATCTAACTAAAGTACCTGAGAAAACAATAATTAAAAATGGTAAAGATAGAAAAGATAAAAAACAGAGATAGAGACAAGATATGGACATCCCAACAATTCCAGTCAGACAATAGGATCTGATGTTAGAAGTTCTTAAAGACATAGCACAAATACTCGGATTCATGAAAAAAATCAATATTGTGGTAATACACTTTCACGAGAAAAACAAATAATGTCAAGTATAGAGTATAGACAAAGCTGCTTTAGTCATAGGGAGAAAGTTCAGACTGAACTCGAGGAAAAGCCTCAGACAGGAGCCCTCCCACCACCACAATGGTGGATAGAGGTGGTAGGGCGGTAACCTCACTGGCAAGAACCTCTGTATACTCCCAATTGTAAATAACTATAAGCAGGGCTGTCTAAGCTTGATAGAAGAAAAACTTTCTACTTATCTCTCAATTGACCGGTACACCGACGATGGCCAGCGTTTCACTAACTTGCTGCCTCAGGGTGTAATCAAAGTCCGATCAAAAAACTGAAACCAGAAAAGAAAATTAAATCAATAACTGGATATAAAGATGGAGAAGTTCTTAAAGACGACATGCCAAGGAGTAAAACTGGTATGCTCCTTGAGTCGAAATGCATTCGTCCTCCTAAGTACCTAAAATGAAAACATTTGTACAAATATTTCAAAGGTAATAACATACACTTCTTCCTCCGTATTCGCGGTTTCAGCAATCGCGGTTTCGATTATTCGCGGTTTTTTAGCTCACATAGATAAATCGCCGATCCCAAGCGTTTACAGAGAAAAACGCCGATTCCCGGCACTTTCTTCACCGTGTTTTGCCTCTCCTTCAGGAACAGGCCGGGTCTCCCACCATGTTATTCGTGATGGTTTTTAATAGAAAACCGCAAATAACATATGAAAAAGTTATTTGTGGCTTTTCTGTATTCGTGGGTCTGTTAATCCCCTATCACAGCGAATACGGGGGGAGAAGTGTAATATTAAAAATCAAAAGGGAGACAAATAAAATGGACATACTAAAGGATAAAGATGGAGACATAAGGAAGAACATTACATTAGGGATTTCTGTTCCGCCATTACCTTGAGGTTCAAGGCGGATTACAAAAGAGTTATCAAAGATGTATTACAAAAGATATCTGGTCATTTTCAAGGAAAATACAGAGTAGAGCTGGTTGTTTTGGGGTTGAGGGTTTCGTGAGAAGAAGAAATTAATTTTGCTGTGTTAAGTCTCTTTCAGGGACTTCTGGAAAAGTAGGGTCTTTATTTCTTTTCTAAATGTTTTGTGGTCTGGGAACGCTATCAGTAGATTGGAGATTTGGTTGTCCAGTTTAGTTGCTTGGGTGGCTATAGTCTTTTCCATTTAACTTCTTTGACTGGGGGGGTGTGAATGGGGTGTGAGTTTTCCTATGTCTGGTTGAGGTGGTTTGTATAAGGCGGTTGTTCAGATAGGTTGGGCTGTCTCCATTGCATCATTTAAATTTTAGGAGGGGGAAGGACAGACCAAAAAGGTAGGGAAGGAACTTGAAGGGACAGAGGGTACAGCAAGAGGCCTGCTGACTGTTAATCATGGGCTGAAAATATACTTTAAATAATGAATGTGTCTTGGAACAAGAAAGTTTTTAGGCCTGATTTTAATTTAGACAGGCAGTGTTCTTGTCTCAGATTGATAGGAAGGGAGTTCCACAGTGAGAGAGCAACAACGGAGAAAATAGTTTTACGTGTACAGTACTCCCCCGAAATTCACGGGGGTTTCATTCCAGGAACCCCTGCGAATTTAGAAAAACCGCGAATACGGTTTTTCAGCTGATCAAAGGCAGGAGAGGGCAGCTGGGGCGCCAGCAGGGGCTTCATTTGTACTTACGAAGCCATGCATATTTTCCAACCGCTCTTCCTGGTACTAAAGTCATGGTTATACCAATCAGGAGCAGGTCAAAGCAGCCCCTGATTGGCGTAACCATGACTTTAGTACCAGGAAAGAGGCGGTCGTAAAATGCCGTAAATTACTGAGCCCGCGAACTGCGAATTCATGGGGGGGGGTGTACTTTAGTATCGTGCACAATTTGGCGCATGGACATGATCGCAAGGAGAGATTGCCAAGGTGGCGTAAGGAGTCGGAAATCTGTCGATGAAAGCGGGCAAGCGGACGGATTGAACTTTAAATACCTGGAATAATGTTTTAAAGGCGATCCTAGGTGCCACCGGAAGCCAGTGGGCGTCTTTCAAAAGGGGTGTTACACGATCGCATTTCTTTGCTTTGTAAATTACTTTTGAAGCTTTATTATGTATTATTTGAAGCCTTCTAGAATAAGAACAAACACAATATACACTGAATCACTTGACCATAAAGTCCTGGATTCAGTCACTAAAATACCCCCGCGCAACTCTCTAGTTGGAACCCAAGCACAGTACCGGGTAAAGCTTTGGATTCTTGCCCCGAAATAGCTAAGAAGAAAAAATTTAAATTGAATCAGGTTGGGCAGACTGGATGGACCATTCGGGTCTTTATCTGCCGTCATCTACTATGTTACTATGTTAAAGTAACACAGACAATAATGGAGTGGTTTTATCCAGCAACTATGATCAAAAGTCCACTGCCCATAAATAACTAAACAGTTTGTAAAGACCATAAAAAAGTGGAGAAAAAGAAACCTCTGAAAGTTTTTTTATTAAAATTTTATTCTGTCGCTTATCCAGCTTCTAAACGAGATATAGATAAAATATAATGGGGAAAACAAAAAAGAAATTTTAAAAAAAAACGCCAATGGCAGGACAATTAAAAGGAGTAAAAACAATGTTTAGCAAATGGCGTAACTAAGAAAGACCATCTAATACCAGACTTACTTGAAACAAAGGAATATTAGTTCCAAATTCAAGTCCTGCCCAGGAGCTTTAACACAGTCATTGGTTTCTCAAAAATAACTCCACCAAAAAATAGTTCTGAGAAATTTCATGAATACCCCTTGCATTGTGATGATATAGTTTATAAACAAGCTTTTCAGAATTTATATTCGCTCCTGTTTGAATGTATGTTTATTATATAACATTTCAATAAAATTTTGGAACTTAATACACTGAGGGTAAGAGCGGATAGTGTAGCTGGTTTTAAGAAAGATTTGGACAAGTTCCTGGAGGAAAAGTCCATAGTCTGTTATTGAGAAAGACATGGGGAAGCCACTGCTTGCCCTGGATCGGTAGCCTGGAACGTTGCTACTCTTTGGGGTTCTAGAATCTTGGTACTCTCTGGGATTCCGTAATCTTGTTGTTCTTTGAGATTCTATATGGAATGTTGCTACTCCTTGGGTTTTGGCCAAGTACTAGGGACCTGGATTGGCCACCGTGAGAACGGGCTACTGGGCTTGGTGAACCATTGGTCTGACCCAATAAGGCTATTCTTATACATTTCAATTAATAATTTAATGGCCAATTTTGGACGATTACTTGTTCGGTTCCCTGTATACCAACTCTGATTACGATGGGGACTTTTTTTCTTTTGTTAATGTAACTTAGAGCATTGACCTCTTAAAATAAAAGAAGGTAAGAGGATAAGGGGTGTGGAAAATAAAAAGAGAAGAAAAATATGAGGTCATTGAGACTGGTGAAGAGAGTAAAAGAATAAAGGACATAAAAAATAAACGTTAAAAAAAACTGAAGAGAGAATGAAACGGAATCAGTGAAAAGGAATGAGATCGAAACTAAGGTGGAGAGAGAAAAGAAATAAGCAGCAGAGGGGGGGTCTAAAGCAGGCATGGGCAACTCCGGTCTTCGAGGGCTGGAATCCAATCGGGTTTTCAGGATTTCCCCAATGAATATGCATTGTAAGCAGTGCAGGCAAATAGATCTCATGCAAATTCATTGGGGAAATCCTGAAAACTCAACTGGATTCCGCCCTCGAGGACCGGAGTTGCCCACCCCTGACCTAGATGGTCTCTTCAGTCCTAGCGTGATCTCTTTTGACTATCCCTCCCCTCTTTGTGTGTGTCTAGCTCAGGGGTGGGCAACTCCGGTCCTCGAGGGCCGGAATCCAGTCGGGTTTTCAGGATTTCACCAATGAATATGCATTGTAAGCAGTGCAGGCAAATAGATCTCATGATTCATTGGGGAAATCCTGAAAACTCAACTGGATTCCGCCCTCGAGGACCGGAGTTGCCCACCCCTGACCTAGATGGTCTCTTCAGTCCTAGCATGATCTCTTTTGACTATCCCTCCCCTCTTTGTGTGTGTCTAGCTCAGGGGTGGGCAACTCCGGTCCTCGAGGGCCGGAATCCAGTCGGGTTTTCAGGATTTCACCAATGAATATGCATTGAAAGCAGTGCATGCAAATAGATCTCACTGCATATTCATTGGGGAAATCTTGAAAACCCGATTGGATTCCGGCCCTCGAGGACCGGAGTTGCCCATGTCTGGTCTAAAGGCTTCTATTGGGGGAATTTGTTTAAGAAGTTATTCTGAATTTGTTTGTAATTTCATATTCATTTCTTTGCTTTTTGAGGCAAAAAGGATTCACTCACTTCACGCTTCAGATTTTAGTTTAAATTTCATCATCTTTTTGTAATTAACCTAATTGAGTTTGAGACAGATTTCATTTGAATGATATTATCAATAAATTGTCAAAATCTGATACAATAATATAGAATAAAATAAAAAACTGAAAATGAGATTATAAAATGAAATGAAATAATAAAATATTAAAGTGATGTTGAAATACAGATTAATGCAAATGCCTGATTAATTCAATTAAATTAAACTTTTCAAGCCTGAGGTAAGCAAAACTTTGCCTCAAAAAAGCACTAGGCGCTCCTTTTACTAAGGTGCGCTAGCGTTTTTAGCGCACGCAGGAAATTACCGCGCGCTACACCACGTGCTATGCGGAAAAACTAACGCCAGCTCAATGCTGTCATTAAGGTCTAGCACGCGCGCTATTCTGCGCATTGTTTAAAATGTTTATTTTATTTTTATTTTTCCTCTAACTCTACTTTCCACTTCTCTATTATCCTCCAGGTACTTTAGTTAGATTGTGAGCCTTCGGGACAGTAAGGGAACTTTTCAAGTACCTTTCTTATTTCTAATCTTAATGTATATTTTCTGTAAACCGCTTAGAACCTAACGGATGTAGCGGTATATAAGAAATAAATTACATTACATTACATTACATTACGCATTAAAGCCCTAACGCAGCTTAGTAAAAGGAGCCCTAAGAAGTGAACACGTACCGACCAAGATTTTTGGTTTCGAATGTTGTGAAGCTGTCCTGAATATAACCAGGTAAAAACGACAGTAAAATACGAGAACATGAACATATTTTTTCTACATCGTGGCTCTGAATTGGCTCCATTCGGCCAGGAGTCAGCAGCACACGATTATTTAAAAATTGGTTTATTTTCCACTAAAATACATAAGGAAAAGCAAGAGAAAAAAAGGGCCAAATTTAAATTTGAGACAGCTGAAACCTTTTGAGGCAACTATAATAAAAGATAACTTATTGAATAATAGGAAATTGGAAGCTTTAGAGCAGTGGTCTCAAACTCAAGCCCTCTGCAGAGCCACATTTTGGATTTGTAGGTACTTGGAGGGCCTCAGAAAAAATAGTTAATGTCTTACTGCAATTCTGGAGACCACATTATCGCAAAGATGTGCTGAGATTGGAGTCGGTTCAGAGACTGGCCACCCGGATGGTCTCGGGACTCAAAGATCTCCCGTACGAAGAGAGGTTAGACAAACTGCGGCTATACTCGCTTGAGGAGCGCAGAGAGAGGGGGGACATGATCGAGACGTTCAAGTATCTCACGGGCCGCATCGTAGCGGAAGAAGATATCTTCTTTTTCAAGGGACCCACGGCAACAAGAGGGCATCCGTGGAAAATCAGAGGCGGGAAACTACGAGGTGACACCAGGAAATTCTTTTTCACTGAAAGGGTGGTTGATCGCTGGAATAGTCTTCCACTGCAGGTGATTGAGGCCAGAAGCGTGCCTGATTTTAAGGCCAAATGGGATCGACACGTGGGCTCTATTCACTAGGCAAAGGTAGGGGAGGGTCATTAGGGTGGGCAGACTAGATGGGCCGTGGCCCTTATCTGCCGTCTATTTCTATGTTTCTATGTTACTAAAGAAATGACAATTTTGCGTGAGGTAAAACTCTTTATAAATCTTTCCTTTTGGCTAAGTCTTAATAATAATATTGTCATTTATAGCTAAAGAGACATATGATCAAGAAACTATTTTATTTTACTTTTGTGATTATGATAAACATACAGAGGGCCTCAAAATAGTACCTGGCGGGCCGCATGTGGCCCCTGGGCCGTAAGTTTGAGACCACTGCTTTAGAGAATATATCAAGATCTAGAAATCTAAAATTTATTTGCTTTCCAAAGCAAAAAAGTAAAACGCCTATGGACAAGTTGCTGAGCTGTTTCTCTTTATTGGATTCTTCCGTTCTTTTCCTAAGTAGTTAGGGCCCCCCCCCCCTTATAGATTTCAATCCAGCGTATCTCAAACTGTGTGCCGAGGCCTCCTGAGATTCCAAGTGTGCCGCGTCACACTAAGGAGGAAGAGAGGCACCTGGCAGCTGACTTCCCTACGTGGTACAGTGCCAGCGCTGCCTGATTCGCCGAAGGCCTACATGTTACCCCCTTCTCTCTAGCATCCTCCGACTTCCCCCTGGCCTCCCGGTCTCACCTTTAAAGCTAATTACAGCAGGCTGAAGAGGATCGCCGTTAGGTAAAATGATTTTATTTTCAATACAGTGATTGAAATATGTCAATTTTGAGAATTTATATCTCCTGTGTGTATTTGAAAAATGAATGGAAAAAATTGCATTACAATTAGTAAAGGGGATGGGATCTGGGTGGGCCTAGGGAGGTCTGTGGTTGGGGCACTCGGTTGATATTTGTTAGACTTAGGGGGCGCTTAGCTTGGAGTAGTTGAGAAACGCTGCTGTAGGCAATCGGCTGGCGCCAGGGCCTCTCTTTCTCTCTGGCCTTCTTCCCTGCTGGCGCCCCCTACTGGCGTCTCAAGGCCCATCTGGAGGGCCTCTGCACATGCGTGGACGTCGACGTGATGATATGAATTAGCACACCTTAGTAAAAGAGGGGGTTAGTGTGCCCCGGCTTGAGAAAGCTTTAATCAGATAATTCTATTTGATATGGTGTGTTTGTTGGGGGGAGGGGGTTGTTGTTTTTTCCTGAATTATGTTACTTCTTTACATACCCCCCTCCCCTTTTACAAAACTGTGATAGCGGTTTTTAGCGCGGGCCGGTGCACTGAATGCTCTGCGCTGCTCCTGATGCTCGTAGGACCTCTATGGGCGTCAGGAGCAGCACAGAGCATTATGCATGCTGGCCTGTGCTAAAAACCGCTATCACAGTTTTGTATACGGGGGGGGGGGGGAGGATAATGTTCTATTTTATTTTCTTAGATGTTTGTTAGATGTTTCAAGATACGTTTGGATGTTTGTATCTTGAAAACACTTAAAAATAATTAAAAATGAAAATAAATATAATTTTTTTTTTTTAATAAACTCGCAAAACTATATACACTTCTCCCCTCCTCATTCGCGGTTTCGGTAATCGCGATTTCACAAATTCGCGATTTTTGGGGAACTCACAGCAGCCATTGCCTAATGGCGATCTGCACGGGGCAGGAGCGTAGGAAGATCGCTCCTGCCCCGAAAGCCTGCTAGACCACCAGGTAAGGCCGGGAAGACGGGAGGGAGGTGGGGGTGGGTCAGAGCCGGATATTCACGATTTTTCGCCATTCACGGTCCGGCTCTGCCCCTATCCCCCCGCGAATCCGGAGGGAGAAGTGTATCTATTTAACTAATACTGTATTTGGTCTTGTATAATGCTAAAGACTCCTATGTCTAAAATTACTAAGTATTTCACATAGTCAACACAAAACTAGGTTTCATCTGATCCCAAAATGACAAGCCTGAAAGAGAGAGATAACTAAATCGTTACTCAGATCTTCCGCTTACCCTGTGTATGACAGGCTCAGTTCCCGAAGTCTAATTATAGGCTCTCTCGTGTATTTTCCTCATTCTTTGCCTGCATCCTGATATTTGTGACTAGCAGTTGCAAATCGGGGAAATGAAAACATTGGAGGAGTTTTTTTTGTTTTTTTTTTAAACTGAGTAATGTGCTAGGGATTAGAAGAATCAGAGATTTCACTTTTAACATGTTTCCTCTGGCAAATAATCAGGAATGTGCAAGACCAAACAAAATAAAATAAAATTAGGTCAGTCTTCATTTTAGTAACAACATATGTATGAATGAAAGACTACAATAAGGGTTCTTTTTACGAAGCCGCGTTAGTGCCTTTATCGCACACACCTTTTCAGCGTGCACTAACCCCCGCGCTAGCCGAAAAACTGCCGCCTGGCGGCAAATTAGCGCCCGCTATTACACGCGTTAAACCGCTAACGCGGCTTTGTAAAAGGAGTCCTAAGCTGCAAACCCTCAAGTCATACACATAATGGAGTTATATGAGATGGACGCATTTTTTCAGAAACTGATCCCTAGGACAGACTGAAAAAGCTAGGGCTTTTCTCCCTGGAAAAGCGAAGACTTAGAGGAGACATGATAGAAACCTTCAAGATCATGAAGGGCATAGAAAAAATAGACAGGGACAGATTTTTCAAATTAAGGGGATCAATAAGTACAAGGGGGCACTCAGAGAAATTGAAAGGGGAGAGGTTTAGAACAAACGCCAGGAAGTTCTTTTTCACACAGAGGGTGGTGGATACATGGAACGCGCTACCGGAGGATGTGATAAACAGGAGCACGCTACAGGGGTTCAAAGAAGCTTTGGATAGGTACTTGGAAGACAAAGGGATTGAGGGGTACAGATAAGAGTAGAGGTAGATTATAGGGATGGGATTAGAGGTAAATTAATCAGGGATCACTGTTCAGGCACTAGGCCTGATGGGCCGCCGCGGGAGCGGACCGCTGAGCAAGATGGACCTCTGGTCTGACTCAGCGGGGGCAACTTCTTATGTTCTTATGATTGCTCTCTGTTGAAAAATTGTCACATGACTTTTCGTAGAAGTCTGGTGTTGCTCTACTTTTTGAATGGAGCAGTGAATGGCGAATGTGTAGCTTCCGGTGTTCAAACTTGTTGCTGAGGTTGGAACGCTGTAAAGAGTCAACGCTGGAAATGCCAAGTGCTTAAAGCTAATTAAAAGCATATTTGAACTTTATCCCTTGCACATTGGTGGGCTTAGTCTCCACTTGGCATTGTCATTTTTTTTTAAAGTGGAGGGTTTTTTTTATGCCTATGATCAGAAAATGAGTGTCTAAAAATCAGTCTTGATTGCTGTCTCTATCACAGTGGTTGAGGCTTTTTCTCCACTCTTTTGTTAAATGCGGTTCTCTTTGGGTGAACCCACCACTGGCTACTAACATTTGTAATTAATTTCATACCTGACTGAGCCAAAGGATAGTGTTGAAATAGTCAGTAGAAATTACCTGGATTATGCCACTGAAAACTAGTAGTTGGCCGACACTTATCTTGGTAGATAAGCTAAATACAGTGGTGCCTCGCATAACGAACGCCTCGCACAACGAACGCTGCACACAACGAACTTCATGTCTTGATTCACACAACGAACTTCGTTTCACACAACGAACTTCGTTTCACACAACGAACTTCGTTTCACCCAACGAAGTCGCCCGAGCTGCCGATGTATTGCATCCTTCCGCGCAGGCACTGCAGGCAGTCGTTAGTCACTGCGCTTAACTGCCCTCTCTCACTGTATACAGTCGTCCTTTTAAGATAAACTTAATATTTTTTATATATCATGGCTTCTAAAAAAAGCAGGAAGGTGATTTCTGTTGAAATGAAACGGGAAATAATTAGAAGGAGTGAATGTGGGGTAAAACAGTGTGACCTCGTCAAAGAGTTTGGCCTCAGCAAGACCACCATTTTCACCATTTTGACAAATTTATCTTTTTTTATGTCATCTTAGCATATTTTATGCTGCAGAACGAATTATTTTTTTTAACATGTATTGTTATGGGAAAACGCGTTTCACATAACGAACTTTTCGCATAACAAACTTGCTCCTGGAACGAATTAAGTTCGTTGTGTGAGGCACCACTGTATTTGGCCCTTAGCCAAAACCCAAAGAATAGCAACCGATCCAGGGCAAGCAGTGGCTTCCCCCATGTCTTCCTTAATAACAGACTACATGGGCCGTGTTTCAGCAATGCTTTGCCTTCTTCCGGGGTCCTGATGATAGGCCTTGAGTGAGGTTTGAATCAGAAAAAACTGCAATTTGGGTCATACCCAAACCTTGAGATGAGATTGTAGAAGCTTCCAACTTTAACCGCAAATGACTAGAGAAATCAACTAAAATATCCTTCAAAGATCATCACGATTTGCTCCTAATTTCAAATCCAATCCATGTGGAAATGATTATGC
Source organism: Geotrypetes seraphini (assembly GCF_902459505.1). Taxonomy (NCBI): domain Eukaryota; kingdom Metazoa; phylum Chordata; class Amphibia; order Gymnophiona; family Dermophiidae; genus Geotrypetes; species Geotrypetes seraphini. Next base: position 117,669,523 of record NC_047094.1, read on the forward strand.
CATCTTTTGTAAAGAAACGTATGGCTTCAAACAAGGCCAACTAATAATATGTTCCTAACCTAAATTATTCATTTAATTGTCTGTGAGTGACCTAAATCGATAATACTATACAATAATGTGTTACAATCTTATTAGTATTTTGGCTTCAGCAAAGATTGTGGATTAAAATTGTTTTTTCCTGCCAAGCATGGTAACAAAGTTAATATATTTTAATTCCAGTTGAGCCCCAAAGTAATCTGACTTTGCAAAGTAGGTGTGGGCGGATGCCTGAACTGGGTGAAATCTGCAGACTTAAGTTTGCAAGAAATCTCCAGGGGTCCAGACAGCTTTTCAAAACCTGGCACTTACTCCAGGTTTTGAAAAGCTTTCTCTAAATCGCGTTGGGCAGGTGGGCATCCGCACGAGTATATATGTTATTGAGAAAGACATGGAGGAAGCCACTGCTTGCCCTGGATTGGTAGCATGGAATGTTGCTACTCTTTGGGATTCTAGAATCTTGTTACTCTCTGGGATTCTAGAATCTTGTTACTCTCTGGGATTCCGGAATCTTGCTATTCTTTGGGATTCTGTATGGAATGTTGCTACTCTTTGGGATTCTAGAATCTTTGAGATTCTGTATGGAATGCTGCTACTCTTTGGGATTCTAGAATCTTGTTACTCTCTGGGATTCCGGAATCTTGCTATTATTTGGGATTCTGTATGGAATTTTGCTACTCCTTGGGTTTTGGCCAGGTACTAGTGACCTGGATTGGTCACCGTGAGACTGGGCTACTGGGCTTGATGGACCATTGGTCTGACCCAGTAAGGCTATTTTTATGTTCTTATGTACATGCGCAGATGCCCTCCTGCCCGACAAAAGCAGGCAGCGGGGGGGGGGGGGTGCTGTGGCGGGTTTGGGGCATAACAGGGTGGGGATGGGTGGAAGTGGGCAGGTTTGGGGCAGGTCTAGGGGTCTGGATTTTACTAAAGTAAAATCTGGTAACCCTATCCAAGGAATACAGAAGGACCCAAACACTGCTGTGAACAATGGACATGTTCTAAATCTTTTGTAAACTGCACAGATTCCTTTCAGAAAATTGTGATATATACTACACAAATTGACAAAACAAAAGGACAGGAGGACCCAATTCCTCCACAGTAGAATAAAGTCCAAGAGACAAAAAACAAACGAGAACTGTGGAGGAAGATGTTCTTGATGATGATTTATTGGTTCATTTCCACAATAACAAATTTGCTAACGATAATCCACATGTGCTCAGGCGAGACGGGACCAGACATGGTCTGTTTTGGGTGGACACACCTTCCTCAGGGGTCCAATTTGATGGTTAAAATATCAGAAGACAAATGTGGATTCAAAAGTAGTTATATAACCTTGTTTCCGAGAAATAGTTTAGACCCGTGTTGGGTCTCTCCCGGAGGAGGTTGTGACGGAGACCACCATTCCGGGATTCAAGGGCAAGTTGGATGCACACCTTCTTGCAAAACACATTGAGGGATACGGGTAAACAAGGTCTTCAGCAGGGAACACCTGGATTAGCCTCCGCGTGTGCAGGTCGCCAAACTAGATGGACCTGGGGTCTGATCCGGTGAAGGCATTTCTTATGTTCTTATGTTCTAAGTGCATGTGGATTATCGTGAGTGAATTAGTTATTCTGGAAATAAACCAATAAATCTTCATCAAGAGCATCGTCCTCAAGTTTCTTTCTTTATTTTTGATATACCGTCTTCAAAATAAGTGTCTAAATGGTGTACAATATAAAAAATTGCAAAAAAAAAAAACCCCAATTAAAATAAATAAATACAATATTTTATCAAATATTTTAAAAATCCTAGACAAATTTAGGTTAACGTACATGAAACAGAAGGAAAGTAGGGGAGGGAAGGACTGTTTAAAATACATCAAAGTAAGATTAGTAAAAAAAGGGATGGTAAATGGAGAATGGTAAAAACATTAGGATGGAATCACTTCAGAGGAAGCATTAGATGTTTCAAAGCTTCACTAAGATCAAGGGTTTTTGTCTCTTGGTCTATAAGACGCTGTATTGTACTGTTGTATTGTATTCAGTGGTGATTTTCGGATAATGACGTGGCAAACTAGTGGGGGACAGGAAAGAGGGGTGGCTGTACTGCTCTCATCTCTTCCTCTTCCCTTTTCTTCTCTTCCAACTGCCTAAAGATCATGCCTGTCCCCGTCCCCCCCCCCCCCCCACACACACACACACATCATATGCTTTTTCCCTACCAACTTCTGCTTTTCTGTTTGGTGGTTAGCAAGATCGCCTCTGCCGTCTTTCCTCATTCACTCTTTAATGCCTGGTATGATGAGCTCCGGTGACCATTCTGGACCCTGGATCTCCTCTTTTGCGCAACCAGCCATCTCATGTCTGCAGGATTTTCAGAAGAAATCTTTTTATTAACAATATACTTGAAATGCAGAAAAGTACACTGGTTTTCTGACATGCAAGAGTGCCTTTCCACTATGTCTCCAGAGCCTTGATGTGTGCCAAATTTATGAAGAGCATTTGCGGTGATTTCTAATATTTCATTTATTTATTCAGTTTTCTATACCATTCTCCCAGAGGAGCTCAGAACGGTTTACATGAATGTATTCAAGTACTCCTGTCTGTTGTGGTGAGCTCACAATCGATCTAATGCATTTGGGGCAATGAGGGGGATTAAGACACTTGCCCAGGGTCACAAGGAGCAGTGTGGATTTGAGCCCACAACCTCAGGGTGCTGAGGCTGTAGCTTTAACCACTGCACCGCACTCTCCCCATTCTCTTCTTGGCTGGGCAGAGAATTTTTCAGCAGCCCCTCGCATTGTGATGTCATAATGCCTCATTCCACCAATGCCTAAGAGCCAACCTCATCGGTGATGTCACAATGGCTTAGTTTCCCTAAACTTGTGCTCATTTACTGGATGCATTTGCCTCATTGAAGTGGACAGTGTCAAGAAAAGTGTGGAATAACTTGTAAGTTTCATGGCTCCACATTATTCTCTTCTTGGTTGGGCAGAGAATTTTTCAGCAGCCCCTCGCATTGTGATGTCATAATGCTTCATTCCACCAATGCCTAAGAGCCAACCTCATCGGTGATGTCACAATGGCTTAGTTTCCCTCTACCAGATGCATTTGTCTCACTGAAATGAAAAATGTCACGAAAAGTGTGGAATCACCTGTAAGTTTCATGGCTCCACATCAGTTATTTATTCAGTTTTCTATACTGTTCTCCCAGGAGAGCTCAGAATGGAATTTATTCAGGTACTCAAGCATTTTTCCATGTCCTCTTGGGCTCACAATCTATCTAATGTACCTGAGACAATGGGGGGGGGGATTAAGTGAGTTGCCTAGGGTCACAAGGAGCAGTGTGGATTTGAGCCCACAACCTCAGGGTGCTGAGGCTGTAGCTTTAACCACTGTGCCACACTCTTCCCCTCCCCCCCCAGGTCAGTAACCCAGTATGACCCGTTTCAAAAAGAAAAGATCAAAGCGTGTTCTATTTAAAGGGTGTATTAAAAATGGTTACAAGCACCAGTATCATAGTTTGGGTTACAACTCAATAAATCAGCATCTAATGTAAAAAAAATGATTTGCATAATACTTTCACACCCATGTATTTATTGCATTCATTAAAGAGGCTTCCAACTATCTGACTTGTTCATAATTTACTACCAGTAATCCCTAATCCTGTTATAACACTTGAAATAATAATTTGCTTTGCTTAGCTTGGCAGCTAAACTTGAAAACCAGCACTGAAAAACTCGCTAAGGATATCAATTTATTTCAATTAGAAACGGTACTACTCGAAAGGGTCCAGAGAAGAGCGACATAAATGGTTAAGGGACTGGAGGAGTTGCCGTAAAATGAGAGGCTAGAGAAACTGGGCCTCTTCTCCCTTGAAAAGACTGAGAGGGGACATGATCGAAACATTCAAGATATTGAAGGGAATTGACTTAGTAGAGAAAGAGAGATTGTTCATCCTCTCCAAGGTGGATAGAATGAAAGGCCACTCGCTAAAGTTAGAAGGGGATCGATTCCATAGAAACGTAAGGAAGTTCTTCTTCACCCAGAGAGTGGTAGAAATCTGGAACGCTCTTCCAGAGGCTGTTATAGGGGAAATCACCCTTCAGGGACTCAAGACAAAGTTAGACAAGTTCCTGCTGAATTGGAACGTGCGCAGGTAGGGCTAGTCTCAGTTAGGGGGCTGGTCTTTGACCTAAGGGCTGCCGCCTGAGCGGACTGCTGGACACAATGGACCACTGGTCTGACCCAGCAGCGGCAATTCTTATGTTCATCCTGCTGGCTTTATGCAACCTTTAAAAAGTACTACATACCAGTCTATCAATAAGTTGGAAAAGATGGCAGTGGAAATTATGTGATACAATTTTGCTCATCCGTTTGCTTGGTTTTCTCTCCCTCAATCCTCATTTTTTTCTTTATTGACACATTTATATGCTTCATTATCTGACAATCTAAGAAAGCAATGCACAAAAATATGCTTCCCCCCCACCCCCTTTTATGAAGCCACCTTAGGCTTTTTTATCGCTGGCCTCGGAGATATTAGCTCCGACACTCGTAGGAATTCTATGAGCATTGGAGCTTTGACCATCATGGCCGGTGATAAAAAAAAAAGCCTAAGGCGGCTTCGTAAAAGGTGGGCGAGGGATATATTTGTAATAAAAAATATTACAAAACAATTGAGAACAAATTAAAACATATGCTCTGAAAAAAGTACATAAAATCATACAATTCTAATAAAAATGTGCTAACAAAAGTAACCCTGAAATATAATCAGTTCGATGATGTTAATCAGCCAGCATCACCAAAAAAAAAAAAGACTGAAAACACAAGCAACGGCCCTGGTTTTAAAAAAGTGCAAAATGCTAAGGGCTCCTTTTACGAAGCCGCGTTAGCGGTTTTAGCGCACGCAGCTTTTTAGTGTGCACTAAACCCGCGCTACGCGGCTAGAACTAATGCCCGCTCAATGCTGGCGTTAGCGTCCAGGGCGGCCGTCAGTTTAGCACGCACTGTTATGCGCGTTAAACCGCTAACGCGGCTTTGAAAAAAGGAGCCCTAAGTACTTTAAGAGTTGAGAAGTATTGAATCAACTGAATTAACTTAAGTATTTAATTTATAGCACATGAGCACTTTTTATGGAGCACTTTAAAGAGCCAGTGCACTTTAAAATTATATCATAGCTCTTCTGTCAGTTTCGAGTGTTAAAATGAATTGTGCCGCGTGGCCCAGGGCGGCCGCTTGGTTTTTGGTTTTGTTTTTTTTCAACTAGTGTGGGGTCGCAAGCTGACACCGTGCCTGGCTCGGAGTAGGAGCAGGGCGGCTGGGAGACAGCAATGGGCCCCGTCCGGAGCCTGCGGCCCGCTGCCGCGTGGCCGCCACAGGTCGGAGACCCAAATCCCCCCCTTCCCTGCAGCCGGACCGCCCAGGGAGGGGAAGGACGCCAGCCACACTGAGGGTGAGACGGCGAAAACAACCGCTGGAGATGAGCTGCCCCCCTCTAGGCCACCAGGGGAGCCGCGCGTCTATGCTTGACGCTGCGAGCAGCCCGATGCGGAAGTTGGGATGGTGGCTGGATACCAACGGCTTAGGAGGTACGGGGGAAAATGGCCGCCGCTACGGGCCGGCGATGCTGCCAGGCCGCCTGTGCAGCGGCCCAACCCCGTCGAGGCCCCAGCGCACTTACCCGCCGGTCGACTGTTGGAGCCGCGTGCGTCCGCCTCCCGCTCCTCAATGCACAGAGCAGTAGAGGGAACCTCACTCCGCAATCGCACCGCCGAGGCTGCAGATGACCGCCTGCTCTGCTACCCGACGGCCGAAGGAAAGGAAAAGTTTTTTGAGTCAAGAGTGTGATGCCGGATCGAGAGGGGCGACCCCCCCTCCGCTCACCCCTAATCTATCCTACCCCTCCCACCCCTACACCTAGCCGATTGGCCCCAAGGCTTCGGCCGATTTGTCTTCGCTCCTCCCTATGTGGCTCGGAGCTTGTTTTGACTTTTAAAATAAAATAACAAAAATCCCTATCCATGAGAAATTTAACTCAATTGGAGAATGAATTAAGAGAATGAATTAACTAAAGAATGAATAGTGAGTTTTATGAATTATATATAGTGAGTTTAGATAGTGAGTTTTATGAATTATAGGAATAAACAATAAAGTAATAGATAATATTTAATAAATTAATGTTTTTAGTAATGGTAGGGAAGTTGGGTTCAAGCCAGTGATGTTATCAGGAGTAAGAGAAAAGTTTTCTTTCTCTAAAAAGAAATCCCAGAATGGGAAAAGTTACTCCATAATCTGAGGCTTGTCCCTGCTAGTTTAACTAATTTTTCTACAGCTCATTTTGACTCTTTTAATGTTTTTTTATATTTATAACTAAAAAAAAAATGTGCCTTAAAGCCTTTACAAAAAGACAACAGTTTTGAGGTCTTTCTTATTTCATATGGTAATGAATTCCATAACAGAGACTCGGCAACTGCAAACATTCTATGGTGAGATTCTTCGATATGAGTCAAGTGGTAAAGGCGAAACGTCTAATGAACCAGAGGAAGAAAGGAGAGACTTACCTCAAAGTGTAGCACACAAACCAAAAAAAGGAGGCAAGTGAGATGTCAAAATCAACCAAACTGTCACTTTATTATGATAGAAAGTCGTAAAAGGTCCCAACTAGGATCCCAGTTTCGGCATCCTTGGATGCCTTGCTCATAATAAAGCAACTGGTCGATTGGAACATCTCACTTGCTTCCTTTTTCATTGGTTTGAAACATCTAATAACCCATGATTCATGTTGGCTTATAAATTTTTAACGTCAAAGCTATAAGCAGTCAAAAATTTTTTAAGGAATATGTTTCTAGCTTTAAGGAAGGAGATTCTAGGTATAGGAGCTCACCCTTGCAAATGCATTATAAAAATTTGGGGGCTGAAATATGTTTTTCTTGAACCACATCTGAAGGCCTTTTTCGATATGAAGAAGATCTTTAGAGTTAATGAACCACCTAAGGATCGATTAAATGGATTTGCTTGAATATTTCAGTTCAGAGCCTTCCTTTGGAATTTCAGTGTCCTTTAATCTTCTACGATTAAATCTCTCTCCTTTATTGTGGTCTAAGGAGGAGATAAAAGGTTATGTCTTGATTTCTTTTAACAAGCTTCATGTTTGCTTGCCCTCTGTTGATATAATTCCGTGTTGCTTAATCAAGTTGAATGCTTGAATATAAGTTTCAAGTTTTATTACAATTTGATTGCCTATCTTGCTTTACTAAGCGAAATACAATAATACAAAGACATACCATTACAATTGAAGAACTGAATATAAAATGATCGAGACATTCAAATATCACATGGGCCGTATTGAGGTGGGAGAGGATATCTTCTTTTTCAAGGGCCCCACGGCAACAAGAGGGCATCCGTGGAAAATCAGGGGCAGGAAACTACATGGTGACACCAGGAAATACTTCTTCACCAAAAGGGTGGTTGATCGCTGGAATAATCTTCCGCTACAGGTAATTGAGGCCAGCAGCGTGCCTGATTTTAAGATAAAATGGGATCATCACTTGGGATCTCTTCAAAGGGAAGGGGAGGGGAGGGTTATTGCCGTGACCCTTATCTGCCGTCTGTTTCTATGTTTCTCTACAAACAAACTAATACAAAGGGGAGAGGGGTTAGAGTTTAAAGAAGTAACAAATAAAGGGGTCTTTTTACTAGGGCGTGCTAACCGATTTAGCACGCGCTAAATTTTAAGGCGCCCATTATATTCTATAGGCACCTTAGCATTAAGTGTGTGATAATCTTTAACGTGCGCTAAATCGGTTAGCGCACCTTAATAAAAGGACCCCCCCTCAAAAAAAAATGTTTTTAGACTTAACAACAGCTCATTAGGTAACCATCATCCATTGTGTACATATACGCGCATGGATCTTGGTTGAAGACTAACCCCCTCTTTTACAAAGGTGCGCCAACCGATTAGTGCACGCTAAACGCTAACACGTCCATAGACCAATATCAAGTTTATTATTATTATAAATTTGATTGATCGCTTATTCACAATTCTCAGCGATGAACAGATCAGTAAAATTACAAAATTAAGGGGGCAACAAAACAAAGAACTAAACCTTACGAAACATATTGAAGACTAACTTTACAAACATATTAAAACAAAAGGAAAGGATTGGAAAAGAAATACAAATTGTTGATAGGAGAGAAGATAATTATGGCAAAAAAACAATAGGACGGGAGAGAACAATGAACGTCAGAGAAGTTATGGAACTGGAATGAAACTCCTAGTCAAGCTTTCTAATTATCAAATGCATCCTTAAAAAGAAAGCTTTTTAGTTTGCTCTTAAATTTATCCAGATTGTTTTCTTCCCGTAAGTAAATAGGGAGGGAATTCCATGTTTGAGGAGCTGTAACAGAAAAGATGAAATGCCGCCGTGTGTTAATAATTTTAAGTGAGGGAATAATTAGTAAATATTGATCATTGGATCTCAGTAGTCTAGTTGAGATATAGGGAATCAATGATTTGTAAATGAAAGCCGGAGTTTTGTATAGCAAAGATTTGAAGGTAAGCAGATATAATTTATATATTATACGGTGTGTGACTGGGAGCCTGTGCGCTTTCTTAAGAAGGGGAGTCACGTGATCGAATTTCTTAGCTTTCATTATAAATGTGTGTCACGCTCCTCTGTAGAATATGCACCAATCAGGCATCCTCCGAGGGCCTATATATAGTCGCGCGCTTAGAAAATTACCCCCTGAAAGAGTAAAGTATGTTTTACACATGGAAAACGGTCCTTACAAAATCGCCTAAAGGTATACACACATGACAAGAGGACACAAGAAAAGATATTATTACATTTTGTTCCATTTACAATGGCATTTACGGTATATCTCACTTCTCTCCACAATTACGTTCTAAGTGGATTATAGTACATAAGTAAAATAAACCCGTAGAAAAAGCAATTAAACCTTTCATAATCATAAAAAAATGCAAATGCCTTACTAATACTTCCTAATTATAGAATCCTTGAATTCAGCATGAAATTATAGAATCCCAATTCAGCATGAAATTTTCTTGGATGGAGCGATTTCTACTGTGTGCATGAGTACTATTTGGGAGCCTCGACCCTGAGGAAAGCGTCTGAAACATGGACATGTTGGTGGAGGCGCTCCCTGTTAAAAACTAAATATAAGCTAAGTAAAGATTATTCTTATTTATGATTCACTATTGGATAAAAGAAAAATAAAAAATATATCAAATAAGATACATTTGGATCCCATGAAGATCGGGTTCTATGGGTTATCACCCATTTGAACCTTTGGGTAATTCGACCCTCTGAGGATCGCGTATCTCATTCCTCCTTATGAATTTGGAGTGTATTAGTATTATTATACTGGATAAATTTTTTTCTCTTTTGGCATAATTAACATACTACTTCCAGTTACTAATACTTCCATCACTACCTTATACCACGTGAGAACATGCTTGCTCATTTATGAGATGAGCCGCACCTTCCAAACTTGATTTGTTCGCCCCGTTGTGAGAAAAGCCAGGTTTTCCATTTTCTTCATTCTAGATGAAGACTCTTTGGCAGTGTCAGGTCAAAAGCGCGCTGCAACAAAGGCGCGCCCAGACAATTGAGCGCAGCACGGAGGCGCGTGCCGCTCTAAATTACTGTTTTTAGGGCTCCGACGGGGGGGCGTGGGGGGAACCCCCCCACTTTACTTAATAGACGTCGCGCCGCATTGTGGGGGCGTTGTGGGGGGTGTGGTGGGTTGTAACCCCCCACATTTTACTGAAAACTTAACTTTTTCCCTGTTTTTAGGGAAAAAGTTCAGTTTACAGTAAAATGTGGAGGGTTACAACCCCCCAAACCCCCCATAACGCCGGCGCGATGTCTATTATGTAAACTGGGGGGGGTTCCCCAACAAAAACCCCTGTCGGAGCCCCTAAAAACTGTAATTTTGTGCAGCGCGCTTTTGACCTGACACCCTTACAGGAGTGTATGGTATTAAAAATCTTTCTAAAAATGCTGGGGCTTTGTTTACTAATATCTTATGCGTCTAATATGAAGGTGATAATTGGATTTGCTGCCAAAGCATTGTAGCTTTAAGTGTGGTATAACTGTTAGGCTCTCTTTTACTAAGCCACGGTAGATAACCGTGGCTCAGAGAGCTAAACGCTCCCATGCTGCTCCGACACTCACAGGAATTCTACGCATGTCGGAGCAGTGTTGGCGCATTTAGCACTCCTTGCCATGGTAGAAGCCTCTATCGCGGGTTAGTAAAAGGAGGGGATTAGTGACATACTGGACAAATGGTTTAGGATAGGGGTGATCAGTTAATGGAGCGCAAAACCAAAAATGGTTAAGAACCCCTGATTCAGGATGAGACATAAATTCCAAAATAATCTAAACTAAACTACACTAAACCTTAGGTTTGTATACCGCACCATCTCCACAAGCGTAGAGCTCGGCACGGTTCACAGAGTTAGAATAGAAAGGAACTACAATGAAGGGTTATAGGAAAGGAGCTAGGAAGATAAAGAACCAAAGAGCGGGAGGTGTTAGATTTTTGAAAAGAGCCAAGTTTTCAGGTGTTTGCGGAAGAATTGGAGGGAGTTTGAATTTCTGAGCGGGGATGTGAGGTTGTTCCAGAGTTCTGTGGTTCTAAAGGGGAGGGATGTTCCTAGTTTTCCTGCGCGGGATATACCTTTTGCAGAGGGGAATGATAGTTTCAGTTTTTGGGAGGGTCTGGTGGAGTTAGGGTTAGGGTTAGGGTGATGATCATTCCAATCAGTCCTGTAGAAATGTTTTTAGAATTTTGGCATCATGCAAAACTTTGGGAAATAGAAGAGTCAACAACCCAAGATTGACTCATCAAGTCTTTTTGACACTGGAGACACCAGAGAGTAAAGCTTGATTTAATAGGGAATCAGGCTAGTTTGAAGTCCAGTAATGAAGAAGACATACAAGGAAAGCCTGGAAAACTAATTGAAAAAAGGAAAAATGATTTTTTGGTTGTTTCTTTATTAGGATTTATAGTATTAACTGCCTTCACGAAAAGATTCACCCAATGCGGTGCACAACAGCTGCAGCTTGGCATAAAATTAACGATTTTGTTAAAGTAACAATAGTGAAAAGATCAAGGGCTCCTTTTGCTAAGGTGCGCTAGCGTTTTTAGCGCACGCACAAAATTACCCCCGCGCTAAACTGCGCGGTACGCTTCTAGAATGCTGGCGTTAAGGTCTAGCCCGCGTGGCAATTTAGCATGCGCCATTCCGCGCGTTAAGACCCTAACGCACCTTTGTAAAAGCATCCCCAAATTTAAGCCTAAATAGTCCATGAGGTAAATTTGGAGATGGCAAATTGCTTCTTTGAAATAGGAATTGTTCCAGCATCTTCTTTTTGCTTGTCATACAGGACACAGATGTTATTTTTGCTGAAGATAGGCTTCACGAGAACCAGACAACCTGAAAGGAAAAATAAGATACTCACATACAAACTACATGATCTGTTTTCAGGCTCTTAACATAAGAACATAATGATTGCCGCTGCTGGGTCAGACCAGTGGTTCATCGTGCCCAGCAGTCCGCTTCTGCGGCGACCCTTAGGTCAAAGACCAGTGTTCTGAATGAGTCCAGCTTCACCTGCATATGTTCTGGTTCAGCAGGAACTTGTCTAACTTTGTCTTGAGTCCCTGGAGGGTATTTTCCCCTATAACAGCCTCCGGAAGAGCGTTCCAGTTTTCTACCACTCTGAGTGAAGAAGAACTTCCTTACATTGAATCCCTGAAGGGTGTTTCCCCCTATAACAGCCTCCGGAAGAGCGTTCCAGTTTTCTACCACTCTGAGTGAAGAAGAACTTCCTTACATTGAATCCCTGAAGGGTGTTTCCCCCTATAACAGCCTCCGGAAGAGCGTTCCAGTTTTCTACCACTCTGAGTAAAGAAGAACTGCCTTACATTGAATCCCTGAAGGGTGTTTCCCCCTATAACAGCCTCCGGAAGAGCGTTCCAGTTTTCTACCACTCTGAGTGAAGGAGAACTTCCTTACATTGAATCCCTGAAGGGTGTTTTCCTTTATAACAGCCTCCGGAAGAGGTTCCAGTTTTCCACCACTCTCTGGGTGAAGAACTTCCTTACGTTTGTACAGAATCTATCCCCTTTCAACTTTAGAGAGTGCCCTCTCGTTCTCTCTACCTTGGAGAGTGTGAACAACCTGTCTTTATCTACTAAGTCTATTCCCTTCATTATCTTGAACGTTTCAATCATGTCCCCTCTCAGTCTCCTCTTTTCAAGGGAGAAGAGGCCCAGTTTCTCTAATCTCTCGCTGTACGGCAACTCCTCTAGCCCCTTTACCATTTTAGTCGCTCTTCTCTGGACCCTTTCGAGTAGTACCGTGTCCTTCTTCAAGTACGGTGACCAGTGCTGGACGCAGTATTCCAGGTGGGGTCGCACTATGGCCTGGTACAGCGGCATGATAACCTTCTCCGATCTGTTCGTGATCCCCTTCTTTATCATTCCAAGCATTCTACATCAACTCACATTGGCTACCAATCCAAGAAAGAATACAATTCAAATTCTACTGCATGTTATTTAAAACTCTTAACGGAGACAGCCCGTCCTACCTGAACAACCGCCTCATCCCAGCATCCACAACCAGACACAGAAAAACACACTCCCCATTCATTCCCCCCCTCCCCCCCCCCCGATCAAAGAAGTAAAACGATCAATACTACACGACGGCCTCCTGGCCACTCAAGCAGCAAGACTGGACGGCCAGATCTCCAACCTTCTGGTGTCCACCCCAGACTACAGGACATTCAGAAAAGAACTAAAAACCATACTTTTCAAGAAATTCCTCACGTTCTCTCAACAACACTAATAATAGACAAAGGATCTACCCTTTACTATCATAGCAAGGACAATTGTAGTTTATAAATCTTCTGTTAAGCCTCCCTGTTCTTAACTACCAAAGAAATGTCAAAAGATCTACTCTCTACCACTCTAGCAATTCTATTGTTATCCCATTGTAACCCTGTTTATAAATCTTTTGTAAGCCGCCTTGAACCGCAAGGTAATGGCGGAATAGAAATCCCTAATGTAATGTAATGTAATGTAATTCTGCTCGTCCTTTTCTTAACTTAGATTCACTACTATGTCATTCAAGTGCAAAGATTTTTGGCCCTCTTCTGCCACCATTTAGAACACTCATGCCCAAACTAGCACCGATTATCACATACAGATGCAGAGCATCAGACAGGAGGGGAAAAAAGCCAAAATACAGATAGCTCAGTAGGAGGGTGGAGTAGTCCCCATTAAGATTTTTTGTTCGGCTAGACTATTTATTAAGACTATCAGTTTCAACATATTCAAACTATGCTACGTATCTTTTGCCAGTTAATATTTACTAGGTCTAATTTAGGGAGATGTCATATACAGATGGTATGCTTGCCAGTAATAACTAGATTATCCCGTCAATAAATAATATAACCAGGATATAATATTCAAAACAAAAAGGAAAGACAAGTTTTTAGCCAAAAAAATATATCAATAGTCTTTCTCAAACTCAGCTAAATAATATACAATCTAATCTTTTTATAAGAGTTGTATTTTAATGTTCATATATGCTCAGAGGTAACAAGCTCCGTCGCGGAGCTCACCCTCCAATCATAGCATATGGCTGGTATTTTTCTTTTTCTATATAACAAACTGTTATTTCTTAAAGCATACTCAGGAAATGTTGGCAATAACTTATCTCAAATCTAGCATTTGAGATAAGTTATTGCTAACATCTCCTGAGTATGCTTTAAGAAATAACAGTTTGTTATATAGAAAAAGAAAAATACCAGCCATATGCTATGATTGGAGGGTGAGCTCCGCGACGGAGCTTGTTACCTCTGAGCATATATGAACATTAAAATACAACTCTTATAAAAAGATTAGATTGTATATTAGTTGGCTGAGTTTGGAAAAAGACTAGTGATATATTTTTTGTAAAAAAAATTATCACCTAAAACTGAAAAACTCAGGATGAAGGAATAACAGTTCGATATTTTTTTTTACTTTGGAATCCTGGAAACTCATTAGGAAATGGGAAAACACTACGAGGGGGGTGCTGAAAAGTTCTCAGCCCAACCAACCAACTTCCTAAATTCCGAGCGTTATTTTGCCACCGGAGCTGAAAAGAGGGTGATCTTATTTCGTTAAGTGCCGATTTGCAGAAACAAAATTCTATGGGCTCCTTTTACAAAGCCGCGTTAGGGCTTTAAGGCGCGGAATAGCGCATGCTAAACGGCCATGCGCGCTAGACCTTAACGCCAGCATTGAGCTGACGTTAGTTCTAGCTGCGTAGGGTGGGTTTAGCGCACGCTAAAAACGCCAACGCGGCTTAGTAAAAGGAGCCCTATGTTTTGACATTGTTTCAGCTCATTGATTGAACCAGATCCAGGTCATTCTCTTCTTGGTTGGCTGAGAACCTTTCAGCGCCCCCTTGTAAGTTGTGACCAGGTAAACATCTTTCTTGTACAGATGGAAGTGAAGCAGAAATACTTATGTCTGCAATCTAGACACTAATGCAGATCTTACACACTGAACAGAAAGTGGTGACAGGTCAAGTTTCAGAACGTGTTAGATCTGTACTCATCCATCTATTATGGGCTCTGTTATGAATAGAGGAATCAAAATATTTTAAATAAATATAATCTATGTCATGCATAGTCATTATTTTATAAACACAAAGAGCTATATTTGTTTACAAATTTATAAACTAAAATTCCCACATATTCATTAATCACCTCTTTTTATTTTATACTTTAAAAAAAAAAAAAATGTTTTTACACCCACACATGTGTTAATACTTCATATCATATAAATATACACATAAATAACCTAATGTGGATTATCGGTGGAAACTGAAAATTTGGGCTCTTTCTATTTGTCTCTCTCTCCCTCCCCCTCCCCTCAGAACAGGAGTTGCCTTTCTTCACGTCCTCCCTCAGGCCTATCTTACAATCCATGATGGTCTTGGGGTATAGTCAGGGCAGGAGTGATATATAGTCACTGCTGCCCATGGTGGCTCTGCTCTCAAAATGGCTTCCAGGACCTCTAGTGGCAATCGCATGGGATTGCAGCAAGAGGTCACTCCTGCAACAATGGAACCCTTTTGCAGCTATTAGAGAACCCGAGAGCTGGTCTTGATGGGCGACATTAACAATAGGATGGATGGCCTGAGTTGGTCGCCCATGTAGAGTTAACTGCAGGGGCTATTGGTGAGGAGGAGGAGCACAATTTAAGGTAGGGGGAGTTGCAACCAGGTAAGCACGAGATAAACGCAGCTTCCCACGAACAAGTGAAGAGACCATAGGAGGGAAGGTGGAGCAAATCATTGTGTGGGGGAGTATAAGAATCGTAGCCTCCGAGGCACAGGGTTTTCCCTGTGCCTCGGAAGCAGCTTTCCCGCTTTCCCATCCCTTTTTTGCATTTGGGGTTTGGTTAAGAGGTGGTGCTTGGGACTGTCACAGCTGCGGTAATCCTGAGCTACAAAATTTTTGACTCATCAGATGATGAGTGGTTTCTAGGTAGTGAGCTCAGGCGAGCGGTTATATTTCGGGTCAGGTGACTCTAAAAGGGGGCATGGTGGTCCATGCCTACCTCTAGACCAGTGGTTCCCAAACCTGTCGTGGGGGACCCCCAGCCAGTCAGGTTTTCAATATATCCCTAATGAATATGCATGAGAGAGATTTGCATATAATGGAAGTGACAGGTATGCAAATCTCGCTCATGCATATTCATTAGGGATATCTTGAAAACCTGACTGGCTGGGGGTCCCCCAGGACAGGTTTGGGAACCACTGCTCTAGACTCATCAGGGGATGAGCGGTTATTGGAAAAAGAGCTCAGGTGAGCAAATATTCTTTGAGTCAAAAGACATGGAATGGGGGCATGGAGGTCCATGTCTACCCCCTAGGCTCTTGCTGACGGGATGATGACTCTCTATTTTCATATGTACGATGTGTTGTAGCTTGGGAGGCAAAGCAATCGTTGATTGTGTATTTAATTGCTTTCCCAATACGTCTTTGTGTATCTTTTGCCAAATCTGGGAACATTTGTATCTTAAAGTCAAGGAACTTTTTCTCTTTATTTTTGAAGAATAATCTCAAAAGCCAATTTTTATCCAATGTGATAGCCAAGATCACAATCAATGTATTGCATTTTCTTTATCAGACAATTCAAGTAAGGCAGATACATCAATTGGTCTTTGAATTCTTTCCTGAAAATCCTGATTTTTGTTGAGTAAATAATAGACCTGAGTGAAAGGAGGCAATGAATCTTCCGGTACTTCCAATATCTCCAACAAATAACGTTTTAACATTTCTCTTGGAGTCACTGTTGAAATTCGGGGAAAATTAATCAATCTAAGATTGTTATTCCTAGAGTTTCTATTATTAAAACCTGGAGTTTTGGCTCTTGGGGGAACTTTTTATCTTCATCATCCCTGCAAATGTATAGTACAATATAATTCTCAGAAATATGTTTTCTTTGAGCCATACCAGCTGACGGCCCTTCTCTCCTTGTCCCACCTGGAGAAGGGAAAGAAATGAGGGCTTTAAGATATTAGACGCCTGAACATCAGTTAACCACGTACCACGTATCTGTAGTTAGTATTTTCCTGTTATTCCGTTCATATTACATCATGGATCTTATAGTGGACTTGAGAGATTATGCAATATTTTGTTCTTATGTAAAATTATGAGATTTCTTCTGTATCTTTTGCTGTAATCACTTTCTGTACAAGTTTTATCTTGATTTGTTATTTGAAATTCATAAATAAATAAATTAATTAATTTAAAAAAAAAAAAAAAAAATTGCTTTCCCAATAAACAAAGCTGCAGCCTGGTTTTTACCATCAAAAAAGTGTCTGTGATTATTTATTTTGGTTGCTTGAAGGTAAGCTTGTTTAAAGTTAATTGGGCAAGGATGGAAGAGCTCTGGTACCTAGGGGGTGTGGGGGTGAGTTGGGGTTGTCGCGCACAACATGGCCATTCCAGATCCAGATGTTAGTAACCCTCCTTCACTATGTTGTAACTTTTTCCCCATGCTGCTACCTGGGCCTCTTATCCTGTAGATCGCCGGATTAGATTCTGCCATGGCAACCATTTTGAGAGTAGAGCTGGCATGTGCAAGAACAATTAGGGATCATTCCTTGCCACCTGAACCACCAGACCACCCTTTTGGGGTGCTGTTTCATATGCGTCTGGTGGTAAGTATGTGTCCTTTCTCCCTGATGATCTCCAGGCTGATCAGTGCATAAGATGACCTTCCTTCTGTAACATTGTTGTATGACTTTGTGCTACTGACTCTTCGTGTGTTCATTCCCTCAGCCATTCCTGAATGGGTTTTTCCGAAACTGATCCATCAAGATCAACATTATTCCAAGGGATTGCGTGCATTTCCAATACATGTAAAACCAAAGAAACACTGTGGAGAGACAATGTTCTTGATATGGACTTTATTTTTAAAAAATCAATAAATCAACATAACAATCCACATAAAAACAGACCTAGTCCGCTGGGAGCGTTCCACCCAACATGGTCCGTGTTTCGACAATAAATTCTTCCTCAGGGGTCCATGCTAGTACTAGGGTGGAAGATACATGGAAAAGCTAAACAATCCAAAAGTACTAATGCGTAGAAGCTCCACATGAAATGAATCAGTTAATGAAGCACGTTTCACACAGAGCTTTTACGCATTAGTACTTTTGGATTGTTTAGCTTTTCCATGACTCTTCGTGTGTTCATGCCCTCAGCCATTCCTGAATGGGTTTTCTCGAAAAGGGCGAACAGAATGCTAGGAATGATTAAGAAGGGGATCATGAACAGATCAGAGAAAGTAATCATGCCACTGTACTGGGCCATGGTACGCCCTCACCTGGAATACTGCATCCAGCACTGGTAACCGTACATGAAGAAAGACACGGTACTATTCGAAAGGGTCCAGAGAAGAGCGACTAAAATGGTAAAGGGGCTGGAGGAGTTGCCGTACAATGAGAGATTAGAGAAACTGGGCTTCTTCTCCCTTGAGAAGAGGAGACTGAGAGAGGACATGATAGAAACATTCAAGATACTAAAGGGAATAGACTTAGTAGATAAAGACAGGTTGTTCACCCTCTCCAAGGTAGGGAGAACGAGAAGGAACTCTCTAAAGTTAAAAGAGGACAGATTCAGTAAAAACGTAAGGAAGTTCTTCTTCATCTAGAGAGTGGTAGAAAACTGGAATGCTCTTCCGGAGGCTGTTATAGGGGAAAACACCCTCCAGGGATTCAAGACAAAGTTAGACAACTTCCTGCTGAACCGGAACATATGCAGGTAGGTCTGGTCTCAGGGCACTGGTTTTTGACCTGGGGGCCGCCGCGGGAGCGGACTGCTGGGCACGATGGACCACTGGTCTGACCCAGCAGCGGCAACTTCTTATGTTCTTATTAGGATCAACATTATTCTATGGGATTGCATGCATTTCCAATACACGTGTTCATTCCCTCAGCCATTCCGGAATGGGTTTTTCCAAAACTGGTCCATTAGGATCAACATTATTCTATGGGATTGCATGCATTTCCAATACATTCACTCAGCCATTACTGAATGGGATTTCCTGAAACTGATTCATTAGGATCAACATTATTCCATGGAATTGCATGTATTTCCAATACATGTGTTCATTCCCTCATCCATTCCTGAATGGGTTTTCCCGAAACTGATTCATCAGGATCACTATTAGTCCATGGGATTACACACATTTCCTTTGGGAAAAGCACTCTAGAATTTCTGGGTTTCTCTGAAGAATCTGACCGAGCAAGTTACAGCTATTCATTCTCAATCCTGCAGTAATTAAATTCAATTTCCTGGTCTAATGATAATCAGCATGTACTTCACCAATTTGCATAATTTTAAAAAGTGTAGGCTTTAAAACTGAGCATTCCATCTGGCATGTGTATACTCTTGAGTCATCTATGCTAGGACTGCTATACCATCTCTTGTTCAGTACATAGCCATGTACTTGCAGAACACTTACGATAAATGAAGATGTCATTACAGTAATTAGTTTCTACTATGGAAACAATTACCAGCACAAAATAAACAAACATAAGCATATATCAAATAAAGATAACCATGGCCATATGATTATACATGAAGAGGGAAATTCTAAAACCAGTACCAAAATTTAGACACCTAAGTTAATTGAAGGATGTCATCAGAAATGGCAAAGAATGGTAAGGTTGAAGCACCTACCTACGCCGGAATCGCACCTATGGAAGAGCTTTAGGTCACCAAATCCAAAAAGTAGGTGTGACCAATGCCGGAAGTGGTGTTAGGCGACCTAAAGCATCTACCCAGGCATGATTCAAGCAAAGACCCGGAAAGCCTCGGCCTACATTTTCGGTGCCTTTCTTTCCCGTAGGTGCGATTCTGAAACCCGTGCCAAAGCGTGATTGATACGCAATCGGCTTTGCCGCTTTTAAGGCAGCTGATGATATCGGCACCGGTTACAGAATCCAGCCCAAAATACGCATCCGTTTCTTGGCCAATGTTTTCAAATATTTAGCTCTCCAGACCACTTATAGTGAAATATTGGCACTAGATCCTTTATCTGAAATCCCTGAGGCCAGGCATGTTTCTTTTTTTTTTTTTTTTTTTAACTTTTGGGATTTTGGAATAGTAACATTAAGTCAGAAAAAGACAGACCATAAGACCATAAAATTGCCACCAGACCTTTTTATTTCAAAATTAGGCAAACATTAAATAATTCAAGCACTTCAAACACAAACCTGTTCCAAACTATGGGACTGGAGCAATCCCTTCAATCTCCCAAAGTGACTTGGGGGTGATCATTAGCGAAGACATGAAGACTGCCAATCAAGTGGAGAAAGCTTCATCCAGGGCTAGACAAATCATGGGCTGTATCCGTAGAAGTTTCATCAGCCGTAAGCCTGAGGTCATAATGCCGTTGTACAGATCCATGGTGAGACCCCCCATCTGGAATACTGTGTACAATTCTGGAGGCTGCATTATCAAAAAGATGTGCGGAGAGTTGTATCGGTTCAGCGAATGGCCACCAGGATGGTCTCAGGTCTCAAGGATCTCCCGTATGAGGAACGACTGGGTAAGTTGCAGCTGTACTCACTCGAGGAACGCAGAGAGAGGGGAGACATGATCAAGACGTTCAAATATGTCACAGGCCGTATCGAGGTGGAAGAGGATCTCTTTTTCCTTAAAGGACCCACGGCAACAAGAGGGCATCCGTTGAAAATCAGGGGTGGGAAATTTCATGGCGACACCAGAAAATATTTCTTCACCGAAAGGGTGGTTGATCGCTGGAATAATCTTCCACAAGTGAGGCCAGCAGTGTGCCAGATTTTAAGAAAAGATGGGCTTGGCATGTGGGATCTCTTCGTGGAGGTAGTTAGGGGGTGGGCCATTAGTGTGGGCAGACTAGATGGGCCGTGGCCCTTTTCTGCCATCATGTTCTATGTTTCTATGTTTAAATGAAGTGTCACATTTTGGTTTTCAGAACTTTTTGGGAATTTCGGTTAAAGGATCTCGTACCTGTGCTGCATGCATCTTCGGGGACAGAGGGATAGTAAGGTTACAGCCCCAGTGACACTCACTATCACCTTAAGAAAAACCCCTATGCCAGACTGTGAACCCTTTTGGACAGGGCAGTGATTCGTTCCACCCATAGGCAAAAATTCCAAGGCATCCTGGTCAGAACAACATTTACAAGTCTGTGCAAATAGCTGAATTGCTCATACAGAACCTCAAATGTAGCAAAGCATGAAAGCATTTGGAGAGTGATTTTATAGTAAGTCTCCAACATGGAGAGGGGGGGGTTGGCTTTATTTGAAATACTTCATTGAGAACTTGAGACCTTCAGGTTGGACTGTAATGAATCCTTTCCCCCACCCCTGTTATTTCCAAGTATAGTCACCACATTATACAAATCAATTGATATAAAATACCCCCATTAACCCTTTCAGGACCAAGGGACCTATTTGTCCCATAACTTTAAAATCCTATAAATTTTGATTGGGATAGTCTACAGTTCTAAATTTGATATGTACGGATTCCATAGGATACTGCCTTTATGTAAACAAACTGGTTCCGACATTCATTCATTAGCGTCGTTGCCAGATTGACGAGAAGATTCACTTGCCACACTGTCCATAAGCCAGAAGTGTGATTTTTTTAAATAAAAATAATGATATTTCACAAAAAAAAATCAATTTTTTGGCATCTGCAAGCCCTTTTTACCATAAAAATGTCGTCAAAACCACAAAAATTGGCCTACGATCCTTATGGTCCTGAAAGGGTTAAGTAGTGAGACTACACATTTCATTTTGTTTCAATTATTTCCGTTTATAAACCACTTTTATCCATGGCAGAGAACAAAAATTATGCACCAAAGATCTCCAAGCCCAAAAAGAGGGAGGCTCAGAAACAGTCCAGGATTGCAAAATACATTTGCGGGCAAAAAGACGCACCTTATGACACTGGGGGCAAACATTTTAAAGGACATTAGGATTTAGAATTAACACGGACTTTAGCGCATGTTAATGGCAAATCTAACGCTTTTCGTTTTGAGGGTATTTTTTTATGGATTTAATGCGGGAGACACTTGGCAACTCCCGTGTAGGAGATGCTAAGAGATCCAGCGTTAACTCAGGCATCATCATCTAGAACAGTGGTTCCCGACCCTGTCCTGGAGGACCACCAGCCAGTCGGGTTTTGAGGATAACCCTAATGAATATGCATGAGAGATATTTGCATATAATAGAGGTGACAGGCATGCAAATCTGCTCCACACATATTCATTAGGGCTATCCTGATTGGATGGTGGTCCTCCAGGATGGGGTCGGGAACCACTGATCCAGAACACGCTAGAAGGATAATGTTTCCATCCGTGCCACACCACGCCTTCTCTTGAAAACTTTCCTAGTGCATCAACAACAGGTATATTATCACAGAACACCTTAATGCAGGGATCTCAAAGTCCCTCCTTGAGGGCCGCAATCCAGTCAGGTTTTCAGGATTTCCCCAATGAATATGCATGAGATCTATATGCATGCACTGCTTTCAATGCATATTCATTAGGGAAATCCTGAAAACCCAACTGGATTGCGGCCCTCAAGGAGGGACTTTGAGACCTCTGCCTTAATGGCATCATGCATTACCCCTGTTAATGTGCATTAAGGTCCGGATGCTGTATAGGACGCCCGTCCCGGTGTCCTATACAGAATTGGGCCTACACCCACCCAAAGTTAACCCAATTCTGTAACCAACGCCCATGTTGCAGACGCCGGTTACAGAATCGTGTTTAAAATGCCCCAACCCCCTCCCCGAACCCCTCCAATGCCCCCCCCCCCAAAGATCACCAGCAGGAGGGTGCCTAACTCCTCCTTTCGACAAAACCTGCGATCTCCAGCAGGAAGGTGCTCATCCCGTCCTGCCGAGAGAACCCTCCCCCCCCCCCGAAGATCGCCAGCAGGAGGGTGCCTAACTCCTCCTGCTGGGCCGCGTTCTGTCGGCAGGAAGGGTTGAGCACCTTGCTGCCAGTGATCGTGGGTTTGGTCGGCAGGAAGGGTTGGGCACTCTCCTGCCGCGATCGTCGGGGGGTTTGGGGAGAGGAGACTGGCGTCCGTACCCTAATCGCGGCAGGGAGATCCTTGCCGCGATTAGGTATAGCGGCCATGTCTAATTTCCATGTAGGCCAGCATTTTGCTAGCCTACATTGTAAGCGTCTTCCGCTCTGCTAGGGAGACCCTTAGGGCCGCCTAGGTTCACTTAAGGCAGGGGTGTCCAATGTCGGTCCTCGAGGGCCGCAATCCAGTCGGGTTTTCAGGATTTCCCCAATGAATATGCATGAGATCTATTTGCATGCACTGCTTTCAATGCATATTCATTGGGGAAATCCTGAAAACCCAACTGGATTGCGGCCCTCGAGGACCGACATTGGACACCCCTGACTTAAGGCTACCGCATAGCCTTAGGCGAGCTTAGGCAGGCTTGCGGGCCTCTCTAGGCTCCCTGGAGGCGCCTTCAATGTAGGCAGCCTGCCTGAGGAGCATTTTTTTTTTTTTTAGAAAAAGTACCTCCCGATTGGCTGATTAGACAGCTGTCGGATGCCTACAGCTGCCTACAATTGGGAGCACTTTGCAGAATCAGGGCCTAAGGGCGCAGTACTAAAGATAACCCTTAATTCAGTGATGTAGCAAGGGTGGGAGGTGCCCAGGGCACCAGTGCCCCTTCCCTCTTCCCAGCCCCCTCTTTCTCCTTTCCCAACCCCCCACCACACGCCTTCCTATCCCCTGTACCTCATTAACTTCGCCAGCGCAAGCAGAATCTCCAACTTGCTGCCCGCACCAGGCTCGGCTCTTCCTCCGAGGTCACTTCCGGCAAAGAGTTAGAGGCACAGGGGGAAAGGAAGGCACATGCTTGGTGGGGAGGGATGGGGTAGGACAGGAGGTAGAGAGGTGCCGGCGCCCCCACCAAGATGGCACCCAGGGCATCGTGCCCCTCCCCTTCTGCTATGCCACAGCCTTATTTCTGTATGTCAAACCCTAGGTTCAATGAGCATTTTGGGCCTGATTCTATAAACAGCAGTTAAATTAGTAGGCGCCTAGCAAAATGGCATCTTTCATGCATCATTAAAGTTAAGTACCATTTGTAGAATCATGCCTAAATCAAGTTAGGCACCGATAGGCATCTACAACTTAGGTGCTGGTATATTAAGCCAAAGTTTTCTTGGCCTAAAATACTACCGCGTTTCCCCAAAAATAACACACTGTCTTATATTAATTTTGGGCTCAAAAAAGGCACTAGGTCTTATTTTTTTCCTGTACAATGATCATCTCTCCCTTCCTCTCCTCCACCCCAATTCTTCCTATTTCCTTTCTCTCCCCCACATGTGCAACATCTTTCCTCCCCTCTCACCCATCCTCTTGTGCAGAATCTTTCTCTCCCTCCCTCCCATTCCTTGTGCAGCAGAACCCTTGCAGCTCCTGTCCCTCCCTTCCTCCCATTCCCCCATGTCTATGTGTCTTTATAAAACACCAGCACAAATCCTACAGAACCAGCTCCCAAGCTGGTGTAAATGTTAATGCATAAATCACTGTTACATATTTTATAAGCAACATGTGTATAAATCACGACCTGCCTGGAGCATGCCTACACCTGAATCACGTCAAAGTATGCACATTCTTATCGCCACGCATGCTGTTACGTGGAGTTAATGTGTGTGCAAATGTAAAGGCATACAGTGCATGTATAAAATCATGATGCATAACTTCCTAACACACATGATAAAGAATGCACTGCCTACACGAAAAATCCTTAAATACCAACAACCTGTCCAGGTCCCCACACCTAAGGAGACACCTGTACAGTTTTAAAGCAACACATCATAAATCATCGAAGCTATGATTAAAATCCAAACAAGGAGAAACTTCTCTGCTAGACATCTGGCTAGACTTTTTGTCTACAGTATGTCTACAAGTTCAAGGGGGCATTTTGGAGGCGTGCTATGGGGGGGCTTAGGGCATGCTTAGCAGTTGGATGGCTTGCGGCCATAATCAAACCTTTACCAGGGTGCCATTCAGATGTCTGGAGCCAGACCTGTATTAAAAGTGTCTAAGGACCAAAAAGGGACCCAAACTGACCAGATCACCATTGTAGAACAGCACTTGAATAATGGCTATGTTAGTTGTGTTATTCCAACCTTAATATCCGTCCATATACTGCAATGATTTCATGGTAAGAAATGGGACTAGATACCAAAATTTTTTCCATAGAGTAATAGTTGATTAAATGCAAAAGCCTCGGTCCCACCACTCCACCGCTGTTAGGATTCTGAACCGCGGGAAGAAATTACGTGGTGACTTTCATCATTGGCTCTTGTGCATTTACCAATAGTCCAATACTAATATCTCTAGTTTTTTATATATATTTAAATATTCATTTTCTATTATTCTTCAGCTATTTTATCATATATAATGTGCACTTATCTCTGCATTGGCCAACATCTGGGATCCTGACCCGTGATTCTGCATTGGCCAACATCTGGGAGCCTGACCCTGGTTCAGGCTCCCAGATGTTGGCCAATGCAGAATCACGGGTCAGGCTCCCAGATGTTGGCCAATGCAGAATCACGGGTCAGGCTCCCAGATGTTGGCCAATGCAGAATCACGGGTCAGGCTCCCAGATGTTGGTCAATGCAGAATCACGGGTCAGGCTCCCAGATGTTGGCCAATGCAGAATCACGGGTCAGGCTCCCAGATGTTGGCCAATGCAGAATCACGGGTCAGGATCCCAGATGTTGGCCAATGCAGAATCACGGGTCAGGCTCCCAGATGTTGGTCAATGCAGAATCACGGGTCAGGCTCCCAGATGTTGGTCAATGCAGAATCACGGGTCAGGATCCCAGATGTTGGCCAATGCAGAATCACGGGTCAGGATCCCAGATGTTGGCCAATGCAGAGATAAGTGCACATTATATATGATAAAATAGCTGAAGAATAATAGAAAATGAATATTTAAATATATATAAAAAACTAGAGATATTAGTATTGGACTATTGGTAAATGCACAAGAGCCAATGATGAAAGTCACCACGTAATTCCTTCCCGCGGTTCAGAATCCTAACAGCGGTGGAGTGGTGGGACTGAGGCTTTTGCATTTAATCAACTATTACTCTATGGAAAAAATTTTGGTATTTAGTCCCATTTCTTACCATTAAATCATTGTAGAACAGCAGCACCTGGTATGGGAAATTCTAGTAGATCAGCAAGCAGGTGGCCGGAGTAACCTGGTGGCGTTGTAGTGAACCATAAAGAAGAGGACCCAGGCCCATAAGCTACTCTAACCACTACATTTATGGTGGAAAATGTGGGCCCACCAAAACCCTACAATACTGCCATATAGGTGCCACCTGGACCCATAAGGGCTATTGGGGTGGTAGAAAGGTGGGTATAGTAGGTTTTGGGGGAGTTTTTGAGAGCTCACCATATAATGTATTGGGGTTATGGTGAAATGTGTACTTGGCACCCTTAATGTGGAGTTCACAGTAGTGCCCCATAAGGTCCCCCACTGCTCTTTTGGCATGTCTGTGTGGCCAGTGTAGTATAAATGGTGGCCCCGCCTACATCCAAATGGCTTGGTTTTGGACATTCTTAATTTGGACTATTTTTTTTTTTCCAGAAATGATCAACAACGTAATACGTCCTAAGGGCCTAAGGGCCAAAATGTCTAGTTAGATGATTTAAAAAAAAAAAAAAAGAGATGGACATCTGAAAATGGACATTTTTCCCTCCTGATTTTTGGCTGCGCTTCTCAAGACATCCAAATCGTACTTAGACGCACTATGGCAAATGACCCTCCAAGCGTCAAGGGCACATTAAAAGGCAATTCTGTAAATGGCGTGCAAATTTACACACACAAAATTGTGCGCTGCTCTGAGATGCATGCACAACTAAATTGATCAACGAGCCAATTAGCACCAACAATTGGGTGCCATCCTGGCGAGAGTGCCGGCACCCCTCCTCCTCTCTGCCCCTCGCTCCTTCCCACTCCTCCCCCCCCCCTTCCACCACCACCACTCTTCACTGGCATGGGCAGCAACTCCAACCTGCTGCTCTCGCCAGCGTTGGTTCTCCCTCTTATGTCACTTCTGGGTCCTGCCCCTAGGAAGTGGCATCATAGAGAGCCAACGCTGACGCAGGCAGCAAGTTGGTGATGCTGTTCACGTCGGAAAAGTTAAAAAAGGTAAGGGGTAGGGAAAGGGTGTGCCAATGCAGCAGGGGGGTGGGAAAGGAGTGGGGGGGAGGGCAGAGAAGAGGGCGGGTGCCTCTCACCCTCGCTATGCCACCAGGGATTCCCCCTAACATACGCTCTGGGATTTACATAAGACATTCACTTGGTGTCAATTCTTGCACCCAACGTTGGGCGTAGATTCTGGCACTATGAGCTATTCTATAAAAGACGCCCATCCTGGAGCAACCTTTATAGAATATCATTCAATGCCAACGTTTTTCAGCACCGTTTACTGAGTCTTGTTCTAAGGGGAAAAAATATCAGCTTGGACTTCTATTAAGTTGGATTATTCTACCCCAAGTAGGGTCATCTTAGCAGAGGGTCCCATTTTATTCAATGAGCTGTTTAAAGATCTCCATGGCATTAATGTGCAGGAAGTGAGCCTTTGTCAAATGAAGGAAAACTCCAGAATGAGAAAGCAAAGGATGAAGTTAAGAGAGGATAGGTTCAGGAGTAATGTAAGAAAATACTTTAAAAAAAAAAGAAAGAAAAAAAAGGGTGGTAGATGCATGGAATGGTCTCCCAGTAGGGTGGTGGAGCCAAAGACTGTGTCTGAATTCAAGAAAGCGTGGGATTGGCACGTAGGATCTCTTGGGGAGAGGAAGAGATAATGGTTACTGCAAATGGGCAGACTGGACGGGCCATTTGGCCTTTATCTGCCATCATGTTACAATGTTTCTATAACTATAAAGTTCTATGACCTCACAATGCAGGTGTAAAGAGCCTTAGCCTATAGGAAGAAGAGATGCAAATGTTAAGAGCCTTAGCCAATAGGGAGAGGAGGAGATAGTAGATGCTGTGGATGGGTCATTTGGCCTTTATCTGCCATCATGTTTCTATGTTTATATATAACAGCTATGGCAGAATTAATAGCAAATATTAAAACATACAAGTTTTCTATGACCTCACAATGCAGGTGTAAAGAGCCTTAGCCAATAGGAAGAGAAGATGCAAATGTTAAGAGTCTTAGCCAATAGGGAGAGGAGGAGAAAGTGGATGCTGCGGATGGGCAGACTGGATGGGCCATTTGGCCTTTATCTGCCTTCATGTTTCTATATTAAAATTCAGTTACTTGTTTTCTACCTTTGGTGTTTATTTGAAAAGCATTCAGTTTTATAACTATACTAAAAATAAATAAATGGGCAGAGAAAAGAAATTTGTTTAAGAAAAGGCTAGTCAGAAGAAAGGGACTCAGTTGTAGTGGCTGGCACGCAACTGAGTCCTGTTTCACACACTGCTTTCTGGCATTTCTTCAAGCCGAAGGTTTAATGTCCCTGCTTAGGTAATGATTGTCACGTCAAAATGTCCTCTAGTGGATAGTGTGGCAATCACACCCTGGTTCTCAAGCTTAATCAAAGGGAGAAGGAGGGACAGAGCCCAGACTTACAGGAAGAGTCTGAGAAGCTGTTATTAAAATGCACTTGGGGTGTCTCTGTCTGAGCAGTCTAGTATTACTGTCTTCCTTTGATGATGCGTTGTCAGCTCAAGCTTTGGCAATGCACACCTCATCTAATGGTTTATCAAGTGCCACACCCGCTCCGATGATTTATATCTGCTCATATGCAAAAATAGAAATAGCAAGTGATTTCAAAATATCACACCAGCTCCTGCTTTTTGTTGTATCGTGTGTTGTGCCACAGCCCTATTGATGTTGTGAGTTGACCTGCTTTGTGACCTCTTATTTTGGGATTTCTTAATTTGGCCATTTCATCACGTTCCTAAAGGTACTTTGTAGCGGTCTGTCGTATTGATTCTAGAGAAAATGGGCCTTTCTCGGCTGCGAGACCTTGTTCTGAAGCAGCCAGGGCATTGCAACACATGAATTTTCAAGAGTGCTATATGGGTTACTGGAAGAACATATTAGGGCGCTCTAGGCAAATTAGCCATTCGCATGCCTTGCTGCCCCCACCCTACCCTAATTTGCTTGCTGCTTTCCTGCTCCCAAAACACTGCCGCTGCGAGGACATTTGTAATACACGGACCAGCATTTCTTAATGGTGCTTTTCGCACCGGTCTTTCAAAAGAAGGAACTAGTGGCATGGTAAGGGTGAGCGTCCATAGTCTGTTATTGAGAAAGACATGGGGGAAGCCACTGCTTGCTCTGGATCGGTAGCCTGGAACGTTGCTACTCTTTGGGGTTCTAGAACCTTGGTAATCTCTGGGATTCCGGAATCATGCTATTCTTTGAGATTCTATATGGAATGTTGCTACTCCTTGGGTTTTGGCCAGGTACTAGGGACCTGGATTGGCCACCGTGAGAACAGGCTACTGGGCTTGATGGACCATTGGTCTGACCCAGTATAGCTGTTCTTATGCTCTTATGTGTGCCACCTATAGGACAATCAAGCCATTGTAACATCCCGTTCTAGAACAGGAGATGAAGCGGGTTAACTGACGCTCAAAACCCTGAAGAAGCTTGATTGCGAAACAGGGGGCCCTGTTGGATATTGTGGAATCCTTTATGCCAGCGGTGATGTTTGTTTAGCTGCTGTGCTAATGATCTATGCTCCACTGTGCTGGGTTTTTCCTGCTTCTACGTTCCAGCACTATGTCAAAGAATTTTTGGAATACCACATTTTCAGATAAGTGATGATATTGATAGACTGTATTTTGTTTATAATATAATACCACTTATCTTGGAGTTTTTGACCAAGGATGTGTCTGCTTGTCTCAAACTTGAGTTTTTGAGACAGGCTTGTCTATGTGGGTAGTTTGTTTGGAACCCCTATTAGACCCTGAGGTCTTTTCTCCTTTTTTGTTGTGTACCATAGGTAGTGCTGAATTATATTGGATGTTGTTTTGGATATACAATATTTGGACATTCTTTCTTGTTGGTGAATGTTCTTATGTTCTTACGTGAGCCAAGTGTAGGACAATCAAATCATTGTGACATCACTGATGAGGTTGGCTCTGAGGCACTGTGGAACGAGGCATTATGACATCACAATCTCAGCTCTGGAATGTTGCTCTCATTGGGGTTCCGGAATCTTGCTAGTCTTTGAGATACTGGAATTTTGCTTCTCCTTGGGTTTTAGCCAGGTACTAGGGACCTGGATTGGCCACCGTGAGAATGGGCTACTGGGCTTGATGGACCATTGGTCTGACCCAGTAAGGCTTTTCTTAAGTTCTTAACTGAGGTAAACTTGGAAATGTCAGTTTGAAATCTAGAAACAGGACTAACATGAAACCGTATCAGAA
Source organism: Geotrypetes seraphini (assembly GCF_902459505.1). NCBI lineage: Eukaryota > Metazoa > Chordata > Amphibia > Gymnophiona > Dermophiidae > Geotrypetes > Geotrypetes seraphini. Next base: position 117,699,589 of record NC_047094.1, read on the forward strand.
ATATACACATTTTACACAAATGTAAAATAGCCCGATTTAACAGTAGTCTGTGTTGATAACTCCTCCCATTAGTGTGATTTTCAAACACAAGGAACAAATAAATACTTCTCTGATTTTAATTTGATAGGCTTTAACCCTTTCAGGACCAAGGGACATATTTGTCCCATAACTTTAAAATCCTATAAATTTTGATTGGGATAGTCTACAGTTCTAAATTTGATATGTACGGATTCCATATGATACTGCCTTTATGTAAACAAACTGGTTCCGACATTCATTCATTAGCGTCGTTGCCAGATTGACGAGAAGATTCACTTGCCACACTGTCCATAAGCCAGAAGTGTGATTTTTAAAAAAAAAAAAATAATGATATTTCACCAAAAAAATCAATTTTTTGGCATCTGCAAGCCCTTTTTACCATAAAAATGTCGTCAAAACCACAAAAATTGGCCTACGATCCTTATGGTCCTGAAAGGGTTAAATGGTTTCTAACATGCACATTAGTCGACATTAAAATCAGTTTTTGTGGACTATGATACAAAACAAAACGAAATGAAAAAAAAGAAAAAAAAAAATACACAAAAAATCCTTGCTCCTTTTATGAAGCCGCGTTAACGGCGTTATCTCAGGGGACTTTTCATCACGCGCTAACCCCCGCGCTAGCCGAAAAATTATCACCTGCTCAAGAGGAGGTGACAGCGGCTAGGGTGGCCGGCAGTTTAGCGCGCGCTATTACGGGCGTTAAAACGCTAACGTGGCTTCGTAAAAGGAGCCCTAATACATCTTTTTTTTTTTTAGTTCAATCTTTATTAAGTTTTAACATCTTACGGAAAAATGCGACACACAAATATACGTCTTATAAACATATGTAAACATGCATTCGAAAATTCTTAACGAAAAACGTGTCATTATCTACCCCTCCCTCCCTGACCCAAACCCCCACCCTACCTCCCTCCCATAAGGCTGGCAGGTCAATCATTCCATCACATACATTGCTTAATGAAACCCTATAATATGCATGCAATCGGTTAGTAAAAGAGGGCCTTAATAAATAGTGTTCGAAAAAATAAAGGTTGGGAGCTTTTTGAAGATCCCTCGTGCATGTGTATTTTAGTTTAATTTTCGACTCCGTGCTAGAATTGCATGCACAAGGAAAAGGCTTCATTACTGTCCTCTAAAGTTATTATTGTAAGGGGTGGCATTTTTCTGCATGCCTGAACCGGTTCAAATAGAATAATGGTTTAAATTAACACTTGGGGTTTTTTTTTGTACACCCTACATTACAGTAAGCCCACTACAGACAGAGATGGTTGATGGAAAATTGTCAAAATATATGGGTGGATTAGGAGTGGTGAGAGATGCAAGCTTTTGGGACTAGTGAGTATGTGCCAGCATTATGAAATGTAGCTCTTTACAACTGCGAGTGGAGATAAATCATCTTTGGTTTAGGAAATTGGCCAAGACTTGGCACTTTGGAAAAGTATTCACAGAATTATAAGGGCCCCTTTTATTTAAGTGTGCAGACGTCTGGGCGTAATAGGGCAGAGTACGGTACTGGGGTTCAAGAAAGGATTGGACAATTTCCTGCTGGAAAAGGGGATAGAGGGGTATAGATAGAGGATGACTGCACAGGTCCTGGACCTGTTGGGCCGCCGCGTGAGCGGACTGCTGGGCACGATGGACCTCAGGTCTGACCCAGCGGAGGTATTGCTTATGTTCTTATGGGAGAGGAGGAGATAGTGGATGCTCTGGATGGGCCATTTGGCCTTTATCTGCCATCATGTTTCTATGTTACTAAAGTTCTGTGACATCACAATGCAGGTGCAAAGAGCCTTAGCCTATAGGAAGAGGAGATGCAAATGTTAAGAGCCTTAGCCAATGCGCTTCCAGAGAGCGTAATAGGGCGGAGTACGGTCCTGGGGTTCAAGAAAGGATTGGACAATTTCCTGCTGGAAAAGGGGATAGAGGGGTATAGATAGAGGATTACTGCACAGGTCCTGGACCTGTTGGGCCACTGCGTGAGCGGACTGCTGGGCACGATGGACCTCGGGTCTGACCCAGCGGAGGCATTGCTTATGTTCTTATGGGAGAGGAGGAGATAGTGGATGCTGCGGATGGACCATTTGGCCTTTATCTGCCATCATGTTTCTAGGTTTCTATAACCATAAAGCTCTATGACATCACAATGCAGGTGCAAAGAGCCTTAGCCTATAGGAAGAGGAGATGCAAATGTTAAGAGCCTTAGCCAATAGGGAGAGGAGGAGATAGTGGATGCTGCGGATGGACTATTTGGCCTTTATCTGCCATCATGTTTCTAGGTTTCTATAACCATAAAGCTCTATGACATCACAATGCAGGTGCAAAGAGCCTTAGCCTATAGGAAGAGGAGATGCAAATGTTAAGAGCCTTAGCCAATGCGCTTCCAGAGAGCATAATAGGGCAGAGTATGGTACTGGGGTTCGAGAAAGGATTGGACAATTTCCTGCTGGAAAAGGGGATAGAGGGGTATAGACAGAGGATTACTGCACAGGTCCTGGACCTGTTGGGCCGCCGCGTGAGCGGACTGCTGGGCACGATGGACCTCAGGTCTGACCCAGCGGAGGCATGGCTTATGTTCTTAGCATGTTTTTAACACAGGATTTTCCTGGGCACTTAGCACAGACTTTATGCAGCACATTTTAGACTTTTTAAACAAATATTTTTCTCGAGGTTGTGAATTAATATAACTATTAGTGTGCATGCTACCTGCTGGAGTTAGCACAGAAGCACTTAGGCCCTGGTTCTACAGTATAGATCAGTGTCTCTCAAACTGTGTGCCACAGCACGTTGGTGTGTCCCGAAGAGATTCCAGGTGTGCCACGAGAGATTCCAGAATTTTACTTTATTTAAAAAAAGATTCGCCTATACAAGAGTCTGTCAATGTTATGAGCGGCTGTGTGCGTAAGGATACAACCGCCCAGACAAGCATCGTTCTTTGACATGATTGCTCCTTGAAAACTAATAGCAAGTAATTTTAGTTAAAACTAGTTTAAATTATTTTTATTTTTTTCTGCAGTCGTTATCCTAACTTGAGCAACAAAGCAATCAAGGCTTTCTTACCGTTTGGATCTTCTGATCTTTGCAAACTTGGATTTTCAGCTCTGGCAGAAATTAAATCGAAAAAAAAAAAAGAGAGCGACCGCAGATGGTGGATGATGAAAATGCGTGTTTGCTTGTTGACTAACGAGCTGCGTTTTGAGTGAATTTGCACCCATAAACAAGCACATCCATCGCGTTGATTAGCAATTCTACTCTAGTTTCACCGTTGTTACAATTACCCATCCATAGCTTAGAGAACTTTAAATAAATAACTCTCAACTTTAATTTTTTGTTGGCTTTGCAATTTTATAATTTAATTTATAATGAGCCGTAAAAAACGGTGTCAGGTCAAAAGCGCGCCGGGACAAAGGCACGCCCAGACAATTGAGCGCAGCGCGGGGGCGTGCGCCGCACAAAATTACTGTTTTTAGGGCTCCGACCGGGGGGCGTGGGGGGGAACCCCCCCACTTTACTTAATAGAGATCGCGCCGTGTTGTGGGGGCATTGTGGGGGGTTTGTAACCCCCCACATTTTACTGAAACTTCACTTTTTCCCTGTTTTTAGGGAAAAAGTTAAGTTTACTGTAAAATGTGGACGGTTACAACCCCCCAAACCCCCCATAACGCCGGCGCGATCTCTATTAAGTAAACTGGGGGGGCTCCCCAACAAAAACCCCCGTCGGATCCCCTAAAAACTGTAATTTTCTTCGGCACGCACCTCCGACTTGTGCTCAGTTGTCGGCGCGCGCCTTTGTCTTTCGCGGGGTTATCTATGAACCGTAAAAAACATTTGCTCCATTTAGTGTGCCGGAACTGGTTGTTAATTGACACTTATTAAAATTTGCATGCACATCTGGCTTCACACTACTCTATAAGGCATGGCACTTAACTCCCAAAAGGCCATGGGCACATCAGGGGCATTCCAAAAAAGTTGTACATGGAAATACAGAATACAACCTAACATGGGTGCCACATTTATACCAGGTTTCAGAAGACATAAGCCCAACGCCCAAAAGTTAGGTGCAGGATCCACGCTAAACATTATTCTATATAAGGTATGCACTCCTTAGAATGGTGTTGGGCGCTGAATTTTTTTGACACCTACGGGAGGGGTGTTATATTCGCTCCATAAGATGCACCCTTATTTCCACCCACCTTTTTTGGGGGGGGAAAGTTGCGTCTTATGGAGTGACAAATACGGTAAGTGATGAATGTCAAACTTCACCAGCTATGTTTTTGCTTCTTGTGTATTCCCAGAAATTCAATGCCCGACCCTGGACGTATCTGCCATTGAATTTCAGCAATCTATTTATCCTTGCCAGCTGAATATCTACTCCTTTGTTTTTAGGGAAGAACAAATAATCACATTTTAAGAGATCAATAAATAAATTGTCTTTAAAGTTTGTGTGCCAAGACATTCATTAGGATAATGAGGGTATCAAATCTCCCCAAATGACTTCAATTTTAATAAACTTCTGAGCCCATTTACTGAAGCTTAGCATGTGCTAATGGACATTAGCATATATTAAATGGCACTTAAGCCCAGATTCTCTATAGGACGCCAATATCAGCGAGTGCCTATCACATGAGGGCACCCTATAGAGAATCCTTGAAAGATACCCACCGGAAATGTAGGCCAGGGTTTTCCAGGCCTCTATTTCCGACACCTGTCTTTGCTGTGAATCGTGCCTATGTAGGTGCTGTAGGCCGCATAACGCCATTTACGGCATTAGCCACGCCCATAGTGGCATTAGGCGGCCAAAAGTACCTATGTAGATGCAGTTTTGGTGTTTGAATGGCATTTTTAACTGTGTTTGGGTGCTTAACAGCACCTAAAAAATTGGCACTGGTTAGAGAATCTGGGCCTTAGCGCACACCAATATCCATTAGCGTGAGCTAAGATTTCATAAAAGAGCTCCTTTATTCTATTGGAAAATTTATACTACAATACCTCCTTCCAGTGGCATAGTAAGGGTAGGATGTGCCCCCCGCACCCTCCTCTCTATGATCCCACTCCTTCTGCACTCTCCTGCTCCTTCCCCCTCTCTTAATCTTCACCAGCGCAAGCATGCTCCTTACACCAGCGTTGGATTCTCTTTGATGTCACTTCCTTGTCCTTTGACCCAGAAGTGATTCAGAGGGTAACCAGGCTGGCATGAGCAAGATAATACAGAGGTACTGGGGGGGGAAGGAATGGCATAAGGGTGGCATGGTGTTTCAGGGTGTAGTAGAGAGGTGCCAGCGCCCCCACGGACTTGGCACCCCCCTTACTATGCCATGCCTCGTTCTCATACAAAGACAAAAATACCCAGATCCTCACAAATCTCTTCTTACCACTACCACTATTAATTATTTCTATAGTACTACCAGACGTACGCAACGCTGTAGAGTCACAAAAAAAGAAGGCAGTCCCTGCTCCAAAGAGCTTACAATCTACATAGACAAACAGCATCAGCATCAGGGTTGGTTTTTGTTGGGTTTTTTTAATTCCCTCCAAGATCCTGTCCATTATTTTACTGATAACTCAAAAGTGGGATGACTGGGAAATCAAAAGATGAAGCAATTAGTCTGCAATCTCTCTCCAATTATTTATTTTAACGAGGCAAAATAGAAACCAGCTGTGCTACTTAAAAGAAGATGGGCAAATTATGGGACAGTTTTTGTTTTCTTATTACTAATCCTCTTCAACGTGGCAAAAATTGTGACTCAGTTTCTGCAAAACACTGGAATGGAAAGCATTTATCCTCTTTTTCTGTATCATTACTGAAAGAAGAGTTTTTCATTCTCACGTCTGCATACCTGAGATGGAATGCAAACGAGTCAGTTTTGCAGACATACTGCTAATTTAAGATATTGAAACACCGTCCAGGAAGACCTATTTAGGTTAATTTCCAGACCTCTAATTAATGATTTAGTCATAGTTTGGGTCTAAGCCTGCCACCAACCCTCCCCCCCCACCGATTAATATTTGCTGCTCTAAGGGGTCCTTTTTCTATCATGTGCTAAGTTTTGTAGTTACTACACGTGCGTGGAAGAAATTAACCCAGCACTTATTAGGGGATGTGAACAGTGTTTCTTTAGCAGGTCATGTAATGAAAGGCGGTATCCTGGTTGCAGTTACAGCAGAGGGACTTTAGGAGGCGCTAAGTGGGCCTACACCAGGGGTGCCCACACTTTTTGGGCTTGCGAGCTACTTTTAAAATGACCAAATCAAAATGATCTACCGACAATAAAATAATTTTTAAAAACCCCACAAAGCACACTGAAAGGCAGAGAAAATGTTAATTATAATTCATATTCCGGGTTTTTTTCAAAGAGGTCAAGGCAAATGACTCTATGCAATGTCGCCTCAATAACAGCCATACAAAAATAGACAAATATACCCCCTCCCTTTTTACTAAACCACATAGCAGTTTTTAGCGCAGGGAGCTGCGCTGAATGCCCCACGTTGCTCTCGACGCTCATAGGCTCCCTGCGCTAAAAACCGCTATTGAGGTTTAGTAAAAGGGAGCCATAGTGCAAAATATAGACAGCAGATATAAATTCTCAAAATGGACAAATTTTGATCACTAAATTGAAAATAAAATCATTTTTCCAACTTTTGTTGTCTGGTGATTTCATGAGTCTCTGGTTGCACTTTCTTCTTCTAACTTCTTCTCACTTCACTCTGGCTGCACTTCTTCTTCTGACATCTTCTGACTTCAGCCCACTCCTGCATCCAATATTGCTTCCCTTCTTTCAGCCTCCTACATGCTTTCTCTCCTCCAAAGTCCAGACCTCATTCTCCCCCCAACTTTTTCTTTCTTTCTCCCTGCCCCCTTCTTTCTTTCTCCCTGCCTCCTGTTCTTTCTTTCTCTTTCTCTCCATGCCCACTTTCTTTCTGTCTCCCTGTTCCCTCTTTCTTTCTGTTTTCCTTCTTTCTTTGTCTCCCTGTCCCCCCTTCTTTCTGTCTCCCTGCCCTCCCCCAAGCCACTAGGTTTGCCACCGCTACCGGAAAACAGGCCTCCAAGCCACCACCGCCCCAAGCTTTCCTTGCAGAAGCCTTGCGCTGACCAGGGTTCCGCTCCCCTTCAATTCTGATGTGGGAGAGGAAGTTCCGGGCCAGCCAGGCAGCGATTGGCTGGCCCAGAAATTCCTCTCCGATGTCAGAATTGACATCGGGGAGAGGAATGCTGGTCAGCGCGAGGCTTCTGCAGGCCCAAATCTCCGGATACCCAGGGCCGAGGAAAAGAAAAAGCCAGTCTATAAATCCTTCCATGAGAGCCGTTCCATTCTCCTTTCAGCAGGACACTTACAAAAATGCATAGCCCCCCCTCCTCAACTTCCCATTTTCAGGCTCAAGATGCCAGAGCAGCAGCAGTTCTTGCATTTTTGGGCAGAGCACCTCCTGCTCCCGACCACCTTTTTTCCAGTCTGGCGGCTTGATTCCGCCAGGGGCAGCCGGCGCTCAGCTTTCCAGTGACGTGACTTCCCTAGACCTCCCTTCCGCCTTCTCCCGAAGGAAGTGACATCATCCTCCAGTCTATCAAAGATTTTCTACGGGAGAAAGCAAGGGTGTCAGGTCAAAAGCGCGCCGGGACAAAGGCGCGCAAGGAAGACGGGTTCTGGCAGTCGGGCAAGGAAGGACGCAGCGAGCATGAAGTGATGACCGGTGGGGAACCTCGGGGAGAGGAAGGCTGATCGGTCGGTCGATCGGGACCGCAACATGAGCCTATCACGGAACCCGGGATGGGTTCCGTGATCGACTCGCATTGCCTTCCCGAGCGACCGGTCGATCGCGATCGACGTATTGGGCACCCCTGGCCTACACTAACTGCAAAATTCTCGGTTAGTGTGCAGGGGTTGCCATGTGCTAGCTGATCTCTAAGATCACAAACCGAAAAAAGACAAACCCTTCAATTAGAAAGTGCACTTACTTCAGCTGTTTAAAGCAGTGTTTTTCAACCTTTTTACACCTGTGGACCGGCAGAAATAAAAGAATTATTCTGTGGACCGGCATCAGTCCGTGGACCGGCAGTTGAAGAACACTGGGCTAAGTCGTGGGCCAGACCCCGCCCATCTCTACCCAATCTCCAACCCAGACCCCGCCCCCATAATAGTACTAATTGCACCTTGCACGTCTCGTGCCTCATCTGGAAGCCTTCCCTCTGATGTTGCAATGTCAGAAAGAAGGCTTCCGGTTCAGGCACAGGATGGCCGTAGGAGTCACTGCCCATGGCTTTGTGCATTGAATCAGTTAGGAAGAGGGAGCTGGCTCGAAGATAACGCCGCATCGATCGCACTGTGGACCGGCGGTTGAAGAACACTGGGCTAAGTTGTGGGCCAGACCCCGCCCATCTCTACCCAATCTCCACCCCAGACTCCGCCCCCATAATAGTACTAATTGCACCTTGCATGTCCTATGTCTCATCTGGAAGCCTTCCCTCTGACGTTGCAACGTCAGAGAGAAGGCTTCCGGTTCAGGCGCAGGATGCCCGTAGGAGCCGCTGCCCGTGGCTTTGTGCACTGAATCAGTGAGGAAGAGGGAGCTGGCTCGAAGATAACGCCGCATCGATCGCACTGTGGACCGGCGGTTGAAGAACACTGGGCTAAGTTGTGGGCCAGACCCCGCCCATCTCTACCCAATCTCCACCCCAGACTCCGCCCCCATAATAGTACTAATTGCACCTTGCATGTCCTATGCCTCATCTGGAAGCCTTCCCTCTGACGTTGCAACGTCAGAGAGAAGGCTTCCGGTTCAGGCGCAGGATGCCCGTAGGAGCCGCTGCCCGTGGCTTTGTGCACTGAATCAGTGAGGAAGAGGGAGCTGGCTCGAAGATAACGCCGCATCGATCGCACCGTGGACCGGCGGTTGGAGAACACTGTTTTGGGCCTGATGCACGTGCTGGCCCTGTGGACCGGCAGGAAATTTCTGTGGACCGGCACTGGTCCATGGACCGGTGGTTGAAGAACACTGGTTTAAAGCACTTCGATACTACTCTTGTGCAATTTTCATGAAATCTTAAAAAATACTAAAATCACTCAAACAACTAATATAATGACAAAAAAGGGGGCGGGGACTCTGTTGCAAGCACTCTTTATGAATATACAAGCACAGATTTGTCCATAATATAATTTACACCAACCTACATTCCTTAAAGCAAGTAGAACTTTAAAAAGTATACATCAAGCCCACAACAATGTCAGGTACTTTTAACTGTTGTGGGTCTGATGTATGTTTTTTGAAGTTATACTAGCTTTAAGGAATGAAAAGTTCTCAGCCCAACCAACCATCTTCCTAAATTCTGAGCGTTATTTAGCCACTGTAGCTGAAAAAACTGTTATCTCATTTCATTAAATGCCAATTTGCAGAAACAAAATTCTGCGTTTCGGATCATTGATTGAACCATATCCACATCATTATTTTCTTGGTTGGGCTGAGAACTTTTCAACACCCCCTGGTAGCGTGAAGAGTTTCAGTGTCTGGTAACCAGAGCTGAGATTGTGATGTCATAATGCCTCATTCCACCAATAAGAGCCAACCTCATCAGTGATGTCACAATGATTGTCCTATACTTGGCTCACTTTTATTACATACAAAGGGTGCTGAAAGGTTCTCAGCCCAACCTACGAATTTTCTAAATTCTGAGCGTTATTTTGCCACTGTAACTGAAAACAGTGTGATCTTATTTCATTAAATGCCAATTTACAGAAACAAAATTCTATGTTTAGACATTCATTCTCTTCATGGTTGGACTGAGAACTTTTCAGCACCCCCTTGTAGGTTGGTGTAAATTATATTATGGGCAAATCTGTTCTTATATTGTTTCCCTTTTTTTGTCATTGTGTTGGGGGGATTCTTTTAGTGGTTTTAGTATTTTTTAAAGATTTTATAACTGGATATCGATAGCATTTTTAAAGCTTGTTTAATTGACTGCACTTCCAGTATAAATCGCATTCCCAGGAGCCAGTCAAAGAAACCACTGAGCGCCAAGCAGGCAGCGCCAAAGTGCGCTTCTGCTGGTTGCCACTCAGCGGCAGAAGAAATCAGCTGCCACTGACTGGGTTAGCAGCGGGCAGGAGCGCAGAAAGCTCGCTCCTGCCCGCTGCTCCCCTGGACCACCAAGGATAATTTTTGGGGAGCCCATGGCCCCTGTGGCCTCTCTCCCCCCCCCCCCCCATTCCAGTGCCTATGAACACGGAGTACTCCTTGCATTAGCAGCCACCGAGAATTCGATGCAATCGCAATTGGTAAAAGCCCACCCGAGAACCCTTTTGTGCCTCGGAAGTGAACTAACTTGAGCATTGGATCCTTGCCCATTGCCCTAGGTAAGTGGGGTAGTAAGGCGGGGGGGTGCAAGCAGGGTGGTCCTCTCTGGGCACCATGTTGGTGGGGGCACTGGCACCCCTCCTCCTCTCCGTCCCCCCACCTCTTCCCATTCCTTCCCTCCACAAGCACGTCCCCTTCCCTTCCCCCATACCTCTAGTTGAAGTTGTTCGTGGCAGTCAACAATGTGCTCTTCGGGACCCCGTTGGCTTGCCCGCTGATGTCACTTCTGGGTGCCGTGTAGAGGAAGTGATGTCAGAGAGAGAGCCAACAGGGTGACCGCTGGGAGCAACAACTTCAACTAGAGGTATAAAGGAAGGGAAGGGAATGAAGCGCGCATGGCAGGCGGGATCAAGGATGGAGTGGGGGGAGCGGAGACAAGGGTGGAGGAGGGGCGTCACTGCCCCAGGCGCCTCTCTTCCTCGCTACGTCACTGCCCCAGAAACAAAATAAGTATCTGTATACAATATGTAAACCACTTCAATTGTAAGCGCAGAATGGCGGTAAATCAAATCCCGTGCCCTATCTCACGTTTGAATCTCACGCTCATAATCTACCGTGTTTCCTCGAAAATAAGGCAGTGACTTATATTAGTTTTGGGTCCAAAAAATGCACTAGGGCTTATTTTCGGGGATGTCTTATTTTTTTCGTGTACATCAATCATCTCTCCTTTCCTCTCCTCTACCCAATTCTTCCTCTTTCCTTTCTACCCCCCCTCCCCACACCCATGTGCAGCATCATTCCTCCCCTCTCACCCATCCCCTTGTACAGCAGATCCTCACCCACCCTCCCACTGTGAGACTGACATACCTCCGCTCCGAGGCCTCCTAAAAAGCAGGGGTGTGGGTTGCTGAATTGACGAGTCCGATTTTGGTGGGGGTTGCTGAATTGACGAGTCTGATTTTTTCAGCGAATCGGGCAGCACTAGTGTCAGGGATGGAGTCAGGAAGTGTTGGAGACATTCGGGGGTCAATCTTAACTAGGGCTTATATTTCGGGTAGGGCTTATATTTAGAGCATCTTTAAAAATCATGCTGGGGCTTATTTTCGGGGAAACAGGGTAAGTAGGTATCAGAGGCACAAAGAAATTGCTAGTCCAAATCACAAGGAGTGTAGTAGCAGAGTCCAACTGCTCTGCAATTTTCTCTCTTTCTAAGCTGTTATAAATGGCAGTAATGATAGACAAAGACCCAGCCTGAAACCAGAGCTGGAATTGGGTTTTATTTCCTTCTGGTCATTTCTGTATTTTCTTTCAAAGTTGTATCTTTGATGTTAAATTGAAATGCATAATTTAAGAAAACATTGTCACAGCTTAACGGGTTTTGACTGGTGAGCCTGTTTTGGAGTTCCAGCCGAAGGAGTATGGACATTGATTTGACTCCGATGAGCGTCTCTTGTGCTACCATAGAGAAACCTTAGCAGGCTCTTCACCAATCTACCTATCTGAGCACCTTGAAATTGCATGCCCCTCTCGTACACGAAACACCTACCTGTTCTCCTTTCCCTCCCTGAAGGGCTGCCTCTACAAAAAATTCCTTGACCGATCTCTAGCATTCCAAGCGGGCAAATGGAACAAATGCCTCTCTACTCTCATCTCCAATTCCCCCCACTATCAAACATTCCGGAAGTTAACTAAAACCTACCTTTATGACAAATTCCTCTGCTTTATCCTCCCTCCTCCTCCCTTCCCTTCTGACCTCTCCCCCCTAGACCCTTACCGCCTCATGTAACACTGCTATCTGTAACACTGCTGTATCGAACTTATAGCAAATGTAACCACTCTGAACATATAATCTAGCTGCCAAAATAACTTCACCGTATATTTATTGTCTAAAAATGTAAAGGTAACTTGACCGAATATGTATCGTCTAAAATGTAAATGTAACATTAACGAAATTGTAACATCGCTGTAAATGTACAGTCTCTTCTTCTGTTAACCGCATAGAACTTCCATGGTAATGCGGTATACAAGAATAAAGTTATTATTATTATTATTATTATTAATATTGTAACTAAGCGTTGGGAGCCTTGGACTGAAAGCACCTGACAACACTGTGGGGTTTTAGATGACCAAGAATGAGAATTTTGTGCTTCCGCTTAGGCTAGTGGTCAAACAACACATGCTATCCATCCCATCACGAAAACAAGCATCATTCATCGCATCCTCCAAGGAAATTCAGTGGCAACTCTTATCCAACTATTCTCAACAGCATGGTCTGCCTCTTGATACAACTAAATCATCCAACCACAAAAAAATCTCAAGTACACGGAAATAGCCATCCAGATGATAACACGCAACTGGAAGAGTTATGATCGACTTAATTATACTTTTCGGTGGGCAAACTTATGTTCTAGCTACAAATATGAAAGAATGAATGCTGAAATTTAAGGATATAGTAGTGCATTTGAAAGGGGGTGGAGCCCATTGATATCATTTATTGAGTCACAATAGTTGTCATGTACCTTTTCTTTTTATCTGAACTCCTTACGCATCCAGGGTGGGAGGGAGGGAGGGAGGGAGGGAGGGAGGGAGATGGGAAAACATTATAATTATTATTCATTATATCTATTTTATTGAAATTATACATGTGGTTTTATTTTCATTAGTTTAGGGGAGGAGGGGGGGTGAAAATGTTTGTTGTTGAAATATTTGTACAACCCCCTTCATGCTTACCTCAACGACTTTGTTGCTTGTAAATCTGATTAATTGTAATTCTTGTAAATCTGTTTAATTGATGTGAACCACCTAGAACTCCCTGGGTATGGCGGCATACAAAAATAAAGTTATAATTATGATTATTTGTTTGATTCGTTTATGTTTAAATTCACTGTATTGCACTGTTAATAATTGAAAACTAATAAAGATTTACAAAAAAAAAAATCTCAAGTACAGACATATATTTCACTCCATGATAACCTTCCTGGGAGTGAAAACTTGGAATGACCTGGCAGGAACAATCAGAACAGAGCCGGAAGAAACGGAAAACCCTTCTTTTTGACGCACGAACTTTAAATGAATCTCTATCTATACCCTTCTTGCTAGTCAGTCACTTTCCCTTTACTCCTTCCCGTTCCCTCCTTCCTATCCCTGCTCTGCCCTCTTTCTACCCACTTCTCTCTGTAAGTCGTCTTGAGCCTGCAGCGCAAAAGTAGAAGATTAGATTTATGCGATTGCTATTTGGTTGAAATGGTAAACCCACTCGTTTGTAGAATTGATCATTTTAAATATCGCATTTGTGATTGTGGAGCTAATTAATAAACCCGCCGTTAGACATCATTTGATATGTTCATCAGTATCGTAACGGCCTAGAGACAGGGCAGAAATATAGCAGAAGCTATCAATCACCGTGTTGTGAAGGCTCCCAATCGAGGCCCGCTCACTATTCAAACCGGGTCGCTTCATGTACAAGGCTCCTTATGGCCTCCTACCAAACTACATGGCAGAAGCACAGGGTGTCCCAAAAGTCACTACACACTTTTTTTTTTTTTTTCTATTTTTTTCCCAGGTCTAGCCTCAAATAAGAACATAAGAACATAAGAATTGCCATCTCCGGATCAGACCCATGGTCCATCGAGTCCGGCGATCCGCACACGCGGAGGCCCAGTCAGGTATACACCTGATGTAGTTTTAGTCACCCATATCCCTCTATGCCTCTCGTAAGGAGATGTGCATCCAATTTGCCTTTGAATCCTAGCACAGTGGATTCCTTAATAACCTCCTGTGGAAGAGCATTCCATGCGTCCACCACTCGCTGCGTAAAGCAGAACTTCCTGACATTTGTCCTGGACTTGTCACCCCTTAGCTTCAAATCATGTCCTCTTGTCCGTGTCACATTGGACAATGTAAATAATTTGTTTTTCTGCTCTATTTTATCGATGTCTTTCAGTATTTTGAACGTCTCTATCATGTCCCCTCGCAGCCTCCTCTTCTCAAGGGAGAACAATCCTAGTTTCTTGAGTCGTTCCTCATATTCCAAGTTCTCCATACCTCTTATTAGTTTCGTTGCTCGTCTCTGCACCCTCTCCAGCAGTTTTATATCCTTCTTTAGGTTGGGAGACCAATGTTGTACACAGTATTCCAAGTGTGGTCTGACCATTGCTCTATAAAGCGGCATTATGACTTTCTCCGATCTACTCGTGATTCCTTTCTTTATCATGCCCAACATTCTGTTTGCTTTCTTTGCCGCTGCCGCACATTGTGCCGACGGCTTCAGGGTCCTATCTATCAGTACACCCAGGTCCTTTTCTTGTTCGCTCTTACCCAGAGTTGCTCCTGACATTCTATACTCGTGTTCCTTATTCTTACTACCTAAATGCATTACTTTGCATTTCTCCATGTTGAACTTCATCTGCCATTGCTCTGCCCATTTCTCTAACTGATACAAGTCGCTCTGGAGTTCCTCGCTATCTTCCTGCGATCTGATTTCCCGGCATAGCTTTGTGTCGTCTGCAAACTTAATGATCTCACTGGATATTCCGCCTTCCAGGTCATTGATATATATATTAAATAGAATCGGCCCAAGTACCGAGCCCTGGGGCACACCACTAGTCACTTTCTCCCAGTCTGAGAACTTCCCATTTATGCCCACTCTCTGCTTCCTGTTTTCCAGCCATTTGCCTATCCAATTTGTGCCCTGGACATATTCTTAAATGTTTGATTATGGCAGAAAAATTACAAAACTTCCAAAAATGTGAGTAAAGCAAGCAGCACATATATGAGTCTCCAACACAGACAATGGTAAGCAGGAAAAAACCAAACCAACACTTAGCTGCAGACGTGGTCCAGGCTGTCTTCCACGCATCCAAAAAGTGCAAGCCTGCCTGGCTTCACAGCCACTCTTTCCCGGGGAAACCTCCGTCTGCAGCTAAGTGTTGGTTTGGTTTTTTTTCCTGCTTACCATTGTCTGTGTTTGAGACTCATATATGTGCTGCTTGCTTTACTCGGTTTACTATTCAATTTCACAGTTTTTGGCTTTTTATATTCAATTGTATTTTATCCTTATCTTAGATGTATATCTAAAATTATTATGGTGATGTGCTCAGACCTGTAACCCAATAAATAGTGAAGCCACTACCATGAGTTTAACAAGGGGACCATCATTGCAATCACCTGTCCCCGACCCTCCCTCAATGATCTTACAACTATTCAAATACTATGATGTTACTTATCTGAATGGAGAGGTTTTAGTTGTTGATCTTGGTCTTGTTAAATCTCAATGGTGGCTGTGATCTAACCAATAAAGTGAAGATTAAAATTCAATGATGATTGTGTATGTCCTCATCAATTCTTAACAATTCCCGTCCCCCCGTCACATTTTTTGGAAGTTTTGTAATTTGGCATGCTAGAGTTTCTTTGAGGTGGTTCCTACGAGGGCTACTATAGGGTTTCTCACTGCCGAGTGAACTGATACATTTTGGACCTTGCTTAATGGTTGTTTATAAGTGGAGTTTTTTGCCATATGAAGATGAACTGAGGCTTTTTTTCCACTTTTTTTCTTGTTTTTCGTGTGTTAAGTGAATGAGTGGGTCTTCGTATGAGTGCAGTGGGTAGACCTGGTAGTGTCTAGGTAGGTCCCTCCTATGGTTTCCAATAGGGCATAATTTATTAGTTTTAGGAGTTTTGTATGTCTTTCCTGAGATTTTTTTGTGTGATCACAGGTACCCCCCGGGATGACACCCAATCCAACAAAGAGCGCAGTTTAAAATTTTTTTCGATGGCGGCATCAGATCTTGTATCACGCACCTCCCACTGTTTTGCAAGGATTTTTCGAGATTTATCAACCCAGAAGGAGTTTGAGATCGGAAAATAGTATGAAATTATGTTTGGGTGGTGGGATGGCAATTTCTCACTCCAGGATTGGCGGTGCAAAGCTTTGGAATCTCTTGCCAGGAGTTCTGCGCTTATGCGAAGTCAGGTTGG
Source organism: Geotrypetes seraphini (assembly GCF_902459505.1). Taxonomy (NCBI): domain Eukaryota; kingdom Metazoa; phylum Chordata; class Amphibia; order Gymnophiona; family Dermophiidae; genus Geotrypetes; species Geotrypetes seraphini. The sequence goes on from NC_047094.1 coordinate 117,715,891, forward strand.
GTTTCAGGAAAATGTTGAAAACGCAATTATTTGTAAATGCTTTCTTATGATGAGATATTGTGTGATGTAATTACCTGCAAATGCCTTATTTGATAGCTATTCTGGATCTTATAGCAAAGTTTTTAATGTATTTGAACATGTATGTACTGTCTACTATTTATGACTGTTGTTATGTAAACCGTATAGGATTTACACGGTATATATATTTTTAAATAAATAAACATATAACAATTAACAACAAGGAACAGAAGACTAAGACAATAGGGTACCGTGAGATGCTTCTAGTTCAATTGTTCTGGATTAACAGACACTTGGAGCCTGAAGCATGCACAGGGAGACGCAGAAAGTCAGAAGCATGCATAGAGAGACGCAGGAAGTCAGAAGCATGCAAAGGGAGACGCAAGAAGTCAGAAGCATGCACAGGGAGACGCAGGAAGTCAGAAGCATGCAAAGGGAGACGCAGGAAGTCAGAAGCATGGACAGGGAGACGCAGGAAGTCAGAAGCATGCATAGAGAGACGCAGGAAGTCAGAAGCATGCACAGGGAGACGCAGGAAGTCAGAAGCATGCACAGGGAGACGCAGGAAGTTAGAAGCATGCACAGGGAGACGCAGGAAGTTAGAAGCATGCACAGGGAGACGCAGGAAGTCAGAAGCATGCACAGGGAGACGCAGGAAGTCAGAAGCATGGACAGGGAGACGCAGGAAGTCAGAAGCATGCATAGAGAGACGCAGGAAGTCAGAAGCATGCACAGGGAGACGCAGGAAGTCAGAAGCATGCACAGGGAGACGCAGGAAGTCAGAAGCATGCACAGGGAGACGCAGGAAGTCAGAAGCATGCACAAGGAGAGAGTCAGTTCAACATCTATTAAGAATAAGGTGGTTTGGGAGTAACAGTCTGAATGCTAGCTTGTCTTGAGGAGTCAGTTGAATAGTTTGAAAAACCAAACTAGTACACTGTTCAACATCTGGTGTAATTTAACCTCAAAAAATGACTCCACCTCCCCCCTCTCTCCACCATCTGCTAACGACCTAGCCAAATTTTTTAACGATAAGATAATTACCATAAGAAGCTCTTTCCCCCCCAACTATCTCCTACAATTCTCTACCTCCAACGACTCCAACCCTATCCCTGCTGATAGATCCTGGACTGCCTTCGAAATAGCCTCCGAATCCCAAATCTCTAAACTTTGTCTCAAATTGAAATCCTGCAAATGTATCCTAGATCCTTTCCCATCCTACCTTTACGATAACATTCCTGCGCAGGCCATCTCCTCCCTCACCAATCTTGTAAACACTGCCCTACTATCTGGCCTGTTCTCTACAGAAATGGGACACATTGCCTTATCCCCTCTTTTGAAAAAAGCTGATCTCAACTCCTCCTCACCATCAAACTACCGCCCCATAGCAAATATCCCCCTCCTAACCAAACTGCTTGAGTCGATAGTCGCTATCCAGCTATCTTCTTATCTAGAGAGATTCTCCATTCTCTCCCCCTATCAACATGGCTTTAGACCCAGCTTCAGCACCGAGTCCCTCCTTGTCTCCCTAATATCAAAGGTGCAACAACTACATTCTCGAAACAAATTCGCTGTTCTGTTACAATTCAACCTCTCTGCTGCTTTTGATGTCGTCCACCACGACATACTACTTTATCAACTTTCCGAGATAGGAATTGATTCCACCGTTCTTAATTGGTTTTCAAACTTCCTTCGCTCTCGCTCCTACACTGTCAACTCTAATGGCACCATGTCCACTCCTTGGTCTCCTTCTTGCGGTGTCCCTCAGGGATCACCCCTTTCCTCTATCCTTTTTAATATCGATATGTCCTCATTGAAGCTCTTCCAGCTTTCCCCCCTTGAAACAATCTACACATGCGCCGACGATATCCTTGTCCTTCTTGAAACAGACCAGAACCTCACCAACCTCCACGATAACATAACATCCTGCATAATGAGACTCCACTCCTGGTCCCTCTCGGTACAGATGAAACTAAATGAATCAAAAACAAAATTACTCTGGCTCAGCCCAAAGTTAGAACACCTGCCCACCCTCTTCGCACTGCCCTCAGGCACTGCCTTACACCTTGAGTTCTCAAGCAAGGTCCTTGGCATCATTATCGATTCCTCTCTCTCGCTCAACGACCACCTCAACTCCTTGACAAAATCATGCTTTTTCAGCCTCCACATGCTAAGGAAAGCAAGACCCTTTTTCCTCCAAAAACATTTTGCCGTCCTTGTCCAATCCATCATCCTCTCCAAACTTGACTATTGTAATGCCATTTACCTATGCTTAACAAAAAAAAAGCCTCCAAAGACTCCAGCTTATTCAGAATATGGCAGCCAAGCTGATTTTTGCAAAACGTAAATCTAACCACGCCTCCCCACTCCTGGCCAATCTCCAGAGTCCAATTCAAATGCTCTTGCCTGGCTTTTAAAATTATTCACGGCATCCTTCCTTCCCTAATCCCACTTTCTTTCAACTCCTCGTGCCCTGACTCCACCAGGACCGCCCATAAATTAAAACTATCCTTCCCTCCCTACATGGTATTCTCCACGCAGGTAAACTGGGAAAATCACTTCTTTTCAAAATCACAGGTCTCTGGAATGACCTTACTATCCCGCTGCGGAACCTGAGCTCCCTCCATTTATTCCGCAAGCAACTAAAAACCTGGCTCTTCTCTAACATGTAATTTCTTTTCCCTTACTTTTCCACTCGATTTATAAACTTATGTAAACCTTTTCCTACCCTTTCTCATTTTTAAGTTCTTGTAAACCGTGCCGAGCTCTACTTCCGTGGAGATGATGGGGTATATAAACTTAAGGTTTAGTTTAGTTTAGGTGGTTTTTTGTTGCTTTTCTAAAGCTCACTTAGATGTTAACACACCAGGGCTGACGTTAAGTGCTCACACCTAAATGGTAAATGCATATACAGTTCCACTCTTGCATACATTATATATGCAAATACATTACATACATTATATGCAAATTTCTTTTAAGCATATTCATTGTGGATATCCTGAAAACTTGACTGGCAAGGGGGTACTCCAGGACCGAGTTGAGAAACACTGCTCTAAAGCAGTGTATCGCAAACTGTGCACCCTGTAGGATTCCAGGTATGCTCCTAGATTCCGGCAAGGAGGAGAAACGCTGGCTGACTGCTTACAAGGACATGCCTCACACAGTGAGAGGCACGTCCTGTAGTCAGTCAGCCAGTGCCTTTGCCTCTCTTGTTCACTGGTGCCTCTTCTCCTTCTCCTCATCTCTCCTTCTGCACCGGGGCTCGGGGCTGGAGGGCATCCGTGCATGGGCGAACATCAACATGATGACATCACACCGATGTCCATGCATTTCCGAGTGCTCTCCAGCAGCAGCCCAAGATTAGCGCAAAGCAGCTTATAAAGTGTGTGACACCCTGCTTTAAAGGAAACAAGAATACATGGGACAATGTGTGAAACCCGTATAAGGGAGCAATGATCCATAGGTGTTTCCACAAAGCATTAAAAGCATCACCCGTGTAAACTGTTACAGCCTGTCCTCTTGCACAGAGGAAGGCTAATTAAGTAATTTATTAAAATAACTACAACAATGTTGAAGTGAGTCAAGTATAAAACTTTGTAAACTGGAATTTTCTCAGGCAGGCTGCTCATCGTTCAGGAATCTGGAGAATTTAAAAATAAGTATTTTGTGGCATCTCGCTGCAACAGTGCTGGTGAAGAGATTTCTTTCCTCTATTTTAAGGGTTTACTAAATATTTGCTATATTGCTAGGCCGAGACAAATCATAGCATTCCTTTATTTTGGTTTTGGATTGGGGGGGGGGGGGGTAATCTTACAACGGAATGCCTGTGGGAAATTCCTATGCGAAGCCTATTCTAGAAAGGTCAACATTGGCTTGTACGTGCCTTTTAAAATAGGCTCCCAGATCCAGACACAATAGCGCGCATGCCAATTCACAAATTTGCACTTGTTCAGAAGAAGGTGTAGATTTGTACATGCGCTTCATACATGGATCAGCAACAGTTCAATGGCTGGGAGGGTGTAGATGGGCTGGAGTAGGTTTTGACGGAGATTTCGGCAGTTGGAACCCAAGCACAGTACCGGGTAAAGCTTTGGATTCTCGCCCAGAAATAGCTAAGAAGAAAAAAATTTAAAAATTTAAATTGAATCAGGTTGGCCACATAATTACACTTCCTCCTCCGAATCCACGGTTTCAGCATCCGCGGATTCGGTTATTTGCGGTTTTAAACCCAAAAATCCATTTAAATTTTTCAGGCTATTTTAAGCCCTGTAAGCCCCCCTTTAAACCTTACCTGGCGGTCTAGCGGGTTTTCGGGGCAGGAGCGATCTTCCCACGCTCCTGCCCCGTGCAGATCGCTCACAGGAAATGGCTCGAGAGACTACGGGAGCTCAAGGCGGCCATTTCCTGTGAGCGATCTGCATGGGGCAGGAGCGTGGGAAGATCGCTCCTGCCTGAAAACCCGCTAGACCACCAGGTAAGGCTTAATGGGGGCTTACTTGGCTTAAAATAGCCAGGGGGGAAGCGGCCCAAATATTATTTTTAATATTCGTGGGACGACTGTGCCCCTAACCCCCGTGGAAACGGAGGGAGAAGTGTAGTGCACTTTATACATGAACACACATATTTTATAAAATACACAAATATACTCAGGGGCAGCGGAAGACCTTTTGGGGGTGCGGGGGACCCAAGCTCCGCCCTAGACCCTGCCACCATAACAATAACACTTCCATTCATTCTTCATCTGCACGCAATATAATCTTATTAAAAGCAATATATAATGGTAACCAGAAAACTAAGCTATACAAAGCACACTGTATGCTGAGAAATTTTTAATTAACGATTACTGGATGCATAGCGCAGTTTAGAGGAACCACATCTTCCCCTGTACAAGCACCACTCTTTAAAAAAATAAGGGGGGGCCAGTAGGGACACTTTTGAACACAGTGTACCGTATTTCCCCATGTATAGGCTGCAGCCTATACATGGGTTTTACAATCTACTGCAGTGGGTGCGGCTTCCTTATACATCGTAGATAAGCCGCCCCATTAGTAGATCAACTGCGGAGTCCCCCATACCTGTAGCTCCCTCGCTGGATGGCTGCCGGCTGCCTCCTGCAATGTTGCGGCCAGCGGTGCAGGGCAGGAGCGATCTTTTCAGTATCCAGCTGGCCCCGCGCTGCTTCCTCAATGCTTGCTTTCAGTTCTCATGGGACTCGCGAGTGTCGAGAGAACTGACGGCAGGCATTGAGGAAGCAGTGCAGGGCCAGGCTGGATGCTGAAAAGATCGCTCCTGCCCTGCACCGCTGGCCGCAACATTGCAGGAGGCAGCCGGCAGCCGGCCAGGAGGTATTTACCGGGAGGGGGGGATGATGTATATAGGCAACCCCTTTGTATAGGCTGATTTAGGTTTTAAAACTCTTAGATAAGCCGCAGCTAGTAACAGGGGATGGCTTATCTAAGAGTTTTAAAACCTAAATCGGCATTTCCTGCGGCCTATAAATGGGGAAATACAGTATCACAAACTTTTTAAGATATGACACACTAATCTCAGGGCTGCAGCTGGAAGGCACCCGGAAATGCAAGTATGTCGAAGTGATGACATCACATACATACGTGGATGTCATGATGTTGACATCCATGCATGTCCTCCAGCCATGGGCCTGAGCCTCCTATTACCGCCGGGGGGGGGGGGGGGGTGCTGCAGAAGGAGAGATGAGAGATGAGGAGAAGGAGCAGAGGCACTGGCGCCAGCTGATGGACTACATGACGTGCCTCTCGCCACCAGAGGCACGTGCTGTAAGCTGCCAGCCAGCACCGGCATCTCTCCTCTTTGCCTGCATCTTGCAGCGCACATGGAAACTGCCGGGACACACAGTTTGCGATACGCTGGTGTACCAGCTGCCTCCCCCAGGACCTCTGTTACCGACGGTATTATGCACACTGTAATACACTTCAGGGAATTATGCACCAAGAAGATCAAAAGCATGCAACAGATTAAAATAGAAAAATATTTGCAGTATTCTGCTTTAACACTTGGCTCTCAGTCACTTAGTTCCCCAGTCCAGCATCTTCCTATTGGCCATGTAAACAGTGACATTCATCAGCACCGTAACAAAAATCTTGAGGGTTTCTGGCAACCATAAAATAATTTACTTATCCATGTTTTTAGTAGGCTCCAGCTCAGCTAGACTATTGCATTAGGTAATATGTGTTATCTGTACCTAATAGAGCTGCAGGCTGAGAACCAGGGAAGTCACTGCTGCTTCCTGAAATCTTGGTCAAGTCAATAAACCCTCCATTGAATCAGGTGCAAAACTTAAATGGTAAGCTCTACGGGGATAGGGAAATAGCTGCAGTGCCTGAATGTATCATGTCTTGAACTATTAATGAGAAAGAGGTGATCTAAATTCAAAATCCAGTACTGTGAAGTAATACAAAACGCTATAAATGTCCGTCAGGGCTTATAGAGCAAAACAGCTGTAACTGCCAAGAGTCTCATAACAGGCACCGACTCAGAAAAACACAGCACCACAAACACTGCCCGTTGGAAAACTGAAGAAGCCCGATCAGTGTCGTAGCGAGGGTGAGTGATGCCTTCCCCTGCCTTCTTCTCCACTCCCCTCCCCACCCGCGCTTCTTCCCAGCTCCCCCTGCCGTGCATTCGTCCCCCTTCCCTTCCCCCGTGCCTCTTTAATTTTCCAAAACAATCATATAGGGCACCTAATTTATTCTTTATTGGAACAACAATCAATCCACTCAAATATAGCTAGTTCCGATATGTCATATTGGAACTAGCTATATTTGAGTGTCTTTAATTTTCCAGGCATGAGCAGCATCACGATCTTGCCGCCTGCATGGTGTTGGCTTTCTAGGCACGGGACCCGGAAGTGATGTCAGAGAGAGCTGACACTGGCATGGGCGGCAAGTTCGTGATGTTGCTCATGCCAGAAAAATGAAAGAGGTGCAAGGGAAGGGGCGCACCCATGCGGCGGGGGTGTTCAGGAAGGAATGGACAAGAAGGTGCATCAATACACAGTGCTCAGGTGGTGGAACCATATACAGTTGCATTATGATGTCATCAAGAATTCTGGGTATGACCCAGGTGCATTGTGATGTCACTGAGCGTTCAGACAGCTTCTACTACTACCAATAATCATTTCTATAGCGCCACTAGACATACGCAGATCTATACATCAATAAACAGAAGAGAGCTTACGATCTAGTCAAGACACACAAGACTGGTCAAGAAGGAGCATCAATACAGTGGTCAGATGAGGGAATTACAGAGGGAATGATAAGACAGAAACTGGTGCTTGGAAGGTGGGTTGGCGGTTGGAATTGAAAGCAGCTTTGAGTCTACATTTGAAGACTGCCAGAGAAGGAACCCAACGTATCGAGTCAGGCAGTTTGTTCCAGGCATACAGTGAAGCAAAGTAGAAGGGATGGAGTCAGGAGTTAGCCTGAGAGAATAAGCGTACAGATAAGAGAGACTTATCCGATGAGCGGAATGCCTGAGGGGAAGTGTGGGGGAGAGGCGAGATACTGAGCAGCTGCAGAGCGAATACACTTGTAGGTCAGTAAGAGGAGTTTGAACTGTATGCGGAAACAGACAGGGAGCCAATGAAGTGATTTGAGGAGGGGAGTAATGGGGACATAGCGACATTGGCGGAATATGAAGCGTGCAGCAGATCTCTGGACAGATGGAAGGGGACAGAGATAGTGACAGAAGGATCCAGAAATATTTCCCATTGTTTTGGTCGCCACAGGCCTGATTATAAAGAGTTTCAAGAATTTTCAAGTGCACCTGGCTAAATTGCCTATACACCTGACACATCTTATCAACTCCAGAAGAAAGCTCTCTTTGGCACAATGCAAGTATTGTGAGGAGAGTTAGCAGCACATTTGAGAGACTGAGATCAAACTCCACCCACCTTGGCGTTGGCGTCAGCTTGTTATTGCCCATTGGCAGACATTGCCCATAAAAACCATAGAAAAGTATTCCCTTAATGTCGCCCCCAAAACAAACAAATCTTTTTTTTTTTTTCAAATCTTTATTATTTTCAAAACTTACAATAAGTGTAACAATAAATACCATATTTTATACATAAAATAACACACTTAATATTCCATTAATATCCATTACAGAATTAGACCCCCCTCCCTCCTGAACAATCATAATGTAATCACATGAAATTTCTATAATGAGCCCCAATATATCTAAATATATAAATCTAACAGACCCTCATCCTCCCCCCTCCCGGATGTGCATAACATAGGGAAAAATATTAATTAAACATTACAGTATTTTGCTAATGGCTCCCAAATCTCCTGAAATTTCTTGGTAGCCAGTGCTGTTTAGCACTTCTTTACATCGGGACAGGCAGTCCTGCAGCTGTCCGATCCAGCTTGCTGAGAGGGTCCTTCGGGGAGCCTTAACTACGGACCAGCCGCGGTACGCGGCCCGTGGTCGTGAGCTGAAGGGGCGTGGCTAAAGGGGCTTGCCCCTTTTGAGCCCCTTCGGAGCCCAAGAGGAGCAGGGAGTAGGGCTATCGACTCCTCAATATGGGGAAGAGGAAGGCCAAAGCAATATTACCAGCTGGAACAACGGGCCCGATGTATCGACATCTTATGACTCCCACTCTTCCACATGCTGAGGAACAGGTAACTCCTAATATACAAGCTGTCTCTCTATCCTCAGGGGAACCAACACCACCTCCTCAACCATTATATTCCCTACGGTTAGAAGAATCTCCCTCTCTTTTTCAAGAGGGATTAATTTCTTCTTCCCCTCAATCATCTTTGTTATCTGGACTGGAGGTTTCTGGACACTCCTTGGGGCAAGTTAAAGAACTATTCCCAGTGCAAATGACCACTGGGCAAGGCTCGGACGCTCTCCCCAGGGATAAAGTGATCACTCTAAATGATGTTTGGCTTAGTATTAATAAAATAGAGTCATCATTATAAAAGACTGTTATGAATTTATGCCAATTTTCATCTGATGCAACAGCTAAAATTAAAGAGCAAGATATAAAAATGGAGAAACAGCTGTGAAATTAGAAAAATTAGACCAGGCAGTAGCTAATTTACAAGCTAGTGCTGTTTCTAATATAAAGGATAGTATGATGATACATGCTAAATTAGAAAAAATGGAGAATTCTATCCAGCACCCTCTATTGGTGAGACTGTGGGTGGAGGACTCCTGCTCAGCTTAGAGGGAACAGTGATCAGGAGTAAAAATCTTCGCTTGTTAAATTTTCCAATCACACACTATCTGTCCCCGATGGAACTCTTGAGAATGTATTTGAAATATATATTACATTATACTAAAGTGGAGACCCTTGAGGTTGATAATCTCTATTACATCTCAAGAGATTCTAAGGAAAGGGCAGATGAAGGTGAAATGGATAAAATTGTGTCACCTGAGTGTTTGAATGTGTCACAGTTTTTAGAATCAACTAAAGATATAATAGATAAGCGAGCAACTCTTCTCGTGACCTTTAAGACAGAGCTTGAAAAACAAGATATTTTAAAGTTATATTTTTTGAAAAAACAAGAGATGTTTTGTGGTCAACGGGTGATAATGTTTCCGGATGTCTCTAGACAGACTCAGTTTAAAAGAAAACAGTTCCTTCAGCTAAAGCCTCAAGTTTTGGCAGTTGGAGCTACTTTCTTTTTGAAATTTCCATGCAAATGCCTTATCTCGTTTGGGAGTGATAAATATGTGTTTTATGATCTAGCCCAGCTAGAAGACTTTATTAAAGAGAAACCGTTGTAGAAAGTTTAATTTCAAATACTGTTTCTACTTCTGGAGGATGTTGTATAGATATATAAAATGCCAGTTGCCTGTCCCTAGATAAGTAGACAGAATGATTTGAAGTTTTATTTTAAAATACTGGCTATCAATGATAATGTGGACTAGGATTTGGTTGAATTATTGCCTAATATGTTTTATTGTTCTTCATATGGATTTTGTATTTTTTTCTGTAGTCATTCATGGATTTGTTATTAAGATATAACGAATAATCAAAGAAAGAAATCTCTTAAAAATTCCTTTCTGAATGGCTAATATTCTTTTCATTTTATACACATGACACAACAAATTCCACCAAAAACTATCATTAAGCCTCGTCCAATTCTTCCAATTGCTCGTAATTTGTTGTATGGCAAACTCCTGTCATTATTAATAAAATCCTGTTGTTCTTAGATGATAATTGACTTTTTGCTCTCATTGACATGCCAAAAAGACAGTTTCATAGGATAATGCCACTGGATTGTCTAATCCAGCTGGAAACGTGGGCGACAAAGTGGCAGATGAACTCTAACATAGACAAATGCAAAGTGATGCATCTAGGAAAGAAGAACAAAGAACACGAGTATAAGTTGTTGGGGGTGAAGTTAGCAAAATGCGAACAAGAAAGGGATTTGGGGGTGCTGATTGACAGTTCCCTAAAGCCATCGGATTTAATTCTTTGGGGGGGTAATACCAAATTGTTTCTGGCCTCTCTTCTTAGTAAGCTTAATGTGAATTCATTAGAGCTGAATGGGATCATTTACCCTCTTTCCAGTATCAAGATCTTAGGGGTGAATTTGGATCGCAAATTATCGCTCAAGGCACAAATTAACACTGTTGTTAAAAGGTGTTATTTTCTGCTTTGGAAACGCCGGACTATTAGGTCCCATTTTACTTTTAATGCATTTAGGCTGTCGGTGCAATCTTTGATTCTCAGTACCTTGGACTAATGCAACTTGATTTATTCAATATCATGTAAAAAAAAAACCATTAAGAGGCTACAACTTATCCAGAACACCACTGTCACACTTATATTTAACCTTAATAATAATAATAATAACTTTATTTTTACCGCCATACCCCGAAGAGTTCTAGGCGGTTCACATTAGTTAAACAGAGATTACAAGTGGTTACATATCAAGTTGATCATAGCGTTGCAAACAGTAAGGCGAGAGTAATTACAAGTGGTTGCATATCGAATTGATCATAGAGTTGCGAACAGCAAGGAGCGAAGTGGGGGGAGAGGAGGGAGAAGGGGGAGGGGAGTAGATCAGAACGGGGGGAGGAGGAGGATAGAAAAGGGGCATTAAGGGTCTTGGTCTCGGAATAGGTGAGTTTTGAATAATTTTCTAAAGTCAAGGTAGTTGTAGGCCTGGAGGACCATTTGGGCTAGCCAAGAGTTTAGTTTGGCGGCTTGGAAGGCGTAGGTTTTGTCAAGGAATTTTTTTGAGTGGCATAGTTTTAGGGAAGAGAAGGCGAAGAGTTGAATTTTTCGGGAGTTCTTATAGTTGTGGTTAAGGGTGAAGTGAGGGGTAATGTAGCTTGGGGATAAACCAAATATTGTTTTGTAGCAAAAACAGGCGAATTTGAATATGATTCTGGATTCTAGTGGGAGCCAGTGGAGTTTGATCATATCTCAAGCTATTATCAGAAACTCCACTGGTTGCAAATTCAATCAAGGACATTATTCAAACTTGGGTGTTTCTGTTACAAAACACTACATGGCTTAATTCCAACTTACATCTCTGAGCATTTCCTCCTTGCAAATAGTAGACGACTTGTTCAAGAAATTAGATTTTTTGCTTTTCCCGCTGTAAAGGGTTGTCGGTATAATATTTTTTAGTTGAATTTTGGCTTACCAGGCTGCTTTTTGGGATAAGAGCTTTGGTAAGTTGATTTCCAGTTCCTATTCTTATATTTAACTTCAGGAAATTATTTAAAACCTATCTTTTTAACTTTTAGAAACTTAACTGTCAAAATTCTTCCTTTTTTTTTTCTTTAGAAAACTTTTTATTATAGAATTATCATATCACTGCGTATGCGCAGTCTTCTTTACTTGTAAGTCGCAAAGAGATATGAGGTTGTAGCGGTATATAAGATTTAAAAAAAGAAAAAGCAACAAGCGCATTCACAGACCCTCATTCGATAACTGGTTGCCAAAATGTAGGTGTCAATTGCGTGTACTGCTCCCTCTAAGCCAGGGGTGTCAAAGTCCCTCCTCGAGGGCCGCAATCCAGTTGAGTTTTCAGGATTTCCCCAATGAATATGCATGAGATCTATTTGCATGCACTGCTTTCATTACGTGCAAGTAGATCTCATGCATATTCACAGGGGGAAATCCTGAAAACCCAACTAGATTGCGGCCCTTGAGGAGGGACTTTGACACCCGTGCTCTAAGCTGAGCGGGAGTCCTCCAAGCTGCATTGCTACCAGTAGGGGGTAGTGTTTCAATATGGTGATTTCAGTCACTAGGAACAGGCCAATTCCTTGGAGTCCTGCAGAGCCTGCCTACCCCCCTATTCCACCCCATCCCTACCCAGTTCAGACTCCAGCCCCACCCCATTTCACTCCCAGCTCCGCCCCTACACAGCCTCCTCTCTTCCAAAGAATTAAACTTGAGAGCTATTTATTTAAAGTTCTTTAAGCTATACTGTATATGGGTAATTGTAATAATGATGAAACTAAAGTAGATAGTCTAGAATTGCTAATCAACGCGATGGATGTGCTTAGTTTTGAGTGCAATTTAGCTTAAAATACGGCTCGATAGTTGACAAGCAAATACGCATTTTATCATCCATCATCTGCAACTGTTCTTTTTTTTTAAATTTCTAATGGAGCTGAAAATTCAAGTTTGCAAAGATGATATCCAAATGGTAACAAAGCCTTGATTGCTGTGTTGCCCAGGTTAGGATAACTGCTGCACAAAAAAATAAAAATAAAATTACTTGCCCTTAGTTTTAAAGGACCAATCACATCAAAGAATGTGCTCATAACATTGACAGACTCTTGTACCCACGACATACATGGTATCTATTCTAGTGTACTGTATACTTATGAAGGAAATTTTAAAAATAAAATAAATTCTGGAATCTCTCAGGACACACAGTTTGAGACACTGGTCTAGTGGATGGATCATTGGACTGACAACTAGGGAAATCTGGTTTAAATCCTATTGCTGCTCCTTGAGATCTTGGACAAATCACTTAACCCTCTGTTGCCACAGGTGCAAATTAATACTACTATTAATTATTTCTATAGTGCTACAAAAGTACGCAACACTATATAGAGTCACAAAGAAGATAGTCCCTGCTTGAAAGAGCTTACAATCTAAACAGACAAGACAGACAAACAGGATGTCATGGATACAGTTAAGAGGAAGGGTTAATCTGCTGGCTGGGACATCAAGCCATTGGGACATCACTGATGAGGTTGGCTCTTATTGGTGGAATGAGGCATTGTGACATCACTGATGAGGTTGGCTCTTATTGGTGGAATGAGGCATTGTGACATCACAGACTGAAACTCTTCACACTACTACTATGAATTATTTCTATAGTGCTACCAGACACAAGCAGCGCTGTACAGAGTCACAAAGACAGTCCCTGCTCCAAAGAGGTTACAATCTAAAGAGCCAAGACAAACAGGATGTCATGGATACAGTTAAAGGGGAATGGTTAATCTGCTGGCTGGATTGGAGAGCAGGACAATCAAGCCATTGTGACATCACTGATGAGGTTGACTCTTATTGGTGGAATGAGGCATTATGACATCACAATCTCAGCTCTGCTTCTCAAAGACAAACAGGATGTCATGGATACAGTTAAAGGGGAATGGTTAATCTGCTGGCTGGATTGGAGAGCAGGACAATCAAGCCATTGTGACATCACTGATGAGGTTGACTCTTATTGGTGGAATGAGGCATTATGACATCACAATCTCAGCTCTGCTTCTCAAAGACAAACAGGATGTCATGGATACAGTTAAAGGGGAACGGTTAATCAGCTGGCTGGATTGGAGAGCAGGACAATCAAGCCATTGTGACATCACTGATGAGGTTGACTCTTATTGGTGGAATGAGGCATTATGACATCACAATCTCAGCTCTGCTTCCCAAAGACAAACAGGATGTCATGGATACAGTTAAAGGGGAATGGTTAATCTGCTGGCTGGATTGGTGGACAGTAGGGAGTAGGGTTATGGATTTCAGTCAATCCTTGGGTTTCAAATTTTCTCAACTATGGAACGAACTTCCTCTTATTTTAAGGGGTCCTGGTCCTTTTCAACTTTTTCGTAAATCTTTAAAAACTATTTTATTTGCCAAACACTTTGGAAATCAGTCAAATTAATATGTTCTGACTGTTACTTTTTTTCAGTATTTTTTTTTTGTTACTGTTAAACGAGTCGAGTTCCTTTCTGGCTGAAAATCCTGTATACAAAGCTAAGTTTTAGTCTAGTTTAGTTTTAGATTGAAGGCTATATCAAAAAGGTGCCTTTAAACAAGGGAAGGGAAGGGGTTTGGCTGACAAACTCAGGTAATTTATTCCAGGCATAGGGAGCAGCTAGATGAAAGGAGCAACGTCTGGAATTGGCAGTGAAGGAGAAGGGTACAACTAAGAGCGGCTTATCTGGGGAACGGAGTTCTCTGGGAGGTGTATAAGGAGAGAGAAGCGAGGAGAGATATTGAGGGGCAGCAGAATGAACCCACTTGTAGGTCAGCCATAAGATCTTGAGCTGTATGCGATGGCAGATAGGGAGCCAGTGAAGTGACTTAAGGAGAGGGGTGACATGAGCGTAGCGAGGTTGGTAGAAGATGAGTCATGCGGTAGAGTTTTGCACAGATTGCAGGGGGGGAGAGTCAGCAGTGCGGGAGACCAGTTAGAAATAGATTGCAGTAATCTAAGCCTACCAGTTGGTTCAAAGCACTACTGCCTGCCTTATTTTGGGGGGAAAAAGGCAACATCTCACGTTTCACCTATTTGATTTGATCTGCATTGGCTGCCAGTTTCATCAAGGATCATGTTGAAGGCCTTTAAAAAGGTTGTGTGCCTAAAAATCTTTCAGACATCTTGAAATTGCATGTTCATCAACGTCATCTAAGCTCCTCTCAGCGACCGTCTTTGCAACTTCCTTTCACGGAAGCAGGTCGGCCCGACTATTATCAGAAACAGAGTCTTTTGTTACACTGGGACCCTTACTGTGGAATGCTTTCACCAAAGAAATAACCAAAACACCAACGCTGGCGTTTACGAAACCACGATAGAGGATTTTACCGCAGGCCGGCGAGGCAAATGCTTCAAAGCGCATTTAATTCTTATGAGCGTCCGCGGTCCGCGGTAAAACCCTCTACTGGGGTTTCATAAAAGGAGCCTCAAGTTCTTTATGTTTTTTTGTTTCAAGACGCATTCGATACCTAATTGCCCTTGTAAGGGCTAAACACGTGCTGACTGCCCTGTCGTTTTTTCCTTAATTGTTCTCTTTTTAAAAAAATATATATATATTCTAGCTCCTCCCCTTTTTCCATTTGTTGCTGTCCGTCATTGTCTGAATTCACCCCTATTTTATATGACGAAAGCTGCATTTTTATTATACACCGCTCAGAAGTCTGACTGCGCGCTATAAGAAATTTTAAATAAACTTGAAACTTTCATAAAACTGTTGACACTTGACTTTTCCGTAGTTCATTCAGGGGTCCTTTTATTAAGGCGCGTTAACCGATGTAGTGCGCACGAAACGCTAAGGCGCCCTTAGAATATAATGGACGCCTTAGCATCATGCGCTAAATGGGTTAGCGCGCCTTAATAAAAGGACCCCTCAATTAGGGTATTTTTTGGAGAACTGTGATATTGAATTGGATAGTGACCTCTTTTTCTGTTTTTATTCTGGGGGGGTTATGCACTCAACAATTTTTTATTGCATATTATTTATGGATTTTTGTTTTATTGTTTAATTTTGTCCTCATTTTGGATTTCATTTATTGTAAACTGTTTTTGGGGTTTTTTTAAGTATATACTTCTCCCTCCGTATTCACAGTTTTGATTATTCGCGGTTTTTAGCTTGCTGGCTCCTCCCCCCAAATGACATCAGCTTGCATAGAGAAATCGCTGATTCCAAGCGTTTACAGAGAAAATCGCCGATTCCCGGCACTTTCGTCACCGTGTTTTGCCTCTCCTTCAGGAACAGGCCAGGTCTCCCACCATGTTATTCGCGGTTTTTAGCTTGTTGGCTCCTCCCCCCAAATTACATCAGCTTGCATAGAGAAATCGCTGATTCCAAGCGTTTACAGAGGAAAATCGCTGATTCCAGCACTTTCTTCACCGTGTTTTGCCTCTCCTTCAGGAACAGGCCAGGTCTCCCACCATGTTATTCGCGGTTTTTAGCTTGTTGGCTCCTCCCCCCAAATTACATCAGCTTGCATAGAGAAATCGCTGATTCCAAGCATTTACAGAGGAAAATCGCTGATTCCCAGC
Source organism: Geotrypetes seraphini (assembly GCF_902459505.1). Classification (NCBI taxonomy): domain Eukaryota; kingdom Metazoa; phylum Chordata; class Amphibia; order Gymnophiona; family Dermophiidae; genus Geotrypetes; species Geotrypetes seraphini. The sequence goes on from NC_047094.1 coordinate 117,732,165, forward strand.
ACTTTCTTCACCGTGTTTTGCCTCTCCTTCAAGAACAGGCCAGGTCTCCCACCATGTTATTCGCGGTGTTTCTGTATTTGCGGTTCTATCACAGCGACTAATAATAATAACAGCTTATATACCGCTGGACTGTGAAGTTCTATGCGATTTACAATGATTAGAAAGATGCTACAAATTGAGTGGAACTTACATAATTGGAGATTAGTGGCTAACAGTTTAACAGATCAGTTGTTATGGGAGAGATTGTGCAGATCAGCTACCTAGGTACTTCAAGAACAGGTATGTTTTTAGGTGTTTCCTAAATTCACCATAGTTATTTGCATGCATAATTAGTTATTCCAGGTCTTTGCCCCATAAGGCTGCTTGATAAGAGAGAAGTGTATATTGTTTATTGGAAACTCTACTCTTCAAAGTAATTCACGGTACTGCACCTTCCTATCTTAACAATCGCCTAAATCGTAACCTTCCACCCCGAACAAGAAGAACTCTGACCCCATTCTCCTACCCACCACTCAAAGGCACTCATCGCAAAAAGCTATATGATAACCTCCTAGCGACGCAAGCAGCAAAACTTGAACCCTCCATCTCCAAATTGTTAACCACAACATCTGACCTCAAAGCATTCCGAAAAGAAATCAAAACACTTCTATTCAAAAAGTATATTCAATCTACTTAATCCCCCCCCCTCTTCCTATCCCCTCTATATTTTTTCCAATGTATAGCCCACATCTTCAAAGTCCCAAAAAGTACCGGAAACCCAAGTAATCATCCAGAATCCTAATATCTCCTACCTGAAACCAGCTATCTACCAATGTAAGGAAGCCGGATATTTGTCTATGTGTAACGTAACCTGAAATTTTGGTTCATAGACAACAGCGCGAAAGACAAAGGCGCGCCCAGACAATTGAGCGCAGCGCGGAGGCGCGCGCCGCTCAAAATTACTGTTTTTAGGGGCTTCGACGGGGGGTTTTGTTGGGGAACCCCCCCACTTTACTTAATAGTCATCGTGCCGGCGTTACAGGGGGTTTGGGGGGTTGTAACCCTCCACATTTTACTGTAAACTTAACTTTTTCCCTAAAAACAGGCATTTGAGCTATTTTTGGGAATGCAATGGAAGTGTGACTTTAGTTTTGGAGAGAAGATTGGCCATATCTGGCGTTGTAATCTTGACATTACGGGTCCTGGTATGAGTGTCGCTTTCCTGGTTTGTGGGGTGATGGGTATAATAGGGAGCTTGATCGTCTATCGAGATGGGAGAGGTGGTTTGAGTCTTGTTTGGTTTGGTTTCTATTGGCCATAGCCTTCACCAAGACAGTGAAAAAAATAAAGTTTTGCAAGAGGAAATTTGCGTGCGTCTGGAAGCGCTATAGAAATTTTGTATTGCCATCGAGGGGCCTGAGTCTGCTACTTCGTCCCGAGTTTGATCTGTGATCTCTAGACGATTTACTCCAGGCTCTGCGCTCTTTTGGTCCGTTGTATGGCTGAGGTGTGTGTGGCTGGTGCGCTTGGGGGGTTTGATTGGAGTATGGCTGGTGAGATTGGTATGATATGGTGTTTTCTTGGATTGTATGTGTTGGAAGAATGATTGACGTGTTTGGGAAGTAGAGTCCATTTATCTTCAAATGTTAAGCAGCCTTGCTTTGTTTCCCGAGGAGGTTTCCTCATCGACTTGGGTTAGTACCTATGCGGGAAAGGACGACTTCATGTCCATATCAGCTTGGATATTGCTTGTTTGTTTGTACTGTTCCTGCACCACTTATTCTTGTAGGGGTTCCTGTATTGGGCCTTTTCATAGTTGAGCGTTACCGCTGTCCTCCTAGGAATGTTTATTTTGCTGTTCTTTGTTCTTTCATACTATTATACTGTTATGTTATGACTTATCATTCTTTGTTATGGTGTTGGCTGCTTTTCGAATAAAAATTATTTTAAAAAAAAAGAAATAATTAATAGCAGTAGCACAGAAAGAGGACTTTTCTATAGGGCACAACCAAATATCTCTATCCTACCCGGAACATCTTTATGCAATGTATATAAACACTGTTCCAGGCAGACTATCTAGCTATTTATGGAACTCAAAAATTCTGTAGAACTGAAGTCATTGTGAGTCAAACCAGTTAGTGTAATGGTCAGGCTCCAGTAATGAAAGGATGAACGTGACGGAGGCTCCACCCATCTGTTTATGGTAATGACAAATAAAAGGAAAGACTGGAATCTTTAAGCAAGGGTTAATAGGTTCCTAAATATTCATTCAGGAGCAGTAACATCTTCAGAGTACAAGGAGACCAAGATCCCATGGCAAGTGGTGAGTAAATATATCTGTACTTGGAACGATTTTAAAGATGGAATCACAACATCTTGCCCCCCTCCTCAATGGGCTTCACTAGGAACATCTACCCCCAAAAATCAAAAGGCAGAAAAGGTTTACAGCGAGCAGAATTCTCAATGGCAATATTTATTCTACAGAAAACCGGGCTCTTACTGAACCAACCATAAGAATTATGGAAATATGCATCGCTGGCTCAAGTAAAAATTGAAAAAGACATTCCCTCTTTTAAGAAATCTTTGAAAACATTTCTTTTTAAACAGATTTTTAATACATAAAATTTTTTTTAAATATAATAATTTTTCGTTTCAAGAATTTACTTCCTCCCCAATGTTTTACCCTTAAATGTGTTTCTTATTATAAGATATGTAACTTTAACCTCCCTTCCCTTCCAATTGTTGTTGGTCTTGTCTAATATCTAGTGTTTATATATTTATTGTATGTTTTTTATCTTAACTAATTGTATTTTTATGTACATCGCTTTGTATAAAGATATAGCGATTCATCAAATATTTAATAAACCTTGAAACCTTGTAAAGATTTTAAAATTGATAGAAACATTCCAAAGAAAGCTTGCTTCCCAATTAGTAAACTAGGGATTTCTTAAAGGAGTGTAATAAATGCCTGCTTTAAAACAGAAGACAACCCAAAGCATAATTCTAGTTCAACTTGAAAGGGTCTTGGTGAATTCTTATTGACTTGAGCAAGCTCCGGAGTGTCACATTTGTCAGCAGATAATCCGGAACCGCATGTCTGTATAAACAAAGAAAATTTTGCATTTGTGCTAAGATGCTGATAAATGTTCTATTTTGGCTCGGCACTCCCACCCCAGGGGCAATCTCTACTTTACGTAGATGCATAATGGGAGCATCCACTTAATTGTTTGCATACAATTAAGAAAAATGATATCATTCTTGCAAAGGATATAATATAGAAACAGGCTTACTTGTTTGGCCAGAAAAGTGTTTTAATTGAGAATTCTAAAGTTTGATTTTGGTAACTGAAATGATCTAAGTTCACCTGGCATATATTTATAATGCCTGTGGGTTTTTTTAAGTCAGTCGGTGTAACAAAGCAGATGAAAATATCGTCCACACTTGTCAGTCTTGTGTTTCGGCAACCGTTTCTGGCCAACGTACATCCGGCTCATTGAGGTCCAACAGATCCTGTACAGATCAAATTTTCACACTGTCCAAATTGCTAGAAAGGTTATTGTGTATAAAAATCACAGTAGTTAGAAGTGCTGTAGATTTTGAAAAAAATAACTGAATAGAAATTACCCAAAGCTTTACACCAGTGTCTCGCAAATAATAATAATAATAACAGTTTCTATACCGCAGGACCGTGAAGTTCTATGCCGTTTACAATGATTAAAAGATGCTACAAATTGAGTAGAATTAACAAAATTAAAAGCTAGTGATTAACAGCTCTAGAGATCAGATATTGTGGACTAAGATTGTACGGGTCAGTTGCCTAAATACTTCAGGAACAGATGTGTTTTTAAATTCCCCATAAGTAGTAGACGTAAGCAATTGTTCCAGATCTTTACCCCATAATGCTGCCTGATGTGAGAAAAGATGTTGATGATATCTTTTAAATTTACATCCTCTAACCGTTAGGGAAACAAAATTCAAGTGTGTGCTGTGGCGAGATGCTGGTGAGGCGGAGAGGTGTGGACGCAGGCCGACTGCTTACAGGATGTGCCTCGCCTCCTCTGGGCAACTCTCTTCCTCTGGGCACCCCCCCCCCCCCCATCCCCAGCAGCGTAATAATAGCAGGCTCAGGGCTCTGTCTGGAGGGCCTCCACGCATGCACAGATGTCGATGTGATGATGTCATGCCAGCACGTGATGTCATCACGTTGACATCTGCGCATTTCCAGATGCCCTCTAGCCTTGGCCCGGGTTTAGGGTGCCGCGGCTTCAAAAGGTTTGCGAGACGCTGTTTTACCCGGATGATCTGTGTCTGGTAAACTCTGACAAGTCATTCAACTAAGGTTTGTGACTTTCGTATTAGTTTTGATTTTTCCGGTCCTGAATATTTGCTTTTCATTTTCATCTTTAGATATTTTATAAAGGCAATACATGCTTAGATGTGCCTTTATAAAATAGCCCTCACACAAAATTACACCCGTGCCAAGGCATGTTCTAGTGAGAATCAATAATGTTATGTGTGTTTTATGAATATGGGCTTAGCCCCCCCACCCCACTCATTCCCCACCGACTCTTCCCCCCAGAATGCCTATGCATATCCTCTGTAATAAAACCCTAAGCGCGCATGCGTGATTCCTGTCACCGTGCTGTGTCCGTCCGTGCCGAATTCGATTTCCGGCTTGTGGGGCGGCTTGCGACAGCGATTTCAGCGGCGGTTTGACTCCTGCGCTGCCGGGATGCCTCTTTTCACCCCCGACTAGCTAACGCAGCAGCCGCAGGGCATTTGCTAGGCTGGCCCACTTCGACAATGGGAGGTGGGCAGGCCTAGCAAAAGTCTCGAGGCTGCCTGGGCTAGCGGATGCAGGGGGAGCAGGGAAATGAGAAGGCCTACTTCTGGACAGGGGGATCAAGTAAGAGGTGCTGCTGGACAGGGAGGGGGGTAAAAGGAAGGGAGAAGGTCTACTGCTAGACAAGGGGATCAGGGAAGAGGTGCTGTTGGACGGGGGGGGAGTAAAAAGAAGGGCGAAGGCCTACTGCAGGACAGGGGGAGCAGGAAAGAGGTGCTGCTGGACAGGGGGGGTAAAAGGAAGGGAGAAGGCCTACTACTAGACAGGGGATCAGGGAAGAGGTGCTGCTGGACAGGGTGGGAGTAAAAGGAAGGGAGAAGGCCTACTACTGGACAGGGGGAGCAGGGAAGAGGTGCAGCTGGACAGTGGGGGGGGTTAAAAGGAAGGGAGAAGGCCTACTGCTGGACAGGGGGAGCAGGGAAGAGGTGCTGCTGGACAGGGGGGGTAAAAGGAAGGGAGAAGATCTACTGCTGGACAGGGGGAGCAGGGAAGAGGTGCTGCAGGACAGGGGGGGTAAAAGGAAGGGAGAAGGGCTGCTTCTAGACAGGGGGAGCAGGGATTAGGGGCTGCTGGACAGGGGGGGAGTAAAAGGAAGGGAGAAGGCCTACTGCTGGACAGGGGGAGCAGGGAAGAGGTGCTGCTGGACAGGGGGGTAAAAGGAAGGGAGAAGGGCTACTGCTGGACAGGGGGAGCAGGCAAGGGGTGGTGATGGACAGCCGAGGAAAGAGAGAGAAAGAAAGAAAGAAAGAAAGGTACACACATCTATTCTAGCACCCATTAATGTAACGGGCTTAAAGACTAGTATCATATAAAAGAGTTAATTCTATAAGTGGTAACTAGATATAGGTGCCATTTAGATGCACCAAAGAAACCATTAAGGGGGAACTTCATCAATGGACACTAAACGCTAAAGACACCCAGCATATTCCTATGGGCGTCTTCAACATTTAGAGCATGCTAATGCGGTGGTGCCCATTGACGAATTCCCCCTAAGTGATAGAGAGGCACCTATGTACACTTGGTGCTAATCTGATTCTAGGAACGGCACTCTAAGTTAGGTGGTAGTATGCATCCTATTGCCGCCTGACTTAATTGTTTTAATTGGTGATAAATGACGCAGTAATCGACCGCATCATTTAAAAACAATTTTTAAAAATGGAGGTGCTTAAGGGTGCCTCCAAAATGACCGCCAATCTCCCATCTACAGAGGTGCTTTATAACACCTAATGCCATTGTAGGCGTGGCTAACGCTGGAAGTGGCATTAGGCGTCGTAAAGTGCCTCTGTAGCCATGATTCGTGTGAAAGGCAGGCACCAGAAATGTAGGCCTCTAAAACCCTGGCCTACATTTCTGGCCCCTACCTTTCACGAAGCCGCGATTCTAGAAATGGTGCCGTTGCGTGATTGGCACACAATCGGCAGCCATTTTTTTTAGGTGGACGATGAAGGTGCTCTTTATAGAATGTGGCTCATAGTGCCTAACTGCAAGGAGACATGCATTCATACCGGTCAATATTCAGCCGGTGGTGGTCAGCGTTTTTATGTCCGCCACCTGTTATATACACGGCACCAGCATTGAATATCCAGTTCTAGGTTGGCCTCTAAAGCTTATGCGTTCAAGTGCAACATTCGACTCTTGACCGCATAAGTTGAATCGCTTAAAGACAAGACTACTATAGATGCAGCCCAGTTTAAGTGGTTATCTTATGTGGTCAAGGCCTGATTATCAGCCCTCAGCTGCATAAGTGCCATCTCCATCCCCAGAACATCCAGAAGTTGGTCAGCTTCACCACAGACACTAACCGTAAATATTCAGTGGCGTTAACCAGTTATAGTGCTGTTGAATATTGGAAGTTGGCCACAGACAAGCGATTTGAACAGGCAGGAGCCTTTCCTGCCAAATGACCCAGAGACAGATTTTGTCCCCATCCCCGCAGTTAACCGCGGGAAACAATCCTCGTATCATTCTTTAAGGAGAGAGGGAAGAATCAGAGTATGAATGGACACAGCCACTGACCCTCAAGCCTTGCATTGATGAATGCCGGTGTAGAAGGACACGAGATGGTTTCCTGTGGTTATCCTCTGGGACAGAGACGGGGACTAATTCTGTCCCCATGTCATTCTCTACACCCGCTTTGATCATTTTGAGCATTTGTTCACCTTGACGCTTCAACTTACACCTGCCATTGGCATGGCATAAGAGGATACACTGAAACATTGATGCGCCAAGATGTCGGTATAGAATTGAGGCACCACCTATTTTCCCTGCATTTATGTGTATCATAGTAACATAGTAGATGTTGGCAGATAAAGACCCGAATGGTCCATCTAGTCTGCCCAACCTGATTCAATTTAAAAATTTGTGGGGGGGGGTTTCTTCTTCTCCTTAGCTATTTCTGGGCAAGAAGCCAAAGCTCTGCCCGGTCCTGTGCTTAGGTTCCAACTACTGACGTCTCCGTCAAAGTTCACTCCAGACCAGGGATCTCAAAGTCCCTCCTCGAGGGCCGCAATCCAGTCGGGTTTCAGGATTTCCCCAATGAATATGCATTGAAAGCAGTGCATGCACATAGATCTCATGCATATTCATTGGGGAAATCCTGAAGACCCGACTGGATTCGGCCCTCAAGCAGGGACTTTGGGGACCCCTGTTCTACAGGTACATACCCTAAGACAGGGGTAGGCAATTCCGGTCCTCAAGAGCCGGAGCCAGGTCAGGTTTTCAGGATTTCCCCAATGAATATGCATTGAAAGCAGTGCATGCCCATAGATCTCATGCATATTCATTGGGGAAATCCTGAAAACCCGACTGGATTGTGGCCCTCAAGGAGGGACTTTGGGGACCCCTGTTCTACAGGTACATACCCTAAGACAGGGGTAGGCAATTCCGGTCCTCAAGAGCCGGAGCCAGGTCAGGTTTTCAGGATTTCCCCAATGAATATGCATTGAAAGCAGTGCATGCACATAGATCTCATGCATATTCATTGGGGAAATCATGAAAACCCGACTGGATTGCGGCCCTCAAGGAGGGACTTTGAGACCCTTGCTCTAGGCCATCTACACTCTCCCAGCCATTGAAGCCCTCCTCAGCCCATCCTCCCCCAAACGGCCATCTACAGAAACATGCAAGTCTGCCCAATGCTGGCCTTAGTTCTTCAATATTTACTATTCTTTTCTGATTCTAGATCCTCTGTGTTCATCCCACACTTTTTTGTATGCATCTGCTGGAGAATTTTATAAGCACACGACGCAATGATATGTTCTCCGTGAAAGCCCCTACATTGTGGAATTCTCTTCCAAATTTTATTAAAAATGAAACTGATCTTGTCTCTTTTAAGAAAATTTTAAAGACATACTTATTTCAAGACGCATTTGATGCATGAAAACTAATATTTCAGGTTTCTATATTCTTCTCTTCTTATTAAAACCCGGTTTCTACCAGGTTTCTATATTCTTTTCTTTTTATTAAAACCCGTTACTACCCAATGTATTTTCCCATTGATGTTAAATTCTAAATATAAAAATTGTAACTTTCCCCTTCCTCCCCAACCTCTCATGTCTGTCCAATGTTATTTGTCTTTTGTTTAAAATTTTTTTTGTTACTCTAAATGTATTACCACATTCTGATGGTTTTTAAATTGTACATCGCTTAGATATTGTTATAAGCGATTCATCAAATGAACATTAAACTTGAAACTTGAAACTTGACTGTGTAAAACCTGGTTCTACTTGATGAAGTTATTTCTCAAAATGAGCCCCAAAGGGAGCAATTTTCAGACTCTTGGTCTGCCAGTTCTTTTTACACGTGGGCTTTGCATCAGTTTTCAAAACTTTACTTTGGATCTTTCTGCAGGTACTTCTTATTAGACAAATTTTTCCCCGTCCCCTTAGGAAACTGAATTTCCCCGTACCGTCCCTGCGAGTTTTGTCGCTGTCCCTGCCCCATTCCTGTAATCTCTGCCCTACTGCAGAAGCCTCGAACACTTATGATTTTAAAGGGATTGGGACTTAAATACCGTCATTTTGTAGATTTGCAATCACACTCACATATAGATACTTCAAGCATTTTCCCTATCTGTCCCGGTGGGTTCACGGTCTATCTAATGTACCTGGGACAGTGGAGGATTAACTGACTTGCCCAGGGTGACAGGGAGCAGTGCGGGGTTTGAACCCACAACCTCAGGGGGTGGAGGCTGTGGCTCTAACTACCGCGTCACACTCTCCTCACATTCAAAGTTGAGAGCCGGTCAGCACTCAGCGCTATTCTGCCAATCATGTTGCGTGCCGAATTCAGCCCCCAACTTTTAGCACCATTTATAGAATCTGGCCCTTTATTTCTGGCCCCACCCACACCACGCCCAGGAACGTTTCCCTTCCGTGCCACTAAACATATCCACAGCCTTACTTTTAGCCGGTTTGAGGGAGGGTGATTTTAAGGCGGTCAACGGACATGTGCAGTGGGCTGTAAGAGCTGCCCTCACAATGTGAGAATACGTTTTTCTTGGATACCTGTAGATACCTTTAACGTGGCTTAAAAAAACAAGACTATGGAATCATCTGCTGAGCATTTAAAACATGGATTTAAAAACATGTCAGCTATTTAAGAATGGAATGTGTATTAGCAGTCACCTTGTTAGTATAATGAAAGTGTTTGTCACTAGCAGAATGTCTTTGGGAACTGTGGTGATGCTATTCACACACACCTGGAATGTTGTTCAGTCAACCACATGGCTCTATGGCTCAGTCAAACCCATGGAATTATCCTATTATAAAAGCCTTCCAGCAAGCTACCTGAATTTTAAACACAATTTTTTTTTCCCCCATCTTCAGTGGGATTTCTGACATGCTTGTGCAAATCCCTTCGTTTCTTAGAAAATTGAAGGCGGATAAACACCATCCGGCCAGCCCAGTTTGCCCATCCATGCTCTCTGCTATCGCTTCCTCTCCCTTACAGATCCAACGTACCTGTTGCAAGCTTTCATGAATTTCAGTTACAGTCTTGGTGTCAACCTATACAAAAGCGTCGTTAATGCCAGATAATACCTAATTTACCAGTTCCGTTGCTTGCCTATGCTGCACAATCACTATGTTCTAGGTGGTTCACAATGATTAACATACGTTAAAAAAATACAAACAAAATAATTAATACAATAAAATCATTTGTTTACTGTTTCCAAAAATACTAGGACTAGGGGGCGTGCGATTAAGCTAAGTAGTAGATTTAAAACAAAACGGAGAAAATATTTCTTCACACAACCTGCAATTAAACTCTGGAATTCGTTGCCGGAGAATGTGGTGAAATCAATTAGCTTTGCAGGGTTTAAAAAAAGGTTTGAATAATTTCCTAAAAGAGAAATCTATAGGCCATTATTGAGATGGCCTGGGGAAAATCCACTGCTTATTCCTAGGATAAGCAGCATAAAATCTGTTTTACTACACTTGGAATCTAGCTAGATACTTGGGACCTGGGTTGGCCACTGTTGGAAACAGGAAACTGGGCTTGAAGGACCTGTATGGCAATTATTATGTTCTTATGTTCTTAAAATGACATAAAACAACATAAAAACACCTGAATCTGAGTCATTATTACACAATCTCATTTCAACTTTAATCCAGTGTGGACACTTTCTGCAGAATGTGACAATTGAATTACGTCCTGTCTCATATTTTAACATAAGAACATAAGAAGTTGCCTCCGCTGGGTCAGACCAGAGGTCCATCCCGCCCAGCGGTCCGCTCCCGCGGCGGCCCATCAGGCCTATCACCTGTGCAGTGGTCCCTGACTCTTCCTATAACCTACTTCAACTCCTATCTGTACCCCTCAATCCCCTTTTCCTCTAGGAACCTATCCAAACCTTCTTTGAAGCCCTGTAGCGTTCTCTGGCTTATCACGGCCTCCGGGGAAGCGCGTACCATGTGTCCACCACCCTCTGGGTAAAAAAGAACTTCCTAGCGTTTGTTCTAAACCTGTCCCCTTTTAATTTCTCTGAGTGCCCCCTTGTACTTGTGGTTCCCCACAGTGTGAAGAACCTGTCCCTGTCTACCTTCTCTATGCCCTTCAGGATTTTGGAGGTTTCTATCATGTCTCCTCTAAGTCTCCGCTTTTCCAGGGAGAATAGCCCCAGCTTTTTCAACCTGTCAGCATATGAGAAGTTTTCCATACCCTTTATCAGTTTAGTCGCTCTTCTCTGGACTCCCTCAAGTACTGCCATGTCCTTCTTGAGGTACGGCGACCAGTACTGGACACAGTACTCCAGATGCCAATGCCTGTGTAAACAAAAATGTCTTGAACTCTTTCTTAAATCTACTCACATTTTCTAGTATTCTCAGTTTAAGAGGCAGCGAATTCCATAGTCATGGGCCCAGATCATAAAAGATGGAATTGCAATTGTGATCTAAGCGCATTAGATCCATTAGGGGGAACCTGTAATAACATTACATAAGAACATAAGAGAAGCCTTACTGGGTCGGACCTGCCATCTAGCCCAATATCCCATCTTCAAGGAGGCCAATCCAAGTCACAAGTACTTGGCCAAAACCAAAATATTAGCAGCATTCTGGAACCTCAAAGAGTATCAAGATTCCATGCAGAATCTCAAAGATTCTGGAACCCCCCACATAGAAGAAGCATTCCGTGCCACCGATCCAGTGGCTTCTCCCATGTGTGTCTCAACAGCAGTTTATGGACTTTTCCTCCAGGAACTTATCCAAACCTTTTTTTAAAACCAGCTAAATGAACTGCTCTTACCACATCCCCTGGCAACGCATTCCAGAGCTTAACTATTCTCTGAGTGAAAAAATATTTCCTCCTATTGGTTATAAACGTTTTACTCTGTAACTTCGAGTGTCCCCCAAGTCTTTGTAAATCTTGACGCAGTAAAAAAAAAAAAAAATCGATCCACTTGGACCCTTTCTACACCACTCGGGATTTTGTAGACTTCAATCATTCTATTAGGAGATAATATTCATGTAATTAGGGGCAATATGAACTGATTCTTCTTGTGTCACTACTTTAAATACCAAATATAGGATCTTATATCTTATTTATATGCCACATGCATCCAGTGAAATGCTTTCACAGCAGGAGTAATGTGTTCAAACTGATTAAAGCCTGGCCATAGAATTCTGGGCAACTTGCAACACCTGTAAATGATATTTAGAAGTTCCCATTATGAGGCTGTTAAAATAATCAAAATGAGGCCTAGTCACACTTTGTACTTTCAGTTGTAAAGTTCTTTTTGTTCAATAGCCCTTTTCAATTTTGTACTCTCCTGAACTGAAAGAGTAGATCTTTAACCACCTGCTATTTCATATCAATATATCAAAAGTCCTCACTACTCAAAGTAAATTTAAAAAATAAAAATTTTATGGACCTTCGTGGCTACCCTCAGAAGAATTTCATTTATCCAAACAGCTTCGGTACGCCAATTTCTTCATAAGTCATAAGAACATAAGAATTTGCCGCTGGTGGGTCAGACCAGTGGTCCATCGCGCCCAGCAGTCCACACCCGCGGCGGCCCCCCAGGTCAAAGGCCAGTGCCCTAACCGCGACCAGCCCTACCTGCGTTCATTCTGGTTCAGTAGAAACATGGCCAACCTTGTCTTAAATCCTTGGAGGGTGTTTTCCCCTATAACAGATTCTGGAAGAGCATTCCAGTTCTCTACCACTCTCTAGGTAAAAAAGAACTTCCTTACGTTTGTACGGAATCTATTCCCTTTTAACTTTAGAGAGTGCCCTCTCGTTCTCTCTACCTTGGAGAGGGTGAACAACCTGTCTTTATCTACTAAGTCTATTCCCTTCATTATCTTGAATGTTTCGATCATGTCCCCTCTCAGTCTCCTCTTTTCAAGGGAGAATAGGCCCAAGTTCTCTAATCTCTCACTGTATGGCAACTCCTCCAACCCCTTAACCATTTTAGTCACTCTTTAAATATTTCCGTCTAATTAGAGGGGTTCTGAAATGACATCATGTTTCGCCAAAACATTGTTTCAATGTCCCCCTTCAGATTAATTGCTTTGAAAAGTGAAGACGTTGAGATGACCAGCTATGTTTAGGCAAAATGTAATATCATGTCAGAACCCCCCTAGCTAGATGTAAATATTTAAAGATGAGTATGATTTTCTAAATAATGAAATTTGAGTGTTGCAAATAATAAGGACTTGGCATATCGAAGCTCAGTTTGGATAATAAAATTCCTCTGAGGATAGCCTCCGAGGTCCATAAAAATTATTATTTTTTTTTTTTTTTACTTTGAGTAGTGATGACTTTTGATATATTGAAATGATACATTTACCATCACTACTATAAAGAGTTTGACAAGCTACTAGTGGGCCGAAGAGTTGTATATGTTCTTGATATTTCATAGACAGAGAAGAGTCGAAAACTATCTCTAAAATGTGTGGAAAAGTTTACAGAATAAGAAGGATAATGCCTGAAGAATTGTAGGAATATTAAAAACATGTGTTGATCTAAGAGTCTTGCGTCATCCGAATTTGCTATATTTTCCTTGACAGGACGGGATCTCCAATTTGTCGACTTTCAGATACAGCAAAATGGCAGGGAACATCAGACAGATGCATATCGAAATAAGAAGCTGATCATAAGAAGAGGAAAACCTTTCAGAATGACACTATCTATGGCCCGTGGAGTCTATGTAGATCAGTTGACTTTCACTGCACAGACAGGTGATTCATTTATGTATTTATTTGAAACATATTTCTATCCCTCCAATCACATAAGATGAAAGAGGGTAACAGAAAACATAAGGAACAATTTAATGCACATATTGAAGGTAATTCTACAAAATAGGCGCCCAAGAGATAGGAGGTACATGAGTGCCTGTTCAAGTTAGATTGTAAGCTCTTCCGAGCAGGGACCATCTATTAAATATCAAAATGTTCAGTGCTATACAAGTAATAAGTAGCAATAGTAGAGCATATCTGATTAGAATGTGATCAAATATGTTCCTTAGTTATCTACAATAGCACATAGTTTACAGGTGGTACCCAAAAAGATGGTGCTTAGCGCGATTCTATACTGTAAAATGCCTCTGAAGTTACTGTATGCTCAGTTTATAGAATCACGCTTAGTGTCCTTACATGTGACTAACATTTAGGCCAATGGAAACCAGACTTAAATGACTGCACCTAAGCTGTGTGTGGATTGGGCATATTTTATAAAGGTCCACCCATGCTCCTCCCCCTAGCCACACCCCCTTTTGAGATTCACGTTCTAGAATTTACATGCACCACTTTATAGAAATATGCTTAGAAAGTTGTGCTCACAAATTCTGATTAGTACCAAATATTACTCGTTATCTGCCAATTATTGGAGCTGATTAGCTTGTTAAACAATTAATTTGCATGTGCACATGCAACTTTGGTAGCCCGATACAGAATCAGGCCCTTACACTCTTTCGACCTATTCTACGTGTATAGTGCGCCAAAAGTTAGGAAACAATTTAGGGTCTAGCTTTTGGTGCTGAAACTGAGGTTTTACGCCAAAACAGGGGGAAACGGCTCTTCTGTGCGTAACCGCACATTGGCGCTATTCTATTAGGTAGCTGCAAGGAGGATGTACACATGGGTGGGTCACACTTATGCGGGAAACGTATAGGCAGTGGCATAATAAGGGGGAGCAGTGGGGTGGACTGCCCCATGTGCTGTCTTGGTGGGAGGCGCGGCACCTCCCCTCTTCTCCTTCCCACTCAAGTTTCAAGTTTAATGGTTTTTTTGATTAATCGCTTAATCATATTTCTAAGCGATGAACAATTTAAAATTACAATAAATGGGAGACAATACAGTACAAAACTATATATAATGACATTAGGGATTAAAGGTTTAACTTAACAAACTCATAGACACAAGGAAAGAAGGGAGGAGAAATACAAAATCAATATAGAAAAGTAGAACAAAAAAAGGAAAAGTACAAAAAGGGAAACAAATAAAAGATATAATATGATACAATAAAAATAATTTGACCTGTGGACTGTTTAGTTAATTACCAAAGGCATCTCTAAAGAGAAATGTTTTTAAATTACTTTTGAATTTCTCCAGATTCTGCTCTTCCCTTAAATAAATGGGAAGGGCGTTCCAAGTTTGAGGTGCGGTAACAGAGAAAACAAATTGCCGTCTTGTATTAATAACCTTAAGAGACGGAATTGTTAGTAAATTCTGTTCGTTGGATCTCAGAGTTCTATTTGGAGAATAAGGAATTAATAATTTATATATGAATGCTGGAGTTTTATTAAGGAGAGATTTGAAAGTGAGTATGCATAGTTTGTATGTTATCCGGTGGGTAACTGGAAGCCAGTGCGCATTTTTTTAGAAGGGGTGTTACATGATCAAACTTCCTAGTTTTAGTTATAAGCTTAATGGAAGCATTTTGAATGATTTGTAGACGTTTTATTTCATTCAAAGAGATTCCCTTAAAAAGAGCGTTACAGTAATCAATTTTAGAGATCACCAAAGAGTGAATAAGAATATTAAGTGATTTTGAACATAGAAATTTTGAAATTGATTGAATTTTTCGTAGTCTATAAAAGGTTGTTTTAATAGTGTTACTAATGTGATCATGAAAATTCAGTTTATGATCAAAGATCACCCCTAAAATTTTTATATTGCTAACTAATTGCAGGGGGACATTTTTTATAGAAATGGGAGCGACAAGGGAAGAACTGTCTTTCCAGGAGAAAAGCATCACATTAGTTTTGTTAATGCTAAGTGCCAATCTGTTAGAGTCCAGCCAATGGTAAACTTGATCAAGTTTCTCACTGATCGCTATGATATCAGAAGTTTTATTAGCGTCTTCAATTCCCCCCTTCTCACCTTTTAAAATGCGAAGGAGTTGCTGGAGCAGGAGCGATTCTCTAGTGCTGCTCGGGAAAATCTGGTAACCCTGCCTAGAATGGATCATACATATTGTAGAGAAACACCGACGGCAAAATTGTCATTAACAGCTACAAAATAATAAAATGCTTTAAACTTCATATGAAAAAGGCAGAATCACTGGCAGAGCATCCCACAGCTGAAAACATATGCGTCTACATCCCTCTCTCCTTGCAATTTGCAAAGAAGGTATGTTCAACAAAGATCCGTTTTGGGGTGGCAACTCACGCCCTGGCCAATAAAAAGACAGTGGGATATGCTCAAACAACTGAAATATCTTTAATTCTCTATTATCCATTTTTAAATGATGAATGTCTATTCATTCATGTCTATTCTCTATTTATCCATTTTTAAAAAAACACTAAAAACATTTTTCTTTAAAGATGCATATGATTCTTAATAGTTTATCATGCTTTTTTATTTATCTATAAATTTACTTCCCCTTCCTATTTGTTTTTTCCTTTGTTATTACTCTTCCTTTCCTATCCAATTATTGTAATTTCTTTCCTATTTATCCTCACAATTCAAGTATGTCTCTATACCCTAACTAACATTTTAATATACGTATGTAATTAAGTATGTTTAGTATTTAAAAATTTTTTATTTTATATTGCCAATAATATTTAATTTGTATGTGTTAAGGTATTAATCTGTATGTATTAAGGCTTTGTACATCGCTTAGTGATTTAAAATAGGCGATTCATTAAGAATAATTAAACTTGAAACTATTCAGTTGGCCAACCAGTACGACACAGAAAAAGTGGGGGGGGAGGGGAGACACGGGCACACATACTAGCCCTTTCCACTAACCTCACCGCACCATTTTCTACAATTAATAATGGCTGTGACCCATGGTGTCGGCATCCCTACAATACGATATGTCTAAATCGTCAACTAATCATTGCGAAAACATAAAATAATCCTACCAGTATTCCTCTTTCATCACCTCACAAAATAATTACATCTTGCATACTCTTAAGAACAATGTAATTGCCATATCTTATAAAGAGATAATCTCCGAAGCTTACTGAAGACTCAAATTATCTTCAGGACATTCAACTTGCAGAGTTAGTCTTCACTGCACACGTTTCACACACAGGTAACCTCCTTTATATATTCACCTCACATCAGATAAATTATTATCTCAAAAAAAGTGGTTTCAATAATATCTACCTCCATAATAACTGTTTAAACCATAGCCACCTGAAATATATCATAAGAGTAGTTTATCAAGAGCGTTGTGTCAAAGGGAAAAGAACATTTAGGGGTTCTTTTATCAAGCTGTGGTAGAGATTTAACGCGTGTAATACCACGCATTAAACCGCCTGCCGCACTAACCGCTAACGCCTGCATTGAGCAGGCATTAGATTTTAGCCGACGCGCTAACCCCGCTAGCATGGCTTGATAAAAGGACCCCTTAGAGGTGAAGTTATCAATCCTCTCCCCCCCCCCACCCCCACTCCTTATTACAAAGCCAAGCTGGCGACTGCTACAACAGCCCCGAAGCCCTTTAAATCCCAATCCAATCCTTTAGTTTATATACCGATTCATCCTTCAAAGAAGGCTCGACGCGGTTTACAAATATTAAAAATCAAAACAAAGAAAGGCTCAAGGTTGACAGATGGATTTAAATGGCAAACAGGAATTGGAAAAAAAAAAAAAAGAGGAACGATAGGGGAAAAAAATCCCATACAAAATTTTGAAGATCACACTGACACATTTAAAATGTATTCTCCAATAAACTGGAAGCCAGTGAAGTGCCTTTAACAAAGGGGTATCATGATCATATTTACGTTTACCAAAAATCAATTATGCCACTGGAACGCGTTGCCAGTGGATGTGGTAAGAGCAGATAGCGTAGCTGGTTTTAAGAAAGGTTTGGGTAGGTTCCTGGAGGAAAAGTCCATAGTCTGTTATTGAGAAAGACATGGGGGAAGCCACTACTTGCCCTGGATCGGTAGCCTGGAACGTTGCTACTCTTTGGGGTTCTAGAATCTTGGTACTTTCTGTATGGAATGTTGCTACACCTTAGGTTTTGGCCAGGGACCAGTGACCTGGATTGGCCACCGTGAGAACGGGCTACTGGGCTTGATGGACCATTGGTCTGACCCAGTAAAGCTGTTCTTATGTTCTTAAGCTGCAATCCCTAAGGGCTTCGGGCAGTTACCTCAGCAGCCCGCGCTAAACGGCTGTGCAGAAGAGGTCCTATGTGAGCAACCATTAAGATGGGTTAGTTTACCGCAACTTGTCCCATATTTAAAAAAATCACTTTTAAACATACAGTATCAAGAATGAATCTTTTGCAGAAAAGAAAATATTAGCTAAGAGCAAGTAATACATAATCTATATAATCCATCTCAAATCCACATAATAGTTGAAATCTTTGATTACTAGAATGAAGAAAAACAAGCGTATAATCTAGGAAAACTAAGAGGTCCTTTTACGAAGGTACGCTAGCCGATTTAGCGCATGCTAACGCGTCCATTATATTCCATGGACGCGTCAGCATTTAGCGTAAAAGAGGGGGTAAGTTCCAACATCTGAACCACAATCTAATTTCTTAAGAGTTCAAAAAACTTCAAACCCCTTCGAGGCGAGTTCCTGCTGAACCAGAACATACGCAGGTAAGGCTAGTCTCAGAGCGCTGGTCTTTGACCTAGGGGCCGCCGCGGGAATGGACTTCTGGGCACGATGGACCACTGGTCTGACCCAGCAGTGGCAATTCTTATGTTCTTATGTCTCTGGAATTGAAACTTGCCCCATTTTATGGAAAGAGAAGGTAACAGTAATGTTATTAAAAGTAACCCATGTTGATAACTTTCCTCCTTTGTAAACTAGGCCAATAAAGATATTTTACTGGGGGGAAAAAAAAAGAGTTGAGCTAATTTAGCAATGACTACGGTAGTTCTTGTTTCTTCTTTTGGCTTTAGGTCCAAGGAAATGGAATTTTCCAATTTCACAAAAAGAACCCGGAAATGTTTGGGGTGCAGTCCTTAGAACCTCGAATTCCAAAACACTGGATATCACGTTTTTCACTCCAACCAACGCAATCATTGGGCTTTACTCACTGAGCGTCCAGTTCTCCAGTGAAGAGGAACCAGTCACACTGGGAAAGGTTATCTTGCTCTTCAACCCTTGGCATCCAGGTAGGACATATTTACTGAACGTTGGGACTGACCTTAATATTTCTAGCAAAACCATTCTCCAAAAAGGGTCACTGCTTGACTCTCCTTTTCTGTCAAAAGAAGTTGTTGACTCCCACAATCTGGAGGTGAGACACCATGCGTTGAAGTGGTCACTCATCAATCAGGGCAATCTTGTACTCTTCTGTATTAATAATAATAACTTTATTTTTTCTATACGTCACAATCTTGCGACTTCTAGACGGTTTACAGTGAAGAGAGCTGGACAATGAGCGAATTACAGAGTACAATTAGAGAGAACACAATATAAACATGTTACAGTGAAGTGGGTTGGACAATGAGCGAATTCCAGAATGAAGTTAAGAACATAAGAACATAAGAAGTTGCCTCCGCTGGGGCAGACCAGAGGTCCATCTTGCCCAACGGTCCGCTCCCGCGGCGGCCCATCAGGCCTATTGCCTGAGCAGTGGTCCCTGACTATCCCTATGACCTACCTCTACTCCTATCTGTACCCCTCAATTCCTTTCTCCTCTAGGAACCTATCCAAACCTTCTTTGAAGCCTTGTAACATGCTCCGGCCTATCACAGCCTCCGGAAGCGCGTTCCATGTATCCACCACCCTCTAGGTGAAAAAGAACTTTCTGGCATTTGTTCTAAACCTGTCCCCTTTTAATTTCTCCGAGTGCCCCCTTGTACTTGTGGTTCCCCATAATCTGAAAAATCTGTCCCTGTCTACCTTTTCTATACCCTTCAGGATCTTGAAGGTTTCTATCATGTCTCCTCTAAGTCTCCGCTTTTCCAGGGAGAACAGCCCCAGCTTTTTCAGTCTTTCAGTATATGAGAGGTTTTCCATGCCCCTTGTCACTGAACAGTTAGTGGAAACAGAATACAATTAGTGAGAATACACAGTATCAACATATTGTTAATAAATTTAGAAGGGATATCTGACTAGGAGATAAATCTATCAAACAGAGCAGTTTTAATTTTTTTCCGAAATGCGCTGTAGGTCGACCTGTCTCTCCTGATGTAATTGCCCAGCCAGGTCTTCTATTTGCTAGCTTGAAACTTAAAGGTTCTCTCCAGATAGAACCTGTATTTGCAATCAGTGATCTTTGGATAGGCAAAAAGATTGCGATTTCTGGTTGTCCTTGTGAGGATGTGCAGTAGAGAATGACACGGTGACAAAATTCATCACCGTTCCCGTCCCCGCGGATAACCGCGGGAAATAATCCCATGTCATTTTCTAGTGTCTAATTTCAACCTCAGTCCTTCTACACCAGCATTCTTCAAAGCAAAGCTTGCGGGTCAGTGGTTGTGGCCATTCATACTCTGATTCTTATGGGAGCCAAGGATAATGAAGCCATTGTGACATCACTGATGTGATTGGCTCTTAGGCACTGGTGGAATGAGGCATTATGACATCACAATATCTGCTCTGGATACCAGAGACTGTCATTCTGTAGTGTCTGTTTCAACCTCGGTCCTTCTACACCAGCATTCTTCAAAGCAAAGCTTGTGGGTCAGTGGTTGTGGCCATTCATACTCTGATTCTTATGGGAGCCAAGGATAATGAAGCCATTGTGACATCACTAATGTGATTGGCTCTTAGGCACTGGTGGAATGAGGCATTATGACATCACAATCTCTGCTCTGGATACCAGAGACTGTCATTCTATAGTGTCTATTTCAACCTCAGTCCTTCTACACCAGCATTCTTCAAAGCAAATCTTGCGGGTCAGTGGTTGTGGCCATTCATACTCTGATTCTTATGGGAGCCAAGGATAATGAAGCCATTGTGACATCACTGATGTGATTGGCTCTTAGGCACTGGTGGAATGAGGCATTATGACATCACAATATCTGCTCTGGAGACCAGAGACTGTCATTCTGTAGTGTCTGTTTCAACCTCAGTCCTTCTACACCAGCATTCTTCAGAGCAAAGCTTGTGGGTCAGTGGTTGTGGCCATTCATACTCTGATTCTTAATAATGAAGCCATTGTGACATCACTGATGTGATTGGCTCTTAGGCACTGGTGGAATGAGGCATTATGACATCACAATATCTGCTCTGGATACCAGAGACTGTCATTCTGTAGTGTCTGTTTCAACCTCAGTCCTTCTACACCAGCATTCTTCAAAGCAAAGCTTGCGGGTCAGTGGTTGTGGCCATTCATACTCTGATTCTTATGTGAGCCAAGGATAATGAAGCCATTGTGACATAACTGATGTGATTGGCTCTTAGGCACTGGTGGAATGAGGCATTATGACATCACAATATCTGCTCTGGATACCAGAGACTGTCATTCTTCAGTGTCTATCTCAACCTCAGTCCTTCTACACCAGCATTCTTCAAAGCAAAGCTTGCGGGTCAGTGGTTGTGGCCCTTCATACTCTGATTCTTCCCTCTCTCCTTAAAGAATGACATGAAGATGGTTTCCCGCGGTTATCCGCGGGGACAGGAACGGTGATGAATTTTGTCACCGTGTCATTCTCTGATGTGCAGCTCGAAATGTGGTAAGAGATAGGTAGGAGCCATTCCCCACACCAATTTAAAGCAAGAGAATTTGAATATTATTCATGCCTCCGTTGGCAACCAGTGTAGCAGTTTGTAGTAGGGACTAATGTGTTTGCTTTTCTTTAGTCCGAATATTAAGCGGACGGCCGTGTTTTGCACTATTCTTAATTTTTTCACAGTTTTTTTTTAGGTATACCAATGTAAATGATGTTACAGTAGTCCAGGATGGATAGGATCAATGACTGTACCAGTAGTCTGAAAGATAGAGGGTCGAAATATTTTTTGATGGTTTTTAATTTCCATATTGCAAAGAAGCACTTTTTTGCCACCATGTTCATGTGTTCGATCATAGTCAAGTGGGTGTCTAAAGTGACTCCTAATATTTTTATAGTTTTTGAAATTGGATGATTGTGACCGTTTAAATGTATTGATGTCATAGTGATTTTGTCCTTTGGGCTAGCCAAGAAAATTTTTGTCTTTTCAATATTTCATTTCAATTTAAAGTTGATAGTCCATTGTTCAATCTCAGTCATGATATGGGAAATGTGTTTTAAAGTTTCGTTGGTTGCGTTATTCAGGGGAATTAAAATAGAGATATCATCAGCATATATGTAGTATTTTAGGTTTAGCTTTTGTAATAGGTGTCCTAAAGAAGAAATGTAGATATTAAATAAGGTGGGTGATAGTGGGGAGCCTTGAGATACTCCCGAAGGGTTTTTCCAAGAGTTGGAGTATTTCCCGTCGCAGATCACTTGATATGATCTTTTGGTTAAAAAACCCTGAAACCAGTTCCAAACTCTTCCCATGAGCCCCATTGCATCTAGGCAATGTAGCATTATTTCATGATCCACTAGGCCAAATGCTGTTGTAAATTTTTCAGTTACCTGATTATGGGGCCTATGTACTACAGTGGAAAACTTAAGGTGTGGTGAGTGCAAAGTACATGCAGAGGGTGTGGCCAGCATTTGCTCTGCATTTACCACATAGGGTAGACACCACACCGGCCCCGAGTAATGCAGTCCACATCACTGAAAAAAAGACATGGTAAGAACATAAGAATAGCCTTACTGGGCCAGACCAATGGTCCATGAAGTCCAGTGGCCAATCCAGGTCACCAGTACATGGCAAAAACCCAGAGTAGCAACATTCCATGCTACCAATCAAGGGCAAGCAGTGGCTTCCCCCATGTCTTTCTCAATAACAAACAATGGACTTTTCCTCCAGGAACTTGTCCAAACCACTATCCGCTCTTACCACATCCTCTGGCAACGCGTTCCAGAGCTTAACTATTCTCTGAGTGGGAAAATATTTCCTCCTATTGGTTTTAAAAGTATTCCCCTGTAACTTCATCGAGTGTCCCCTAGTCTTTGTCATTTTTGACGGAGTGAAAAATCAATCCACTTGTACCCATTCTACTCCACTCAGGAGTGCAACCCTTATCTCACCTACCCAAGCATACCCTTCCCTCCTGATCTAATCCCCCTACACAGCACCCTTTTCCAATCTAATCCTCTCCTCCCACCTAACATCCCCCTATGAATTCCCCTCCCCCAGACGCACAACCTCCCCAGTCCAGTCACTTCGAAGCACAATCCTTAGGTTGATCCCCATCCAATCCTCACCACCCTCCTGATCAAGTTTCCTTCTGATTTTTATCATCTACCAAACAAACCCTTTCAGAATAAAAAAAACTCTCCAAGCAGAACCCCCAGCCTCCATACCTGGACTCACCCTACACCCTCAACTCTCCTAGAACTTACTAAGGGGTCACCCTAGTAGCCTAGTGGACCAGAGGAGTGGAGCGGTCCCTCTCCATTCCTGCACAATCTGGCTCTGGGTTATGGGGAGTGGTTAGAGGTACAGCCTCAGCACCCTGAGGTTGTAGTTTCAAATCCCATGCTGCTCCTTGTGACCCTGGGCAAGTCACTTAATCCGACTCCCCCCACCCCACTCCATTGCCCCAGGTACATTAGATAGATTGTGAGCCCACCGGGTCAGGCAGGAAAAATGCTTGAGTACCTGAATAAATTCACTTGAGAGAAAATTGGAGGGTGGCGGAGAGGAAGGGTGCTATGCCCCTTTCAAGACGGCACCCAGGGCGGACCGCCACCCCCCTTACTAAGCCACTGGTTGTATAGTTGCCTGGTCCAAACATGGCAGACAAAACCTTCCAGAGTCACAACACTCATTTGTAGCTTATTGAGCAAAGACTGGTTAGTGCCACCTTAAAAAAAATTCCTTCTGCCATTTTAAGGAGGTATTGTAAGATCTGCATATAGCCAGTGTGAACCAGAATAGCTCTATCTGGAAATACAAAAGCCAGATATGGGGGGCGCTTGAAAATTCAACAATATACCTCCTCCATTTCACATTATTCACTAAACAAATTTAATGGAAAAAATACTATCAGTCAAGCCTCAGATCCCCGCACTCCACCAGAGGAAATCTTGTGGTGGTGCTAGAAAGGGACATTACATCATAGGCTAAAGAACACCTCCCCCTCTTCCCCCCCCCCCCCCCACCCCCCGATGGATTAATCATGACTGATTTAATCCATTAAAGAATGTTGACTGGCTTTATGAAGAACTAAATAACCAAGTGACTTATCTGGTTCAATTGAGCTGCTGGGTTTGCACTGGTTAATGTCTTCCTTGCTTGAAGATTCCCAGCACTGAGCACACTTTTCGACTGTGCCCAGGAAAAGGCAATTTCCTTTGGGTTTAGCAACCCTGGTTTCAAAGCCTGCAAGGTGGCTGCCTAGCGAGTCGAAGGTCACAGGTTCAAGGTGGGAGAAAAACATGCTGAGAGACTTTGAGTGAGGTATCTAATTGGATGGGTGGAACATTTTTTTGGAAGGCAGAATAAAAGGTGTCGGTGATTAAAAAAAAAAAGTTCTGCATTTTGCATACACAACAATGGTCCTTCATGGAAAGTGATCAGAAAGGAACCTTTTCTTCAACCTCATCACAAACATCATAGTCTACAGCAGTCCCTCTCAAACATTTTTTGTTCCGGCACACTAAAAGGAGCAAATGTTTTTCGTGGCACACTATATTTGAAATTATAAAATTGCAAAACCAACAAAAAATTAAATTTGAGAGTTATTTAAAGTTCTTTAAGCTATGTATGGGTAATTGTAACAACAGTGAAACTAAAGTAGATAGTGGATGTGCTTGTTTTTGAGTGCAATTTAACTGAAAATGCAGCTCGATAGTAGACAAGCAAACGCGCATTTCATCTTCCACTATCTGCAGTCGTTCTCTTTTTTTTTTCGATTTAATTTCTGTCAGAGCTGAAAATCCAAGTTCGCAAATATAAGAAGATCTAAACGGTAACAAAACCTTGATTGCTCTGTTGCTCAACTTAGGATACCCACTGCATAAAAAATAACACTAAACTTACTTGCCCTTAATTTTCAAGGACCAATTTCGCCAAAAAATGATGCTCGTCTGGGCAGTTGTATCCTTACACACACAGACGCTCATAACATTGACAGGCTCCTGCGTACGCGACGTGCGTGCCATCTTTTCTAGTGTATACTTATGAAGGGAACTTTTTAAAAATAAAGTCAAATTCTGGAATCTCGCATGGCACACCCGGAATCTCTTCAGGGCACACAGTTTGAGAGACACTGGTTTAAAATATGCAAAAGGAAAACCTTGACAAGTCTGAAACGTTATAGAGTACAGTACTTTGAACTAACAACATGAAATGTAAACTGACTGCAACCATATAAAATACGTTTGGAGAAAAAAAAAAAAAAAAAAGGGTGAAGCATTTGACGAAAAGAGCACCTTGTCAACAGCTAAGCAGAAGGGTGGATTTATTAGCTTTGATGTTACGTGACTCTAAATACAGAGTGCAGGTTGAAGAAGAATGGATTCAACCAAGCAGAAATAGATCCTAAAAGCTATTTTCCCACATGAATAAACCTTATTCTAAGGAGCCAATGATGTGCATAGGTTGGGTATAATTTGTCAGCTACTTCGAAGGCATATGCAATATTTGAGAGAATGGGTGGGACTGAAGATTCATTTTCATATAGGAGACTAATGGTGTTTTACCGTCATACATGGTTGCATTCATTAAATTGATGCATTCTGCATACTGGATATTTCTTCTTTTTTTAATCATTAAATTTTTTTTATTGAGTATAAAGCGTATAAGAAATTCAAACTTATTCACAAAGAGGGACACTCAAGATTCACAATATCCATAACCCCCAAATATAAAACCCAGCTAAAAATAAAATCCCCCCCCCCTCCCCAAGGAAAGTTAGATCCTGCTTCCATCAAAAACATTTTACCCTCCTTGTCCAATCCATCATCCTCTCCAGATTGGACTATTGCAACTCTATCTACTTAAGCCTAACTAAGAAAAACCTCCACAGACTCCAACGGATTCAGAATGCCGCGGCCAAGCTCATCTTCGCTAAAAGTAAATTTGACCATGTCTCCCCGCTCCTGGCCAAGCTCCACTGGCTTCCAATAATCGCCAGGGTCCACTATAAATGCGCCTGTTTAACTTTCAAAATCCTATATGGTATCCTCCCTCCCTTTATCCCTCTTTCTTGGAATTCTTCAAACCCTAATACCACCAGATCCTCCCACAAATTAAAACTATCCTTCCCCTCGCTAAAAGGCATTTCCCACACAGGAAAGCTAGGGACTTCCCTCCACTTCAAAATCACTGAGCTCTGGAACAACCTTACCTCCCCTCTTCGGAACTTGAGCTCTCTCCAAGTTTTCCGCAAACATCTGAAAACCTGGCTTTTCTCAAAAAATGTAAGTCTCCCTCCAACTTAGGAAACTCTTATATCTTGGCATCCCAAGTCCTCTAAATTTTCTTCACACTTCTACCTCTAACCCTCTGTTGTAGTTCCTTCCTATTTCTCCTACTGTAAACCGCGTCGAGCTCTACAAACGTGGAGATGATGCGGTATACAAACCTAAGGATTAGATTAGATTAGATAGATAGATATATACCTAAACTCTAAGCCCATATAACACCTCAAGCGCTCCCCAAATATTACAGAGTCCAACATCTATATCCCCACATCCCCATCCCCTCCCCCCTTTTCCCCTCATCCGATATAATAGTCCACTCCAAAAACGCCCCCCTCCACCACCACCCCTTCCCCATGCACAATCACTTAAGCTGCGATCCGGTTCAGGATCAGGTGGCAGTTTTTTTGATGACGCTCACAAAGGCCTTGTCTGGCCACAATCAGTTCCATAGGTCAAACGAAGTTTGGCTATTTCTTTTATTCACCATTTATTTTTGGTTTTGTACTGCGGAGAATTCATAACAATCATACACATGACTCTGAATTCAAGTAACCAACTGTTGGTGCATTAGGGTCAACATAAAAATGCCAATAGTTCTGCGATGTTAAAATGTTGGATACGAGCCAAACAAAGGGTGCGTTTGGTTGATTCCTTGGTCTGTATTACTCTTCACATGTCTTTCTCAGGTGATGCTGTCTTCATCGAGGGCGAAGCTGAGAGACAGGAGTACGTCATGAATGACTACGGCATTATCTTTCAGGGGAATCTGAACTACATCCAAGCATTTTCGTGGAATTATGGACAGGTAAAAAGTACAATTTTAGCTTCCTAGCTGCTGAAAACTAGCGCTAATTTCTTTATAATGTCACTGGGGTACTAATAGTTAAATATTAGTGGAAGTCAGAAAAATATTAGAGTTCAAACAAAAGAACTGTCTTCTCATTCAAATTGGTAACCAAACTTCAGGATTGCAACCGTCACGTTTGAAAGTCACTCAGAGGTATAGAGTTCTTCAAGAAGAGAGTTGCGCCCTCTAGTGATGAACCAAAGTATATTTTTCAGTCATTGCAACTTTATTAGTTCTGGTTACGCTCCAAGTTTGATTACAAAAGTAAATAAATAAATAAAAGTGTTTGAAAGACTGTAAAGACATTTATTTATTTATTTACTTTTGTAATCAAACTTGGAGCGTAACCAGAACTTATAAAGTTGCAACGACTGAAAAATATACTTTGGTTCATCACTAGAGGGCGCAACTCTCTTCTTGAAGAACTCTATACCTCTGAGTGACTTTCAAACGTGACGGTTGCAATCCTGAAGTTTGGTTACCAATTTGAATGAGAAGACAGTTCTTTTATTTGAAAACTAGCGCTATGCAATTTCTGGGCTCTCAGGTCCTGCACTCCTTCCCCTTGCTTGGGAGAAACACAACCCTGTGATTTCTGCATTTGTATACAAGGCTGACAGCATGTCAGTGCAGTCAAAAAGCTCATTTCCAAACTTGCTTATGCCCAGGAGCAAATAATTGCAGGAAGTGCCATCAAATTCTATTACATGTTCTTCTGCTTTCACAGGGGTGATTTCCCTGCGTCTTCTTCCTGCTTCTGCTGAACTTTCATGTGCAGCTGCCCTGGTGTTTTATACCTCTCCTCTCAATATATCTAGTCTGATTATTGCAGCGGTGATCCTGGACCAGGGGCTGTGCAGTCATGAGTTCCGAATCTGGCCTGCAGGTGTCAGCCTTGAGCAATGGCCACAACGTCCTCTCTCACCCCTAGGGGTTGTGAATGAACCGTTCCTCTTCAGCAAGCCCTGCCTCAGTTGACCAGGGACCTTCCAAGTGGCAATGGATTCATTCTGGTTTTGATGAAGCCTGTGAGAGTCAAAGTGGCACTGAAGTTGTGATCAGCTCGTGCCTACTTCTGGAAAAATCTCACTTTCAATTTAGCATAGATCCCATAGATACAGAACATAAGACTAGCCATACTGAGTCCATCTAGCCCAGTATCCTGTTTCCAAAGTGCCCAATCCAGGTCACAAGTACCTGGCAGAAACCTAAAGAGTAGCAACATTCCATGCTACCGATATCACTGGCTTCCCTCATGTCTGTCTCAATAGCAGACTATGGACTTTTCCTCCAGGAACTTGTCCAAACTTTTTAGAAACCCATCCACATTTACCGCTGTTACCGCATCTTCTGCCAATGCTTTCCAGAGCTTTCTGGCAACTGGCATTGAATATCCAGGTAGGGGTTCTAAGTTAACCAGCTAACACCCCTTAGCAGCTCTGACGCTCGTAGGAATTCTGTGAGCATAGGAGCTGTTACCGCCGCTGCCGGCGCTAATAACCACGCTATGCGATTGTAAAAGGGGGAGGGGGGTAAGTGAATATTCAGTGCTGGCCAAATAATAGTGCGCAAAGATAGGGACTGCTTTTTATGTGGCCTGATTTGCCCGCTAAATCAAGTTGCCAAGTTTGTTTAAAACTTTGATTAAATGCCTATCAAATGCTAAGCATGATACAACAATAAGAATAATGGGTCAAGACAAATTAAAACAAGATAATGTTAATAGCAAAAACATAGAGAGATGCATAATAATTCTAGTCGCCTTAAACAAAAGGAAAAGGAACGTAAATGGGAAAACAATAGGGCAAAAGGGAAAAATTTGGTATTGGAACTTAGCCAGCCAGCGCTTGAATATTCACGGCTAGCCATTAACCGTGAAGGTAACCAACTGTCTTCAGCAGAATATTAGCGGTTATTTAACTGGCCAGCAATCTTTCCTGACTGGTTAAAAAAAAGTGTCTCGCAAACTTTCCGGCCGGCGGCACACTAAATCTAGTACCCCGGCCAGAAGACAACCGGAAGTGCACGGACGTTGATGCTTTGGTGGAGGGATCCGGGAGGTGCTGGGAGCGGAGGAGAGTCATCTGCCCAGATGACTGCCTACAAGACGTGCCTCTCGCCGCTGTAGGCAGTGAGCCGGCGTCTCCTCCTCGCCAGGGTGTCGCGGCACACCTGAAATCTCAGGAGGCGCACGGTTTGCGATACACTGGGTTAAATTGTGCTGAAAATCAGAGGGAATGGGCCAAATGGCATCTAAAACCAGGTTTTGAGCCACGTCTTGAAGTTCTCTGTATGATGTGTAGCCTTTCCTCTCTTTTCATGGGCAAATAATACCTCTTAAAAAGCTACGGTGCTTACTATGGTCTTTAGCCCCTTCCCCAGCGCCTGGAAATCTCTCGGTGCTCCCGGTCCGCTAAATTACAAGCAGAACTTACTTATTTTAAAGAGCAGGTATACATTTATGCATCTGAATTTGTGATGTACCAAGGCTGGGACAGGGTGTCAATGAAAAAGCAAAACTTGTAAACTGAATTTGCCCGGCATCTCTGCAAATGATATCCGTGAAGAATAACTTTACACACGTACAGGGCAATTTTCAAAAACTATCGAGGCAGGCACTTATTTCGTAAAGCATCAAGCACTAGTTTTCAAAGGGGTGGTGCCGACATACTTATTCCTTTGAAAAGTGCCCCAAGAAAAAAATTACCCACGGAGATTTGCACCATTTTGAAAAGAATATACTTTATTCAGTAAAAAAAAAAATTGCTTTGAAACTTCATAAATGGTTTCAAAAAGCCCTTTAACATACTGTAGGCAACTGGCATTTGAAAAGGGCCCTGTTTTCACTGCACAGTCAATCCACCTGAAATTCATCTCTATTTAGCCAGCCAGGAAGGACTCTTGTCATAGCGCTAAACCGTCTAACCGCTAATATTCACTGGGAGATAGGTAGCTATCTCCCGCTGAATATCCTTGTCGCCAGCAATGGTGCGCTACACAGCCAGTCAGCGCTAATTTCTTTGGTTGACCTCTGCATCTACGGTGAAAGCGCCCCCTAAATTGTAACTTCCTGGAAATGTCCAGCTATCTTATACTGTAAATTGTAACTTCCTGGAAATGTCTAGCAATCTTATACTGTAAATTGTAACTTCCTGGAAATGTCCAGCTATCTTATACTGTAAATTGTAACTTCCTGGAAATGTCCAGCTATCTTATACTGTAAATTGTAACTTCCTGGAAATGTCCAGCTATCTTATACTGTGATCCGCTTAGAACTGCAAGGTACAGGCGGAATAGAAGTCACCAATGTAATGTAATGTAATGACCGACTAAGTTTAGCAGGGATACCTTTGGCCGCTATGACTTACCCAGCCAGCTAATAAATATTGGCTTGGTCGACTACTTCAAACGTGACTAAAAATAGACCAGAAATTCAATGCCAGTCGCCAGATATGACCCTAGCATTGAATTCTCTGGTTCGCCGCCGCCGATGGGAGGTAGCCTCCTGCGGTCTAACATTCAGCCCTAACGGCTGCCCCTCTGCTCAAAGACACTTCTTAACGTTCATGTGATCTACCCAAAACAAACGCAACAATTTGTATAGCCTACACAACAAGTTATCTTAAATGGTTTTCTTTTCTTTCTTATTAACATCCTTCCTCAAGTTTGAAGAAAACATTGTGGATGTCTGCCTTTCATTACTGGAGCACAGCTTCAACTTCCGTGGGAACCCGAACGCCGACTATTCACGCAGAGGCGATCCTGCATACGTGAGCAGAGTGATCAGTGCTATGGTGAGAGACAGCTTCACTTCAGACATTTTAAATCAGAGCAGCCATGTGGGATTGTGAGAGGAGCATAAAGGGCAGTAGCCTAGGGTTGCCAGAACCAAGGAAGTTATCCCCCTGCTGTATAGGGCGATGGTGCGACCGCATCTGGAGTACTGCGTTTAGTACTGGTCGCCGTACCTTAAGAAGGATATGGCGATTCTCGAGAGGGAATGATAAAGGGCATGGAAAACCTCTCATATGCTGAGAGGCTGGAGAAGCTGGGGCTCTTCTCCCTGGAAAAGCGGAGACTTAGAGGGGATATGATAGAAACTCATAAGATCATGAAGGGCATAGTGAAGGTAGAGAGGGACAGATTCTTCAGACTAGCAGGGGCAGCAAAAACTAGAGGGCACTCAAAAAAATTGAAGGGAGATAGATTCAGAACAAATGCTAGGAAGCTCTTCTTCACGCAGAGGGTGGTGAACACCTGGAATACGCTTCCAGAGGAGGTGGTAGAGCAGAGTACGACTTTGGGGTTCAAAAGGGGATTGGATGAGTTCATGAAGGAAAAGGGGATCCAGGGGTATAATTAGAGGGTTACTATACAGTACAGAAGGCTGTAAAGTAATAGAGTAGTAGAGTAATAGATCACTACAGGTCATTGACCTGGGGGGCCACCGCGGGAGCGGACTGCTGGGCGTGATGGACCTATGGTCTGACTCAGCTGAGGCAATGCTTATGTGCTTATGTGACACCCTAGACCCGCCCCCAGGTCCGCCCATCTCTGCCCCAGACCTTCCCTAGCTCCGCCCCCCGCTGCCTGCTTTGGTCGGGCAGAATGCCTCCTGCCCGATGCAATTGAGAGGAGGCTTTTGAAAACCCGGACAAAGTGCCGGGTTTTGAAAAGCCGTCCGGGAAAATCCGGATGTCTGCCTGTCTTTATTATTTTTCAGTCCTGCTTTGTCCAGTTGATCTTTAAGAAATCAGACTCGCCTGAAATTTCAATTTCCATCTGTGACATATTTATTCCTTTGAAAACCGCCCCCAGGAAAAAAAAAATACCCACAGAGATTTGCACCTGATTGTAATAAAGGTACTTTATCCAGTAAAAAGGAAAAAAAAATTGCTTTGAAACTGTAGGTAACTGGCATTTGAAAAGGGCCCTGTTTTCACTGCACCTGAAATTCAGAAAGGTTAAATAGTGCTAAACCGTCTAATCACTAATATTCACTGGGAGCTTAGATTACTGCAACCTACTTCTAACTGGTCTCCCACACTGTCACCTCTCCCCCCTGCAATCTGTGTAAAACTCTGCTGCACGACTCAGCTTCTACCAACCTTGCTATGCTCATGTCACCCCTCTCCTTAAGGAATTTCACTGGCTTACAATCCGCCTTCACATACACTTCCAGCTCCTATTGCTGATCTACAAGTGGGTTCATTTTGCTGCCCCTCAATATCTCTCCTCGCTTCTCTCTCCTCATACACCTCCCAGAGAACTCCGTTCCTCAGATAAGTCACTCTTAGCGTTACCCTTCTCCTCTACTGCCAATTCTAGACTTCGTTCCTTTCATCTAGCTGCCCCCTAAGCCTGGAATAAATTACCCGAGTTTGTCCGCCAAGCCCCTTCCCTTGTTTAAAAGCAGACTGAAAACCCACCTTTTTGATATAGCTTTCAATCCTTAACCCTACTCCTCTGCCCTCCAACCCAGCCCGCTGATTAACCGTTCCTCTTAACTGTATCCATGACATCCTGTTTGTCTATTTAGATGATAAGCTCTTTGGAGCAGGGACTGTCTTCTTTGTGACTCTGTACAGCACTGCATACGTCTGGTAGTGCTATAGAAATAATTCAATAGTAGTAGTAGTGTGAAGAGTCTCAGTCTTTGAGAAGCAGAGCTGAGATTGTGATGTCATAATGCTTCATTCCACCAATAGGAGCCAACCTCATCAGTGATATCACAATGGCTTGATTGTCCTGCTCTCCAATCGAGCTGATTAACCGTTCCCCTTAACTGTATCCATGGTATCCTGTTTGACTGTTTAGATTGTAAGCTCTTGGGAGCAGGGACAGTCTTCTTTGTGACTGTACAGCACTGCGTACGTCTGGTAGCATTATAGAAATAATTCATAGTAGTAGTAGAGATCGGCAGCTATCTCCTGCTGAATACCCTTGTCATCAGCTATGGTGAGCGACACGGCCAGTCGGCGCCAATTTCATTGGCTGACCAACTAAGTTTACACGTTTCACAATTATTTTTACTTCCCAGTGACATACTGGCCTCTTTATTTCCCTCTGAAACCCATATTGGTCTCAAATACTGGGTAACACAGAATACATATATCAATATTGTAGACCTTGTACTTTGTGTCCATTATTTTATTTATTTAAAACATATTTATATCCTGGAACACTGATTAAAACCATACAGAGTACAACCAAACATTCAAAGCACATCAAGCACTGGACTTACTACTTTATAAAAATAAAGCAGAGCAGACCATGTTAACCTTTCGTTCCACCAAGTCAGTAGTTCCGGCCAATGCTTTGAAAACAATCAGAGTACATGCTATCGATTCCTTTTACTACCACGAGCCAGTGACGCTCATAAGAATATAGGAATTGTCGCTGCTGGGTCAGACCAGTGGTCCATCGTGTCCAGCAGTCTGCTCACGCGGCAGCTTTCTAGTCAAAGACCATCACCCTAACTGAGACTAGCCTTACCGGCGTATGTTCTGGTTCAGCAGGAACTTGTCCAACCTTGTCTTGAATCCCTGGAGGGTGTTTTCCCCTATGACAGACTCTGGAAGAGCGTTCCAGTTTTCTACCACTCTCTGGGTGAAGAAGAACTTCCTTACGTTTGTACGGAATCTATCCCCTTTTAACTTTAGAGAGTGCCCTCTCGTTCTCCCTACCTTGGAGAGGGTGAATAACCTGTCTTTATCTACTAAGTCTATTCCCTTCATTATCTTGAACGTTTCGATCATGTCCCCTCTGTCTCCTCTTTTCAAGGGAGAAGAGGCCCAGTTTCTCTAATCTCTCACTGTACGGCAACACCTCCAGCCCCTTAACCATTTTAGTCGCTCTTCTCTGGACCCTTTCTTCTTCGCCGTTCAGCAAAACCCAGAGTCTGTTCCTTCTGTGATGGACAACACCGCCCAGCCTGTTCAGCTCTCTTGTTTTCTGGTGACAAATCAAGTTGGCTTTTCTTTACCAGCCCTTTCCATGTCATGATTTCTTTCTCAGATAAACTCAAATGACGACAATGGTGTGGTGGAAGGAAAATGGGATGGAGAGTTCACTGAGGGGAAAAAACCAACTGAGTGGAATGGAAGCGTGGCCCTCCTGAGACAGTGGCAAGCAAATGGATTTAAGCCAGTGAAATACGGCCAGTGCTGGGTCTTTGCAGGAGTCCTGTGCACAGGTAGGACAGGCTTCAACCAGAAAGATAGGACAAATTTGTATGTGATGTTTTAAGAAAAAATTGAAAAAAAAATTATATTTTAAGAAGTTACTGTACCCTTTAATTCAATAAAGGAAAATAGACACCTACTTTCTACATACATAGGGTTAACCATATTTTTCTCTGGGAAACCCCAGGCCCCCACAAAGCCTCCTCTCTTCTTCTGGACAAGCTCCAGCTGCGTCTGGAGGGCCTGGAGCATGCACGGATGTGCGTGACATCATCCATGCATGCTCAGAGGCCCTCCGGATGTGGCCAGAGCTTGCCGGGCCTTTCCAAAACCCGGACAAATGCAAGGTTTTGGAAAGTCCGTCCGGAAGCCCGGACAGTCATCAAAAAAAAAAAAAGGACATGTCTGGGTTATATATACAGTAGGCCCATACCAGTTTTAGAATTGCCCCTATTGTGCTTCTACCACTGGGAAAAACCCCCCCAAAACTCCACAAAATAAATGAGGGAAAGCACAAAAACAGGCAGGAAAGTGGAGTCGAACTGGATGTACCAAGTTTATTGAAGCAAAAAAAGTGCTTCTATGAATGTCTCAATATAAAGGTTCCAAAATGTCCTCCTAGTAGATGATGCAGCTAAAATTCTATGCCAATGTTGAGTGATGAGAGTGGATGGAATCCAGATCCAAAATATGGTCAAATAGGTACAGCAAGAAATACCAAAATTTACTTCCACTCGATAATTCAGCTCTGGTCCATATCGATATTACGTTTTGACAGTGGTAAATGTCACATTGAGAAAGATCAGAGGACCCAACTTTTTGCTTCGATAAACTTTGGTTCATCCAGTTCATTGACTCCATTGTCCTGCTTGTTTTTTTTGTAATTTGCTTCTACCACTGGAACATGCTACCTGCCTAAAATTGAAGGATAAGTGGGATATAAATTGTTTACATAAATCAATGCCAACATAAAAGAGATCATACTGAGACTGACCAATAGTCTAGCACAGAATCCTGGATCTGGGTCACTGGGAAGAACCAGAGAGATTCTAATAGAAAAGTTCATGCCTTACCTCTTGTTTCCATAAGAAGCAAAGTGGAAAAAAAATTATTTTCTGACTC
Source organism: Geotrypetes seraphini (assembly GCF_902459505.1). NCBI lineage: Eukaryota > Metazoa > Chordata > Amphibia > Gymnophiona > Dermophiidae > Geotrypetes > Geotrypetes seraphini. Next base: position 117,767,468 of record NC_047094.1, read on the forward strand.
TGTGATATATAATAATAAACTTTATTTTTACATACCAATGAGTTCTAGGCGGGTCACATCAAGAAATGCTGAACAGTCAGCGAATCCTATAAATACGTGCATATACATATCATAAATACAGTATTAAACTATCAAGATATAAGTTTATCAAACAAAAAAGCTTGAGGAATTAGAGTACTCCACCAGGTGTTCATTCCAATTGCCTGGAATGCAAAAGTTTGATCAAAAAATCTTGTATAATGACAAGATTTGGGTGATGGAAACGCAAACCAGTAAGATTTGCATGTATTCATGTTCATTCTATGAAATTCAAAATGAGATACAAGATAAGCTGGGGCTAAACCAAATAATACTTTAAAACAGATACAACCGTTGCCTTGAACGGCAACCAATGAAGTTGTCTATAATAAGAGCTAACATGGTCGTATTTTTATAGACCAAAGATCAATCAAACTGCTTAATCTATGAATAATTTTTTTTTATGAGATCCCAGATAAATTATATTACAATAGTCCAGGATGGACAAGAGTGAAGACAACCAATAGCCTTAAACGACGCTAGATCAAAGTATTTCTTGAAGCTGTTGGATCTTCACAATCATCCCTTTCCATCATGACTCTCTTTAAAATGTCTCCGTTCTTTGAGATTTTATTTATTTATTTATTTAAAATATACCATATATTACCTATACATTTACATAATAACAGGCATAAAATGTTAAACAAACATACATATGAGTAGTTCAATTATTGCAGAATATTCCTTAAAAAAATGGTCAATAAGCACCAAAAAGATTTCAAATCCAGTTGGAATATAAAGTTTCAACTCAAAAAAGCATTCACAAACGGGGTTTTTTTTAAAAAAAACATGTTCTTAAAATTCATTCTAGCAGTACAAAAAGGCAAAATTCCTGGCGGGGTATTCCATAGTAACATAGTAATATAGTAGATGACGGCAGATAAAGACCCAAATGGTCCATCCAGTCTGCCCAACCTGATTCAATTTAAATTTTTTCTTCTTAGCTATTTCTGGGCAAGAATCCAAAGCTTTTCCCGGTACTGTGCTTGGGTTCCAACCGCTTTACACCCGCTACCGACAACATGGTCGCACCAATCTTGATGTGGGAGATTAGCATCTTTCCCTATGAACGTAGGGGTCCTTTTACTAAGGGGTCCTTGTATCAAGGTGCGCTAGCGGGGTTAGTGCGTCGGACATTTAATCCACACGCTAACCCCTGCGGCAAGCCAAAAAACTAATGCCTTGTCAATGGAGGCATTAGTGACTAGCGTGGCATTATATTCTATGGGCTCGTTACCATGTAGCGCACGCTAAACTTTAGCATGCGCTAAATCAGCTAGCCCGCCTTAGTAAAAGGGGGGGGGGGGATAGTTTCATGCTGTTTTCTGATCTCAAACTTCTTTTAGGCTGATAATTTTTTTTTTAACCTTGGAAAAACAGCAGGAAAGACTTAGGGCTCCTTTTACTAAGGTGCGCCGGCGTTTTTAGCGTGCGCGCCGGATTAGCGTGCGCTATAGCGCGCGCTAGCTGAAAAATGACCGCCTGCTTAAAAGGAGGCGGTAGCGGCTAGCGTGCGTGGCATTTTAGCGCACGCCAAGCGCGCGCTAAAACCGCTAGCGCGCCTTTGTAAAAGGAGCCTTTGGTACAAAGTCTGATGAATTTTGAAAAGATTTTTGAATTGGACACTTTGCTATATTGCTTCAATGCTAATTTAATCTAATCGTCGAGTTGTTTTGATACCGATTCATCCCAACAGGAGGGCTCGACTTGGTTAGCAAAAGATTAATAAAATTATACAAGAGATTAGAACAGAAACTATCCCCCTGTTTTACAAAGGGGTGTTAGACGTTTTTAGCGCATGCTAACCGCTAACGCGTCCATAGGGTAACGTGCACACATTAGCGTTTAGCGCGTGGTTAGCCTATATCTTTTGGGCCAGAATTATATCTTTTATGATTGATTATTTGAAAAAGACGGATCATTAGTCAATTTCTGAAATAAATGTGTCTTCCGTACTTTACAAAAAGTGGGTAGATGAGAGAGAACTCTAATTATAGAAGGAAGCTCATGCCAAACTTTTACGAAATTGGCCATAGTTTTTATTCCTTTAAGAGTGGGAAAGTCAAGTTTATATTTCTGAGAGCTCCTAGAATTAGAGATTTCTTGTGAATTAAATGAAACGGGGACCAAAGGAGAAAAAAATACCATATAGGATTTTGAAAATTACAGTTGCACACTTAAATTGGATCCTCCTGGTGTTATATGAGTCATTTTAGAAGTACCGTATTTGCCGGCGTATAAGACGACTTTTCAGTACCTTAAAATCCTCCCCAAAGTCGGGGGTCGTCTTATACGCTGGGTACTGTTTACATCACAGTTCTTCAACCGCCGGTCCGCAGAAAATTCCTGCCGGTCCGCACAGGACCGGCGAGATGGACCCGTTAAATTTTCTGCCCCGATGGTGTTTGCAGAAATCTTCTGTTCCTCCCAGCCTCGGGCGATCAAGACAGGCGGTCATTCCCTCTGCGAGTCTCGCCTATGCGGAAACAGGAAGTTGAAACAAAATAGGCGGGACTCAGAGAGGGAAGGTCCCGACGTTGGCAGCCTGTCTTGATCGCTGCCCCTGCTGAGTCGCCGAAGAGGGCCGCGGGGAAAGTGCAGGCAGAGAGAAGATGGTCAGCGTGCGCGGGGAGGTCAGCGTGTCGATTGGGGCCATCAGCAGTGTTTGTGCTGAGTCTGCCCACGTGCAGGATGCGGCGGGTAGGGGCCTCCGACTCGTCTTGGGCGGCTGGGCCTGCGGTTCAAAGCTGTTTTTGCCGGCTTGGGGGGGGGGGGGTCGCGAATCGGAAGAAGGGGTAGTCTTATACGGCGAGTATATAACAAACTCTATATTTTAACTGTAAAAGTTGGGGGGTCGTCTTATACGCCCAGTCGTCTTATATGCCGGCAAATACGGTACCTGTGATCAATCTAGTTGCAGAGTTCATCAACATCTCCAGTGCCCTCAATGTCCATTTTGCTGCTCCCAAGTACAGTGAATTGCAATAGTCTACTCTGCTCAAGATCAATGCCTTCACCACACTTCGAAAATCATAATTTGCCAACATAGGCTTCAATCTATACATCATCTTCAACTGCATATATCCTACCTGTATTGTTTTCAATCCTTGATTCTCCATGGTCAAACAACTATCCAAACACACTCCCAGGACTGTCATCTCTTATTTTTTTTTTACCTCCAGTCGCTCTCCCATCACAAAAACACTTTCTATCTCCAAGTTGTCCCATCGATTTTTCACAATCATTTTGAAATAGATAAGTAGAATGATACATATAGATCCTCATTCCCTGGCCTGGAGATACAGAACCATCCGTCAAATCAAACCTGAAATTCTCTGTGCATTTTCTCTCTGCTACACCTATCCTTGGGAAGAATTTCTGGGTTAATGTATTAGTTCACCCTGCTTAAGTCTTTTGCAGGGTGACATTGAGACTGGGCGAACTTCCCTCAGGACTTTATCCCTGATAATCTGGAATCGCACTGTCCTCCACTCCCTAGAACAAGAGGTGGCTTGTCTAAATCCTCTTTCAACAGAACAGGAGCAGCATCTCTGGCTCATCATGGGAAGATCCAGGCTACTGTTTCAGAGTTACAATCAAGACACTCTACGTGCTGCAGGTGCACAGGAATCACGCTCAATTACTTCTGAAGATTAGCGGTAACAACAGACAGTCAGTGGGATACCAAATCTGCAATAGAGTAGAGTAGATACCCCAGATGCTGTGAATAACATGAAGAAAGACCTGGCGAAGCTTGAAGATTGGTCCAAAATTTGGCTGCTAAAATTTAATGCTAAGAAATGCAAGGTCATGCATTTCGGCTGCAAAACCCCGAGGGAACGGTACAGTTTAGGGGGTGAAGAACTTTTGTGCACAACAGAAAAGTGGGACTTGGGTGTGATTGAATGGGATCATCTTAAGGTGGTCAAACAGGTTGAGAAGGTGATGGCAAAAGCTAGAAAGATGATAGGGTGCATAGAGAGAGGTATGGCCAGTAGGAAAAAGGAGATATTGATGCCCCTGTATAAGATGCTGGTGAGACCTCATTTAGAATATTGTATATAATTCTGGAGACCACACCTTCAAAAAAATGTAAAAAGGATGAAGTTGGTCCAGAGGAAGGCTACTAAAATGGTATGTGGTCTTCGTCATAAGGCGTATGGAGACAGACTTAAAGATCTCAATATATATATACTTTGGAGGAAATACAAGAGAGGGGAGATATGATAGAGACGTTTAAATACCTACATGGCATAAATGCGCATGAGGCGAGTCTTTCATTTGAAAGGAAGCTCTGGAATGAGAAGGTATAGGATGAAGTTAAGAGGTGACAAGTTCAGGAGTAATCTAAGGAAATACATTTTTTAGAGAAAGGGTGGTAGATGCATGGAACAGTCTCCCGGAAGAAGTGGTGGAGACAGAGACTGTCTGAATTCAAGAAGGCATGGGATAGGCACATGGGATCTCTTAGGAAGAGGAAGAGATAGTGGTTACTGCAGATGGGCAGACTAGATGGGCCATTTGGCCTTTATCTGCCATCCTGTTTCTATGTTTCTAATGAGCCACTAGATGGCATCAACATACATTTACACTTCTCCCTCCGTATTCGCGGTTTCGGCATTTGCGGTTTTGATTATTCATGGTTTTTATCTTGCTGGCTCCTCCCCTAAATTACATCAGCTTGCGTAGAGAAATCGCTGATTCCCAGCACTTTCTTCACCATGTTTTGTCTCTCCTTTAGGAACAGGCCAGGTCTCCCACCATGTTATTCGCAGTTTCACCATATTCATGCTGGGTTTTTTTTTAATAGAAAACAGTGAATAACATATGAAAAAGTTATTCACGGTTTTTCTGTATTTGCAGTTCTGTTAATCCCCTATCACAGCGAATACCTCAGAATCAAAACCACGTTGTTGCCTTTAAAACAGATTCAGGAACCAGTATATTGTGCCCTCAGAAAATCTACAGGTTCCTAACATTGGTTAGCAAAATTTTCTGTAATGACCATTTCCACAGTGGGCATCTTCCAGTAAATGTTCAAAAAATGTATTTTGGATGTTCACAGATTTATCCAAGATCCCTCCTTGCCATAATATTTTTCTCCAACAATTAGGCAAAAAAATGGTCAAAAGTTCCGTGAGTGATTGCAGAACAGCAAAAGCGCAAACTCAAATTGAGCTCAAAAGAGATATATAAAAGTGATAATAGTGCAAGGTACCCTCAGTGCGCAGGATAAGCGATGTGAGAAAAACTCCAATGCTTCAAGCGAAAAGGTAGAGGCTAATTAGCCCCCACCTAAACACCATCATGGGGTGCCAAGAGTGCGTTTTGAAATTAAATAACACAATGCCAAAAAAGTGCACAATGAACACAGGAGGAATGGTGAATTCACAAACTGTAATCACTCAGGGAACCCCCCAGCCAACTCCCAGCAAAAATCAAAAAAGCAGATGAAACACCGCAAAACCAGGTTCAACCAAGCCTGGTTTCGGGAACAAAGTCCCTTCCTCAGGAACCCATAATTCAAATATCCAAACGGACCTCAAGGAAGGCTGGTTTCTCACGTCGCTTATCCTGCACACTGAGGGTACCTTGCACTATTATCACTTTTATATATCTCTTTTGAGCTCAATTTGAGTTGGCGCTTTTGCTGTTCTGCAATCACTCACGGAACTTTTGACCATTTTCTTGCCTTATTGTTGGACTCTTTTAAGCTTCGCTGGCAATTCTTCTTTTAGAGTTTGTTGCATAATATTTTTCTCTGCATATCCTCAGAAAATCCACTGATTTTTTTTCAGAATTCATCCCAGCTAAAATCTTTGATTCAATTGTGCCATACAATCTTATTGAGAAATCTTGCTAAACGTTCAACTCTCTGTATCCTACACACAAGTGACACCTAATGGCAGAATGTATAATAGCACCTGAAAGGTTCGGCTTCTCTATTAATAGGTAGCCAATCCCTTTACATTATAGATCAGAAGATAACCAGAGATACAATGTAACATACAAAGTGCCGGGATTTGAAAAGCCGTCCAGGGAAATCTGGGCATCTGGTAACCCTACTTAGGCATAGATTCCGTACCTAACGTTTGAGCGTAGAACTTACACTTGCTAAAATCTGGCATAAATGTTGGCACCCAAATTAGAGTACTTAGGCTGGTAACGGGACAAAAGTGCGAGAGACTTCAGCGCACCAAAATTGCAGTGCAGACAATTCGACACAAGACCCCAGCGTGCCACCTAAAAAATCACTTTTAAAGAGTTCCGACGGGGTGCGTGGGGGAACCCCCCACTTTACTTCATACTCTTCACGCTGCCTTTGGGTGGGTGTGGGGGTGCAAACCCCTACATTATAGAGAAAACTTAACTTTTTCCTACAAAATCAGGAAAAAGTTACGTTTACTCTATAATGGAGGGTTCCAACCCCCAACGGCAGCGTGAAGAGTATGAAGTAAACGTGGGGTGGGGTTCCCCACTCACACCCCACGTCAGAGCTCTTTAAAAGTAACTTTTTAGGTGGCGCGCTGGGGTCTTGCACCGAATTGTCTGCGCGCCAAAGTCCCGCGCGCGAATGACTATGAACCCTTAGGCCAAATTCTGTAATCCTGCACATAACGCTTTGGAACGCCCTGTTGCATTTACCGGTCACCCCCCCCCCCCCCCCCCCCTCTTTTCAGATGCACACCACTGATCCATATAGAATAATGTGCAGCCAAATATGTGTGTAACTTCTCATCAAAGCCAATTAACTAATAATTGGTTTTAGCGCTCAATTATTGCTAGCTAAGGGCTTGTTAATCAATTAAGTTGGGCACACGCCCATATTTTGGCATGCAGCTTTGGATCCGATCTATACAATCCGGAATCTACTATTTAGCATGGCTCGCATTTATTTTGATTTGTTTATTTTCATGTTCTTGTGGGAAAATAGATAAAAATAACTTTAAACACTTCCTACATCAGATATTTATAGTTTAAGCTCTAAGGCCCTGATTCTATAAACACTGCCTAACTTCTAGGTGCCAAAGAACACAATTGTCATCCGCCTAAGTCAGGGGTAGGCAATTCCGGTCCTCGAGAGCCGGATCCAGGTCAGGTTTTCAGCATATCCACAATAAATATGCATGAGATAGATTTGCATCTCAAGGAGGCAGTGCATGCAAATCCATCTCATACATATTCATGGTGGATACCCTGAAAACCTAACCTGGCTCCGGCTCTCGAGGACCAGAATTGCCTACCCCTGGCCTAAGTGGTCTTAGGCACCAGTAGGCGTTGCAATCTTAGGCGCACTCCATTTATACCAGGGTTTTCTTGACCTAAATGAGGGCAACTAAGTTAGACGCCTACTGGCACCCCAGTCAAACTACGTCCAACACCCACCCAGAATCCACCCCTAACCCCGCCTACTTTCTGTCAAGCACCTTGGAGTAGATGCCTTCCTCGAAGTGGTAGGACCTACTGAGTTAGGCACCCAGCAGCTAATTAATTGCTTTTTAATGGCGCTTTTCAATTAATGGCACCAATTAAGCCTAAGGCCTGGATTATCGTAACGGCGTGCCGAAGTTAGGCGGCGGTAGGCATCCTACCACCATCTCACTAGCCAATCGGAATACACGTTATAAAAAAATTGATGCAGTAAAAGGCGCCTACTTTGAAGGCACCATTCGTACGCTTACAGAAGTGCCTGGGCACACCTAAGGACGCCTGAGGCCATGTTGGGCACGGTTTATGCCGGAAGTGGCCTTAGGCATCCTTAGGCGAGACAGGCGTCTTAAATGTAGACTTAAAAAACGCTGGCCTACATTTAAGGCACCTTTTTTAAAAACAGCTGTGGATCTATTAACAGCGCTGAGGCGTGATCGGCGACCATTTTTAGGTGGGTGCTGATCTCGGTACCATTTATAGAATCCGGGCCTGATTGAATAATTAAGTTAGGCTAGGTATGCCAATCTAAGCACTTAACTTCTGGCGCCATTTGTAGAATCTGAGTCTGAAGGGCTTGATTTTTTTTTTACCAGTTATAGGAAAGCTCCTCCAAACCTTCCCCCCCCCCCCCCCTTGATTTTCCACCTTCATTTGCTGTGCACTGAACACACAGTTCTGTCTATTTCTGGAAATTATTGTGAACTTTGCAAACCTGAATGTATCCATCATTTAAGACTAGCATTTCTGCTTTCCAGTGATGAGATGCTTAGGGGTTCCAACCCGTGTGGTTACAAATTTTGAGTCCGCACATGACGGAAATGGAGATCTAATCATAGATCAGTACTTTGACAAAAGTGGAAAGCATCTCAAGGAAGAATCCGAAGACAGTATCTGGTAAGAGTCCTCCAGTCCAATACCACATTCTTATCATTACTGCCAGCCAATAGGAAGCTGCATGACATTGCAGGACACTGCAGCATTATGGGAATTTATTGTAGAAAGTACAGGTAAACTGAAGAAACGTGGGGCCCTTTTACTAAAGCATGGTCATGTTTAAACTTACCTTGGGGCAAGTGCCCCAATTATCGCATAGTAAGGGCCTGATTCTCTATAGGATGCCAATCTCAGCAGCCGCCTAAGAAGCGGACGTCAATCGCACTTTGGTGATCTTTGGAGAATCACGTCTAGTTTTCTCAGAGACACCTTAAATCAGGGATCTCAAAGTCCCTCCTTGAGGGCCGCAATCCAGTTGGGTTTTCAGGATTTCCCCAACGAATATGCATTGAAAGCAGTGCATGCACATAGATCTCATGCATATTCATTGAGGAAATCCTGAAAACCCGACCGGATTGCGGCCCTCAAGGAGGGACTTTGAGACCCCTGCCTTAAATGTTGGCCTACATTTAAGCCATCTGTCTCGCGCCTACAGAGACACGCAGGAGTGCTTAATGATGCCCAAGGCTGCTTCCAGGGGAAACCACACCCACACCATGCCTTGGGCATCTGTAAGTGTCTCTACGCATCTCTGCACATGACATGCACCCATAGCAAGGGTGGGCAACTCCAGTCCTCGAGGGCCAGAATCCAGTCGGGTTTTCAGGATTTCCGCAATGAATATTCATGAGATCTATTTGCAAGCACTGCTTTCAATGCATATTCATTGGGGAAATCCTGAATACCCGACTGGATTCCGAAACCTCAAGGGCTAGAGTTGCCCACCCCTAACCTATAATGTAGGTGTCCTTCCCCCTTTTTTGTTTTAAAAATACGTGCATCCTGATTGGCTGTGAGACAGCGGTAGGACGCCTGCCACCACCTACCATCAGGATATGCATTTGCAGAATCAGGCCCTAAGTACAGATTCTTAGGGGCGTGCCCAGCATGTCCCCATATAGTTATCAAACAGTAGCCCAAATTCTATATATGGCATCAAAAAAAGTCAGCTCTGATTAGCATGGCACTTAGCGCGATTCTATAAAAGCTTCCTGCTATTTATAGAATCATGCTTAGCAGCCCATATGTGACATAATATTTAGGTGGGGTTTCTGTTCTTTTCTTGCTTGACTTTACGTGGGGTTTCTGTTGTCTCTCTGTCGTTCTATATTTGCATATTTAGAACTCATGCTCTGTTCAATTTCCTGTCTGTAAAAGGCTGTAAAAGCAGGAAATTCCTAAATCACTCTGTAGCATCTCAGGCAGCTTCTCATGAAAAAGAATTTCGATCATTGTTGCTCACAGCTGTTTCTTACAGACATTTTAGAAAACAGCTAAAAACCTTTCTTATCTCCAAACACCAGACTAGCTGACTCGTTCAAATAGACGATTGTGTTTAATGTTTATAATCTTTTGTAAACCGCGTAGAACTTTTTGGTAACGCGGTCTATAAGTATAATGTTATGTTCTGTACCCATTTAGACCAAGGAAAACCAGGCCTATATGCGTGCACCTAAATTGTGCGTAGATCACACATATTCTATAACAGTGCCCCTAACATTTAGGAATGCCCACGATCCACCCGTGCTCCTCGCCTGGCCAAGCCCCCTTTGGAGATTCGCGCACTAGAAATGACGCACACCACTTTATAGAATGTCTGCCAAGTTGTGGGCGTAACTTCTAATTGGAGCCAATTATTAGGTTCTAAGTGCGATTATCGGGGCCGATTGGCTTGTTAAACATGCGTGCGCCAATTGGATGTGCAACTTATGATGCCATATACAGAATTTGGGGGCATGAGTCCAGATGCAGAGAGCACGGATGCACTTACCACCTCCGTATTCGGCCACCTGACCGCTAGCAGTTTATGTATTTTTCTGGAGTTTCTTTGTTGCGTCTGATTTAGTGAAGATGAATTGGTTTTTAGTTTACATCTGATGATTGAAACACCTGGAATTAAAAATGAGCAGGTCAGTATTCTTCCCACAGTAGTTGGTATTTTTGTAAATGTTACCATATTTTGAAAAAGAAAACCTCAGACGCACGACCCTACCCCATTCTACCTCCAGCCCCGCCCCATTCCACCTCTGGCTCCACCCGGTCCCTCCCCCAGCCCCGCCCCAGAAAGTCTCCTCTCTTCTACAACCAGCTCCAGCCGCGTCTGGGGGGCCTGGAGCATGCGCGGATGTGTGTGACATCATCCTTGCATGCTCAGAGGCCCTCTAGATGCGGCTGGAACTGGTCGGGGCTTTCCAAAACCTGGACAAATGCCAGGTTTTGGAAAGTCCATCCAGGAGCCCAGACAGTCCTCTAAAAAGAGGACATTTCCGGGTTACCCCGGATTTCTGGTAACCCTATTTTTACATCCAGGTATTTGAGGCCATACTAGAAAGTTGAGCATGCGCAGGGGAAGCAGGGCAGAGAGCACGGCAGCTCAGAAACAAAGCATTGACAGAGCTTGGAGACCTCCACCAGACAAACCAGTAGGCAGCACCTCAATTTTGAGGGGGCCTGAACCCAAATTGCTCCCAAGCCCCCAACTCACCCTTGGCTACACCCCTGGTCATGTCCAGAATATTTGGTGTGGAAATGTAATTAGGTAGAGTGGGGCACATGAACACTACACACAGAGCGACCTCATAAGCCATGTACTCTTTGGAAATGAGGCTAAAGAGGAGAGTAAATGTTTAGAAAAATGAATTGGAGTCATCAAGACCCAACACGAGAAAAGCATTAACAACTGAAATGTCCAATTAACTTTACTTCTACAGGAATTACCATGTTTGGAATGAGTGCTGGATGAGACGATATGACCTTTCATCATTTTTTAATGGATGGCAAGTACTTGATGCAACTCCCCAAGAGCTAAGTGATGGTAAGACATGAAAATCTCTTGCCCAGGACTCAGAAAATCAGTGAAATGGGTCTAACCTTTCTTTAGATTTGGATGGGATGACAGCTACGGTAGTTGGGGAACAAGAGCACGTTACAGGGCTTCAAAAAAGATTTGGATAGGTTCCTGGAAGACAAAAGGTTTGAGGGGTATAGATAGGTATAGAGGTAGGTTATAGGGATAGGAGTAGAGGTAAGTATGTGGATAGGAGTAGAGATAGGTTATAGAGTTAGTCAGGGACCACTACTCAGGCAATGGGCCTGATGGGCCGCATCGGGAGCGGACCGCTGGGTGAGATGGACCTCTGGTCTGCCTCAGCGGAGGCAACTTCTTATGTTCTTATGTTCTTAAGGCCAGTGCTGACAGACTTCCACAATCTGTGCACTGCAAATGGCAGGGACAAATCAAGATCAAATATGCATATGTAGTATCACATCATATCTTATGCTATGAGTTTATCTGGTTTGGCAGCCAGGATAGTCCATACATGTCTTTTATCTGGTGTTATTGTGTCAAGAAAAGTGTGGAATAACTCGTAAGTTTCATGGCTCCACATCATTCTCTTCTTGGTTGGGCTGAGAACTTTTCAGTGGTCCCTTGTATTGTGATGTCATAATGCCTCATTCCACCAATGCCTAAGAGCCAACCTCATCGGTGATGTCACAATGGCTTGGTTTCCTTATACTTGTGCTCTTTGATTAGATGCATTGTGGAATAACTCGTAAGTTTCATGGCTCCACATCATTCTCTTCTTGGTTGGGCTGAGAACTTTTCAGTGGCCCCTCCTATTGTGATGTCATAATGCCTCATTCCACCAATGCCTAAGAGCCAACCTCATCGGTGATGTCACAATGGCTTGGTTTCCCTATACTTGTGCCCATTTACTGGATGCATTTGCCTCATTGAAGTGAAAAGTGTCAAGAAAAGTGTGGAATAACTTTTAAGTTTCATGGCTCCACATCATTCTCTTCTTGGTTGGGCTGAGGACTTTTCACTGGCCCCCTCGTAGTGTGATGTCATAAGAACATAAGAATAGCCTTACTAGGTCAGACCAATGGTCCATCAAGCCCAGTAGCCCATTCCCACGGTTGCCAATCCGTGGGAAAAACCCAAAGAGTAGCAACCTTCCATGTTACCGATCCAGGGCAAGCAGTGGCTTCCCCCATGAGTTTCTCAATAACAGACTATGAACTTTTCTTCAAGAAAATTGTCCAAACCTTTCTTAAAACCAGCTACGCTATCCGCTCTTACCACAACCTCTGGCAGTGCATTCCAGACCTTAATTATTCTCTGAGTAAAAAAAAAATATTACCTCCTATTGGTTTTAAAAGTATTTCCCTGTAACTTTGTCGAGTGTCCCATAGTCTTTGTAATATTTGACGGAGTGAAAAATCGATCCACTTGTACTTGTTCTACACCAGTCAGGATTTTGTAGACTTCAATCCTATCTCCCCTCGGTCATCTCTTTTCCAAACTGAAGAGCCCTAACCGTTTTAGTCTTTCCTCATACGAGAGAAGTTCCATCCCCTTTATCATCTTGGTCGCTTTTCTTTGAACCTTTTCTAGTGCCGCAATATCTTTCTTAAGATAAGGAGACCAGAATTAAATGCAATATTTCAGTTGAGGTTGCACCATGGAGCGATACAGGGGCATTATAACATTCTTAGTCTTGTTAACCATTCCTTTTTTAATAATTCCTAGCATCCTGTTTGCTTTTTTGGCCGCTGCCACACATTGGGCAGAAGGTTTCATCATATTATCTGTGATGATACCCAAATCCTTTTCTTGGGCACTAACTCCCAACGTGGACCCTAGCATCTGGTAACTGTGATTTGGGTTATTTTTCCCAATGTGCAGCACTTTGCATTTCTCCACATTAAATTTCATCTGCCATTTGGACGCCCAGTCTTCCAATTTTCTAAGGTCTGCATGCAATTTTTCACAATCCGCATGCGTTTTAACAACTTTGAACAGTTTAGCGTCATCTGCAAACATAATCACCTCACTCGTCGTTCCAATTTCTAGATCATTTATAAATAAGTTAAATAGCACCGGTCCCAATACAGACCCCTGCGGCACTCCACTGTTTACTCTCCTCCATTGAGAAAAATGACCATTTAACCCTACCCTCTGTTTTCTATCCGATAACCAATTCTTAATCCACAACTGAACTGTGCCACCTATCACATGACACTTTAATTTTCTCAGGAGTCTCTCATGAAGAATTTTATCAAAAGCTTTCTGAAAATCTAGATACACTATATCAACCAGCTTACCTTTATCCACGTTTATTCACACCATCAAAGAAATCAAGCAAACTGGTGAAGCAAGATCTCCCTTGGCCTCATTCCACCAATGCCTAAGAGCCAACCCCATCGGTGATGTCACAATGGCTTGGTTTCCCTATACTTGTGCCTATTTACTAGATGCATTTGTCTCATTGAAATGAAAGTGTCAGGAAAAGTATGGAATAACTTGTAAGTTTAATGACTCCACATCAATTTCTTCTTGATTGGGCTGAGAATTTTTCAGTGGCCCCCTCATATTAATATGTCCATTTTTTTTTTCATTAATTGTATCCTAGGGATCTTTTGTTGTGGTCCAACTTCAGTAAGAGCTGTCAAGGAGAAGGCCCTCAAAGTCAAGTATGATGTTCCTTTTGTGTATGCAGAAGTAAAAGCAACTATTAACTCTTGGGTAAAGACAGACGACAAGAAGGAAAAAGTGAACACCAACACAACTTCCGTTGGAAGGAACATTAGTACCAAGGGAGTGGGCGCCAACACCCGTGTAGATATCACCAACACTTACAAATAGAAAGAAGGTGAGAAAAATTCAGGCATTGTACTTTAGCTCTCTGGGCCTCGCTGTACAAGTAGGATGCTTACATTAGGCACCCCCAATTATGGACTCTTAATGATGCCTAAGTTCGGGATCCATGCGGAACAGCGCTGGTTTTCAGTCTTTCAAAAAATATATCAAACAATTTAAGAATTTGGTGCTGAACTCTAGTAACGCCTAAGTGGAGACACGCTCCCACGCTTATGGATGACTAAAAAAGTAGGTGTGTTTAGGGGGCAGAGAATAGGTGTTATTAGGTGTTATTAGGTAATATTAGGCATCCAATGTAGGCACCGGTAAATCAGGCCAGTGAAAAGCTGGCCTAATGAAGCTTCGCTTATCTTCAGAACACCCAAGTCTCCTTAGGTGCCACTAGGCGTGATTCTATTAATGACGGCTATCGGTTTATTGACAACCACGCCAAGCGGCATCTACAACGTAGGTGCCACTAGGTGCCGTTTATAGAATCAGGCACTCTATGCCTTAGTAATATTTAATTATTGAATAATTTTCTTGACCAATTCCCCAAGACTACTCAACACAGTGCATGTACCCAAACCAATACCATAATAATCAAAATCACATATATCTGGGGGAACAAACTTGAAAATATTTCAAGAATGAGGTCATCGAAATGAATGCTAAGAACCATATTCTCTCTAATTCCATAGACCTATGTGCAAAATTTGATGCTTGGCACACAAAGTTCAGTACACAAGCTATAGGGTACGACTGAATAAGTAGTGTGCCCAGCTGAATTGTTAAATTAGCTACTAATTTCCATTAACAACCAATAAATGTCTATAATCGGTGTTAATTAGCGCTAATTGGCACACATGTCCAGTTTTGCATCTAAATGCCCTTAGTTGTATTTTGGAAACCGAGAGCCTGATTCTACAGTATATATGGTGCCCAATAAATTGACGCCAACTCGAAAGACGCTTAGCAATATTCTACAAGGTGCACGTACCTTTTACAGAATTGCACTTAGCACCTGTGTCCATCGCGTAACTTAGGTGCACCCATGTAGGCCAGTTAAAACCAGGCCTAAATGGTGGGCTCCCAATCTATCTAATGTGCCTGGGGCAATGGGGGGATTAAGTGACTTGCACAAGGAGCAGCGTAGGTTTGAACCCACAACCCCAGGGTGCTGAGGCTGGAGCTTTAACCGCCACGCCACACTCTCCCCTAATATACAGGCCTGCATAGGAGCCCAGTGTAAGCAATGTGTTTTATCTTTGTAAACAACATGGCTCATACAGCTGATTGACCAAATCGAAATGGTCATATGTCGGCCATTTTCCCGAGGAAGATTTTTTGAAGCAGTTGCTCTCTTTCTAAAGATATTCCCCTGACGCAGCCACTTGGCGAAACAGGGCCTGTCGGGAATACTGAGTTCATTCTTTGAAAAGTGTGTCTGGTTCCGTATTGGAGCAACGGATATTTATTTCCACTGCTTGTGAGAGATGAATGGAAGATAAGTGCAAGTTTTTACAGTTTTTTGCTGTTTTTTTTGCAGTTTAACTTGTGTATTTTAAACTGTATCTTTATGAATCTTTTCCATGGAGTTTTTTGACCTGGGATGTGTTTTGTATGGCAGTTTATAACTGAACATATAGTTTCTTG
Organism: Geotrypetes seraphini; assembly: GCF_902459505.1. Lineage (NCBI taxonomy): Eukaryota > Metazoa > Chordata > Amphibia > Gymnophiona > Dermophiidae > Geotrypetes > Geotrypetes seraphini. Next base: position 117,783,270 of record NC_047094.1, read on the forward strand.
GTTGTTTCCTTGAAACACTGAGGTCTTTTTCTTCATGTTAGTTACTTGCCTTTCAGCCTGTTTCCTTCCACTATTAGCAGCTTTATTCTGAATATTTGTTGGTTATTTTTTGGTTTTTTTTTTGGATATTCAGCTTGTATACATTTTAATAAATCATATGTCACATATGTCAGAAAGTTGAATGTTTTGGTCTGTTTCCTTTCAGGCTGTGCGGAAGAACTTAGCGTTGATTCTGGCAAAATTCATCAGCCAACAATGATGGTTCCATACCTCCATCAAGTCCAGAAGCAAACAGGAATCATAGAAGAGCTTCTCTCACCCAGTCCCGAAACAGAATGAATATAGTCCTTTCCTGAAATGTTCTCCTGCCCTCGTTCTCCCTCTTTCTAGAACTTGCTTGCAAACCGCAACTTCAGGCTGTTCCGTGGTGCTCCCTTTTTCTTCATTCACTCTTTTTGCCCTCGGGAAAGTGTTGGGATTTCATCATCATCCAAAAGCCTTCCGCTTCTTCTCAAAATACTTTCTTTTTCCTTCTTGTCTCTGTTCTCCGCGTATCTCACATAATCACTTCCATTCTAATTAGGGCTGTATAGCAATTTAAAAAAATTTTATCGCACAATTAATCGCGATTAAAATTTTAGTCGTTTGATTAATCACATAATGAGCCCCCTTACGTTTCCTGCTGTATAGTGCAATATACTGTATATATAAGAGAGCAAGGACTGAAGCCACCTAGATTGCAGCCAGTGTTCTGTTATGATTGCTAACACTATGAAAGGTTAGAGAGAAGGGGGGAAAGGAGGAGAGAGACCCAACTCGACCAAACTGCATCGGACTAGACCATGGGGGGAGGGAGGGAGAAAGGGTGAGAGAGAGAGAGAGAGGGATATAGTGCACCGCATCAGGTGGAGAGCAGAATTGGCCGCAGGTTGAGGCATGATTCGACAGTGGCAAGACAGCTCTCCAGGGAGGGCAGCTGTGGCAAGGGTGGTTCTCCGGGGGGGTGGGGGGGGGGCAGTGACAGCAAAGGCAGTTCTCGGGAGGGGGGGCAGTGACAACTTGGGTGGCTCTATTGGAGATGCAGTGACAGCAAGGCAGCTGTTTTGGGGAGACAATTTAGAATGTGGGGTAGAGGGAGAGAGCAATGCTGGATGGAAAAAGAGACAAATGCAATGGAAAAAGAGACAATTGCGTTAAATGCATTAAAAGATGTGAACGCAGTGAAGCATACAGCCCTAATTCTGATACGTTTCAGACTTATTCTGCACTGGCCTTTTCCTTATGTTGACCTTGTAAGTTATTCTGAATGTTATGAAAATAAAATAAAATGTGGGGTTTTTTTTGTTCTTTTTTAATTCTTTATTCGTTTTCAATCTTACATCAAGTGCACAAACAATACAATTAAACACATCACTTGACAATCTTTCTGATTTATCTTACAATACATAAAATTACACCCTCCCCTCCCATCATTCCTCTATTATTTCCCCAATAAGTAAAAATGTAAAATATACCTCCCCCTCCCCCCATTCATTAGACGGTGTATATTACAATAGAAAATGGTGTTTACTCATTACAATAAGAAGTTAATGGCTCCCAAATTTTATGAAATTTCTTATAGCTTCCTTGTTGTATAGCTATTGCTCTTTCCATTTTATATATGAGACATAATGAGTTCCACCAGAAATTGTAATTGAGTCTACTGTAATTTTTCCAATTACTTGTGATATGCTGAATGTCGACTCCTGTCATTATCAATAATAGTTTATTGTTATGTGATGATATTTGGCTCTTTTTCCTCATAGACATACCAAATAGTACTGTATCATAAGATAATGCCACATGCTTTTCCAATAAATAATTTACTTGATCCCAAATAAAATGTGTTTAAAGTACAAAAGTTTTCCCCTTTCATCTTGCTTTTTTCAAGTGTGGCTCAAAACTGCAAAAAATTTAAAGGTGCGATTCCGGCACCTTTTATTTAGCCTCTGGTAGGCGCTTTAAATTTGACGTTGCGTGCCGTTTCACGTGGTGTTTCTCAATTCATTTAAGCACCGGTACGCAGTGGCGTAGTAAGGGTGGTTGGGCTGAGAACTTTTCAGCACCCCCTTGTAAGTTGCTGTACTGCCAGCAGAGGGCACTGGCGGATTGAGAACCTGAAGGGATTCAGGCATAGATCATTTCCGTCTATGGTCAAATCTATCCACCACAGGCAGCAGCAAAAAACAGAACAGAGAAAAGAGAAGACAAACTCCAGTTAATTAAGCGGGAAAGGCCAGGGTCCAATGGAGGAATTGCTTCTTTTTAAAGCTGAAAAGTTAAATTACACCTGCCATAGCCTACCTATAAGTATCTTCCTGGGATAAGGATCTTCAAGAATTTAGGAAACAATTGAAAACACATTTATTTTTTGAATTTTTAGGGAATTGAAATATTTAATCAATTGTCTATTTAATTATTGTAAACTGCATAGAACTTAACGATAATGCGGTATAGAAATCAAATTTTATGTTCTGTTATGCTATGCTGTATCTTCATCTCCACCACCTCCACTGGAAAGCCATTCCAAGCATTCACCACCCTTTCCATGAAAAAGGTTACTTCTGAATCTATCCCTTTTCACCTTCATCCTATGCCCCCTCATTCCAGAGCGTCCTCTCCAATGGCCTGTATAGGGACATTACTACTTCCTTTCTTCTGCTCCATGCATCCCAGCATCCTTCTGGCTACCGCCACCATCTTGTCACAGTGTTTCACTACCTTGAGATCCTCAGAAACCATCATCCCAAGGTCCCTCTCCTGAACTATGCTTAAGAGAGGGACTTTGGGGTGATAGTGTCTGAGGATACCAAGGCAGTGAAACAGTGTGCTGGATTGACCTATTTCTAAACTAATTAAAAATGCATCTCCTTCTGGCAAATAATGAACATAGATGTGACTAGATCATTTGAATCCAACAAATATGAAATAAATATTCACTCACCAAGTGAAACAGAGCAGTTGAGGGCCTCGTGACAGCAAACTGGCAGGGACTAAGGGAACTCATGACCCTACTCATGTTTTGGAAGCTCTGAATATTTTCAATATAAATGATATTTTTGCCTTCTGGGGATTTTATGGGGGGGAGGAGAGAAGCAAAGCAAGTGTATTATATTTACTGGTTGTGCCCCCCCCTCAGATGTCCCAAAGTGACATATGCAAATTTGAATCAAGAGACAAAAAAAACCCTTTCCTCCATCAAAAACTGCAAAGACTAGGAGACACTCGATGAAGTTACAGGGAAATACTTTTAACACCAACAGGAGGAAATATTTTTTCACTCAGAGAATAGTTAAGCTCTGGAAAGCATTGCCAGAGGTTGTGGTAAGAGCGGATAGCATAGCTGGTTTTAAGAGAGGTTGGACAAGTTCCTGGAGGAAAAGTCCATAGTCTGTTATTGAGAAAGACAGGGGGGAAGTCACTGCTTGCCCTGGATCGGTAGCATGGAATATTGCTACTCCTTGGGTTTTGGCCAGGTACTAGTTTTATTTATTTATTTATTCATTCATTCAATTTTCTATACCGTTCTCCCAGAAGAGCTCAGAATGGTTTACATGAGTTTATTCAGGTACTCAAGCATTTTTCCCTGTCTGTCCTGGCAGGCTCACAATCTATCTAATATACTTGGGGCAAAGGGGGGATTGGTCACTGTGAGAACGGGCTCCAGGGCTTGATGGACCATTGGTCTGACCCAGAAAGGCTATTCTTATAAGAACATAAGAACATAAGAAGTTGCCTCTGCTGAGTCAGACCAGAGGTCCATCGCGCCCAGCAGTCCGCACCCGCGGCGGCCCATCAGGCCCATGACCTGTACGGTGATCATCTGAACCCTTAAATCCCCTTGGTCTCTATCTAAACTCTCTCTATATCCCATCTCTACCTCTATCTGTATCCCTCAATACCCCTATCTTTCAGGAATTTATCTAATCCTTCTTTAAAACCCTGGAGTGTACTCTGTCCTATCACAGCCTATGGCAGTGTGTTCCATGTTCTTATGTTCACTAAACCAATTTTGCAACCATAAACTGAGGTTCCTCACAATTTGCAGGCAACACTGAGATCAAAGATCGAATTCTAACCCTTTGAACAACTCTTTGATCTTTTCTATCTCATCTGCCAAGTCCTTTGAACCTTAGTGCACAATGACCAATGAGGTCCAGTTCATATCCTGCCCTCCCTACTTTACATTGCTAGTGAAATTCTTAGGCTTTTGCCTAACCCTTCAGGCTGTGACATCTGGAAAGCATCAAGTTCCTTCTCTCCTATGTTCTTTCTCACCTATCGTGTCCTTTTCCCCTGCTGGGTTTCTCGACAATCTATTCTGGCCGTCCCCAATGACTGTTCCAACACCACACCGTTATTAATGTTGTATCTCACTTAGTAAAACTAAATAAGCTATTCATCAAATTTAAATAAAACTTGAAACTTGACCCTTCCCAGATCCCAACTTATACTATAGCTATCAACCTTGTAATCTCCCTGGGAATGCCCAGGCTAATTTCTTGTTGTAAACCACCTAGAGCTGAAAGGTATTGGCGGGATAGAAGACATCAATGTAATGTAATATATTCCATAAGCTTGCACATGCTATAGAAAATGCTGATGAACTTGTAGTTACATAGTATACAGGGTCCACCACTATACACTTGGCTGTTTCAGATCTTAGTCTCCTAGTAGGTATATACGTCTTCAATGCTTGCTGCAAATACCATGGTGCCTGTCCAAACAGAGCCTGATGTATCACTAACGGTACTTTATACTGCAACTATTTTGTGAGGAAAGATCTGAGCCTGGGTTTGATTCCCAGCTTGGGATTTTTGCTCCTCAGGTCGGATGTGAAGGGTAGTTCTGGAACAAGGCACACAGCAGCATGTGGTTCTGTAAATGGGCATCTATTTCAAAGTCACACCCATGCCTATCCTGTTAGGAGTGACTTTTTCCAATGGGCGTCCATGAAATTGTAGACGTCTATTTTGAGAATCGCGTCCAGTCTTTGGACATCTAAGTTCCAATTAATGCTTGTTAAAGTCATTAATTAGCCTTATTATCTTGTCGGGTTCTTTTTTATTGCTCGATCGCTATCAAGGCAAATCCTTATGTTTCATTTCATCTGTCCTTAACCATTCATGTGTCAGGTTCACTGTGATAAATGTGTGATAACATAGACAAATATAACTACATAGAGATAGCATTGGGCAGTCCAACTGTTAGCACACTTAACACTATTCTTCCCTATTAATGCTAATTAAATACTCAAGGCCAGATATTCTAATCACTTGGGCCACGTATCCTATATAATAAAACGCTAGCCGCGCATACGCATTCCTGCCTGCATGCTTCCGTGATCCGTAGGTCCGTGGCAGGCAGGAGAGCGGATGCGCGGTTAGGGCCCACACTGGAGCGCTATGGCCGACCCAGGATCATGGGAGGATGCGCCGCGCAAAGTGCTGCACACATACTGGAGGGGGAGGGACATACCGGTTCTGCACATACCGGCACAAACCTCCCTCCAGCGTTGGCAGCCGCAGCACTCTAAACAGGCTGCTTCGGGCTTCTTCCTGCAGTTGAGTCCCTCTGCCGCGTCACTGATGACGTCATCAATGACGCGACAGAGGGACTCAACGGCAGAAGAAAGCTGCGAAGCAGCCTGTTTAGCGTGCTGCAGCTGCCAACGCTGGAGGGAGGTTTGATATTAAAGTCATCTTGCTGGGAGGGTCACAGAGTCAGTGGGGGTTGGGCTGGGATGGGAGAGAAGCGTCTGCCTCGGGTGCTTCAGGCAGCTGCAGCGTTTACAATTCACTGCTGTTGCTAGCTTCAGGCCTTCCTCTCTGGCCGGTACTGCCTACTTTCTGTTTTCATGAAGACAGGACCGGCCAGAGAGAAAGACCTGAAGCCAGCAACAGCAATGAATTGTGAATGCTGCTGCTGCCCAATGAAGTAGTTAAATGAGGAAAGGGAGCAGAGGGGGAGAGAATGGCTTGGAGGGAAGGAGGAAGGTATGCCAGACCAAGGGAAAAGGAAGGAGGAGATGGACAGAGGCCATAAGGAACAGAGAGAGAGAGAGGGCGGACACTGGATGGAAAGAGAAGAGAGGGGCAAGACAGAGGGTGAACAGTAGATGGAAGGGGTAGAGAGAGGGAGACACACCGAATGGAAGTGTGGAGGACAGGGGGAGCAGACGTTGGAAGGAAGTGGGGAGGAGAAAGAAAAAAGGCCACATGCAGGATTGAGGGAAGAGGATAGAGTTAGAAATAAAAATAGACAGACAGGGGGCCAGGGAAAGACACAGACAGAAAGAATGACAGCGTCCAAGGAGAGAGAGACAAATTTAAAAAAACAAAAAAAAACAGACAGACAGACATCTGTTCTAGCACCCGTTAATGTAACGGGCTAAAACACTAGTTAATTCCATAAGGTGGTAGGAGTGCACTGCAATGGCAGTAATTGAGTCACGCGTAAATGACTTCTTCTTGAAATGTGTAGGTGGTTGTAAATCTCTTGGCAATGTCATTGTTTGGCTTGTTTTGTTTATCCCTCACTCTTATCCAGGGTGAGTTACACATTTATATACAAAATAAGATATGACATTTATTGTACAAATCACTCCAAAAAACATACATTATAAAACAAATTACATGCTTACAAACAAAAATCAAATTACATATGACATACATGTCGCAACAACGACAAACATCATTTAAGGCCAAGAAAACTGGCCAAACCCTACAATACATCAAAATATCAAGTTGCATATAGCATACAGATTGCCAGATCATCGCCGGACCATCGAAAACCTCTGTGACCAGCACTCAGCAATTTGCTTGGCATTTGTCAGGGTCTGAAAGCAAAGAACAATTGACTGGCCAAGAGACCTTCCCGGGCACCACTCACCCCTGCTATGTCACTGCTGTATGGTGCTTCAAATACGTCAAGGGGAGGTGTCATCTTATAGGCCTCCATTGTTGTGTTATTCAGATACTACATTCTATGGTATGAGACAATAGTCGCCCTTTCGATTTCCGAAGATAAGAGGGTTAAAATATACCAAAATGTTCTCTTCCACTCGAAAGTCCTTGAAAACTCATTTGTTTAAAGAATATGTTTTGAAAAAGTTGTAATTTTTTTAAATGTTTTGATTGCATTGATTATTGTCTTTGTTAACTGCTTTGAGCTTCTTTTGAGGTATTTGCAGTATACAAATAAAAATTGCATTGTATTGTTAAAAGGCACAAGATTGAGGAATTTAGAAAAAAACCCAATAATGTCCTTAAAGGAAACCATGATCTAGTTCTCTCTTTCTCTCTCTCTCTTCTTATTTCCTTCACTGCTTTCATTCACATCCTTAACTTTTCCATGGTTGCAAACTTTCTACCTCCAGCATCTCCATCTTACTATAGAATAGCATAACATACATAATATAAGATTTTATTTGTATACCGCAATACACCTTAAAGTTCGATGCGGTTGACAGGGGTTAAATAAAGGATATGAGGAGAGGGTACAACGACAAATAACATAGGAGTGTAAATAGCAAAGGTCTAAGTCAAATACAACAGAGGTGAGGCGGTATAAGGAGAACTTAAGAAGTATCGCCACACGAATAGGGAAGAAAAAATACTTATACCAGCCAGCTTCAAAGGAGCCACCTACATAAGATCACAAAAGCTTAAGAGGCACATTAAATATCCCAAAATATATACGACAAGTCTTGTCACTAAAGCCAAACTGCTCAGAACTTATGTAATTTTCTGACCATACATCAGGGCAAGCCCGGTTGTTAAATGCCGTGGTTTCACTCTTCGATCAGGATTTTACTAACAGCAAAGCTCAAAGAATACACTAAACACTTGCAATAAAGGCTCTGAGTCCTGACACGTTTCACGACAGCTGCTTCGGAAGACCCCTAAGACATCGTTCAAAAAGTGTGGCCTGTCTGTCCCATTCGCTTACAACTTCAAATTGAACGATGTCTTAGGGATCTTCCGAAGCAGCTGTCGCGAAACGCGTCAGGACCCGGAACTTTATTGCAAGTTTTTACAAGAAAAAGATACGTTTTTGGGGTATTCTTTGAGCTTTGCCATTAGTAAAAACCTGTGCAATGATCGAAGTGTGAAGCCATGGCATTTAACAACCAGGCTTGCCCCGATGTTTGGTCTGAAAATTACACAAGTTCTGAGCACGATTTGGCTTTAGTGACAAGAGTTGACTTATATATTTTGGGACATTTAATGTGCCTCTTCAGCTTTTTAAGAAGTAAACAGACCTGGAGAGGCGGGAGAGGTGAGGAGAGTTGGAGGTAAGGGAGGAATTAGTCTGTACCTAAAGCTTTCCTTTGTCTTGAGGAGAATGAGAGACACATGAAGAGGGCACAGGGTTTAGTGCTGTACTAGGAATCTATTGAACAAATATGTTTTTAATCCTCGCCTGAAAAGCATGTATGACGGGGAGTAATTCCCAGCTGTAGTGAATTGCTTGATATGACAGTAGTTTTGTCACGTAAGCTTTTTTAGGTTTTCCTAGCAGGCAAAGATGGAGTTGGAGCACAAAAGGCAGATTGGGGGAAGGGGGGGGGGGTAAACTCAAATACTCAAATACTATTACAACCCTTTGCTTTCACACCACTCCCCTCACACCTTCATTCCTGCCTCCTGAAATGCTCTGGTTTTATGCCACAGCTCTTCTGTCTTTATCAGCATGTCCCTCTATCCCTTTTTTTTTTTTTTTTTTTTTTTATTTTACAGGTGCTTTATTGATGTGGAGTGCTTTTTAGTAGAGAGCCATCCAGTTGCCAATCCATTTATCTGAACAAAAAAACTTAAGAATAAAAAGACGCCTTTGATCGCAAATTAAAACAGACACAAGCTGAAAAGATGAGTTTAAATAGGTAACACATTATAACTTGCGACAGACATCTTTTTGTAGAAGAGAAGCTGAAGTGCGGCACTTAAATCTTTATGTTCAGCAGTTCATCAAGCTTATTCTGGATGTCTCCATATACTGTATTAAGCAGTTCTTCTCTATCCCTCTATCCCTCTAAAGCCATGGATGTGTTTGTTTGCAGATTCCTCCGGAGAGAGGGGTTGTAGAAATTTTGCCGAGTCAGAGTGTTTCAGTTCCGTAGAATATAATGAATCGTAGAACATCTTAAAATGTCAAATAATTTCTTTTGATTCAGTATGCTTATTACCCTTTTCATCTAATATAGCATGAATATAAGATTTCTCCTCCCGTATTTTCAAATATTGAGCTAATAGATGCCCACTTCTATTATTTGAGCTATGATAGGATGCAGACTGCATGAATAATGTATTACCAGCTTGAGTACTCAGTTTTACATTATACTCCAGTCTACGTTCTCTAAGCGTTTGTAAAAGTTGCATATCTGTTGGGTTCGATTGATGTGATATTTCCAAAGTTCTAATATCTGAGACCAGGTCAGTAAGAGACTGTTGATTACGCTTCTTTTGTTTTGCTTGGTAAGCAATTATGCATCCTCTAATATAAGCTTTGCATGCATCCCACAATGTAATTCTATCAACTTGATCTGTAGTGTTCAAATCATAGTGTTCTTTTAAGGCAGTACGTATGTACAGTATAAATTGTGGGTCATCTAGTAACGCATTGTTAAATCTCCAGCTACATGGAGTGTGTCTAGGTAAAAGTTTATCTACATGTAATTCTATAGCAGCATGATCTGAGACCGATATCTCATTTATCCATGCATTTAACATGTAGGGTACTAAGCATTTGCTTATAAAGAAGTAATCTATGCGAGAATAGGAATTATGAGGGGGTGAGTAAAAAGAAAATTGTGAATCCATATGATGAAGAAGTCTCCAAGAATCTATGAGGTTCAATTGGGAAAGCATATTATGCAAACTATGCCATGCCTTTGTGATTCTGTATGATACAGTAGATTTTCTATCAAGGGAAGGTTCAAGAACCAGGTTGAAATCTCCAGCTATAACATATGCCTGTGTATTCACTGCCAATGCAAGAGACGTAAGATTATCAAAGAATAGTGGGTCATCAATATTGGGCGCATAGATATTGAATATGGTGACAGTGTAATTCGCCACTTGTAACGTTACCATATTCCATCTTCCCTCTAAGTCATTTTTATGATCAATAACTTTTAGATTCTGACAGTTCCTGATTAGTATTGCAGTACCATTCTTCTTTTTTACCGCTGGTGAATAATAAACATTCCTAGCCCAGGGAACTTTTAATTTTTGACTTTCCATATCTGTTAAGTGCGTTTCTTGGAATAGGAGAACATCAGGAGATTTGCGAGAAATATATGTAAGGATTTTTTTCCTCTTAATTGGATTGTTGAAACCTTTAACATTCAAAGATAGTAGTTTCAATGCCATATATTTAAGAATACGTGCTATTTAGACTGCTGTAGCCCCTGCGATCCCAATCAAGCCCCAAACCTAGGTAATGAGTATCACATATACCATCCACGTCTGTACCATTATACCATATTTGTGTCCTCATAAAAAAAAAAAAGAGCAGACAAAAATATGATATACGTATCTATGGGAAGCGAACAGGTGAGCAGCAGCACAACCATATCCGGCTGCGAAATGCAAAACAAGGGTCTATCATTGATCGCTATATTCATCATACTAATATAGCGATAAGAGTGTTAAGACAACAATACACAAAATGCAACATATGGTGAAGGTTTGAAGTAATAATAATAATAAATAATAATAATAACTTTATTCTTATATACCGCCATACCCAGCGAGTTCTAGGCGGTTTACATCAATTAACAAATGATCTGCATTGACAAGCTTATTTACAACAAATTACAAGCAGATTTACAACAAGTTACAAGCAGATTTAAGATAGATTACAACAATTTACAACAGTCAGCAATGAAGGGAAGATGTACAACAATTGCAGCTTTGATCGAACTAGACAAGGGAAGTAGAGAGTGGGACAAGGGAGGATCTGGTGAGGGAGGAAGGGGGGTAGGGGTGGGGCCGGTGTTATGTGGGGTGAAGGGATTAATTAAGGGTCGTGTTTGCTGAATAGGTAAGTTTTGAGTAGTTTTCTGAAGGCAAGGTAAGTGGGGGCCTCGAGTATCATCTGGGCTAGCCATGGGTTCGACTTGGCTGCTTGGAAGGCGAAAGTTCTATCGAGGCATCTTTTGAGAAGACAGTGTTTTGGCGAAGGGAAGGCGAACAGTTGAATTCTGCGCGATGTCCTGTTGTTGCAATAAAGGTTAACGTGGGTATTTATGTAACTTGGAGAAGAACCGTTAACCGATTTGTAACAGAAGCATGCGAATTTAAAAAGAACTCTAGCTTCAAATGGCAGCCAGTGTACTTGGAGGTAGAAAGGGGTGACATGTTCCCATTTCTTTAGGCCAAAAATGAGGCGCACCGCGGTATTTTGGATTATTTTTAGTCTCCTGGTAGTTTTCTTTGTGGCGTTAAGGAAAATGATGTTGCAGTATGGATATTACTCTTGTGGCCGTCATTCATTCTAATCATTCTAGGGTCACATAATTATAATTACATCTTATAGAATGAGTCAAAACCATTAGAGCATTTAGTTATATAATATTGTCTGTCATTGTACAAATATGTCATCAAAAAAAAGTTGTTAAAATGAGTGTCAATACCTAGTAGACAACATACAGTTAAGGCAGTGATATAAGCATTGTGTATCAAGTACTTTGAACATCCGTAGTGCCATAATGAAATAACAGATAGAGTATCCAGCACATTAATCAAAAAGTGTAACAAAATAATAATACATATAGTAAGGAGTACAGTATAAAGAGACCAACAGCTAAGAAGATCTCTTTGAGGCACAAATTCCAATCAATAAATCATATATCTTAAATAAATGATAATAGTCATCCTGTGGCAGCTATCAATTGTCACAATGAACTGAATAAACAAAAATCATTAGAGGTATGATAAATTATTGCAGTAGTATTACATGGGTAGGGTATGATGAAGACATAATGATATGATAGAAAACATGCCAAAACAGTATCAATTTCTAATCCAGTTCTAGGTTAATCAAGCCAACTAGTAATTATGGAAGAAGAGTATGTAATATAGAAGAAGACTAAGTATAACAATGTTCACTTAGTAGAATTAAGCAGGCATGTAAATTAATTACCGGTTGGTAGAAATGGAGGTGGATCAGGGTATTAAGGAATGTACAGAATAAACTTATAGCATCTATCCATTCCAATTGTATAGGGCTTCAGGCATGTAATTATATTGAAGCCTGTAATAAACCAAGGGAAGAAACTGATATGAGATCAGATATGTAAGTAGACAAGTATAGCCACAAACAATGAATTAAAATTGAAACAAAGCAAAGCCAGATCTGGATCCATTAACAGTGTTATTATGCATCTATTCCACCAATGCTCTACTAATAACACATAATAAGGAGCCAAAGGTAGTTATATAATAGCTTATTAGGTGGAATAAACTTAAGACATCATGCTCAGATATAAACTTAAGACATAAACTTAAGACATAAACTTAAGATATAAACTTAAGACATCCACCTATGCTCAGATGTTGATGCAGCTAATTAACCAGCAGAAGTGACATAAGATAAAATAATGTATAGCAACGTATGTGATGAGCTGAGAGGTAATGTACCAGGGCAGCAATGCATGAACAGAATAAACTAATAACATCTATCCATTGCAATTGTTTATGTTAGCGTATATGTCAATGCATTAAAACTTAGAATAAACAGTCTGGTAGGATAAGAGATAGTGATCAAGAAATCAGAAAATCAAACAATGTATATCGAAAAAGAAATTTAAGCAGCAGCGCTAGCTATTACGGTACGAAACAAGTGAAATAAACTCAAGACATCCACTTATTTCTAGTGCTGACCCATCACTCTTTCCGTGAAGAAATACTTCCTGGTGTCACCCTTAAATTTCCCTCCTCTGAGTTTGAGCGGATGCCCTCTCGTGGCCGAGGGTCCCTTGAGTAGGAAGATGTCATCTTCCACCTCGACACGACCTGTGATGTATTTAAACGTCTCAGTCATGTCCCCTCTCTCCCTGCGTTCCTCCAGAGTGTAGAGCTGCAATTTGTTCAGTCTCTCTTCGTACGAGAGGCCTTTGAGCCCCGAGATATTCCTAGTGGCCATCCGCTGAACCGACTCGACTCTAAGCACATCTTTGCGGTAATGTGGCCTCCAGAACTGCCCACAGTACTCCAGCGCTCAGGATTACAAAATAAATAAACAGAGAAAAAGACAAATACCAAAGCAATAAAACATAACATCAGATAATAGGTAGTGACAAGGCAAAGATACAGACATATCCTACGTTCAGCAATATGACTAGAATATGCCTTTCACACCAATACCCGCTATATAGTAAGGGGAAGTAGCATTATGCAACTGAATGTTTACTAATTAGGTGGAATAAGCTAAAGACATCCACCCGATTACAAACACCCAGTGCTATTTATCTCATCAGGAACGCTAGTAAACATATGGTGAAATATGGTAAAACATATAGAGATGCGTGATGAGATGCGTCAGAGATAACAGAGCGATATTAAGTGAATATAGCAGAGTAAACTAATAAGACCTATTAGCATAATTATCTAAAGCAAACTATATCGTAGTGCAACGAAGCACAGATTAACATGCTGATAGGAGGATAGATAGGAGATTATAAGAGCATTGAAGCATATCGATAGATGACAGAAACAGATAAATCAGTAGGGCATTTTGATATATACTATTCAACAATATATTACAAATAAAAATAAAAATAATAACCAATCTGAGGTAATTGTAGATTCAGCAATTGTTAGAATAACTCAAAACATCCAATTATTGCCATAGATCTAAAAATAAGCAAACCATCTATATATTAAACAAAAGGTGCAGTAAAGAATGAGTAAAATAAACCAGCAGAAGCAGCGTTTTCCTCATGAGTAAGGAGAGAGAGAGATCTGTTGTACATTTAGTTGTCATGGAAAATTACGGGTGACGTTAATCTCCCATTGGAAAAACAGACCTACTTTTAGAGTTAGGTAGAAATTTCACGATCATATCCACCATTTAGAAAGATTATCACACTCTACTGCAAACTCATGTGTGGACTTAGGTGACGCGACATTTGTGTGGCGCGAAAAGTTCGCCCCAGTTGACATGTGGTTCTTCTTCATGAAGGTGAAGATAGCGCCATATTTGTTGAACCGACTATATGTGATAAAATGAAGAGAAACATCCATTGGTATTGTAAGCTGTAATATTGTGCCTCTTATGCAGGAAATACAGTGATGACTCGGTCAGAGTGTACCCGAATGTGCTGGAAATTGTGTGCTGTAAGACATAGTTCACCATACTCCAGGAATAACGATCTCGTAGAGAATAACATTAACAGAGTCGTAAGGGTATAATTACAGGACCTTCGATCACACTGCATCGATGGTAGATGGGCTCATTTCCTCGATGAAATCGGCTAATGCAGCCGGTTCTGTGAAGTCTTTAGTGCTATTATTAAGGGTTACCCTCATTCTCGCCGGATACATCATCCCGTATTTGGCGTTTCAGTTCTTTCAATTTAGGCCGATAGGCTAGCATCTGCTTCCGCAGCTGTGCTGTTTTCTTGCTCAGATCGGGAACAAATAATATGGAGTATCCGTCCAGCTTTAAAGGCGATTTCACCCTTGCCCGTGCCATTATTTCCGGTATTTGGCTGTAGCGTAGCAGGCGGAACACTATCGGGCGGGGGTAACGTGCTTTGGGTATCTTATGCAAGGGAACCCTATGCACCCTATCGATTTCCAATTGTTTATCAAATTGAAGATCTAGAATTTTAGGTATGAAGACATATCTGCCAATTCAGATATGATTTCAGTTACATCAATCCCCACATCTGCAAGCATGGATCTCAATGCTTTAAGCTCCGCCATGATGGTCTGGGAGCCTTCCTCCTCTTTAGAATCCTCTGCCGATTTTTTGGGAGACGGTGGGTCAGGCTTATGCCTTTTTCCTACTTTTGAGGTTGCCATAAGGTTTATGAAGAATTCTGCAAGAAACACTCTCGTAAATTTCACAATTAAGTCGATCAATTATCGATTCTGTAAAGATGCAGCCGGAGCTCCAAAGTTATGCTGCCATCACTCAGTCGGCTCGCTAGCGCCCCCCGGAAATTTATGGATTGATTCTATGTAGGTAATTATTTTTCTTGAATATTAGGTGGGAGGGAGGGGTAAAATAATTGCTCATGTATGTCTGTAAGTTCAATGTGCTTTTCTTGTAATATTATACATATATGTATTATTTGTTTTGCACAGTTATAGGTTGAAAAATCAATAAAGATTTATAAAATACAAAAATACAAAATACTATATGTACTTGTATTGCAAGACCTTGCTCGTTTAGAACAGTCACTACACTCCTGCAGCGTCAGAGAGAGAAGAACCATCAGCTCAGTTGTGATGACATGACGCGTGTATACTGTATGTACTCATATTGCAAGACTTCACTCGTTTAGAACAGTCACTACACTCTTGCAACGTCAAAGAGAGAAGAACCATCGGCTCAGTTGTGATGACGTGACGTGTGTATACTATATGTACTCATATTGCAAGACTTCGCTCGTTTAGAACAATCACTACACTCTTGCAACGTCAAAGAGAGAAGAACCATCGGCTCAGTTGTGATGACGTGACGCGTGTATACCGTATGTACTCATATTGCAAGGCTTCGCTCGTTTAGAACAGTCACTACACTCTTGCAGTGTCAGAGAGAGAAGAATCATTGGCTCAGTTGTGATGTGTGTATATTGTATGTACTTGTAATGCAAGACCTCACTTGTTTATGAAGTTAAAATTTAATAAAATGTTTTGCTTGTCTTGCAAAACACTTGCATACCAAGTTACTTGCAATCCAAGGCTTTACTGTAATAATGATTTTTGACGGCAGGCTGAAAGATAAACAACTGTGTGTGATAGAATATGAAAGGAGAGCACTTAATTTCTGCCCGACGGTTGTCCCACCATTTCACCGTGCAGTTTCTTCCGGGGCTGTGCTACTTCAATAATCAGTATTATTATTTTTTAACCAACTGAAGTTTTCCTTTTTCGGTTTGGATATCATATATGTTGAAATATGCATATAAAGGAAATGGTATTGACAAAGCTTAATTGCATCTTTCTAAAGTACCAGCAAGTGTTTTGCATTAATGCACCTGTGAAGCTGTTAGCTGTTTTGCATAGTTTTGCATCTCATTTAGCTCATTAGCATGCACCTTGTGTTAAAGCTATTTTATATCCATAAATTTCTTTGCACATGTTCTTATTTGCACTTTTAATTGTTGTTGTTTTTACAGTTTGGAAAGCTCTATAAATGATTGCATTACATTACATTAAAATTCATTTCTAGATTGCAATACCTTCCAGATCAATGCGGTTTACATCATCAAGATACTGTACATCACAGTGAAATACATGAGAAATATCATCTACCTTACTGTCCTAAGAATTTTACAAAAAGAGATGTCTTTAATAGTTTTCGGAAATGCATATATGAAATCGAAGAAGTATTTATTTATTTATTTAGATTTTTATCCCGTCCTCCCAATAGCTCAGAACGGTTTACAATTGAACATACACAGTGGGGAGTAACTAGACATATAAGTGGTACAACAGGTTTAGTGATTGGGTTTATAGTTTTTGGAGAGAATTAAATAAGGGAGAGTAAGCAGAGAGAGAGAAGGGGGAAATACAGTAGTTTAGCTTAAGGAAAGTAATAAGTGTATAGGTACACTTTGTTAGTGGATAGAGTAAGAGAGGGTCATACTGGAATTTCGGGAAGGTGATAGGAGAGTGGAGGGTGGGGCCTATGGGGGGGAGAAGACAGAGGAGATCTTTAATTGAAGAGGAGGGTCTTTACCGATTTACGGAATGTTAATAATGAGTTCTGTTGTCTAACTAGCAACCTGATATGCAATCGTTCGATGCAAAAATTTCTTATAAAGACAGCCTCGTACTGGAGGGAACTCAAACAATGAAGTTATCCTCAATGGACGAACCGCCTTAAAAAATGTAAATTGTTCTAGTAAATAACCAGGTGCCTGACCATGTACGGCTTTAAAACACAGCGTCCCAAATTTAAACCAAACCCTGGCCTCAAAAGGCAACCAATGGAGTTGTCTGTAGTATGGAGTACCATGATCCGATTTTTTCAAATCAAAAATTAGACGCACAGCATGGATTTTGTGCAATCTATGCAAATTTGATTGAAAACCTGCCAAATGAACTGAGTTACAATAGTCCTGTCCTGTATACAAAGTACGAGAGATTGGACCAGTATTCGGACTGCAAAGGGACTAAAAAAAAAAAAGACTTACCCCCTCTTTTACTAAGGTGTGCTATGCTTTTTAGTGCGCGATAAATATTAGCGCACGTTAAACGCTAAGGCGTGCATGTTATCCTGTGGACACGTTAGCGGTTAACACATGCACTGATTTAGCGCACGCTAAATCTGCACTATAATGCTTAACGCACCTTTGTAAAAGAGAGCCTTAATGGTGCGTAACTTCCAAAGAGTGAAAAAAGATGTTTTCACTAAGGCGTTAACAAATGGTTTCACACTTGAATTCTTGTCCAGGTAAACCCTCAAAATTTTAATTTCTGGGTCGATAGTGTAGTTTATCCCATCTACAATCAGGTTTTTTTTTCTATCATTTTATTAGAAGGGGAGGCATAAAAAAAATTTCCTTTTGTCAGTATTACATTTTAATTTATACCCTTCATCCAATTATTCACTGTAAACATAATCTCCTGAATTATTTTCCTGGAAGATGAGAAGCAAGAAATGATCAGAAAGAACACAAAAATGTGGGCACAGCTGGTGCTTACTGAGTTCTCCTGGCACCAGCCTGATCTCACTGTGCTAATCTGACTACTGAAGAGGACCGGAGGCAGAAGGCTGTTGGCCTTTTAAATGCGCTAATGTTTGGTGTAGCTTTTGCCTCAGTGGCTACAATACCAGGCAGACAGCTTTGCCAATTAATGAAAGCATTTCCCTATATCCATTTTGAGTGCACATGCATTCATGGCATATTCACCTCCCTCCCTGTCTCAAAAAGGATGTGGCCACTGAAGATGTCAACCTGCCCCTCCCAGTCGCAAACAGACGAGGCTGCCAAGAGGAGTTCTGTGATTCAGAGAACGAACCAGTCTGGATCTGTGTTAGCAAGCAGAAGATTTAAAAAAAAAAAAAAATCTGTCAATGCCCCACCTCGCTCATTTCAATTCTGGCCAACTCCAGCAGGCATTTAAGGAGCCGCTGAAGTCCAGTAGGGCTTGATATGTGTCGGACAGCCAGCTGAACCTGCCAGAGGAAACCAGAAAGGGAGACTCATTGAACATGGCACAAGGTAAGCCAGTGCTCTAACACGCCAGCAGCACATGCAAAAGACTCGGCGTGAAGATGCCTCGTTAGCAGCTTAGGGAAGAGCAAGGTAAAAGAATTTCTCAAATCTCAGCACAGAAAAAACATGTCAGAACACTGCAAAAGGAAAAACGATTGCGGTTTGGTGGAGCAGCTGCTGAAACCGAGGTTTTGTGGAAGCAAAGAGAGCAGCTGCTGACCTCCAGACCTCCAGTGACAGCTCCTGGCTTATGCAGCTGGAGCACACTGAACTTCAGAGAGTGTCTGTGGAAACTCCTAGACTTGTATTAAACAAGAGCATTGTCTGAGTTTTGTCTTCCAGAAGGATAAAGATTAAATTGCTTCAAGAGAAGAATAAAGAGCCAGCAATCTTTTTTTTATTAGGATTTAGCTCACACCTTCTTTCACTTGTAGCTCAAGGGGAGTTACTTTCCTGTCCCTAGATGACTTTGCATCTGAAATAATGGAGGGTTCAGTGACTTGCCCAAGGTCACAAGGGGCAGCTTCTGTGATTGTCAGCCCTCTGCTCCAATCACTCGTCCACTCCATCCTTTAAGAATACAGAGGACAAGCTTCTCTGGTAAATAGCAATTTTCCAGGGTAAATGGTCTGGTCCAAAAACTGTCCTTTATCTAGCTAAAAGTAATCTAGGCTTTCCATAGTGCATCTTCTTAAAGGGTTACAAAGAGTCATTTTTATAATGAGTTCACATAGAGCTGGCCCTAGGAGAGGAGGCAGGGCTAGGGGTGAACATGATGGTGGACCCCCACCCGGTATTAGAGAGTCAGCAATGTGATCCTTTTGAAGTTAAAAAAATAATTCTGAATTTCATATCCAACACATATTGGGAAAGACTAGGATTTAAAATGGAGAACAGAATAATGCGTCATCAGACTCATTTTACAATAAAGAAATAGCACACGTGGTGAGATAAACATTAACACCCCCTCCTTCCCCTCCCCCCCTTTTATAAAACCATAACGTGGTTTATAGCCGGCCGAGGTGGTAACAGCTCTATTCAGTTTTCCGTCTGTTAAAGGCTGTAGATTTAAAAGATACCATCAACGCCTTCTATCCTATCAAGCGGCATCTTGGGACAAGGATTGAAATCATTTTGGGGTCCTTTTACTAGGCACACTAAAATATTAGCGCGCTAACGCGTCCATTATATTCAATTAAATATTTCTTAAAGGTATCAATGGGTGACATTTTAGGAAAATTCAGAAAATGTAAATTAAGTCTGCAACTGAAATTCTCAAGGTGTTCAATTCTTCTGTTTAGTACCAATTTATCTTTTACAATAACTTTTTGGTTAAATCTTGAAGTGGTCTTATATCCCTCTTGACTTGTCCAACATCTCTCTTGACTTCCTGAAGTCTCGGTGAATGACAAACTTAAAGTTAAAGAATCAACTTTAGAAATCAAAGTAAAAACTTCTGACACTGATCTGGTGACCGTTGAGTCCATTTTCTGGAGAGCTCTCCACATGCTTTCCAAAGTTATAGCCAAGGGAGCATCAACGAAAGCAACTCCAACAATTGCATCTCTTCCATTGCCTTCTGCAGCCCTGGACCCTCTCTAGAATATGCTTCTTTTCAAGGAAGTGCAGAATGCATGGAGATGGGTACGAGACACTGGTATTGGATTAAAGTCTCATGATGTCAAAATTGGCCATAATATTCAAATATCACAACAGCCTTGGATGCACCCTTCCAGTGGTGTAGTTAGGGAAGCTGGCACCCAGGTGGAAGAAAGATGGTGTCCCCCTCCCCAAGCAATGAAGGATCTCTGAACTGCACTCCCCTCCCCTTCCCCCACAGTGCCTCTTAAATATAACATAACATTTATATACCGCATTACCCTCAGATCTATGCAGCTTAGCAAAAGTAAAATACTGCTACAACACAGAATGAAATACATTTTCAACCTTTCAAAATTTTCCTAAATAAATAAGTCTTTAATAGTGTCCTAAAATTTTGATATGATGTAGATATAAAGAATAATTGATGAAAATCAGTATCCCAAGTAGCTGCTAGAAATGACAGTAGTTGATTAAGATATCTTTTATAGCGGCAACCTTCGGGCGATGGAAAATCAAAAAGGAAAGCTATCCGAGTAGAATGTTTATGATGGGAAAAAATAAATTGATCAGCTAAAAAGGCTGGAGCTATACCAGATATTTATTTGTAATAGAGAATGGCACTGTGAACAAATACCGCAGCGAGCCCCAGTAAACCACGGTTTGTCCACAGCTACGGAGAAGCCAAAGCCTGATTCGCCGCAGACACGGGAGCAAAACTTTTCACCACCTAAGAGAACAGTGAGTGCAGTTGGATCCTTACCATCATTAACCTTTTCTGGGAGGTAAGCAGCACTGCACGGGTCTCTCACCTCCTTCCTCCCCAGTGTGGAGCCTCTGCCATTTGCTGCCACCGCCGGGATCCCATATGTAAACAGGCCTCCTTCCTTCCCTCCAGCTGCATGCCCCCTCTGCCGAAGCCAACCCGGAAGGCTTCCCTCCAATGTCAGAGCTGGAGTCAGAAGGAAGTCTTCAGGATCAGCCAGGGATCCCAGTTACCTCAACAGTCCTCCTTCCAGGTGGGCTGCTCCTTCATGCCTTCAGTCACACTTGTTCTTTACAGGGACACGGACAGTGGCTCTTGCACCTTGCACGTGACTAACCCAGAAGTCTTCCCTCCAACGTAAGAGCTGATGTCAGAGGGAAGGCTTGTTGGTCAGCCACGTACAGTATGCAAAAGCTGCTGCCTGCGTCCCTGCAAAGAACAAGTGCGACTGAAAGCAGGAAGGAGCAACCCAGCTGAAGGGAATCCAGGCAGGAAGGAGCAACCCAGCTGAAGGGAACAAGTAAGGGAGGGGGCATGAATGTGGAACAAAGGGAAAAAGGATGGGGGGAAGGAGCGTTTGGGGCATAAGGGGGTAAGAATTAGGGACAAAGGCTGGCACGAACTTGGGACACAGAAGGAAGGGAGGGGGCATGAACTTGGGACACAAAGGAGGGAGGAAGGAGGCACTATCCTGGGACATAGGAGGGAGGGAATAGAAAGGGAGAATTGTTGGGCATGAGTGTGTGAGTGAGAGAGAAAAAGATAATGTACATGGGGATAGGAAGAAAGAGGAAAATTGTTGGGCAGAGAGAGAGAAAGAGGAGTGAGGTAGAGATGCATGGGGAAGAGAAGGTTGAGAGGGAGAAATGTTGGGTATGGTGGTGGAGAGGGAACAGAGGGACCAATTGAAGGGGGATGCAAGAGGGAGGAATGTTGGACATTGTGATGGAGGAAGAGAAGTGGCATGGTGCTGGAGAGGGGTGATAGAAGGGAAAATGTTGGGCATGGGGCTGGTGGGCAGTAGTGAAAAATGCTGCACATAGTCTGGGGGATGAGAGAAGGAGAAATGTTGGATGTGGCAGTAGAGGGAGTGGGAGAGATGCACCCTGGATCTCTCTCTCTCTTTCCCTCCTCCCTGTCCACAGGGGGAGAGGATCATAGAATGGTGAGATGATGAAGGCAGAGAGATGGGCACAGGGGAAATACTAGAAAGGGATGTATAAGAGACATAGAGAAGGGAGATGCTGAACATGGGGAACAATACATACACAGAGATAGAAGATGGATGATGAGCATGGAAAAAGAAGAAATGTCAAATGGTCAGGAGACCCTGGCAGCTGAGTTAAGAGAAGACAAAAGAAAAAAGAGACCAGCGCCTGAGACCAACATGATTTGAAGAAGAAAATGACGAGGCAACAAAAGGTAGAAAAAAATAATTTTATTTTTCTATTTTGTGATTAGACTATATCAGATTTGAAATATGTTTCCTGCTAGAGCTGGTGTTAGACCTAACTGGGGACCGCAAAAGCCAGGCCGTGCTTCTTTAGCTTCCAGCTGGCTTAGGGCTCTCTCTGACCAGGGGGTACTTGCCCTAGCCTAATGTACATATTTAGGGATTTTCACTGTGTTTTCCATTTATTTCTTTTCAATTCTTCATATATATTTGGTTTGTTTTCTTCATTTTGTTTTTAGCACACATTGGAGTATTTTTTTCTGTGAGAATTTATGTATTTACATTTCTTATTTACTGCTTCTATTCTATTTACTCTTCAGTATTTCTCCCTGGGGCAAAGGAGTGTTAAGTGACTTGCACAAGGTCACAAGGAGCAGTGTGGGGACTGAAGCCACAACCTCAGGATGCTGAGGCCGAAGGTTCTAACCAATAAATCACTCCTCCACAAAGGAATATAATAAATACATTTATTTATTTTTCAATCCTGTTCTCCCAGGGGTGCTCATAACAGCTTACATGAATTAATTCAGGTACTAAAATATTTTTCCCTGTCTGTCTTGGCAGGCTCACAATCTATCTAACATCCCTAGGGCAACGGGGTGATTAACCACCTCCTTAACAAAGCCAAGGCGGTAAGAACTCCAATGCTCATAGGAATTCTATAAGCATCGGAGTTCTTACTGCCACGGCTTGCGCTAAAAACGCTAGTGCGGCTTTGTAAAAGAGGGCCTAAGTGACTTGCCCAGAGTCACAAGGTTGTGAGTTTGAACCCACAACCTCAGGGTGCTGAGGCTGTAGCTTTAACCACTGCTCCACATTCATCAAACACATTTGATGTTTTTATGTCTTTATAAGATCAGAAGAGCGGATATAAAATGAAAGGGTGCACATGGTTGTAGTTGGACAGCCCTGACTGGTTAGAGAAATACTTTTCACATTACTTCCTTTTCTAACTTACCCTTTCCACCTAATCCATTTCAACTTATTTTTACATTATCTGCTTTCTTCATCTTGATTCAACACGATTTCGAATTTGTAGCTTCTGTTCCTTCATCTTCTATCTCAAACACAATGTCCTCTATTCCTGTCATCCTAGGCCGCCGACTTCCCGAATCTTTAGGTTACAAAACTAAATCCACTCATCAACCTAGACATTACATTTCGATCCCAACATTTTCCTCCCCCAATCCTCACCCCAATCAAGCCTACTCTTCTCTTTCACTTAAATCTGGTTTATTAAATATACGTTCTATAAAAAATAAACATCATTTAGTTCATGACGCTATTATCCAACATAATTTACAAATTTTATGTCTTACAGAAATATGGTTAACTCAGGGAGAGGAAGCCTATCTTACTCAAGCCTGTCCACCTAACTACAAAACCACATTTCTACCCCGCCCAAACAAAAAAGGGGGCGGTCTCGCTATTATATATCATTCTTCTATCCCCTTACAGGTAAATACCTCTAATTCTTTTTCTCAGGCTCCTATTGAATCACTTCATTTCTCTATTAAATCTTCCTCCGCCCTTAATAAATCTCTGTACTTCCTTCTCATCTATCTACCTCCACCAATAACTAAAACCTCTCTCTTATCCCTTATTTCCACTATATCTGACTTCAACATTACCTATCCTGACTCTATAATCTTAGGAGATTTCAATATTCATTTTAATCTCCCTAAACATTATAACACTCTAGAACTATTAACTTCAATAAATGATTTATCACTATCACCTCTCATTCACTCACCCACTCATTCTGCTGGAAACACTCTAGATATGATTTTCTGCCCAACTATTTTGGTCCATCTTTTCCATAATTTCAATTACATTTCTATACCATGGTCCGATCATTCTTTGATCATTTGGCAATTTGATTATCCTACTCACTCAAATCACTCTCAACAATTAAGTAATTCCCCTTCCACACGCAATTTAAATAATATAACTCTTCCCGCTATTCAATCTTCATTCGATCTAAATATCAATGATTTTTCTTCTCTTTCTATTACAGATCAATTTTCTAATTGGGAAATGTCTACTAAATCCCTATTAGACTTACTTGCGCCCAAATTACCTATACAAAATAAACCAACTCACAATTCTGCCTTAAAAAAAAAAAAAAGCCAACCCTGGTTTAATGATAATTTGATCCTTGTACGTCGACAGGTCCGTTCTGCCGAAAACAAATGGCGCAAAACTCGTCATAATAATCATTTTCTATCTTACAGAGAAAAAGCCCTTCATTATAAAATAACTATTCAGCAGACAAAAAAAGATTATTATTCCAAACTCATTTCTTCTACCCGAAATACATCCACACTCTTTCGCATAGCTCAGTCTCTATCAAAATATTCAAAAAAAAAACTCTCCCCTCCCGAATCAACCTTACCATCAGCTGATCAACTTTCCAATTTTTTTGATTCCAAAGTCAAAACAATTAGAACAAATCTAGGACCATCTCTACCTACGTTCTTATCCCCAACTAACGATAATCTTACTTCTCTATCTTTTAGTACTTTTTCCAATTTCAAAGTCCCTTCATTAACTCATCTTCACACTATTCTTCAAACTATTAACTCCCCTAACCATATTATGGAATGCATTCCCCCACTATTGCTTAAAAAACATTTTTCTTTCTTTGGTCCCTTCCTACGAGAAATGATTTCCAAATCTTTCTCGGAATGCTCTGTTCCTATCGCATGGAAAACATCTTTAGTTTTTCCAAAACTCAAACAATATAATACAGATCCCTCCCTTCCTAACAACTACCGTCCTATTGCTAACTTACCATTAATTTCCAAACTTACTGAAAAAATTATTCATTCCCAACTGTCAGAATTTTTTGACCAAACTCATGCCCTGCATCCATATCAAACCGGTTTTCGCACCTCTCATTCTACTGAACTATCACTACTTGGTCTTACTACAACCATACAATACTTTCATGATCACCTAAAATCTATTATATTAATTTCTCTGGACTTATCAGCAGCCTTCGATACCATAGATCATTCCCTACTTTTGGCTAGACTTTCGGATTGTAATATCACAGGTCATGCTCTCCAATGGTTCATATCCTACTTTCACAACCGAAACTTTATAGTTTCTTCAAATAATCAAACTTCTTCTTCGGTAACTCAAACTTTTGGAGTACCCCAAGGTTCAATTCTGTCTCCTTTACTTTTTAATATCTTCTTATCCCCTCTTCTCTCTCTAGCCCAATCAATAGGATTTTCAATTTTCGCCTACGCTGACGATATACAGCTGCTCTATCCAATCAATACATCAAACCCTTCAGACATTATAGATCTAAATCTCAAATTAGATATTCTAAGTGATTGGCTCCATTCCAACAAACTTTCACTTAATATTGAAAAATCCTGTGGTCTTCTTCTCCCGATTAAAACTTCAGAATCACTACCAGGAACTATCTACATTAAATCTATCCCATTACTTATGAAAAATCAAATAAAATTATTAGGTGTCATTTTTGATAGTACGCTTTCTTATCATGACCACATAAGTTCTGTTGTTAAAACCTGCTTCTTCAAATTACGAATCATCCGCTCTCTCAGTTCTATTCTAAATACAGATTCAATTAATATTCTAATCCACTCATTAGTCATTTCACATTTAGACTATTGTAATTCCCTTCTTAATGGTCTGCCCCAAAAGGAAATTCGACGCTTACAACTCATACAACACACAGCAATCAAATTAATACATAAAAAAGGCAAATTCGAACATGTCACTCCTCTCCTTAAGGAGGCTCACTGGCTCCCGATCACTCACCGTATAACATATAAAATTATTCTCCTCTCTTTCAAAATTAAAAACTCTCACTTACCTTCATTTCTTGACAAATTATTAATACCTCAAAGTTCACCTCGTTCTTTAAGATCTACAGATCAAAAACTTCTTTATATACCATCTTTAAAAGAATCTTACTACACTAGAAAAACTAATTTCGCAATAACAGCACCCACCCTATGGAACTCTCTCCCCCAATATATTCGCGATGAACTACAACTACCAAAATTTAAGGTCAATCTTAAAACTTTCCTTTTTCAAGATGCGTACGATAAATCCTAATCTTAAAATAAAAAGTTTTTTTTTTTTTTTTTTTTTTTTTTTTTAGAGCAGTCCACCTTCTTTTTTTTTTTTTATTATACCCCCACCCCTTATGTGTCATCCCCTTTTCCCTCTATATCCTTTTTTTCTTCTATAATTATGTAACTTTTTCCCACCTCCCCGTTTTTCCTCACTTTCCAGTTTGTCTGTAAATGTCATACGTGTTCACTCTATCTACCCTTTTCACTCTTTTATTTCTCTCTATTCTATATTAAATTCTTTTTATTTAATTATTATATTATTGTAAACCGGTCAGATATTCATTTTATGATCGGGTTATTAAAAACTAATAAACTTGGAAACTTGGAAACAATGGGGTGCAAATCAGGGAAACCAAATTCCTAATCTCACTGCTGCCCCTAGTGATGACTTTGAGCAAGTCACTTCATCCTCCATTGCCTCAGGTACAAGTAGACTGGGCATGGAACTCCCTCCTGTACCTGAACATGGAACTCACCTTGAGCTTAGATTTGGAAAAAGATGAGTAATACTCATTAATACCTATATAACTAAGATTCAGAGTGAGCGACCCACCCAACTCTGCGCCCGGAGGAGCAATCATCCTGCTTTCCATCTCTAGCAATGGCCCCTGTAGACAGAGCAAATGACATTTTGATGACCCCTCACACCTCAGTGAATTTATCCCATGCCTTTATAATTTGTACCTTTTTTTTCAGTCATCGTGTTCTTGGCTAAGAATAGTGAATCAGCCCTTGCAGCATCCCAGCCCCAGAGCTGGGTGTGATACACAGGAACGAGATTTGCTTGTTTCACTGGAAAAAAAAAATTTTACAATGTGTGTTTTTAATGCATCGGGGAGGTACAGGAAGGAATTCATTCAAGACAAACATGTCTATCTTGATCTGTCTGTGAACTTCTCTTCCTCCTGTCTTTCTCTTACTATAGGGCTAGAGGTGGCAGGTTCAGATCTGCAGTGCTACAAAAATAATCTGAAACACCACACAGCTGATATCAGCACCAAGAGATTGATTCTAAGAAGAGGAGCGCTCTTCACCATCAAACTTCAGTTCCAGGCAGGAGGATATCTGGAAGGAAGTAATCAGATCGCCTTCACTGTGGAGATAGGTGAACCTGGACTTTACGCTCTCTGTCATCCAAGACTCAGGATTGTCCAACGAGGGGGGACAGGGGAATTATCAAGCTGCTTTAGGGTCTTAAGTCATAGTAACTGACCCTCAACATGACTTAAAGCAGTGGTTCCCAACCCTGTCCTGGAGGACCACCAGCCAGTCGGGTTTTCAGGATAACCCTAATGAATATGCATGAAAGAGATTTGTATGTAATGAAGATGATAGGAGTGCAGATCTGCCCCATGCATATTCAACAGGGTTATCCCAAAAACCCAACAAGCTAGTGGTCCTTCAGGGTTGGGGACCACTAACTTAAAGGACTCTAAGACAGCTAGTTGTGCCCTAATATTTAAGTCACTTCAGGTTACATAATAATGAGATGCAAAACATGCAAATGCAAATAAAGTAGGTCATTACTATGTAAAAACCATAACATGATGCACAGCATGAATTGCATTATGGTCATAAAATAACAGTAAAATAACCCTAGACCAAAAGCCAGGGCATTGAGCCTCAAAGCTGCAGCCTGATGCTCTCAGGCCTGGCCTTAAAGGGGATAGAGGGCTGATCAGAATTCACCACCCGATCTCAACCCTCTGCCCTTGATCATATTCTCCCCACCATGTCCCCCCATAATATACACTCCCCATCCCTCCCTCGGACCACAACTCCCAACGGGAGCAACACCCCCACTCAGCGATCAAGACCCCTGTCCCCTAAGGCTTGCCCTCCGTCATTAAGGCTCCAAGGTCTCTGTGCCTGGTGGTCCAGTAGTCCAAGTGCAGGAGCGATCCCCAGTCATGTCTTCCCTGCTGGTTGTCATCTCCAAAATGGCACCCACTTGTGTTACTACCACTAGGGTAATGTTTTTGTAGCATGAGGCTACCACCAGAAGTGCCAGTTTGGAGACAGTGTCAGCAGGGCAGGAGTGACCGTGAATCACTCCTGCCCTTGGACCACTGACCTACCAGGTACCTACCTTGTGCCTTTGGTGACAAAGGAGGGGGCCTTAGGGAGTTGCACCATATTAAAATATAATTTGTGAATTGTTCTTGCTTATACAGGACCATGGCCAGATGAAGCATCCGGAAGAAAAGTTACATTTTACTTGGCAAGTTCTACAAAACCAAAGTCCTGGAGTGCAGTTTTGGAATCCAAAGGTCCCAATTCAATGCTCATTTCAATATTCATTCCAGGCAATGCTATCATTGGACAATACTCCTTAAAGGTCCATGTCTTCACCAAAAATACACCCATCAGCTATCTATTGGGGCGGTTTGACGTACTTTTTAACCCATGGTCTCCAGGTACAAAATCTAGCCTTCTCTTCTTTAAAGTAGCTATCTAAAGTAGCCGCATTAATTTGTTGACTCTGAATGCACACGCAATGGATTTTTGAAAATGCAAAGAGCCTCCTCTTCACCCAACTCAGACTTTTCACAAAGCCAAATAGAAAATGCATGAGGACACAAAATAGAGTGAATTTAGTATTTCTAAGGTTGACCTGACTGCGGAAAGGATTGCGGTTTGGTAATTGGTATGCACAGGCAGAGTGGATGTTGCACTCCTCTTCACAAAATGTTTGCATCCAATAGCATTTCTGGGAGAGCTCCTTCAGCCTTGTGATGTTGACCGTTCAGTTAGCAGAGCCATTTTTATACACTTGGAACTGGAGTCTTTCTAGGCTGTGAGGCCTCTTTAAAACGCCTGTCTCAGTGCTTCTGTATCTGAGCGCAGGAACTTTCAGATAGGCTATTTTATGATGTGACATTTTTATACACCCCTCCCCCGCCCTCTTCCCTTCCCCCGTACCTTTTTTAATTCTCCAGCGTGAGCAGCATACCAGCATCGATGTCAGCTCACCCTTTGACATCACTTCCTAGGCCTAGGTCTCGGAGAGAGCGCCGATGCAGACGCGGGCCGCACCCTTGCACCGGGGAAGTAAAAAAGGTACGGGGAAAGGCAAGGGGCAAACGTATGGCAAGGAGAGGTGCAGGAGGGAGGGTGGAGAGGAGGAGGGGTGCCATGCCTGGGGCAGAACACCCCCCTCTCCCCCCGTACCCTCTTACTAAGCTGCTGTTCCTTGATATCATTGGTTTGCTCTGTGTTTGTGCCTGTGAGAATATTCACAGATCATCGCCTCTTCGTGCTTTTGCGGTGCCTGCTTCAAGGCGTCAAGAATTGTCCCTTTTGCATTAGTTTTGAGAATTGCAGCCCCCTCCCCCCTGAGAAACACACAAGCTATTCCCACGTTGAGACACAACCATTAAGTCATTTTTCTGTGCAGAATCAAATTATTCATGCGTCACAAGAAACAGAGCATTAAAATTTTAGAATTTAATTAAACTTAGAATAGAATTTAATTAAAAGTTTAGAATGGGATTGGAAATCAGCACTAGAAATCTATACATCCTATTGATAAAGATTAATTGATAAGAGGTTGGTAGAGTCCTGGCTGCCTCGCTTTCCTGAGTCACAAAGTTTTATTAGCAAAAATAAACCAACATTAAAATGTCAAAGTCAGGATCTCATAGCATAAGGGTGGGGCATGGGGAGTGAAGGCTGCATTCTAACTGCACTCTCACATTGCTTCCCACCTGGCACCTCCTGCCCATACATGCTAGAGGATGACGTATACCTAGCCGATGATAAACAGAGGGATGAATATGTCCTGAATGAGTACGGCTTCGTCTACCAAGGCAACGAGAACAGGATCAACCCCTGTGCCTGGAACTTTGGGCAGGTAAAACGTGCGCTTCTCTCCAAAAAGGGCGTTTGGATTTTCAGTAGGACCTAAGGAAACTGCTACCCTTGGTACTTCCCTGCCTCCGGATAAATGATCGAAGGCAGTCCTGGAGGACCACTAGCCACTCGGGAATATGCATGGGGCAGATCTGCATTCCTGTCACCTTTATTACATGCAAATCTCTTTCTTGCATATTCATTAAGATTATCCTGAAAACCTGACTGGCTTGTGGTCCTCCAGGACAGGGTTGGGAACCACCGATCTAAGGTCCTCCAGGACAGGGTTGGGAACCACCGATCTAAGGTCCTCCAGGACAGGGTTGGGAACCACCGATCTAAGGTCCTCCAGGACAGGGTTGGGAACCACCGATCTAAGGTCCTCCAGGACAGGGTTGGGAACCACCGATCTAAGGTCCTCCAGGACAGGGTTGGGAACCACCGATCTAAGGTCCTCCAGGACAGGGTTGGGAACCACCGATCTAAGGTCCTCCAGGACAGGGTTGGGAACCACCGATCTAAGGTCCTCCAGGACAGGGTTGGGAACCACCGATCTAAGGTCCTCCAGGACAGGGTTGGGAACCACTGATCTAAGGGACTCTTTTGCAAAGCTGCGTTAAGTACTGATGCACACTTAAGGGCAAATTCTATAAGAAGCGCCCAAATATTAGGCGCCTGTAGAGGCACTGTTCACCGCGATTCAAGTAAAATTCGGCGTTGTTTAGTGAATCACGCTGAGCGGCACCTATTTCGGAGGCGCCCATTAAATAGGCCAGCTCTAGACACTTAAAAGGTAAGCGCCTAGCTGAGCGCTTCAGAGCAGTGATTCTGTAAGAAGGCGCCTAACACGTAGTCATGCCCACGCCTAAATTTTTAGAGGCGCCTTGTTACAGAATCGCGCTTTTCTTGATAGGCGCCTAGGTTTCAATCAGTGCTGATTACAAAGGTTAATTGGGCTCATTATTCAATTTTAGAGAGGCGCCTATCTAGGTGGGCGCCTCCGAAATAGGTGCCTAATTGTAGGCGCTGGTTGCAGAATTTGGGCCTTAATGTGGGCAAAAAGGCTTATCGCAAAATGCGTTAAATTGTTTCATGGAAATTTGTCTGTTAACATGCACTAAGCTTGCGTTTTTATTTTTTAAATACCTTTTATTCCAAGTAATAAATATCCGTCGTGGTATATGATTCAACCACTCTTAATAGCTACAAATTTCATAACTTTACTGAAGCTTCGGACCTCAGAAACACCACTCGTCGCTCAAATATTTATCATAGCGATACGCTTGACATGTTGTCTCCTCACTGGCCCACTTTTTTTTAATCCTAATTGGATTTCAATATTTAAAGTGCAGTTTTAAAGTGCAATAGTTTCAAAGGGCTTAAAAAGTGCCTTAAAGTGCTACTAGTCAAATGCTTGTACATATGTACTAAAGGTTTATGACTTATCTTAGTTTTTATGATCGGGGAAACTCGGATCCGACAGGTTTCACGTAGTCAACGCTTTAACAAGGATCGTTTCCCACAATCACTCTGTCGGGAAGGGGGGAAGGGGGCAAGAGCATGGCGTGGGAGCTGGAGAGATGCCAGCACCCCCACCAAGACAGCGCCGAGGGTGGTCTGCCCCCCCCCCTGCCCCTCTTACTAGGCCACTGATAACCAGCAATAAAAAAAAGAGCCTTTAAATTGTGCGGTTCTGCATCTGGGCTTAGCCTGCAAGAAAATTCCACATTAAGACACGCTGAGCCCAGATTTCAGCACAGCTCTCTATAAGGGCCCCTAAGTTTGGAGGGTTAAAGGACTTGTCCAAATACACAAGGAACAGCAGTGGGCTTTGAACACTGGCTTCCCTGGTTTTCAACGCACTGCTCTAATCATTAAGCTCTCCTTGGATCCAGTGACAGTGGAAATGAAGATTCAGATTGAGGATAAGAAAAGTGAATTTTCTGTGCATGCTAGAAGCTATTTTGTTCATTATATGTGTAGGAGTTTAGGAGATGCCTATACTTAGGATATTTTCCCCATTTTTACATATGATTTATGATATAATTCTGATATAAATATTTATCTTGCACTCCTCTGCTTATCTGAATATAATGTGATCTGGTCCTGGGGATGCATATCTCACTGGATTGTCTTCAGACCTAAGAATAACCCAGAATGCCACATGGATACTTTTAACAAAGGGATTTTGCTCTCTTTAACTCATTTCTGTAGTTTGAAGAAGATATTCTGGATATCTGCCTAAAACTACTGGACAAGAATTTAAATTTCACGCAGGATGCATTCAAGGACATGGCACGCCGAAATGATCCTGTGTACGTGAGCCGGGTGGTGTGCGCCATGGTGAGGACAAAGTATGATTAGAGGGACAGGGATAGTCCAATGGCTCAGTAGAAACATTTTTGTGGTTTCTTGCTTCATGGATCAGCTTTGACTGGGCTGGTACCCACTGAAGATGCTCGTATCACTTCAGTCCACTCCATACTCTTTCATAGGGTTACCAGACGTCTTTTTAGATGACTGTCTGGGCTCCCAGACGGGCTTTTCAAAACCCGGCATTTGTCCGGGTTTTAGAAAGCCCCGACGAACTCCAGCCATGTATGGAGGGCTTCTGAGCATGTTCAGGCCCCACACATATCCCCAGGCCCTCCAAACATGACAGGAGCTCATTACAGAAGATAGGAGGCTTGGTGGGGGGGGGGCTGGGGTGGAACTGGGCGGGGCTGGAGGCAAAACTGGGCGGGGCTAGAGACTGAACTGGGCGGAGCTGGGGTGGAACAGGGCGGGGCTGGAGGCAGAATGGGGCAGGGTTATGTGTCTGGGGTTTTCCTTTCTAAAATATGGTAACCCTACCTTTTTAGTTCAGCTCTCAAGCAGGGGGTTTGGGAGGGACAGAAGTAGGTTTTCTATTAGGGAGACTTCAGTGACAGACTATTGAAGCAAAGCTGGCTAAGGAGGTTTAATGTGAGCAAGTGTAAAGTGATGCATGTGGGAAAGAAGAACCCAAACAATAGCTACATGATGCTGGGTTCTGTGTTAGGAGTCACCGTCCAGGAAAAGGTTCTAGGTGTCCTGGTTGAGAATATGTTGAAACCCTCAGCTCAATGTATGGCAACTGTTAAGAAAGCAAATAGAATGTTAGGAATTATCAGGAAAGGAATGGAAAACAAAGATGAAAATGTTATAATGCCCTTGTATCGCTCTATGGTACAGTCGCACCTCAGAGTCTGTTGTAGGGGAAAACACCCTCCAGGGTTTCAAGACTAAGCTGGACAAGTTCCTGCTAAACTGTGTCTTGCTAACTGTTCCTGCTAAACTGTTCCTGCTAACTGTTCCTGCTAAACTGTTCCTGCTAACTGTTCCTGCTAAACTGTTCCTGCTAACTGTTCCTGCTAAACTGTGTCTTGCTAACTGTTCCTGCTAAACTGTGTCTTGCTAACTGTTCCTGCTAAACTGTTCCTGCTAACTGTTCCTGCTAAACTGTGTCTTGCTAACTGTTCCTGCTAAACTGTTCCTGCTAACTGTTCCTGCTAAACTGTGTCTTGCTAACTGTTCCTGCTAAACTGTGTCTTGCTAACTGTTCCTGCTAAACTGTTCCTGCTAACTGTTCCTGCTAAACTGTGTCTTGCTAACTGTTCTTGCTAAACTGTGTCTTGCTAACTGTTCCTGCTAAACTGTTCCTGCTAACTGTTCCTGCTAAACTGTGTCTTGCTAACTGTTCCTGCTAAACTGTTCCTGCTAACTGTTCCTGCTAAACTGTGTCTTGCTAACTGTTCCTGCTAAACTGTTCCTGCTAACTGTTCCTGCTAAACTGTGTCTTGCTAACTGTTCCTGCTAAACTGTGTCTTGCTAACTGTTCTTGCTAAACTGTGTCTTGCTAACTGTTCCTGCTAAACTGTTCCTGCTAACTGTTCCTGCTAAACTGTGTCTTGCTAACTGTTCCTGCTAAACTGTGTCTTGCTAACTGTTCTTGCTAAACTGTGTCTTGCTAACTGTTCCTGCTAAACTGTTCCTGCTAACTGTTCCTGCTAAACTGTGTCTTGCTAACTGTTCCTGCTAAACTGTGTCTTGCTAACTGTTCTTGCTAAACTGTGTCTTGCTAACTGTTCCTGCTAAACTGTTCCTGCTAACTGTTCCTGCTAAACTGTTCCTGCTAACTGTTCCTGCTAAACTGTGTCTTGCTAACTGTTCCTGCTAAACTGTGTCTTGCTAACTGTTCCTGCTAAACTGTTCCTGCTAACTGTTCCTGCTAAACTGTGTCTTGCTAACTGTTCCTGCTAAACTGTGTCTTGCTAACTGTTCCTGCTAAACTGTTCCTGCTAACTGTTCCTGCTAAACTGTGTCTTGCTAACTGTTCCTGCTAAACTGTGTCTTGCTAACTGTTCCTGCTAAACTGTTCCTGCTAACTGTTCCTGCTAAACTGTTCCTGCTAACTGTTCCTGCTAAACTGTGTCTTGCTAACTGTTCCTGCTAAACTGTGTCTTGCTAACTGTTCCTGCTAAACTGTTCCTGCTAACTGTTCCTGCTAAACTGTGTCTTGCTAACTGTTCCTGCTAAACTGTGTCTTGCTAACTGTTCTTGCTAAACTGTGTCTTGCTAACTGTTCCTGCTAAACTGTTCCTGCTAACTGTTCCTGCTAAACTGTGTCTTGCTAACTGTTCCTGCTAAACTGTTCCTGCTAACTGTTCCTGCTAAACTGTGTCTTGCTAACTGTTCCTGCTAAACTGTTCCTGCTAACTGTTCCTGCTAAACTGTGTCTTGCTAACTGTTCCTGCTAAACTGTGTCTTGCTAACTGTTCTTGCTAAACTGTGTCTTGCTAACTGTTCCTGCTAAACTGTTCCTGCTAACTGTTCCTGCTAAACTGTGTCTTGCTAACTGTTCCTGCTAAACTGTGTCTTGCTAACTGTTCTTGCTAAACTGTGTCTTGCTAACTGTTCCTGCTAAACTGTTCCTGCTAACTGTTCCTGCTAAACTGTGTCTTGCTAACTGTTCCTGCTAAACTGTGTCTTGCTAACTGTTCTTGCTAAACTGTTCCTGCTAACTGTTCCTGCTAAACTGTGTCTTGCTAACTGTTCTTGCTAAACTGTGTCTTGCTAACTGTTCCTGCTAAACTGTTCCTGCTAACTGTTCCTGCTAAACTCTGTCTTGCTAACTGTTCCTGCTAAACTGTTCCTGCTAACTGTGTGCATTTCTGGTTACTATATCTCAAAAAGGATATAGCAGAATTAGAAAAGGTACAGAGAAGGGCAACAAAAATGATAAAAGGGATGGGTCAACTTCCCTTTGAGGAGAGGCTAAAGCGGCTAGGGCTCTTTGGCTCAGGGAGGATATGATATAAAGTAATGAGTGGAGTGGAAAGGGCAAATGTGAATCACTTGTTCACTCTTTCCAAACATACTAGGACTAGAGGGCATGCGATGAAGTTACTAAGTTAGTAGATTTAAAACAAACCAGAGAAAATGTGTCTTCACACAACGTGTAATTAAAGTCTGGACTTCGTTACCAGAGAATGTAGTGAAATCAGTTAGCTTAGCAGGGTTTTAAAAAGGTTTGGATAATTTCCTAAAAGAGAAGTCCACAGGCCATTATTGAGATGGTTTGGGGAAATCCACTGCTTCTTCCTAGGATAAGGAGCATAAAATCTGTTTTACTACTTGGGATCTAGCTAGGTACTTGGGACCTGGGTTGGCCACTATTGGGAAACAGTCCCAGTATACTGGTCTGTCCCAGTATGACAATTCTTAACAAGGAGTATAGGCACATGCACAGTCCTGTGGACAGGAGGGGTTAATGAAGGAATTCTCAGGTTCCAGGCTTAA
This sequence comes from Geotrypetes seraphini, assembly GCF_902459505.1. Lineage (NCBI taxonomy): Eukaryota > Metazoa > Chordata > Amphibia > Gymnophiona > Dermophiidae > Geotrypetes > Geotrypetes seraphini. The sequence goes on from NC_047094.1 coordinate 117,819,317, forward strand.
CAAGGCATTGACAAAAGAAACTAGACTAGGAGGCAAGTTGAAGGCAGTATGTGAGCAAGACAGAGCTTGACCAGTTATGCATGTGCAAAGTTTCTTGGTTTGCATGCCAGAGTAATCCAGCAAACAAGGAAGCTATTGTTACCTTGAAAAGGCGGAGATTACACAAACTGCAGCAGTCAATGTGGAAGAGAATATTTGTACTGGTAGTTCTTAATTTATTGATGTTATTCTAAACCGTCTTTTTCTTTAATGCTTTGTTAGGTTTGTCCATTGGTCACTTAAGGGCAAATTCTACAAGAAGCGCCCAAACGGTAGGCGCTGATATAGGCACTGTTCAGCGCGATTCAAGTAAAATTGGGCGCTGTTTAGTGAATCCCACTGAGCAGCACCTATTTTGAAGGCGCCCATTAAATAGGGGACTTGATCGAAACGTTCAAAATACTAAGTCTATTCCCTTCATTATCTTGAATGTTTCGATCATGTCCCCTCTCAGTCTCCTCTTTTCAAGGGAGAAGAGGCCCAGTTTCTCCAATCGCTCATTGTACGGCAACTCCTCCAGCCCCTTAACCATTTTAGTCGCTCTTCTCTGGACCCTTTCGAGTAGTATCGTGTCTTTCATGTACGGCGACCAGTGCTGGACACAGTAATCCCGGTCGTCGTACATGAAGAAGGACACGGTAACCTAAGCAGCAATGAGACCAGCCACAACCATCGAGAGCACACAGACCCGATCCTACCAAGAGTGTCTTGTTAAAATGTTTATTTTATTTTTATTTTTCCTCTAACTCTACTTTTCACTTCTCTATTACCCTCCAGGTACTTTAGTTAGATTGTGAGCCTTCGGGACAGTAAGGGAATTTTTCAAGTACCTTTCTTATTTCTAATCTTAATGTATATTTTCTGTAAACCGCTTAGAACCTAACGGATGTAGCGGTATATAAGAAATAAATTACATTACATTACATTACATTACTACTCGAAAGGGTCCAGAGAAGAGCGACTAAAATGGTTAAAGGGCTGGAGGAGTTGCCGTACATTGAGAGATTAGAGAAACTTAAGAGCAATGATTCTGTAACAAGGCGCCTAACACTTAGCCACGCCCACGCCTAACATGCATAGCACCTCTTTTTTTGAAGGTCGCTTAAATTTTTAGAGGTGCCTTGTTACAGAATCGCGCCTTTCTTGATAGGCGCCTAGATTCCAATCAGTGCTGATTAAAAAGCTTAATTGGGCTTAGTTGATCAATTTAGATAGGCGCCTATCTAGTTGGGCACCTAACTTTAGGCGCTGGTTACAGATTTTTGGGCTTCTGTGTTTCAGTCTTTTAAAGAGATTTAGATAACTTTATTGTAGTAAAACACTACAAGGGCATGCTGAAAGAGTTTATAGGATTACAGAATAGTAACCAGGTATTTTTCCCTATCTGTCCTGGCAGGCTCACAATATATCTGTATCTGGGGGCCAATGGCATAGGGTGGGCGGTGGTGCCCATCCCCTGCCCTCCCCCCACCATTCAGCGCGGCTCCCCATACTAGAAGTAACATTCCTGGCCTGAGCAGCAACCCCTAAGCTGCTGTTGCCCCAGCATCGGCTCTTCCTCTGATGTCACTTCCTAGGCGCAAGTCCAGGAAGTGATATCAGAGGAAGAGCCAACGCTGGCACGACAGCAGGTTGGAGGTTGCTGCTCAAGCCAGGAACGTCTCAGAGGTACAGGGGAAGGGACGCGGTGCGCACACGTGGCAGCGGAGGGGGGGGCAGGGAAGGAGCGGTGGGACAGATGGTGCCTGGTGTGGACCATCCCCCCCCCACTTACTATGCCACTGCCTGGGGTAATAGTTAGTTAAGTGGCTTGTCCAGAGTCACAAGGAGCAGGCTGGGATTGAACTCGCAACCTCAAGCTGCTGAGGCAGCAGCTCTAACCATTATGCCACATAACCCTTCTACTAGTGAAGCAAATTCTTGATTCATCAACTTTCAGTATATTGGATAGTGACAACAGTGGATCTCAATAATTGAAGCCTGACACAGGTATTTATGCTGAAATACGCATTAATCCTCTTTTTCTTTGGGAAATCCATTGTCCCATCCCACTTCTAGTCTGACTAGTGTGTTGGGCATGGGATTCCTTCCAATTGACTTTCCTATAGTTAGAGCTATAGCCTCAGCACCCTGAGGTTTGTGGGTTCAAACGCCACGCTGCTCCCTGTGACCCTGGGCAAGTCACCTAGAGGGAGGGCGGAGAGGGGAACATAAGAATTGCCGCTGCTGGGTCAGACCAGTGGTCCATCGTGCCCAGCAGTCCGCTCACAGGGCAGCCCACAGGTCAAAGACCAGTGCTCTAAATGAGTCCAGCTTCACCTGCGTATGTCCCAGTTTAGCAGGAACTTGTCTAGCTTAGTCTTGAAACCCTGGAGGGTGTTTTCCCCTACAACAGACTCCGGAAGAGCATTCCAGCTCTCCATCACTCTCTGGATGAAGAAGAACTTCCTTACGGAATCTATCCCCTTTTAACTTTAGAGAGTGCCCTCTCGTTCTCCCTACCTTGGAGAGGGTGAACAACCTGTCTTTATCTACTTTGTCTTGAATCCCTGGAGGGTGTTTTCCCCTATAACAGACTCCGGAAGACAGTTCCAGTTTTCCACCACTCTCTGGGTGAAAAAGAACTTCCTTACGTTTGTACGGAATCTATCCCCTTTCAACTTTAGAGAGTGCCCTCTTGTTCTCCCTACCTTGGAGAGGGTGAACAACCTGTCTTTATCTACTAAGTCTATTCCCTTCATTATCTTGAATGTTTCGATCATGTCCCCTCTCAGTCTCCTCTTTTCAAGGGAGAAGAGGCCCAGTTTCTCCAATCTCTCGCTGTACGGCAACTCCTCCAGCCCCTAAACCATCTAAGTCGCTCTTCTCTAGACCCTTTCGAGTAGTACCGTGTCCTTCTTCATGTACGGTGACCAGTGCTGGACGCAGTACTCCAGGTGAGGGCGCACAATGCCCCCCCCCCTTCCTACGCCACCGAATAGCCTGAGAACTCAGTCATTATGGGGTTTCTGGGATGGGTCTGGGAAGCTCTTTCCTAAAACATCCAACATCAGCCTTAAGTAGGGTTACCATATGGCTCCAGAAAAAGGAGGATGGATTGAGACATCTGGGTTTTACTTCCAATGTCTGAATTCGACCTCCTTTTTCTGGAGCCATATGGTAACTCTAGCCTTAGGCAGTAGCTGACAAAATATTTTGGCAAGGGAGCACATGTTAGCCAAAGGATATGATTAATCTGTTTACATCTCAAGTTTCTGTTTAGGTAAGGTTATTCAACTATTTGCTGCTTCAGTATCACTTTAAAACAAAACAAAAAAAACCAAATACATTCACGAAAGTTATGCAATTCAATGTTTATTATTGCAGATCAACTGCAATGATGACGCCGGGGTGCTGGAAGGCAATTGGAGCGGAAAATTTGACAACGGGGTCAGCCCGTCTGTATGGAACGGCAGCGTAACCATCCTGAGAGACTGGTATGCAAAGGATTGCCAGCCAGTCAGATACGGGCAGTGCTGGGTCTATGCAGCTGTCATGTGCACAGGTAAGCAAGCATGGACTTAAAAATACAGTGCATTCTCAGTCCATATTCACAGATAGGCTTCCCCCCTCTTTGATTAAACTGCGCTAGTGGTTTTTAGTGCAGAGAGCTGCACCGAATGGCCCACGCTGTTCCCAATGCTCATAGGAACTCCCCACACTAGAAACTGCTACTGCCCTTAGGCACACAAAATAAAGAGTAACATATTTTCACTATTCACAATCATGCACACGAGGACGAAGATATTCATAGAGCTGTGCGTGAATATTCTTACACCAAATGACTGTTTTCACGCAAAAAGAAATCCCCAGTGTATAATAATCAAGCTGTTCTGTACAAGAAAAGTATATAAAAATGATGAATTTGTGTGTTTGCTAGCAAAATTGTACATTACACGGGGTCGCACAGGAATCTAACCCCTGTTTCAAGATCAACGGTTCCTTATTTGCGTTTCCGGTATTCACGGAGTTTTCGAGGAACCTATTCCCAGCGTATAGTAAGAACGCACTGTAAGGATAGCGAAATTCCAAAGGTTACAAGCAGTTAACTTTGGACTTCACTGAACAGATCTCTTTGGCCAATGCATAACTTCTGACTAGATTATCAAGGTGTCCAACTAAAGAGAAATCCTGTTAGAGGCACCTATATAAACAGGCACTGGTGCCTAACTTAATTAGCACATTGGCTTTAATTAGGACCTTTAACAAGTTCAGAATTTAAAAAATATAAAATTGGGAGATAGGCACCTATCAGCTAGTGTTACCAGATTTTCCCGATGGAAAATCTGTACCCATGGCCACGCCCCTCAGACCCACCCAGTTCTGCCCCGTTCTGCCTGTGTCATGCCCCATTCCACCCCACCTTGCGTGTGACATCATTGCATCACTTCCTCACATGCGCGGATGCTGTCTAGGGGCGGGCCTGAGGGCATGGCCATGGGTCTAGATTTTCCTTCTGGGAAAATCTGTTAACCCTACTCTCATTGCATTCCAATGTCTTTGGCCCTGTTACAGATACAGCAGCACTTCATCGTCAATTCTGATCGTAAATTTCGGTTTGGATGGAAACCAGCAACACTATTAGTAACAGTCGTTTTAGCTCCTGATAAGGAATGGATAATGAGGTTATTTTTTAAAAATAAATGTAAAAAATATTTCTGGGACAAAAAATATTGATGTTTCCTGATGTCTCTAAAGACACTCAGAGAAGAAGGTGAGAATTTTTGTTGATGAGATCCGCAGTAACATCCATCGGTTGGGGGGGGGTTCTTATGTTACCCCTGAAAGTGCATAATTAGATATAAACCCCTTAAATATGTTTTTTATGAACCATCCCAGTTGACTGAATTTTTGTCTCTTAAACGCCTTGATAAAGAATAAGTGATAAGAACTCTAAATGAAGATTAATCTCCCACCTTATAGGCTGTTGTTTTTTCCTTGACTTAAGTGTTTCTTTGTTGTTTTGTCACTTGTTTGAATCTTGGATCCCTATAATTGAGGACTTGAGAATGATAGACATATTGCTGTTATTCCTGTAATTTTGATTTAGATTTCTTTTAATTTATACTATTTGTATGTTTAATTTCTGTCACTCTTTCTGTTCAAGATGAATATGCTTGGAAATTGTAATTGAAAATTAAATAAAGAATTAATGAAAAAAAAAAATAATAATAATTTCAGTTTGGAATGTATTAATAATAGCCAATATTTTTCTTTCCCCCAGATGTTTATCTTGTGGTAGCCAGTGTTTCCTTAAATGTTGGCTTGGCACAAGTTCTTTATAACTAAATAATATGGAGACTTAATTGTTTACAATCTAAATGCTTATGATTCTGTCGTTACACAACTGTAACCTGATATAATAATTAAATGGGAAAAAGATGGTAACCTAGCTTTTTTTAAAAAATTTTATTATTTTATAAACTACAACAGTGTAGTACATTTGATTGAATACAGAAAAATATTACAGAGATTACACCATTTTATACAATTAAGAGGGGCATAATCGAAAGGGACGTCTAAGTCCGTTTACGTCCATCTCGCAAGTCGTCCAAAGTACAAAAAACAGCTTAAGACATATTTTTGAAAGATACGTCCAACTTTTTTTTCGTTTTGAAAATCGTCTAATTATATATCCTGCCGTTCTGATCATCCAAGTCACTAAATCGTCTATCTTTATACCACATTTTTGTCCAACTTTCCGTCCAAGTCCAAAATGCCTAGAACAAGCCCTGTTGGACATGGGAGGGGTCTGCAAAGTGAAGGCCTGCACACCCAGACATGCCACCTAAATAGTGGGGTACCTTACAGGGCACTGCTTTGAACTTCACAAAAAGGGTGCCATGTCTTCTCCTCCCTACAGCTCCCTTATAGGTTATGGTAAGCCCCCCAAACCACCTCCAGAATCCACTAGACCCACTTATCTACCACCCCAATAGCCCTTATGGCTGCAGGAGCCACTTATATGCCAGTACAAAAGGGTTTTGGGGGTGTTTAGGGGAGTGCACATGTTTAGGTATTAATGCAGTGATTACAGGGGCTTATGGGCATGGGTCCTCCTCTCCATGAGTCCCTAACCCACCCCCAAGATGACTTAAGCTGCCTCTGGGCTGGACGACTAGGCTTTCCTATGCCAGGCAGCCAGGTGATGATGGTCTAGAAGCTGAATTTTAAAGTTATGATTAAAATTTTTATGGGGTGGGGGGGGTTGGTGATCACTAGGGTAGTGTGTGGGGGTCTGTTTTATGTATTTGCAGTGCTTATCTGGTGACTTTAGGTGGGTTTTTGTGACTTAGACCATGTTTTACATGGTCTAAGTCACAACGTCCAAGTTCCGTCTAGGCTCCCGCCCAACTCCCGCCCTCGACACGCCTCCTGAAACGCCCCATTTAGCTTTGGTCATTCAGCGGCACTATGAAAGCCTAGGCCGTTTAGAAATACATCCAAAACCCATTTTTATTATCGGCACTTAGACTTTTTTGAGAAATGTTCGTCAAAGTGCCGACTTAGGCCGGTTTTTGGACGTTTTTCTCTTTCGATTATGAGCACCTTACCCACCCACCCACCCATCTATCAATTATTAATAATACAACTTTATTACATTGATACGAAGAATTAATATCAAGTTTTCAATTACCTCTCCCTCTCCCTCTCCTAACCCCCCACCCCCACCATACCCCCGGATGTGTAAGGAAAAACTTAGAAGAAAAGTACATAAACCATTAATGTGAAGCAGCAAATAAAGCCAATGGACTCCATACTTTGTTAAATGAAACACTGGACCCCAAACATTCTGCATTCATTCTCTCATATTTGTATGTATTACATACATTTGTCCACCAAAAAGTATAGTTTAATCTATCATGGCTTTTCCAGTTTTTCGTGATCAATTGAAAAGCTATTCCAGTCAAAACCAGGAAAAGAAGGCTTTTGTATTTATCAAGGGGAGGTTTAATATGTAACATAGTACCACAAATTATGGCTAATTAAATGGGAAAAAGACGGTAACCTAGCTTTTAAAGTCAATCAACCCTGGCACCTAGGGTCCCAGCAAGCCGCGATGGAGATTGACACGCGGCAGATACCCCCAGATAACTGAATGCTGAAACGCAGATCTTGTTGGGTCCTTTGCACATCAACTATTATCTTGGTTGATCTCGTGCATATATTGATAGCTAGCAAGCAAGCTTTTTAACTGTAAATTTAGGTAATCTGTCAAACGGACGCAGGACCTTGGTGCGCCGACAATTCTACCCCGACATTTGCGTGCAGAACTAATGCGCATGCTGCTCTATGCCTTCCAGTTTGGACTCTGAGAGGGTGTAAGGGGGGAAACCCCCCTACTACACTCGTCCTTTCATTCAGGGGAGTGGGGAGGGAACATCCCCCCCCCACATCCCCCCCCCCCACTACACTTACAATTCGCGCTCTCACCACATATAACTTGCTCCAGGGGGCACAATTCTGCCTCCACAATTTACCTCCCTTCATGCATGCTCTTGTCATTGCACGCATCTGACCAAGCGCCAATGTCCTGCGTGCTATTGATGGTGGGTCATTAGTGTGTGGTACCTGCCCATAGTTAATACAAGAGCTCTTGCCACCCCCTATATAGGAAGTGTTGCGAGCTCCCACGTTAACCCTCTATTAGTTTGCATGCATTAAATAAAACTAGGGTTACCATATTTTTCTCCAGGCAACCCCAGACACATGACCCCGCCTTGTTCTGCCCACAGTCATGCCCCGTTTCACACCCAGCACTGCCGCCTCTCCTCTTCGGATGAGCTCCAGACGTGTCTGGAGGGCCTGGAGCATGTGCGGGTGTGTGTGACGTCATCTGCGCATGCTCAGAGGCCCTCCAGACATGCTGGAGCTCATCGGGGCTTTCCAAAACCTGGGAAAATGCTGGGTTTTGGCAAGTCCTTTGGGGAGCCTGGACAGTCCTCTAAAAAGGGGGCATTTGGGTTTTTCCAGATGTCTGATAATCCTAAATAAAACACACTATCTGGCTAGTGTTTCCATGCCCACTCTTTGCCCATAACATGTCCCCTCCCAAAATTATATTTGGAAATTCACTAAAGTGCACTTTAGCACATGGAAACAGTATCAGTCTGCAAAAATCTTAACCTTGTGCGCAGGGCAGGATTAATTTGTCGAGAGCCCCTAGGCACCCAAGTACACTGGGCCCCTTGCCCTGCCCCACCCTACGATGCGCCCAGGCGGAAACAGGAAGCTGCGTCAGAGGGAAGCTTTGGGCAAGCAGCACCGCTTGCACAATTACAGTTCCCGTTGCCTTTCTTACCCGCATTGCTTGCTTGTCTTACTTTCCGTCGATGGGGGGGTTGCCGATCGGGGTGGGGCCCGCGTTGCAAGTCGGGGGGGGGGGGGGGCCGCATTGCCAATCGATGCTGGAGGGGCCCAACGACGTTTGGAAAAAACAATGTGATGCCTTCCTTCATCGGGCCCCATTGACCATTTCGGGCCCTAGGCATGTGCCTACTTGGCCTATTGGTTAAATCCTGCCCTGCTTGTGCAGTAATCTGTTTTCAAGCAGAATCATGCATTAAGGACTCTGCACACATTAGTAAAAGGGACCCTATATCTCTGATATTCTAATATTATCCAAAACTATTACACATATCCATATAGTATTCATTACTGAAAGCAACTTACCAATTTTTAGACTATTGAATGTTGTATGATGGATATAAACTATTGTGATTTACTGAGGATTTTTATTCCCATTCTAGCTGTCCATGCATTACATTTATTATTTTTTTGGGGTGGGGGGATGTTTTTTTCCCCATTTTAGTAATGCGATGCCTTGGGATTCCATCCCGTGTGATCACGAATTTTAACTCGGCCCACGACAGCAATGCAAACCTGTTCATTGAGAACTTCATTGACAATACCGGGAAGAAGATTCAGGGCATCAGCCGCGACAGTATATGGTGAGCCCTGTTTGGAATCAGGCCTTGCGCGCATTCATTCTCAAGTGTTCTGGTGGAGCGAACCGGTGGTGGAGAACCACTTCTGCTGGCCAGGCTCGGGGACCCCCTGCAGCCATAGCAGCCACCAGTGCCATGATGCTGACCTAACTAAAAAGGGGGGGAGGGGCAGGCCCCCCAGTAGCTATGCCACTGACATTGGCAAATCAGTAATATCGAGATTTTCTTTTGTTTATTTATATTTCTATCAGCCAATTTAAACATTACTTAACAAAAATGACCCTTTAGATCAGGGGTTCCTAGGGTTACCAGTAGAGAATGACACGGTGACAAAATTCATCACCGTTCCCGTCCCCGCGGATGACCGTGGGAAACCATCTTCATGTCATTCTTTAAGGAGAGAGGGAAGAATCAGAGTATGAATGGCCAAAACCACTGACCCACAAGCTTTGCTTTGAAGAATGCTGGTGTAGAAGGACTGAGGTTGAAACAGACACTACAGAATGACAATCTCTGGTATCCAGAGCAGATATTGTGATGTCATAATGCCTCATTCCACCAGTGCCTAAGAGCCAATCACATCAGTGATGTCACAATGGCTTCATTATCCTTGGCTCACATAAGAATCAGAGTATGAATGGCCACAACCACTGACCCACAAGCTTTGCTTTGAAGAATGCTGGTGTAGAAGGACCGAGGTTGAAACAGACACTACAGAATGACAGTCTCTGGTATCCATAACAGATATTGTGATGTCATAATGCCTCATTCCACCAGTGCCTAAGAGCCAATCACATCAGTGATGTCACAATGGCTTCATTATCCTTGGCTCCAATAAGAATCAGAGTATGAATGGCCACAACCACTGACCCGCAAGCTTTGCTTTGAAGAATGCTGGTGTAGAAGGACTGAGGTTGAAACAGACTCTACAGAATGACAGTCTCTGGTATCCAGAGCAGATATTGTGATGTCATAATGCCTAAGAGCCAATCGCATCAGTGATGTCACAATGGCTTCATTATCCTTGGCTCACATAAGAATCAGAGTATGAATGGCCACAACCACTGACCCGCAAGCTTTGCTTTGAAGAATGCTGGTGTAGAAGGACTGAGGTTGAAACAGACACTACAGAATGACAGTCTCTGGTATCCAGAGCAGATATTGTGATGTCATAATGCCTCATTCCACCAGTGCCTAAGAGCCAATCACATCAGTGATGTCACAATGGCTTCATTATCCTTGGCTCCCATAAGAATCAGAGTATGAATGGCCACAACCACTGACCCACAAGCTTTGCTTTGAAGAATGCTGGTGTAGAAGGACTGAGGTTGAGATAGACACTAGAGAATGACAGTCTCTGGTATCCAGAGCAGATATTGTGATGTCATAATGCCTCATTCCACCAGTGCCTAAGAGCCAATCACATCAGTGATGTCACAATGGCTTCATTATCCTTGGCTCCCATAAGAATCAGAGTATGAATGGCCACAACCACTGACCCGCAAGCTTTGCTTTGAATAATAACCGAGGTTGAAATAGACACTAGAAAATGACATGGGATTATTTCCCGCGGTTATCCGCGGGGACGGGAACGGTGATGAATTTTGTCACCGTGTCATTCTCTAGTTACCAGATTTTATGTCAGTAAAATCCGGACCCTCTAGACTGGCCCAGTTCCACCCATTTCCATCCCATTATGCCTCAGCTCCACCCTCACCTCTGCCCCCCCCCCAGCCCTGCCCCCCGCGCCTGTTCGTTGGGCAGGAATGCATCCGCGCAGCGACGCATTGTCACGTTCATGCAGCGTGCATGGGACATTATTGCATTGCATCCGCAGGTGCGCGGATGCCCCCTCCCGAAGCCATTTCTTTTCAAAACCCAGACAAAGTGCCGAGTTTTGAAAAGGCATCCGGACCCCCGGATATGTCCTTAAAAGGAGGACATGGCCGGGGAAATCCAGACGCCTGGTAAGCCGGGGTTCCCAATCTAGGGGTGCCCACACCCCCAGGTGGTGCAAGATGGAATTTTTAAGGGGTGTGAAAAAGAGTGACTTGTGTCCCTTAGTCACTCAGTCATCTGCCAGTGTGTCTGAGCAGCGATTGTAGTGGTTGTGATATTACTTTTATTGTGGGCGTGAACATTAATCAAACATTTCTTTTTTCTTCTTGATTGAATTGAAGAGGAAAGTTTTCTAATGGATTTTGTTTTTTTAAATATTGGGAACTGTAATAGGGAAAGACTGTAAGTAGCATATCTCGTATTTGACCCTTGCAGTAAAGTTACTAGATCTGGCAAATCTTCATATAATATCTTAAAAATGGTGACACCGATTTTAAACTGTATACAAACAGCAGCGGGGAGCTAATGGATTTCAAAATAGTAGAGCTTTAAGTCCATCGTGTTTAGTTAGGCCACAAATCAGTCTAACAGCTGCATTTTGTACCAACTGCAGTCAACGAATCAAAGATTTAGAGCAAGTTGTCAAAATAATCACCTTCGTTGCAAATGCATTGCGTGATTTACGCAAGTCTTTGCAGAAGAGCATGTGACATGTGGAGCGGAATTTTAGAAAGGACATCCAAGTCAGAATGTGAAGCCACGTCACAAATGGACGTTCATTTCTAAAGTACTTTACGCTAGGATCTGCTATCGTAGGGCCTGGTTCTATAAATGTGCCTATATAGTAGATGACTCTCCAAGCAGTTGTCAATCAACCTCTAGGTGACTTTTATAGACTCATGCCTGACTTTACAGTACCCTGTAAGTTACACATATAAGTTTTAGCCCCTCCCATGCTGGTAGGTTCTAGTGTATTCAGATGTCTAGTGATACCTAAGTCAACCACGCCCATTCTCCGCCCCCTAATCTAATCTAATTTCCATCTTATATACCGGATCATTCCAGCAAGGACTCAAGCCGGTTAACAAAGTTTAAAAGAATGTAATATAAAATAATAATAAAGGTAATAAAAAAAATTTTCAATAAATTAGATCAGTCCTCAGTTAAGAATCTCTGAAAGAGGTGACAGAGATAATGACGTTCTGATAGTCGAGGGAAGATGAATAGGCTAAGGAATTTACCTAGGGTTTCAATCCCTGTAACAGAAGGGAAAAGCAATCTAAATTTATGTGTATTCTAAGTAGTGTGAAACCAAAGAGGTGAAAAAATTCCATGTAAAATTTTAAAAATGATATTGGCACATTTAAATTGAATTCGCCAGTAAATAGGAAGCCAATGAAGTAACCTCAACAGTGGAGAGGCATGATCATATTTATGTCTTCCAAAAATTAATTTGACCGCAGTGTTCTGAATGAGTTGTAGCCTCTTCAGGTTAAATTTGGTTAATCCGATATACAGGGAATTTGCATAATCCAGATGTGCCAGAATAATCGCTTGAACCAAAACCGCAAAATGATTTTGATGAAAAAAACCCTCGAAACTCTCCTCAACATCCGTAAATTAAAATAGCACTTTTTAGATAAATTGCTGATTTGATTATTTAATGATAAAGAAGAATCTAAAATAAAGCCAAGGATTCTAGATGAAAATTCAATGATTAAGGAGTCTCCTGATTTCAATGCTATAACCATGCCTACTTCTGAGGTAGGCGTCGTTAGGAGCTGGCGAGCACCTCGACTTAGGTGTCGTTAGGGACCACACTGAATTCCATGCACAACCTTAATTAGTAATAAAAACATTCTTTTTAATTGATTTTTAATGGCATGGATTTTAATGGATTTAGCTGCGAGAGGCTCGTCCTGTAGGCAGTCAGCCGGAGCCAGCACTTCTCCTCCTCCTTCCCCCCAGTGTACCGCGGCACGCCTGACATCTCAGGAGGCACACAGCTTGTGATACACTGCTTTATATAATTGAGATTTTGACGTTGATGCAATATGAATGTTCAAATGCCAGTTTTCGGATGTTCAAAACAAGAGTGGAGCTTCTAAAATAACCACCATGGTATACGCATGTAAATATCATTATTCTAAATCAGTGGTTCTTAACCTGGGTTCGACCGAACCCCAGGGGTTCGGTGAGTCAGTCTCGCGGGTTCGGCACCTCCGACTCATATAGCGCTTCGGTCACGTTCAATCATCTATCAGTTATTCAGTGATTTTGATCAAGACTGATCGTGTACTCGGTTTCTTGATCTATCAATCTGTAACTAACGCCTTATATACATCAATCAATTCCTGATCAAAATTTGTGATTTAACTGATAGATGATTGAACGTGACCGAAGCGCTTATGATTTGTGATGATACGCCCCGCTTGTCCATAATTGGCTGCAGGTGATCACGCAACATCGCTTGGCCTACCTGTGCTGCAGGGGATTTGATGCGCACAGTAGTCGAATTGTAACTGTTGTGATGGTACGTCGTGTGATACCTATCTTAATATTTTAATCCCTTACTAACTATGTCAAGCAAAATACAAAAGTGGTCGGACGAATATGTACAATATGGATTCACATGTATAACGGAACGTGATGGGAGTCAGCGTCCTAATTGCATGATTTGCAATGCCAAGTTGAGTAATTCTAGTCTAGCTCCGGCAAAACTAAGGGAATAAAGAAGGGTTCGGTGAACACGCATACGAAACTGGTGGGGTTCAGTACCTCCAACAAGCTTAAGAACCACTGTTCTAAACATTTACACACATTTTACAAAAGTGCCCGTCATTGCCAGCACAGTGACCACACCATCTGTATATTCAACACTACCATCCATACAGACAAAGGCACTGAATGGGGTTCAGCTTTGTTTGTTTCCCAAGGCGGCTCACAATGTAAACATACGTAATAAAAAATACATAAAATACATATACAGTGTTCCCCAGCGAATTCTCAGTTTGCTCACTCGTGGTCTGCTTCGACCGCCTCCTTTAGTAAAGTCGGGCTACACCAATCAGGAGCTGCGTGTCAAAGCAGCTCCTGATTGGTGTAGCCCGACTTTACTACAGGAAGAGGCGGTTGGAGCAGACCGCGAGTGATTTTCTTCACCCGCCGGCGCTCCAGCTGCCCTCTCCTGCCTCCCCTCCCTTTTAACAGACGAGAAACCGCATTTGCTGTTTTTAAAAATTTCTACGGGTTCCTGGAATGGAACCCCCGTTAATTTTGGGGGGAGTATTGTAATAAGTTTCAAGTTTTATTTAAAATTTGATTAATCGCTTAATCATACTTCTAAGCGATGAACATGGCTAAAATGTTTTACAACGTTCATGGAAAACAAGACCTGAGATGTAGACTCTACGTATAGGATTTACGGTGCCGATGGGAAAAGGGGTGAGAAATACAATATTAGACAGGAAAGGAAACAAATAGGGGATAAGACAAGAGGAATAATAATAATAATAATAATAATAACTTTATTTTTGTATCCCGCCATACCCGGAAGAGTTCTAGGCGGTTCACATCAATTAAACAAGGTTACAAGTGGTTTACAGTAGTTGAGCGGGGTTATGAGCGGTTCAATAACAAATTGATCAAAGTTGCCAGGGGGGGGTGAGGGAAGGATGTAGAGGGGAGAGTGGATGTTAGATAGAAGGGGCGTTGGGATCCTGGTCTTGGAAGAGGCGGGTTTTGAGTAGTTTTCTAAAGCCGAGGTAGTTGGGGGCCTTGAGGGCCATTTGGGATAACCATGGGTTTAGCTTAGTGGCTTGGAAGGCGAGGGTTTTGTCGAGGAATCTTTTAGAGTGGCAAAGTTTAAGGGAGGGGTAGGCGAATAGTTGGATTCTGCGGGAGTCCTTGATGCTGTGATTTAGGGCGAAGTGAGGGATGATGTAGCTTGGGGATAAACCAAATACTGTTTTATAGCAGAAGCAGGCGAATTTGAATAGGACTCTGGATTCTAATGGCAGCCAATGGAGTTTGTGGTAGAAAGGGGTGATGTGTTCCCATTTTTTCAGGAAGGGTTTAGAGGAGCAGAAAGAAAGAGAAGAAAGTAATAATTAGAATGAAAATGAGAGAAAAGAATAATAAAGAGAGAAAGGAAAATGGTTTGTCTTTGTTAAAGAAATCAGAGGTCAGAAATTGAAGGTGTCATCCTAACTTGGGGAGCTAAGAGTCAAAAGCATCTTTAGAAAGAAAGCATTTTAACTTGCTCTTAAATCTGTCTAGAAGACGCTCTTCCCCGTAAGTGAATGGGAAGGGGATTCCACGTTTGCAGTGCCGTGACAGAGAAAATGACACCAAACAACACATACAAAATAAGCGACCAGCGCTTACACAAGTGCAAATGCCTTAATGCCCATATTTCATGTTACAGAATCGATGTCTCTTCAAAAACTTCTTAAAAGCATCAGGATGACATTGCTTTCTAATGTACAAAGGTAGACGATTCCATTCCTGGGGGCTCCTCCTACAGGAAAACATAGTTACACGTGAGATATTTAGCCTCGATTTCCTTACAGATGACACAAACAAGTCACCATGATGGACAGAATGTAACTTGGATAAAGGGACATAAGCCTGAATAATACCCACCAGACTTGCAAGAGCCAAACCATTCAAACACAAAGTTAGACCATCACAAGCAGTCTAAAGTATAAATGGTCTTCTAACTTCAACCAGTAAAGCTTCACGTAATATTCTGTGGCATGTTCAGTCCTTTTCAAGCGAAAAAGAGTTCTAACCGCTGAGTTTTGAGCAACCTGTAATGCACTTAACAGGGTTGTCGGTAGGCCCAAGAGCACAAGATTACAATAGTCCAGACATAATAATATCTTTGACTGCAGAATGTTCGGTCGAAGCCTATTGAAAATCCGCCATCTGCTTTAAACCAGAATAGATTACAAAATTAAAATATACATAATAAAATATACCAAAACAAAAAAATGCATATTTTATGCTAAAGAACAGCTTCTTCTCTGCAAAACTAAATCAGTTTCAAGGCTCCATCTGACAGCATTTCTCACGTCCCTTCCATTCTGCATAACTCTGTCTCACACCATTCATATTGGTTCAGACTCTTCACTTGTCCTGTTCAAATGGAATATTTGATCTTTTAGTCCCCTTATATTGGAATACTTCTAGATCTTGCCGCTCGAGGATTACACAGAAATATAAACTATCGTTCCCCTCCTTTAGGGGAATCAAATCTGTCGGGAAGCTTAGCCAATCCTTTGCTTTCAAACTGGTAGAAACTTGGAACAGACTTCCTGACTATTAGACTGATAGGTCAGCTACAACAATTTCGTAAAGCCCTAAAAATTCTTCTGTTTACACAATATCTAAATGGCTTACCTACTAAACTATCAAATTGATAGCATTTTAACCTTCTTTTTTTTCATGTTCTCATATTTATGTATTCTGGTCTTTAATTATTTATGAACTGAGTTGAGCTCTGTTACGAGATGATCCGGTTTATAAACCGAAGACTAGACTAGACAAATAAATGGCTCTTCGACACCATTTTAAAAGATCCATTTTAAAAGCTCTGTGAAGGGAGTATGTTGCTTTTACGAGGGCCTGCAACAGAAAAAGAACCTTCAAAATAAAAATTTCAAAGCGAAGGAACTTCAGTTCTTCATCCATAGGTTCAATACCACGGCCTGCGTGACACGTATACCAGTGACTGCTGAATAAGTATCAGCAACTATGAGATCACTGTAGAGCCACTCCCAAAAAGATTCTTGCTTTTTCAGCATCTTACTCATCAGTTGAAAGTTTCCTTGTGGCCAGAGAAGTGCCAAACTGGTTCAGCGAGTTTCCAGTAATTCTAAAATAGGATGATTTTCTACTGTACTCAGAACTGCAAATGTTTGCTTCCCTTATTCATTATCGAACAAGAACATAACATAAGAACATAAGAATAGCCATACTGGGTCAGACCAATGGTCCATCAAGCCCAGTAGCCTGTTCTCACGGTGGCCAATCCAGGTCCCTAGTACCTGGCCAAAACCCAAAGAGTAGCAACATTCCATACTACCGATCCAGGGCAAGCAGTGGCTTGTCCCATGTCTTTCTCAATAACAAACTATGGACTTTTCCTCCAGGAAATTATCAAACCTTTCTTAAAACCAGCTACGCTATCTGCTCTTTCCATATCCTCTGGCAATGCGTTCCAGAGCTTAACTATTCTCTGAGTGAAAAAATATTTCCTCCTACTGGTTTTAAAAGTATTTCCCTGTAACTTCAAGGAGTGTCCCCTAGTCTTTGTCATTTTTGACGGAGTGAAAAATCGATCCACTTGTGCCCGTTTTACTCCACTCAGGTTTTTTTGTAGACTTCAATCATATCTCCCCTGAGCAGTCTCTTTTCCAAGCTGAAGAGCTCTAACCTTTTTAGTCTTTCCTCATACGAGAGAAGTCCCATGCTCTATCTTTTCTAGCACCTCTATATCTTTCTTAGGATAAGGAGACTAGAATTGAACACAATACTCCAGATGAGGTCGCACCATGGAATGATTCAAGAAGCTTTACTCACAACTAAAGGAACCTAGGGCTTGGTAGTCAAAAAACGCTGAACTCCTAAATGAGACCCCCTAAATATGTGCCCTATTTTCAGCCAAACTTAGGAGTCTGAGTTTTCCATTGAAAATTCACCTTCTATAACTAGGCTACTCAAGGTAAGCATCTTGATGCCACGCACTGACTTCCAAATTCTGTATTAGGTGCCTTAAGTTGTGTGTGCAGATCAGTGCGTGCACAACTTAATTGACTAATTGACCTAACTGGCACTGATTAATTGGCAATTGACACTTTGCACTTGATACGAATTGGCTCAAATTAAAAGTTGCACGCACAACTTGGAAAGTGCAATTCTGTAAAAAGTATGCGCCAGTTCCGGTGTGCGAATTTGAAAAGGGGGCATGGCCTGGGGGAGGGCATGGGCAGATTGCAGGCATTCCTAAAAGATATATTGTCATAGAATACAACCAATGCACGCACAACTTAAGTTCAGACATTTACGCCTGGTATTAGCTGGTCTAAATGAATCTGCCTAAAGGTTATGTGACACATTGGTGCTTAGCACAATTCTATAAAAGGTGTGTTCACTTTGTAGAATCGCACTAGGCACTGTTTTTTATTTATTTTTATTTTAAAAATTTCTATACCGTCTAGTCCTAGGTGGTTTGCATAAGATCAAACACACATAATGGATTGTTCCTGCACAGGTTAGCAAAAATTGCTGTTGACATTTTTAGATTCTGTGATGCTTTTAACTTAGAGTTAACGGCATTTTGATTTTTTAGGAACTTTCACGTATGGACTGAGTGCTGGATGGAACGACGGGACCTTCCACCAAATTACGGAGGATGGCAGGTTCTGGATCCAACACCCCAGGAAAGAAGCAATGGTACAATTTAATGCTTCTTAGAAAGGTTCGCCCACATAATAGAAACCTGAATGTAAGGGTCATGCAGCCGTTTGAAACAACGTGGAAAATATCAACGACATTTTTCATGTTGTTTTGTGTTGCTTTTTGGCCAACTTGACTGAACAAAGAAATACATTTCGGGATTCATCTTGTGTGCATTCCCTCCCAAAAAGTGCAGTCTTTCCAAAAGTGTTCAGCAGTTGAAAATATTGCTCCTTCAACAAAATAAAAAGGGGAAAAGGAACACAATGAAAATGGGAAGCAACATCCAAGTTTACAAGTTTTATTAAAATTTGATTTAATCGCCTATCAAATTTCTAGGCAATATCCAACAATTAAAATGGGCACAACTTAAAACTTACAAGCAGGTTGATTATAATACAAAAGACGGGCTAGGCTAACACACTGAAAATAACAGGGGGAGAGGGGAGAAATACAATCATAACTACTCGGGGTAATCATAGATACAAATTTAACATTTCATGATCAAATCAGTGCAGTGGTAAAAACCTGCTTTTATAAGCTTAGACTTATACGTTCCCTAACGTCCATTCTTGACACTAAAGCAATCACACCCTAGTTCACTCTCTAGTTATTTCTCATCTTGACTATTGTAATTCCCTCTATAACGGAATTCCTCAAAAAGAATTACGACGTCTACAGCTTATTCAAAACACGGCAATAAAACTTATCTATAAGTTAGGGAAATATGATCATGTCACCCCTCTTCTGAAAGAAGCTCACTGGTTACCCATTACACATCGCATTACCTACAAAACTGTTATGTTAGTCTTCAAAATCAAACATTCTCATCAACCTTCTTTTCTTGATAAGCTTCTCACCCCTTTTCGCCCTTCACAGTCTCTTAGATCAGCGGATCAGAACTTACTTTCTATTCCTTCCATAAAGGAATTTTTCTATACCAGAAAATCTAATTTCTCAGTAGTAGCTCCAACTTTATGGAATGCTCTGCCATCTCAACTTCGTCATGAAAAATTAATTGATAAATTCAAGACAAATTTAAAAACATTCTTATTTCAAGATGCATTCTACTGCTCTTGATCCTTCTCATCTTCAAATCAGCCAACCGAATTTAAGAAGCGATCCCATCCCCAATGTTTTATCCCCTTCCCTTATATTTCCTTTCAACCTTTTTTTTTTTTTTAAGTTTTTAACCTCTAATAATATAACTTTATCCCCCCCTTCTTTTCTTTATCATCACTCTCCAGTTCGTCTTGTCAATGTCTTCAATGTACACTTCCCTTCCTCTCTTTCAACTTATTCCCTACTAGTATCATTTTTATTCTTCTTTTAATATTTTATTGTAAACCGGCTAGATTCCCGTAAATGGTCAGTATATTAAAAATTAATAAACTTGAAACTTGATAGAAGAACAATGAAGATAAGTACAAAAGGTTAGGAAAAGATATGGAGGATCAAGCCATGATTGGATGAA
This sequence comes from Geotrypetes seraphini, assembly GCF_902459505.1. Classification (NCBI taxonomy): domain Eukaryota; kingdom Metazoa; phylum Chordata; class Amphibia; order Gymnophiona; family Dermophiidae; genus Geotrypetes; species Geotrypetes seraphini. The sequence continues at coordinate 117,839,117 of NC_047094.1, forward strand.
GTTTGACATGACGTGAAGGCCCTGATTCTATAAACAGTGCATGACTCCTAGGCGCTATTCAGCGAGATTGTCAATCAACTGCTAGGTACCATTTATAGAATCATACCAAAGCAGTCATGGGCTCCAGTAGGCGATAAATTCGTAGGTGCTCTGCCATTTAGGCCAGGGTTTTCTTGGCCTAAATGAATGCGCCTATGGTACGCACCTATTGGCTCCTAACTCAATCATCCACATACAAAAGGTCCACCTTGAATCCACCCTAACCATGCCTACCTGCCGTGTAGGAACCATAGCACCTTGGTGTAGATGCCTACCTTGAAGTGGTAGACGTCTACTGAGTTAGAGGCCTACCAGCAAATTCAAATTTTAATCATTTGTAATTGGTTTTTAATAGCACTTTCAATTGTTACCAGATATGTCCTCTTTTTAGAGGACATGTCCGGGCATCCGGACGGCTTTTCAAAACCTGGCACTTTGTCCGTGTTTTGAAAAGCATCCTCTTCAGATCACGTCAGGAGGGAGCATCCGCACATGCGCGGATGCAATGCGGTGATGTCACGTACACGTACGCATGATGCCATCGCGTCGCATCTGTGTATGCCCGACCGACCGACCATTACAGGCTGAGGGGGTGGGACTAGGGGACATGGCGTGGGCATAATGGGGCGGGGATGGGTAGAACTGGGAGGGCTTGGGGCGAGTCTATTGAGCCGGAATTTACGCAAGTAAAATCTGGTAACCCTATTTTCAATTATCATAAGAACATAAGCAGTGCCTCTGCCGGGTCAGACCAGAGGTCCATCCCGCCCAGCAGTCCGCCCCCGCGGCGGCCCAACAGGTCATGACCTGCCTTAATCACCAGAAGGGGCCCCCTTGCCCCCTAGGTTTCTCATCGAAGTCCTAACCCTCCGGCCTTGCACCTGCACGACCTGGTGAGCTGTCTATACTTATGCAACACCCCAGCACCTCCCTCAGTACCCCACGATCCCCTTTTCCCTCAGGAATCCGTCCAATCCCTGTTTGAATCCCTGTACTGTACTCTGCCGGCTCACTTCCTCCGGGAGCGCATTCCATGTGTCCACGACCCTTTGGGTGAAGAAAAACTTCCTTGCATTTGATTTGAACCTATCTCCCTTCAGTTTCTCTGAGTGCCCCCTCGTACCTGTCATCCCTTTTAGTCTGAAGAACCTGTCCCTGTCCACCCTCTCTATGCCCCTAAGTATTTTGAAGGTCTCTATCATATCCCCCCTGAGCCTCCTCTTTTCCAGAGAGAAGAGCCCCAGTTTATCCAGCCTCTCAGCATCAGTGCCAATTAAACCAATTACAATAATTAAGTTAGTTTTTTTATGAACCTGTTCAATTGCAATTTTTTCTTGGGGGTAAGGGAGTTTCTATGCCAGTTCTCTGTGAGCCACAATAATTAGGGTCTACAATATAGAATGCTTCAGATGTCTGCCCTTTTCGTAGGTTAATTTGTTTGGATATATCCATTTCCCGTGGAATTTTTCCTTGCCTCCCCCATTATTGTGGACTATAAATGCAGTTTATTTTTTCCTTTGCTATTTCTTGCTAATGATGCAATTAGCTTTAAAAAAGTGCTTGCAATTTCTATGTTCAATATTGCTCTTTGAATTATTATTTAAAAGCAAAATTAATTTAAAAAAAAAATTAATTCCCCTTTTACAAAACTGTAGCGCGGTTGGTAGCGCCAGCCGTAGTAGTAACAGCTTTGATGCCTATGAGCATCCAAGCTGTTACTGCCGCAGTTTGAGCTCAAAACTGTGCTATGGTTTTGGAAAGGGGGGGGGTAAATTAGGTTTCTAGATTTGCTAGGCACGCTGATCTGGTCACCTAACTGTAGGCGTCTTTTATAGAATCAGGGCTGAAATGTTTTGGGCTGCAAATTCCTATGAAGTGTACAGCTGAGGTGGCATCTTTCTTCTTACATAGTAACATAGTAGATGACGGCAGATAAAGACCCAAATGGTCCATCCAGTCTGCCCAACCTGATTCAATTTTTTTAAAAATTTTAATTTTTTCTTCTTAGCTATTTCTAGGCAAGAATCCTAAACTCTACCCGGTACTGTGCTTGGGTTCCAACTACCGAAATCTACGTCAAAACTCACTCCAGCCCATCTATACCCTCCCAGCCATTGAAGCCCTCTCCAGCCCATCCTTCACCAAACGGCCATATACAGACCACAGACCGTGCAAGTCTGCCCAGTACTGGCCTTAGTTCAATAGTTAATATTTTTATCAGATTCTAGATCCTGTGTTCATCCCACGCTTCTTGAACTCAGTCACTGTTTTCCTCTCCACCACCTTTTTAGGGAGCACATTCTAAGCATCCAACACCCTCTCCGTAAAGTAGAATTTCCTAACATTGCCCCTGAATCTACCACCCCTCAACCTCAAATTATGTCCTCTGGTTTTACCATTTTCCTTTCTCTGGAAAAGATTTTGTTCTACGTTAATACCCTTCAAGTATTTGAACGTCTGAATCATATCTCCCCTGTCCCTCCTTTCCTCTAGGGTATACATATTCAGGGCTTCCAGTCTCTCCTCATACATCTTCTGGCGCAAGCCTCCTATCATTTTCGTCGCCCTCCTCTGGACCGCTTCAAGTCTTCTTATGTCCTTCGCCAGATACGGTCTCCAAAACTGAACACAGTACTCCAAGTGGGGGCCTCACCAATGACCTGTACAGGGGCATCAACACCTTCTTCCTTCTACTGGCTACGCCTCTCTTTATACAGCCCAGCATTGTTCTGGCAGCAGCCACTGCCTTGTCACACTGTTTTTTCGCCTTTAGATCTTCAGACACTATCACCCCAAGGTCCCTCTCCCTGTCCGTGCATATCAGCTTCTCACCTCCCAGCATATACGGTTCCTTCCGATTATTAATCCCCAAATGCATTACTCTGCATTTCTTTGCATTTACAAGCCCATTCTGTTCACTCCTATTTAGGGATCTTCTGCTGTGGTCCTGCATCGGTGAAAGCCATTAAAGAAGGCGATATACAATTCGGCTACGATGCTCCTTTTGTGTTTGCCATGGTGAATGCAGACCGTATTACTTGGGTAGCGTCGGCTTGGGGACAAGAAAAATACTTATGTGAGCCCCACTCAATTGGCACCAAAATCAGCACCAAGTGCGTTGGCTGTGACGAGCGCGAGGAAGTCACGGACAGATATAAGCATCCAGAAGGTAAACAAAGCTTTTACTTTTATACCATATGATGTGTGTTTCATATCAAAGATCCCAGCGCCAGCACCATTTAGAGAATAGCACTTAGGGGGAAATTATTTCATTGACGCCTAAGTTAATAAAAAATCAATTTCAAAATTAGAGTTGATGATATTAGAGATATCTACAATGTAGGCACGATTCTGTTAGAGGCACTTAGAGGCTGATTCTTTAAATGGGCATTCTGATTGTAGGCAGTGATAGGCATTCTACAGCCGTCTGGTAGCCAGTCGGGATGCATGTTTGTTTTTTTTAAAACCCTGAGGTAAGACGCTTACACTGTAGTCATTTTTCGTGATCTAGGGCAGGGGCAGGCAATTCTGGTCCTCAAGAACCGGAGCCAGGTCAAGTTTTCATGATATCCACAATGAATATGTACGAGATGGATTTGCATGCACTGCCTCTTTGAGATGCAAATCTATCTCATGCATATTTATTGTGGATATCCTGAAAACCTGACCTGGCTCCGGCTCTCGAGGACCGGAATTGCCTACCCCTAGTCTAAGGAGACACATAGGGACACTTAAACTCACCCAAGCTTTTGGTATTGGAGAAACCAGTTGCATCGTTTACTGTTGTTTGAAATTTGGGAGGTTTGACGTTCTTCTAGAAGAATTTGTCTTTTTATGGAGGTTTGGGATACTTATATTCAAAACCTTTCACCTAGAGCAAGAAATTTAATTCTCAATGATTTACATTGAAGCTAAGGTTGTTTAAATTGCATTCCAGATCTTTATTTTATTTCTTTATTTTTGTCACCTTTCATTCGGGGAGGGGGAATTGATTATGGAGTGGAGGGGAGGAAATAGGATGGAAGGAGGGGGTGGGGAGGGAGGAAGGGTGAGGGATTGGGGAGGGCTAGTGTTGGAAATGAGTGAGGGGGTGATAGGGAGGTTATGGTTTATTATATATAATGTTTGGAGGAATGATAGAATTTTATAGAATATATGGATTAGAATTTTAACATTTGTGAAATCATTTGTAAAGAATATCTTTCTGTATAATATTTATATTTTTGCTTTATTCTTTCAATAAAATGTTTGAACATAAGCTCACCCAAGGCTGGGCAAGGGCATGATTTCACCCGGAAGTGGCCTTGGGCGAGCTTAAGCGGCCCTAGGTGTCTCCCTAGGGCCACAACAGACACCTGAAATGTTAAAAGTAGACATGGCCAACTGAGCTGATCATGGCAAGGGAATCCATGATCAGCTGATTGGGGGAGGGGGAGGGAATACTCCTGACATAATCAGCTGAGCTGGCTGCAGCAGAGGACCCCCAACAAATACCCCTGAAATCAGTAGGAAGGATGGCCACTCCCAGCCCTCCGGAGCCCCTGACAACCCCTCCCCCTGAAGTAGCCCAGCAAAAGGAACTACATATAAAATCTTACTACTCATCTTTAAAACCAAATTAACACACATTCATTGACAGACTTCTTATTCCATATTGTCCAACTAGAACACTCAGATCAGGCAACCAGCATCTTCTGGTGATCCCTCTCCACAACATCTAATTTTATGATACCACCAGAAAAAAATTTTTCTCCGTTACAGCGTCTACAGTGTGGAACTCTTAACCCTCTCATCTCCGGGAGGAAATTCCAATTGACAAATTTAAAACTAATTTAAAGGTCTTCCTTTTTAGATGCTAGACTTCAAAAAGAAGGAAGAGTATATTTTCCTCCTTCCGTAATAATAATAACTTTATTCTTCTATATCGCCACAGTCGAATGACTTCTACATCGAAGAAGGCTGGACAGTCAGCGAATTACAGAATGCAAGAAGTGAGGGTACAGCTTATTACATAAGAAATAGATAAAAGGAAAATATGAATCTTAAGTATGTAGTAAAGATCTCTTGTATGCAACCCAAGGAATAAAGCTGGACAATCTTCAAATTTTAGAATAGAGCAAGGCGAATTGCAGAATGAAGCGGATTACAAATAATTACAGAATTATGTCTCTCTCTCCTATTACAAATTGTATTTCTCCCCTAATCCTCCTGTTTTCGATATGTCATTTAAGTCTTATTGTCCAATGCCTTCCCCTTTGATTTTAATAGTTATGACAATGTACACCGCTTAGACAATTTCTTTAAGCGGTATATTTTAAATAAAACTTGGAAACTTGAAATGTCCACTTCCTCCTGCCACCCCCACCCCCCTCGACACCCCATTGGTATGTAATTCTCAACCGCTTCTTAAGTGGCCGCTGAGACCGGCGTGCTATACAGAATCAGCCCCTTAATGCGTAATTGACCCATCTAGACACCTTCCTCTCCCAAACCATCTCGAAACTTTCTTCATAAAATGAAAGGTATATTCAGTAGAGAAGAACATTACCCCTCAGTAAGACAAACTGTAAGTTTCCACATCTGAACTAAGTCATTCCTGATTCTGGCAAGATGGTTTCAAGTCCTACTGTAGGCTTTTCATGAGAGAATTCACAAAGTAAAACACACCTATTCATTGAATTACAATACAGGCACAATTAGCATCACCTGCTATAGTGAACTGGTGGATAGGAAGGTCTAAGAGTGTCAGCTCTACAGGAAGTATTATTTAAAGGACAGAAAGCTTATGTGTTCTCTTTCTCTCTCTCTTTACACTAGGCTCTCAACTGGAAAGAAAAATATTTGAGAAAGCTGTTGCCAATCTAAAACAAATAAGGCACTCTAACGCAGTACGCAGTCTTCGGCCCTCGTCAGAAAGGATGGCCAACATAGGGAGCAGGAGTGTTTCACCAGCAGCAAATTCTGAAGTAACACACGACCAGAATAAGCCTCAGCCCAACAGGCCACTGAGTGATGCACAAATATTTCTGAGGTTTAGGTTGACCAAGTCTCCTCAAATCGGAGAAAACATTTGTCTAGTACTGGTGGCTGCCAATTTGGGCTTTGATTCCAAGAAAATAAAGCTACATCTGAGTGGTCAGTCTATGCAACATGAAGGCATACCTTTACAGCAGTTCTGGAAGAACTCCATGTATGTTGACCTTGGTCCTTCTGAAGGTGAGTTACAATATTGCTATAATACAAAGTTTGGGAAGAGAACATAAGAACATAAGAAGCGCCATCTCCGGATCAGACCTTCGGTCCATCAAGTCCGGTGATCCGCACACGTGGAGGCCCTGCCAGGTATACACCTGGCTTATTTTATAGCCAACCATATCTTTATATGCCTCTCTCAAGGAGATATGCATCTAGTTTGCTTTTGAAGCCTAGGACTGTCGATTCCGCAATAATCTCCCCTGGGAGAGTATTCCAGATGTCAACCACTCTCTGTGTGAAGCAGAACTTCCTGATATTAGTCCTGAACTTGTCCCCCCTTAGCTTCATTTCATGTCCTCTTGTCCGTGTCAAATTGGACAATGTAAATAATCTCTGCTCTATTTTGTCGATTCCTTTCAGTATTTTGAAGGTCTCGATCATATCCCCACGCAGAGATTTATGACCATTAAAGAAACATAGTAATAAATTTAGTCCTCCTTTTATCAAGCTACGTTAGGGGTTTTTTTTATCAAGGGCTGCTGCAGTAAAAATTCCGAGGCTCATAGAATTCCTACGAGCGTCAGAGCTTTTACCGCAGTGGCTCACGATTTTTTTTAAAAAACCCTAACGCAGCTTGATAAAGGGGGCCTTAATATGCTTAGTCTTAATGAGTGGGAATGTGTGGCACAGCGGTTAGATCTACAGCCTCAGCATCCTGAGATTGTGGGTTCAAATCCCTCACTGCTCCTGGGCAAGTCACTTAATCCCCCCATTGTCCCAAGTACACTAGATAGAGTTTGAGCCTGCTGCGACAGATAGGGAAATATGATAAAGTACCGTATTTGCCGGCGTATAAGATGACTTTTCAGTACCTTAAAATCCTCCCCAAAGTCGGGGGTCGTCTTATACGCCGGGTACTGTTTACATGCCCTTACTTTACATGCCCTAACACACAGTTCTTCAACCGCCGGTCCGCAGAAAATTTCTGCCAGTCCGCGCAGGACCGGCGAGATCAAGTCGGCAGTTAAATTTCCTGCCGACTGCAGTTCCTGTTGATTAATGTTCCTCCCAGCCTCAGGCGATCAAGATAGGCTGCCAACGTCGGGGCCTTCCCTCTCTGAGTCTCGCCTGTTCGGAAACAGGAAGTTGAAACAAGTTGCTGAAGAGGGCCGCGGGGAAGTTGCGATTAGACCGGAGAGAGCTGCAGATTCAGGTGCAGGTGGAGGGAGATGGTCAGCGTGTGCGAACAAGATCCTGGGGAGCCTTCACAGTGGCTGTCTCCCCTCCCACCAGCTCTCCAATTTGCCAGGGCAGTGATTTATCGGCAACTTCCTGCAGGCAAGTACGGAGAGCTGCTGGAAGGGGAGGAAGCCACTGTAGGAGGCAGGGAAGGTGCTGGAAAAGGGAGATCTGTTACTGGACTTGAAGGGAGTTAGAAGGAGAGGTGTGCGGAAGAAGGGGTAGTCTTATACGGCGAGTATATAACAAACTCTATATTTTAACTGTAAAAGTTGGGGGGTCGTCTTATACGCCCAGTCGTCTTATACGCCGGCAAATACGGTAACTGAATGTAAAACCACTTAGGTTATAAGTGGTATATAAAGAAATAAAGTGTCCAGAGACCTAGCTACAAAATTTTAGCAAAGTCTGTGGGAAATTTTTGCCCAACAAGAGGGAAAGGTATCAATGGACTATCATTATCCTGGGTTAGCAATAAATAATAACCAGGTCTCATTGCATAAAATGGGACCTGTACTAACAACACATCTTTATCCAAGAACCAAGCTAAAACCTCTTCCCAACTTCACCGTCCCCGCAGGAACTCAATTTCCCTGTCCCGTCCCAACAAGTTTTGTCGCTGTCCCTGTCCCATTCCTGTAAGCTCTGCCTCACTGCACAAGCCTCGAACACTTATGATTTGAAAGCGTTTGAGGCTTGTGCAGATGAGGACGGAGCTTAGGCATTGGTGGAATGAGGCATTATGACATCACAATCTGAGCTCTAGAATGTGGCTACTTAGGATTTGAAAGTGTTTGAGGCTTGTGCAGATGAGGACGGAGCTTAGGCATTGGTGAATTGAGGCATTAATGCATCACAGTCTGAGCTCTAGAATGTTGCTACTTATGGTTTTAAAGTGTTTAAGGCTTGTGCAGATGAGGACGGAGCGTGAAGCAGTGGGGCAGGGACAGGAAAAGAATTTGCGGGGACGGGACAGGAAAATGAGTTCCCGCGGGGACGTGGAAAAATTTGTCCCCGTGTCATTCTCTAGTTTATATAACTATCCGTCTGCATATTTTGGCATTTTAGTGTATACATGCTTCATATTATTTATATGATTTTAATTATATATGTTCTCAGATTGTAGGCATGTTTATGGTTTATTTTGCTGTTCTGTTCCTATAGGCTTCCATTTTACACACCCCTGAGGAAGGCTATCTCAGCCGAAACACGGACCGTATTGGGGTCCAGTTCATACATTTACATTTTTATGCTTGCTATGATTTTATGCCTGCCATATTTCATGTATATCACATATATATATATTTTAAATATATGATGTTTTAATAAATTGATTGCATTCACAACGGTTTGACTCTGTGTCCCTTCCCCACTCCTTTTTCGTTGTTACCATAAAGATACCATATTGTTTCTTATACCCCACACCGTGAACAACTTCTACTAGAGGTATGGGGGAAGGGAAGGAGGACGCATGCGTGGAAGGGACAGGGGGAGCAGAGAGGAGGAGGGGTGCCGGCTCTTTCAGATGATAGGATACAAAGTAACAAATGAAATGTTTCACTCATTACCTGTCTGTCTTTGCAATTCTCAGAGAAAAACATAGAGTATACGATTCCCTACTCCATGTACGGGAAATCCCTGGATGACAACAATTTAATCCAAGTCATCGCTGTGGGGGAAGACAACCAGAGCTGGAAGAAGCTTCTAGTAGTGAAGGACATCGACCTGGAGACCCCGCCTGTCCTCATTAATGTAAGTGTGAGAGGCAGATGAAATGAAGCCTAAATGCAAGTTATTACGCTAGGCCTCAATAGGCTGAAAGTGTGGGATTGACATCAGAGGGACCGTGGATGCTTTAAATGCTCAGCATATTCACTTAAAATAATTATTCTCCTGAGGAATGAACCATATGCCTAAGGCAGTGTATCGCAAACTGTGTGCCGCAGTGAGCTTTCGGGTGTGCCGGCCAAGAGGAGAGGCGCCAGCGCTGACTGACTGCGTACAGGACATGCCTCTCGCGGCGAGAGGCACATTCTGTAGACAGACAGCCAGCACCGGCACCTCTCCTCCTAGCCAGCGGCTCTGATCCTCTGCACGCCTCTCCCCTTGCAGATATCCCGCGCCCTCCACTGGCAGCCAGTGCAGTTCTCGACAGAAATGAGATACGTGATCATACTTTTTCAAGCCATAAAATAAGTCTTACTGCTGTGTTTTGAATCATTTTCAATCTTGATCAGGTTCCTTCTGGATACCAAAGCACTTATCTCATCTCAACTCATCTTCCTTCAGGAAATCTCTCAAATCTTACCTCTATGATAAATTTCTCGAACCCCTCCCCTCCAAATAACCAAACTCTACCACCTCTCCTTCCCCCGACCTCTCCTTGCATAGTAATCCACTTCAACCGCATTATACAGTCTCTTGCATCGTATCTTGTTCTTAAGTCTCTCGCACTGTATTTTCACTGTATAAATATCTCCACTGTAAATGTACAGGCTCTTGCATTGTAAATCTGCATTGTATCTTCACTGTATAAGCACCCATGCTGAATATGTACAGTCCCCTGCATTGTAAACTGTGCTCAACTGCATAGTACATTCCCTTGCATTGTATCTTCGCTATGTATGTACAGTCTCTTGCATTGTAAACCGCTCTGAACTGTTTGTGGTATTGCGATATACAAAAATAAAGTTATTATTATTATTATTAATATCCTTATCCGTTTGCTAGTAATCTCCAATAATGATTACTGCAACTCACCCTACCAGGGCATCACGCAAAAAGAGATCCAAAGGATCCAAATTGTTCAAAATAGAGTGGTAAAATTCATCTATAAAGCCAAGAAATATGACCAGCTGACACCTCTTTTCAAAGATGCCCACTGGCTGCCAGTCACACACTGGATCACCTTTAAGATACCATTCCTAGCATTTAAGGTGCAAATGAATCATTCGCCTGCATGTATCGATAGACTCTTTTTTTTAATTCTTTATTCATTTTTAAAACTTTCAGTAAGTGCAATGCAAGATAAAATCATTTACACTTTAACATCTCTTAATATACTAACAAAAACTAATTCAGATCAAATATCCCTCCCCCGCCATACCCAACAACTATCATTAATCATAAGAAAACAAAAAGTACCCTCCCCCTCCCCCCCTTGGACGTGTATGTTCAAAAGGAAAAAGTAATATTCATTCTTTACTATATTTTGTTAATGGCTCCCAAACATCCCTAAATTTCTTAAAATGCCCCTGCAGTATGGCTATTACCCGCTCCATTTTAAAAATGTGGCATAAAGAATTCCACCAAAAATTATAATTCAGCCCTCCAATTTTTCCAGTTTTTCGTAATATGCTGTATGGCCACCCCTGTCATAACGAGTAAAAGTTTATTATTATTAGAAGATATTTGGCTCTTAGCTCTCATTGATGCACCAAATAACACACTATCATAGGATAATGCCACCGGATTTTCCAGTAAATTATTTACTTGACCCCAAATGGATTTCCAAAAGCTAAGTATCAATGGACAATAGAACAGTAAATGATCTAATGTCCCCGTTTCAAGATGACAGTGCCAGCATCTATTAGACTTACAGATATCAAATTTTTGTAAACGAACTGGGGTCCAAAATGCTCTATGCAACAAGAAAAACCATGCCCACTGGCTGCCAGTCGCACACCGGATCACCTTTAAGATACTGTTCCTACCCTTTAAGGTGCAAATGAATCATTCGCCTGCATTTCTCGATAGACTCTTGATTCCGTATGGCACGACTAGAGGACTTAGATCCACCCAACAATAGCTCCTTCCATTCCGTCCATGCATCAGATAGTATATGATACCACAAGAAAAACAACCTTCGTTGTCATCGTTCCAGCATTGTGGAACGCTCTTCCCATTAACCTCAGGCAAGAAAGTTGTCTCCCTAAGTTTAAATCCGATCTCAAAGCTTTCCTTTTCAACGATGCCTTTGGGACATAAATTTCTACATCTTTGCCTGAATATCTTCTTGGAAAAAATCTCTTCTTTTTTTGTTTTTTTTGTTTTACGCCTACCTATTAATTAATTAATTTATCTCTTCTCTTCTGTTTTCAGCTTCTTCCCTTTTCCATTTACTCTTCTCTTTTTCAAGCTTCTGGTTCCCTCCCTTTTTGTATGTTCCGATCCGCTTGCCTCTTATTTTATGATGGATCCTTAAATCGTTTTTCCCTTTTGTTCCGAGATTGTCTGTCTCTTGTTTTTAATAACCCTTGTGCATTCCCCCTTTTTTTGCAGTCTGTATACCGTTTGTATGGAAATCGCTTAGGCTTTTTATGTGGTATATCAAATAAAATAAAACTTGAAACTCGAGTTACGCACAGATCTGCCCTACACCCTATTCTACACTATGCATGCCTAAATTTCATAAGATACAATGCAACAAAATACCCCTGGATGCCCCACCAACCAACAAGAACAGGCTGGGGGGCGGGGCTGGAGTGAGGCTGGGGCGTGGCATGGGCATAACGGGGTGGAACTAGGCAGGTCTGGGGGCGGGTTTATGGGTCCAGATTTTACACAAGTAAAATCTGGGAACCCTTTGGAAACCCCTTGGGATAAAAATGGCCTGTGGCATTTGCACCAGTTCGGACAGCTTGATTATCCCCCCGCCCTATTTTTAGCAAGGTCCAAAGTAAGGAGATAAGTCAGGGCCGCCATCAGAAATTTCTGGGCCCCTTACTGAGCAATCCTATTGGGCCCCCCATGCACCCTTTCCTCCCCCGACTCCCCCTTCTTCCATGGGCCGAATACACACATACTTTTCTCTGTCGCCACACTCTTTGACCAAAAGATTTGTAAGCCTGCAACCACGTCAATGTAGACTCTTTCAGCAGTGCCCTAACCTAACCTAAACTAAACTAATCTATACCTATCTATTCTAAACTAACATATGTCTAATACTGAACTAATAACAAACTAACAAACATCTGCATAATAAATAACTAATAAATAATAGTGCTAGTAGCTATAATTCACTTTTGAATGTAAAATCTCAGTTAAGGATTTCTTTTGACCTTTGTAGGCCAGAAGTAGATCACAATTGCACAATATTTTTTGTAACAAGTATTAAATGTGTTTTTATAAATACTGTAAGCTTAATAAATATATCAGAAAAAACTACACATCTGAGCGCATATCTGAACATACACATCTGTATGATCCCATCCTCCTCAGCTTGCCTATAGCTGCATCATGCATGTTAAAAATGAACGATATGTTGATATGTGCACCTTCCTTCCTTCCCATCCATCCTCCTCAGCCTGTCCTTACACATCCCCAGCTGCATGTTAATGATGATGTATATGTTATGATGATAAATAAATGCATATGAGCACATCATTAACATGCAGCTATGGATGAATATAAAAAAGAAACAATATTCTGTACAATTGTCAATTTATAAATCAGCGTCTTCTCCCCACTCTCTCTTCCCCATTTCCCTTCAGCGTCCTCAGCCCACTCTCTCTCCACTTTCCTTCAGCGCACGCACATAAAAACAAGCAAGTAATTTATATCATTTTCATTCTATTCATTCATAGAAATTAAAGTCTAAATAATGCCAGTCACATAACAAAACATGATTTTACAAAAATAATTCCCTGCACAGTCAAGCCTGCAAGGATTACTAGATGTCTTTCAGCAGCTCCCCTCCCTCCCTCCCTCCCCCTTACCTTTGTGGCCAAGTCAAAATGATCTACCAACAATACAATTTTAAAAACACAAAGCACGCTGTACGCAGAGAAAATGTTAATTATCATTTATATTCCGCGGGTTTTCAAAGAGGTCAAGGCAGATGACTTTATGCAATGTCACCTCAGTAACAACTATACAAAAATAGACAAATATTCCCCCTCCCTTTTTACTAAAACGCGATAGCGGTTTTTAGCGCAGGGAGCAGCGCTGAATGCCCCACGCTGCTCTCAACGCTCATAGGCTTCCTGCGCTAAAAAACGCTATTGCGGTTTAGTAAAAGGGGGCCATAGTGCAAAATATAGACAGCATATATAAATTCTCAAAGCAGACACATTTTGATCACTAAATTGAAAATAAAATCATTTTTCCTACCTTTGGTAATTTCATCAGTTTCTGGTTGCACTTTATTCTTCTGACTGTGCATCCAATATTTCTTCCCTTCTTTCAGCCTCCTGTATGCTTCCTCTCCTCCAGACCTCATTCCCTCCCCAAACTTTTTCTTTGTTTCACCCTGCCCCTTCTTTCTTTTTCTCTCTCTCCATACCCCCTTTCTTTCTGTATGTCTGTTTTTCTCTCTCTCCGTACCCCATTTTTCTTTGTTTCATCCTGCCCCCTTTCTTTCTTTCTGGCTTCCTGTCCCCCCTTTCTTTCTTTCTCCCTGCCCTCCCCTATGCCACCACCATTGGGAAAATGCTGCCACCACCACTGGGGAATAGGCTGCCACTGCCGCCATCGGGAACAGGCCGGCGCCAAGTTTTCCCTGCTTCTCTTCCCCGCGGGGCCGACCAACTCTCGCCACCCAACATCAATTCTAACGTCGGAAAGGACGTTCTAGGCCAGCCAGGCAGCGATTGGCTGGCCCAGAACGTCCTCTCTGACGTCAGAATTGACGCGAGTGGTAAGAGTTGGTCGGCCCCACAGGGAAAAGCAGGGAGAACTTGGCGCCGGCCTGTTCAGGCAGCGATGGCACTCAAGTGGCTAAAGAGCCGCAGTTTGCCGGCCTAGGGAGAACACTGGAGGGTGGCCAGCTGTGCACCCCCTTGGGACGTAAACACGGGGCAGGGCGGGGCGGGGTGGACCGCCCCCCCACCCTCCCCCACCTTGGTATGCCACTATCTGTACGTCACTCCCTCCCTATGACCAAAAATTCTCCTTTCTTCTATTCCCCGTGTACACAACCATCTCTTTCCCTCCCTTCCTCTCTCCCAAGTCCATGCCTTCTGTGTCCAAAAACCCATTCCCTCCCCCACCTCAGCATCTCTTTCCCTCCCTTCCTCTCTCCCAAGTCCATGCCTTCTGTGTCCAAAAACCTATTCCCTCCCCCACCTCAGCATCTCTTTCCCTCCCTTCCTCTCTCCCAAGTCCATGCCTTATGTGTCCAAAAACCCATTCCCTCCCCCACCTCAGCATCTCTTTCCCTCCCTTCTTCTCTCCCAAGCCCATGCCTTCTGTGTCCAAAAAACCCATTCCCTCCCCCACCTCAGCATCTCTTTCCCTCCCTTCCTCTCTCCCAAGTCCATGCCTTCTGTGTCCAAAAAAACCCATTCCCTCCCCCACCTCAGCATCTCTTTCCCTCCCTTCCTCTCTCCCAAGTCCATGCCTTATGTGTCCAAAAACCCATTCCCTCCCCCACCTCAGCATCTCTTTCCCTCCCTTCCTCTCTCCCAAGTCCATGCCTTATGTGTCCAAAAACCCATTCCCTCCCCCACCTCAGCATCTCTTTCCCTCCCTTCCTCTCTCCCAAGTCCATGCCTTCTGTGTCCAAAAACCCATTCCCTCCCCCACCTCAGCATCACTTTCCCTCCCTTCCTCTCTCCCAAGTTCATGCTTTGTGTCCAAAACGCACTCCCTCCCCCCTTTTGTGTTCCGCGTTTGTCTCCCAGCCCATCTTTGCAACTTTCTCAGCAAAACGGAGCTCGAGCCGAGAGGCTTGTCTCCTGTTTCCTGCCTGCCCTGCCGCGTACAAATAGCCGACCGGAAGTATTCTCTGACGTCAGCGCTGACGTCGGAGGGCAGGCTTTGCTTAAGCCCTCCCTCCGACGTCAGCGCTGACATCAGGGAACACTTCCGATCGGCTATATTTGAGCAGCAGGGCAGGTAGGAACAGAAGACGAGCCTCGCGGCTCGAGATGTATTGAACTCCGCGGGTCCCCCGTCCAGCTCTCTCCTGTGCACCTGGGGTGGACCGCCCCCCCCTGCCCCCCCTAGATACGCCACTGGGACCGGCACCGGTCCGCGGACCGGCGGTTGAAGAACTGTGGCCTATGACCCTGGGGGAGCCCGGGCCCCCTGTCAGCTCTGGGCCCCTGAATGCAGAACTGGTAGTACTGCCCTGATGGCGGCCCTGAGATAAGTAATTGTTGCTTGTAGTTCAGTGGTCTCCAACCCTGTCCTGGAAGACCACTAGCCAGTTGGGTTTTCAGGTTAGCCCTAATGAATACGTATGGGGCAGATCTACACTCCTATCAACTTCATTACATTAAAATCTCTTTCATGCATATTCATTAGGGTTATCCTGAAAACCTGACTAGCTGGTGGTCCTCCAGGACAGGGTTGGGAACCACTGTTGTAGTTAATTACATTTCGAAGGGCTAGTTTTGTTTTGTTTTTTTAATTATTATTTATTTTAGAAATTTTTACATTATTTAACAAGCATATCATCTTGTACAGAAAGTGCAATTAAGAAAACATAATATTAAACACAACATTAAAAAAACTTTTTTTCCAAAAAAGAAGAAATAACTCTCAACTTAATCGCACACTAGTCCTCAAAATTAGGATCCAAGACTTAAGAAACGGAGTGATTTAAGGATACAAAATAATAACTAAAGGAAATCACATTATCTGATACTGAAAAGGAGCTAATTATTCCTTGGACGCTGATTTTCCTTCATTCCCAAGGCGCTTCGTGGAGAGGAAGGCTGTCAAATGAGCTGGTTCAAAGAACACATATTTCAAAGTATGATACCTTACTACACATTTACAAGGATATCTAAGGAAAAATAAACCCCCAATCTGGGTCACACCAGGTTTCAACATTAGAAATTCCCTTCTTCTCTTTTGAGTCTCCTTAGAGACATCCGGAAAAATTTGAATATGAAAACCCAGGAAGTCTGTGGTTCTATTTTTAAAGAAAAGTTTAAGGATCCAGTCTTTATCTGGAGCCAGAACTACAGTCAGTAGGAGAGTGGCTGGAATAGCCACTTCTCTGTCCGACTGCTCTAATAAAGCAGATACATCCATAGAACTTTCCTGGGATTTTCCAATTACGTCTTTCTTCTGAGGATCCTGAGTCTTTATAGGTAAATAATATACTCTTATCAATGGAGGTAATGAATTCTCAGGAATTTTTAATATTTCCAGAAAGTAACGCTTTATCATGTCTCTTGGGGAAATTGAAGAGACCTTTGGAAAATTAATTAAACGCAAATTATTAATCCGGGAATTGTTTTCAAGTGTTTCCAATTTTCTCCTCATTATCAAGTTATCTTTTACCAATAAGTCATGATTACTTTTTATCATTTTTATGTCCTTCTTATCTTCTTGGGTATCAGATTTCAATATTTCTATGTCTTCTTTCAAATTCTTAATAACTTCTTTCTGGTCTTTAAGTTCTATATCTAAGTTTTTAATTTGAGGAGTCAGAGAATTACCCAAAGCCACAACTAACTCCCAGAGCGAGTCTAAAGTGACTTCTGGGGGTTTAACTGGAACAAAAGGAATTGTTAGTGTAGGCAAAGATAGTTCAGATGTCTGGTCTACCTCTTCAGTGCCCTGTTCCTCCATAGCACGAGTTGTCCCAGTTGCTGGTTTCTCCAAAGGGAACGAGTCCCTCTGAGTTGTCTCCTGCTGCAAGCCCTCCGACGTGCTGGCCTCTCGAGGGGAGAACACACTCTCGTCTGACGTGCTCTCCTCTCGCGGTGAGCTAGCTCCCAGCGGCAACGGCTGGAGGGGAGGCGTCCTAACGTCGGGGCTCAGAGTCACGTCTAGCCCATGGGATGTCGTCGAAGCACTCCTCTCTGCCGACGCTTCCATCGGGCGATTCCCCGAACCGACTTGCTCGTTTTGAAGGCATCTGAAGATGTCTTCAATTGTAGGAACCGTGGGTCCTGAGCGCTGGGAGGCACCACCAACACTCTTGCCCCTTCTTTTCGGCATTTCCAAAGAGGTAAGGAAAACACTCTCAGGCGTCCTTCCAGCATCAGACAGCGGCAGCCATCTTGGATCCAAGTCCCCAGGGCTAGTTTTTTTGATAATTTGTCAACGCAGTGATTAAATATATAGGGGGTGATATTTAGCTGGTAGTGACGAGCATTTTGCTGACCGCCGCTGGCATTCCCAGAAATTGGATGACGGGCTGTGTCCAGGCTTCGGCAGAACCAGCCCCAGCATAGCCGGTTAAGCTCAGTATTCAGCACTTAACCAGTCATGGGATGCCGCATAAAGATAGGACTGATTTTTATGCGGTCCCATATAAGCGGTTATCGTGGCTGGTTAAGTGCTGAATATTGGCATTAAACTGGCCAAGTGCCAACTCCACCACTGGAACGTCCCCCCCCCAGTAGCTGGTTTTGAGTTCAGTGCTAACCAGTAATTTCCAGCGGCACTAACTGGTTTAAGTCCTGATGCTATCTACGGTGCCTTGGGTGAGCTAGGCGCCCTAGGAATGCCCTACCAAAATATGTACCTAACCTAAATTAAATCAATTATCTTAAATGGCGTGGTAATTGCACCGTTGAAGTTGATTGTTAAAAATAATGATAATTCCCACGCCTAACGACACCTACCTGAAAAGTAGATGTGGTAGACTTAGGTGTGCTAGGCATCCGAGTTAGGTGCCGGTAAATTAGGCCCAGTAAAGCCTGGCCTAACATACCGGCACCTACCTTCAGGATGCCTAGCAACATCTAAGCATGCCTAGGTGCCACTAGGTGAGATTCCTTAAACGACGCCTAGTGGTTCATTGACTACTGTACCAAGCGGTGCTTACAATGTAGATGACGCTAGGCGCTGTTTATAGAATAATAATAATAATAACAGCTTATATACCGCAGTACCATGAAGTTCTATGCGATTTACAAAAGATTAAGCAAAGGTACAAATTGATTGACTTCAAGAGGGGTAGAAGAAAGAGAATTAATATGATAGGAAATTCATTGTTGAGGAAAAAGTGATCAATAGGACAAGTTAATCGCTATTGGGGGGAGAGAGATGAGTGGATCAGTTGTCTAGATGCTTTAGGAACAGGTGTGTTTTTAGCTGGATCTGGAGGGGGTTCTCTGCCTCAAGCCACCGGTCAGCTGCCTTACCAAAAGCTTTGGGTTGCCAGTCGGACTGATGCTCAACCTCCTCGGGCCGCAAACCAACGCAGTAAAAAAGGAGAGAAGAGGCAAAGCTGCAGCTGGCACCGTGAGTGCCCTGGTTCTATTGATGCCTAACAGCTCTGGCCCTAAGTGCCTTAAAAATAACGGGTAAGCCCTGAACAGGTGATTTAACCAGCCAGGAGCCATTTCAGGCCTGTTAAACCACAGTGAATATTGACCGCATAGATTTCAGTGACCTCTCAAAGAGGTGTTTTCTCTTATTGAAATGAAATGAGGAGAACAATCATAATAAATACTAAAAGTGTTGTTGAGTATTGTTCAGTATTTTTATGATGTAGATGGATTTGATGTGTGTTATAAATAAATAAATAAATAAAAATGGAAGCCCCAAAGCCGTAACTTCTTCAAGGATTGCCAGTTCCTCTAATTGTCTGAGATTCATCCATTTTCTTTTGCTCGTGGCAGGTGCGTGGTCAGGCTGTCGTAAACCAGCAGTTGCCCGTTGAATTCATGTGTACCAATCCTCTCTTTGAGCCGGTGGACAATTGTGAGCTGGTGATTGAAGGCAATGGTCTGCTTAAGAGAGTCATGGCAATGGGGTAAGAAGACCGATCTCCTTACTTATGCTTTGGAATGAGACAGTATTCAGGTTTGCTTGTGCGCGGGATGAAATGAGAGGCCAGTGGCATAGTAAGGGAGGGGCGAGGGGAGGCAGTCTGCCCCCGGTGCCATATTGGTGGGAGTGTGGCACCCCTCCTCCTCTCTGCCCCTCCACGCAAGCGTCCCCCCTTCCCTTCTCCCATACATCTAGTTGTTCGCGGCAGTCAACAACGTGCTTTTCAAGACCCTGTCGGCTCTCCCACTGAAGACACTTCTGGGTGCCGCGAGCAACAACTTCAACTGGAGGTACAAGGGAAGGGGGGACACATGTGGTAGGCGGGATCGGGGAAGGAGCAGGGGGCGGAGATGAGAGGGGGAGGGGCACCACCACCCCAGACACCTTGCTACGCCACTGGGCACAGATTGTATTGAGAACAGGCAGATAAGTGTTTTGCCATCTAATGAAGAGTAATGTGTTAGTTTATGAATTTTTATATGGATGTTTAGATGCAATTCGTTTAGGTTTGAAGTGGAATAATTTTTTTTTTTTAAATAAAATAATAATAAATTTATGTCAGGGTTTTCTTGGCCTAAATACCAGCACCTTTGTCCAAAGGTTTAGATGCCTGCTTGGACAACATGCCCAAAATTCATCCATAATCCTCCCTTAACCATACCCACTTTCTGGTAGGTGCCTCGGGTTACGTGCATACCCAAAATCGGTAGGCACCTACTGGTTTAGGTGCCTAACTAGCAATTAATTTTAATTTAAGCCAATTATCAGGCCAATTAGGTTTGTTATCAGTGCCAATTAATTTACTTGAATAATTGTTAGGTTGTACTGTAGAAAGGTGGTTTATCAAGTACATCACCCTTTACATGTCACTGAATATCCCGAAATAGTTTGGTACAAGGGATTTAAATGGGCAGGAATCTCTCCTGGCCATTTAAAATGCTCTGAATATCTGTCCCATTGTATTGGTCAGGTAGCACCCACTGAAGCAAAGGTGGGAATCTGTGGGTATGCTAAAGCAGTTTGCAAAGTAAAAATGCATGCTTACCTTCACTTTGAAAACTGGGGTAGAGACGGTGGATAAAAAGTTCCTGAAGACAATGCTGAAATATAGGCAGTGTGAGAAATTGCTCTCAAGTAAGACACAAGATCAGGTTGAAATGCTTTCTTCCGTGTTATTCTAATCTGAAACCTGTTTTCCACGTGTTTTAGTGTCAGACCCATGAAACCTCGCGAGACAATTATGATCCCTGTGATGATTCACCCTTTCAAATTTGGGACTAAGCATCTGCAGGCTAATTTCAGCTGCAACAAGTTCAAGAACTGCAAAGGATACAAGAACATTGTCGTGGCTTGTCATGGGGTCTAACTCGAGGTCCAGTGACTTGCAGTTTCATCATTCTGGTATCTACACTGATGCGATTAGAAACCAGCTGATCTGGATGAAGCCAATGGCAATACACCCAAGCAATGCAAACCGAAGGCAACAAACCAATGGCGACACAATTCACCCAAGAGTTATTATTTCAAAAGAAATATGGAAACAACATTGTTAGTCTTTTGATTATCTTAGGGGTACTTTTACTAAGGCGCGCTAATCGATTTAGCGCTCGCCTAATCAATTTAAATCATTAAATATCTTCCATCAAGCCCACATTATGAGAGGACATTAGAGGTCTGCATGGGAACGGGGATCGCGGGAATCCTGCGGGTCCCACGGGGGTCCCGCAGAAATCCCCCCTAACTCACAGGACTCCCACGGGGAGCCTCCTCTGGCCCACGAGACTCCCACGGGGACCCCCCTCTAGCCAACGGGACTCCCACGGGGATGGAAGGCTTTGGAAGCAGGGTTCATCCATATAATATAATGGACACATCAGCCTTAGTAAAAGAGGGGGTTTATAAGTTAATTACCTGAACAGAAAACAAAAAAAGGGTTCCACCAAAGAGATTCCACAAGGAAAACAGCAGCGCAAACACAAAAGAAACTGTGGAATTGATGATCCTGTCAGAAGGAATTGCTGCTTTTTATGGGGACGGGCGGGGATGGAGGTAATCCTTGCGGGGATGGGTGGGGACAGAGCAGATCCTGACGGGGACGGGTGGGGACGGAGAGGATCCTGATGGGGATGGGTGGGGATGGAGAGGATCCTGACGGGGACGGGTGGAGACGGAGAAGATCCTGGCGGGGATGGGTGGGACGGAGAAGATCCTGGCGAGGACGGGTGGTGATGGAGAGGATCCTGACAGGGACGGGTGGGGACGGAGAGGATCCTGACGGGGATGGGTGGGGACGGAGAGGATCCTGACGGGGACGGGTGGAGACGGAGAAGATCCTGGCGGGGATGGGTGGAACGGAGAAGATCCTGATGGAGATGGGTGGGGACGGAGAAGATCCTGGCGGGGATGGGTGGAACGGAGAAGATCCTGGCGAGGACGGGTGGTGATGGAGAGGATCCTGACAGGGACGGGTGGGGATGGAGAGGATCCTGACGGGGATGGGTGGGGACGGAGAGGATCCTGATGGGGACGGGTGGGGATGGGTGGGATTTCTGTCCCCATGCAACTCTCTAGAGGACATATCTCATTTTAGCTAAGGAAGAAAGCCAAAAAAAAAAAAAGAATTCTTGGATCTTGTAAACATAGGGGTCTTTTGTTAAGGCGTGCTAACTGATTTAGTGCACTAAAGATTAGCACTTGCTAAATGCTAAGGCATCCATTATATTCAATGGGCGCCTTAGAATTTAGCGCGTGCTAATCTTTATCAGGCGCTAAATCAGTTAGCGCGCCTTAACAAAAGAACCCCATAGCTAGTAACTTTCAAAAGACAAAAAAGTTTAACACATTTATTTGCCTGTTCAAATCCTCTAAAATTTGGTGTTATCTTAATTACTCCTCAATATATCAGTCAAATCTAAGTCTTCTGTTGCTTTTGTAAATTCAAAAATCGCTCTAACTGAATAGAATCCTAGAAAGTGTAGTTACTTATTTGTAACGTAGGTTCTCCGTGGACAGCAGGATAGTCAGCCACATAGCTGTAGCTTGTGGATCCCCCGCTGCTGCATTCCGATGAGGATGGCTGCTGGAGGAAGATTCTCGGGCCTCACTTCTCTTCATGAAGTCTCTCAGTGCCCTCTTCCTTAGCTTGCGTGCATGTGGTGACATGTGCGCACAATGCAAGCAACACGGAAACCTCGAGTGCCGGATCCAATCAGTGGGCGCACAAATCATGAGGATCCAGTGTGTTCATCCTTCTCCTGCATCCCAGTCGTTTCTTTAGATGATTCAGGCATCTTCAAGGTGATGAGTAGAAAACTTGTAATGGAGAGCTGTAGAAAATACAACCGATGGGAATGGGCGGAAACTAAAGACTGGGGATTAGGGGGAAGCAGGGGGAAATGGGTAGTGCTTGGGCATGCCCAGTGGGGCCCGGGTACTGCACGTGGTGAGAGAGAAAAAAAAAAATCTCTCTGAGCTATTGGAGAGCTTATCCGCAAATTGGGAGCTGTTGGGACAACACCTATATGTGGCTGACTCATCCTGCTTGTCCTTGGAGAACCTTATTTCTTCATATATTTGGCTCATGGGGGGATGTTATAGGACATTTGAGTCCGCTAGTGCAGTGTTCTTCAACCACCGGTCCATGGACCAGTGCCGGTCCACAGAAATCTCCTGTCGGTCCACAGGGCCAGCACATGCATCAGGCCCAAAACAATGTTCTTCAACAGCCGGTCCATGGTGCGATCGATGCGGCATTATCCCTCTTCCTAACTGATTCAGTGCACAAAGCCACGGGCAGTGGCTCCTACGGGCATCCTGCGCCTGAACCGGAAGCCTTCTCTCTGACGTTGCAACGTCAGAGGGAAGGCTTCCAGATGAGGCACGGGACGTGCAAGGTGCAATTAGTACTATTATGGGGGCGGGGTCTGGGGTGGAGATTGGGTAGAGATGGGCGGGGTCTGGCCCACAACTTAGCCCAGTGTTCTTCAACCGCCGGTTCACAGAATAATTCTTTTATTTCTGCCGGTCCATGGGTGTAAAAAGGTTGAAAAACACCGCGCTAGTGTACAGTCCGCATATTCATTTCTCATCCTCTCAGTTCTGTTACAGCTGTGGAAAAATAATTAAATCTGATGATCTGGTACCAGTAGCTCCATAAGACCAAATGCCATTGGTTTTACATTGTTTTGATCAACTGAGCAGGAAATACTTCAAAAGCAGTTTCTTCTTCGAGATGAAAGCTGGGCAATAGTTTTGATAGAATTACTTGATTTTAGTTATTCTCTAAGACAACGTGATTTAAAGAAATAATGCAAATTTAGAATTTATTGAGTTGTGATGTTAATAAATTGCGCAGTCTAAAGAATGAATGGACCCTGTGTGTGATTATCACTTTAGAATGTTACTATATTGTGTAAAACATGAATAAATGTGTGCGTTGACCAAATCATCTTTTGCCCGCAGTTGCTAATGTATCGAGTTTATCATGGACAAAATAGAGTAGTGACCATGTTAGTCCACTTTTAAAGGTAATAAATAGAAATAAAACAAAACAAAAAAAGATAAGACAAGGTTATACTTTTTTATTGGACTAACTCAATGTTGGTCTGTCTGGATTTTCAGTGACATTATCCGGTTGCGTGCTTCTGAAAATCTGGTTAGGATCCGGTCAGAAACCCATACAGAGAGAATTGCCATACTGGGACAGACCGAAAGTCCATCAAGCCCAGTATTCTGTTTCCAACAGTGGCCAACCCAACCTAGCAGAAACTCAAAGAGTAGAAACATTCCAGAACTGAGATTGTGACATCATAATGCCTCATTCCACCAATGCTTAAGATCCAACCTCATCAGTGATGTCACAAGGGCTTTATTGTCCTATACTTGGCTCACATAAGAAGACAAGAATTGTCATACTGGGACAGACTGAAGGTCCATCAAGCCCAGCCAGTATTCTGTTTCCAACAATGGCCAACCCAGGTCCCAAGCACCTAACTAAATTCCAAGTATTTATGTTATGTTATACTATATCCTGCTGTGTCCTATGGGTCTCAGTGGGATATAGCATAACGCAAAATAACTACTTGAGATCTAGTTAGGCACGGGACCTGGGTTGACCACTAACTGCTAGATGCACTAAAGTCATCAATCGTTGCTAAACCTGTTTTGATAGCTTTGGCCTCCTCAAAAATTTGATCCCTGGTGGTCCAGGGGAGAAGCGGGCAGGAGCGAGCTTTCCGCGCTCCTGCCCGCTGCTAACCTAGTCGGTGGCAGCTGATTTACATTACATTAGTGACTTCTATTCCGCCTGTACCTTGCAGTTCTAAGCGGATTACAGTAGAAGACAGCTGGGCATTTCCAGGAAGTTACAATTTAGGGGATGATTATATAGTAGAGGCAAAGGGAGATTCAGTTTAAGGGATTCAGATTAGGGGACATTAAATAGTAGAGGCAGAGGGAAGAGATAGAGGAAGGGAGGAGGAGGATTAATAGAAGGGAAGATGAGGTTCCAGGTAGGTTACTTGACAGGTCATTGGGGAGATATTAGTAGAGGGGTAGGAGGACAACTGGAAATTTGCATGAATGGGGAAGGGTACGAGGGAGGGAAATAAGAAGGCTGTATAGTTTTTTTGAATAGCAGAGTTTTGATTTCTTTTTGGAATGATTTAAAGTCGGTTGTAGTTGTCGACAGGTTGGAGATGGAGGGGGATTCTTCTGCTACTGAGCGGCAACCAGCAGGAGCGCGCTTTGGCGCTGCCTGCTTGGCGCTCAGCGGCTTCTTTGATTGGCTCCTGCAAATTCTCACAAATCACGAGAATTCAAGGGAGCCAATCAATGAAGCCGCTGAGCGCCGAACAGGCAGCGCCAAAGCGCGCTCCTGCTAGTTGCCGCTCAGTAGCAGAAGAAATCAGCTGCCACTGACCAGGAGGTAGGAGGATGGGGCAGTGTGCACTGCAGAGCCTGGGAAGGAAGGGGGCTGGGTGCAGAGTCTGACAAGGGGCTGGATGAAGAGCCTGACAGGGTTTGGGAGGGAAAGGAGCTGGGTGCAGAGTCTGACAGGGGTTGGGAGGGATGGAAGAAAGGGGGCTGTGTGAAGAGCCTGATAGGGGAGGGAAGAGGACTAGGTGCAGGGCCTGATAAGGGAGGGAGGAATGGGGGCTGGATGCAGAGCCTGGCAGGAGAGGTTGGGTGCAGGGAATAAGGTGTTAGGAAGGCAGGGAGGAGATGCTCAGGGGGTTGGGAAAAACAGATACTGCATATACTGGGAGAGGGTTGGGAAGGACAAATGCATGGGCTGGGGGAGTGGGGTTAGGAAAGGAGGAAAAGAGAGATGCTGCACAGGTAGAGTAATGGGAAGGGAGAGAAATATATGCTGCCAGTGGGGGAGGGAAAAGGAACAGAGAATTGTTGAACATAGGTGTGTGGTGTGAGAGGGAAAGAAAGATGATATACTGTATATGGGGAAAGGAAGAAAGAGGGAGAACTGTTGGACATAATATTGGTGGAGCGGAGGGAGGGAGAAATGTTACACTGGGAGGGAGGAGAGATAACCTACTGAAATGGGAAGGAGAGAGAGAGATGCCAGACCACAGAATGGAAGGGAAGGAGGGAAGAGAGAGATGCCAGACTGCAGAAAGGAGAGGAGAGAGATGTTAGACTTCGGGAAGAGGGAGGGAAGGAGAGAGAGATGCCAGACCTTGGGAGAGGAGAGAGATTCCAGACTATGGGAAGGAGAGGAGAAAGATGCCAGACTATATGAGGGGGGAAGGGGGAAGACCGTATGACCATGGGAGAGGGTTGAGATAGTGCATAGGGATGGAGGGGAAGGGGAGACAGAGGGAGGAGATGGTGCACAGCGATGGGTGTGACAGGGAAGAGATAAGAAGAAATGCTTCTTATGGATAGATGGGAATAGGGGAGAAGAAAGAGGAAGGAGATGGTACATATGGTTAGATGGGAAGGGAAGGCATGGAAAAGTAGATTTTGAGAAGAAAGCAGAAAAATGGAAGAAAGTTGAATGTTAAAAGTTAATGCTCAAGATGGATGTATCAAATTTAATACAAAATCACTCTAGCTTTAAATCTAAATCATTTACTTGGAATTATATGATTTAGAATGATTTAGATTTAAAGCTAGTGTGATTTTGTATTAAATTTGCCATATCCTCTTCAATCACTCATTTTGGAATAATGAGCCTTGAGTCCCCATTGATATTTTTGGACCAAGACGGATGTATGGCAGAAAGTGAAGGAGAGAAAAACAGCAAATGGATAAGGTGGCCCTGGATACACAGTTAAGAGCACAGACAGAAGAACGTGCAGCCAGAAACTGGGAAAGATGGTTTGAAAACCAAAATCACCAGGTATCAAAAGTAGGGAGAAATTATTTTATTTTCAATTTAGGGATTGAATTGTGTCAGTTTTGAGAAATTACATCTGCTGTCTATATTTTGCACAGTTCAGGAAGAAATGCATTTGTTTCTATTTCTCTGGGGGTTGTACTGCATGCAGAGTCTTGCATCTTAGGGTTTTGTTTGTATATATTAGTACTTTTAGTTTTTGGTCCCATATTTGCATAGGGGTTATCTGTGTTCTGGTAGGAATCAATGTTGAGAAGCATACAGTGTGCTTTGTGTCATTTAATTTTGTGGTTAACCATTATGTATTGTTAATGAGATTATATTGTGTATATATGAAAAATGAATGGAAAAAATGGAATTACTATTATAGGGGTGGGGTCTGGGGTGGAGCTTGTGGGCTCCCCCCAAACAAAAAAGTGTTCCACTGCCTATGGATGCACTAACATCACTTGGCTATGCAAAAAAAAACAACAGGGGTTTTAGTGATCAGAAAAATACCACACTCCCATTGCCAATCAAATCTGATCAGCTTCTTTGACTGGGTAACAAGAAAGCTGGATATAGGGGAGTCCCTGGACGTCGTGTACTTGGACTTCAGCAAAGCGTTTGATAGCGTCCCACACCGCAGGTTATTGAGCAAGATGGGTTCGATGGGACTGGGTGAAACATTAACCGCATGGGTTAGGGACTGGCTTAGAGGTAGACTTCAGAGGGTAGTGGTAAACGGTACCCTCTCCGATATGACGGAGGTGATCAGCGGAGTGCCGCAGGGCTCGGTCTTGGGCCCGATCCTATTTAACATCTTCATAAGAGACTTGGCTGAGGGGCTTCGAGGTAAAATTACATTATTCGCCGATGACGCCAAACTATGCAACATAGTAGGCAACCGCACAACAGATGAAAGCACAGTGCCCGACAAAAGCTCAATGCCCGACCGTATGACACAGGACCTACTCCTGCTGGAGCATTGGTCAAAGACTTGGCAACTAAGTTTCAATGCCAAAAAATGCAAGGTCATGCACCT
The DNA here is from genome assembly GCF_902459505.1 of Geotrypetes seraphini. Classification (NCBI taxonomy): domain Eukaryota; kingdom Metazoa; phylum Chordata; class Amphibia; order Gymnophiona; family Dermophiidae; genus Geotrypetes; species Geotrypetes seraphini. The sequence continues at coordinate 117,866,650 of NC_047094.1, forward strand.
TGGCGGCAAAAATCCATGCAGGACTTACACCCTAAATGGTGAGATCCTAGCAAGAACTGTAGCAGAACGTGACTTGGGGGTGATCATTAGCGAAGACATTAAGACTGCCAATCAAGTGGAGAAAGCTTCATCCAGGGCTAGACAAATCATGGGCTGCATCCGTAGAAGTTTCGTCAGCCGTAAGCCCGAGGTCATAATGCCGTTGTACAGATCCATGGTGAGACCCCATCTGGAATACTGTGTACAATTCTGGAGGCCGCATTATCAAAAAGATGTGCGGAGAGTTGAGTCGGTTCAGCAAATGGCCACTAGGATGGTCTCAGGTCTCAAGGATCTCCCGTATGAGGAATGACTGGGTAAGTTGCAGCTATACTCACTCGAGGAACGCAGAGAGAGGGGAGACATGATCGAGATGTTCAAATATGTCACAGGCCGTATCGAGGTGGAAGAGGATCTCTTTTTCCTTAAAGGACCCACGGCAACAAGAGGGCATCCGTTGAAAATCAGGGGTGGGAAATTTCATGGCGACACCAGTAACATAGTAACATAGTAAATGACGGCAGATAAAGACCCCGAATGGTCCATCCAGTCTGCCCAACCTGATTCAACCTAAACCCTTCAATTTGTTTCTTTTTAGCTATTTCTGGGAAAGAATCCAAAGCTTGGATACTGTGCTTGGGTTCCAACTGACAAAATCTCTGTTAAGACTTACTCCAGCCCATCTACACCCTCCCAGCCATTGAAGCCCTCCCCAGCCCATCCTCCACCAAACGGCCATACACAGACACAGACCATGCAAGTCTGCCCAGTACTGGCCTAGTTCAATATTTAATATTATTTTCTGATTCTAATTCCTCTGTGTTCATCCCACGCTTCTTTGAACTCAGTCACAGTTTTACTCTCCACCACCTCTCTCGGGAGCGCATTCCAGGCATCCACTACCTCTCCTTAAGGGTGGTTGATCACTGGAATAATTTTCCACAACAGGTAATTGAGCGTGCCAGATTTTAAGAAAAGATGGGATTGGCATGTGGGATCTCTTCATGGAGGTAGCTAGGGGGTGTGCCATTAGTGTGGGCAGACTAGATGGGCCGTGGCCCTTTTCTGTCGTCATGTTCTATATTTCTATGTACCTTTTGGTAACTGTGCTACCAACAGGTCTGCCTGATGTTTTCATTTTTTTTTTCAATGGCACAGATATTTTGCGTGTGTTACACATTCAAAATATCTGTCCCATAAAAATTATTTTTTTTTAAAGTCCCCTGCAGCCGATGATGGCCCTCCCTGACGATCCCCAAAGAACACAGCACCAGGAATCCTCCTCATGAGAGAAAATTGGCAGAAGGGATGCCCACTCCCTCCTGCCACCGGATGCTCCCCCGAACCCCACTCCCACTTCTCAACTCCCCCCCCCCCCCCCCGGTACCTTTTGTAGATGTTGGGTGCTGGAGGGAAGCACGGTCCCTGCCAGTTGAGGCCTGCCAGTTGAAAATGACAGGCCTTCCCCTCCCCCTGCCCAGAATAGCTGAGTGGCAGGAGGCTGCTTTCGGGGCTTCCCCTGTCTCTCTGCTGCTCAGGATTCCCTTTACCAGCTTTGCGCATGTGTGAGAGTCGCTCTCACGCCAATCAATCGGTCAAGAGAGACGGGGATTATGACGAACCTCCGGTGCAGGTGATCAAGGCCACCAGCGTGCTTGATTTTAAGAATAAATGGGACATACACGTGGGATCCCTACGAGGGCCAAGTTAAGGAACTGGGTCACTAGCACTCAATGGGGTGGGTCAATAGAGTGGGCAGACTTGATGGGCTGTGGCCCTTTTCTGCCGTCATCTTTCTATGTTTCTATGTTTCTATGTTCTCCACGCAAATAATTTGCATGCAATCTTTTTGGTGCGTTGATCACTCTTCCACAATTGGTCAGAGAATTGGCCAACAGCGATCCAGTCGGTATTAGCAATTATGTTTAGTGCCTCCAGGCCTGAGCATTCCTCCATGCCAGCATTCTTCCCCTAAACAATTCCTCCTAAACAATCAAATTTAGAGAACATATAATACCTCTCCCTCCCCACTCTCATGGATGCTTTGTGTATCAAATTTGTATGATGATTTCATACTTGTATGATGATTTCTGTGAAAACTGTCGTCCTCTAGAAGATGCAGGAACTGAGCTTCTTGGCCAAAAGAGGCACCATTTCAATACAGATGCACCAGAAAATTAGTTGCATGCTTTTGCCACCTATTTTTACAATTGGTTGGGAGGGGGCTCTTCTTTGCAGTTCCTCTTTGGTTAACTGCAGAGTGATCAAGCCTCTCTTTTGCCACTGATCAGTGCCGCTGAAGTGCCTTGTTGGCAGAGTGTTTCATGCTGATAAGTGAAAGCTGGTCCCACCCAGCTTAAGAAGAGCATTTTACACACGTTAAACTCAGGGACAATTTTAAAACCTTTCAGCTAAAAAATAAAAACAGCACCCCCAAAGACTTCTGATCCCCCTCCCTCGCCCAACAAATCCTTACATATCAATATTAGATATTTACTTAAGTCTTCCACCTTTACTCATAATAGATGAAGGCATTTAAATGTACATCTTTTCAATTAAAACAAATATTTCATTGATTCAGAGAATTGTGCAAGAGCCTATTGCATACATGACTTTCCACTAAGTGTAAGAAAGACGGGATTTTCATGATTATGAAGGGATGCATGAAAAAAATACTTTGTTTTGTGTCATATTTTGTTTTTAAATCCAAAAGAACAGGCTGAACCTGCCTAAATTCTTCTACCCCCCAGGGCACGCAGAAAGATATATACGTCCTCTTTTACAAAGGTGCGCTGGCAGCTGCGCTGCGCTAACGGCCCCGGAGCCCATAGAGATTTAAAGGGCTTCAGGGCTGTTGCCGTGTGGCTTTGTAAAAGAGGCCGATAGTAGCTCTGATTCCCCATAGACAAACAAGGACCTACTTTTCTAGATTTGCAATGGGATAAAACCAAGAAACAGTTATTATTTTTAACAAGGAGCTTCAGGGTCACATTCACAGAACCCCAGTGAGCACTGCCTGGAGTTAGCAGATAGCAGAAATGAGCTACACATCTGGAGATTAAGATAAAGTCAGAAAACCCTCCCCAGCACCATGAAACGGAAGTCCCTGAAAACTGTCTGTGAAATAAAAATGAGTTTCCTTTTCGTAGTGAGAAACTGGGATCATATGACTCTATTTAGTGGGGTGTGACGGACGGGCAAAAGCAAGTTTGGGAGCGGTTTGTGAGAGGACATTCGTACTCCAAAGCTGACTGTGAGGACGACCAGCATGGGGCAAGGTGAGCAGAGCAAATAAAATGTCAAGGCAAACATTTTTTTAAAAAAAGATACAGGAAACTGAACTTGGTCAGAAAGATGCAGCTGGTTCCTTGCTTACCATTCCCTGACTTAAGTGGATTGCAAACTAGTTTCATGGTGAGTGAAGACCGTTCCACTCTGCAGCTTGAAACCAGTTTCGAAAACCTTGCAAAAGATTAATGAACGCCTATAGCTGATGGAAACATGAAGGTGTAAGTCACTGCTGGGAGCATGAGAAACCAGTCTGTCCCAGATGAAAGTTACAGTGAAATCCCTGAGGATGCTTCATGTCAGACTGTTATTTCTACTGCTTCATAATACAGAAGTTACAGGAGTGATTACAGCGGCCTGATATAGCAAAGCATATGTGTACACCATACATTTTAGCTTTTGGCAATCCCTTCTCCTTTCCTCTATCGCGTCTGTTTAAATCTTTTTTACTTAGGAGTTGTGACAGGGAAGTTGAGGGCTTTGCAAATGCTTATCAACTCCGCTGCAAGATTAATCACAGGGGTTCCTAGGAGTGCCTATAGAAATTACACTGGTTACCTATGCAACAAAGAGTGCCGTTTAGGATTGCTGCAATTATACATCAGACATTGTATCCTGCTTCCCCAAAGATCTTACAAGAATTCTTCCAGATCTATAAACCGAGAAGAGAGCTTAGAGATGTAAATGGGATGAAATTAAGTTTGGAGGGTAGACTGTTGACTAGGCATGCTTGGATCGGAGCATCAATGATATCTGTGGCTGGCGTAGAACAATGGAATGCTTTGCCTGGTATCCTGCGGTTTCGTTCAATCTTTTTTATTAAATTATAAACAGTACAAAATGGAAAAACAAACACAACACGAAACCGTGTATTGCAGTACTACAATCAACAGGTCTATACATATGCAGCAAATAACTTCCAAGGCTGATTATTGACATGTATGAGAGTAAATGTTAAATGTACAAATGCAAATAATGTCATCATGTATAAATGCACTATAGAAAGGATTCAAATATTTTTATCTAGGTTGATTTGCAATAATCTAAGACAGGAGACCATACTTTATGGTAAGCATAAGTGGAGTTTGTCTTGTCAGCAGCTACAAGTTCAAATTTAGAAATTAAACAAACCGTATTCCACCGTGCATTATGATGTAAGGACGAAAAGTCTTTCCAGCATGATAGAATAAGTTTGAATGCTATGAGGATCAAGCATTTGAGTAGTCGAGCTTCGTATTTATCAAGATGGAGTGTCTGTAAGGCACTGGACCCATAGAGGACAATGGCAAATGATATGTCCTCTTTAATGTGTAATATTTGACATACAGTAAACCACACTTCTGACCAGAATGGCACTAGATGAGAACAGTGAAAAATCATATGGTCTAAGGTCCCCACGGCAGTCATACAGGACCAACATTTATTGGAATTAGAGGAGTCTATTTTGGATAATTTGAGCGGCGTCCAGTAGGCACGGTGATAAATGAATAAGACAATATGTAGCATAGAAGATGACTTTAAAGCCTTAAATGATTGCAGCCATATTTCCTCCCATTCCTGTTGATCAAGAGACACAGAGATATCATGAGCCCATATATCGTACAGTGTCAGCGGGGGTTTGAATTTGTTTTCATGCAATAATTTATGCAATAATTTCATGCAATAATTTATACCATGCAGATGCTTGACCTGCTTTAGACATGATCAGAGTAGCCCATTTAAGTATGGTAGGATTATCCGTTAATAACGTGGTCGTCTTGAAGTAAGCCAGTAAACAGTGTTTTATTTGCAGCCATTCATAATATTGGGTGGATACTAATCCATACTACTCAACTAGAGCTGAAAAATCTAAACAGTTAAGTTCAGACAACAATTGTCCAATCGACCAAATGCCTTTCTTCCGCCATGATTTCCATTCCATATATCTTCCTTGAATCAGTAAATAGGGATTACGCCATAGAGGAGAACTAGTGGTATCATTCCATCGAATTGGAGCAATTGAGTCCAGTTCTTGAATAGCAGCTACGGTAGATGAGAAGATAACATTGTCTCTTATCTTTTTCCCTTTTTGGGCAAATGAGATATACGTGAGATGATCTTCAGGAAGTAAAGCAAGCTCCAATTTCAACCATGCTGGCATACGTGATTCGTCAGGTGTTACTAGCCACTGTGAACCTTGTCTGCATAAAAAGGCCAGGTGATAGTCATAAAGACTAGGGAAATTGACTCCCCCATGATCTTTAGTGCACTTTAGCTTTTTCAGGGCAATGCGAGGAGTCTTAGCATTCCATAGAAATTGTACCATGGCAGATTCGAATTTCTTATATGCAGACAGCGGAAAAAGAAATGGAATCATAGAGAGAATGTATGTAATTTTTGGAGCTAAAACCATTTTAATAGAGTCCAAGCGGCCCCACCAAGACAGCTTCAATGGCGACCATCTAGCGGTGGTAGATGTAATAATATCCATGATGTATGAGATGTTATAATTCTGAGTGTCTTCAATAGTGATGCCAAAATAGACTCCTAAGTATTTCAGCTTAGTCGGGGCATATTTGAGTTGAAGCGCTCTGACCTCCTCTCCACATGGCATTCCAGAGAGAGGCATTACTTCGGACTTGGTTGGATTAAGCTTATATCCAGATACAGTAGAATATTTGTTGATGGTGGACAGCAAGTTCGGTAAAGATTCCAGTAAAGTATAAACTTGGACGTCATCCGCATAAGCCGATAACTTAATCGACAGGCTAGCCAGTTGGAAACCGCGAATGGAGGGGTTGGATCTGATGTCAAGCAGCAGTGGCTCCAGGGCCAAATTGAACAGTAGAGGAGAGAGCGGACAGCCCTGCCTCGTACCTCTTGATGGATAGAACATTTCTGACAGAGTCCCATTGATACGAAGTTTAGTAGCTGGATGGGAATACAGGACCTTCACCATTTGAATAAAGGAGTCACAGAAGCCAAACCAAGTGAGTACTTTAAACATAAAAGACCATTCCACTCGGTCAAATGCCTTCTCTGCATCTAAGGCTACAGTCACAAAAGGAGAGGCAGATCTGCATACTTGCAATATAATATGAGAGAAAAGACGGGTGTTGTCACTAGCAAGTCTATCTCTCATAAAGCCATTTTGATCAGAATGAATTAATTTTGGCAACATCATTTGCATTCTGGTTGCTAACACCTTTGCGTATATCTTGGCGTCCACATTTATCAGTGACAGAGGTCTGTAATGTTGTACATACAAAGGGTCCTTGTCCGGTTTTGACAACACAATAATCATCGCTTCTGTAAACGTCCCAGTTGCCGTGCTCTGAGTTAGAAGGTGAGTCAAGTAAGACAACAAGATTGGTAATAATATATCTTGGAAGGCCAAGTAGAACTCAACTGATAATCCATCAGGCCCTGGAGCCTCACGCTTAGCCATGGTTTTTAAAACGTCCTTTAGATGATCCAATTCTAATGGCGAGGATAGAAATTCGTTGTCACTCTCATTTAATTTGGGACCAGTGAGACAAGTAAGATATTCATCGATGGTCTTTGACGTGGGATTTTCTGATTTGTACAGATCTCGGTAATAGCTATGAAATTGACCACATATCTCTTTGTCTGTAGTTAGGACCTCATCTGACATAGATTTTATGGCCGCTATAGTTGTTCTTTCAGTCTTCAGCTTCAGATACTGTGCCAATTGATGTCCTGCTTTGTTGGTCGTGGCATAGTAGTGAGATGATTGAAGAAGGACCTCAGATGCAGCAGAGGTACTAAGACGCAAATTATAATCATAACGTAATTTATTCAATTCCGTCTGCAAAGTGATGTTATTGAGGTCCGCAGCATGTGAGGCCTCTAACGTCGCTATCTGCGTCTCCATCTGTTGTAATTGTCTTCTGGTATCAGCCTTTAGTTTTGCAGCATAGGAAATAATGATTCCTCTAATATAAGATTTAAAGGCATCCCGTGTGATTTGCCAAGAGGTCTCTTCTATTTTATTGAAAAGAAAGAAGTCTTTAATATGTGTATTGATAGGGTCAATGAAGAGAGAGTCCGTCAACAGTGAAGAATTAAATCTCCAAACGCCAGTAGATTTCGGTAGGGTGATGTCCTGAAGCGTGAGAGTGATTGACGAATGGTCAGAGATAGTGATGGGCTGTATTTCAGCAGCATCCACTTTGCTTATGAGAGAGTAGCTGAGAAGGAAAAGGTCAATTCTCGAATAGGATGCATGCGGAGGGGAGAAGAAAGTGAACTTCTCATCTGTTTGATGTAATAATCTCCATGGATCTACTAATTTCAGCTGACACATTAGATCTTGCAAACAGTGCCATGACTTGGATTTTTTTGTATGAGGCCTTGGATTTCCTATCCACTTCCGGATTCAAGATGAGATTAAAGTCACCACCTAGCAACACTGGTGAATCTTCTGCAGAGCAAATATCCTCTGCTAAGGTTTCAAAGAAGACAGGACAATCTTCATTTGGTGCATATATATTGTAGGTGTGCAGAAGATAGTGTGACATTTTCAATGTAACTCTAAGCCACCTACCTTCCATATCATGTGAGGAAGATACAATGCAGTGGCTAACATCAGCACGTTATCTTATCTTCCTCCCTACTGCAGGGGAAAACAGTGGTTTGGAGGCCCATTTGGGGGCGACTTTAAGTGCTTCAGTCGCACAAAGATGTGTTTCTTGATAGAATATGATATCAGGGTGATATTGTTCAGTGTGGCGTAGTATTTTAAGTCTCTTCACTGGATTTTGAGACCCTTTCACATTGAGGGAAAAACAGGTTAAAGACATGACATCACTATAGTCATAATGAAAATTGAGACAAGCATGTAAATATATTTCAGTACTATCGCATGTTTAGAGATCACATGTGAGACATATAGCCTGAGAGAAAAGTGAGAAACATATACTGCACATAAACAGTTCAACTGGTCCTGCAATAACACAAAAAACTGTATCAAACAGAGTAACATCACTATGGGTCAGAAAGCTGACAAGAAAGAGAAGTCTAAACCGCAAGGCTTCCTCAGCTCAAATTGAAAACATTAGGCATCAATTCGCAAAATCACATTAATAAACCTGTCAGTGAGAACAAGGCAGCATGTAGAATGAGAACTGCATATATCAGGGAAATCAATTTAAGCAATTAGAGACAGTGATAGAGCATCATATTGTGAGTTAAACTTATCAGGCTTTGTCAATAGCAGTTGGTTTCACACTCTCAATAAAGTCAGCCAATTCCACGGGATTAAGATAGTCTTTGGTTGTATTATTAAAAGTAACCCTCAGGCGTGCTGGATACAGCATCCCATATTTAGCTCCCAGGTTCTTAAGTTGAGGTCTATATGAGAGTAGCAATTTTCTTCTCTTTGCTGTCTCCTTTGCCAAATCTGGGACAATCAAGATTTTATGACCCTCAAATGTAATGGGAGAATGCAATTTGGCTTGTTGCATTATCTTAAGAACCTGTTGGTGTCTTAGTAACGTGACAAGCACAGGCCTGGGGAAATACTGGGTTGCTGCAAGCGATAGGCACAATCAAAATCCAGTTTAATATCATCATGCATTTTGAGTATTTGTGGAAGGAGGACTGCAAGAAAATTGATTAAGTCACAAGCTTCCCTCCCCTCCGGGAGGCCTAATAGACGGAAGCTGGATCTCCGCACGCGGTTGTCCGCGTCCTCGAGAGCGTGCTCCAGCGCTGCCACGCGGTTTGTTTGTTTTAGGAGAGATTTAATGGAGGACTCAGCAGCCGCTGTTCTTGTTTCCAGGTTAGTCGCCGTTGTTTTCATGATGGCGATTTCCTCCTTCATGGTAGCAAATTCGGCTTTTAGGTCACTCGTGTCCTGCTTCGTTTCCACTAGCAGTTCTCTGATTGTACGTAATTCAGATAAAATGGCCGCCGATGTAGCGTCTTCAGATTTACCAGTCTCGGATTTTGATGGCGACGCGGGTTCAGCGCTTTTGCGCTTGTTGGACTTACACGCTGACATTTCTCTTATTCTGTACGCAGTTAGGCTCCGCAGTTACAATCGATATTAAAGCCCTTTGATTGTTAATTGAGTCGGAGCTGTCGGAGCTCGAGCGGTTTGCTGCCTATCTCATCGGGCTCACTAGCACCCCCCGGGGAGGATGAATTTTAAGAACATGCTGAAAACTCAATTATTTGCCAATGCCTTCATATGCTAAGGTATTGTTCAGTTGATAATCGCCCTTTAGAATTTCTTTGACAGCAATGTATAATTTAAAGCTTGCTTGTATTTCTGAATTGATTGAATTTGCGCTTTATCCCTGTTTATAACAGGGACGATTAATGATGTTATTTAGACATGTCTATGTTATATGTGATAATCATAGGGAAACAAAATTTTATGTATGCGATATGGAAACCACATAGTTGTATGCGGTATATAAATTTTTAAATAAATAGATAAATTATTATTATTATAAACCACATAGCTGCACATTATGCATTATGACTATATATATCAAGTCTTCCTTAATAAATAAATAAATTTCTACTCCGCATAGGGCTCCTTTTACGAAGCCGGGTTAGCACATGCTAAACTGCCAGCCGGGTTAGCCGCTACCGCCTCCTCTTGAGCAGGCGGAAGTTTTTCGGCTAGCGCAGGAGTTAGCGCTTGATTAAAAATCGCGCGCGATAAAGCCGCTAACACGGCTTCGTAAAAGAAGCCCATAGTCTTTCTCTCCCTTATACGGAATGTGACTGAATCGTCTGATGGTGTCAGGGCTGGTGTTAAACAAACTGGGTCCTAGGGTGGAGATCTGGGTAGAGGGCCTCAAACCCCAAATCCTACCAGCAGGTTGCATCTTCTTTCACTTCAAGTAGGCTTGAGCGGGCTCAGGACAATTGTCCTTTTTGTTCCCTGTTAGCACTGGCCCTGGATATTGTACTCCTGAATTACCGTATTTGCCGGCGTATAAGACGACTTTTCAGTACCTTAAAATCCTCCCCAAAGTCGGGGGTCATCTTATACGCCGGGTACTGTTTACATGCCCTTACTTTACATTAGAGAGCTGCACGGGGACACCCCCTAGGGTCGCGGGGATCCCATGGGGACGCCTCCGAGGGTCGCGGGGCTCCTGCGGGGCTGGATGCTCAGTCTTCTGGATGTACGCGGCTCTTCTTCTCCCTACCTTCTCTGCTTGCAGCACAGAGCCGAACGGAAGTCTTCCCGACGTCAGCGCTGACGTCGGAGGGGAGGGAGGGCTTAAACAAAGCTTAAACAAAGCCCTCCCTCCCTCCGACGTCAGCGCTGACGTCGGGAAGACTTCCGTTTGGCTCTGTGCTGCAGGCAGGGCAGATAAGGAGAAGGAGAGTAGCCTTGCGGTTCGAGTGGCTACCAAGGGAGAGGAGCGGCCCGCCCCGCCCCGGTTGCAGCACAGCCGGCCAGGTTCCCTTACTTTTGTGGCACTTCCCCGACCGACCGATAACAGCCCGGGTCTGACAATCCTCCCTGCCCTGTAGCCGCGAATCTAAATTACCTTCTTACAGCAGCTGTAAGAAGGTAATTTAGATTTGCGGTTAAGGGCAGGGAGGTTTGTCGGACCCGGGCTGTTATCGGTCGGTCGGGGAAGTGCCACAAAAGTAAGGGGACCTGGCCGGCTGTGCTGCACCCGGGGCGGTAGAGAAGGTGTGCGGAAGAAGGGGTAGTCTTATACGGCAAGTATATAACAAAACTCTATATTTTAACTAAAAGTTGGGGGGTCGTCTTATACGCCCAGTCGTCTTATACGCCGGCAAATACGGTAATCTGCTGTAGCTTCTATCACTGCACAGGATCCAAAAATAATAATAATAACAGCTTATATACCGCAATACCGTGAAGTTCTATGCGGTTTACAGAAGATTAAGCAAAGGTAACAAATTGATTGATTTTAAGAGGGGAGGAAGAAAGAGAATTAATAGGACAGGAAATTCATTGTTAAGGAGAGAGTGATCAAAAGGACAAGTTAATCGCTATAGAGGGGAGAGAAAAGAGAGGATCAGTTGTCTAGATGCTTTAGGAAGAAGTTTTTAGACGTTTCCTAAATTCCTCATAAGTAGTGGGCGAAAGCAATTGTTCTAGGTTCTAGGTCTTTACCCCCAAAATGACTCCAAGATATTCAAATTAAATGTAATATCATTCATAAGAACACATGAAATGTCAGGCTCCCTCAGACCCATTGAGCCTGGCATCTTTTTTCCAAGAGCAGTCATGATATTCATTGTGGTTATCTTGAAAACTAGACTGACTTAGTCTGTCCCAAGGACTGAGTTGAGAAATCTATATATATATAAAATCGGATGTACAGTATCTGTGTATGTATGTTCCACAACAACACACTGAAAAACCTGTGGTTACCCAATTCTTAAATTTATCACAGAACAACCACTGGTAAAAATAGAAATGCAACTGAAGGCGTTCCTTTTGCTAGGGTTACAAGCCTGAAATGGTGGAGCGCTGTAATCACTTCGGATTCTCTTGTAGAGGTGATTTTTTCACCTGCTCTTTTTTTTTTTTTTAACATCACTGACTTGAACCCGCCCTACCACTCACTAAATTTATATATTTATTTTGTTATCTTTATTGAATTATATTTTAAATAAAGTTTAAAAAAAAAAATTCTCTTTACTTTTTTTCCTTTCAAATCGTAAGAACTTTATTCTACACACACATTAACCTAGCAGCTCATCTCAAAACAGAACCGGCAGATGAATGCAAAGTCAAAATTAATAAAATCGTTGATACTTATCTTGAGAAAGTGCTCTTGTGCTTAAAAGTGCTTTAGTTGAATTTTAAAGTGCTTTTGATTCGTGCTCCATATGGAGCACGAATCAAAAGCACTTTAAAATTCAACTAAAGCACTTTTAAGCACAAGAGCATTTCTCAAGATAAGTACCAGCAATTTTATTAATTTTGACTTTGCATTTGCATTCATCTGCCGGTTCTGTTTGTTTTTTTTTTTTTAAATCTTTATTCATTTTATTTCTTTCAACAAGTGTACAATATTATTACAAATGATTCACATAACTCACTTGACATTCTTAAACAACATTATTATACATATTTTAATTCCCCCCACCCACCTCCCATCCCTCCCCATATCCACAAAATAATCTATCCAAACATATACATACCTAGACATCTCTCTTCTATATTACAATTAATCTTACATTAACCTATCCCTCCCCCACCCTTTCTTCCTCAAACTCTTTGTTCATTGTATTATATAAATTAAATGCACAACAAATATAACTCATCATATTCCATATATCCCCTAAAATTCCATAGCAATATATTTCCAATATATTTACCCCCTTTCCTTTTCTGTTCATACATATACCATATTTCTTATATGCATTAATCAGTTAAAATATACTGCTATTTAATTAGAATATCCTATCCTCCCCCCATTTCTCCAAATTATCCCATAAAGAAAAAGAATAAACCTTAATCATTATAATATTCAATTGATGGCCTCCACATCTCCTGAAATCTTTTAAAATAACCCTTCTGTACTGCAAGTAGTCTTTCCATCTTGTACATATGACATACTGAGTTCCACCAGAAACTACAATTCAGTCTAGAACAGTCTTTCCAATTAGTCGTTATTTTGCCGGTTCTGTTTTGAGATTAGCTGCTAGGTTAATGTGTGTGTAGAATAATAATAATAATAATAATTTATTTTTGTATACCGCCATACCCAGGGAGTTCTAGGCGGTTCACAACAAATAGATGAGTTACATACAGTGCAGTTGAAAAAGAAGAACATAACAAGACAATCGAAGGGTCAAACTAGTTTACATTGACAATTTAAGTAAGGAAGGACTAATACAGAGCATAAACGGTATTTACCGTAAAAGAGTACAATTGAATTTGTGAGAAGGGGGAGCAAAGCATATTGTATGAGAGGAGGGGGCAGGGATCATTGGGAGGGGGGAGGAGGAGGGGGAAAAAGTAAAGAAAGGAGGGTCGTGTTGAGGGGGGGAGAGAAGGAATTGGTCTGATGCAGAGAAGAGAGTTCGATCTGTTTACTAATGAGGAGAGGGGGAGCGTTAAGGCGGAAGTTCTTACGATTTGAAAGGAAAAAAAGTAAAGTACTAAGCCCGCCCTAATCCCAGCCAAAACACACCTCTAACATGCCCCCTTAAGATGTAGATACACTGGAGACAAAACAACCAGAAAGACATCTAGAAAGTCAGTTTCAAAAATGCCCACTTGGACATCATGACTAGTAAGACATCTAAGTGCCGGTCTTTGGATGTCTATCTTTTTTGAAGATGAGTCCCACAGTGCCAAAACCATTGCTTCACTCATCAAGAAGGGCTTCAAAGCCATCCTTCGACTACGGAACTAACTGCCTGCACAAATCAAGACACTAGACTCACTGATAGCTTTCCGAAGAGCAGTGAGGACTCTCCTTTTCTGTTAAAACATGACATCAGCACAGATTCTTGCTCTAGACCAGTGACCTCCAACTCCAACCCTTTGCGGGGCCACATTTTGGATGTGTAGGTACTTAGAGGGCCTCAGAAAAAAATAGTTAATGTCTTATTAAAGAAATGACAATTTTGCATGAGGTAAAACTCTTTATAAATCTTTCCTTTTGGCTAAGTCTTAATAATAATATTGCCATTTATAGCTAAAGAGACATATGATCAAGAAACTGTTTTATTTTACTTTTATGATTATGATAAACATACCGAGGGCCTCAAAATAGTACCTGGCGGGCCGCGAGTTTGAGACCACTGATGTAGATGACTCCTGTTTGTGACTAGTCATGTCCTTGGATTGACTGTCTTCTTGTAACCCGTTCTGAGCTTTTTGGGAGGACAGGATAAAAATTGAAATAAATAAATAGTACAGAAATCCACATCATGGGGCACACAGCCATGTTAATTTCTTAATTTGGATTTTGCTCAGACAAGTTTCAAGTTTATTTCTGTTTGATATACCGCCTTTCTCGAAGTCTAAGCAGCTTACAATTCAGTTTAAAAATATAAAATAAGGGTTATAAAAACAGAGACCACAACAATACGAGAAAAAACTTGATACATAAGGAGGGAAGGTAATGAAATTACAATGTAAAAAGAAAAAAAATAAAACGATGACAGAAGGGGAAATAGGATAACGAAAATGAGAGAGGGAAATGACAGCTTATATCTCGTAAGCGTCTTTGAACAGAAATGCTTTAAGATTTGATTTGAATTTGGATAGACCATCTTCTTGTCTCAGATATGGCAGATGGATGGAATTGAAAGCAGGTTTTGTTGAGTGGATCGAAGTAATCTTGAAGTTGTGTAAGGAGGTAACAATCTATCAATAAATGCTGGGGAATGTACTAGGTTTTGTTTTGAAAGTTAGAAGTAAGATTTTTCAGTAGCCTTTACCAGTGATGTGAACATTTTCAGGAATATGACTTACCACTGTTTAAATGTTTCTTTCCATTACAGCCCTGCAGATGGCAAAATGTGAACTGAATGCACCCAAAAATAACAGGGCTCACCACACCAATGAGATCAGTATACAACAGCTAATTGTGAGGAGGGGGCAGGACTTCATCATTACTTTGCACTTCAGAAGAGAGGTCCATCATTACCTCAAGAGTCTCAGAAAGATCTCCCTCATTGCACAGACAGGTAATCTTCATCAAATACTCACTTCACAGCCAGATAATCTCAGGCATACTCAGTTTACATAAGAACGGAGACTACCATTCTGGGTTTCAAGCGTGAGTTGGATGCACACTTCCTTGCAAATCACATTGAGGGATAGGGGTAATCAGGGTCTCCATCTGGGAGCACCTGGCTTGGCCTCTGCGTGTGCGGGTCGCCAAAATAGATGGACCTAAAGTCTGATCCGGTGAAGGCGTTTCTAGTTAGTATTGGGGTTCAAGAAGGGATTGGGCAACTTTCTGAAGAAAAGGGGATAGAAGAGTACGGATAGAGGACTACTACACAGGTCCTGGACCTGATGGGCCTCCGCGTGTGCGGACTGCTGGGCATGATGGACCTCTGGTCTGACCCAGCGGAGGCAATGCTTATGTGCTTATGTGCTTAACATAAGAATTGCCGCTGCTGGGTCAGACCAGTGGTCCATCGTGCCAGCAGTCCTCTCACACGGCAGCCCTCTGGTCAAAGACCAGCACCCTAAATGAGACTAGCCCTACCTGCGTACATTCCGGTTCAGCAGGAACTTGTCTAACTTTGTCTTGAATCCCTGGAGGGTGTTTTCCCCTATGACAGACTCCGGAAGAGCGTTCCAGTTTTCTACCACTCTCTGGGTGAAGAAGAACTTCCATACGTTCGTACGGAATCTATCCCCTTTCAATTTTAAAGTGTCCTCTCGTTCTCCCTACCTTGGAGAGGGTGAACAACCTGCCCTTATCTACTAAGTCTATCCCCTTCAGTACCTTGAATGTTTCGATCATGAATGTTTCGATCATGACAGATTTATCTCGATACCAAACTCACCTCATATACCTCTGTATAATACTCACCTCGGAGACAGGTCATTTCCATCAAACACAAATTACAGAAGATGACCTCTATAAATTCACCAAGGAAATAGATAATCTTCATCGCACTCACTTTAGAGTCAGATCACTTCCTTCACACTCATAGGCCCTGATTCTATAAACTCCGCCTAAACTTAGGCGCCAATATTGGAGCCTATCTTAATTGATCGATAAACTTAACACCTCACGGTCGGCTTTAATTTTCTCTAAAATGCAATGACCCCTCCCTCATCGATATACAAAGTCCCTCTAAACTTCTCTCTCTAAGTCCTTCTACTTTTCATTGTAGTTCCTTTCTATACCAACTCCTGTAAACCGTGCCGAGCTCTACTTCTGTGGAGATGATGCGGTATGCAAACTTAAGGTTTAGTTTAGTTTGGTGCCTAACTCGAGAAACTCGATTCCCTAAAATGTAGGTGCCTATCCCAATGCGCCTGCACTAAAAGTAGGCGTGGTTATGGGTAGATCGCGGGCGCGTGCTCGAGTTAGGCGCCTCTTTGTGAATCAGGTTCTGTTAGGCTCCAATATCAGCACCTAACTTTAGGCGAAGAAGACCCTGGCATAAGTGTGGTGTGCCTAACTGAGTGCCACCCAAGCGTGATTCTATAATGGGCACATAAGTTTTATAGAGTCAGTGGCGATGTCAGCGCCTAACTATTGTCAGACTATAGAATCAGGACCATAAAGCATAGGTCTCCTAACCTAAAGAAGGATATAAAACTGCTGGAGAGGGTGCAGAGATGAGCAACGAAGCTAATAAGAGGTATGGAGAACTTGGAATATGAGGAACAACTCAAGAAACTGGGACTGTTCTCCCTTGAGAAGAGGAGGCTGCGAGGGGACATGATCGAGACGTTCAAAATACTGAAAGACATCGATAAAATAAATTATTTACATTGTCCAATGCGACACGGACAAGAGGACATGGTTTGAAGCTAAGGGGGTACAAGTCTAGGACAAATGTCCGGAAGTTCTGCTTCACGCAACGAGTGGTGGACGCCTGGAATGCTCTCCCAAAGGAGGTTATTAAGGAATCCACTGTGCTAGGATTCAAAGGCAAATTAGATGCACATCTCCTTACGAGAGGCATAGAGGGATATGGGTGACTAAAACTACATCAGGTGTATACCTGACTGGGCCTCTGTGTGTGCGGATTGCCGGACTCGATGGACCATGGGTCTGATCCGGAGATGACAGAAAAAAAGAAAAAAAGAAATATTTATTCTGATATACCACAAATCACTCAAAATGTCTAAGTAGGCAATAGACCAGTAACAAAATTATACAGGGCGACAACCAGAGACGGAGTGAAAAGGAGTCAAACATTAGGGATCAATTTAAAGCATCAAAACTGTAAACAAGTATATATAATAGTTTGGGGGGGGAGAGGGAGATGGAAAACACTAGAATAGAACAGTGGCCATGCCACAACGGGAAAAAAAGACGAAGGACTCCTTTTACAAAGCCGCGCTAGGGCCTTAATGCGCGGAATAGCGAGCGCTAAATTGCCGCGTGCACTAGCCGCTACCGCCTCCTTTTGAGCAGGCGGTAGATTTTCGGCTAATCTGGTGTGTGCGCTAAAACCGTTAGCGTGACTTTGTAAAAGGAGCCCTAAACGGTTTGCATCAAATAAGAATGAACAGAGAATAAAAGACAAACTAAAATCTTAAAATCTTCCTAATTAAATCATTTCTTCTGTACAAATGCCGACTACTAAATTACAAAAATGGAGTAGTGAACAACCGAGTTTTTAACTGTTTCTTAAATTGGAACTGGTCTGCACATAGGGCTAGATTCACTTTCCGACCCGATTCACTAACCTCCGTCCCAATCATCCTCCAATCCAGGCATGCAAATGAGGGGGGAATGGCATTCAAACGTAGGGCAGCAGCGATTCACTACAAAAAATGAGGGAAACCGACCGGGCAGATCGATCCAAAAATGAGCGGCTGCTGAGAACCAGTCGCTCAGGTCCTTTCTGACTGCCCTGCCTTCTGCCGCCCAGTTCTCTGCCCTGCTTCTCTGCTCTCGGCCCCGATCTCCTGCCCTTCCCCACAGTGCAAGCCCGTGGTTTTAACCCGGCTCGAAAGTGAAGTTAAAAGAAAAAAAAAAAGTCGCTGCTTTTGTAAGCATGCGCAGACCATCTACAGGCAAAGAAGATGGTCTGCGCATGCTTCAGGATCACTCACTAGCAATCCGTGTGGTTGGAGGGGGGTGTTCCTCCGATCGCCCCCATTTAAATACTGACCTGTAGGATGATGGGCAATCCAGTAGCCTTGACTTATGATACTATTTTATTTGGAACAACAATGAGAGCAAAAAGTCAAATTTTGTCACATAATAATAAACTTTTATTCATATTAACTGGAGTAGCAATTCAACAAATAACATGTAACTGGAAAAATTATGACAGATTAAGTTATAACTTTTGGTGGAATTCGGTATGCCACATATATAAAATGGAGCGCACAATAGCAACACAGAAAGGTTATTTTGGTAAATTTCTGAAGATTTGGAGACCATTAGCAGATTTTTTGTAATGATTAATAACATTTTCCCATAATAAGAGATTTGTTAAGTGGGGATGTGGGTGGGTATTATTTTATTTACCTTACAATATGTATGAATTAATTAATGCAGTTTGAAGTATTAGGTTAGAGTTTCTGAAATAGGAAGGGAGGGCTTGGGGGGGCTTTTTTATTTTATTTATATTTGGCATACATATTAAATGATTTACATATTATCTAAAACATTATAAAAATATGAATATAAATATGATATATTGTACTTAAAGTATTCATGAAGGAAAATCAAGTGTGTGTTTATAAGATTATATGTATTTTTCTGATACACTTGTTGTAATATGAAAAAATGAATAAAGAAATTTAAAATGAAAAAAAATAAATACTGACCTGTTGTGGATCAGTCGGCCTGCCATGGATCAGGCACGATCGTCAGGTTAGTGAATCTAGGCCATAGTCGTAATTGGCCAACCAAAGCATTCCACATCTTAACACCAGCAATACAGAATATCATCGCTCTAGTATCTGCAAAATTTCCCTGCACTATTGGGTTTAATAACCTTTGATTCTCAGATCGGAAAGATCTATTTAGCTTATAATGTGCTACAACTTGCCGAAAATACCATGGTGTTGAACAGAATCCAGTAAGCTACTGGGAGCCAATGCTCAACCAGGAAAGGGCTGACAATGCCAAACATCTTTGCAAAGGGAAGGTTAACAGATGAGTCTTATATCATTTGAAGTCTTTTGAGATGGGATGAGGGAACTCCTTGATGCAGAGAATTACCATAATCCAGCTCAGAGATGACTAGGGCATGGATTACAATGCATAATGAGGAGAGATCAGGCATAGAAAATGACACGGGGACAAATTTGTCACCGTCCCCGCAGGAACTCAAGTTCCCTGTCCCGTCCCTGCGAGTTCTGTTGCTGTCTCTGTCCCTGCCCTAACATCATAAGCCTCAAACACTTATGATTTTCAAGTGTTTGAGGCTTGTGCAGATGAGGACGGAGCTTAGGCGTTGGTGGAATGAGGCATTATGACATCACAGTCTGAGCTCTAGAATGTTGCTACTTAGGATTTTAAAGGGTTTGAGGCTTGTGCAGATGAGGACGGAGCTTAGGCATTGGTGGAATGAGGCATTATGACATCACAATCTGAGCTCTTGAATGTTGCTACTTATGATTTTAAAGCGTTTGAGGCTTGCGCAGATGAGGACGGAGCTTAGGCATTATGACATCACAGTCTGAGCTCTAGAATTGTTGCTACTTATGATTTTTAAGTGTTTGAGGCTTTTGCAGATGAGGACGGAGCTTAGGCATTGGTGGAATGAGGCATTATGACATTACAATCTGAGCTCTAGAATTGTTGCTACTTATGATTTTAAAGTGTTTGAGGCTTGTGTAGATGAAGACGGAGCTTGCAGGAATGGGGCAGGGACAGGTAAAGAACTCGCGGGGACGGGGAAAAAATTTGGCCCCATGTCATTCTCTAATCAGGCAATCTGTGCCACACAGTCCCCATGACAAATACGTAAAGTCACCTCAGCAATGTACTATCTTCAGACATAGGTAATCTGTCCATAGACTCACCTCACAATCAAGACATTTCTATCATTTTTCTAGCTGAGTAACTTTTATTTCTCTTTTTTTTGTTGTTGTTATTGTATTTTGTAAAGGGTTACTTTTATTTCTGATTGCAGGGCCTGACCCATCCAAACTAAATGGAACAAAAAATGAATTTACAATTTCAAGCCTTGGAAACAAGAAATCGTGGAGTGCAGCAATCACAGAGAGGGATTTGCATACTTGGAGCATCTCAATCACTACTCCATCCAGTGCTGTCATTGGCTATTACACCCTTCTGCTGAAGAAGTCTACAAAATTTAAACACTCGGTCCACAAGCTGGGAGACTTCATCCTAATTTTCAATCCCTGGTGCCCAGGTAAATTATCACCTTAACTAGCAGGCACATCAGACATTTCTGGAAGTACAGTGGTGCCTCACACAACGAACTTAATTGGTTCCAGGAGCAAGTTTGTTATGCGAAAAGTTTGTTATGTGAAACGCGTTTTCCCATAACAATACATGTTAAAAAAAATAATTCGTTCTGTAGCATAAAATATGCTAAGATGACATAAAAAAAGATAAATTTTTTGTTATTATTTTTATTTAGATACATCTAAAAACATAATTGTTTTTTAAAACAACACACATTTTTTAAATTTAAAGACAGACTAAGTAGAGTCTAATTTTACAGTGAGAGAGGGCAGAGTCTCAGCGGCAAAAACTGGGACTTAACTGTTCATTTTTTTTTTCTAGCATCGGGGAAGCGGCGAGAGTAGCTCCGCCCCCCCCAACGCATCAGCAGTAGGCGCCGGGCCTCTGCGAGCCAACGGTCCGCCACTGCACAGGGAGCCAGGCGGAGAGAGGGCAGTTAAGCGCAGTGCCTGCGCGGAAGGATGCAGCTCGGGCGACTTCGTTGTGTGAAACGAAGTTCGTTGTAGGAAGCAAGACATGAAGTTCGTTGTGCGCAGCGTTCGCTGTGCGAGGCGTTCGTTATGCGAGGCACCACTGTAACTGATATAAATAGATAGCATCACATCTGTGGCGATAGAAGCTGTAAAAGGTATTATATTTTTAGCTGAAAGGCCCAGGACAAAAGATGTTGAGCCTTTGCAACCTGAAGAGCAGGCCTGTGAGGTCTCAAAGACTCTTGTATTAAGTCAAGGGTGCACATACTGAACATAAACTCTGGTGTTTCTCTATGGCAGAAGACATCGTCTTCCTGAATAATGAGGCACAGCGACAGGAATACGTTCTCAATGAAGATGGTATCATTTACCGGGGCACCGAGAACAGTATTGAGTCGTACCCCTGGAACTATGGGCAGGTAAACCAGAATTAATCCCTGCCGGCCGCACCTCAAATACTGTGCGCAGTTCTGGTCGCCACATCTCAAAAAAGTTATAGCGGAATTAGAAAAGGGCGAAAAAAAAAGATAAAAGGGATGGGACGACTTCCCTTTGAGGAGAGGCTAAAGCGGCTAGGGCTGTTCAGCTTGGAGAAGAGACGGCTCAGGGGTGATATGATAGAGGTCTATAAAATAATGAGTGGAGTGGAAAGGGTAGATGTGAATCGCTTGTTCACTCTTTCCACAAATACTAAGACCTCCCATCCGCCTGTGCAGCAGAACCCCACCGGCCCTCCCACCATGAGACTGACATACCGTACCTCCAAGGCCTCCAAAACCGGTGGCGGCGGCAGCGCTCTGAACAGCCTGCTTTGGGGCCTTCCCCGCTGAGGCCTTCCCTCTGCCGCATCACTGGGGAAGGCCGCAAAGCAGCCCAATTCAGAGCACTGCCGCTGATGCTGTTTTTGGAGGCCTCGGAGGTACGGTATGTCAGTCTCACAGCGGGAGGGTTTGTGGGGTTCTGCTGCACAGGGGGATGGGAGGGAGGAAAAATTGGGGGGAGGAGAGGAAGGGAGAGATTATTGTTGTACATGAAAAAAAATAAGACATTCCCCGAAAATAAGCCCTAATGCGTGTTTTGGACCCCAAATTAATATACAGTGAGGCGCTGTCTTATTTTTGGGGAAACACGGTACTGCAAATCAGATTGATTCTAGAAATGTCTTCATTCTGTTCACCCTGATGTTAGCTTACAACATTTTTCTTTCAGTGCGATAAGACCATCCTTGACATCTGTATGAAGTTGCTGGACATGAGCTCAGAGTGCTTAGAGGATCCTATCAGGGGCTCGGCAGCAAAGAATGACCCAATACACATTTGCCGCATGATCAACACCTTGGTATGGAAACAGTGGTAAAAATGTAATATTTCAGCACTGCATTTCTAAGACGGAGAAAAGACGGATTAATGACAACCTGTGGACATTTAAGGCCGAATTCTGTAAACAATGGCCGCTATCCAAGTTTATTCAAATTTTGTTATCCCGCCTTATCAGGTATCAAGGCAGCTTTACATATTAAATAAGGAAAAACAGGGACCTAGTATACACATTAGGACTCAACATCAAAGAAATATCAAAAGACGAAATACCTGGACTAACATGACTGACCTAAACAGACTCGTCAAACAAAAAACATTCTTTCTTTTTTATTTGGTTTTCTAAGGCCTTCAGAAGTGCCAGTTTGTTAGCCAAGTGTTTTCAATGGCTAAAATCATTAGTATGGCATTGGCCTCTTCAAAAGGGTTCATAGACAACCCCGCGAAAGACAAAGGCGCGCGCCGACAACTGAGCGCAAGACGGAGGCGCGCGCTGAAGAAAATTACAGTTTTTAGGGGCTCCGACGGGGGGGTTCTGTTGGGGAGCCCCCCCAGTTTACTTAATAGAGATCGCGCCGGCGTTGTGGCGGGTTTGGGGGGTTGTAACCCTCCACATTTTACTGTAAACTTAACTTTTTCCCTAAAAACAGGGAAAAAGTGAAGTTTTCAGTAAAATGTGGGGGGGTTACAACCCCCCCACACCTTCCACAACGCCCCTACAACGCGGCGTGATCTCTATTAAGTAAAGTGGGGGGAGGTTCCCCCCCCACACACCCCCGTCAGAGCCATAAAAACAGTAATTTTCTGCGGCGCGCACCTCCGCGCTGCGCTCAATTGTATGCGCGCGCCTTTGTCCCAGCACGCTTTTGACCTGACACCCTTCAAAAGTGCTCAGTGCTCTATTTTATATCAATTTCATTAAATAGCTATAAAAAAAAAAGCTAAAACTTATCTTTTGTTTGTTATTTGTTTGTTCGTTCATATCGGGAAGGGACCTGTCATTTCGCCCGAAGGTTGTTTCAAGAAAAGTCTCCCCAAGCAGTGATCAGATTGGGATGGTGCAGATAGAAAACAGAAGGGGGGACTTTTCTTGAAACAGCCTTCGGGCGAAATGACAGGTCCCTTCCCGATATGAACGAACAAACAAATAACAAACAAAAGATAAGTTTTAGCTTTTTTTTTTATAGCTATTTAATGAAATTGATATAAAATAGAGCACTGAGCACTTTTGAAGGGTGTCAGGTCAAATAAAAAAGAAAGAATGTAAATATCATACTGTTTTTTGTTTGAAGAGACAGACTGGCACGAGAGGAAAGGGAAGAACTACATTGATTGAAAGGAAAGGACAAAAATAATAATAATAATTGTATTCTTATATACTGCCAAAGCCATGAAAGTTCGAGGCGATTTTACAGCAAGAAGCGCTGGACAATCAGCGAAGAGGTCACAATTCAAAGTCGTCAATACAGAAACATAAGGACAGAGGAACAGAGGGTTCATCCAGAACGGCTGGACTAGTATTAGATTAAAACATCCTTAAAATGACTGTCATACTGCAAAAGCATCTTTAAAAAGCATGGTTTTTAAGCTAGACTTAAAATGATCTAATGTTCTAATCTCTCGTAAATAAGCCGGGGCTGAGTTCCAGAGCGAGGGGGCAGTGACGGAGAAAATATTATTTCTCATAGTGTTAATATGTCTTAAGGATGGGATTGCAAGCAAATTTTGGTTGGATGATCGAAGAGTACGTTAAGAGGAGTGGGGTGTTACAAATCTATTGATGAATTCAGGCTGCCCTGCTTTTCTGGTTTTGAATGTCAACAGCATAATTTTATGTTCAAATATGTTTTATTGCGCTCAACAAAAAAAACATCAAACAGGAAACAACCAAGTACAAACATGCTCACAATTTTAGATAATAAAATCCATCCCCCACATTCCCCCAATAACCCCCTCTCCCACCCCAACGCAACCCTTCCTAAAACAGCCCCCCCCCCCCCAGGGTCCTCCTTCCAAGTACAGCACACCCAGAGAAAAGCAGAAAAGGATCAGGCTAACCAGGTGCAACAAAATAAAACAGAATACAGGGATTCAACAATTCAGCAAGCGGCTTCGAGCCAGTGGGGGTCATAGTTGTCCAAAATGGTTCCCAAGTGCGCTGAAAAGTACGGCCTGGGAGAGAAGAAAGGTCCATCACATCCCTCCGTTCCCACATCAAGAGAGTGATCATCCGACATCACCAAAGAGAGTCATCTGGAGCAGCATCCTCAAGCCATAGCAGCAAAATACATTTCAGGGCCACCAGGACAGACCATTTAAGGAAAGCAGCAGCTCCCCGTACATGAGGGAAAGAGTGAGGAACATTTCCAAACAATAACAAAGGGGAGCGGTGAATGGTAATTTTCCAAATGCGCTCCACAAAGACAAAAACAGCATTCCAAAAAGCTTGAACATTAGGGCAAGTCCGAAACATGTGTTCAGCATAATTTTCTAAGTGATACGGTGCTCGATAGGTAGGGTAGGTAGAGTTACCAGATTTTCGCGAAGGAAAATACAGACCCCCTGGCCATGCCCCCAGGCCCGCCTAATTTCATCCTGTTCCACGTGTTACACCTCATTCTGCCCCCCCCCCAGCCCCACCCCAGACGGCATCCATGCAAGCGCAGACATGACACAATAACGTTACCGCATGGTGTCTGCGCATGCGCAGATGCTGCTTCCTGACGCAACTTTGATGAGAAGCTTTTCAAAAGCCGTCCGGACCCCAAGACGTCTGGTAGCCCTAGTTATTGGCAACCGCCTAATAAACAGCTGATCGCATGCCAATCACACAATAGCACCGTTTACAGAATCATGGCTTTCGTCAAAGGTAGGCACCAGAAATGAAGGCCAAAGGCCTACATTTCCAGCATCTAAGGAGGCGCCTTAGAATTCTGCAGCTAGGCTGATCTTTGCAAAGAGCAAATTTGACCATGTTTTGCCGCTCTTGCTACAACTCCACTGGCTCCCAGTAATTTCCAGGGTCGACTTTAAATGCGCCTGCCTAATTTTCAAGATCTTGCAGCACATTTTTCCCCCTTTAAATCCTCCATCTTGAAATGCTGCGAGACCTGACATCACCAGATCTATCCAAAAGCTCAAATGATCTTTCCCCTCACTAAAAGGCATTACCTACTTTGGAAAATTAGGGAAATCTCTTCATTTCAAAACTACAGAACTTTGGAATAATTTCCCTGCCCAGCTGCGCAACCTGGACTCATTCCAACTATTCCGAAGACACCTGAAAACTTGGCTATTTTCAAACATGTAAATTTCCGCTTCCCCCTATCACCACCCTTTTAATTTTTGTAAACCGTGTCGAGCTCTATATTTATAGAAAAGATGCGGTATATTAACTTAAGGTTTAGTTTAGTCGTTTCCAGCATTAGAAAACATAGAAAATGACGGCAGAAAAAGGGCCACGGCCCATCCAGTCTGCCCACACTAACTACCTCCACGAAGAGATCCCACATACCTATCTCATCTTTTCTTAAAATCAGGCACCCTGCTGGCCTCAATTACCTGTTGTGGAAGATTATTCCATTGGTCAACCACCCTTTCGGTGAAGAAATATTTTTTGGAGTCGCCATGAAATTTCCCACCCCTGATTTTCAGCGGATGCCCTCTTGTTGCCGTGGGACCTTTAAGAAGAAAGAGATCTTCTAGGCCCTTGATACGGCCCGTGACGTATTTGAACATCTCGATCATGTCTCCCCTCTCTGCGTTCTTCGAGTGTGTATAGCTGCAGCTTACCCAGTCGTTCCTCATACGGGAGATCCTTGAGTCCTGAGATCATCCTGGTGGCCATTTGCTGAACTGACTCAATTCTCCATGCATCTTTTTGATAATATGGCCTCCAGAATTGTACACAGTATTCCAGATGGGGCCTCACCATGGATCTGTACAACGGCATTATGACCTCGGGCTTACGGCTGACAAAACTTCTGCGGATACAGCCCATGATTTGTCTAGCTCTGGATGAAGCTTTTTCCACTTGGTTGGCAGTCTTCATGTCTTCGCTAATGATCACCCCCAAGTCACGTTCTGCTACAGTCCTTGCTAGGATCTCACCATTTAGGGTGTAAGTCCTGCATGGATTTTTGCCGACAAGGTGCATGACCTTACATTTTTTAGCATTAAAACTTAGTTGCCAAGTCGTCGACCAATGCTCCAGCAGGAGAAGGTCCTGCGTCATACTGTCGGGCACTGAGCTTTTGTCGGGCACTGTGTTTTCATCTGTTGTGCTTTCGCCTACTATGTTGCATAGTTTGGCGTCATCGGCGAATAATGTAACGTTACCTCAATGAAGGCACCGTTTTTCTAGGCACTGGTAAGCCCCTACGTTTTAAAATGGCTTCCACCACTTAAGTTAGGCGCCAGTAGAGCACCTACCAGCACTTAAGTTAATAATATTAATAATTTATTTGTATGCCGCCATACCGGAGAGGTTCTAAGCGGCTCACAACACAGGAACAATACATACGATTCCATCAAAGTATCCTGGTGAAATACAACAAAGAGCTACACATACATTTCAATAGTACATCAGAGTAAAAAGCATGGATAGAAATGCAAGTGATAAAAAGTGATAAAAACATAATTAAGTTAAAAGAAAACCATTAAGATATCAGTTTATTGAATAAATAAGTATTTAACAATTTCCTAAAATCTAAATAAATCTAAATCTAAATAATATGGGCCTTACTGAACGATGAGATGGTATGGGGGGGGGAGAGAGTTTGAAATGTTTTAAGATCTGTTTCATCCAAGGCCTCAGGATAGGTTTGCATAGGGTTACCAGATTTCGTAAATGAAATTCCGGTCCCATGGCCCCACTCCCAGGCCCATCCCGTTCTACCCAGCCACGCCCCGTTCTGCCTAAGTCACGTCCTGTTCCACCCCCCAGCCCCGCCCCCTCAACTTGTTTGCTTGTCGGGATGGCATCCGCGCATGCACAGATGCCGTCCCAAAGTCGCTCGTTGCTAGAGGCTTTTCAAAACCCAGCAAAGTGCCAGGTTTTGAAAAGCCGTCTGGACCCCCAGATATGTCCTCAAAAAGGAGAGCATGTCTGGGAAAATCCGGACATCTGGTAACCCTGTTTGCATAGCTGCAGATAAAATATTTTCTAGGTCAAAGGAAGATAAAATTAGTCATAAGACAACCCAGCATTCCTGCTGAGCAATTGGGGTTGGTGTCTACTTTACTCCTTGTTGAAAGGAGGCGGGTTAGGCAAACGTAGGGTTACCAGACATGTCCTCCGGGAATCAGGACGGCTTTTCATAACCCGGCATTTAATCTGAGTTTTGAAAAGAAATCGTGTCAGGAGGGGGCATCCGTGCATGCATGACATCATGTGTGACATCATCGCATCCTTCCCGACGAACAGGCAGCAGGGGGCATGGCAGGGGCGGAGCTGAGGGCGGAGCTGGGGTGGAATGGGGCAGGGCTACAGTAGAATCTGGTAACCCTAAGCTTTGGAGACTCCTATGTCTCGATGTCTAGTTTGGGAAAGAAAATGTACAAATGCCGGAGTAAAGTATGCTGAGAATCAGGGATGTAGGCACAGGTAGGCCTGAGTGGACCATGACCCCTCTACTAGAGGTGGTGTGTGCATGTTAACCTTGGGCCCTACCTAAATGTTTGTCCCGGCCAGGCAACTGCTGAGAATGCCCTGAAACAGGAATCCTCAAATTCAGTCCTCAAGGTCCTTAGCCCAGCCTGGTTTTAAGGATTTCTACAATGAGCAAATGAGGTCTACGCATTTGCATCCACTGCTTCCGTTGCGTGAAAATAGATCATTGCAGAAATCCTGAAAACTAGGCTGTGTTGTGTACCTCAAGGACTAGATTTGAGGACCTCTGCCCTAAAAGGTCCACCAAAGATCATCTCCAGCTTCTTTTCTTTACCTTAGCTGAATGATGATAAGAAGGGTATCCTATTTGGAAGTTGGAATAGCGAATACAGCAATGGAACACTGCCAGGGAAATGGAAGGGAAGTGCACCCATCCTACAACGATGGATCAAGGCCCATTGCCAGCCTGTTCACCATGAACAGTGTTGGGTGTTTGCAGCTATTATGTGCACAGGTAAGATCCAGATTTAACACACCAAGACTATCTGCTCATGAGTTCTTACATAGGTGCCAGCTCTGTGGGTGCAGTGGATGAGAAACCTGATGGTTAGTGCAGTGAGCACCATTGCATGCACAGATGCCCTCCAGATGCGGCCCCGAAGAGATGAGGTTTGTTTGGGGTTGGGGAGCAGAACGGGGCAGGGCTGTGGGCGGAACGAGGCGGGAGCATGCGTCCTCTTTTATGGGAGAAAAAAATATGGTAACCCTAGATCACACAAATCTGGTACAGATTTCGGAGCGGCACCCACAATAATTAGTTAATGGGCTCCAATAATTTAATTACCGGTGTTTACAAGCACTTAATTGGCACCAATCTGGCTTCGCTCAATTCTGTAACAAGCACCTAAATTGAATCATGCGCAGCTCAAAAGGGGGCGTGGCCACAGGACGTCCACGGGCAGGTCAAAGGCAGTCACAAAAGGTGCACAGAATAGTGGAGATCCTCGCCCAGCTTGCTCGCCATGATTTACACCAGGTTTCAGCTGGCATAAATCCTTATGCCCAAAGCTGACTTACAAGATCGTGAAGGGCATAGAGAGAGTGGAGAGGGACAGATTCTTCAAATTTTTGAAAAATAAAAGAACGAGAGGGCATTCGGAAAAGCTGAAAGGGGACAGATTCAAAACGAATGCTAGGAAGTTCTTCTTTACCCAACGTGTGGTGGACACCTGGAATGCGCTTCCAGAGGACGTAATAGGGCAGAGTACAGTACTGGGGTTCAAGAAAGGATTGGACAATTTCCTGCTGGAAAAGGGGATAGAGGGGTATAGATAGAGGATTACTGCACAGGTCCTGGACCTTTTGGGCCGCCGCGTGAGCGGACTGCTGGGCGCGATGGACCTCGGTCTTACCCTGCGGAAGCATTGCTTATGTTCTTATGTGTGCTGAATTTGGCGATCAACACTAATCTGTAAAGAACGCTCATCCTGGAGCATCTTTTATAGAATTTTATTTCTTTAAAAAATTTATACACTGCCTAAAAACTTAGGCGGTTCACAAAACACCTTGCATAGCAAAATAAACATATAATAGCAAACAAACAAATATGCGTTGAGTGTTGAATTTGACGCACCATTTTTAAAATCTGGCCATTATACCTTCATTTTTTTTAAAAGTACTTACATTGCTAAGTTCTTCCATTTCAAGACTAATAGTCAAATGATTTACCCCTCCCCCCTTTTACAAGGCCAGCACGCTGAATGCTCTGTGCTGCTCCCAACGTTTATAGAGTTCGATTCAAATCAATTCTTTAACAAAAAAAAAAAAATCAGCCTTACCAATTCAGTAGCCAGATCTCGGCTCCTCCTCTCCCGCAGCAGCAACAGGACAGCAATCGGAGTGATGCAGTCAGAGGAGGCAGCTGTACGAGCAGAGCTTCCTCCTGTTACAGAGCCATGGGAGCAGGCTCCTACAGCTAATCCCCCACCAATTTGAGGTGAGCGGCTACGAGCTGCACCACAAAGCACGGCTCTCGGGGCTGGGCAGAGCCGCACACGTACAGCAGCAGAGGGTTGGTAGCTGCAGGCATAGTCGTCGGAACAGGGGGACACGGGGGCCATGGCTCCCACCAAAGGGTGCTTTGGTTTCTCCTCATTCTCTCCCCCGTGGTCCCCCCTTCCACACAGCTGGTTAGCTGGCCACTTCAAGTCTCCTCTTTATGGCAGACTGCCATGGAGAGGGGATGAATCGGCCGGCCAGCCAGGCAGTAGTGCTAGCATGTAAAGAAGAGGAGTGCCAGCCGGCAAAGTAAGAGTGGGGAAGGGAGCCACAGGGAAGAGAATGAGAGACCAATAGCTGGGGAAGGGAAGGTAGGAGATAAAAGACTGGACTGCAGGGGGAGTGAGTGAGTTAGAAAGGAAGGAGAGAGATACCTGACAGGGGGGGGGGGGGCGAAAGACTCCACAAAGGAGGGAGAGAGACCTACTTAGAAAGAGGGAGGGAGAGACAAAGACCCATAGAGAGAGGGAGGGAGGGAGAGAGATAGTAGACATGATATGAATAATAAAATGACCAGAAAACTAAAGGTAAAAGAAATTAATTTATTTCCTATTTTGTGATTACAATATGTCAGATTTGAAATGTGGATCCTGCCAGAGCTGATGTTAGACAGCATGGGTGAACTAGGACCTAACAGAGAGAGGAAAAGACTTTTTTGTTTGTTTTGTTTACTCCACAGCACTGGCATAGGGTTGGAGAGGGCAAAAGTGGGTGGGGTGGGTGAAAAGGCTACAAAATAAACCCGCCAGGACATTTGAAAAAAAACAAACACCCGATTGGGCAGGAAAATCGAATAAAAAAATCGATTCAATAGGCCAAATCAAAATTTTTTTCCCTAAATCAGATAGCACTACTGTTACCAGTGTTCACTTTAAGCTGAGCGCAGGTCCTCCACCTATAGTCCTACCAGTGGAGGGTGCTGTTTCACTATCACATTTTCAATAGTCAGGGACATGCAAGTTCTATAGGACTCTAGGGAATATGCCTGTACCCAGCAATTGAAAACATAATATTGAATTACCACCTCTTACTGGTCGCAATACAGTTGGAAGATTCCCACTCAGCTTATTGAGAACAATGAATGTCCATACTTATACACAATTGCTTATTACACAAGAGCACAGATTTTTCTGTGAGTTTATATCAATAAAAGGCTTTAGGAGACATACCCTGTGCTGATAACAACCTGCCATCTCTGTTTTACTCCACAGTGTTGAGATGTCTGGGAATTCCCACAAGAGTTGTCACAAACTTTACCTCAGCACATGACACATGCCGAAAACTGGTTGTGGATGAATACTACAATGAAAACGGGATGAAGATCAGTAAGGATTATAACGCCAGTATCTGGTGAGAATACTAATTTAAAAAGAAAGAAAGAAACTGGAGGTCTAACAACCTCAAACAAACCGTGCACAATTCTACAGCGAGCCATGGAGTAAATATTCTCAAGGGAAATGATTGACCTCTCCTATTCAGGAACTTACCGTGTTTCCCAGAAAATAAGCCCTAGCATGATTTTTAAAGATGCTCCAAATATAAGCCCTACCCCCAAAATAAGCCCTGACACTAGTGCTGCCCGATTCGCTGAAAAAAATCAGACTCGTTCATTTAGCGACCCCCCACCCCCACCCCGGTGAGACTTGACATACCTCTGCTCCAAGGCCTCCTAAAGCAGCGGCGGCGGCAGCACTCTGAACGGGCTGCTTCACGACCTTCCCTGCCAGGACCTTCCCTCGCCGCATCACTGATGAAGGCCCCGGCAAGGAAGGCCATGAAGCAGATGAAGGAGGAAGAATTGGGGTGGAGGAGAGGGAGAGATGATTGTTGTACATGAAAAAAATATAAGACATCCCCAAAAAATAGGCCTTGTGTTTTTTGGAGCCAAAATTAATATGATCCGGTCTTATTTTTCAGGAAACACGGTATTAGCATCACATTCATTCTGGCCTATTCTCTCTGTTTTCTCAGACTTAGGCCCCGATGCTCTAAACTTACTATGCCTTTAACGTACTTTACTAAACCAGTTCTAACCAGTTTAGCGCATAAGCATTTTAGCTTCCGATGCACAAAATGACTCTGCATGGTCTTTTCTGTGCTCCCTACCAGCCTCTGAGAATAGCATGGAAATGAAGTACAACATAGAAACATAGAAAATGACGGCAGAAAAGGGCCATAGCCCATCAAGTCTACCCACTCTAATGACCCACCCTCATGACTTTACTCCCCTAGAGATCCCACGTGAATATCCCATTTTCTTTTAAAGTCTGACACGCTGTTGGCCTCATAGTATTAAAATGAGCACACTCCAGGTGATTCACAAAATGAAGCACTGACCTTTAATGCTCCAAAATTACTAGCATGTCTGGAGGTGCCGGTAGCATTGAACCGTGTGTGTTAAAAGCACGTCTTGGGCACGTGTGTTAAAGGCACATCTCAGGCGCGTTCATGGAAACCTTATACCAGCAGAACTGGGGCTGCCGATTGCATAGTGTAAGTTCAAAAGAAATACATTTGCATGGTTTGCTGGTAGTTCTCTGTCCCCTCCCCCTGTGATGCGCTACAATAAGTCACACCTATGATTTGTCTGCCTACGACGTAGCTTTTCCTGGCGCATGCACACATGTCTTTTCCCATAAACTATTCTGTGCGTGTGTCAGGCGCTTTCTCCAATGACTGATTGGCATTTCTGCGGACCTCATGTGCATGTGAAGTTTTTGGAGCATCATTTGTCATTTAGAAATCAGCTTTACCACCACTACAACGGTTTACAGGATTTTAACGGCGACTTTAGAGCATCAGGGCCTTAGTACAGTCTCTAGAGCCAAGGACATTTGTAACAGGAAACATGGCACCTTAATGAAAGTAAAGCGATCACTGCAGCCATTTCCACTTGCCTCACAGTTTCTTTCAACTCTCAATACGAGGACCAAATGTTAGTAATTTCCTTGTAAATTCTATATCCATATAAAGGGCTTTATGCGCTGTCTGCTGGACATCCTCTCCTCATCCCCTGGATTTTACTTCCTTGGTGCTTGACTCAGAGATTAAGGTAAAATCAGTGGTGTGGTAAGGTGGGGGCAGTCCGCCCTGGGCACAGTCTTCCTAAGGGTGCAGCACTCCTCCTCTCTGCACAAACACCCCTCGCTCTTCTCCTTCTCACGGACGCACACGCCCCTTGACTTTTCCCATCCCTTTTTTATTTCCCCAGTGCAAGGTTGTTGCCCGCGTTGGCATTGGCGCTCTCTGACATCACTTCCGGGACCCGCGCCTAGGAAGTGACGTCAAAAGGCGAGCCGACGACGACGCTGCTCACGCCAGAGAAGTTAACAAGGTACGGGGAAAGGGGGGAGATGGCAGGGGAGGGGCACCACTCCCCGGGTGCTGCTCACCCTTATACACCACTGGGTAAAACTGAAAGATTGGCTCATAAAAAACAAACTTAGGGCCTTGAGAAATGAATTCTGCTTAGCAGCTTCTGCAATGCAGAGAAGCCCAAGGAAGAATCCCCCCTCCCCAATTCCTAGATCTTATAAAGTAACTCACTGCCTTAGGAGAGTGTGGCGCAGAGGTTAGAGCTACAGCCTCAGTACCCTGAGGTTGTGGGTTTAAACCCCAACCTGCTCCTTGTGATCCTGGGCAAGTCGCCTAGGCCTAGATTCACTAACTTGGCCGAGTCAGTCCGCTCCGTGTCCGATCCAACGCAGGCCGACTGTATTCAAATGGGGGCGATCGGTGGAACGCCCCCTACCGACCTCACAGATCGCTCTCCAGCAATCCAGACACATGCACAGACCATCTGTCCGTATTTTTAAATCTTTTTACTCGCGAGCCCGTGGTTTTAACCTGTGGGTTAAAATCACAGGTTCAATTCGGGGCAAGAGATTCGGAGCAGAGCTAAGGGCAGGAGAGTCGGGGCAGAGAGCAAGGCTGAAAGATCGGGGCAGAAAGCAGGGCGGCAATAGAGCAGGAGAGTCGGCAGAGACGTGTGTGACTGGTCCCCAGCAGTTGCTTCTTCTGTTGATCGGTGTCCCATTTTTGTTTAGTAAATCGCGTCCCTGCCTACTTTGCATGCCATTTCCCCTCATTTGCATGCACGGATCGGAATCGGATCGGCACAGAGGTTAGTGAATTGGGTCGGAGGAAAATCAGGTTGCAAACCGATCGGTTTGCTTAGTGAATCTAGCCCCAAATCCTTCACTGCCCCAGATACATTAGCTAGAGTGCGAGCAGGGAATATGTTTGAAGTACCCGTATATAAACTACTTTGAGTGTTGTAAAAGTACAAAAAAGGCAGTATATAAGTCCCAATCCCTCTCCTTTAGGCCCCCTCTACATTATCACATGAGGGCCTTAACTTGAACTTATGTCATGAAACAGGGGAAGTCCCTTTAGCACAGGGGTGTCCAATGTCGGTCCTCGAGGGCCGCAGTCCAGTCGGATTTTCAGGATTTCCCCAATGAATATACATGAGGTCTATTTGCATGCACTGCTTTCATTGTATGCTAATAGATCTCATGCATATTCATTGGGGAAATCCTGAAAACCCGACTGGATTGCGGCCCTCGAGGACCGACATTGGACACCCCTGCTTTAACACATCAGGCCCAGACCCCCAAATTCTAAATGACACCTAAAAAAAAAAAATCGGTGCTGATTAGAATGGCGCTTAGCGTGATTCTACAAGGCGCCAGTGTGCGTTGCATAAGTGAGGCGCACGCAATTAGGCCAGCTAAATCTAGACCTAAAAGCCTGCACCTAAGTTGTGCATATATTGGGTGTATTCTATAAAAATACACATAACTTTTCGGAACATCCATGATCCTCTTCTGGCCACGCCCCCTTTTCAAATTCACGCACTGCAACTGGCACGTACTTTTTATAGAATCATGAGCATAACTTTTAATTAGTGTCAATTATGAGGTGTTGTCAATTATCTGCACCAATTAGGCAAATTAATCGTTTGCACACATCATCTACACCCAAATTTTTTATCATTATTCAAATTTCACTCAATTGTTCATCCCATATATTATTCTCTATTCACTTTCACCGTTTTATTCAACATCCTCACACGAGATTATTCTCTCAAAAGACCTTTTGTTCAATCTTAGGACCCCTGAGGAAGACGTTTGAGTTAAAACATGGCCCGTGTTGGGTCCATACTTTTCAAACCATGTGGATACAGTTTAATGTACAGAGAACTTAACTTGTGTGGAATAATAAAATCCATCACTATGAACATCAATTCCGCAGGTTTTTTTCCCTCTTGCTTCTTGTTTGTATCATTACACTGCAGATTAGTTGGACTGCTTTTTTAGTTGTCGACTTTGCACATCATCTATGGCGTCAATATGCACGCTCAACCTTTGGCACAGTATACAGAATTGGGGGAATAATGTGTATAACTGGAATTCTGTTTCAATAATTTCTACAGGAATTTCCGTGTCTGGAATGAGTGCTGGATGAAACGAGAGGATCTTCCAAAAGGATATGATGGGTGGCAGGTGCTAGATGCAACGCCACAGAAGAAGAGTGAAGGTAATACTTACTCATTTCTCAAATTTGAATCTCCTGTCCCATTAAAACCACACAGTAGTTACAGTTATGACTGAGGAATCTTAATAAATTTGGGGATTTCTACCAGGTACTTGTGACCTGGATTTAGGGTTACCAGATTTTGCATCTGGAAAAAGAAAATGCATGGTCCAACCCCCCCACCACCACCACCAGCCCCACGCAAACCTCGCCTCTTCAGACCAAATCTGGAGTAAGATGCAACGTGATGACATCACCGCGTTGCATCCGCATATGCACAGATGCACTCCACACTCAGCCCCGCTCCCAACAGCTTTTCAAAACCTGGACAA
The DNA here is from genome assembly GCF_902459505.1 of Geotrypetes seraphini. Taxonomy (NCBI): domain Eukaryota; kingdom Metazoa; phylum Chordata; class Amphibia; order Gymnophiona; family Dermophiidae; genus Geotrypetes; species Geotrypetes seraphini. The sequence goes on from NC_047094.1 coordinate 117,902,362, forward strand.
AGTGCCAGGTGTCGATAAGCCGTCCGGATGCCTGGACAGTCCTCTAAAAAGAGGACATGTCGGGGTAAATCCAGTTGTCTGGTAACCCTGCCTGGATTAGCCGTTAGAAACAGGATACTGAGCTAGATGGACTTTTGTTTTGATCCAGTACAGCTATTCTTAGGTCAAGGAGAGATGCAAATGGAAAACATAAGAACATAAGAAATGGCTTCGCCGGATCAGACTCTAGGTCCATCCAGTCCGGCGACCCGCACCCGCGGAGGCCAAGCTAGGTGTTCCCTGCTGAGAAACCTTGTTTACTCGTATCCCCCAATGTGATTTGCAAGAAGGTGTGCATCCAACTTGCTCTTGAATCCCAGAATGCTGGTCTCCATCATGACCTCCTCAGGGAGAGCGTTCCAAGCGTCCACCACTCGTTGTGCGAAACAGAACTTCCTAATATTTGTCCTGGGCCTGGTGCCGCTTCTCTTTGGGTCTAAAACATGAGATTTTGTCTCAAATACAAAGCACTTTTATTTCATTTCAGCTTTAGTCATTAGTTTAAACATAACAGTAACAAGCGTTCAGAATCAAGTGTGTCAAATGCTATTTGGCTTCTATCTTACACATTTCAACTTAAATGACAGAATTCAGTCTATAATGTCTTCAGCTTTAGTTACTGGATTTCTCTACATGTGCTATTTTTAGCATGTTTTTGCATATTTCTAGGTCTTAATTTACAATTTTGCTTTATGGACACTGGTAATATGTTTTTCTGAGCCCCATATGTCTTATGTAAGCAATGGAGTTTTTGTGACTTATGATGATTTTATTTTTAGAGTCTATTTTCTTTAGATTTGTCACTGAAGTCTTCATTGACACTGAGCAGGTGGAGTTTTCCTCTTTCTTACACACTTTCAGCGGTTTATTGATTTGGATTATTTTCCCCCTCTGTTCTCCCCGAGTTTAGTTTATAAATGAAACATAGAAATAGACGGCAGATAAGGGCCACGGCCCATCTAGTCTGCCCACCCCAATGACCCTCCCCTATCTTTCTCTGTGAATAGATCCCACGTGTCTATCCCATTTGGCCTTAAAACCAGGCACGCTGCTGTCCTCAATAACCTGAAGTGGAAGACTATTCCAGCGATCAACCACCCTTTCAGTGAAAAAGAATTTCCTGGTGTCCCCGTGCAGTTTCCCGCCCTTGATTTTCCACGGATGCCCCCTTGTTGCCGCGGGACCCTTGAAAAAGAAGATATCTTCTTCCACCTCGATGCGGCCTGTGAGATACTTGAATGTCTCGATCATGTCACCCCTCTCTCTGCGTTCCTCGAGTGAGTACAGCTGCAACTTATCCAGCTGTTCCTCGTACGGGAGATCCTTGAGTCCCGAGACCATCCGGGTGGCCATTCTCTGGACCGACTCCAGTCTCAGCACATCCTTACGGTAATGCGGCCTCCAGAATTGCACACAATATTCCAGGTGGGGCCTCACCATGGATCTATACAATGGCATAATGACTTCAGGCTTACGGCTGCCAAAACTCCTGCGTATGCAACCTATGATTTGCCTTGCCTTGGATGAAGCTTGCTTCACTTGATTGGCAGTCTTCATGTTCTCACTGACGATCACCCCTAAGTCTCGCTCTGCTTCAGTTCTTGTTAGGATCTCGCCATTAAGGGTGTAAGTCTTGCATGGATTATGGCTGCCCAGGTGCATGACTTTGCATTTTTTGGCATTGAAGCTGAGTTGCTAGGACCTAGACCAGCGCTCCAGTAGGAGTAGGTAGTGCATCATGTTGTCGGACATTGAATTTATGTCTGTTGTGCTTTTGCCCACTACATTGCTTAGTTTGGCGTCATCGGCGAATAATGTTATTTTACCTCGCAGCCCTTCTGCCAAGTCTCTTATAAAGATGTTGAATAGGATCGGGCCCAGGACCGAGCCCTGCGGCACTCCACTGATTACCTCCATCATTTCGGAGGGGGTGCCGTTCACCACTACCCTCTGAAGTCTACCTCCGAGCCAGTTCCCAACCCATTTCGTCAATGTGTCGCCCAATCCTATAGAACTCATCTTGCTCAGCAACCTGTGGTGTGGTACGCTATCGAATGCTTTACTGAAGTTCAGGTATACGATGTCCAGGGACTCCCCAACATCCAGCTTCCTCGTCACCCAGTCAAAGAAGCTGATCAGGTTGGATTGGCAGGATCTCCCCTTAGTAAATCCATGTTGACGGGGATCCCGTAGATTCTCCTCGTTCAGGATCGTATCCAATTGGCGTTTGATTAGAGTTTCCATTAGTTTGCACACTATTGATGTGAGACTCACCAGTCTGTAGTTTGCTGTCTCCATCTTGGAGCCTTTCTTGTGGAGTGGAATGACGTTAGCCGTCTTCCAGTCCCGTACTAAGGGAGAGATTGAAGAGCGCGGATAGTGGTTCCGCCAAGACATCACACAACTCCCTGAGCACCCTGGGATGTAGGTTGTCAGGCCCCATTGTCTTGTTAACCTTAAGCTTTGATAGCTCGCAGTAGACACCGCTGGGTGTAAACTCGAAATTACTAAACGGGTCATCTGCGTCAACCCTTGTCTATAGCTGAGGGCCGAGTCCTGGCGCCTCGCAGGTGAAGACTGAGCAGAAGTATTCATTTAACAGTTGGGCTTTTTCCGAGTCCGCTTCTACATAGTCTCCGTCTGGTTTCCTAAGACGTACTATCCCGCCTGAGTTCTTATTTCTGTCATTGATATACTTGAAGAAGGATTTATCTCCTTTCTGGATGTTCTTCGCTAGAGACTCCTCCATGCGGAATTTGGCCTCCCTAACTGCTGTTTTGACGGCTTTTGACTTGGCCAGATAGACTTCCCTAGAGTCCCGTTTCCCTGATTGTTTGTAAGAGATGAATGCTTTTTTCTTCTCCTTGATGAGGTCCGAAATCTCTGCAGAGAACCACTGTGGCTTATTGTTCCTTCGCCGTTTACTTACTGATTTAACATAGCGGTTTGTTGCTTCTTGTATGGTGGCTTTCAAAGTTGACCACATTTCTTCCACGTTATCGGTTTCTGCTTGGCTTTGTAGTGCCTGGTGAACGAAGTCTCCCATTTCTTTGAAGTTTGTGTCCTTGAATTTGAGGACCTTGGTCAGTGTGGCAGATTTAGTGAAACCTTTCCTGAGATTAAACCATACCATGTTGTGGTCACTGGAGGCCAATGTGTCGCCCACCGAGACCTCTGTGACACTTTCTCCATTGGTAAGTATCAGGTCCAGTATTGCCTGATCCCTTGTTGGTTCCAACACCAGTTGCCTGAGTCTTGCTCCCTTCATAGAGTTTAATAGCCTCCTGCTGCTGCCGGAAGCAGAGAAAAGCATGTCCCAATCCACATCAGGCATGTTGAAGTCATCTAATAATACTGTGTCCCCACGCAAGGTGATATTCTCTATATATCCAATTAATTCCATATCTAGGTCATCCTGTTGTCTTGGGGGTCTGTATATTACGCCAAGATACAGGCATTTGTCCTTCCTTCTGGCCAAATTTACCCAAAGGGATTCCCCAGTGTGGGGATATCTGTGATTCTGGTGACCTTAATGTCATCTTTAGTATATAATGCTACACCTCCTCCCATTTTGCCCTCCCTGTCCCGGCGAAGCAAGTTGTAACCCGGTATGACCATATCCCACCCGTGGGAATCCGTGAGCCAGGTCTCAGATATCGCCACCACATCCAGGTCGGCATTTCTGTTTCTAATTCCAGGATCTTGTTTCCCAGACTGTGGGCATTTACGTACATAGCCCTCCATGTTGTATGTTTGTTATGTCTCAGTGGGGATGTTCCCGTGATCTTTTGCATTATTTCAGTATCTTAATGACTGTTACGCTGGTCATACATTTGAATATGTATATAGTTGATTTGTATGTTTTTCACTTGATCATCAATAAATTTAAATCACCCTCTGCCTGCTCTTATTATATACCAACTACTTTCACTAACATGAAGCAATCCAGGGACAGAAATTTCTAAGTTTTTTTTTGTCTCCCCCAAGGAACCTCCTTCTGTGGGCCTGCCCCAGTTCGAGCCATCAAAGAAGGAGATGTAGACCTAAACTATGACGTCGCTTTCCTTTTCGCTGAAGTGAATGCAGGCTGCGTGCTCTGGATATGCCAATCTGATGGTCAGCTTGAACAAGCAACTTACAGTACCAAGTACACTGGCAACAACATCAGTACGAAAGGCATCGGCACCGATAGATGTGAGGACATCACCCAGTACTACAAGTACCCAGAAGGTAGCAGAGCGTCACTCACTTTCCAGGATTTTCAATGCAGTTGGTCGCACATTAGCAGTCTGATCGCCAGCGACATAGCCATGGGTGGGCCCAGGTCTACCTAGTAGCAGCACATCTATGTAGTAGCTAGTGGAAATCCCCAAACTACACCAGATAAAGACTCCCCTCTCCATCTGCCTACATTTAAAGGGCCGAGCTTCGCTGGCAGCGAGCAGCGTGACTGAGGCACGCTGCTTGCGCTGACCCCACAGCCTCCCTTCTGACACAGAGGCAGAATGCGTCAGAAGGAAGGCTGTGGGGCTGGCACAAGCAGTGGGGGCATCAGTCACGCTTCTTGCTCCCAGAACCAATCTGCTCTTTGAAAGGCTGGCGGGGGGGGGGGGGTGGAAGGGGGGGAGGAATGAGATCATCTTGCCTCGCCAAGTTAGGAGAGGAAGAGATGGGACCTTCTGCTCACCCAAATGGTGTCCAGACCCACCCAAAATTGGGTGTCTGACTATGCCCCTGCTGATGCTCAAAATAAGATTTAGATCTTTGCACGGCTACATTTTGGGATTTGTAGGTACTTGGAGGGCCTCAGAAAAAAATAGTTAATGTCTTATTAAAGAGTTTGAGACCACTGAGTTAAGAGGAACGGTTAATCTGCTGGCTGGGTTGGAGGGCAGAGGAGAGAACAGGACAATCAAGCCATTGTGACATCACTGAGGAGGTTGGCTCTTATTGGTGGAATGAGGCATTATGACATCACAATCTCAGCTCTGCTTCCCAAAGACAAACAGGATGTCATGGTTACAGTTAAGCCAGTGGTCTCCAACTCAAAGCCTTTGCAGGGCCACATTTTAGGATTTGTAGATACTTGGAGGGCCTCAGAAAAAATAGTTAATGTCTTATTAAAGAAATGACAATTTTGCATGAACTCTTTATAGTTTATAATTCTTTCCTTTTGGATAAGTCTTAATAATAATATTGTCATTTATAGCTAAAGAGACATAGGATCAAGAAACAGTTTCATTTTACTTTTGCGATTATGATAAACATACCGAGGGCCTCAAAATAGTACCTGGCAGGCCACGAGTTTGAGACCACTGATTTAGATGAACTGCAGAGAAAACCATCTCAAATCTGAGTTTTGAAAACCGTAACTTAGATGGTTTCCCATGAAAACATCCATTTGATGCTTTTTGCCGCTTTTGAAAAATATTTCTCTTTTGAAAATGTGTGCCATTATGTTTTCTCTCCTTGCAGGCTCCATCCAGGAAGAAAGAGTCTTGCTAAAAGCTTTGGAAAAGATAAATGAGCATTTTCAAGCTCATGGGGAGGAGACCACGCTCAATACGGCACGATGCTTGGCTCATCCAGTTGTTCCAATTCTCCTCTCGATCCAGTCTCCCACTTCACTTTCACTGGGACAAGACACAATGATTTCTGTTAGGGTATCGAATAGGACTGAAGAAGGGAGGGAGCTACAGCTAACAGCTGGAGTTCAGATTTTGCAGTACAATGGGATCTCCCATGGTCAGCTTTGGAAGGAAGAATGCTGTTTTTCTATTCAAGCCAATGAAGGTAAAAAATGAGTCAGCATTATACTTAGATAGACACAGGTTTCAGTATTTGCCAAAATACATCATCAGACAGATCAAAACAGTACAAAACAATGTAGCTAGGTTTCTACTAGGTAAATCGAGAGACTACTGAGTTACACTAGTTGCCAATTGAGAGCAGGGTGAAATTCAAAATCCTATTGCCAACACACACCTCTCGGCACCGCAATACCTAGCGGCCAGACTAAATAACCATATGCCCCGGTGTGCTCTGCACTCGAGCTCAGGCTTGGAAGCGGTATCGGTCACTGAGGGTTCCTCGTCTGTTGACGATGCGTCTTCCTCGGTACCGGGTGGGGATTCTTCCCATAAGTCCGGGTCCCTGATATCAGTGTGCGCACGCCGAGATGTCGGGGTGGGAGGCTCAGTGTGGCGGGTCTTAGAAAGAGACTTGCCGGAGCACATTGAGGCGGTACCGGAAGAGGAAGACCGGTGCTGATCCCGGTCCCGGGGAGAGCGGTGCCCTTCCTGGTCCCGAGGAGGATCGGCCTCAGAGCGGGTCTGTACCACAGGATGAGAATGGAGTGGTTCAGCCGAGAGGATTGGCATGGAAGTGTTGAGTGGCACCGAGGGGGTGGACACCGGTGGGATGGTGCGAGGCTCGGGCCGGTCTGGTACCGAAAGGAGTGGTGCCAATAGGGTCAGTAACAAGTGCTGGAGTTGTTGCTGCAGCTGTTCCTGCAATTTGTCTTGGAGTATGGCCGCGATGCGGTCATCCAGGGGTGGCACCGGTACTGCTTTTTTCTTTTTCGGTTCCATAGGTGCTGCTCCACGCCCCGGCGATGAGGAGGCCGATGACAAGGCACTCACCGAGATCGGGGCGGAGCGTTTGCGGGGTCGGCGTGAAGTCGGGAGGACCGGCGTCGCCACTGTGGCTGGTGGGCGCTCAAGGGAGGTGGAAGGCTTCTTAGCCGGCTTACCTGAGGCCAGCGACCCCGAGGAAGGATCGGGCGTCGAAGTAGTCAGTGCCGCCTTTTGTGGTACCGTCGACGTCGTGGCAGGTTCCATAGCAGATCCGGTACCGAAAAGGATGTTCTGCTGGATCTGCCGATTTTTTAATGTGCGTTTCTTAAGAGTGGCACAGCGGGTGCAGGTGTCAGCCCGATGCTCTGGACCTAAACACTGTAGGCACCAATTGTGTGGGTCAGTGAGAGAGATCGGGCATGCACACCGCTGGCACTTCTTAAAGCCCGGTTGAGGGGGCATGAAGGGAAACACGGCCTCTGCAAAATCAAAACCGGAGGCCTGTATGGTGACAACAGGCCCTGCTTGGGCCGGATTCAAAAAATAGAAAAAAAATCGAGAGATTTTTTTTTTTTTTTTGAATTGAAGAAAAAAAGAGAACCCGAAGAGGGAAAAAGAGAAAAAACGAGAAAAAAACACGAGCGGGAAGGCAAAAAGGATGTTTTCAACAGCCGTTGAAACCACATGCGTCTTCTTCGCTCCGCGGAAACGAAGAAACTGGGGACCACGCACTCCTCCGTCGGGCAGGAAGGCACTCGCGCATGCGCGGTGCGGCCAACTAGAACTTTCTAGTAAAAAGTGTCCGTACCGGGGCTCCGTCAGTGACGTCACCCATGCGTTAAGAATATGCTGCCTGCTTGTCCTGGGATAAATGTAGTGTATAGAGTATTTAGCTGCAATAGTAAACCTAATATTACATGTGTATATACATATAAGTAGGATGATAAATTATGGCATAATCATGCCAGTATTATTAACTCTGTAACCCTCTGTAACTCTGTGTATTTCAGTATAGAACCCATGTATTGTAACACCTCACAACTCCTTATGGTAACATCTCTACAGAAGCTAATTTATCATAACACCTTTACAGAAACTCATGTATTGTAGCATCTTTGCAGAGGCTCATGTAGACCGCTCTGAATTGACTCCCCAGTCATTAGTAGCGGTATAGAAGCCCTCAATAAACAATATTCATGGTGAAATTGCCTTTTCTTTAATATTTCTGGGCAAAAGACCATAGAAGTCCACACAGTATTGTTTTTAGGTTCCTACTGCTGGATTTGCCAATGAAGCCCACTCCAGCCTTTCACTGAAGCTTCTATCAAAGCCCTCCCCAGCTCATCCAAAATCAAATACCCATTTATGGAACACCCAGTACTGGCCTTAGTTTGTTTTATACCATTCATTTTCTAATTAGAGATCCTCTGTGTTCATACCATACTTTTTAAAAATTCTGTCACTGTTTTCATCATCACCTCCCTCGGGAGGGCATTCCAGGGAGGTGGCGGAGATGAGAACGGTACAACGGTGACAGAACACAAAAAAGCGTGGGATGAACAGAGGATCTCTAATTAGAAAATTCATTTTTTTAATCCTGAAGTGAAAATGGTACTTTAGAATTTGGCTGTTTTCCTGTTCAGGCTGTTGTCTGCTCTGTGATATGGACAAATAGCCAATGAAGAACCAATCTGAGAGTTAACATGAATAGGCTCAAATATGCTTGTGGTTCTTCAAAAGATAAATGTGTTTGGGAACAAATGTTTTAGTAAATGTGGAAAATGTTTTAACTGTCTTTCATTCCTAGACAGAATCATCACCATGAGGCTACTTTACTCACAGTATAAGAAAGTACTAACAGAAGCATATGTGCTGAGAGTGACGGCCCTGCTGTTGGAGAAAGGAACAGGTCTCACCATTTTCACAGAGCAAGACATGAGGGTCTGCAAGCCCACTCTCAGTATTCAGGTCAGAAAGAACGTCCTTTGGCCATGCTCCTCTTAGAATGTACAAGTCTACCTCTATAAGCCAAGCAACAGCCCCAATCCCCACTCCCACCCACAATCCGGATGAAAATTGCCAATGACAAATACAGGATTAGGAAGATCCTTAATCTATTTGAAAAGATTTCTTTTAACTGCTGTAATAAACAGGAAATTCCAGCCAAGGCCCAGTTCTTCCCGAATGTCTAACAACGAAGAATAGACATCTTGAAATAGGCAACATAGGCTGGTGAACCTATAATGGGACTTTTTCCTTTTTAATTTTTGTGGTTGAGTCTGAGCCTGTTGGAGAGGGAATGTGTTTGCCAGAACTTTTGAAATAGCTTTGTGGGAAACAGGGCCGCTGTTGCATTTTGTTTGATGCATTTTTTTGCCCTTTTGATGTTTGAATTATTTTTTGTGCTGGATTACTTTAATCCTATATATTCCTGTCTTTAAGGTTTGGCTGCATATATGAAGCAAATTTTATATACATGCTGTTTTGTGGAGTTTTTTTGACAGACCTATGACTGTGATTAAGCCCCATGTTGCATGCTGAATTATGTGGGTGATATATTCTCCGAGGTCTCTTTCTCTCCACTTTTTCGGATGGTGCAGTGGACTTAACACAGGAGTCCATACTGTTTAAGTGCTATGTTGAGTTTCATATCGTGAAATAAAAACATTTTAAGAAAGGAATAAATATATTTGCAAGTGGTGGTTAGACAAAGTCGAGGAGGTATAGAATTCCAAGGGTTGGGTTGCTAACTTAGCAATTCCAAGTCTTTCTGTCTAAAGGTCATCTCCTTTTGAGGAATCTAAGCTTAACAGTACAGGGACTGTCCATATTCTAATCAAGGAAGGATAATCAAGACTCTCCAGGTGTGATGGGATAAGATGGGCAATAGGACACAGGGAAACAAAACATCCTCAACAGCATAAACCAATGAAGCACTAGAAGAGTGCAACTGACGCTCGCCATAACTGTTTTCTCCACAGATAGCAGAACGAGCTCTACAGTATCACCCCAACACTGCCACAATTTGTTTTACAAATCCACTGGCAGAGCCACTGGAGGACTGCACGATCACAATTACTGGAAAAGGCCTCGTTCACGGAGAAAGGACATACAGGTCAGAGAACAGTCTCCTCACAAGGACGCATGAGTTTCTGTAATAAGGCTTAGTTGATTTTTAGCCTTTTGGCTTCCTATCTTCAGGAATTTTGCTGTTAAAAATGGGGCTGGTGGGAAACCTATAAGATCTGAGAATGGGGGTAGGGGAGAAAAACAAACATCATGATACTACAATAAAAAATTTGGGTGGTTGGGGTTTTGTTTTGTGTTTTACCTATTCTGCTAAACCCATCAATTGGCTCAATGAGTACTCCTGGTGGAATTCTGTTGAGTGCAGAATTTGTGCAGAATTCCTCACCCCCTCAGGATGCAGAGAACCTTGCACAAGCTGTGCAGAATTCAGTAAAGACCCGGGCAGTAGAGGAGGATGTGTACGGCTGCACAGTGGGTTACTTCCGCCTCCTGTGCTGGCTTAGATCCGACTGTTTATGTGAACTGCAATCTCACAAGTCCAGAATGCCACCAGGAGTAAAATAGGGTTTTCTTCCCTAAAAAGCAATCTCTCCTTGCCCCCCACCCAAAAGATGGTAGACTGTATCAAGATTAAAGCCTCCTAGAATCTCATTTTGTGCTCCGGTGCACAATTCTTAATTATCATTCTAAACTCCTGCTTGGAAGCTACTTGTGAAAAGTAAGTTTAGTGCATGCAAATTATGTTCATAAATATAACATTTTATTAGTGCTATTAAAAAAAAAAATAGCCAAACTATTACAATTAATAAAAACAACTATCTTTTCCCCTACTCTTCACCATCATCTTGTCTTTCATAGTGTTTGATCATTTCCTTCATAGAGTCTAGGATTAGAAAACATTTTTGATCACAGTACTGGTAATTAACGATTTTTTATTTTTTTTAAATCTGTACAATTGAAGACTAAAATTTAGAACTGAGTTAATTTCCAGTAGAGATAACTTGTTCATTGGTGTCACCGTTTTGAGACATTCAATGGACTGGAGGAAAGACAAAGGGGTGATTTTTCTGTATTCATCTAACTTTTTCTCCTACATCTTAGGTTAGGTACCATTGAAGCTGGAGGTACCCTGACACACCCTGTTGAGGTCACACCAACCCAGACTGGGTTTAGAAGACTTACTGTGGCCATGGATTGCACCAAATTTCAGGATGTCACGGGCTACAAGAGCCTTGAGATCATGGCAGCAGAGCTCCCCCCCTTAAGAGTGCCTGTGTCCACCTGTCTCAGCATCTTCTCTCATCATACCAAAAAATATTTGTAATGGAAACAAAATTTATTTCTAGATGGTGCTCTAAAATCTAATCATTCTATATTATAATTAAAAGACAAATAATTCTGGATCTAGAGCATAGGAAAGAGGGCATCACCAAAAAGAGCATATATCACACTCAAATGGATAAAGTAAGTGACAGCTATTTGACAGCCTGGATGGAGTAAGGGAAGGGGAGAGGTGTGTAGGGGAGATCTGGGAAGAAAGGCAGAGATAGGAGGGAAGGCGAATGAGTTAATACACTCCCCTCATTTGCCATAAAGAGCACAAACTCCCTATTCAGTGGGCTGAACTGCAAGTATGAGCTGTATTTCTGTTACAAAAGTTGCTTAGGAGGTATGGAGAATGTGCATATGAAATTCTGAATACTTTTTTGTTCTTTTGGCAAGGAGAGATGTTATAAGCATATTTGATTTAAACATAAAGATAAATTCTTAAAATGCAATTGCTCTTTGGATTGATAATGTGGCTTTATTATATGTAGACTGGAACAGTATCAGTTTTCCACCTGGCTGGCAAAGACACTCAAGTTCATTTTTTTGAAACATGTTAAATCTGTAGAGAGGTGTTTACTGATTGCATGTTGATAAATTTTTCAAAAGTGCTCCATCACTTGCAAATAGGTAAAGAAGTGGTTAGTCTGAAATTAGAAAAGGGTCCCATCACATCTGTCCTTATAAATTACTATTTTACACAGTAAGCCTGGAAAACGTAAAACAATTAAAACACACACACACACACACACACACACACTGGCCAATAGGTAACACAAGTCATTTTGGTATACTTCTGCTTTTGCCCAGAGTTTGAACTGATGTTCCATGCAGATTCAACATATGCCATTCTGTTTAGGGTTGGAACGAGAGCCACTCCAAGAAGGTTAAACCCAGTGTCAGTTTACCCTTTCTGAAGTCAAAATGGGATCAATTTACGATTCTTGAATTACATTTTCCCTAACATTTGGCTTATGTTATTCTGCTCTCTAGATATCTTTTAAGTATTTGAAAGTTTATTTTGGCTTATTACTTATACTCATATTAATTTCATTTATTGTCTGCTGTCCTCCACTTGATTGTGTATGCTATTGTGAAAGCTACCTTGAATTGCTTAGATAGAGTGGGTTATAAATGGTTAAAATAGAAACAAGTAAACCACATGTACAAATTGGAATTTAAACATCCAGGTTAGGAGATATCATGTCCACTAGTACTTCAAAGCAGGATTTGCCAACACAGGGTCCATTCTAAAATACATCCAATTTTTTATGCACGGGTGGCAGAAGTATCCATTTTGTAACCATAAGCATCTGAAATATCAACAAAGTCAGGCTAGAACAAACATTTATTTCAACCATTTTAAATACTCAAATATTTTATTTTTACCGAAGCTGGCAGAGTCCGAAATCCCTTCCCAGTTTTGCTTTTGAGGTGGGCTTGGGGAAATCAACTGCTGGGGGATTAAGGAGAAACCTCCTCTAATCCTTCCAAAGGATAAGCATTTTTCTGGAACCTACATGTCCCGGAGATCAGGCACACTTGGGCAGAGACTTGCATTCCCCTTCTGCAAGGGGAAATATATGTAGGGTTACCAGATTTTCCTGAAGGAAAATCCGGACCCGTGGCCACGTCCCCAACCCCGCCCCTAGACGGCATCCCCGCGCATGACATCACTGCGTTGAATCTGTGCATGCCCCTTCCCGACACTATTTTGATAGGACGCTTTTCAAAATCCAAAGTGACGGGTTTTAAAAATTCATCTGGATCCCCGGACATGTCCTCGAAAAAGAGGACATGTTTGGGGAAATCCAGACATCTTGTAACTCTAAATATATGCTTTTTTGGGGGGCATGTGTTAATCTCAATCGGAACATACCAGACCAATCTCCTTTGCCAGGTACAGATTTTTCAGTTTTAGACATATATACCCCTGCTTTGTAAAGTCAGGTTTTAAACATCTATGCGCTATAAGCATCTAAATGCCGGTTTATACATGTCTAAAATGCAAAAATTACACTTCTAAAATAACTATCTAATTTTAAGGTGCACTGACAGATATACATCACTAATTATACCTGTTGCCTTGCTACGCTGCCACTCTGTAGTTCAAATATGTGCATGTGACATCATGTCGACATCTGTGTATGTGCCGCAGCCCGGAAAAGTTTGCGAGACACTGCTCTAGAGGCATTTGCACAATAGGGCAAGCCACCTCAAGAGAAAAAATTATATGCTTACAGCAGTGTCTTACATATACCTAAGACACATAAAACCCTTGCCAAGGTGTGCTTAAGAAGAAACCAGTCTTTGAAAAAGCTGCATCAAGTTTCATGCGTCAATGTTTTAGGAGATAACTTAAGGGGATAGAGCACTTCTTCAGCTGATAGAACCTGGGATAATACCTCAGTTAATTGAAAGGGTCTTCGCCCCATATAAAGGGACCAGTTCCTTTGACAAGCGAGAACTTCATTCAAAGGCAGCGCTGCTCAAACACCAATTATGCAAGAGTTAATTCTCTCCCCTTTAAGCCAGTTTTGAAGAAAGCAAAAAGATTCTTCTCCCCACTCTGCGGGGATTTATTCTTTAGACTTTCTTTTTTTGTACAAGTCTTGTTTTCTCTGCAGCATGTGCAGATTGTCCAAGATCTGGTGTGGGAAAGAGAAGCTCCAGAGACCGAGAACAAAGTTAAAGAGAATTCTGGGTTAGGCCCTTGATTTTGTTCATATTATGATCTACTGCACCATTCAGGAACTGAATCCAACCAGCTTCCGACTGCACACAGCTGTGATTTGACCTACAAAAGGAGAAGAAATGTTGTTAAAAGCCAATTCAAAGATACTGAAAATCCCTCCCCTATTTCATGGAAAACAAGTGCTTGGCACCTCAAAATGCTGGCAGTTCTTTTCTCACGCTACAGTAAGTTGCAGTGCCTCTGGTTTTATGTAAAATATTTACTTTCCCAACTCTCACCAAGTTACCCTGTACACACAAATAAATGCGATCAGACAAGACCTCATGCCACAGCTAGTCATGGGATCTCGGTGGGGGGCTCCCATGAACCTTATTTGTAAGTACCCGGGGATTTTTCCGCTCATATCTTTTCTCTAATTAACCTACTTTGTCTTGCCATCACAGTGATAGTTTTGGGTCCTATAACTGCATTAGAACACCTTCTGGGATGCTGCAGTCACAGGTCCTGAATGTGACCAACAGGTGTCAGTCCTCATTAGGAGGGTAGTAAGCAATGCTTCCAGGAAGCAGAGGATTCAACCAGGGGGAGGGGGGGGTGGTACACGGCAATGCACCGTGTTGCCACTCAGTCAACATTAGATAATCATTTTATAAGTTTACTAAAATAAATGGATTATTTTAAAAGATAATCTACAAGAGTACTTACGCTGAGATTTCCAAAACTTTCTTCAACACTGAAGCCAGTTTTGCAGCCTGAAAAAAATCAAAAATTTAAATGAGCAATTGTGAGCCACTGTATCTTAACAGGGGGTGGAAACTGGAGTAAGTTTTAACTGGCCCATTTAAAAACGATCATAACATACAGTAAATTTTATATATACATACATATTTATCTATAAGAGCACCAGCACACTGATGCAAACGGTAAGGCTCCTATGACAGGAAGCATCCACTTTGCATAATTGGCGACATGAATTCAACCCTCTCCACATCTGCCTGCTTTCACAAGCAGGCAGAATAAATTGATATCAACATAAAATCCTCACACAGGCTGCAAGAGAATTATTTGGGTGAAAGAAAGAGAAGGGTCACGGGGGCAGGGGTAAAAAAGGTTATGGATTTGATACATTGCCTTCATGTGGTACAACCAAAGCAGTTTATATATACTATATGCAGGTACTTACTCTGTGTCTCTAATGGACTCACAATTCTAAGAGTTTCTACCTGGGCAACAGAGGGTTAAGCAACATGCCTAAGATCACAAGGAGCTCCAGTAGGAACTGAACACGGTTGCCCAGGTTCTCAGCTCACTGCACTAACCATTAGGCCGAGCATTGGGACAACGAGTTTGGGCATCGAGCGACGGCACCTCGACCCTGAAGAAGGAACTGAAACATGCATGTCAGGAGAGGTGGTGAATTTGTCTTCAATACCAGATAAGTTTTGGGGATTATTTTTGAAAAAAATAAATATGCGTATCTTAAAAAAAAGGGTTAAAAAGCACTATTACAAATATGAAAATTGGATCGATGAGGACTGGTGATGTTGGGAGTTATTGACTCAGACAGCTTTCTGATAATCCATTATTTATTATTTTCTCATTTAGGGGTCCTTTTACTAAGGGGTGCTAGCCGATTTAGCGAATGCTAATGCATCCATTATATTCTATGGACGCATTAGCATTTAGTGTGCGCTAAATCGGCTAGAACACCTTAGTAAAAGAGGGGATAATTTAGCCTATCCTCCCAGAGGAGCCCAGAACAGGTTACAAGGTACATTCACAATAAGGTCGCGACAAGACAGAGATCACATAATTTCATAGAAAGCGTGACACCACCAAATAAGAACAGACAATATTTTAAAAAAAGGATTCCATACACTTTGTTTTACTTTTATTTAAAAAATTCACTTTCTTTAAAGATCTTTATTCATAAAAACATAGAGGCAGATAAAGGACCTGACAAAATAAAACATATTATACTATGCGGCATCTGGATGAGAGTTGAACTCTGAATGGCGTTTCTGAGTGCATGTCATTAAGGTGCTGGGTTTGTAAGAGGAAGGTTTTTTCGGCCTTCCTGAAGGTCCATAGTCCGTCTAGTGTTCTAATAGATGGGGGGGGGGAGGCTGTGCCTTAATCTGGGTATAAACTGTGAGTAGGAGTGTTTTTGTGTTTCGGTCTTGAGGAAGTGGCCAGGTGGTATGGTCAGTCGTTTCTCTCCTTGAGATCTCAGTGGTCGCTTCGGGAAGTATTTTTGTAGTTTAGTTGTCAAATATTGCGGGGTCATTTCGTGGAAGGTTTTGAAAGCGAGGGCCAGGGCTTTGAAGGCGCATTACAATTTGCTATCTGATTATTTTTTGAAATTTTAAATGCATATGCCCATATATGTGATGGAATGGTTTTGAGTTAGCACATGGTGAAATTGGACTTTCTTTACTTTTGCCATGCAAGGTGGCACTGTAACCAAAGTGCTGGAATACTGAAGATATAACAAAAAAATGTTTCATAGGCTGGAATTACAGTGACCGTACAACAGTTAAACAATACTCGTATATTTTATATGTCAACCTGTTGCAGTTACGTGTTCAAGCTCCCGGTAGCGAGATGTGAACCAGCTGCCTGACTCTCAAAGTGACACCAGAATAAAGGCCTTGGACTTAAGGCCTTGGCCTGAGGTTCTGGGTTCAAACCCACGTTGCTCTTTGTGACCCTGGGCAACTCACTTAATCCCCCCCATTGCCCCAGGTACATTAGATTGAGTGTGAGCTCACCACAACAGACAGAGAAAAATATTTGAGTACCTGAATAAATTCATGTAAACCATTCTGAGCTCCCTGGGAAGAATGGTATAGAAAACTGAATGGATATGCAAAAGAACTTCTTTTACATTATAAATGAAAATCTTGGGTCAGCCAAATGGAGGGACTTGTGCAATTCCCAAGACTGGGAATGCTGCAGAGGCAATGCTCACAACTACCTGAGGGAAAGGTGTGTGTGTGTGTGTGGGGGGGGGAGCAATAACCATCATGGATGGTGCCACCTAGTGCAGGGCCCAAAACAGTGGCAGGATTCCTGGTGCATGCCCTCACAATTGGACAAAAACCATTAAAAAAAATTATTTAATCTTGAAGGAAAACTAAACAGCAGCAGATCTTAGGTTTAGGAATGACTAATCTGGAACCCAGAAGGAGGAAAATCACTGGATCAATAAACAAATTTCTAAAAGCAGAAGGAGGGGGGGGGGGTCCTGTGCAAGCACCCATCTGATACATTCTGCCCCTACTTAAGAGATACTTACATTGAATCGCACAGCCAAGTGATTCATAGGAGGGTACATGCTTGAAGCAAGCTCATCAACACTAAAATATAAGCAGGGAAAGAAAACAGAACTATTCCCAACAAGTAAAATAACAGTTTAACAATTTTGAACCAAGCCCATCTCTTAAAACCATCCTAGAGAATGACATAGGGACAGAATTTGTCCCTGTGGTTAACCACGGGAAACCACCTCTGTGTCATTCTTTAAGGAGAAAGGGAAGATTCAGAGTATGAATGGGCCCAGCCACGGACCCTCAAGCTTTGCACTGAAGAATGCTGGTGTAGAAGGATTGAGGTTGAGATAGACACTAAAGAATGACAGTCTCTGGTATCCAGAGCAGATATTGTGAGGTCATAATGCCTCATTCCACCAATGCCTAAGAGCCAACCTCATCAGTGATGTCACAATGGCTAAGAATCAGAGTATGAATGGGCTCAACCACTGAACCTCATGCCTTGCATTGAAGAATGCTGGTGTAGAGGGACTGAGGTTGAGATAGACACGGTTATCTGCAGGGATGGAGATAAATTATGTCCCCATGTCATTCTCTAAGAAAGTTAACCTCAAACTTCTGATGTAAGAGTGTAAGTTTAGTAAAAGGCTTTAAAAAATTAAAAAAAACACCCCCCCACACAAGGCACCACCCTGGTATTTTCTGTTGGAAATACATAGTGTTCAATTGATTATTTTCTACCTGTAGCTCTGGCACCAGAGGTTAAGGTAAAGAACAATAAGCCGAGTATCATATTCCCAGCAGATACTGCAATTGCAACCAGAGTGATGGGCTGTTACCCAGCACTATAGACCATCAAGCCAAAGAATACACAGTCCTTTCTCAGGCTGCCTGGGAATATGACAAAGACAGTGACTGGAGACACACACAAGGAGTGGCAGCAGTCAAGCAACAAGAATTTGTATGGACCTCCAACAGACAGATGTAGAAAAAGAAATTGGAAATGCTCTCAAATCTTTGGGAATCCGACTGATAGAAAAACTGCAAATAAATAAATAAATAAATAAAAAATGGCACACAGTAGTTTAGAGAAACAAACAGGAAAACATGAATACAAAAACATGCAGCATGCTCATAGCTTTACTGAGGTTCTTCAGTTACGCGTTTCCTCCCTCCTCCCTTCACACTGGGAGCATACTTTATTACTAACCTCGGGCTGACCTCATTTGCTATATCTGCCAGGTCATCAAGCTGAGCCACATGCTCTGGAGTATCTGCTTTACCGTGGGCCTTTACAGCAGCAATCACCTTCTTGAGACACGCTTTGGATGCCTTCATCAATCCCATACACGGAGCAAGGAGCTGTTGGTCAGCCTCGGACCAATATGCGTCCTGGTTACTTGGAGCGCCTAACTCCTCATCCTCCAAAACATCATTGAAAGGATTCATATTATCGGCCTGAGCCTGGGGGCCAAAAACCACAAAGATTTAAAATAAAGAAACAATATGAAGCAGACAAAGAAAAACAGTTACTTGATCTGTGGGCCGAGAGGACTGTAAGCTATCATTTTTTTTTTAAAGTAAGATTGTCTTGGTCTACAAAGGCCTTCAGCTGAGAAGAAAAGAGAGAGGAGAAGGGAGAAGATTATTCAACCTACTAAAATCCTAGCTATACAAAACTAAGCACACAAATGGAGTCACTAGGGAAGACAAAGGAACATTTGTTCCTGGAGTAGAAGCAAAAAAAAAAAAAAACTGGTGATGAGGCAAGCATCTAAGACCTTTATAGATCACACAATCCACCAAGACACTCAAAACAGGCTTTAATATCTCTAAGCAGGATTATTTGGCTCTTCAAGAAGTAGCCAAAATGGTCATTTGTTGCCATATGACCAACAAACATATGACAATTAATGGTCTAAAAGATTTTGTCATCACCATACAATGAATTTCTGCCACATTGGGTACTGAATCTACTAACTCCATTTTACTAGTAAAAAGTAGGGAGTGCTTATCGTGTAAATTTCAAGAAGTTACTGAATACACAGATAAAATTTATTAATGCATTTATGTAATATTTCTTAGCAGTTAGTAATGAAGATGTAAAGTAAGATGTTCTTGTCTTCGTAATGGTATTTGTCTTAATGATATGTATGTTTAATTGGAAACTGCCTTGGTAAAAAAATTTTAAATAAATAAATATTTGGGTCTATGCAGGTTTTCGAATACAATGGCTTGGAGGTCAAAGAGCCCCTAACAGGTTAGGGAACAAGTTTATGAAAGTTTTTCTCACCTGCTCCATCTCCTCCAGGGCATCTTTCACCACTCCCAGGTATTCTGTGATCACCAGAAGCACCGATGCCCGATTATCTGAAAGGTTTGAAAAATGGAAAAAGGCTCGAAACTTACTAGTCACTAAAGAATGACACGGGGACAGGTACCTGTGGGGCGGGGATGGGGGGACAAACTTTGTCCATGTGTCATTCTCTAAAAACTTGAGACTAGTATCACTATGTAAAAACTTAACAAGTTTCTTTATTTTTGATATACTGTTTATCAAGTAAATGTACTCGAAACGGTTAATAAAATAACATTTTAAAAAATAAAAGTCTTAAATTAGATAAAATAGTATATCTATGGCTAAAGAAAAGAAAAAAAGGGACATCTTTACGCATTAACATACATGAGACGAGAAGGTAAATAAGGAAGAAAAGTTAGTAAATACATCGAGATAGAAAATAAAAATAAAAGGAGGTAAATGGGAAAGGGGAATACATTAGGAAGGGACCATTTTTCCATTATAAGTACAATTGAAAATGTAGGGAGGGAGGGTGGTTATATATTTTATTAAATGTCTAGTTTAATAGAAAAGAATATTTATATTTATATGATATTTTTGATTGATTTAGTTAAGGGATGGGTGGGAGGGAAGGGAAAAAACTTTACGTATTGAATGTTATAAAAGAAATTCAAGTGATGTATTCAATTTCAAATGTTTTATTATTTATACACTTGATGTAAGATGAAAAAATGAATAAAGAATTAAAAAAAAGGAAGGGACTCGCTTCAAAAGTAAGTAATTCTGAAAGAGCAGATGAATTAACTAAGGTAGACTGGATTAAAGAGTGTAGGCATTTTTAAATAGAAAGGTCTTGAGTTTAGTTTTAGATTTTTCTAAGGAGGTTTCCAATCGGAGGTTGGAAGGACGTGCATTCCACAGGGAGGGAGCAGTGATAGAAAAGATGGATTTACAATTAGCAACTGAATTCAATGATTTAAAAAACAAACAAACAAAAAAAAAACCCAAAAACTGCAGAAGCTGCTTTTGGATTTCAATTAACTACCGTCTTACTGAATTATGTATGTAACGATATGTAAACCATTTAGGTTTAAACAGCACATTAATTTTTAAAATAAATAAATAAAATACTGTTAAATGACATCATTTGGGCTTTGTCTGCCATTTGCAACATCCTTCCATCATGGGCCCAGTTGTTCAAGCATCTTACTGTTACTGCAACAAGATTCATCCATCACGGAACATTTCTAATATTTAACAGACACTAATTTTCCTGCACATCCATTACACAGTTTAGGTACACCCATGTCTGAGACAATCCAATTACCTTCCCAGATGATGTATAAACATAGGCAACTGAATCTTTGGGAAGGTTGTACCAAAACCAGATTGAAATGGAAGGTTCTATTTGCAACTTATAAACACTTGTACAAAATACTGTCTCTTGTGCAAATGAGGACAGAGCTTGTGGAACGGGGGCAAACTTTGTCCCCATGTCATTCTCTACTAGTCAAACTTCAGAATATGCCCAATTGTAGGCAGGACAAAACAGAGCCCCAATTACCACCTCCCCAAGGCACAGTACGTACACAATTATCCAAACTGTGAGCTATACCAATTAGCTCTTGGTCAGTGTTAGCGGTAATTTTGAGGCTGAGATCGTACTCCATACCCACTGGTTTAAGAGTGAGGTACATTACTGCCCCTGAGAATAGTTTATATTTATATGGTACAATGAAATACAAAAAAAAAATCTTTATTTTATATCTATCCATCTATATTTATGCTTTAAATATCATTAAATGCAGACTGCAATAATGCTGATTCACTGTGACACTTCTCCTTTAAGGGGGGGAAGATTCATGGTACTCCTCTCTAGTTGTTTAGTGCTCAGAGCTATACAACAGATCCAAAGATGGACATCTTATTTCAACAGTTTACCATTCATGTACCTCTGGGTAGGCAGGACACCTGCTCACATGATTCCCACACGCCTCCTGTTGTCATCAGTTGTTCCTGGGACAAACTGAAAAGGAGAATTTACCATGTGATTAACACTTATGACCTGAATTTACCTTCTGATTCCTTATGACCTGAGGTTGCTTTATCAAGATTTTTTTTGCTGAAAGACTGCTTACAGAATGATAAGTAGCACGTCAGAGCTTCACCTGGAAAATCTTAGC
Source organism: Geotrypetes seraphini (assembly GCF_902459505.1). Classification (NCBI taxonomy): domain Eukaryota; kingdom Metazoa; phylum Chordata; class Amphibia; order Gymnophiona; family Dermophiidae; genus Geotrypetes; species Geotrypetes seraphini. The sequence goes on from NC_047094.1 coordinate 117,923,781, forward strand.
AATTTAGCCAGTGCTAATAACTGTCACATCTAACATGAAACATTTCAATTTTTGAATGAATTATCACAACAGTTCCCTCATTCTGGGGATATCTAAAATACTGGCAAATTTGATACAAGTACATGCTACAAGACGGTGCATCTTGGTGGTAACCTGATTTGTTTAGCCACCTTGCACAAGAAGACTGTTTTAGAGAAATTAGTTTAACTTGTCTAAGTATACACATGTACAATTGGTTGGTTAAAAAAAAAAAAAGACAAGTCCAAACTTCTAGTAAAATATAAAAGTTACAACTTATAAAAATATTGATGTTCACACAGTGGTGCCCCTTGTGTCATGTAACATCTATAGGAGAAAGGGGATGAAGTTTGTATACTGCTTTTACTGTGTAGTTTACATACTTTATGGTACAGTGGTACCTCGGTTTACGAGTGCACCGGTTTGCGAGTGTTTTGCAAGACGAGCAAAACATTCGCAAAATCGGCGCCTCGGAAACCGAGCTTGCCTCGATTTGCAAGCGGCGCCCCACCACGATCTGAAATCCCCCAGACCCACCCGAACACACTTCTTACTTCCATCTGGCCACCGGCACCAGCATGTCCTGTGCGTTGGTGCCGGTGCCCGAAGATCTGCCTCCTCTTCTTTGCTGGGCCTTGAGCATCTGCGCATGCTCAAGGCCTGCGAGTTCACACTCTCTCTGAGATTCCTATGGGGAAACTTGCTTTGATATACGAGTATTTTAGTTTCCGAGCATGCTTCTGGAATGAATTATGCTCGTAAACCAAGGTACCACTGTATTTATTTTGTACCTGGGGCAATGAATTAAGTGATTTGCTCAGAGTCACAAGGAGCTGCAGTGGGAATTGAATTCACAACCTCAGGATGCTGAAGCAGCTGCTCTAACCACTAGGCCACACCTCCACCTATAACAGTGTTTACTCTTAAGAGAGGAAACCAAAGATCTTCCATTGTTTGTAGGTTATGTCAAGAATGACCGAGCCTGTGCCTACCTCTGCAATGGTGTACTGAGAATCACCTCTATCAACTGGATCGTCCCATCCACCACCTCTGCAATGGCACCCCGTATGCTCTTGCGCAAGGTCATACCTAGAAAAGAACCAAGGATTGAGGCTGGGCGAGATCAAAAACCTTCACCTTAGTAGATCCCCTGAATGAATACAACCTGGTTATTTGTAGTAACAATTAAATAAATATGATGTATGCCACATTAGAGGAATCCTTATAAATATAAAATGCCCAAATCGTTAATGTGATTTTGCTACCATCATTTAATTAAAAACGAAAACAATAAAACATGACAACACCAAAAAAGTACAGGCAATATAAAAAAAAAAAAAAAAGGATTCCATACACTTTGTTTTACTTTTATTTATCTTTATAAAACAATTCACACATTCTTTAGAGATCTTTATTCATAAAAACATAGAGGCAGATAAAGGACAAATGCCCATCCGCAGCATCCACTATCTCCTCCTACCCCTAAGACAGGGGTAGGCAATTCTGGTCCTCGAGAGCCGGAGCCAGGTCATGTTTTCAGGATATCCACAATAAATATGCATGAGATACATTTGCATCTGAAGGAGGCAGTGCATGAAAATCCATCTCATACATATTCATTGTGGATATCCTGAAAACCTGACCTGGCTCTGGCTCTCGAGGACTGGAATTGCCTAACTCTGCCCTAAGAGATCCCACATGCCCAACTACACTTTCTTGAATTCAAACACAGTCTCTGTCTCCACCACTTCTTCCGGGAGACTGTTCCACGCATCTATCACTCTTTCTGTAAAAAAGTATTTCCTTAGATTACTCCTGGGCCTATCACCTCTTAACTTCATCCTATGCCCTCTCATTGCAGAGTTTCCTTTCAAATTAAAGATTCCTATGTCAAAGTTTAAAAAAAAACCTCACTCTTTCATCTCATTATGCTGTTATATGAAAATATGGGAAAACACACTATTAAAAACAGGGAAATTCTATAACTAGTACCTAAACCAGCGCCCAGAAAACCCTGGCCTACATTTCAGCCGCCTATCTATGCTATCACAGGATCCTAAAGCCATTGACTTTCTGCTTATTCGTTTCATTATAAACTATGGAGGGCCAAACCTTGCATTTCAGTAACCACAGATTAGCTCATTGGGGCAGAGATGATGCTGAATCCTGAGCTCCCTTCTTCTCTCTCACCTTGACTCTTTGGCAGCCAACAGTACATCGTGGCAGCTGCAAGAACAGCATTCTGTAGCCCTTCACTTAACTTCTGACAGTCCTGAAAAAGACCAAAAAAATATATAACTCCAACTACAAATAGCGCTGGTGTGAAGACCCAAGAGAATTCCTGGTGGTAAGAACAGAACTGAACAAACAACTTATAGACAGCAGCACAGACACACATCATAAAACCTCAAGCCAATGCAACTTCTTTTCTCCACCTCCCCAACTATCTTCTTCCACCCCAAAACTTATTTAGCCACCCAGGACACCACAAAGAAATATTCTCCCTGGTCATCTCCCACCTCTGGAGGGCTGGGATTAAACCATTCTATCTATGCAGCAAAGGTCACCTAGAAACAGAGAAAAATGAAGGTAGGTATCTAGTCTCAGTCTGCCCATCCATGCCACAAGCAGTCATTAAATCTAAAGACACCTTTGTAGCAGAACACTTCTGTGGAAGAGATGTCCCTAAGTAAGATTCTACCCAATTGCGTGTTTAAAAGTATTTTTAGGGGGAGGATGTAGGAGAAACCAAAAACTTACACACCTCTACTAATGGCAAGGGAGGCTTTGAAAAGGCCAAACTGAGTTTGGTTGCCTCTTGTGATATCACCTTGAACGTCTGACCTTGAAACAAAGGAAGAATGAGAAAAGCACGACATACATTAAGCTCTACAGTCACATAGATGAAAACAAGCTGAACTAACAAGGGTTGAACCAAATATTCTATCACCCAAGGGTCATTTTTTTAACCATGTGAACAAGCACTGAAGTATTCAGCAATAGAACCTAGTGTTGGAGCAAAGGCATCTCAATTTCTCACATATCTAGTTAAAAACAGAAGGCTGAAATGCACAGATCCAGCAATTTGAGTCACAGTGCTGAATCCTCACAATGGCATTCAAACCTTTACCTGCTGATGAGAATAAACTGAAAAGTTGCGGGGCAAAGGGGAGGCTGATCTCATTACTAGTTCACATAAAAGGGGACACAATATAGTCCATTCTCGTCATTCGCGGTAGTACAGTTCCAGAAAATGTTTTGTGAACTGTGAATAACAAAATGTTGAGTCTATGGGAAAATAGAGGTTAAGTTCCAACAGTACACGTTGTGCATCAAAACTGCAGAAAGTAAACAATGAATGCTATTTAGAAAATAGGGTTAGATTCCTACATGGGATAGCATTATAGATGCTTGTAATTCACTCTCTGGACACTCAAGGGCCATATCTGGAAGCGAACGTCAGATGCAAAGTGAAAATAAAAGCAAAGGAAGCTTTTTTTCTTTCTTTTTTTATTTTTAGAGCAGGTCCACGAATACAGCGAAGCAAATAGGGAATATGTGCAACCGTGGATACACGTGAATAATGAGAATGGACTGTATATAGGAACATTAAAACACAGTGAGAAACCAGTTAAAGCATGAAACTCTTTTCAAAGCCATTTTGAATTTGAGCCCTCTGAAAAAAATGCCAATCTGATGTATCCTATGGCTATTAAAATGATTTAAATAAAAACCTTTTCTTCATTCAGACTCTCATAATTAAGCTTTTATTGTTGTAGGCATCATTACAGGTCCTGCTAGTGCAAAATAAATAAATAAATAAAATAACAATGGGAAATATTTTTAGTACAATGGTTCTTCCTTTTGTTAAATTCACCCCCCCCCCCCCATCTTCTACTAAGCCACGGCCTGGAGCGTTAAATGTTCTGCTGCTGCTCTGGGCCACAGTATAAACCTCTACCATGGCTTAGTAAAAGAGGGCTTTAAATGTCCAAACAAGTCTGATATTTGATAACTAACAAGTGAGGATGGTATTAGGAGCCTAACTCATCAAATTCTTTCCAATCCCTTTGTATGTAGTTTGTCTGCTAGCTCTCTGTGTCTATGGAGGGAAGAGATGATTTGGAAGAAGCAGTCCCACGTTTTATTAATTTGGAAAGAACAAAATTAAGTGTGATAACGTCTCTAACCATTAGAAGTCACTGTCGGCTAGAAAGATTTGAGAGGATGCCACTAAGCAAAGCAACAAGTATTGTCATGATTGTCTAACAAACAGGAGGTTGTACACATCAACCAGTACTAAAATCCATGATTCAGTGACCATATGACACCATATGGTGACATCTGGTCAGTGAATCATGTATGAACATAGCAACCAATAAAAAGTCTATATGGTTAGTCACTAGGTTTCACAATAGAATTTAGATCATTCTAGCTTTAATCATGAATCCCCCCCCCCAATTGCTCTTTTGATGGATATAAACAAACCATAAAAATCACTAATCAGTCCAGGTTCTGTTTAATTTCTGTTTCTCATACAAAATGATTTTTGTTTAAACGTCTGAACTGGCTCATTTCTCCATCTATCATAGCCAATGTTTTCTTCTCCATAATAGTCGACTTACCTAATGTGTCCCAAAAGCATTGCTGGTTGAACACTTCATTATTCTCTCTAGCTTCTTCCTCTGAAATTAAGAAAAAAATATTTTCCCCAAATAGCTCAGTTCCTGGGGACATACAGTAAAGTAAACGAATGCTGACTGACATCTCTATCTCTTAGTAAATGCAAGATAGATTTTATATGTAGAAAAAGAAGAGGCTAAGAGGATCTTTTACTAAAGATTAGCTCATGCTATCTGCAGCAGGACCCATGAGAATAAAATGAGCTATGTGGCAAAAAACATGAGTTAATCTTTAGTAAAAGACCCTCTAAGTCAGTGGTTCCCAACCCTGTCCTGGGGAACCACCAGCCAGTCAGGTTTTCAAGATATCCCTAATGAATATGCATGAAAGAGATTTGCATATAATGGAAGTGACAGGTATGCAAATCGCTCTCATGCATATTCATTAGGGATATCTTGAAAACCCGACTGGCTGGTGGTCCCCCAGGACAGGGCTGGGAACCACCGCTTTAAGTAACATACCAATGGAATGAAAATTTAAAACCCTAGACTGGCCATAAGTCCAGAAATAAGGACAATTAGCAACTGCCAGCCATTCATGCAGGATGTAAAAAAGTTAATCATCAGTTTTTCAATGCACAAGACCATTTTCTGACCATAGTATACAGTAAGTACTTTTATAGCCAAATTACTAACTTCTCAGTTTAAAAAACTAAACTAACTCCCTCCTTTACAAAGCCACGCTAGTAACAGCTCAGATGCTCATAGAAATTCTATGAGCGTCAGAACTGTTACCGCGGCAGCCGGCGCTAAAAACGCTAGGGTGGCTTTGTAAAGGAGGGGGGTAAGTCTATCTTTCCAAAATGTCTGAAGTAAATATTTTGAAACAGCAATAATAAACACAAGGGTCTGTTATTACACTAAGCTGTATTTCTGAAAACACATATAGCCCAATATGCATAATTCACTTCAGAAAGGCTTAAAAGTAATGGGGTAGGGCAACCAAAATTATGCTAAGAAGCAACTCAACTCCCTTTCAAGAAAATCAGAATGTTCCACCTAGAATTAACGATGCCTACTTCTGGTACATACACAGAGATCCTGGACTTAGAGAAAATGCTAAAATGTTCACTTCTCACTAACATATCCAGAAAATCTGGCGGAGAGTGGACCCCAAACACCAAATCCAAACGAGAAGATGATCTCCTACGCCTGCCTCCCCTTGGGAAACTAAGCTATAACTAAACAAATAATACTTCAGGATTGAAACGATATGTTAAAGAGATGAAGTGCAGTAAGAACATAAGACTAGCCTTACTAGATTAGACCAATGGTCCATCTAGCTCAGTATCCCGTCTTCACAGAGGCCAACCCAAGTCACAAGTACCTGGCAAAATCCCAAATAGTAGCAGCATTCCATGCCACCGATCCGGAGCAAGCAGTGGCTTCTCCCAAGTCTGTCTCAACCGAAGTTTATGGACTTTTCCGCCAGGAACTTGTCCAAACCTTTTTAAAACCAGCTACATTAACCGCTCTTACCACATCCTCTGGCAACAGCATTCCATAGCTTAACTATTCTCTGAGTGGAAAAAATATTTCCTTCTATTGGTTTTAAAAGTATTTCCCTGTAACTTCATCAAGTGTCCCCTAGTCTTTGTAATTTCTGAGAGTGAAAAATCAATCCACTTGTACCCGTTCTACTCCACTCAGGATTTTGTAGACTTCAATCATATCTCCCCTAAGCAATGTCTCTTTTCCAAGCTGAAGAGTTCCATCCCCCTTTATCATCTTGGTCACTCTTCTTTGAAGCTTTTCTAGTGCTGCTATATCTTTCTTGAGACAAGGAGGACCGGAACTGAACACATTTTCCAAGTCAGTCCTGGAGTAACCCTTGCCAGTCAGGTTTTCAGGCTATCAAGGGTCTTCCGTTGCAACAAGTATACAACATCAAGATTCTAGGAATTATTTTTGACCACAAACTTTCCTTTCATGACCACATCAGTAGTATTGTTAAATCCTTTTTTTAGGCTTCGTCAAATTCGTTCTGTTTCTCAATTTCTTTGTGTTAATTCTCTCAATATTCTTATCCACTCTCTTGTTATTTCCAAAATAGACTACTATAATGCTCTGTTCAACGGAATAGCTCAAAATGAAATCAAACGTTTACAGATCATTCAAAATGCGTCCATTAAGCTCATTTTCAAAGCTAAGAAGTTCGATCACGTAACACCCCTTCTTAAGAAAGCCCACTGACTTCCAGTTGCCCATCGGGTAACTTATAAACTATGTCTGCTTAAATTTAAATCCCTTCTTTTTAAAACTCCGGCTTTCATCTACAAGTTATTAATAATTCCTTACACCTCCAACAGATCCGCTGAACAGCATTTGCTAACGATTCCTTCCCTTAAAATTATTAATACTAGACGACAGTTGATCTTTTCAGTTACGGCCCCCCAAACTTGGAATTCTCTCCCTAGCCATTTAAGGGAAGAACCCAATATAGAAAAATTCAAAGGTAAACTGAAGAGTTTTCTCTTTAAAGATGCCTTTGTAAACTAATCATTTAGTCTTTGAACTAATTTTATTTTTCTTTCTACCATTTTATTGAAGTAACTTTTTTATCTTCCCTCTCCTTATGTATCTCCCTAATTTGTTTCTTTAACTTTTAAACAAATTGTAACTTTCATCCATCTCCTCCCTTATGTTCCTAGTTTTGTTAAATTTGTCAATAGTCTTGTTAGTCTTAGTCTTTTTATTTATTGTATTATTCCCCTTATTTTGTAATTTTATTATTATGTACATCGCTTAGAATTTAGATTAAGCGATTAATCAAATTATTATTAAACTTGAATATAGAAATCTACATTTAGTGGAGCCAGTGTATGGAAACCAGGTTCATATGATTCATTGTGGACAGCCTGAAAAGCCGGGCAGACTCTAGGACCAACTTAGGAAACAATGCAATAAAGCCTTCCCAGTGGTCAGTTGTAAGACTAAAGTTTCATTGAATAAAAAACTATATATATATATATATATATATATATATATAATTATTATTACTGCAATTTAACATTTCACAAGATAACTCTTGCTCAAGAAATACAGAAATAACAAGGAAAAACCTCCAATTAAATTCAAAATTATGTACCATCTTCCTTAGACCATTATAACAGAAGGAAGGCCGTAGAAAAGGGAAGAGAACCACATTTTTATTGCTGATACAAAAATACAACCACGAAAACAATTGAAAGGTACATATCAAAACAAGAACATTGACAAGAACTGTACGTACCCTGTTTCCCCGATGGTAAGACACTGTCTTATTTTTTTTGGAAGGCCAAAATATGCTCTAGGGCTTATTTTCGGGAGGATGCCTTATTTACATTTTTTTCTAAAAAGGGGGGCTGTCTTATTTGACGGCTGAAGAATCGGTCGGCCGAAAAATCGTACCGTGTATGGCCAGCTTTATCCATCATACCATATATTGTACCATTTAATGTCCCCAATGTTCTCCATCAGGGAAACACAGCAAAGAGATTATTCTGTAGTGCAGCATCAGAGGGGACTTGACAATGTGAAACCATTGTTTATATACCGTATGCATTTTAAACAGGCTTTATATACAGTAAGTGGTATTGCTCACAGCAAAAGAAACCTGTCTGCGTGTCTCACTTTTGGATGTTCTGGCCGTGAACAAACTCCTGCACAAACTCCTGCAGTCTCCGTTAGGGAGGGATGAGGGAAGCTGCCTGTGTTTCCTTGTGCGGAGTCACGTGCGCGCGCTGCAGTCCTGTCACTTCCTCCTCTTCACTTCATGACGAGGCGCGGCACGCAGCCATGGAGGCAAATACGGTAGACAGAGGGACCACACGGAGTCACCCACCGTACCACCCGATTCGGGTAAGCGCAGGTATCGGTGGGTGGCTTATTTGCGGGGGGGGGGGGGGGGTGCCTTATTTTACATTTTTTTCTAAAAAGGGAGGGCTGTCTTATTTGATGGCCCTGCCTTATCATCGGGGAAACAGGGAATATCATCAAATTGTGAACCACACATCCACCACAATAATTCCCACCCCCCTTGAACCAAAAATAAAAAAATCCCCTCTCCCCCATAACAACATGCCAGCAGGTTACAGCAAATGAGAAGTAGCCAAGGCTCTGGTCCCTGACAGACCCCAGCCCTGGAAGAAAGGAAAAATAAAGGGTCCCAGAAGTCCCACAACGTAAACAAATCCCAAAAACAAGGGGACCACATTTAAGATTACAATAATAGAAAAGGAATAGGCCTAACAGGTAGGCCCCAATTATTCACAGCTGTTAAAAAATAAGATTTTAACTAAACAGCTCAAATCACCAGTTTCTTCCAATCCAAGAATGTTCTCAATTGCTCTGGTGAAGAAAAAGAAAGAAACGACTTAAAGCAGAAGAAGGGGGGGGGGATTGAGAGCTTTCGAAAGTTCTGGACGCCACTGCTCTGAGTGAAATCCAGGCCGGCAACTACCTCGGATCCTGCCCAGCAACGAACGCAGCGTCCGCACTAGATTTTGCAGAACCACCACCACCTCTTCACTGGGTCTGGCGGCGGCATCCATGACGATCCCGGCGCCTAGTGGAGGACTCGCCGCGTCGGGACCTCACTTCCGGTGCTAAGGAGGCGTCGTGGCGTCACTTCCTGTACGTCTGTGCTAAGGAGGCGGCGGACTGCACAGGTGGAAAAAGCCAGACGCACGGCGTCGGGACGTCACTTCCTGTACAAGATTTAAACCCAGGCTTCTTATCCATTGTTTTAGATCGGTGCTAACTAAGTTTTTAGAATAAATAAGTTACTAGCTAAATAAATAAAAAATGTATCAAGGGCACTTTTGGCTAACTGATCGCTGCGGCGGTTAGAAAATAACTTGAAAGTATATTGAGTGTTCTGTTACTATTGACTACAGGTGGGTAGGGAACTAGTGCACGAGCTTGGAACTTTAAAGTTCATTCTGAGCTCTTTGACGAGGGCCGCTAGGCAACGTCAGCTGTGACGTCACCCACATGTGTGGCTGTTGTATCCTGCTGTCATAAGAACATAAGCATCGCCTCTGCTGAGTCAGACCACAGGTCCATCGTGCCCAGCAGTCTGCTCCCGCGGCGGCCCCCCAGGTCCATGACCTGTAAAGCATTTTCTACTGTATAGTACCCCTCTATTTGTACCCTTCAATCCCCTTTTCCTTCAGGAATTTGTCCAGTGCCATTTTGAAACCCAAAATCGTACTCTGCCTTACCACCTCCTCCAGAAGTGCATTCCAGGTGTCCACCACCCTCTGAGTAAAGAAGAACTTCCTGGCATTTGTTCTGAATCTGTCTCCCTTCAATTTTTCCAAATGTCCTCTAGTTAGTGTTGCCCCCGCCAGTCTGAAGAATCTGTCCCTCTCTACCTTCTCTCTACCTTTCATGATCTTGTAAGTTTCTATCATATCCCCTCTAAGTCTCCGCTTTTCCAGGGAATTTAATGTGGACAAATGCAAAATAATTCACTTTTTGGACAAATAATCCAAATTCTAGTTACCTGATGTTAGGGTCCATCTTAAGAGTTGGCACCCAAGAAAAAGACCTGGGTGTCTTTTTCTTCTGCCGCAGCGCTGCGTATGCCTTTCAGCGCTATAGAAATGATCAGTAGTAGTGTGTGGCTACAGCAAGAAAAGCAAACAGGATTCTAGGAATTATTAGGAAAAGCATGGTAAGTAAGTCAGAATATTATAATGCTTCTGTATTGCTGCTGCATCCTTACCTTGAGTATTGTGGAAAGGTTTGGTTGCCATATCTCAAAGAAGAAATAGTGGAATTAGAAAAGGTTCAAAAAACGACGACCAAAATGATAAAGGGGATGGAACTCTCTCGTATGAGGAAACACGAAAGAGGTTGGGGCTCTTCAGCTTGGAAAAAGGCGTTTAAGGGGGGGGGGATACGATTGAGTTCTACAAAATTCTGAGTGGTGTAGAAGAGGTAAGAGTGAATCAGGTACTGTGACCTGGATTGGCCACTTTTGGAAACATGAGATTGGGCTTGATGTACCATTGATCTGATCCAGTATGGCTGTTCTTATGTCACATAACTGTGATTGTTATTGCCCCAAAATTTTAATAGCTGGCATTGGAAAGCTTGTCTGTAGATTGCAAATATGAAACAAATGAAGAGGTGCTGAGTGAGGATCTGCTAAGGGGAAGAAAAACTCCATCGGAATATCTTATCTGCTGGCATTCAGACTTAGAAAAAAGGTGTGAGTACTTCTGCAACCACAGTATGGCTGGGAAACATTGTGTCACCAAAGCTGTTGCTCAGGTTACAGCTTCTGTCTCTCTGCAGACAGAAAAATGTTGCCCAAGCAGAGGAAGTGGTTCTATGTGTATGATGTCTTCAGCTTTAATCCCTCATGAAGGAAGTAAAGGAACTGAAAGAAGAGATAGCAAGACTGAAAAGCATCTGTGAGAATGAGAGGTACATTGATGAAATGCTTCATGAGGCATCATAGATTTTGACCCTGGACAAGCCACTTAATCCTCCACTGCCCCAGGTATATTAGATAAGACTGTGAGCCCACCAGAACAGATAGGGAAAATGCTTGAAGTACCTCTACGTAAACTGCTTTGAATGTGGTTGTATAACTACAGAAAAGACGGTATACAAGTCCCAATCCTTTTCCAGCAGTGGGGGAGAAGTGCCATGCTGAGGGAAGACAGCTGGACTCAGATTACAGAACCCTGCAGAATGGATACTGTGACTCCACCTGTCCTTGAACTGAAGAACTGGTATGCAGCCCTGGAAGTGGAGATGATAGCAACCCAGGAAGAAGACCAAAGCTCAAAATCCCCTATGACCACTAGGAGATGTAAGGTAGTGGTAGTTGGTGATTCCCTTCTGAGGGGTACAGAGGCACCAATCTGCAGACCAGACATGATGTCCCGAGAGGTATGCTGTCTACCTGGTGCCAAAATACAAGATGTTAAGGAGAGCTTGCTGAGACTCATCAAGCCTAATGACTATTATCTGATGTTGCTCATCTATGTTAGCACTAATGATACTGCTAGGTACCCCTCCAAATGTTCTCAGAGAAAAGGTGAAAGAGTCGGGTGCGCAGGTGGTATTCTCATTGATCCTCCCTGTGAAGGGTAAAGGGCAGAGCTCACATCCTGGAGATGAATGCGTAGATGGTGTTGTTGAGAGCATTTCGGCTTCCTGGACCATGGGATGATTTTCCAACGGATGGTGTGCATCTATCAAAGAAGGGAAGAAGTGTTTTCAGCAGCAGACTGGCTAACCTACTGAAGAGGGCTTAAACTAGAATCATTGGGGCAGAGTGATCAAAGCCCCCAGGTAAATATAAACCCTCAGGTAAGTGAATCACTAAATACCTCTGAACAAATTGGAAAAAGGGCCAATATCCGGAAAGCAGAATATATTAATGTTCGAAGTATGGGAAAAAAGGTTCTGGATCTAGAGGCTGTGATGGAAGAGGCTGAGTTGAATTTAGTGGCAATCATGGGGCATGGTTCATGGAGAACAATGATTGGGATGTAATTATACTGACCTATAATCTGTTCAGGAAAGACAGGGTAGGAAGAAAAGTAGGAGTGGCTTATATGTTAAAGATCATATTAAAGCCACACAATTGCAGGATCTGTAAGGAAGGGAATGGAAAATGTATTTACATTGGTGTGATATACAGGCCTCCTTCGCAGACAGACGTGTTCAGAGATTTAACAGACATTCAGAAAATTGTTGTAAAAGGGAAAGTATTACTAATATGTGATTTTAACAGGCCAGATATTGATTGGGGTATCCCTAGGTGGGGTCCTCTAGACGTAGGGAGATCATGGATTCTCTACAAGAACTGTTCCAGCAGTTGGTAATAGACCCCCATACAGGATGGGACCATACTTACAAATGGGGAACGTGTTTGATGTTTCAGTAACATAGTAAATGACAATAAATAAAGACCCGAGTGGTCCATTCAGTCTGCCCAACCATACATACACTATAATTTAATCATTTAATTTAAATGGTCCCTTTGCTTAGATATTTCTGGTCCAAAAACCCAGAGCTCTGCCCGGTAGTGTGCTTAGTCTTCATCAAAACTTACTCCAGCCCATCTAAACCATCCCAGCCATCAAAGCCCTCCCCAGCTGAATGTCCCTATAAGGGACACAGACAGTAGGTGATAATGTCACCCAGTGATCACCACATGTTGTGGATTAATATTAACACCAATTCTTCTGTGTGCTGAGTGAATCCAAGCAAACTACTCGATACAAACTACAGCATTTTTTCACATATGCTCAGAATTGTGTAACTCCCCCAGGAAATTACCCTATAGGGGAACCCACCACCCAGTCACTGCACATGTGTTAGTAATTTATTGAAAAATAATAATAAATGTGAATCAGAAACAGAAAAATGAAGGCAGATAAAGACCAAATGCCATCTACTATGCCTTCCTCTTCCTAAGAGAGCCAACATACTTGTCCCAAGCTGTCTTGAATTCAGATACACTTTTTATCTCCAGCACCTCCTACAGGAGGCCATTCCACACATTCACCATCATTTCCATGAAAAATGCTTCTTCCAGAATAGACTATTGTAACTTCATATATTTGTTAATGACTGGTTGGAAATGTATTGGCCCCGTCTCACATCAGTATTTTCTAATTAAAAAAACAAAACAAAACAACCTTGGGCTTGGATTGGCCCATCCCTTTATTTTCATGAAGAGATCCCTTAAAGTTGATCTTTTACTAGCGTTCTGGATAGTCATATGTTGTGAGTAATACATATGTATTCTCTTGATAAGGTTGCTTCCAGTATCCAAGAGGGTTTCTAGGGACACCCAAGTCACTTGTACTCCCTCTTTTTATGGCATTACCTTTTTTTTTTCCTGGGGTCTGACTGTTCAACCCCTAACCCTTGAGAAGGTGCAGTCCATATGAAGGCAGTGTTTTTGAAAATAACCCTCCTCCCCACAAACAAAGCACCTAAAGCTAGGGTGAGTTTCCTTTTGGGGACGGCTACTTGTGGCTTCCCACTTTACCTTCCCCAGGTCCAAGGGCTTAGGGAACCCCTTCTCTTCTTAAGATTTCCCACCTCCTCTGTATGGTTTTCTTAAGGGTGAGCTCCTTTCTCTCCACCCTTCCTCCATTTCCATATATCTTTCTACGAGTAAGCCAGCCTCCTCTATTGATCTGGTCCCTTGACTAGTAACCCAGGATTTTACAGGGGAGGGTAAAATAGTTAGAAATTGGTAAGAGGCCGATATAATAGCCACTTTGTGGCAGTGGCCACCCATTCTAAAGTGACCAAGAATGCCTCCGGGTCATCCTCTGGCCCCACCTTGATAAGGGCAATCTCCTAGTCCAGTCTACACATGAAGTCCCAGCTGCATCAGCCGAAAGTCTCACCTCTAAGAGTCCTGTTGGGTCTCGTATCTGTGGCAACCAGCTATGAGATTCTTCAGCTCCAGGATCTGCATTTCTATAGGCTGTTGCACCTGTTGTTTCAAGGTCCTTGAGAACCTCGGGCCCATCGCCTCTTGTCGAGACTGCATCTGTTTGTATCCTAATTATTTCCATTCTCATTCTTGCTTATATTTAATTGTTGTAAATCTTTTCTTGTGTACTTAGAGTTTATCAGTATATAGCCAGAGAGTTAGAACTTGGTAAGCTGAATAGACATGGTCTCTTATCATTATTCTGTAGTACAGAATAATCATACCTAACCACATCTCTACCCTTAGTCTGTCTGATTATTACAATATTCATGCAACCGTGGTGGGGATGGGAAACAGGATACTAGGAATGAAGCACTGAGGCCACTTGCCGATCCCCCATCTACTGGAAGCTCACAGAACGCAAAGGGACAGGTTTCCACCCATTTGGCCAAGTCCTTTATATAGGATATGTACCCTTAATAATGGTAAGTGCAAAGGTTAGGTGGGGTTGGATTGATGGAGACAGAGTTAAAAGTATGCCATAAACGGAGAATGAGAATCGATGCTATAAAAACATTTATTATCGATTGAATCAACCAGTATTTTAATTTGTTTATAATTTTTTTCTATGGACCTTCAGAATACAGCCAGGCACAACATACTTCTGGTTGTTTCTATCTCCATTGGTCCAAATTTTATTGAATTCTTATATGTATATTCTTTTCATAACTCTTAAAATGATTTTCACTTAGTTTTTAAAGTAATTCCTCAGTGCATTAGTTGTCTTCCACTAAACCACCTCTCCCGATATGCAGGAGCTACTATCCGTTCTAGATGGTAGCTCCCACAAATGCTTTAGTTCCCCTCGACCCTCAAGAAAGTTTCCAGTGAAACATGCATGTTGGGAGAGGTGGTTTAGTGGAAGACAACTAATGCACTGAAGAATTACTTTGAAAGCTAAATGAAAGTCATTTTAAGAGTTATGAAAAGAATATGCATACTGTATAAGAATTCAATAAAATTTGGACCGATGGAGATAGAAACAACCAGAAGTATGTTGTGCCCAGCTGTATTCTGAAGGTCCATACAAAAAAATAATAAAGAAAAAATTATAAATAAATTAAACTACTGATTGATTCAATTGGCAATATATGTCCCACAAATATATGAGAGTGGATCCAGTATTGGGATTATACACTAGTACTTGAACTTTGATACTGAGAGTGTTGTGCTAGATATAGTGGCTTGAGTTTTGAGCATAAAGAGAAAGACACCCTGTTTGGTAAGGAATAGTTTTTATTTAATTTAGCTTCTAAAGTGCATAGTACAGAACACATAGGATCATTTGGGTAATTGTGCAAATTATACCAGGGGGGCTTACACGAGAATATGAATGGTAGAAAGGACCTGAGGTATTTACCAGTACAGTATTTGTTAATCAATCCAATATGGCTGAAAGAGAGAGAGAGTAGATTCTGTTTCAGCCAAAGAACAAATAAACTGAACTCAATATAAAACTGTCCTGTCGTCAGATACAAGGAAATCCAGCGTAACTTTTACAATGTGCTTGTTTTGTTAAAACCATATACAGCCTGCTGTAGCTAAAAGTTCATTTCATACAAGACTTCCCCCAGTGGTTAGTAAGAATGTGCAACCCATCTGAAGCTCCTTACAGCAATAATAGTTTCAGGGATTCTGCGACACCGTTGGCCCAGAAGGAAGCAACATACCCTTAACTCCTTGGAGCTAGTGATCACAACATATCTAAGGGCATGGTTTCTAAACCTTTTCACCCAATTTCATGCCTATGGTAGGGAAAGTTGTGTGTGTGTGGGGGGGGGGGGGGTAAACATTGATATAAATAAAGTCCTAAAATCTGTATGCAGCAAAGTTCATCGGTTAAGATTATTATGGATGATAAAAACAAAACATCAAATGAGGGCCTAAAGCACAAATCGGAACTCCTACTGCAAAGGATAACTAGAGTTACAGATATTTCATTCCAAGAATATTTTTGCTGCAAGGAAACCCTCCCCTTAAATTGCATTTTCTTTCTTAATTTATCAGTAAAAGTCCTCACTGTGTCTTTTTATTGGGAGAGAGATGTCCTCTTTCTTTTTTTTCCCCCGGCAATTAAATAACAGGAAAAAAAGCAGAATGAAGTATGCTTGGCTGTTATAAAAATAAGCATCGTGGCCTAGGAAGTCTGTAAAAAAAGTCTTTAAGAATTGGACAGAGTTCATTCAGCCTGAAAATTGTGGCAAAAGTAAACAGGTAAAAGGAGCTCTACAAGTTTAAAAGATTAAATCAGCTAAACATGATTACTCTTAATAATTGTATTTCTTTGTGTTTATATCAGCCTCCTTAGGTCAAAGTTTAACATGTTGTTTCCCATTTCGGACCAGGCTGCATGCCGCGCTCCATCCATTTCTGAAGCCAGTCGGTTGCTTGAGAGCAGAGCATGGTTCTCGCCACCAATCTCTGCCTTACAGTCTGGGCATGTGCCTCTCTGCGTGGCTCCACCACATTCTGTGATCAAGTAAATATGATTGTTGGGACATTTGAACCAGTGGCCCTGTGGCGAAGCCATAGCTCTAACAATCATGACCCGCTCTTCTTCAGATATCCCTAAGCCTGAACAAGGAAGGCTCTCTTTCAGTTCCATCATTTTTGTCTTCACTAAACTTTCGTCTTCCTTAGTGAATTTCTTGCTGCTCTCCAGGACGCTCCGCACCTCGGCGATTTCTGCTTGTGTGGTGGCATTGACCCTACCAGCTGCCATTTTGCACCTTACAAGGAGTTCTACCAATAGAGTCAGCCTCTGTATCTCACTTTGAAGGTCCAAAAGCTCTTGTTCTGTAAACCTATGCTGGGGCTTGTCCATCCAACCCTGAATCTCAATCACCCTCTTCCGCAGTCCTTCTTTCTCGCCAACATCTATCTTATTCAAAGATGCCATTAGTTCAGCTAGTCTTTTATAAAAAACTATTAAGTTTTCAAGAAAGGCAAGTGTCTTCAAGGACAGATCAGAGGCCAGGAACTTCTCTTGCATCATGCGGTATTCCATGGGAAAGTTCCTTCGAATGTCTCGCATAGTCAACAACTGGTCCTGCAGCTGCAGCCGTTTATCTGCTATTTCACTTGCTGGGCCCAGGATCCTCTCTTTCACTCTCTCAATTTCTTCTAGCCGTTGATTGATGATGGTGCCATATCTAAGGTTCTTCCTGATAGGGGTCTGACATTTGGGACAGACTTTGAGTTTAATGACTACTTCCTCTTCACTTTCCTTTTCATTCATGAAATAATCAAGGCCACCGACCTCAAAAATGTGGCCGCAGTCCTCTAGCTGGACGTAGCGGGCATCCGGCTCGTCCTCGTTGCCAAAGAAAATCTGGGTGATCTCGTCATGGTGACACACACGACACTTTGTAGGGCATGGCTCCCCACAGAGTCCAATGCAAGGATGCCCACAGTCCAGTCGCTTGGTGCAAGGCACATTGCATGGTGGTCTGTCACATGGCTCGGAGCACAGCTTACTACATTGGTAGTGTTGGCAGCTCCACTCGCATGGCTCTATACATGGGATACACGTCTCCCCACATTTCCGTTTGCATTGGCTATGGACACAACGATTCTGACATACCTTCTGGCATGGAGGGCATTCATTTGTGCAAGGCTCTTGGCATACGTGTGAGCAAATCAGGAGGCGAGTACAGGGTCGTTTACAGTACTCGTGGAATCGTCCTCCGAAGCAGTCATAACAAGAGCCTGGACAAGCGTGACCACATTCCAAGGTGGTGGAGCATTTGGTCTTGCATTTCACAGGCCTTCCATACAATAAGTCCTGCTTCATTGAACACATGATCTGCTGTTCATGGCCACACTTCAGCACATCTGTAATCTCTTCAGGGCACAACTCGTCACACTCTTCACCACATGATAAACTACATTGATGCCCACATCTGAGAATATTTTGACAAGGTTCCTTGCAACAAAAGTCTTCTGCAGGAACAGAACATGGGACCATCTGAAGGTGACCACACTGGGGGATGGTTTTACGCACTAGCACGCTACACTCTTCACAGGCCTCAAAGCAAAGCTGAGGGCACCTATGCCCATCTGCACAGAGCACCTTCTGGCAAGGTTTTATGCACTGAAATTCTGTATGATCTGAGTCATAAGGATGGCAGGCGCGTGTGCAGACGTGCCCACAACTCAACCTGAACTCACAGGGGCGGCTACAACCACCTTCTGGCACCTTGCGGAAGTCATCTGCTTTTGATACCTGAGTTTTTGTGTCGGGATGATTCTGGCAGCATAGCATGAGCGATGGGCCCACCTGGCCCCTTTCCCTCAGAGTATGTATAATTTTGCTCCAGAGAGGTACCTTGCCTAGCATTTTCATGTTTCCAATGCAATACAGCCCTTTCTTGGCTCTAGACAGTGCCACACATATCCGATTGGAGATCTGGAGAAAGCCAACCTTCTCTTCCCTGTTACTCCGAACAAGTGAGAGCAGGATAATATCATTCTCTTCCCCCTGGTACTTGTCCACAACATGCACTCTCACGCCAGAGAATACCTTAGCAGGCATGAGTTTGCGAAGACTGAAGAGCTGTCCAGTGTAGGTGGTGAGGATTGTAATCTGAGAGAATTTATAGCCTTGACACAGGAAGTACTTGCAGAGCTCTACCACAAACTGAGCCTCGTGTTGGTTCTGATGACTCTTGCCATCTTGGACTGCCTGCTCAAGGAACTCATGCTCCACAAAGAAAAGATTAGATGATACTCCCTAAAAACAAGCAGAGAAAAAAATAAATCAGTACAATGCTATAGCGAGTTATTTTTTTTTTTCCATTATTTTTTATTTTCAAATTTTACATAAAGTGTACAAAATATTAAAATACATTTGATAAATACATAGTATCACTTTTATATCTAATACATTATATATCTAAGTTTGATTTTCCCCCTCACCCTCCACCCTCCCTTTTATTAATTTAATATGATATTTTTAATTTTCAAATTTTACATAAAATGTACAAAATATTAAATTGCAATTGATAAATACACAATATCATTTTTATATCTAATACATCATATTCTAAATATATTTTTATCACCTCTCCCTCCCCCCACCCTTCTATTACTTTTTATTCATACATTACTTATTGTATAACATATTATAACATATTATGTAGATATTTTTTTCATTACCCCCCCTCTATGTGTGTCATAAAAAAGATATTGAAAAGAAGAAGAGAAATATTAATATTTATTCATTGCAGTATTTTGTCAATGGCCCCCATATTTTTATGAATTTAGTATATGTCCCTCTTTGTATTGCTATTGTTCTTTCCATTTTATATATATAGCGAGTTATGAAAAGTAAGGGTCAGGTCAGTACACCAGTAGTGGCACTGTTGACTACCAAGTGGGAGATCTGGCTTCAGTTTCTGATCCTGGCCTTTGCTCCCCAAGCCAGCAGAAGTTGGGGATGTAATGGAAACAACATTCAGAATTACTAGTAAGGAACCAAATAGATACTGCATATATTTGAATATTTACCGAGGTAATTTTTTTTTCTCCTATAAAGGGGAGAAAAAAAAGTTACATCAAAGATAAACTGAAGTGCCTTGCCAGACTCTGCACCCAGCTCCTTCCTCCCCTGATCCCCGGGCCTGCCTTAAGACCTGGTAGTCCAGCAGTGAACTGAGAAAAGAGCAATCCCTCCTATATCGTGTCCTGGCTTACTCTGAACCACCCCATCTCCTGGACCTCTATAGCCCGGAGAGCCCTGGTGGTCCCGCAGTGAACCGCAGCTGGAGCTATCTTTCTATGCTCCTGCCCTGTGCAGATCCTCCTTCGAAAATGACTGCCATGAGTTCCCGCGGCAACCTCGTGAGACTGTGGGAACTCTCAGCAACCATTTATGGAGGGAGGCAGAGTGGTTCAGAGTTGGTCGGGACAGGATGTGGGAGGGATCACTCGTGGGAAGCCTGCAACAAGTCCAGAGGGCAGGGGGTTCTTATGTTTTATGTTCAAGACCCCCGTTTTTGGGCCATTGTTTGATAGCTCCTAGTGAACTGACTCAAGTAGGGTACAAGGGTAGCTGTTCAAAGAAAGCTGTGGTCTGACAAAAGACTGTCATACAAATGGCTGGGCAAGAAGGGAAAATAATGGGCAGTAGAAAAAGCAGGTCTCTGGCACAGTATCCCCCAAGGAGTCAGTTGTGCTGGGGGGGGGGAGGGTTGGCTCTTAGCATTAAATATCTGGGTTATGTGCCCGGTTAATAGCAGGTTTGTTATTCTAACTTTGGGCTACATTTACAAAGCCACAATAGTGATCCTGCTGTTCCTATAGGCTTTGGTGCATTTGCCACAGGAAAATCGCTACTGCAGCACTGTAAAAGGGGCCCTTAGCTAATTACCAATCTAAATACTGTAGCTAACTGGCTCAGTTGATGCTCTGTCCTGTCTTCTCCTAATTTAGCCAACTGAATGACTGGCTAACAGGGATATTCAGCTGCAGTACCCCGTTACATGCCGCAGAGTATTCCGGACTGGCTACTTCAATGAGGTTTAACCGGGCAGGAGCCTCTCCTGCTCAGTCAAACCCTTTTGAATATCAACCCCTTTAAAAATAAAAATTAACATTCTCATGCTAATAATCAACAGGGTGTTCCATCATGCAGCTCACCTTGATTGCTTCATAATCCAGAACTGAGGGGTGGTTGGCAAGTTCTTCATAGATATGAGGTGTCAGGAGTCGAGCAATTTCCGGTCTCATGCGGTGCTGAGAACATTGAATGCATATTTAAGACTGAGGACTGAGATTGTGTTTGCATATATAGCCTGTTGTGTGTCTCCGCATTAAACAGATTTCAAAACACAGCCAGCATGCATCTTTGATTCCAAGCATTGCGCTTCATTCTCCTTGCTTGCTCAGTTACAGAAAAACATCCAATGCAGTGGCATAGTAAGGGGATGGGGTGGGGTGGACTGCCCCAGGTACTGTCTTAGTGAGGGTCTCACGGTCTTGGGAGCCACATAAAAATTCAGGAGCAGGCCTAAAACATAGCGAGCATCACTTTTGCTCTCAGGGAAAATCTGTGCAGGATCCTGGGCAAATTTCATCTGAATTCTACACTACCACGGTCAGGGCAGGATTAATTTGTCGAGGGCCCCTAGGCACACAAGTACACTGGGCTCCCTGCCCCGCCCCCATGTATTTACTTCTTTATTTCCACTTTATTTCTTTTATTTTAAAATTCAAAACAAACAAAGATTACCATACCAGTGCCAGTGTACAGTTTTTCTTCTATGCAACCTCCAAACATCTCTGAACAAAACTCCCCTTCCTTCCTAGAGGAAGAGATCTTCAGCTGGCAGGGCTTTGGAAAGCCCACCAATTTGTATTTTGTATTTGGGTAGGAGGCACGGGGCATAGCGGGAAGAAAATTTAGTGCCTATCATTTTATTGGACTAATACATTTCTTTCTTAGCTTTCAGAGGTTAAAACCTCTTTCTTCAGATCAGTAAACTATACTGTTGTTACAGTATCCCTGTCCTGACCTGAGGAAAGGAGTCATGGTCTCTGAATTAGTAAAAAAATATATTAAAATTAGTTCAATAAACAGTATCATCTTATTTCCATTTTCTGTTAATAAACGATTATCAACACAGCTACAATAATATCTTATCCTAAAGCAAAAATAAATAAATAAAATAAATATAATTTTTTTCTACCTTTGTTGTCTGGTTTCTGCTTTCCTCATCTTCTCATCATTCTCTTCCTTCCATCCACTGTCTGCCCCTTTCAGAAAATGTTTGTCTCTCTCTGCCATCTCTGCTCCTGCCCCCTCCCCCACTTGGTCTGGCATCCATCACCTTCCCTCTGTTCCCCTCATTGTCTGGCATCTCTCTCCTTCCCTCCCCCCTGTGGTTTTTAGCATCTCTCTTCTCATTTCCTTCAGTCAGATGTGATATCTCTGTGTCCTTCCCCGTTCTTTGGTATCTCTCTCCTCTCTCTTCCCTTTCCTTCTCTGGTCTTTCTTCTCTATTTTCTGCCTCTGTCTAAATTAAATTCTTTCTTACTATTCAGCCCTCAGTTTCCCTCTTTTCACTGTGTCTACTCACAGCTTGCCATCCCTTTCCTTCACCCATCCACTATCTCACTAATTCTATCTTCTTCCCCCCATCCAGCATGTGGGAAAGCAGTAGCAGAGGTGAGGGCTGGGCACAAGTTCTCCCCACTTCCATCATCTGCCCTGCTCCCTTCTGTCTCCCTTCTCCCCACTTCATCATCTGCCCTGCCCTTCCCCGCCCCTTTCTTCCCACATCCATCATCTGCCCTGCTCCCTTCTGTCTCCCTTCTCCCCACTTCCATCATCTGCCCTGCTCCCTTCTCCCTACTTCCATCATCTACCCTGCCCTGCCCCTTTCTTCCCACATCCATCTGCCCTGCTCCCTTCTGTCTCCCTTCTCCCCACATCCATCATCTGCCCTGCTCCCTTCTGTCTCCCTTCTCCCCACTTCCATCATCTACCCTGCCCTGCCCCTTTCTTCCCACATCCATCATCTGCCCTGCTCCCTTCTGTCTCCCTTCTCCCCACATCCATCATCTGCCCTGCTCCCTTCAGTCTCCCTTCTCCCCACATCCATCATCTGCCCTGCTCCCTTCGGTCCCCCTTCTCCTCACATCCATCATCTGCCCTGCTCTGCGTTGCCCCCTTCTCTCTCTCCCTCACCACTCACCTTTCACTCCTATTTTTAAATTTTAGAATGGCAACGATCCCCCCAAGCATCGATTGGCAACGCAGCCCCCCCCCCCGATCAGCAACACGGGCCCCCCTCCCTATCGACAGAAAGTAATACAAACGAGCAATGCAGGTAAGAAAGGCAAGGGGATCTGTAATTTTGCAAGCGGTGCTGCTTGCCCAAAGCTTCCCTCTGACGTGTACGGCAACCTGCGTGCTTCCCAAGCGATGTCAGTAATTGCACTGATCTCCCTTTTTTTTTCTTGCAGCATCCCATAGCATTCCCTTCCCTCCACCTCACCTGGTAGTTCAGGCGGACAAAAGGCATGTTGACCCTGATCAGACGTTCAAAGAGTGAAACCTCCAGGTTAAAGTTCTTAGCCAGGTCATACACATTAGCACTGGGCCGCAACTGAAAGAACCAGGATAAAAATAAGAGATTTTGTGATTTTTATCTTAGAAAGGTGGCATATCAGATCTCATCCCCTTTCCCCTTAGGCATGGAATTTGTATGGCCTATGCGTTATTAGTAGAGAGAGCCTAATCATTATGGCTTTCTTTGGTTTTTAAGACCTCCCTTCGCAGGAAGGTAAGCTGTAAAGAAGGAAGGGGTGGTTATGCTTACTTGCTGGTGGTCGCCGATGAGGATCAAATGTTTGCATGCTTTGCTCAGTGTGGTAATAGTGTGAGCCTCTAACACTTCAGCCGCCTCCTCGACAATCACAATCCGTGGTTCTACCTTCTGCAGGATCTGGCGGTATTTTGCTGCGCCTGAGAGAAGTAAGAGAGCGGTCTCCCTGAGCAACTGGACTGAGAAGGACACTCCTAGTGACACAGTTACACTTTGGGCCGGATTCTATAACCAGCACTGGTGGTGGCGGCTGCCTTAAAAGTGGCTGCCAATCGTGTGTCAATGATGTGACGGCACCGAGTACAGAATCACGCCTCCAGTAAAGGTATGCACCAGAAATACAGGCCAGGCGTTCAATACTGGTCGCCGTATCTTAAGAAAGATATGGTGGTACTTGAGAGGGTCCAGAGAAGAGCAACAAAAATGATAAAGGGCATGGAGAACCTTTCGTATGCTGAGAGATTAGAGAAGCTGGGGTTCTTCTCCCTAGAAAAGCGGAGACTTAGAGGGGATATGATAGAAACTTACAAGATCATGAAGGGTATAGAGAAAGTAGAGAGGGTCAGATTCTTCAGACTGGCCGGGGAAACCAAAACTAGAGGGCACTCGGAAAAGTTGAAGGGAGACAGATTCAGAACAAATGCCAGGAAGTTCTTCTTCACTCAGAGGGTGGTGGACACCTGGAATGCGCTTCCAGAGGAAGTGGTAGAACAAAGGGGGATTGTGGGATTAAAATGGGACTGGACAGGTTCCTGAAGGAAAAGGGGATTGAGGGGTACTATGCAATACGGAATGCTTTAGAGTAATCGATGACTTACAGGTCATTTGACCTGGGGGGCCGCCGCGGGAGCGGACTGCTGGGCATGATGGACCTGTGGTCTGACTCAGTAGAGGCGATGCTTATGTTCTCATCTCTAAGCACTTTAGACCGCCTAATGCCATTTCCAGCGTTAGCCACGCTCACGGTGGCGATAGGCGTCCTAAAGCACCTACGTGGGTAAAGTTCCAGCACCTTGAAGAGACTGCCCTAAAAGCTTTTACATATTTTATTTTTAGTCATTAATTGGTAATTATTAACCGTCTTTTATGAAGAGTTTCATCCAAGGCAGTTTATATTGAATAATAGCCAGGTACTCTCAAGCACTTTCCTATCTGTCCTGGGGGGCTTGCAATCTAACTATGTTACCTGGGATAATGGAGGTTTAGGTGCCTTGTGCAGGGTCACAAGGAGCAGCGCTGTGATCAAACCCACAACCTCAGGGCCTTGAGACAGCAGCTCTAACCACTAGACCACGCCTCCACTCCTCATCTGTACTCGGCTCGTGCCTTTTTCAGTCGTTGCCCAAGATCAGTTACGTTCAAGTACTTGTCTTATCTTAGTGCTTTCCCAGCCAGATAAAATCTCGTCTAACCTGTGGTTGTCATCCCCACCACCTTGGATTCTCTCAGAATTAAGAGGTCTTCTTGAAGTCTTAGCTCAGCCAGTCTGTCAGCTGCTTCCTGGTGTTCCTGTTCATGTTGCAAAATCTTTCTTCGTATATCTGCCTGGTACATCTGCAACCAGTGCCTGTAAAGCCACATTAAAAAAAAAAAATAATTTCAGATCCAGAAGCAAAGGGAGAACAGTATAGAAAATTGGCTAAATAGTGTGAAGTTTCAGCCTCTGATAACCAGAGCTGGGATTGTGACATCATCATGCCTTATTCCACCAACGCCCAAGAGCCAACCTCAGCAGTGATGTCACAATGGCGTGATTGTCCTAGACTTGGCTCGCTTTGGCTACATTTTGATTTCTAGAGTGGGGCAGTGCAGAGAATGACACGGGAACAAATTTTCCCCCGTCCCCGCGGGAACACAGTTTCCCATCCTGTCCTCGCGAGTTCTTTTCCTGTCCCTGCCCCATTCCTCTAAGCTCTACCTTAACCGCACAAGCCTCGAACACATGATTTTAACGTGTTTGAGGCTTGTGCAGATGAGGACGGAGCTTGCAGGAATGGGGCAGGGACAGGAAAAGAACTCGCGAGGATAGGACGGGAAAATGTGTTCCCGCGGGCACGGGGAAAAATTTGTCCCCGTGTCATTCTCTAATGGGCATCAATGAAAAAAACCTGCAGAAATAAAAAGAGCAGTCTCTGGATATATCCATTCATGAACATATTTTGGGACTGGCCCACTAATTCAGTGATAACGCTACGTGCTGCCAATGAGAGATCAAAGTGCGACAGGGTTCCCACAACACAATGAGCGTAAAAAAAAAGTGGAGCCAAAAGTATGATGAACCTGGATCTTTGCATAATCTCATTGTACCTGGAATTGAATTCCAGAGATTCTTACTGGCTTATCTGAAGCACTGCGGGCTACAGGATTTTTAAAAGGAGATTCTGTAAAGAGTTTTTTCCTTTAGAAACAGACCCACACTGTAACTTCTCAAAACCACCTTCCTCAGAAGCAAAAGGGAATTGGGGGGTGGGGGGGGAGGGGTGGAGCAAAAGAAAAAGAAATTCACCTATACAGACACCAGCGAGAATTGAGATCCAGATTCCAGAGATCCCAGATATCGACAAGCTCCACTTCTGTCATGGCATTTAGTTTACGAAGCTCCGCCTTCACCTTCTGTTTCATTTTCTTCTTCTGGTCTCGATGAACCTATTACATCAAAAAACACAGAGAAGTGAAGGACCCGAGATTAAGTCTTAATAAACTAAACTAAACTAAATCTTAGATTTGTATACCGCATCATCTCCACATTCGTAGAGCTCGGCACGGTTTACAGGAGATGGGATGGAAAGGAACTACAATGAAAGGTAGAGGTTTGCAGGAGATGGGATAGAGAGGAACTACAATGAAGGGTTAGAGGTCTAAGTATGAAGGTTTGCAGGAGATGGCATAGAGTAATCTGAAACTTAATCATGTTCGATCTGTCTGCCTTTCTAGACAACTCCCCCCCACCCCTTCTATTACACTTCTCCCTCCGTATTTGCGGGGGTTAGGGGCAGAGCCGGCCCGCGAATAAGGAAAATTCACGAATAACTTTTGGGCCAACTCTGACCCCCCCCCCTCGGACCTTACCAGGTGGTCTAGCGGTGACGCGGGGCAGGAGTGATCTTCCTACATTCCTGCCCTGTGTAGAGCCATCATCGAAAATGGCCGCCGTGAGTTCCTGTTGTAGTCTCATGAGACCACAGGAACTCACAGCAGCCATTTTTGATGACAGCTCTGCATGGGGCAGGAGTATAGGAGGATTGCTCCCGCTCCACGTCGCCGCTAGACCACCAGGTAAGATATGTGGAGGTCGGGGACGGAGCAATTTATAAGGAGGGGGGTCCCGGGCCCAAAATCCGCGAATAGCTGAATCTGCAGATACTGAACCCGCAGATTTGGAGGGGGGATTGTATTTCTTTTTTTCTTTCTAGTATGGATGCTTAATTTAATTGATTCCAGATGATCACAGATTTACCTACCTCCCACTTGCCGCCTTCTTGATCTTTCCCAGTGGTGTCCTCAGCCTTAACGCCCCCGCCCTCGTTCTCCAGTTCCATGGCAAGCAGCAGATTAGCCAGCTCCTTCATACTGTCGTTTTCCTTCTTCTTCCGGGACTTTATTGCCTCTTCATCCTCTAGTACTCGGTCTGCCTGGATCAGGTCTGCTTCCTCTGCAATCTCAATAAGTTCGTCTTCATCTTTACCTTCCTCTTCTTCGTCGGCTTCCTGCTGACCAGCTGGAAAAGAATCCAAGAAAACAGTGATGACAAGTGTCGGTGCATGTGGCATGTCGTTTGTCGGGGGCAGCAGAATGTCTTTTTGTTTGGGTGGGGGGGTCCAGGCTCTGCCGCCCATCCAGACTGACAGGCCTGCTTTCTATAAACGGTGCTGTGATTGGCAGCCGGAGACCATTTTTGGGTACCAGAAACTGAGGAGGTTGGAGTCGAAGGATTTATCTACTGACTCCACAGCCCTGGTCGATTACATGTCAATCACGAGACGGTGCCATTTGCAGAATCATGGCTACGTCATAGGTAGGTGCCGGAAAAGTAGGCCTTGAAAACCTTGGCCTACATTTCTGGCATCTATCTGTGATGAGAATTGTGACTACAGAGGTCCCTACTGACGCCTAAAGATACTTCCAGCATTAACCATACCTATTTTACTCTTAGGTGCCTCTGTAATTGCGGTTCCGGTACCGTTTGTGGAGGCAGTGTCTTTTTTTATATATATATATATAATAACACTTTCACTTGAATTGATGCAGAAATGTCAAGTTCAATATTGACAGGACAGCCTAGGCTCTGCAACGAGTTGGAAACGAAGGAAAAAGCCTCAGACAAGGGCCCTCCCACCTCCACTAAAAGGTGTTTTTTCTTAAAGGTGGTTGAGCGGTCACCTCCATTGGCAAAAAGCCTTCATCATTGAAAATACTCTGTGCTGTACTGTTGAAGGCACAAAAAGAGATAGAGGAAATTTATTTCAACTTATCTTCAGCTGATCGGTGCACCCACGGTGGCCAGCGTTTCACAAATCTGCTGCCTCAGGGTGTAGCACAACCGATCAGACTTCAGAACGGGACGCTAAGCGAGTCTCCTGCGTCCTGAAGATAAGTTGAAATCATTTCCCTCTATCTCTTTTTGTGCCTTCAACAGTACAGCACAGAGTCTTTTCAATGAAGGTTTTTTGCCAATGGAGGTGACCGCTCAACCACCTTTAAGAAAAACCACCTTTTGGTGGAGGTGGGAGGGCCCTTGTCTGAGGCGTTTTCAACCCGTTGCAGAGCCTGGGCTGTCCTGTCAATGTTGAACTTGACATTTCTGCATCAATTAAAGTGAAAGTGTTATTATATATTACTATTGATTTTTCATTATATTTGAGTCATTTTTGTCTTTTTTTTAATGACATTTTAATTGCTTGTAGCCCTTTATTTGGCCTTGTTGCTCAGAAGCAACCTGTGTCTTCTATGGCTCTTATGGGAGATCTGCGTCTCCTAATGCCTTGTTTACTTGGCACTGTTGCTCTTGTTCCACATCAAGTTACTTAAAGCAGCCATTTCACCATCTGCCAACTAAAGGGTTAAATGACATGATCAATTATCGCGTCAATTAGACCAATTAAAACCGGCACCTAACTAGATGCATCGTTTATAGAATTTGGGCCTTAGTCAATTTTATAGAAATCATATAGAGTATAAGGTCTTTCTTTCTCTTCCTCCTTCTTCCATCCTTAACCCTTTCCCTCCCATTCTCGGCATCAGACAGACCTATCTCCCATCTGCCCCCCTTGTTGGCTCCCCAGCCAGTTTCTCCCAGGCCTAGCATCAGATTCCTTTAAATGTGCTGCAGACCAGTGAGCTTATTTTTTTCATCTCAGCCACTGTCTTTCCTCTGCAAGCTCCTGCCACCAGCACTGCACAGAAGTTGAAAACAAAGGCTAACTAATTTCCTGTACTCCACAAGAAACAGAAAATGGTTGCTCTCTTAATTTTAACAGCCATGCAGTGCCCACAGCTAGAGCTAACGTAACAACACAACATAAAAGCCATTTCTAGACCGCATAACCGTTAAGTTCTATGCAGTTAACAAAAGATTAAATAATACAGCTACAAAAGGATGAAGGAACTTGAAAGTTTGCGGTTAATTACACAAAAATTTGGAGAGCAGAGCACAGAACAGCTGGAGCAAAGAAATGAACTCTCTACTCTGCAGTGAACTTAGAGATGCCAGGCAGGTAGAAGAAAGGGACAGCTGGCACAATTTTTTTGGAGGGGTAGGGCTCTTGTGCCTTCTCTCACCTCCCCTCTCCCCCAAATTCCATTGCCTATGTCATGAATATCAAGTTTTTGGAAGATCACTTTTTAATTGATATCTCTGTGTTAATTTAAAAGGTAGAAGCAATTGATCAATCAAAGGCAGAAGCAATCAATCACAGTAAGTTATATAGTGGAGGAGTAGTATAATTGTTCACGATTCAGAGAAGCCACAGTTCATTACTGCTACTTGTGATCTTAACAAAAGTCACTTATTCTTCCTTCACCTCGGGTCCAAATTTTAGATTGTAAGCTGTCCAGGCACTTATTGGCTAGTGCCAAGGTGATCTGAGGAAATATTCAGTTAAGGGTCACTTGAGTATCGGGGCAGGACATGGTCAGTGTGAGTTAACCAAGTAACAGCCACTCCTACCCATTAACTCATGCTGAATATCAACCTCTGTGTTTTCCTGGTGTTTATTTACATTTATGCATATCCAAACTGAAGTAATGTTGTCATGGCAATAAAGTTCCCTCCGTCTGACTCTCTATGTCAATACATGTATAATCACGCATGTTTCAGATCCAAGAGCACCTTGTCCCCTGCATATCCATTGAGTCTGCACGTTTACTCAAATGCTTGTGTGAACTACCTGCATTCTCCGCCCCAGGGTTGTCTTCGACGTTCCTGATAAATGCGGTCACACCTAGGCCAAGCCACTCCAGAATCATAGACTGCTTTCCACTCTGAGAGCAAATGAATTCGTCATTCTGCAAAACACGTCAGTTGATAATAACCAGTGAGGTTGGGTTCTGCGCATGTTCTGAATGCAGGAACCAGCATAGATACGGGTTCCTCACAGACAGTGCTGTTACCACCTGCCCTACCTTGTGTATTGCACAATTAAAGAAGCCTTCAGCGACCCTAGACTCAGCATTCCTATATCAGCTGTCTGCTGAAGTGGTTTGCGCAAACTGGAATAACTGCCTGCATCTGAAATTCTTCACAGAACCTTCTAACCTCTCTCGCAGCTCAATTTGAATGTGATTTTACAGTGGGTGGTTTTATTTGCTCTTTATTTCTGTAGTACTGCTTTTTGTGTTTGGTTTTCAAGTTTATTAGTTACTTGATATATCGTCTATCACAAATATCTAAATGGTTTACAATAAGATTAATAATATAAAAAATAAAAACAGCTTTAATTAAAAATAAAGGGGGAGGGATAGACAGACTAAGGGCTCCTTTTAGAAAGGTGTGTTAGGGCCTTAACACGCGGAATAGCACGTTCTAGTCGCTACCACCTCCTCGAGCAGGCGGTAGTTTTTCTGCTAGCGTGCGCTAATCCCGTGTGTGCGCTAAAAACGCTAGTGCACCTTTGTAAAAGGAGCCCTAAATGAGACTAACACAAAACCAGGAGGAAAAGGGGGGGGGGAAAGGGAAACATAATTACATCAAAATAATACATTTAAAAAAGGGAGGGAAATGGGAAATCACAATAGAGTGGGAATCGCTTCTTGGAAAAAGTTTGTCAACCTTGGCTGGAAAGTTCAATGTCGAGTGCTAAAAGCGTCTTTGAATAAGAAAGTTTCGAGTTTAGATTTTGAATTTCTCCAAAGTAGATTCTAATCTAAGGTGTCTAGGGGCAGAGCGTTCCAAGTGAAGGGGACATGACTGAAAATATTGTCTTACGGGTAGTGTCAGTCGATTTCACGGATGGGAGAGGATTACTAATAGATTCTGATTGTTGGATCTCAACATCCTCGAAGAGGTATAAGGGGTAAGAAGTTTATCAATTAAAAGCTGGAGTGTTTGCATGTCTAGTTTTCTTGTATTGTCTATTATGTTTACAGTCCTCCGCGAATGTTAAAAAACCGTGAATACGGTTTTTAGCAGGAGAGATAACAGAGGGCAGCCGGAGCGCCGGCGAGTGAAGGAAATCACTCGAGGTATGCTCTGACCGCCTCTTCCTGTACTACAGTCAGGCCTCACCAATCAGGAGCTGCCCTTTCCTGCCCGGTCATTCGCGGGCGGAAAATACCACAAATGACCGGGACCGCGAATCGCAAATTTGTGGAGGAGCACTGTATATGCTTTTGGATGTGTATGTTAGTTGCTCAGATTTAAAGACAAGCACGATTTTATAAACAACAATAAGCTTTTCTATGCCTCGCTTTCCAGCAAGAGGCAGCTCTTTCTGCTGTGCTGGCTTAGTGAATAACATTGCGACTGAAAGCGTTCTCCTCACCAGCCCATTCATTAAGCTCTCCCAGTGATGCGGTTCAATGTACTTCTCCAGGATTCTCTCGTGCATCACTCCTCGCATGGAGCACTCCAAATGTTGTCCACCCTCATGCAGCTTCTGTTCCGATTGCTTCATCTGTCTGATGATCTGTTCCAAGAAAAAGCAAGCTTTTGTTTTTAAGAACTGTTCAGGCTAAGAAGTGTCTACGGTAAATTACTTTTAGACCATTTTTCAGAGGTGATTTGGCAGGTTTTTCCAAGTGAAAAAGCAGACAATGCCTTCTGGTGATACACAAAGACAGCAGGGGAAGGAGAGCATAGTAGCATAGTAAACAGGAAGGCAAAAAGGAGAAATGCAGAGACCTTCTACGGAAGCAAGAGCAAATGATGCAGAACTATTTTGCCTCATTTCTACTACGTTGGTGAGAGGAGAGACTGTTCTAATAGTTTTGGGCTAGGCTAGGGGAAGAAAGCTGCTGGTTCTTTTCCTAGTCAAAAACCATACACTTCAGTAGGACAAACCTTTTTTCTATATACAGTGGTACCTCGGTTTGCGAGTAACCCGGTTTGCGAGTGTTTTGCAAGACGAACAAAACAACTCGGCAAACTTTTGACTCGCAAACCAAGCACTGCCCCGATCAACGAGCACTTACAGGGGATTCCTCTTCCGTCTTCCGACCAGCCTTCTACATTGGGTGTCTTCCACAGGTTGGAGGACCTCTGTCTGGGCCTGCGCGGCCGGGTGCTGTCTCTCCTGTGCGTTGCGTGCGACGTGCACAGGGTCAATCATCGGCGTTGTGCGTGTCATGCGCAGCATGCGGGTGGGGCGGTGCTCGGCTGCGTGGACTCAGGAGGGGGCTCTCCAGCATGTGAGGGGCATCTCACGTGGAGGGCTGGCTGGCGGATAGAGGAGGTTCTCCGGCGGCTGGCATCCCCCCCCCATCCCCGAAGCGGCACTGTGGGGTTCTCCGGCGGCTGGCATCCCCCCCGAAGCGGCACTGTCGGGTTCTTCTTCCGATGACAGACGGAGGAGACGGTGCTGCAGCACCCGGCCCGGACAGATACAGACCCCGGGTTCTGGATCCAATCGTTGCTGTTGCCACTATTCTCTATGGGAAACTTTGTTTTGATAAACAAGCATTTTGGATTACGAGCATGTTCCTGGAACGGATTATGCTTGTAATCCAAGATACCACTGTACACTGAAGTATACAATTTTCATGCACCCATTTGGATAAAGCACCCCTATTTTTATTCAAAGAACAGAGGGAGAGAGGCATCAGAGCTTATGATAACTGGTAGATCACTGGGCCTCCCTATAACGCAGTTATCCCAGGTCCCGAATCAATCAGTTCCAGCCTTCAATCATGTGACTCTCAACCCTCCTATGTCCTTGAACACGCTTATCGAAAAACATTAATTGAATTCAAAACGAAAGTTCACTCATTCAAGAAAGGACAAGATAAATTATCAGCTAGTCTGCTATTATTTAATATTGCAATTTTTTGAATGAGTGAACTTTCAGTATTAAGTGATGAGAGGAAGAACACTTTTTCATTTTGAATTGTAGAAATTTTTTAAATAAATCAATCTTCGGTTTAGGAAGGTGCTAAAAACACCTGTTTTCATTATAGTCTTGCTATGATTCATAATGTCTAATGTTGCTAACCTTAGTTTTCTTATGTAAGCCACAACAACTCCCAGTTGGCATTTGCGGGGTATAAGAAACAAGATGGCAAGGTATGGCAGCTATGAATTATACATACATCCATATAAGCCCTGCGGAGATGTAGAGGGATGTTGCGACGGAAGTCCCGAGTATTTCTCAACTCTCTGAGTGTGAACTGCTTCAGGATTTCACTGCTGCTCCTCCCACCGACCCTCACAATGCCACTGCATAGGAATTTGTGAATCCCTACAATAACGAAAGAGAAGACATTTACCATACTTACGTTTTCCCTTAAAAAGATGACTAGCAGTGTCACCTGTAGGGCAGCTGAAATGTTCTCTCTTGGCTTGGGCTCTGTGTCCATCTTGAGTAGAAGTGAAAAGTTAAAAAAAATAAGTGTTTTTATCTGCTGACATATGTGTTATTGTAGGGGGTGTAGCTTCAAGAATATACCGTAAATTTTATTGTGGCATTGGTGAACTCTTCCAAGTTTGTAACCAAAAAAGAAAGCCGCTGATGGATGGCAAAATGGCAGCCTCTAGGTCAGGGGTTCTTAACTTGGGGTCCATGGATGGGTTTTCAGGGAGTCCCTGAAGGTCAGATAAAAATTAACATTTATATTCACTCTACAGCCCGGTACAGCAGATAACGAAAGAGTAGATGTAGTAGATCTCTTAATTTGCACAAGAGGATTGTATTTCATAATTATAATGAGTGATCATTATGTTTTGCATAAAAAGGAGTGGGTTTTTTTTTTTTTAGATTGTTTACTTTAAAGTTTAATATCAAGATTTGATAACTAAAGTACATTATATTCATTGCATGCAAGGTGGTGTTTATGTGACTATTTCTGGGGAACGGGGTCCATAACTTTCATCAGATTTTTAAAGGGGTCCGTGACTCAAAAAAGATTAGCAATCACTGCTCTAGGTGAAGAGACATAGTTGAATGTGGTCTCATCCACCTTGTGTACAATCCACAAGCTTCAAGCCTAGAAAGTTACTCTCGTGGTCTGCGGTTATTCACCATCACAAGTGGTGATACTTCTAATTTAGGGGAGAAGTGATCAACATGGGCTACCGCTAACTAGGGTTAACAGCACAACCTGCATTCAGTATCAAATATTTTGCCGTTTGCAATTTGTTTTATTTTCATTTATCCAATACTTGCTTTTATCATCGGTGCTTTCGTATGGACCCTTGAGAAAGGCTTTTTATGCCGAAACATGGACCGTGTCGGGTCCGTATTGCACCTGCTTGTATGGAATAAAATGTTAGCAATAGTGCATTATATTTCTAATAAGTCATCTGACCGAGGAACATCGAGTCTCTTCTTGTTAACAGCAAAATATAACATATATTTATTAGTAACTAGTTTCATACGGGAATGGAGACTTGTATACTGCCTTTTTGTGGGTTTGGCATTTCAAAGCTGACATTATATAACAACACAGCAGGCCCATGTTGATAACTTACCCTTCAAACACACACCAAAAAAAATAATTTTGACTTATCCCAGTAGAAACATTATTGTTCAAAGGCCTTAGGTATATTTCCCAGGCCAAGAATTTTCTCCCTGAACCATTTGGAGCTCCAGTGGCTGTATCCTTTGCTCTCAGAGGATATGGCATCCTATCCACGATTGCTCCGGACATGGAGTGCAAGAAGCCGTCGCCTCATGCTACCTTCAATTTTATGCTACTTCCTAAGATTTAATTTACTTACATCGATACTTCGAACCTGACGTTCTTAGGACCCCTGAGGAAGATATTTACACAATCGAAACACGGACCGTGTTGGGTGCTCTCCTGACACCAATTCCTGTGGATTTTATTTGTCGTGTATACATGTGAACTTGAATTGCCTACAACACATGTGGATTCTATATTTGGATTTTATCCTTTGTCAAATTCAGATCAATGGTTAAGATGCATCTTTTTGGTTTAGCATTCTTATGAGAAGATTGGTATATTGGGATCCTGTATTTTTTTGGCAACTATTTTAAACAAGATTTAAACAAAATTATTTGCCTTTTCAGGTTTTTAGACTATTTAGATTTAATTAATTTTTTTTTAATTACATTTTTGTGCTTTCTTTCTTGTCTCTTTTTTCTTTTGCTTTCCTATTTTACATGGCGTTCCTTTCTTTTTGCGTTTTATATATTTTGCAGTTAAAACTTTTAATAAACATAATGAAATATACAACTAAAAGCACTGTTGTTCTTTTGCTCAATGATAGCACCTAAAGGAAAATTCTCTAAACTAAGCATTCACATCTAGCCACACATTGAGAACATGCCTAGAAGCCACCATTCTGCCTATGTGCTATTTGAGTAGTACCGTGTCCTTCTACCGTGTCTGTACATGAAGAAAGACACCGTATTACTCAAAAAGGTCCAGAGAAGAGCGACTAAAATGGTTAAGGGGCTAGACGAGTTGCCGTACAGTGAAAGATTAGAGAAACTGGGCCTTTTCTCCCTCGAACAGAGGAGATTGAGAGGGGACATGATTGAAACATTCAAGGTACTGAAGGGAATAGACTTAGTAGATAAGGACAGGTTGTTCATCCTCTCCAAGGTAGGGAGAATGAGAAGACACTCTAAAATTGAAAGGAGATAGATTCTGTACAAACGTAAGGAAGTTCTCTTCGCCCAGAGTGGTAGAAAGCTGGAACGTTCTTCCGGAGTCTGTCATAAGGGAAAACACCCTATTCAAGACAAAGTTAGACAAGTTCCTGCTGAACCAGAATGTATGCAGGTAGGACTAGTCTCAAGGCGCTGGTCTTTGACCAGCGGGCCGCTGCGTGAGCGGACTGCTGGGCATGATGGACCACTAGACTGACCCAGCAGCAGCAATTCTTATGTTCTACATATTGCATATTTGCAAGGGAGGGGGGGGGCATTTACCTTGACTACTGTAATTGCTGAGAAAGACTTTAAGAGACTACAATTGCTCCAAAATACAGAGACACAGATAATCTTACGCAAGACCAAATATTGAGAGGGCTACACCTCTCCTTAAGGAACTACAGTGGTTGCCAGTCAAAAGCAGGGTCCATTTCAAGGCAACATGCATGGTACATAAGACCATTTACGGCGAAAACTCAGCTGGACTCACATCCGCCATCCAAATCGCACAATCCTTCCACAACTCAAGGACAATCCAACGATGGAAACTACCCCCCCCTGCCATGTTCAAAGGAAGGCTCTCTTTGAGACCACCTTTGAGTTTCAGGGGCCCAGAATCTGGAACAACCTTCCTTGCAGCCTTCAACAAACACCCACGTACGTCCAATTCAGCAAAGCACTGAAAACTCTCCTTTTTTCCTCAGTGCATTTACCCTTTCCCATGCAGTCCCCTGCATGATATCTTCCATGAAATTTCTATATAATATCTATGCCTCTGTAGCAATTCTAATATTGTGTAAGCTGCAATAATTCCTAGCTGACATTTGCGGGATACAAGAGTTGGTATGGTATCCCTGCCACTCACACCAGCTCCATGTTAAGTGTGCCAATACTGAGTTACACTATTACTCTACAGCAAAATTTTTGGCATCTTGGATCTATTTATAGAATAACCTCCTAATCCATGGCCTCAGGGTACCTAACTGGAAGCACAAAGGGGAAGATTCTCAAAACCCACCGGGCCTTTAATGATGGTCATTAAACTGGTTCCAGCCAGTTTAGCGTGGACGTATTCTATCGGCCAATTCTCAAAAGGACTCATCATGGTCTTTTCTGACTCTGGGAGGGGCCTTAGGCGTTTGGGCCAATCAAAGCCTTAGGTAGCGCATCCCAGGATGCACCGGAGAGGGGAAGGCCTACCATTTTGAAGAGGCAGGCCGGTTGGAGTAAGCATCCCTCTGGTCGGTCGTGGACTGAAAGGTATGGGGGAGGGTGTATCACTGGCAGCATGAGGGAGTGGGCATCCCTCCTGCCGGGGGGGGGGGGGAGTTTGTCAGGGGCATGATGACCCTGGCGACGGGAGGGAGTGGGCATCCATCCTTCTGTCCTTTAATTCTAGGGTCTTTTTTTTTTTTTTTTTTTTTAATGTGCGGGTGTATTCTGCACATGTGCCGATCGCTATCACCAGCAACTCGTCACATGCAAATATAGAGACCCTCTGTGGCTCTCCACAAATATTATTTACATGGGCGGGTTTTTGAGACTGACTCATCTTTTGCAAACCGTTATATTTACAGCTGCGACAGCAGCCCATCAGATTTTACCACAAAGGGCTCCTTTTTACGAAGGTGTGCTAGGGTTTTTAGCGCACACACAAAATTACTGCACAAAAATCTACCACGCTTGGGAAGGCCCTAAACATAGAAACATAGAAGATGACGGCAGAAAAGGGCTACAGCCCATCAAGTCATCCCATTCTGCTTACCCACCCCCTGTCTATGCCCTAATGACCCAATTTCCTTATCTTGATCCTCGTAGGGATCCCACATGGGTATCCCATTTATTCTTAAAGTCTGGCACGCTTTCTGCCTCGATCACCTGCACTGGAAGCTTGTTCCAATGATCAACCACTCTCTCTGTGAAGAAATACTTTCTGGTGTCGCCATGAAATTTTCCGCCCCTGAGTTTGAGCGGGTGCCCTCTTGTGGCCGAGGGTCCCTTGAGAAAGAAAATATCATCTTCCACTTCGACACGTCCCGTGAGGTACTTAAATGTTTCGATCATGTCTCCCCTCTCCCTACGTTCCTCGAGAGTGTAGAGCCCAAAGTTTTGAGAATCTTCCCCTCAGTTATACAGTAGAATCGCCCCCCTTAATGATCAAATGCAGGGTGTGTGCTCATAGAAGTAACCCTGACAAGGTCTGCCATGGAATGTAATATGTAGTTCAGTTTTATATCTTTCTTATCCTTCCATACCCCATGTCCCCTTAATGTGCACAAATAGATCGAGATATCCCTACTGCTCAATCTACAGTACCTTCCAGAAACTGATCCAGGGCATGGTTTGTATAGCAGACCACAAGGATTGGAAATTTACGTTGGTTGATCTGCCACACATGATCATTCATGAGCAATGCTTGTGCAATTTTTAGGCCCACAAAGGTTTTCCCTGAAATAAAAAAACACAAAACAAAATTAAAGAATAAAAGAAATGGGCATAACGTGAGAAGCTAAATTTTTTTTTATTTATTTTGCCAAGATCATGAAAATGTGACTCATGCAAATACGGAATTCATTTCATGTGAACCCTTTCTAACATATGAATTAGATGCAAGGAGTTTGAAACATTATTATGATGACTAGTCTTTAAGCCCGTTACATTAACGGGTGCTAGAATAGATGTGTCTGTCTGTCTGTGTTTCTTTATCTCTCTTTCCTTGGCTGCTGTCTGTGTCCTTCTGTCTCCCCCCCCCCCCACCCCCAAGCAAAGCTATCTGCCCCTAGCACACATCTCCTCCAAAGCAGCCCCCTTTCCCTCTCCCTAACTGTCTCTCCATGGCTGTCTTCCCCCCCAGAGCAAAGCTGTTTGCCCTAAGCACACCCCTCCCCCCAAAGCAGCCCCCTTTCCCTCTCCCTAACTGTCTCTCCATGGCTGTCTTCCCCCCAGAGCAAAGCTGTCTGTCCCCAACACACCTCCCAACCAAAGCATCCCCCTTTCCCTCTCCCTATCTCTCCATGGCCCCTTCTGTCTCCCCCAGCACACCCCTCCCCCAAAGCAGCTCCCTTTCCTTCTCCCTGTCTCTCCATGGCCCCTTCTGTCTTCCCCCAGAGTAAATCTGTCTGTCCCCAGCACACCCCCCCCAAAGCAGCCCCCTTTCCCTCTCCCTATCTCTCCATGACCCCTTGTCTTCCTCCCAGAGCAAAACTGTCTGTCCCCAGCACACCTCCCCCCCAAAGCAGCCCCCTTTCCCTCTCCCTATCTCTCCATGGCCCCTTCTGTCTCCCCTCAGCACACCCCTCCCCCCAAAGCAGCCCCCTTTCCCTCTCCCTCTGGCCCCCTGAATTAATCCCCCTGCTTACCCTCCCTCCATCCCGGCGTCTTCTGGCCTGCTCCTCTTCAAAGCAGGCCGCGATCGTGGTGGCCGGCCCCAGCGAACTTCGCAGGCTGCTCCCCAACCCGGAAGCATGCTCCCCCCCCCCCCCCGACGCGATCCTGTGCATCAGAGGGAACGTGCCACCGAGGCTGGAAAGCAGCCCGCGAGGCCTGCCAAAGCCGGCTACGATTGCAGGCTGCCCCGAAGAGGAGGATTGGCGGCAGCGGCAGCAGCGGTGAGCGAGGGCGGGAAGTATGTTCCAGCTTGCTTCGGGTTGGTGAGGTGAGGGCAGGAGGTGTGTTGAGTTTGCTTCGGGTTGGTGAGGGTGGGAGGAGGGGAGTGGCCAGAATGATCCCTGGCCGGGTTCTAAAATGGAACATGGCCACGGATCACACACCACAGCGGCAGGAATCATGCTTTTTTAAAAGCGCATGCGCCGCTAACGTTTTATTATATAGGATTTTCAGTAGAGGCTTTGAATATCCCTATTTTCTGGTAGAAGGTGGGTTTGCAAAATCCCCCAAATTCCATTTTAAGACATAATTTTTGAATTGGAGAAAATGTCATACTTGAGAATTATGTTGCCACATTAAGTGGGACAAATGCACTCTCATGAAGGACATGATCTTTGTACTTTCTGAGCCTAAGGGGTCCTTTTACAAAGGCTACCGCCTCATCTTGAGCAAGCGGTAGTTTTCCAGCTAGCACGCGCTATAGAATGCGCTAATCCGGTGCGTGCATTAAAAACGCTAGCACACCTTTGTAAAAGGACCCCTAAGATCATGATGTAGCACTAGCCTGGTTTTTTCTTCACTAATCGCACTATGATTAAATAACATTTTCTTAAGTAAACAAGTGAGCTGGTAAAGTTAGTCTGTCACAGGTGGACCCCTTCTTTATTATAATTTGACTTATAGCTTATACAGTTTAAGGAAGGGGGGGATCCCACATACTATTCTCATTATAATGCCTTAGCACTATAATTCTGATAACCAAAAAACAAGTCAGACTGATATTGGAAAGAGTGGCAACATGATGGCATCTGTTCCTCTTTCCAGAGTTGACCTCCATATTAAGTACAAGTAAAGGGGGGTAAAGCCTAATCCCCTTCTGTCCCACTTCACCTGTAACTTTATGGCAGCAATGCAGAGGATCTTCAAACATGAAATAAAAGTCTTTCGTTCTGTGTCAATTATAGCTGTTGTAGCCATCATACCAGAAATGTGGTCATCATTCCTCTGAATTCTTCAACCACTGTGTTGCAATTTGGTTCTGGTTACCCAGAGATTAATTTGTCTTATAGACATGATATCTCTCTCCCCCCCCCCACCCCCCACACTTCCTATCCTCAGCAAATCAAAGACATTGGAAATAGACATTTTGTCTTACCTGTCCCAGGAGGTCCCTGGATAATGGCTAGTTCCTTAGTTAGGGCAAGCTGTAAGGCTTTCATCTGGGACTCATCTAGATGCAGGGCTTCCTTTGAAGGCCATTCTTTAGGATCCAAGATATTAATGTTCTGTGCCCTTAATTTGTCTTTATAAGTCTGATGCACTTTTTCATCACTCTCCGAAGGGTTTTCCATCAGAGCAGTAAAGTCATAGGTACTTCTCATCAGCAAGTAACTAGGTTCACTCACCTCCGTTTCACATTGTACAATGTATTTCTGGAAGGGAATATCTTCGTGCTGGATCTCCTGAAGGCCTTCCAAGACGTGCCTGTAAGCTTCAAAAT
The DNA here is from genome assembly GCF_902459505.1 of Geotrypetes seraphini. Classification (NCBI taxonomy): domain Eukaryota; kingdom Metazoa; phylum Chordata; class Amphibia; order Gymnophiona; family Dermophiidae; genus Geotrypetes; species Geotrypetes seraphini. The sequence goes on from NC_047094.1 coordinate 117,964,646, forward strand.
AAGCTGTGGTCTCCACCATGAGAAAAGAGTCCGAGGGCTGGGCCTCTGCAAGTTGCGCCCTACTCTGTTCGTTGAAACGCAACTGCACAAAGCCAAATTTGAGGTCCTCCAGTTCCCGGTTTGAAACCGTGGCAAAAAGGAATGTCTCAAAATTGTCCTTGGACATGCACACAAGGGAACCATACAACAAACGTTTGGAATTCTGCCATCGAATACATTTCAGGGGCTTGGGGTCAAACTGGACCTTGTAGACTATGCCAGCAAAGGAGCAGAGAGGCGTGATGATTCTTGTGTCAAAGTAGATTCTGATATCATCAAACCTTCTTTTCCTCAGGCTTTTGTCCTCATAGCTCTGAAGGATCTCCAAAATGCCTTCTCTTAAAGGTCTGATAAAATCTTCTCGCAATAGCCGAAAATGGGTGTCCAAATAGATTGCTGTGCTTTCATATTTTCCGTAGAGCATATTGGTTCGAAGGAAAGGCTTTTCATCTAAGTGAACTTCATTATACGTTGGGTAAATGGTCATTGTTCGGTAGCTTTCCTCTTGACCTTTTGTTTCAGAATTCACAAGTGTGTAGGTGTCAGCCTTAAGGGTCCCTTCCCGTCTTTTTGCCTGAAGGTGATTAATAATAGTTCTGATTTTTTCTAGGTTCTTTTCTATTTGCTCACTGATATCCACCCCAGATGTCCTCAAGACATTCATAGATGCTGGTAGAATGGACACCAGCATGGACGTTTCCTGCACGGAACTGGCTGGGAAAACACTGACTAGGTTCTGCAAGAGAGAGAGTATGTGTCCAATGTGCACAGGGTACTCCTGCCGGTGACCAGGGACTGGATCGGTCATCATGCCCACCACATACTGGGGCAGACAGATCTTCAGAAAGTGCGAATCCTTCACCATTCCCAGCAAATGCTGGACATTCTGACGGTCCATTTTGGAGCTACATGCTTTGTGCAGTACACAGCAGATAAGCTCCAGAAAGCCTGGCTTGATAGTCTGCAAGGATAAGAGGTCCTTCATCCCTGAACAAGAAGCAAGCGTAATAACCACTTCAGAGGGATCTTTGTCAAGAAGCGCTTCAAGTGCTTTGTAGCCCAGCCTCCTCACTGGTTGAGGCTGGTCATTACCCTGGGTTCTGCTGTAGGCATGGTCCTGTTGTAAATGGTGGTTTTCTTGTGGATTGGGTCTCCTGTTCCTGCCGACATCATGATTTTCCAATCTTCTCCTCCTTCCTTCAGGGTCTCGTTCATTCCTCTGTCCCCTAAACCCCTCACTGGCATGGCCACCCTGATCTCTTCTTCCCTGATCGGGGTTCCTTACCAATGTGTGTCTGTCTTCTTCCTGTCTAGGAGCAGGAGGAGGGTTATAGTTAGCTCTTGGATGTCTTATTGGTTGGCCTGCCCCCAGGAGGTTATCAGCCCTATTTTGGCTTCTCTGTCGTGGACCAAGTCTTTGATGATCTCCAGGTCCTACAAAGAAGGTGGATATTTAGAATATTCCTGCCATTCACTCAGCCTAATAACTTCTGCTTATATTACATAAGAACATAAGAATAGCCTTACTGGGTCAGACCAATGGTCCATCAAGCCCAGTAGCCCGTTCTCATGGTGGCCAATCCAGGTCACTAGTACCTGGCCCAAACCCAAAGAGTAGCAACATTCCATACAGAATCTCAAAGAGTAGCAACATTCCATACAGAATCTCAAAGAGTAGCAACATTCCATGCTACCGATCCAGGACAAGCAGTGGCTTCCCCCATATCTTTCTCAATAGCAGACTATGGACTTTTCCTCCAGGATTACTGCACATAGGTTATTCTATGTTCAAAGCAATCAATATATATACTACATTTATCATTAACTAAAGCAATCACATTTATGTAGTGTTTCAGTATTATTGTGGTTTTACTCTTGTCAGGTTAGATCTGGTTTCTCACCTCTTCTGTTATCATTGGGATGTTGTTGAGGTGCTTGTCGTGGTCTCCAATTGGGATTACCATCCATTTCCTGACTGATTTTTAAAGCTTCTTCTGTCTCAAAGTGTTTCCCTCTGCAAACAGAAGCACCAGTTAAGAAGTGTAGACATGAACAGTTTCGAGAAGCAGCATGAGGAAGTGACTCAACATAGTTCTCAGAATAACCACATAACTAATAAAATGAAACGCTAGCTGTGCACCCTTAATTCTGAAATCGATTAATCCTTTTAAACCAAAGGCAGTGGGGTTTACCTTGTTGCAGGTCATGGCAGCACATGATTATCACATCTGTATGTTTCAGAATGAGGTTCAGCAGGGGTTCTTTAGAGCTTACAGGGCAAGGACAACGACAAAACTCGTGGGGGGGGGCGGGGCTATTGAATTCAGACGGGGACAAATTTGTCCCCATGTCAATTCTCTACTCCTTTGTTTACTTGTTAGGCCTTTGAGATTCTCAATAAGTTTGATCACCTCAACCCTACCCATCTCGGAACAATTCCATAAAAATGCACAAAAAGTATAACAATATGTGCTAATGGTTCTTGAGGGGCTGAGATTTCTCTCGGCAAGTGCATGCTATGAGTTTTGTTAAAGTACTGTCAATAACCAAGTTGTCTAAATGCGGCCACGGATCCTAGCAAGGGTCAAGGCAGACGAGAATTAAGGAACTGATAAGCAATTGATGCAGGTAGAATAGGAAAGATGAAAAGTGGATTGGGTTAATAGGAGTTACAGTGCCCTATGGGGTAGATTTCCACATACAAAAAAACACTGAGGAAAAAATTCTATGAGGTGCTTAAAGAACCTAACATAGTGGTTCATATTTCAGTGGCGCGCAAGACACCAGCGCGCTGACAATTCAGCGCAAGAAAGAAGCGCGCTGCCGAAAAACTTATTTTTAGAGCTCCGATTGTGATGTCATAATGCCTCATTCCATCAATGCCTAAGAGCCAACCTCATCAGTGATGTCACAAGGGCTTGATTGTCCTTTACTTGGCTCACTTTTACTACATTTTGATTTCTAGAGTGGTGCAGTGTAGAGAAAATGATACGGGGACAAATTTGTCCCCGTCCCTACAGGAACTCAATTTCCCCGTCCCATGGGTTTTGTCGCTGTCCCTGCACCATTCCTGTAAGCTCTGCCTTAACTGCACAAGCCTCGAACACTTATGATTTTAAAGTGTTTGAGGCTGGTGCAGATGAGGACGGAGCTTAGGCATTGGTGGAATGAGGCATTATGACATCACAATCCGAGCTCTAGAATGTTGCTACTTAGGATTTTCAAGGGTTTGAGGCTTGTGCAGATGAGGACGGAGCTTAGGCATTGGTGGAATGAGGCATTATGACATCACAATGTTGCTACTTAGGATTTTCAAGGGTTTGAGGCTTGTGCAGATGAGGACGGAGCTTAGGCATTGGTGGAATGAGGCATTATGACATCACAATCTGAGCTCTAGAATGTTGCTACTTAGGATTTTCAAGGGTTTGAGGCTTGTGCAGATGAGGACAGAGCTGGCAGGAATAGGGCAAAGGCAGGAAAAGAACTTGCGGGGTTGGGACAGAAAAATTTGTCCCTGTGTCATTCTCTATTGAGGAGGTAAAAGGCCCATAGTTTGCCTGGGGTGCCTAATACACTAGCCCTGGCCCTGTGAGGATAACCCCGGTTACAATGCTCCTGTTAAGTGTATCTCTGGTTGAATTTCTCAGATTATTTAGCAGTGGTTCATAAACCTGAATTGAAGATTTTGAAGGTATGTCCTATTTTTAAAATAATTGCAATCAGGTTTAATGTTTTTAGATGAGATTGTATGGTCTTAAAATTGTGTATGTTGAATTGGAATCTGCCTAGAAATGTTTTGATAGAGCAAAATATTGGGTTTTTAAAAAAATGAATATTCATTGTTGATTTCCTGAAAACCTGACTGGCTGGGGAGCCCCCCCCCCCAGGACAGGTTAGGAAACCACAGGACGACGGAATTGGGGGTGCTGAGATCACATCTGTGTTAAGACAGCACATGGAGCTGAGAAAGCCCAGACTTCATGACTTAAACATTCACCCTTCTATCTCCCTGCAAATACACCTGCACCTTCTAATCCTTAGACTACACCTGAAAAAATGACAATATCCTTTTGTTATTTAAAGAAAATAAACAAACTGGAATGTCTTTTCAATAATACAGTAGTGGCTTTGTTCTCTCAATATAGTATCTGATTTATCAAGACCTTTCACCCTTAGACACAGCATAAGCGAAAGGCCTTGATGAAATAGTCATAAACCCGTGATTAATTTTGACCTCGCCTCCTACAACCCCCTCCCCCAACACACACACACACAGGTAGGTAAATTGGAGATATGAAAATAAAGCAGGATGTGTGGAACCATGCACCTGTCATCAATAAACTTTGCAAACCAAAATAAACCAGTAAAAATTGTATTTTCTCATGGGACTGCCCAATAATCTCCAAAGCTACTTTGTAAAACTGAAACCTTATATCTATTTGGGTTATCAATCAAGTGGCTATATTTTTATTACCTGTTCGGTGGGAAACCCCTATTTAAACAGGAATCCTGAAACTCGAGCTGACAAGCTTTAAGGCGTCAGCAAAGCAAAGAGATGTCAAGAAGCCCCTTTGGGGTTGGGGGAGCCATGACGTCACTATGACATCACTGGCCGAAGAGAAGTTCAGAATCCCCCTGGGTCCAAACTTTCACTGTGCTCGATCCAGAATTGGCTGATGCTGAGCGACAAGCACAGACGACCTGGTTCTGGATGACATCGGGAACTTATTCAAATGACTTTACAGTATATATATATATATATATATATATAAAAGAAGCACTTTGCAAACCGCGATGGAAATGATCGCGATTTGGGTTTTGTTTTTTTTTCAGGAGCAGCTCGAGAGCTGTACAGTATAGTTTCCACGACCTCATCATAAAATGCATCTAGTCCGATCATTTATAAAAAGGCATGATTGTTGCCTTTGTTTTATTTCTGCAACATTACCTTTGAAATGTGGACCAAGACGGCCATCACATTTCACTCACGACCTAAACGAAACAAGCGGGCTGAAAACACTTACCCGGGAGGGAGAAGAAAAAAAAAAGCAGCCGATTGATTCTCAAACAAGTGGTCGCCTCTCCCGGCCCCGTCTACGTTCCATTCGAACCCTCAATCCGGCTGCGAGAGAAAAAGGCCGCTCGCATTGTTTGTTCGTTCACCTTTCCCGATGATGTAACTGCGGGGGATGCAGTCGGAACGCACCCTCCCCTCCCCCCCCCCCTATTTACTGAGAAAGAAAAGGCACAAGCGAACTCTCTTTTTTTCCGGGAGCCAAGCGTCTCCCCCCCCCCCCCCCAAAAAAAAACAACAAAACCATCACAACAAAGCGAAACCCCGCGATCCCCGGCTTTGATCGTTTCCGGAGGACTTCAACGGGAACCTTTTGCCCTTGGCGACGTGCCAGACTAAAGATCCCCCCCCCCAAAAAAAAAAAAACCTACCTTCCTTCGCCCCAGACGGCTGCAACAGGAGTCGTCTGGCCTTAGATCATTTGTTTGCCTCTCTCGGTGGCTGCCCGAGACGTCTGTTCCCTGAAGGGGGGGGGGGAGAAGAGCTCCCAGACAGATTCCTCCCACCAGCCTAATATACGATCCGGATCCCCGCCTCACGTCCAAGAAATGACACGCAAACTCAGCCCTGGAAGTCCCTACCCCTCCCCGCCAGTTTCGTTTCTCCTTTTTGGCTAATCCGGAAAGAGAAAGCTGGGGAGGCTTTTTATTGTTTCCACTGAAGGCCCAACGCTTCAATGTCAAAGCCACAGGGGCAAAAAGAGCAGCACAAGCTAGGATGAATTTTGAGGAATTTCCACCAAGAGCCTTGAAAGCACTTGAAAAGATACAAAGTTGGTTAAAGAGGACAGCATGTTCTTGGCTTTCTCAAGGCACCTGTGTCTGTGTATGGCCGTTTGGAGGAGGATGGGCAGGGGAGGGCTTCAATGGCTGGGAGGGTGTAGATGGGCTGGAGTAAGTCTTAACAGAGATTTCGGCAGTTGGAACCCAAGCACAGTACCGGGTAAAGCTTTGGATTCTCGCCCAGAAATAGCTAAGAAGAAAAAAAAAAAATTTAAATTGAATCAGGTTGGGCAGACTGGATGGACCATTCGGGTCTTTATCTGCCGTCATCTACTATGTTACTTAGTCATGGAAGGCTACAGGGAGGATATGGAGCCAGTCTGTCACTGAAGAAAGGGGGGGGGGGGTGTTGTGTCCTCTTTTTCCCTGATCTTAATAATCCTGGATGCAGTTACAGGCGGTCCCCGAGTTACAGACGTCCGACTTAAGAACCTTCATTTGAGTTCACTGAGGGGACGGGGTAAAACGCGGATCTATACCCGTACGGCCCTAAAAATCTGAGGTCCGTGTCCGTGCCGCTTGTAGTTTCTGTCGCTGACAGACCTCGATGGGATTTTAGCGCCGACGGATCCGTCTCGGCATAGGGAGGGAAAAGCGCTAGGATCCGTCGGCGCTAAAATCTCATCGAGGTCTGTCAGAGCCAGAGACTCGTGCTGGAGCGGGCAGAGCAGAAGCCAAGAGAGCGGGGACATAGGTTTCGGACATGCGTTATGGAAAAGAAGTCTCCAAACTCCAGCACGCGTCTCTGGCTCTGACAGACCTCGAAGAGATTTTTTAGCGCCGACGGATCCTAACACTTTTCCCCTCCCTATGCTGAGACGGATCCGTCAGCGCTAAAATCTCATCAAGGTCTGTCAGCGACAGAAACAGGACACGGACCTCAGATTTTTAAGGCCGTACGGGTTTAGATCCGCGAGGTCCGTCGGGTCCGTGTTTTACCCCTTCCCTTCACTGAGCAGTATTTCCAGCGGCCTAGACGCCTCCGCTTCTCCTGCAGCAGATTCAGGAATGACGCATGGCCACGTTAAGATCACTGGTAGGGACAGTTGACCCTTTTGTCAGCTGGGAGCAGCAAGAATCTTAAAATGTACAAGTTCTGACTTACATACAAATCCAACTTAAGAACAGCTTTAAAAACCTGGGGCCCACCTGTATTCAGAATTGTTTAGCTTTTCTATAAGGTAATTTAGCTCTTCACCTCCCAACAATCTCCCCTCTAACATCATTTATCCAGTCCGATCAGTTCCTGATTTCCTTTACCTGGTTGTATCCCTGTCACTAACCTCAGTCACCAAGAAGTTAAATAATCTTGCTTCTGGCAATTTCTTTAGCTATTGTGAAGCATTCCCTGTAGCCAGTGGTGTACCTGGTAGAGCATCCCTTCTCCAGGCAGAGGGAGGGTGTATGTAGGGCCATCGGCTTTGCCAGTCCCCCTTCCTGGACATCAGAGGGGGTGTGGGCCGGCAGACCCCAGCCCCGCAACCGCTCCAGCAACCCCCAACTCCCTGCACCCAGGGTGGACTGCCACTATCACCCCACACTTAGAAATATAGAAACATGATGGCAAATAAAGGCCAAATGGCTCATCCAGAGCATCCACTGTCTCCTCCTCTCCCTATTGGCTAAGGCTCTTTACACCTCCATTGTGATGTCATAGAACTTTATGGTTATAGAAACATTGTAACATGATGGCAGATAAAGGCCAAATGGCCCATCCAGAGTATCCACTATCTCCTCCTCTCCCTATTGGCTAAAGCTCTTTACACCTGCATTGTGATGTCATAGAACTTTATGGTTATAGAAACATTGTAACATGGTGGCAGATAAAGGCCAAATGGCCCATCCAGTCTGCCCATCTGCAATAACCATTATCTCTTCCTCTTCTAAGAGATCCCACGTGCCTGTCCCAGACTTTCTTGAATTCAGACACGGTCTCTGTCTCCACCACCTCTTTTTTTTTTCATTTTTTTATGTTTAAATGTGTTTATTCAATTTCAATGTGCAGAAAACATCAACAACCAGAGTAAAAAACAATGCAGAATACAGACATATGTGCACAATATCCATATTGCCCCTCCCAACCCCCCACCTCCCAACGAAAACCCCAACAGAAAATCCCTAGTGAGAAGAAAGTGCAGAGTAATTCTATTATGAGTTCAAAAGTCTATTCCGGGCCACCGAGGTAAGGGTCATCCAAAAATGCTCCCAAACCACAGTAAATCTGTGCCCCGGTCCCGAGTCGATGTCAAGGAAATGTCTACGTTCCAAGGAGGCCTGGATGTGATCCTTCATTGTTAAGTTACAATCAAAAACAACTCCCACTATTTTAATAGAAGAGTAAATCATGTATTGAATTGTATTTAACACGATCGATGTTTCATGGGAAGTTTTTTTGAGAGGAAGCAAAGAAGAATTTTGTTTCATTGTGATTTAGTTTTAATTTAAATTCTGTTATTCAAACTCCGAACGGCTTCTATATGATGTTAGCAATTGTACTGCATGGGATGACAATTGTGATTATCGTCGGCATAACTGAATAATTTTATACCCAAAGTTCGTTAATTTAGAGCCTAGGGAAGAAAGGTACACATTAAACAGTGTAGGTAAGAGTGGTGAGCCCTGAGGGACGCCACATGGATTTTTCCAAGTAAGAGAAGTGCCATTATTAAATCTAACCTGGTACGAACGGGATTCAAGGACTGCGCCAAACTTGTGGGACGGGGAAATTGAGTTCCTGCGGGGATGGGGGAGACATTTGTCCCCGTGTCATTCTCTATCTAGGATATTGTGCAGGTAGACTAACATTGGTCTGACCTGAGAGCATTTGACTGCCTTATTGTATGTGTCATTCTCAGGAAGGCCATCATCCAGCTCAGTATAGTTTGTGGGGCTTTCTTATCCCTAGCTTGAGGGTTGCTGCTTGCGCCAGCAATGTTACAGAGGTACGGGGGAAGGGAAGCAGTGTGCACACATGTGGGGGGGGGAGGCGGGGGCAAGAGGATGGGTGCCTGCGCCCTCACTGAGACGGACCGCCCCTTTCTTCACCACTGGTACCACAGATTTGCGTACAACTTTTTCCATGAACTCTTAAAATACCTATATATATATATATATATAAAAAAGTGTGGGAGATGTCAGCATGACATTAGAAACATAGAAATAGACGGCAGATAAGGGCCACGGCCCATCTAGTCTCCCCACCCCAATGACCCTCCCCTACCTTTCTCTGTGAATAGATCCCACGTGTCTATCCCATTTGGCCTTAAAATCAGGTACGCTGCTGGCCTCAATAACCTGAGGCGGAAGACTATTCCAGCGATCAACCACCCTTTGTGCTGTTCAGGGCCTATCCAGAAGTAGACAGAAGTATCCAGAAGTAGCCAAAGGCCTCTGGGAGAGATTGCAGGCAGATCTGATCCTTGGTGATGTCTCCTACCTTTTGGGCTTAGTTTGCATTTTTTCGGACCAGTGCTCAAGGGTGACAAAATAAACCGGACAGGCTTGTTTCCAAGAACTGGGCGTTCAAAAAAAAATTCACACCTCATTGCCACTCAGAAAACATCAGATCTAATAAATCAAATGATGACACAAGAAGATGCTAGAAAAGAGAATTCAGGTATATAAACACAAAGAAGGACATACACCATCTTCGCCACACCTACAGACATTCATGCTTCAGACAGCCATTGCTCACAAGCACCCTTACTCAGCTACCTACAGTAGAACGGACACATAGGCCAGGATTCACTAAGCAAACCGATTGGTTTGCGAGCCCTTAGCGAGCAGATTTCCCTCCGGCCCGATTCACTCAAGTGTTTAGTGATCCCCCTCTCGATCTGTGAATGCAAATGATGGAAATGGCATGCAAATTTGGGAGGGCAGCGATTCACTAAACACTCTAGCTAACACCGATTGGGCTTGCCGATCAGAAAAGAAGCGACTGCTGAAGACCAGTTGCTTCTACCCTGGCTGACTCTCCTGCCCTTTAAAACCACGGGCTCGCAATGCTTTTTAGCAGAGCAAGCCCGTGGTTTTAAATCCACCGCCGCCGCCGCTGCTATCGGGCCAAACGCTGCCCACCCGGTCCCCGCAAATATGGCAGGAGGGATGCCAACTCCCTCCTGCCATTGCAAAACCACCATAGGCCCGGCCGGGCCTGGCCCACCCCAACCCGTACCTTACTCGGGCTCTTTAAAATTATGGCAGGAGGATTCCCACACCCTCCTGCCATATCTACTAATACTAACCCCTCCCAACAAGTACCCCTAACCCCCCTCCCTCCATGAATCCCCAAAAAAATTTGCTCCGCAGCCGCATCGAAAATAATTATGGCAGCAGGGTTCCCACTCCCTCCTGCCATCGGTCCCACCCAAAAACTAACGTAACGAGGGATGCCAACTCCCTGATGCCACCTCCCCCGGATGCCCCCTCTCCACCCCTGGTCCCCCCCACCCCCTCTCCCCGTACCTTTAACGGAGCAGGAGGGGTGCTCAATCCCTCCTACTCCAATGCCTCCCGAGACGAGTCCGAGGCCTTAAGCCATGCCCCGGATGCACCTCGGGCTCCTCCCTTACACCGATTGGTTTGTGATCTCTTTGCGACCTGATTTTACTCTGGCCCGATTCACTTACCTCTCTGCCGATCTGCGCATGCAAATGAGGGGAACGGCATGCAAAGTATGCAGGGGCCCTATTCACAAAACAAATTTCGCAAACCGACTGGGCTGGCCGATCAACCCAAGAAGCGACTGCTGGGGACCAGTCGCAAACATCCTTTCCCACTCTCCAGCATCATTGCCGCCCGGCTCTCTGCACGCCTTGCTCTCTGTTGCCCCGATCTGGCTGCCTTTACTCTTGCACACACACACACACAATTAGAGGGACAGGCAGACACTGAAACACATGCACATATGCAGCTCTGTAGCAATTTTCTGAGTGCTGTACATCTGTAATAAGCCTATTTCCATCTAAAATATCCTTTTTCCAAGCCACACCTATTTGTTGTCTTATTGTGTTACAATCCCAGTGAAGCTGGGACCAAAGAAAAGAAACCAAGAACAAGATAAACAACAAATATTACATCCGAGACTTTTGGCTCATCTGTATATATAAAATCAGATGTATGTATGTTCCAGCATAACTCTGAAACACTTGGACAGATTTCGACCAAACTTGATATATATATCACTTACTATCTGGGGAAAAATACTATGGGGGTGAGAAAGGAGGTCACACACACACAGAGTCGGTTCAGCGGATGGCCACTAGGATGATCTCGGGGCTCAAGGGTCTCTCGTACGAAGAAAGACTAAACAAACTGCAGCTCTACACTCTAGAGGAACGCAGGGAGAGGGGGGACATGATTGAGACATTTAAATACATCACGGGACGTGTCGAGGTGGAAGAAGACATCTTCTTTCTCAAGGGACCCTTGGTCACAAGGGGGCATCCGCTCAAACTCAGAGGAGGGAAATTCGATAGTGACGTAAGGAAGTATTTCTTCACAGAAAGGGTTGTAGATCACTGGAACAAGCTTCCAGAGCAGGTGATCAAGCGTGCTTGACTTTAAGAATAAATGGGATGCCCTAGTAGGATCCTTACGAGGGTCGAGTTAAGGAACTAGGTCATTAGTACTCAGACTTAATGGGGTGGATCAGTAGAGTGGGCAGACTTGATGGGCTATAGTCCTTTTCTGCCATCATCTTTCTATGTTTCTATACATCAGATTTTAAATATATAGATGGACCAATTGTGTGAAGCTTGGGGAATGATGTCACATAGTCAGAATGATGTCACAGTCAACAGTATATAAGGAAGTGCAGCTGTGGTGTGGTGAAACCTAAACAGAAACAGAAAACTGAAAATTTGTGTCATGTTAATCCTCAAGTGAATGTTCGTCAAGTGAATGTAAACCAAAACCCAAGGGAATTTATATCCGGGCAACGCCGTGCACAACTTTAAACTAGAGGTATGGGGGGGCGCGCATGTGGAGAGGAGGAATGGGAAGAGGAGAGGTGCCAGCTTCGGGAATGATGTCACTCAGTCATTCAACAGTATATAAGGAAGTGCTGTGTGGTGAAGCCTAAACAGAAAGTGAAAATAATCCACAAGGGAATTTATAACCAGGCAACGCCGGGTAATCAGTATTCTATAAACAGCTGCTGCATTAGGAGGCCTTGGAGCAGAGGTATGTCAGATCTCACCGGGGTGGGGAGGGTCGCTGAATTGACGAGTCAGATTTTTTTGGCAAATTGGACAGCGCTGGTGTCAGGGCTGGAGTCAGGGAGTGTCGGGAACTTTGGGGGGGACGATCTTAACTAGAGCTTATTTTGGCGGTAGGGCCTATATTAGGAGCATCTTTAAAAATCATACTAGGGCTTATTTTCGGGATAGGTCTTATTTTGGGGGGGGGGAACACGTTAGTACTAATATTGAAAAAGCTACATTACAATTAGCAAGCTAGTACAAACTTATTACAAACATATTCACATGACCTCTAACAGATCAGTTTTGACTATACTTATAAAGAAAAAAAAAACAAACCCAAGATGATCTCACCTGACAACCCATGACAGCTTTAAACACCATCCTGACCATCTTATTATCTCACATGAAAATCAACTGGGAACCACTAAAGCAGGGGTGTCCAATGTCGGTCCTCGAGGGCCGCAGTCCAGTCGGGTTTTCAGGATTTCCTCAATGAATATGCATGAGATCTATTAGCATACAATGAAAGCAGTGCGTGCAAACAGATCTCATGCATATTCATCGGGGAAATCCTGAAAACCCGACTGGACTGCGGCCCTCGAGGACCGACATTGGACACCCCTGCACTAAAGCTTTGTCAGACACGGTGTGGTATGGTCAATAAGCAATATATTCAGTAAAACCCAAGCTGCCCACAAGCTGCGCAACTTGCAAGGCTTTCCAAGTACAGTAGATAACGGAAGTCCCATGAAAACATTGCAAAAGTCAAAAATGAGGAAACTGCATTGCATGAAACACTCGGAAGACCAGCAAAATCCAAATATGGCGCAAACACTGAAAAATCCTTTTTTTTTTTTTAGTTCAATAATTTTATTGAATATTATAAGAAATATAAACAGAAAGCAGCTCAAACACATAGAATCATAATAAAAATCATGTATCAAATATTCGTATCTACAATCGTTTGAATAGAACTAGATTAGTGAAAAGGATCCAGAGTATCTGGAACTGCTTAGAAAAGAGACAGAAAAAGACAGAGAAACAGGAGGGATAAGAGAAAGAGAGAGAAAGAGAAATAGAGAGAGATAGAGAGAGAGAGGCAGAAGTGTCTATAGAGCAGAACGAACATATGAATCTAAGAATGACCAAGGTGATTTATTTCGTGTCAAGTTTGTGGAGGATCGAGAAAACAATTTCTTCTCATATGCATAAGATTCAAATTTGTGGTACATACTTAAAGAGTTCCACCAGAAGGTGTAGTCCAGTAATGAGGATGATTTCCAGTTTTTCAGAATACACTGCAAAATCCTAATCTTAGGAAACACTGCCCACGCAACGTTCAAGACATGTATGTGCACAGTAAAATGAGAACCCAATTAGAGAATGACAGGGGGACAATTTTGTCCCTGCAGGAACTCAATTTCTCCGTCTCCGCCAGTTTGGTCGCGGTCCCTGTCCCATTCCTGTAAGCTCTACCGCACAAGCCTCGAATACATGATTTTAAAGTGATTGAGGCTTGTGCCGATGAGGACGGAGCTTGCCGGAATGGGGCAGAACTCACTGTGATGGGAAAATACGATGAAACCTTCCGCCCAATGTGTGGCGGCGGCCAAAAAAGCACAGGATGCTAGGAATTATTAAAAAAAAAAAAGGAATGGTTAACAAGACTAAGAATGTTATAATGCCTCTGTATCGCTCCATGGTGCGACCTCTCCTTGAATACTGTGTTCAATTCTGGTCTCCTTATCTCAAGAAAGATATAGCGGTGCTAGAAAAGGTTCAAAGAGTGACCAAGACGATAAAGGGGATGGAACACCTCTCATATAAGGAAAGACTAAAAAGGTTAGGGCTTTTCAGCTTGATGAAAGGTGTTCATTTCTCCTTGTTTTGCCTTCAAGAATGGCAGTATATCAAGTTCAATAAGCACAAACATTTCTAGATACATTCCTTCCTACCTTCTTTCTTCCTTCCTTTCCAGTCAGTGGCTCCTTTTACATTTCATGACATAGCTCTGTCTTATATTCCGCCTATACCACAAAGTTCAAGGCGGATAGAGCAGTTATCTAGGAATTACAAAAACCAATAACAGGTTACAGTTTCTGAGATAAGATATATTTATTAAACAAGTGTTTTTATAGCACCCACTGACACGCAGTTCCTCTAAGCACCACAAGTCCCAGATTATTTGTACGTTGCTGTGGCCTGTTAGGAACTCATCGGGGTTCATAGACAACCCCGTGAAAGACAAAGGCGCGCGCCGACAACTGAGCGCAAGACGGAGGCGCGTGCCGAAGAAAATTACAGTTTTTAGGGGCTCCGACGGGGGGGGGGGGTTTTGTTGGGGAGCCCCCCCAGTTTACTTAATAGAGATCGCGCCGGCGTTGTGGGGGGTTTGGGGGGTTGTAACCCTCCACATTTTACTGTAAACTTAACTTTTTCCCTAAAAACGGAAAAAGTGAAGTTTTCAGTAAAATGTGGGGGGTTACAACCCCCCACAACGCGGCGCGATCTCTATTAAGTCTGCCCCCCCCGTCAGAGCCATAAAAACAGTAATTTTCTGCGGCACGCGCCTCCATACTGCGCTCAATTGTCTGCACGCGCCTTTGTCCCGGTGCGCTTTTGACCTGACACCACTCATCGGACCCCTGAGGAAGATGTGTTGATTGAAACAAGGACCGTGTTGGGTCCCTGTTCCTTCAACAAACAGGTGTACTACATTTCAACAACGTTTATTAACTGAAATAAAGACGTGGTATCAAGTGCATCGTTTCTGCATCATTTCAAATGCGCCTGCCTAGCTTTTAAGATCCTACATGGCAACCTCCTTCCACTAATCCTACTTTCTTGGAACTCCTCGAGCCCTGACACCATCAGGCCCACCTAAAAACTTAAACTATCCTTCCCCTCGCTAAAAGGATACTATGTGGGAAAATTGGACAAATCTCTCTTTTTCAGAATCACAGAGCTCTGGAATAATCTTACTGCCCCACTACGGATTCTGGGCTCCTTTCTTTTACTGCTTTTTGAGACGCTTTACTTCTGTCAGCGATTCTCGGCGAACTTAACATACAGACAGGCATTTTGTTGTTATCTCCAATTTTTCTGTGGTATGTTTTAGACCTTATTTACCATGGACCCCTGACGAAGGTTTGTCCGAAACACGGACCGTGTCGGGTCCCTTGATTGGTAAAAGGGTTTTATTTATATTATCTTTTGCATTTTAATTTTGGTACAAATAAATTTGCCTGCATCTTGTACATAGTCTGCAGTTTTGTTGGTTTCTCCTTTCTATTATTCCATAAGCACCTGAAAACTAGGCTCTTCACTAAATTGTAATGTTCTCTTCCCCCCTGGTCTCAACATCCAACCCCTCTATGCTACTCCTTCCTTTATTAAACTCTTGTAAACCATGCCGAGCTCTATAATTATGGAGAGGATGCGGTATATAAACTTAAGGTTTAGTTTAGTTTTCCTGTGGTTTCCTTTATAGCCCCTAAATAACTAAACTATTCAAAGAAATCGCCCTTTCTCTATACCCTTTAACCTTCATGGAGTTCCTTTCTCTCTCAACTCCTGTAAACCGTGCCGAGCTCTACGATTGTGAAGATGATGCGGTATATAAACCTAAGGTTTAGTTTAGTTTAGAAGATAATGAATTTTGTGTCTTAGCCGCTGGGTAAGAGAATAATAAAGTAAGCATTTTATTCGAAGCACTACCTTTGGGATTTGGAAAGATCAAACTTGCAAAGTGGGATTCCCCCCAACCCTTCTCTTTCCTCTTATCACTTCCCTCATCCCTTCTTACTCATTTCTCCAATCTAAGAAGCGCAGAGCATGCAGCAAAGTTGAGATCAGATGATAGGCCTGTTAAAAGGCCAGGGAGCAGCTTAATCCAGATGTATTGCAGCAAATGCATGGGATAGGTGAAGTTGGAATAATTTAACGCTACCAAAGTCAGTCTGACCTGGTACAGTGATGGATAGTCTGGCCTCGCATTATTATGAGGTTAAGTCAGCCAAAGCAGAGAGACATCAGGAGGGAAATAAATAAGCACGAGGGCATGTTTCATTTAAAGATTTGGTACTAAAGCTTCAGGCTTGATTTGCTCTTCAATCCCACTCCTTTTTCTGTGCTTAGTCTCTCTCTAACTCTCTTTGAATCTATTAGAATTATTAAATGTCATCCCTTGGGTGAAAGTTAAGTGAACTAGCAAGTTGGAAGGCCGGGGCTGCTAGGAGGGGAGAGGGTCTGTTCTGACCAAATATATAAAACGGTGGTCCATTCATACCATTCGTTCTCCAAAATGCCTAAATTATTTCAGCTTAAGCAGGCGTGTAATCAAATGCATCCTGGAGAAGGTAAAGGCAAATGATTTTGGAAGGGTTCCCTTTAAATGTGTCATTCTCCGAGGTCAGTGACACCTTTGCCTTAAATGACTTTTCTGCGCATGAGTTTCTGGAAATATCAATGAATTATTCCCATTGGAGGATCCTATTCACACTGAGGAAGTGAACAAGTGAGCGCAGCATAGGCAGAATTGATTTTCTGGAGGAGCCCAAGGTTAACATGGCTGCAAGGAGAGGAGGTTATGCTAATTAATATTCTTATTGACAAATAATGCCTTTTCGTGTACCTGAGAATGGATTCATAAGGATTTTTTTTTTTTCTGTCAGTACAAACTCCACTGGCTCTTTAAGCCATATGCCTTGCTGGTATTGATGGCAACACTGACAAGGCTTACAGCTGAGGCACCTCTAGAAAAATTTTGGGGAGGTGGAGGAAATGGAGGGAGGGACTCAACTTGTGACCCGTCAAGTGTGACACCCCCGAGGTCAGACGGACCCCCGAAAGGGTTCCCCCAAGCTCAGTCCAGCACCAGACGGGAACAAGAAGGCCTCTAAACAAATTCCAACAGCCCTACACTAATCAAGGGAAGACAGGCCACAGCTTACCAACCTGCTGAGAGACTGAGAAGAGACTGTTTATTTTGGAAGGAAGCACAGCTATTGTATTACAGTCAAAAGTTTTGTCTCAGTTTCCACCTGCTGGTCATGGTAAGCCATTACCCATCAGTGAACTGTACCAGTCTGGAGAGATGCTAAAGAAACTAAAGTTTTACAAGCCATATACAGATATGGAAATAATATTAATAAAACAGGTATATATAGTAGTATTTCTTAAGTCTTCTGTTCTTTATCTACTACAGCTTATAATACGCAAGAAAAATATTGTGTAGAAAACAAAGAACATGTTGTCTATAGAAACATCAGAGCTAATTAATCAAGTCCCTTTTCCAGAATGTTCAAAGCAAATGTGAACCAGGGTGTTTCACTTTGCAAACCAAAATCCTAAATAAAATTGTATTAGAATATTGATATTACATCAGTAAGGGCAAGACAGTCCCTCCACTGCCAGACACTGTGAAGTAACACAAATGTTATCATACCAGGACTCACACTTTATCTAGGAAACAACACTGCAAATATGTTATTGGGCTTTAAAACACCAACACACCACCTACTGAGAAAATAGAACCAGCAGGACTCTACAGATCTCTACAAAGAAAACTACACCGCACCAGGCCCTCAGCAAATAAAGCACAGGAGACACAAAGTAGTGATACTGATATGAAGTCAAAAATGGAACAGGAAACTTCAAGTCAGACTGCAGTACAACACTGAAAAAAACACAACCACCCTGAAACAGAACTGCATTTCTGCTTGCATGAGCAAAATGCAGAGACCTCAAGAGATACACATTTCCCAAAACTCTTCAAAGAGGGGCACCACTCTTCAAGGTGGGGGGGATCCACTTCGATAGTGAAGGGAGTGGGGAGATAAAGTAATTGAGGTATATTTAAACATGGGCAACAGTATATAATACAAGATTGTTCATCTTTAAATACACCTCAATTACTTTATCTCTGGTTCATGTGTACTGTTTCCTCTCCACTCCCTTCACTATTGTTAGTTTCCCGTGGAGATTGTTTCCTTGTTTTTGGTTTGCATTGGGATCCACTTCAGTGTCACATATATAAAATATCCCAACACCACATAAATCATATAATTGTTTTTGTGAGGGCCTATCAAATATTCAGTCCTCAGTTGTCTTGCTATCCTTAGAAACTCGATTATCTTACTCATTTAAACTGAGTCATGCAATCCTTTTTCTAACTTCCATTCACAATGCTTTTGTTGACATAAAACTTTTATCTTTAAACATAGTAACATAGTAGATGACGGCAGATAAAGACCCGAATGGTCCATCCAGTCTGCCCAACCTGATTCAATTTAAATTTTTTTTTTTTTTTAATTTTTTCTTCTTAGCTATTTCTGGGCAAGAATCCAAAGCTTTACCCGGTACTGTGCTTGGGTTCCAACTGCCGAAATCTCTATCTATCTAATTCCAACTATCTCTAAACAACTTTTACAACTTATCTTTTCCCTAAATGCACAATAAAAATATTTTTTCTCATGCTGACAGTAGAGATTCATTTTCCAAAACCGATATATTCCAATTAGTATTTTTTCCCATCTTTTTGTTTTCTGGCAATTGGAATTTTCCCCAATTGCTTTGGTCCCAGTTTCTCTTTTCTTGTCTTCTAAGTTTCATTCCAGGGTCTGCTGTCCATTTGTGATTTCTCATCTCTCCTCCCGTCTTCTTCCATTTCATTATTTTCTGCCCCTCTAACCACTCAAAATTCACCCTCCTTCTCACCCTTCAGTCCTCAGAATCCCCATACTTTATTTAGATTTTATTTCTCAGCTTTCCATGTCCTCCTATCACCTCTTCCTGATGATCCCTCTCACCCTTGCCCTTCTATTTTCCTTGGTTCACTCTTTCCCCAACCCCTTACTCTAGACCTCCCAAACTGTGGGCCAGGACCCCAAATGGGGGGGGGGGAGGGGGGCAGTTTTTGTTACAGTGCCGAATTTAGCCTAAAATCTTTTTTTCTGCTTGGTTTTGGTCTAAAGGTTTAATTTTTAGCCATGTTTTCAATTTTGGCTGAAAATGATCATGTGTTTTTTGCTGGAAGCTGAAAATTTGTACTTTGTCTTTTGTCTCCCTCTCAAACAGAAGTTGTCCCTCTTCCTAGACCTCTTTGAGTGCCTCTCTGACCACCTGTAAGCCCACCTAGGCCTATCTTACAGTCTCTGGTAGTCTAGAGATGTAGTTGAGACAGGAGCGATTCCGTTACTACTGCCTATTATGGTCTGCTCTCAAAATGGCTGCCATGACTGGGGCATCACTCCTGCCCTGATTACACCATCAGGGATTATAAGATAGTCTGGGGGGAGGGAGGGCTCCTTTTTGTAGTTGTACTGCAATTGCAAATAATGCCATTATGATCTTGCACAATAGTTTATATGGTAGAGTGCTTCAAATAAATGGTTTTGATTTAAGTCTATAAATGGGATGATAAAACTCCCTAGGAATTATCCTGTCTGTGAAGTTATGGCCATCAACTGTCACTCCAGGAGTGGAGCACTCAGCCACTGTAAAAGCACAATGGCTTTTAAATTAAGTTTTCATTAACTGCGGTCTGTGTGCATGGAAACTATTTTACATGGAGGTAAAATACATTCTCCTAGGACAAGCAGGATGAGTCAGCCACATATGGGTGTTGTCCCAACAGCTCCCAATTTGCGGATAAGCTCTCCAATAGCTCAGAGAGATTTATTTTTTTTTTTTCTTTCTCTGAGCACGTGCAGTGCCCGGGCCCCACTGGGCATGCCCGAGCCCTACCCATTTCCCCTGCTTCCCCCTAATCCCCAGTCTTTAGTTTCCGCCCGTTCCCATCGGTCGGATTTTCTACAGTTCTCCATTACAACTTTCTACTCGCCATACCCTAAGTCCTGCAGAAGATCCTTCAGGACAGAGCAACGGTGATCATGATTGCCCTGTCCGGGCCCCTGCAACCATGGTTCCCGTTCTGGCAAGGGATAGCGGTTCACCCACCTCTTCCCCCTCCCGATCAGTGCAGTTCTCATAACACAACGCGGGAACCTTACCCTCCACCACGACCTGCGTTCCTTAGCCCTGACTGCATGGATTATGAGAGGATGAACCTACCACAAGACGTGGAGCACACTCTTATGGCAGCCAGAAGACCTTCAACCAGAAAATGCTATGGGTTGAAATGGAGAAGGTTCCGCTACCGGTGCACAGACATGCAGCGAGACCCCTACAACTGTCCCATACCGGACATCCTGCAGTACATACTGAGCTTATCTCAGTGGGATCTAAAACCCACTTCCATCAAGGTCCACCTAAGTGCAATCGCGGCATACCACACTGGCCTAGACAACAAACCAGTGTCGAGGCATCCAGTAATCACAAAATTCCATGAAGGGACTGTCCAATCTGCACCCACCGGTCATACCACCACCACCCGGATGGGACCTCAACTTGGTGCCGCATCAGCTCATCTCGACCCCTTCAAACCTTTGGGGGAGGCAGATCCCGTATTCCTGGCCGGGAAAACCCTGACCATCGTGTTGGCCGACACACTCCTCCATGAGAACAGGGTGGTACCCAGAACCCACCCCCAATTCTTGCCGAAGGTGGCTTCAGCGTGCCTCCCGGCACTCTAATCCCCCCACAGGGAGGCACACAGCCACCTCAGCAACACCTCCTGGACTGTGTGCGGGCCCTGACTATGCAACAGACTAGACAAGCCTCAATTGTTCATCTCCTACGAGCAAAACAGACCAGGACTTCCGGCCACCAAACGCAGGCTCTCGCGCTGGATATCCAAGTGCATCCCCTTCACCTATAGAAAAGCGCAGCGTCAACCACAGGTGGGAGCTCACGCCCACCAGCGCAGAGCCATAGCCACCACAACGGCTCATCTGCACCACACACCAATAGGGGACATCTGCGATGCAGCCACTTGGTCCTCCATGCTCACCTTCACCAAGCACTACTGCCTCGACATAGCATTCCATGCTCCAAATGCATTCGGCCGAACAGTCTTGGAAGTGGCTCTTCCCTCTTGGGAGGGACAACACCACTAGCACAGCCTTGACAAACACTGATCAAGTAGGGTGTTATAAATATCAACAAACACTGATCAAGTAGGGTGTTCTAGATATTGATTAAGTAGGTCTTCCAGCACTCCTGTCTAGACTGAATGTGGAATAGGCAAGTATGAATTCTCACATACAAGTGCAAATTGTCACTGTTGACCAGTTGGTTTCTCACTGTTCATTGATTGTCATTGACCAGTTTCACTGTTCTGTGAATATTATTGCTCAGTTAACACAGCACTTTATCTAAAACCTTGTTTCCACAACTTCACCTGCTTCACCTGATTACCCTGCCCGGCTCAGCCTCCACAGCAGGCGAGGGATGCACAGAGCGCTAAGGCGCAGGTCCAGTCGGTACATCCCTCGGCTAGGGAGTCACCCATATGTGGCTGACTCATCCTGCTTGTCCTAGGAGAAAGTGTAGTTACTTACCTGTAACGTAGGTTCTCCGTGGACAGCAGGATAGTCAGCCACACAACACACCCGCCTCCCCATATGGCTGACCCGGCCACAGCTAGGAACATCCTGGGGATTAGGGGGAAGCAGGGGGAAATAGGTAGGGCTCGGGCACTGCTCGTGCTGAGAGAAAAAAAAAAAAAAAAATCTCTCTGAGCTATTGGAGAGCTTATCCGCAAATTGGGAGCTGTTGGGACAACACCCATATGTAGCTGACTATCCTGCTGTCCACAGAGAACCTACGTTACAGGTAAGTAACTACACTGTCTTTCATTGTTTAAATTGTGTTCTGGTTTGGATACTATGGGTTTAGCAAAGGGATCCAGACTGCGTGCTCTGATAGTCCCTGGTAGCCTTTGCTGATTCACTTTCACATAACCAAACTTGAGTTCTGAGTTTCGGCTGAAATAGAAAAAAAGCAGTTTCAATCAGCCTATAGAGGTCTCAAAGTCCCTCCTTGAGGGCCACAATCCAGTCGGGTTTTCAGGATTTCCCCAATGAATAGGCATGAGATCTATGTGCATGCACTGCTTTCAATGCATATTCATTGGGGAAATCCTGAAAACCCGACTGGATTGCGGCCCTCAAGGAGGGACTTTGAGATCCCATAGCAAGCTCTCCATAGTGCATCATTATTCATCATCTTGGGGAGGGGGGGGGGAGGAGAGATAAGACTAAAAAAACCAGTAAGATGGCGCTTATTTCCCATTCATTAATACCACATATTCACTGTCTGTATTCACCCCTACCCCAGTCCTTATATGTCTCATTTATTTATTCAATTTTCTATACCATTCTCCCAGGGGAGCTCAGAATGGTTTACATGAATTTATTCAGACACTTAAAAGCATTTTTTCTTGTCTGTTCAGGTGGGTTCACAATCCATATAATGTACCTGGGGCAATGGGGGAGGACTGAGTGACTTGCCCAGGGTCACAAAGAGCAGTAGGGCTTTGAACCCACCTCAGGGTGCCAAGGCTTTAGCTTTAAGCACTGTGCCACACTCGCTCTCTCTAGTCCCAGTCTCCACCTCTCCAGCTTTATTTCCTTCCTCCAACAGCCCCCTAGCCCCGCTCTCTCCTGGTTTCTACATCTGCCCTCTTTCTTCCCCCCCCCCTCTCCTAGAGCAACATCTCCCCAGCTCCTCTACCCCCCCCCCCCCCAGGTCTAGCACCATTCTGCTCTCTTTCCTCTCACTCTTTTGTTGTTGCAATAAAAAAGGTATTTAATTTATAATGAAGCATAAGAAAACATTTCTAGCAAATCAGAATAACAGCTTTACAATTGCACGTATATCTTGATGGAAAGAGATACCCTTGCACATCTCACAATCGCTCCCTCCAGCCTCTCGCGCCGCCTGACCTCGGCAAACGCCGTGGCCCCGCCTACTCCGTCACAGGGAAACGTGCGTCCGAGGGGGCGGGGACGCGGCGACGCCCTGCGCTCGCGTGACCTGTTGTTGTCCCCCGCCAGGTGGAGAGAGGCCGAAGCTCCTCCCCCCTACGTGATTACGTCCCCCCCTCCCCCTGCAAGGGAGGAAAAGTGCTTCCGGGTGGGAGAAGGCGAGTTCCGGCTGGGGCGTTTACACGTGTGTGTTGGCTCCTCTTCCTGTTGCCGCTATGTTGTCGGGGCTAGATCTGATCGGGACTATCGGGGAGGACCAGGAAGTTCCCGAGGAGTCGGACTCCGAGGAAGAAGAGGTGATGGGGGGAGAGGGAGGGAGGCTGGAGACTTGTCCTGCAAATACAGCAGGGGTGTCAAAGTCCCTCCTCGAGGGCCGCAATCCAGTCGGGTTTTCAGGATTTCCCCAATGAATATGCATGAGATCCATTAGCATACAGTGAAAGCAGTGCATGCAAATAGATCTCATGCATATTCATTGGGGAAATCCTGAAAACCCGACTGGATTGTGGCCCTCGAGGAGGGACTTTGACACCCCCGATCTAGTGAGTAGGGTGGATGGTCTATGCCAGGGGTGTCAGTCCCACCTCAAGGGCCGCAATTCAGTCGGGTTTTCAGGATTTCCCCAATGAATATGCATGAGATCTATTAGCATACAGTGAAAGCAGTGCATGCAAATAGATCTCATGCATATTCATTGGGGAAATCCTGAAAACCCGACTGGATTGTGGCCCTCGAGGAGGGACTTTGACACCCCTGATCTAGTGAGTAGGGTGGATGGTCTATGCCAGGGGTGTCAAAGTCCCTCCTCAAGGGCCGCAATTCAGTCGGGTTTTCAGGATTTCCCCAATGAATATGCATGAGATCTATTAGCATACAGTGAAAGCAGTGCATGCAAATAGAGCTCATGCATATTCATTGGGGAAATCCTGAAAACCCGACTAGATTGTGGCCCTTGAGGAGGGACTTTGACATTCCTGAAATAGAGGGTCAGTTTCTCTTGTGGTAGTTAAAGGTTAGTGTTTGCCCCAGAGAAAAGGAAAATCATGCAAACGACCTGCTCCCTTATCAAAAGAATTATTATTATTGATTGATTGGAAGATGAGATCCTTGCTGCAGTTTGGGGGCCACTAGATCCTTGGGAGCAGCGTTTCTCAACTCGGTCCTTTAGTAGCCCCTTGCCTGTCGGGTTTTCAGGATATCCACAATGAATATGCATGAAAGAAGTTTGCATATAATGGAGGCAGTGTTACAGGGAAATACTACTTTTAAAACCAATAGGAGGACATTTGTTTCACTCAGAGAATAGTTAAGCTCTGGAACTTGTTGCCAGAGATTGTGGTAAGAGCGGAAAACGTAGCTGGTTTTAAAAAAAAGGTTTGGACAAGTTCCTGGAGGAAAAGTCCATAGTCTGTTATTGAGAAAGACATGGGGAAACCACTACTTGCCCTTGATTGGTAGCGTGGAATGTTGCTACTCTGAGGATTCTGCATGGAATATTGCTACTCCTTGGGTTTTGGCCAGGTACTGCGGACCTGGATTGGCCACCGTGGGCTTGATGGACCATTGGTCTGACCCAGTAAGGCTGTTCCTATGTTCTTATCAAGTTTGTGCATATTCATTGATGATATCCTGAAAACCTGACGGGCAAGGGGAGGTACTCCAGGAAGAAACACTGCTTTAGAGAGATGTTTCTTTACTGCAACCAGAGCCTCTGAGGGTATTGGGTAGAATGTTTGTTGGAGCAGTAGGTTAATAACTAGGGGAGTCGGGGTTCAGATCCTGCTGACACTCATTTCTGACTTTGGACATAGGTGTCAGCTCTGTGGGTGCTTTAGCAACACCCCCCCCCCCCCAATATTGTGCAAACTTTTGACTGTTCAGGAGGATTTATTTCCATTGGGTTTAGGACTCTAATCATCCTGAAAAGATGGTTCCTCTGACTTTGAAAAGATTATTTGAGTTGCAAAAAGCGAAAGGAGCAATACAAGGTAGCAAAACAGATATGAAAATATTTTGCAAAACCTTGAAGAATGCTTGATTGCACAGAAGAATCTCCAAGGCACAGAGTTTTCACAGACTTTGAGGTTGCTTTTATATCTTGATCATTTCTGTATTATGCACTTTCCTTGGCTTTTTTTGTCGTATATATATATTTTTTTTTTCTATACTTATCATTTCATTAGTAAGGACTATCTGTACAGTGCTGCAGTCTGTTAGTGTGAGACAGAAGCACCGCAGCTGATGCCATTTATACATTTTTTGGAAAATAAATATAAATAAACAATAGGAAAAATCAAAAGTAGTAGAACAAAATGTGTGAAAATGGCCTAGTCAGTGATTAGAGCAAAGGCCTCCTGCTACTGGAACTCCTTGTGGGCTTGGGTAAATCTCTTTATTTGTTCTCTGAGGAATCCACTTAAGGGCACTTTTACTAAACTGCTGTTTTAAAAAAAAAAAAATGGCCTTGACATATGCTGATGTGTGTCAGAGTTCTAGTTTGACCACCTTTGGAAGCAGCTGTGGTGACCGTCATGTCAAATGCAAGCTGCTGTTGTCTGCATGATACACAGTGAAATAACCAGTGAAATAGTGCATTGTCCTGCACCTGAAAACTAGGCTATTCACAAAAATGTAATGCTCTTTTCCCCCCTAGCCTTGAACTGCAAGGTAATGGCAGAATAGAAATCTCTATTGTAATGTAATGTAATACTCAACCTCATCATGATGTTCCTTCCTATATTAAACTCTTGTAAACCGTGCCGAGCTCTATAATTATGGAGAGGATGCAGTATATAAACTTAAGGTTTAGTTTAGTTTAGTTGAGTGGGTTTAGCTGCCTTCTTATATAAAACATAAGGATTACAAAGGACCTACAAATGTATCTTTACTGTTTGTAAGTACCTGAACGTAACTCACCTTGAACTACTTCTGAATTCAATCCTTTATCCTTCCTTTATATGCTGCTGGATGTGTCAGGGTAACTGGCCTCTCAGGTGCAGCTGCTTTCTGCTCTCACTATTGACTGCCTTCATTTAGACTCTCTTTATGTGGTAAGGACTGTTCTGGCAGCACCTGCTCAGTGATAGACAGAAAAGACAACCTCCTTTTGGCTAAATCATGCCAGCTCGGTGTGATCATCTTTGTGCCATGCTCTCGTTGTGCAGGATGGACCAATCGTTTTGAAACGGAAGAAGCAGCAGCTGAAGAAAAACTGGAGCGCGGATTTCAATGCAGACTTTGTCTTTACGGAGAAAGATGGCTTGTACGATGACAGCTGGGCCATGGCTGATGTCATGCAGCAGCTCAAGAAAAAGGTGAGTTGGTCAGGTAAGGTGGTGCCAGGCCTACAGGATCAGCTCACAATGAGAGATGTAGGGCAAGGGAAGCATACTTAGGCTGATACAGAATTTCCTGTAGCACAAGGCTCATTGAATTCTGAGTGCCAAGTTGCCAGCCACTGTTACATCAGGTCACACTCAATTTAGTTTTCACAGTTGCACCTGGGGTTTACTTGTCTGAAATATCATTTCTGTTCTGCTGCTGTCACTGCTCCTACACAGCTCTCAATTGCCTTTGAGTTATGTGTTATTTGAACTCCCAGGCCTGTGCCACAAAATTTGAGAGGAGCACAGAAATTCAGTACTGCATGACCCAAGCTCAACTTGAGACCCAGGGCAGGACAGAAAAAGAGCAGCTGTTCAGGGTTGGTAGGGTAGTAGCCTTGACTGATATGGAACAGGTTGCAGGAGGAGCATCAGTGAGGTGGCAGCTTAGAAGTGTCTGGAACCCACAGCCTGCAAAGTGAAGAGGAATGGTAGCTAGTTGAATTGGGCTAGTGGGAGACAGTGGCTAATTGAGTTAAGTGGAAGGTTAGGGAAGGAGATTCCTTTCTGGAAGATGATTGGGTGGGTGACCTATAAGTCATGGTGTGGGGGGTGACTGGGTAGATGAGGGCTGAAACTGGTAGAAATGAGGGTGGGTGGTTCAGAGAGGAAGACTGGTGATAACAAGAGCATGATTTAGAGGAGGCTGGGGGGGATTGAAGGGGAAGACTTCTGGTAGCAGTTGTGAGGATGAGAGACAGATTGAGTAAAGACAGGTCAGGGGTGGCAATAATGCATTAAGGGTCTGATTTTCCAGTAAGCTTCCTTCCCTCTCATAGGCACAGAATGGAAAATCAGCTTTTGAAAATCAGAAACTTCATTTGAATATGGAAGGGGAATTCTGTGGCTGAGTTCTCTCTCAAAATTCTCCTGCAGATCCTCCTGCATCCCCCTCCTTCCACCTTCCCCGAGCTCTTCAAATTTTGATGGGGACAATAGGGAGGTTCAAGGAGCTCTCAACTAGATCCAAAGAAAATGTATTAAAGTCTGCTGTAGAATTAAGATGACCTCAAGATTGCAATATAAATAATCTCCATAGACCGATTTAATTTTTTATTGCTTTTTATTCACCACTGAACCAAGCCTTCCCCTTCCAAAAGCTGATATGAGTGGCTGATGCCTGTGCTCTTGCTGGCCATGACATCTGGAGGAGAGGTCTTCAGTATTGCTTCTCTCAGTGGAGGTTGCCTCGTTAATGGCAGCTACTTGCTTTCATCTCCTGTCTTGAGTGCTTTGCTCTTGGACAGGAGATTCAAACCCAAGTCGCTTGTAGGGCGGTTTTCGGCAGTCCAACTGGGCTCAAAACAGGCGTGGTGATACTGGGCCGTTTGTCCCCTCCAGCTTATTAAGGAGCAAGTTGCTAGGCCCACTGCTTCTAACTGCAGGACCCGAATACAGAAATAAACCTATGCATTTAAGTTCTTTCACCCCGAGTCCCCTGCCTAGACTACACACTTTATGATAGGGCAGACTGAGAGGATTTGATTTGATTTATTCTGGGGCTCGGCTGGAACTAGATACTTCACAGTATGCTCCTAAAATCGTCAACTATTGCAAATCATTCATCAAAACATTACAAAGGTCTTTCACAAAAGTTTCTCTAATGGTGCATCCTGAGCCATCGGAAGCAGCACCCCAAAATACATTAAGTATTGGTTTAAGGGGCTGATGTTCCAGCATTGTATCCTTTGAATCATTTTGTGTGCCATTTCTATGCAGAGGCCAGCAACAACATTGGATGAGAAGATTGAAACGGTGCGAAAGAAAAGGAAGAGCCAGGTGAGGAAAAGGATGGGGGTTTTATCTCTCTTTTCCGAGATAGAAATCTATATATATAAAATCGGATGTATCTGTGTGTGTATGTATGTTCCAGTATAACTCTGAAACGCATGGACAGATTTCAACCAAGCTTGGTACACATATGAATTACTATCAGGGGAAAAATACTGTGGGGATGGGAAGGGGGTGACATGTAAAAATGATCGAAAACGACAGATTTTAGTGTCTACCCCATAGTTTTTTGGGCTCACTGAAATGAATACTGGCACTCCAAGTGCCGTTTAAGTCCAAGTTCAGCCCCATAGAGAAGGATGTTCCTGTGGGACACATGAGGGGTGGGGAGGGCATGGGAGGGTGGCACATTTTTGGGATAAATAAATATCTGGGCAACGCCGGGTAATCTTCTAGTGTTTTTCATATATGCACTTCTTGGCTCCACGCTAAACACTGCTTCACAAAATGCTGTTTTTCCTGAGGATTGTTTGTGTTTGCTTGTTTTTTATAAATTTATGTATGTACACTTCTCCCTCCGTATTCGCTGTGATAGGGGATTATCAGAACCACAAATACAGAAAAACCGTGAATAACCTTTTCATATGTTGTTGGCTGTTTTCTATTAAAAACCATCGTGAATAGGGTGAAACCGCGAATAACATGGTGGGAGACCTGGCCTGTTCCGGAAGGAGAGGCAAAACACGGCGAAGAAAGTGCCAGGAATCTGCGATTTTCTCTGTAAACGCTTGGAATCAGCGATTTCTCTATGCAAGCTGATGTAATTTGGGGGAGGAGCCAGCAAGCTAAAAACCGTGAATAATTGAAACCGCAATTGCTGAAACCGCGAATATGGAAGGAGAAGTGTAACACTATGGCTACTTTTACGAAGGTGTGCTAAGCGTTTTAGCGCACACGCCGGATTAGCGCGTGTTATAGCGCACGTTAGCCAAAAATCTACCGCCTGCTCAAAAGGAGGCGGTCGCGGCAATTTAGCATTAAGGCCCTAGCTCACCTTTGTAAAAGGAGCCCTATGTAAACCGTTTAGGTTTTAAACAGTATAGAAATTTTAAAAAAAAAAAAAAATGTTTTTAAGCACCAGCTACAGTACTCCTGGGAATAAAAGCACTGACTTCCTTTGAATTATTCATTTTCTCTGCCAGGGGATATGGAAGGGAGATAGTTTATAGTTTATTCAATTTTTGATTAAACGCCTTTTCGTTACTACAAAGCGTTGTACAAAATAAAAAGTATTTACATTTAACACAAATGACAATTAAACATACTTTCTTATAGTAAAACTACAAGACAACAGACCGTACAAACTGGGTAAATGTTGACCCTTAGGCCATTTAAACATAAGGAAAAGGGGGAAGAAATACACTTGTAATAGAAAAGTGAGGAACATATAAGGGAAGAACACTTAGGAACTGGGGAGTAGTATAAAATTGATAGTTAAGAGAAAAAAGTTCAGTTAAAAGCATCGTTAAAAAGAAAGCACTTTAAATTGCTTTTAAAATTTTTTAAGTTTTTTTCCATTTTTATATACAAAGGGAGAGCGTTCCAAATTGTAGGGGCTGTAACAGAAAACGTAGAGGTGCGACGCGTGCCAATGATTTTTAAAGAGGGAACGTTAAGGTTGTATTGAGAGATGGATCTTAAAGTTCTTGGGGGGTCGTATGGAATCAGAAGTCTATCTATGAAAGCTGGTGTGTTGGTCTGTGTTGTTTTAAATGCCAGAAGAGCGATTTTATAAGTTACCCTGTGAGAGACTGGCAACCAGTGGGCCTTTTGAAGCAGAGGGGTAACATGATCGTATTTTTTTGCTCCCGAGATTATTTTAATGGCCGTATTTTGAATAAGCTGCAAGCGTTTTAAATCTTTATGAAAGATACCATTTAGTAAAGAGTTACAATAATCCAATTCAGGAACCGGGTTGGCTATGTCTCGCAGTGCGCAGGGCTTGGGGGTAATGCGGGCTCTTTCTGTAGCTGGGAAGATGAGCAGTTGAGGTTGTGTCTGTCGAGCCTAGGTGCTGAATCTTGGATTTTTAATTATTTAAAACATTTCTATACCGTTTAAAAACTAAACGGTTTACATAGAGTTACATACATAAATTTATGAAGCAAAGAAAAACAGGCAAACACAAACAATCCTCGGAAAATCAGCAGTAAGAAGATAAACGCCAAAAGAGGCTTGTACAGACAATCATGAACATTTTTTTTCAAAAGTCAGCAGTCATGAGGAATCCATATCTAGAAAAAGGCATTTACAAACCATTGCATTTTAAGTATTTTCCTGAATTTGCCTTTTTCGCCACATTTCCGTAATTGACTCACAAGTGAGTTCCTCAATTTAACCCCTGCACCAACAGAATGTCATTGCGCTGGTCCCAACATATTTTGGGATAACATTTGCCTTTCACAGGGCTGAATTTTCAGAGCGCAGAGATCTATTCAGAAGATGGTTGGTCATCTTGCTTTTGTGTAATTCAGGTGTAATGCCATTCAGGAATTGATGGCAAATCGTCACTGCTTTTTACTGAATTCTGAAAATAACTTGGAGCCAATTTGCTGTTATGTCTATTCAAGGAAAAGTCGGCCAAGAAAACTAACCAGCTGGCAGAAACAGAAGAAGACATAAAAAGTGAAGAAGAGGAAGAAGAAAGATCCTCCGAGTCTGAACTTTCATCAGCAGATGAGCACATTCTTACCAAAGCAGGTATGGTGTGTGAGCACTCGTCACCGAGGATTATTGAGTAACATTCTAGCCGTGTGGCTGTCTCTCCTCTTTCAGCCCAGCTTTCTTCCTGTCCTTGTGTCTTTCATAAGAGCACTTCCTCACTGTTCTTTACACCTTGTAGCTCTTCCCTGAATGTTGGTCAGTTCAGGCTTTGGGTTTCCACATGAGTTTTCAGGAGCATACAAGGGTCTCTCCTCAGCAAGTGCAGAGGCAAGAGAAATGTTGCTTTTGAATTTTCCAGCTTTTGTCCAAAGATGATGACGTCGTCCCGCTGCTCAAAAAAGCCCATTGGCTTCCCATCCTTCACATAATTTCTTAGAAAATTGCCTCATTCTGATTCTGACTGAGGGTCTTTAAATATTTTTCAGTGCTGAGAGTTTAAAGAAAATTCCTCGTGGGACTGGTTTGTCCCATTTGGAAAAAATTTTCTTTGCCTTTATTGTTTACTTTTGAAGATGAAACAGTCTTCTCTCAATAATGTGGGCTTGATGGTATTTGGAAAATCTTTTTGTATTATATTTGATTGTTCCATATTCTTTGTTATGGGTATTACATTTAGGCCCTCTTTTACAAAGGCGCGCTAAGCGTTTTAGCGTGGATTTAGCGCGCCCTGAATTGACGCGTGCGCTAACCACTAACGTGAAAGACTGAGCAAATTGCAGCTCTACACTCTTGAAGAGCGTAGGGAGAGAGGAGACATGATTGAGACATTTAAGTACATCACGGGACGGGTCGAGGTGGAAGAGGATATCTTTCTTCTCAGGGGACCCTCGACCACAAGAGGACATCCGCTCAAACTCAGGGGAGGGAAGTTTCGTGGAGACGCAAGGAAGTACTTCTTCACGGAGAGAGTGATCGAGCATTGGAACAAGCTTCCAGTGCAGGTGGTCGAGGCACGCAGCATCCCAGACTTCAAGAACAAATGGGATACCCATGTGGGATCCCTACGGGGTCATGCCAAGGGATAGAGTCACTAGGACTTAAATGAGCGGGTCAGTAGAGTGACAGTATAATTACAATTATACTTAAGGGGTCAGAAGACTTAAGAGGGTGGGTAAATGGTGTGGGCAGACTTGATGGGCTATATGGCCCTTATCTGCCGTCATCTTTCTATGTTTCTATGTGTCCAAAGGATAACATGCACGCGTTGGCGTTTAGTGCATGTTTAGCGCACGCTAAAAAGCAGAGCGCACCTTTGTAAAAGAGGGGGATTAATGAAAAATTTCTAATAAATTTTTTTTAAAAAATTGCCTCACTCGCCTTTAAAACCAAAGAGCTGGCCTTTTATTGACCAACTACTCATTCCTCACGTTCCGCCCAGAACTCTCGGCTCTACTTCCCAACGTTTCCTCTTCATTCCCTCGCTTACGACTACCAGCACTCACCGCACAACATCATTTTCAGTTACTGCCCCCCTTACTCGGAACTCTTTGCCCCTTCATATCAGGGAGGAAACAAACCTGCTTAATTTAAGGAGGGCATTAAAATGCTTTTTGTTCAAAGATGCTTTTGAGCACTAATGTTAGCCCACCTTCCCCAAACTAGTAAATAGCAACCTTAAAGAAACTTCTCCCCCTCCCTTTTGTTCTTCCCCCTTTCTGTTCTGTTTTCTTTATTGTAGTTTACCCCTCTCCATCTTGTTTATATTGTTTGTCCGTCTTTGCCTATGCAATTTGTTTTTTTAATTAAAATTTGTATTCCCCATTTTATAATGTAAATCGCCTAGAATCCTGGATAGGCGATTGATCAAATTTTTATGAAACTTAAACTGGTCTCTTAGGCTTGATGAGCCCCAGAGTGGGTTATTCAGTAGCAGGGGAGGGAACTCCCATTTGTAGATTGTGGCTGAGCAGGAAGTCAGTCTTTTTGCTCTCCAGGAGAGCCTCCAGTTCCTCTTACATCTGTCTTTCTGTCTGTCTGCAGACACACTGAAAGTGAAGGAGAGGAAGCACAAGAAAAAAGGAAAGGAGGTAAGTTTTGGGACAGAATAGGATGTTTCAGAAGCTGAAGGCAGGATTGAGTAGGCGATGATGTACAAAAAGTAAAGGAGGTGGGGAATGCTAGAAGGCGAGTAGGGTGATATTGAAGGAACGATACTGGTCTGAGGATGGCACGGGTGTTTTTAACATTCTTGCGGAGATGGAAGCTGGAGCAAGAGAGGTGGGGTGGGAATTGGGGAAGGGGTGTATGTGCGTCTGTGTGTATACAGTACTCCCCTGAAATTCGCAGTGGTTCTGTTCCAGGAACCCCCGCAAATTAAAAAAAAACTGCAAATGCATTTTTTTGCCTGTCAAAAGTCAGAGGAGGCAGGAGAGGGCAGCTGGAGTGCCAGCGGGTAAAGAAAATCACTCGCGGTCTGCTCCGACCGCGAGTGAGCGAGACCGCAAATTCGGGGGAGGGGGAACACTGTATATTTCATTCATTGTTTCTAGTTTTGTCATTCTAGATAGCTGAGAGCTTTTTTGAAGACGCATCACAGTATGATGAGAACCTCTCATTCCAAGACATGAACCTCTCTCGACCTCTTTTAAAGGTATCTTAATATGTCTTTCCAACATTAGCTCTGATTCCTTCTCTATCGCAGCATGCCTCAAAACTCATGCCTTAGGATGTAGGTGTTACTGCGTAGAGATGGTGTAGGAATATTTTCCCTGTTATTGATAGAAGTTGATGTATGAGCCCTGAAAGCCTTAAAAGATTATGCACTTCTCCCTCCGTTTTCACAGGGATAGGGGATTAACAGAAATACAGAAAACCCGCAAATAACTTTTTCATATGTTATTTACTGTTTTCTATTAAAAACCATTGTGAATATGGTGAAACCGCAAATAACATGGTGGGAGGCCTGGCCTGTTCCTGAAGGCGAGGCAAAACACGGTGACGAAAGTGCTGGGAATCAGCAATTTTTCTCTGTAAACGCTTGGAATCGGCGATTTCTCTCTGCAAGCTGACTTAATTTGGGGGGAGGCGCCAGCAAGCTAAAAACCGTGTATAATCGAAACCGCAATTGCTGAAACCACGAATACGGAGGGAGAAGTGTCGTTCTTTCAAGTATAAATTTGCTCTACCATATGCCACTGATTTGCTTATGGCTCCCCCCTGCAGGCGATCACAGCGTTGAACTTCAAGCAGCCAACCCCGATTCAGAAGGCGTGTATTCCTATTGGGCTCCTTGGAAAGGACATCTGTGCCTGCGCTGCCACTGGGACAGGTGAAAGAAACCTGCAGACGCATGGAAGTGTGCAGTCTATAGGATAAGCTCCCAGGGGTGGATATTAGCCGAGGCCCTGTCCCTGGGACAGGATAGGCTTCTAAAGAGGGGGGAAATTCTATAAGAGACCCCTAAACAAATAGGCGCCTTAATTAGCAAATTGGCTTCACTTATGAGCTTTTAACAAGCTCATAATTGGGGGGGGAAAAAACTAATTGGGAGATGGGCGCGATTCTACAAAAGATAGGCACCTAACGTCAAAGTAGGTGTGTTTAGGGGTGGCGAAGGACTTGGGCGCCTGTAATGTCTGCCTTTAAAACCCAGTTTTAAGTTACTTGGTATACCAACACTACAAAGCAGGGTCCAATTAACCAAATTACCTATCTAGTTATATGTATTAAATAAGTTTTAAGTTATTTGGAGCATTGAGATTGGACATCAGATTAATGCATCTCAATGGCCACTAATTTGGTCTTGGAGAATGAGATGTACAGTGTCAGCATCTATGAGACAAACTTGGTTCTTTTTATTACATAGAGCTTTTTGGACCCCTACACGTTTGCAAAAATTAGACAGTTCTAAGTCCAATAAATGCTGGCACTGTAATCTGGAACCAGGGACATTAGATCACTTACTGTATCATTGTCCCTATATAAAAACTTTTTGGAATTCAATTTGGCCACAAATTAATAAATTAATGGAAAATCATGTATCAATATCATATGATACAATATTATTTGGAATGATGATGAGAAAAAAAAGTCAAATTTCACCAGAAAATAATAAGCTTTTATTAATTATGACAGGGGTTGCCATTCAGCATATAACCAATAATTGGAAGAATCATAACAATCTAAATTATACATTTTGGTGGAATACAATATGTCATATATTTAAAATGGAAAGAACAATAGCAATACAAAGAGGGACATATACAAAATTTATAAAAATATGGGGGCCATTGACAAAATATTGTAATGAATAAATAGCAGAATTTTTCTTCTTCTTTTCTTCTTTTAAATATCTTTTTTGTGACACACATAAAGGGGGGGTAATGAAAATAATTTATACATAATATGTTATAATATATTATACAACATACAATGTATGAATATAAGTAATAGAAGGGTAGGGGGAGGGAGAGGGAGAAAATTATACTTTAGAATATAATGTATTAGATATAAAAGTGATATTGTATATTTATCAATTGTATTTTAATATATTGTACACTTTATGTAAAATTTGAAAATAAAAAATAATACAAAAAAAAAAAAAAATAAGTTTTAAGTTAGGCGCGATTCTGTAATGGGCACGTAGGTGTGATCGACGCGCAACAGGTGCGTAACTTCAGGCGCCTGTATTTTCAAGGTGTCTATTACAGAATCTGGCCCTGTGTGTGCAGCCACTCTTTCTGCATAGAGCTCCCAGGTCTTGCAGTGGATGACGAAACATAACACAGTTTATACAATTTTGACCTTTTTTTAAACAGGTAAAACTGCCGCTTTCACTCTCCCTGTGCTTGAGCGTCTAATCTATAAACCACGTCAAGCTCCAGTGACCCGAGTTTTGGTTCTAGTCCCCACCCGAGAGCTGGGTATCCAGGTGCATTCTGTTGCAAAACAGCTGGCACAGTTTACTAGTGTCACAACCTGCCTTGCTGTGGGTAAGTACTGGTTAGGGAAGACCTTCTTAGGATCTGTATTTTCCACCAGCTTTCCAATGAGATGTTAAGTGTCTGGCCTGAAAGCTGACATGAAACTGTGCATGGACATTGCAGACTAATATTAAAGAGAGGTAAAATTAGATCTTACCTGCTAATTTTCTTTCCTTGAGTCCCTCCAGACCAGTCCAGACATGTGGGAATTCAATCTCTTGACAGTAGATGGAGACTGAGATCCACTGACTTAGTGATGATATCCTATAAGTATCCTGTGCAACCTCTATGTAGTCATTATTTCCTTAACAAAGCAGAGTAACAGTACCTCCCTCCCCCCCTCCCCCTACATGGACCAGGGGAAAAGACATAGTGGAATACGCAATAAGAAATTCATTAAAACCAAACATTCCACACTATACTGCAGACTTTTGAAGACAGGGATTAGTGTCCCCAATTGATCCATAAACTCTGACTTATCCAAATATCTACACGTCAATAAGATCAGGTCTCCTGACTCTACAGACCTCAACACCATGTGTTCCAGATCTCCCTTCAAAGAAATCTGCAGCTTCATGGCCCCAGATGGTGTGTCTTTCTTCAATCAAGGGAGAGAGTCCTACAACTGCTTGGCCTGGCTCCCAAGCCCTTCTGCATGCAAAGGCTTGGTGCATCAATGAATGAATTCAGGGCTGAACCCCTGTGTAGACTGTTGATTCACCTCCTTAGGTCATATGGAGACTACATACCTAGACTGCAGTGAGAGCCCATGGAGTTAAACAGTAACTGGCTGTGGTGAAGACAAGATGGCAACAGTTCTCACTAAAATTGAGTATCCACTGCAGTCTTAGCTGAAACACGATGGTCTACCTTATCCGTGCACATCCCCTCTCTGTTTTTATGCTCCAGCCGCAGGAACTACTCTGGTACAGCCTGTCTTGTACATGCAGCACTGGCTACAAGCAGAGACTCCAGTGGCAACTGCTGCAAACTACACGCTAAAGACCAATCTCTTTTCTGTGATGCACATGTCTCCTAAACTCCTAATGTAGCTTACGAACTACTTATCATTTTAATTGGAAACTGCAGTGAATCAGAGTTGAAAATCTGTGGGGGTATAAGAAACTGTATGGTATGGTATGTGTTCCACCTGACACTCCGCAGACCTTGCAAACCTGCACTGTGTCTGATACTGATTACCAGCTACTGCAGCCTGCAGTACTGGTCTCTTCATTTCACCAAATCGGTGACTGTCTTGGCCCAGGCATTTAAGGGCTTAAAGTCGGTAGTCCTCTGTCTCCATCTGCTGGCAAGAGAGTGAATACTCATGCTACCTGAACTGGTTTGCAGGGC
Organism: Geotrypetes seraphini; assembly: GCF_902459505.1. Classification (NCBI taxonomy): domain Eukaryota; kingdom Metazoa; phylum Chordata; class Amphibia; order Gymnophiona; family Dermophiidae; genus Geotrypetes; species Geotrypetes seraphini. Next base: position 118,001,749 of record NC_047094.1, read on the forward strand.
CAAAAGGAATAGGAGGATTTCTTGCCTGTTACATTGGCACCTTTGCACTATAATACTATTTAGTTGCTGGCATTTCTGGGAAGGAGTAAAACTCCAGTGCACTGAGCATGTGTGTGGACTTTCTTCCTTAGGTGGTCTGGATGTGAAGACACAGGAGGCATCACTTCGAGCTGGGCCCGATATCCTTATCGCCACTCCAGGACGTCTCATTGACCACTTACACAACTGCCCCTCTTTTAACTTGAGCAGCATTGAGGTGCTGATCCTGGATGAAGCAGACAGGTAAGAGGGAGCGGAGGCAATGCATTTCAGAGGCAAGGAGCACTTGAATGTGGGTCAGACTGGAAGTCCCATCACACCCAGCATCTTGCTTTCTCACCGTGGCCAATGCGAGTCACTTGAAATATCTAAACAGATTCTGGTACAGAGATTGATTCTCTGTTGTTCATTCCTTGCTCCCAAATAATTGCAATACTTACAAGCTCTTTTCTGTGGTCTTGCATCAAATCAAGTGACTTTAATGTTTATGCATATGTATAGCTACTTCAAATAAACCTGAAGCTATTTACTAGAGATAAAGGTAAATCCCAAATATCTAAGAACTGCAGTGTGTGTTCTTAAGTATTAACGCATAGATCCAGCAATAACAACTATATCATTTTTATATGTATCAGGATTGACTTCCAGGTGTACTAAGGGAGGGCAGTAATTCCCTTATATGATCACCCCTTGAGTTTTTCTTACTACTGGCGTTTTTCCTTCTTGCCGGGGCTTCCCATCAGTCCTGGGCTTGGGATTTGGGAGTCCAAGTTCGTTCCTTATACGTGAGGAGTGGCCTCGTGATAGAGCTGCTGCCTTAGCCCCCTGAGGTTGTGGGATCGAATCCCGGTGCTGCTCCTTGTCACTTAAGGGCAAATTCTATAAGAAGCGCCCAAAAGTCACGGGTTTATTATTTGCCTGATAAAGAACAAAACATCAACAACAAAAAGTAAAATCTTCAGATCAAGAACCCTTAAACATTTCACAGATTTTAGAAACATCTGAGAAAGATTTCGCATCACCAGCCACTATGATCATTACTTTAGCTTTGCCAATTGATAAAACATGGTTGTTAAAATTTACTTTAAAAATAGACAAAAAAAGTTTTCTTGGTTACAAAATACAAATGTTTCCAGATTTAGCACGGGAGACGCAAAAGCGCCGCCGTGAATTTCTTCTCTTGAAACCTGGGGTTTTATCTTTGGGGGCAACTTTTTATTTGAGACACCCGTGTAAATGTATTGTGTATTACCGTACTTTTAAATATGTGTTTTTTGAACCATCACAACTGACAAATTTCGTGGCAATGTCTCGTCTGAATGCAAATAATCTTTGAGCCCTATAATTTGGATATTATGACCTCATCTCATCGCTATAGCTCTTGGTTTCTTAAAAATTATTATTATTTTTCTTTATAATTTCGCCAATTTTCTTTAATTCTTGGATCTCAATTTGAGGACTTGAGCATAAATAGTATATTTGTTAATTTAGGATTTACATTTGTATTGTATTTGATATCTATTCTATTCTTGCTTTCTGGAATTTAAATTGAAAATAATAAAAGATATAAATAAATAAATAAAAAAAAGCGCCCAAAAGTTAGGTGCCTAATTAGACACTGTTCAGTGCGATTCAGATAAAATTGGCCGCTGTTTAATGAATCACGCTGAGCGGCACCTATTTTGGAGGCGCCCAAGAAAGAGGCCGGCTCCAGGCACAACTAAAAGGCACCTAGCTGAACGCTTAAGAGCAGTGATTCTGCAACAAGGCGCCTGATGTTTAGCCACGCCCACACCTAACATGCCTAGCGCCTATTTTTTTTATGATCGTTATTCTTTTTTATTACTTACATCAAGTGAAATATATGTAATACATACAGTTTTAACAAACACTTGAAATTACAAACCTATACTCTTATATTGTAAATTAAAGAAATCCCTTTTATCAGAATTTTATATCAAAATATCCTTACAAAAGTTTACCCTCCCTAGCCCCCCTATATACTCTATCCATGTGCTATGATATCTGATCATTAGAGAAATTAGTCAATGGTCCCCAGATTTTATTAAACTTATGAATATACCCTTGTTGTAACGCCATCACTTTTTCCATTTTATAAATATGACAAATTGAGTTCCACCAAAAAGTGTAATTTAACTTAGTGTAATCTTTCCAGTTTTGAGTAATTTGCTGAATGGCGACCCCTGTCAATATTAACAAGAGTTTATTGTTGTTTGCAGATATCGGACTTTGAGTTCTCATTGCTGTTCCAAATAATATTGTATCATATGATAGTCCAACATGATTTTCTAATAAATTATTAATTTGGGGCCAAATTATTTTCCAAAAAGCATTAATACAGGGATAAAAGAAAATTAAATGATCTAATGTCCCCACTTCTATCTTACAATGCCAGCATCTATTGGATCTATTACTATCTACTTTTTGTAATCGCGTAGGGGTCCATAAAACTCTGTGTAACAAAAACATCCATGTTTGACTCATAGATGCTGACCTTGTAGTATGTATCCTCCAGGACCAAAATTTTTGCCATTGAGATGCAGAAATTGTCTGTCTTATCTCAATACTCCAAATGTTTTTTTTTGAAGGCCGCCTAAATTTTTAGAGGCACCTTGTTACAAAATCGCGCTTTCTTGATAGGCGCCTAGGTTTCAATCAACGCTGATTAAAAAGCTTAATTGAGCTTATTCAGTTTAGATAGGTGCCTATCTAGATGGGCACCTCCGAAATAGGTGCCCAACTTTAGGCGCTGGTTACAGAATTTGGGCCTTAATCCTCCATTTTCCCAAGTACAAAATAAATGTCTGTATATATGTAAACTGCTTTGAATGTGTAACCACAAAAAAAGCGGTATACAAGTCCCATTCCCAATGGTACTTGATGTCTTGATGATAAGGATGTGCCCATGTCTTATCACCCTGACTGAATGCTAACAAAACCTGAAAAATGGGAGCTGAAATAGACTGAAAATGAAAAAGTCTCCCAAGCCCCAAGAAGGAAACTGAGATCAGGGGGAGAGACTGCCCGTAGTGCCTGTAATACCAAAGAAAAACCACTTCACCTAAACAATATTTATAGATTTTTATAGAGAGCCCTCAGTCACACAGCCCTCCTCCGAGCCCGGAGGTAACGGCTGCCACTGGCTTACACCCAGAAAGGTGTCAACTGTGAAACATCCCCGGGCTCTCTGTGAGTTTTAGTGCTAAATAACACAAAGGTGCTAAAGAGTGCAAACAAAATCAAAACACACTCACTGCAGGTAGTCTCTACCCCTGATCCAGGGGGGCTAACAAGAAAATATAAATATTGTTTAGGTGAAGTGGTTTTTCTTTGGTATTACAGGCACTACGGGCAGTCTCTCCCCCTGATCTCAGTTTCCTTCTTGGGGCTTGGGAGACTTTTTTTTATCACCCTGACTAACAGAGTCTGGTTTAGCTGTAAGTTGTCTTTGGGATTAGATCTGGCAGCTATATAAAATGATGAACTGGAGCAACATCCCAGCAGTAAGAGGTAGCATTCCTTGGGCTTACCTCGCTTATCTCCATACAGTGACTTGTTCCAGTTAGTTTCCTTTAAAGAAACCAATCAGCTTCCACTGGTGCTTTATAGACTGGATAACAGCTGACCCTGTTGCAATCTGCAGTAGCACTTGTTTCTGCTTTTTAATCATGCTAGGAAGTAAATTCTTAGCTAGTTAATATTAACCCCGGACGTCTACGTGAAAAGTGCCATGGGTTCACAAGCACTAGTTCCTGTAAAATCCATCTCGTAACAAAAAGAAAACAGACTTTTGCGTTTTATTATTCCTACAGTTACCTCTCGTTGATGTGGACTATTATTTCTCTATATATAATTCTATGAAATATCTATTTAGTAAAATGCAAATTTTTTAAAAAAGCAAACATGATTTAGGACTCACGCCAGATCTGCTTTGCTTGCATTTCGCATGAGATAGCCCATGAAAGGATAATGTTCAGAGTCTTACAAGATCTTTCTGTCTGTCTCCCCAGGATGCTGGATGAATATTTTGAAGAGCAGATGAAAGAGATTATCCGGCTCTGCTCACGCCAGCGTCAGACCATGCTCTTCTCAGCTACTATGACTGATGAGGTGAAATCCCTGTCTCTTGGTCTCCATCTGTAGAGGTTAGAGAGGGGGGTGCCACTGGAGAAAGTGAGAGGCGGATGCATAGAAATCTAAGTCATTGCAACAATTCATTGCTTTGTATCCTTGGGGGGGGAGGTTATAATGCATGCATTTGCTGTCCATGACCCAACATTTTGGAACTCGCTACCCCTTCAGCTGTACCAAGATAATTTTTAAAAAGTTGTTTTAATTTTTGTGAGCAAGCCAAAGCCCAGTTAATACGATGCACACATTTAAATATGTAAAAGGTATTAATATACAACCTAATCTTTTTCAGAAATGGAGAAGCAGTAGGAACTAGAGGTCATAAGTTGGCTTTGCAGGGTAGGAGACTTAGGAGCAATGTCAGGAAATACTTTTTTATAGAAAGGGTGGTGGAAGCTTGGAATACCGTCCTGCAGGAGAAAATTTCTGCAGCACAATCGCGTCAAAATCCATGAGATAATTTAACTCAGCATCTATAATATCCCTCCGATGAAGGTCTGGTGAGATTGAAACGCTCTTGAAAAAGCAGAGCGTCGGGCATTTCATTACAATAAAACCAATGTTGGAATTGGCTTTTTTGGCATATAAGATAGTGTTGCTGCTTAAAAAGTTTTTAAAAAATTTAAAAAGTAAAAAATATTATTTATAAATGCAATATTCAGGATACACACACATACACAAAGAAATTTTTTTAGATTTGATCATGATCACAAAAAATCCTACACAGATATAAGGGATGGGATGGAGGTAGTGATATGATTATAGATTGAACGAAATGTGGACTTGGGAAAACATATGTTATGTGAGGTCCTATGCACTGAAAATCTTTCATGGGTCTCTTTTCCCTGGAGGAGAGGAGACTTAGAGGGGATATGATAGAGACTTATAAGATCATGAGGGGCACAGAGAGTAGAGAGGGACAGAAAGAGAGAGAGAAAGGGAGACAGAGAGAGAGAAATAGAGAGAGAGAGAGAAAGATTGGAGAAACTGGGTCTCTTTTCCCTGGAGAAGAGGAGACTTAGAGGGGATATGATAGAGACTTATAAGATCATGATGGGGCATTGAGAGAGTAGAGAAGGAAAGGTTCTTCAAACTGTCAAATAATAAAAGAACAAGAGGGCATTCGGAAAAGTTGAAAGGGGACAGATTCAAAACAAATGCTAGGAAGTTTTTCTTTACCCAGCGTGTGGTGGACACCTGGAATGCACTTCCAGAGGATGTAATAGGGCAGAGTACAGTACTGGGGTTCAAGAAAGGATTGGACAATTTCCTGCTGGAAAAGGGGATAGAGGATTACTGCACAGGTCCTGGACCTGTTGGGCCGCCGCGTGAGCGGACTGCTGGGCATGATGGACCTCAGGTCTGACCCAGCAGAGGCATTGCTTATGTTCTTATGACTCATTAAATATCCTTAGACCCTCATTTCTATATTTATAAAACAGATCAGGGTCAGGGCTGGAGTAGGCTTCAACTGCAACTCCGGTTGTTGGGAAGTAGGACCGGTGGCGGGCAGACTTCTGTGGTCTTTGCCCCAAAATTGGCAGGAAGAGAGAGAGGGGTTAAGTATGCCAGTGTTTAGTCATGAAGAAGCAAAACCTATGCAGGGCGCCAGATTCAAACTCGAAGGACCAATATCTGCCAATATTTACTATGTTACTATTTCAGCTTTAAAATTTTTGATGATTGGGCGGATAGGGATGACTGAGGGTAGCAGCAGGGTGAGACTTCGTTGTCTTATTTTTGTTTTGGCGAATGCTGAGTTTTTATGTTGTAATGCACCTTGGCGCTTTAAATAAATGTAGAGGGACAGAAACAGCTTTTCATTTTGTTTTAGTAATTTTTTAAAAAATTTTTTGTAGATATCAGAATATAAGCGTGAGTAAAATGATGGACTTCTCCCTGTCTCCTCATGCTCGCAGGTGAAAGACTTGGCTTCTGTGTCACTGAAGAACCCTGTTCGTATATTTGTGAACAGTAACACAGATGTGGCTCCGTTTCTGCGCCAGGAGTTTGTCCGGATTAGACCTAATCGGGAGGGTGACAGAGAGGCGATTGTGTCAGGTAGGCCTCCTTGGGAGCAGTCACAGATAATTCACCTCGTTTCAGCCTGGGGTATTAGTAAGTATTACAGGCTATTCCTGTAAGAATCCAGTTTATGTTTATTCAAATTTGGTATACCACCGACTCAAAGAGTTCTCAGCGGTTTACGTAGCTTTTACAGGCACTTCAAGCATTTTCCCTATCCATCCCAGTGGGCTCACTATCTAATGTACCCGGGGCAGTGGAGGATTAGGTGACTTGCTCAGGGTCACAGGGAGCAGTACAGGGTTTGAACCACTATGCCACAATCTCCTCCAATGCAATATCAGAAGTGAGCCAAGTATAGAACAATGAAGCCATTGTGACATCAATGATGAAGTTGGCTCTTAGGCATTGGTAGAATGAGGCATTATGACATCACAATCTCAGCTCTGGAATGTTTCTGCCAGGCATTATGACATCAGAGAAAGGGATTGGGACTTATACACCACCTTTTTGTAGTTTTACAGCCACACTCAAAGTGGTTTACATACAGGTACTTCAAGCATTTTCCCTGTCTGTCCCGGTGGGCTCACAATCTATCTAATGTGCCCGGGGCAGTGGAGGATTAAGGGACTTGCCCGGGGTCACAGGGAGCAGTGCGGGGTTTTGAACCCACAACCTCAGGGTGCTGAGGCTGTTGGTCTAACCACTGCACCACACTCTCCTCCAGTGGTCCAGCCCTGAGCGCAGTCTTGAAGTGTTGCTGCAAAGAAATGTAATTGATCCCTGGCAATAGCTGTTTACCGAAAGACGGCCTTTCACTTGCTTTTCTGTTTCAGCCCTGCTGACGCGCACCTTTCCTGATCATGTCATGCTGTTCACCCAGACCAAGAAGCAAGCGCATCGCATGCATATCCTACTCGGTTTGATGGGACTGAAGGTGGGAGAGCTGCACGGGAACCTCTCCCAGACGCAGCGGTTAGAGGCCCTTAGGTAAAATCTCAGCTGTTCCCTTCCCTCTGTCTCTTGCCAGAGAGAAACTATCCTGTTCCTCAGGATGCTCAGATAAAACCACCTGCAACCTGGACAGTAAGCCAAGCACGTCCCAAAGGCTGCCTTCGTTTGTGATCAGCAGTGTCTGAGCTGAGGTGGCACTTCATTTTCACTCATGATCTTTTTCCCTCCATATTTCAGGCGGTTTAAGGATGAGCAGATTGATGTCCTAGTTGCTACAGATGTTGCAGCCAGAGGCCTCGACATTGAGGGAGTCAAAACGGTGCGTAGCTGAAGAGGTCTCTCAGAAATCAGCTTTAGAGAGGACCATCTATCCTGTCTTTTTTTTTTTTTTTTTTTTTTTTTTTTTTTTGGGGGGTGCATACTGCTCTTAGCTATTCCTTTCCCCTTTTTGCCTTCTCTCTCTGTGCTTTTAACTCTCTTTCCCTGTAACATGGTGAGGATAAAAGACTTAAACCATATGGGGCAAGTGTTTGTGGATGGTGATGCTGGGGAAGACATGGCAACTCAATGGAACTGCTCAGCCAGTTATGTGCCTTCCTTCTGAACTGCCTTGCATTGGGTCAACACAGAAATGATCCAGAGATAGTGCCGCATATAATCTCCATCTGACTTTGAGGAAAGCAGTTGTTCCAAATCATTGTAATATGCAAATCGCTTGGTAATATCTTTTCTAGTATCACAGCATATTGACAGATAAACGTTAAGTTTGGGGGAAAAGTCCTGAAACCCGGAGACGAACCAGCTGCAGGCAGCCGGGCTCATGTCCCAGGCTGGCTCAGATGCTGGCCATAGCTCATTAGAGGAAGGGGATTCTACATTACATGTCTAGTGGCCAGACTTTCAGGGGCATGGACCTCGGGTTATGAATGAAACTGTTGCAGTCTTTGGGAGGTCACGTAACCACAGTAGGATAGAAGGGAAGCAGGAAGGAAAAGGATTTTGGATTTAACTTATGCCTTTCTTCAGTTGTAGCTGAAGGCAAGTTACATTCAAGAAGAGTAGGTAGGTATTTTCCTCTCTCTGGAGGACTTACAATCTAAATCTGTACCTGAGACAATGGAGAATTAAGTGACTTTCCTAAGACCACAAGGAGCAGCAGTGGTATTGCAACTGGGCTCCCCTGGTTCTCGGTTCACTGCTTAACCGCCTCCACTCCACAAGTTAGAAATGGTGAAATACATGAATCGTGGTGCCACAGCCCTGATTCTGATTTGATCTGGAACCCTAAATGACCAAGAGGAAACCACAGGGCCTACAGAATAATTTCCCAGAAGTCTTGGGTTGCCCAGCCCTACTATAAGCACTTGACACCTTCCATTATAATGAGGGGTTATTTGCCTGTCTTTATTCCACCGCCTAACTCAGCTGTCAAATCACCAGTCTCCAGGTCCGAGGCAAGGACCATGGTTCCTTCTTAAAACTGGCCAACAGGTGTCGCTGTTAAGTAATGACCTTATTTACCACAACCTCTGCACGATCCCAAAAATCAAACTAGGTCTAAGCAGAGTTGCTGGGCCTATCTAGTTTATTTTTATTTATTATTGTAATTAATTATTTTCCTATCCCCAAAAATCCTCGTTTCCAACCAGTCTCAATTGTCATAGTTTTAGGTTTACCTCATATTATTTAATTTTATCTATTCATATTAAATTTTTAAATTTGTGATCCTGTAAACCGCCCAGATACATGTGATGGTCGGTATATCAAGCTATGAATAAACTTGAAACTTTGCTGGGTCGTATGGTTTTGTAACATACCTTGTCTCGGCATAAAGAGATCAATTCCATCTGAGGCTTTGTTCATGTTCTCCTTTCTGTGGCACAGGTGATCAATTTCACAATGCCCAACACGGTGAAACATTACGTGCACCGTGTGGGGCGGACGGCTCGGGCTGGGAGGGCGGGACGCTCCGTCTCCCTTGTGGGAGAGGAGGAGAGGAAAATGCTGAAAGAGATTGTGAAGAAGGCGCAGACCCCAGTGAAGGCCCGAATCCTGCCCCAAGGTAAGCACAGGATGCGATGGATGGTTCTAAGACATCGGAACACTGCCCAGAGAAGGGAGCGATTTGTTTCTGTTTAAATACAGTCAGACCAGGTATAGAATGGGAAATAGATGATCGAGTGTTCAACCTCTATGTTTAACGTTTTAGATGTGGTTACCAAGTTTCGGGATAAGATTCAGAACCTGGAGAAAGATATTTATGCTGTGCTGCAACTGGAGAAGGAAGAGAAAGAGATGCAGAAATCTGAGTCTGAGGTAAGGGATGCCGATCATATTTACTGCCCTGATTTGCTCTGTTGCGTCTCTGATGATGTCATCAGGGACGTGCCAGAGTAAATCGGGGCAGTAGAAGGACCCGAAGCAGCGTGTGGAGACTGATGCAAGCGCTGCTGGAATCACCACGTTTGTAGTCCGGACTGCGGGAAGGGAAAGAGGGGGTAGAGGAAACGCTAATGCTGCTGCACAGGGAACTGGTGGGGGGGGGAGGGAAATGGAGGGGGAGGGAATGCTTCTTTGGACAGACAGAGAGAGGAAGGGAAACACAAAGAAAATAAGAAAGACACAGGGGCAGGTGCCCAGGGAACTGGTGTGGGGGGAGGGAACTGGAGGGGGATGGAATGCTGCTTTGGACAGGCAGACAGACAGAGGGAGGAAGGGAGACAGAAAGAAAAGAAGAAAGACACAGGGACAGGGAGATACACAGAAAGACAGACAGAAAGGACAGCGGGAGCCGCGTCAGGAGGGGTGCGGGATGCGGCAGTGGGAACTTTTCCAATGGGTGCAACTGGGTGGCTGTCGGGAACCTCTGATCAGGGGCAGAGCAAGGTAAGAGTATCATAGGGATAAGAAGGAGGAGGGGGGATAAAAAAGGAAGGGATGCCTACTGCTGGACAGGGGGAGAAGGAAAGAGATGCTGATGGACAGGGGAGGTGAAGAAAAAGGAACGGAGGACTAATGTTGGACAGGGGGAGAAGGAAAGAGGTGCTGCTGGACAGGGGGGAGGTAAAACAAAGGGAGAAGGGCTGCTGCTGCGTAAGGAGAGCAGTGAAGGGGTGGTGGTGGACACAGGGGAGGTAAAAGGAAGGGAAAAAGGACAGGGGGAGCAGACAAGGGGTGGTGATGGACAGCCAAGGAAAAAGAAAGGCAGAAAGAAATAAAGCGGCTAAGGAGAGAGAGAGAAAGAAATGAAGACAGACACACACACATATGTTCTAGCACCCGTTAATGTAACGGGCTTAAAGACTAGTCATCAAATATTCTTCCACAGATCTTCATATATTCTTATCATTATTGCTTCACAATTTTTATAAATACTATCAGCATATATAAATGTTAATAGTGTAGGCATAACCTCAGTGGCAACACCTGAACTTATTATTTCATTTTAGTTCAGGCTTAATGATGCTAGCCTCCTCATTGGCTGGCCTCCACCATCCATGTATTTTTTTAAAACTTTTTAGTTTTTTTAATATATATTTTTTTGTAGTCTTAAATATTAGAAAAACTATAACTTATCTTTCATGTTTTATGTATAAAAGCTGAAACGGGGGCTCCGACATGAATCCACGTTTGGCTAATAGGCTTTTTCAAGGAGCAATCCCGTTAAGAAAGACCCACTGCCAGCCTTGTATGTTGGAAGTTCTTGATGACGTGACAGTTGACAGAAAGGTGAAAGGGAGCTATGGAGGCGGTTATAGATATGCATAGCTCCTGTTAGATTATTATGAACCAAGAAGGTATCCTTTGGTTTATTTATTTGTTTTAGATTTATTAACTGCCTTTTCATGAAGAGATTCACCCAAAGCGGTTTACAATTCATTAAATAGTAATCGGGTACTCCTTTAAGTAATTTTCCCTATCTGTCCCGACAGGCTCAACTGTTAAGTGACTTGGCCAGAGTCACAAGGAGCACAGGCTGGATTGAACTCGCAACCTCAAAACAGACCTGCCAAAGCTTTTTAATTTTTTTACTAGATCAAAACCCAAAGAAAAGGATCTAAGATCTAGGAGAGGGGTGTGACACCACTGGAACTTGAGACCCCCTCCCCCATGGGCCTTAATCCCAAAACAGCAGCCAGTAAACAAAGGAGAAACAGAGTTGTTAACTTTTCCATGAAACAAAAATCAATAGGGAATTCTCACCCCCCAGGAAGGAACCAAGACCTCAGGGAGACTGTACAGGCTTACCACCTCACATCTACCATCTGCTGAGACTGAGAACAGACTGGCTTCCAGGGGACTGCACAGCCCACTTATAGGTTGTCAAAGCTCAGTGCTTCTTGGTCTCCATCTGCTGGTAGGGAATGCATTACCCAGGAACACTATGGACCAGCATCTTAAAAAAGCACTGGCACCTTTCTTTCTGATCACTTTGAGAGAAATCATACTGTTTGTGACTTTCCTTGCAGATTAGCCTAGCAAAGAAGAAACTTCAGAAAGGGGAAGCTGAGGGAGATGATGCCCATCGCCCTGAAAGAAGCTGGTTCCAGACGAAGGAAGAGAGGAAGAAGGAGAAACGTACGTTATGTGAGGGCATGGGCACTAGTGCCGAGTCTGATGATGTCTGTAGTGCTGAAGCCTAACAGGTTACCCTGTGAGAGAATGACATGGTAACAAAATTCATCACCATTTCCGTCCCCATGGATAAACGCGGGAAACAATCCCATGTCCTTCTTTAGTGTCTACCTCAACCTCAGTCCTTCTACACCAGCATTCTTCAATGCAAGGCTTGAGGTTCAGTGACTGTGTCCATTCATACTCTGATTCTTATGTGAGCCAAGTATAAGATAATGAAGCTATTGTGACATCACTGATGAGGTTGGCTCTTATTGGTGGAATAAGACATTATGACATCACAATATCTGCTCTGGATACCAGATGCTGTCATCAGCTGTGTTATCTCCCATGTTTGCTGTGTGGTCATCCCCTCCTGTGTCTGAGTTGTCCCTTCCTGCTTGTTCTCCTTTGTTGGCTGTGAGGTCGACCTCTCTTGTGTATGAGTAGTAGTCCTTTGTTCCTACGTTGGGGCATCCTGTTGTCCGTACCATCGACCGGTGGTCGACTGTCGGCTTTCCCCTGTCCTTCAGTTTAAAGCCTTCTCTATTGCTTTCTTCATGTTGCCTGCCAAAACTCTTGCTCCTTCCTTGTTGAGGTGTAGTCCATCCCTTCTGTAGTACTTGCTTTTTCCCCAGAACGCCGTCCAGTTTCGCACGAAGTCGAAGCCTTCGTCTTCGCACCATCGTCTCATCCAGGCGTTGATCGCTTGCAATTCCCCTTGTCTCTTTCCATCTGCTCTTGGTACAGGGAGGATTTCAGAGAAGGCCACCTTCACCTCCCTGATCTTCAGTTGTCTTCCGAGTGAGCGGAGCTGGCCCTTCATCTCTTCCCTGTCATACTTCCGCCCGCTCACATCATTTGTTCCCACGTGGATAAGCACAGCGGTGTCCACTCCCCCTGCTCCATCTATGATCCTGGAGATCCTGTTGGTCACATCCTTTACTCTTGCTCCAGGCAGACAGGTGACGACTCTGTCCTCTCTTCCTCCTGCGGTGTGGCTGTCCACGTGTCGTATAATGGAGTCGCCTATGATGATCCCCATCTTCTTTATTCGGGAGTTCCTTGGGGGGCGTAGGTCCACGTCCTTGGAGTAGGGCCAGTCATCTTCCTCCAATGATACTCTTGAAATTGTTTCCTGTTCTTTGAGCGGGGGGACTTCTTCCTGTGCTCTCACTATTCCTCCTGGTGTGCGGTTGTCTCCTACCTCGTCTTCGTTTTCTTCTGTGTTTGCATGGGTGTCTTCTCTATTCACATGGGTTTCCTGAGTACAGTTTTCCTGCCCTGGGATCTCTACGTGGTGCTGATGGGCTTCCTCTATGAACATTTCTAGATCCTTGACCTCGTCGTTTGGGCTGTACTCCACTAGAATCTTCTCCTGTGCTCGGATTCTGTCTTCAAGTTCCATCACTGTTCCCTCCAATAGTCTTACCTGACATTTCAAGCTATCCATCTCCATGCATCGATCGCAAATGTATGCCTGGATCCCCGAAGGGAGGTAGTCATACATATTGCAGTCGATGCAGAAGACAGGAAAGCTCATCTTCTGACTTCCTTGGGCTTCCATTTCGTGCTTTACTCGTGGGTTGTCTGAGTGGTTTGATGTGACCTACTTGTGCTCTTTTTTCCTACTGATCCTACCTCCCCCTTTCCTTCTGACTTCCTGACTGCAGGCTTCCTATTTGAGTGAGTCTGTTTGTGTTACAGTGCCTGTGTGCTTGTGTCCCTTGCCTGCTGCTTCCTTGCTTGTCGGTTCCTTACCGGTCAGTTCTCCTCTGGTGTTCTTGAGAGTGTAGCGCTCGTCCCTTGCAAGGCCCTTCGCAAAGGCGCTCTCGGCGGCTGCGCGTCGTTGGCTCCGCCCTTTTTCAAGGGGGAGTCCGACGCTGCCTCCGACGCGGTGGGGGTGGGCGGAGCTTACTCTCGCCGCTTCCCCGAACTTTCAGTTCTCACTTGCCTCCTTCTCCTGCTCTGCCCCGACTCTGGCCGCTTCCTGGTTGCTGAGCACGCTGCTTTCTGCCTCTCCTGTGCTCAGCACCAGCACCACGAGTTGCCGCGTTGGCTCCGCCCCCTTTTCAAGGGGGAGTCCGACGCTGCCTCCGACGCGGTGGGGGTGGACGGAGCTTACTCTCGCCGCTTCCCCGAACTTTCAGTTCTCACTTGCCTCCTTCTCCTGCTCTGCCCCGACTCTGGCCGCTTCCTGGTTGCTGAGCACGCTGCAAACATGGGAGATAACACAGGAGCAGTAAAGGATACCGTAAATGAAACTGTAAGGACAGCCAAGAGTAGAAGGTCCAAAAAGGTAACACGAAGGGAACTTAGATGCATGTATACAAATGCTAGAAGTCTAGGAAAGAAAATGGGAGAACTAGAGACGATAGCAAGACATGAGAACATGGATATCATTGGCATAACAGAAACATGGTGGAATGAAGAAAACAAATGGGACACAGTACTACAGGGATACAAACTATATAGAAGGGATCGAGAAGGGCAGAAAGGTGGAGGTATTGCCCTATATGTTAAGGAAGGAATAGATTCTGTTGGAATGATTACAACAGACAGGAAAGAGAAGCTGGAGTCCCTCTGGATCAAAATACCTGGTCAAAATGGCGCAGATACAAAAATTGGCCTTTACTATCGTCCCCCAGGACAGGCGGAAGACACTGACTCAGAAATGATGGAGGAAATCAAACAAGTATGCAAGACAGGCAATGTAGTTATATTGGGAGACTTCAATCTCCCAGGAATAGACTGGAAACTAGGAGCCTCCAACTGCGGCAAGGAGGCAAAGTTCCTGGAGGTGCTAGGGGATTGCTTCCTGGAGCAAATGGTAAAAGAGCCGACAAGAGGCGACGCCACCTTGGACTTGGTCCTAAATGGTCTCACGGGACCGATAACAGAAGTAGAAGTCATGGCTCCACTGGGAACGAGTGATCACAATGTAATCAACTTTAAACTGGACATCGGGAAAGGGAAACATGCCAAAACCTTAACCACCACCTTAAACTTTAAAAAGGGTAAATACGATTGCATGAGAGCCATGGTAACAAAACGACTCGAGAAGATGGTGGACAAACTTGAAACAGTAGATCAGGCATGGTGCCTATTGAAAAATACTATTGCAGAAGCGCAAGATCTCTACATTCCGAGGATTTCTAAAGATCGGAGAAGTAAAGGCAAAGGAAAACCGGCATGGCTTACCATACAGGTGAAGGAAGCCATAAAAGAAAAGAAGGACTCTTTCAAAATATGGAAATGCACGAAGACAACCGAAGCCTGGAACAAACATAAAGATGATCAGAAGAAATGTCACAAGGCGGTGAGGGATGCCAAACAGGATTATGAGGAAAAAATAGCCCAGGAGGCCAAAAACTTCAAGCCCTTCTTTAGATACGTGAAAGGGAAAAAACCTGCAAGAGAGGCAGTGGGACCCCTGGATGACCAGGGAAGAAAAGGGTACATCAAGGAAGATAAACAAATCGCAGACAAACTAAATTCCTTCTTTGCGTCCGTCTTTACGAAGGAGGACACCTCAACAATACCTGAAGCGGAGAAACTGTTTACAGGAGAAATAGAGGACAGCCTCACCACAGTTGAAGTGAACTTAGATCAGATATACTACCAGATCGACAAACTTAAAAGTGACAAATCCCCTGGACCGGATGAAATTCACCCGAGAGTCTTGAAGGAATTGAAGGTTGAAATCGGAGAGTTATTGCAAAAACTTGCAAACCTGTCAATCAGAACTGGTCAGATACCAGACGACTGGAAGAAAGCGAACGTCACGCCAATTTTCAAAAAAGGATCGAGAGGAGAACCGGGCAATTATAGACCTGTGAGTCTTACGTCTGTCCCAGGCAAGATGATTGAATCACTGATCAAGGATAGCATAGTTCAGCACTTGGACACACACGACTTGATGAAACCCAGTCAACATGGATTCAGGAAAGGGAAATCGTGTTTGACGAATTTACTCCAATTCTTTGAGACCGTGAACGAGCAAATTGATAGTGGAAAGCCGGTGGACATAATATACTTGGACTTCCAGAAAGCGTTCGACAAAGTTCCACACGAAAGACTTCTCAGGAAGCTACAAAGCCATGGCATAGAGGGAGATATACAAAGATGGATAGGCAAATGGCTGGATAACAGGAAGCAGAGAGTGGGCATAAATGGGAAGTTCTCCGACTGGGAGATAGTGACTAGTGGTGTACCCCAGGGCTCGGTACTTGGGCCGATCCTTTTTAATATTTATATCAATGACTTGGAAAACGGAACATCCAGTGAGATCATCAAGTTTGCAGATGACACAAAACTCTGCCGGGCAATCAGATCGCAGGAGGATAGTGAGGAACTCCAGAACGATTTGTGTCGGTTAGAAAAATGGGCGGAGAAATGGCAGATGAAGTTCAACGTGGAGAAATGCAAGGTAATGCATTTAGGCAGTAAGAATAAGGAATACGAGTACAGAATGTCAGGTGCAAGTCTGGGAAAAAGTGTACAAGAAAGGGATCTGGGTGTACTGATAGATAGGACCCTGAAGCCGTCAGCACAATGCGCGGCAGCGGCAAAGAAGGCAAATAGAATGTTGGGCATGATAAAGAAAGGAATCTCGAGTAGATCGGAGAAAGTTATAATGCCGCTTTATAGGGCAATGGTCAGACCCCACTTGGAATACTGTGTCCAACATTGGTCTCCCTACCTAAAGAAGGATATAAAACTGCTGGAGAGGGTGCAGAGACGAGCAACCAAACTAGTGAAGGGTATGGAGAAACTGGTATATGAGGATCGACTTAAAACACTGGGATTGTTCTCCCTTGAGAAAAGGAGACTGCGTGGGGATATGATCGAAACCTTCAAAATACTGAAAGGAATCGACAAAATAGAGCAGAGAAGATTATTTACATTGTCCAATTTGACACGGACAAGAGGACATGAAATGAAGCTAAGGGGGGACAAGTTCAGGACTAATGTCAGAAAGTTCTGCTTCACACAGAGAGTGGTTGGCATCTGGAATACTCTCCCAGGGGAGATTATTGCAGAATCGACAGTCCTAGGCTTCAAAAGCAAACTAGATGCATATCTCCTTGAGAGAGGCATATAAAGTATGGTTGGCTATAAAATAAACCAGGTGTATACCTGGCAGGGCCTCCGCGTGTGCGGATCGCCGGACTTGATGGACCGAAGGTCTGATCCGGAGATGGCGCTTCTTATGTTCTTTAGTGTCTATCTCAACCTCAGTCCTTCTACACCAGCATCCTTCAATGCAAGGCTTGAGGGTCAGTGGCTGGGCCCATTCATGCTCGGATTCTCCCCTCTCCTTAAAGAATAACATGGAAAAGGTTTCCCGCGGTTATCCGCAGGGACGGTGATGTTTTGTCACTGTGTCATTCTCTACCCTGCAATTTAGAGCTTGCTTTGAAATTGCACAAAGGAAATGGACAGTCGAGGTTACACTTATTTGTTGCACCTGTTTACATATATTTTTTAAAATCTGGTGCAGGAAGTCTGTGTACCACATGTTGTTCCCAGTATTTGTAGCTCCTATAACGCTGCAGGACTTTGTGGCACGTTCATTCTTAGTTCGGGAGGGTGATGGAGCAAAATGATGGGGTTTTTTTTAGAAAGAGCTTGTCCATGCTGAATCTTCCTCTTTCTCTAGTCGCTAAAGCACTGCAAGAGTTTGACTTGGCTTTGAGGGGTAAAAAGAAAAGAAAGAAGTTCCTGGAGGAGACCAAGAAGAAAGGACAAATGACGGTAAGCAGGATGCTTTGTGGGGGGGGGGGGGTCACACGAGGCTATCGCACATCTGCCAAATAGGAAGGACTTGCATCACAAAAAAAGCTGATCTAGTGGCCAAGTTAGCTTAGCATAGATTCCATTTTTACTGAAGGGAAGAGGAAATGAGAGCAGATAAAGATGAGCTACTCTGCCCGGTCAGGTGGTCGGGGTTATAATTTGCTGCTCCAAAACTTTGGTCATTTCATTTGTTTTTGAACAGGACCTGAATTTAATTATGAAGGCCTTTTTTTCGATTTTCCCCACAGTCTTTTTTATGGGACAAAAAATTAGAATATTCCTCGATTAAAACAGGACCGCAGAAAGCTATTCTTAGTTATGCGGGAAGAAGCTGTAAAAATGGGAGCAAATTTCTTGTTATCCTATCCATGTAAATGTCAGCTAAATTATGCTGGTATAAAATATGTATTTTTTTTGAACCAGAACAGCTTTGAACTTTTTTGGATGCTAAAAAATGAATGCAATAGAGCTGTAAAAGAATGGAAGGCTGGTTTTGTACCATATTAAGTTTTGTTTGTAACCAATTTTCCTATAGTAAGAGATTTGTCTATTTTTCTTACTTGTTTCTCCATGATTGTTGTGTGGTCTAAGGAAGAGTTTTGGATATTGTGTTAAGAAACTATAAAATCATATACAAACATTATGGGGCTCATAATCGAAAGAGAAAAACGTCCAAAACCCGGCCTAAGTCGGCACTTGGATGACCATTTCTCAAACACGTCCAAGCACCGATAATCAAACCAGGTTTTGGATGTATTTCTAAACGACTTAGGCCAGGGGTGTCCAATGTCGGTCCTCGAGGGCCGCAGTCCAGTCGGATTTTCAGGATTTCCCCAATGAATATACATGAGGTCTATTTGCATGCACTGCTTTCATTGTATGCTAATAGATCTCATGCATATTCATTGGGGAAATCCTGAAAACCCGACTGGATTGCGGCCCTCGAGGACCGACATTGGACACCCCTGACTTAGGCCCTCATAGTGCCGCTCAACGTCCAAAGCTAAAAGTAGCATTTCGGGAGGCGTGTCTAGGGCGGGAGTTGGGCGGGACGTGGGACGGCTTAGACTTAGTCGTACAGCATGTATAAAAGTGATACAGCTCACGATCAATGGAACTTCGACGTTGTGACTTAGACCATTTGAAACATGGTCTAAGTCACAAAAACCCACCTAAACTCACTAGATATGCACAGAAAACACATAAAACAGACCCCCACTCACTACCCCAGTGACCACCCAACCCCCATAAAAATTTTAATCACAACTTTAAAATTCAGCCTCCAGACCATCATCACCTGGCCGCCTGGCATAGGAAAGCCTAGTCGTCCAGCACAGAGGCAACTTAAGTCGTCTTGGGGGTGGGTTAGGGACCCATAGAGAGGAGGACCCATGCCCATAAGCCCCTGTAATCACTGCATTGATACTTAAACATGTGCACTACCCTATACACCCCCAAAACCCTTTTTTACTGGCATATAAGTGGCTCCTGCAGCCATAAGGGCTATTGGGGTGGTAGATAAGTGGGTCTATGGGATTCTGGAGGTGGTTTGGGGGGCTCCTCATGACCTATAAGGGAGCTGTAGTGAGGAGAAACCATGGCACCCTGTTTGTGAAGTTCACAGCAGTGCCCTGTAAGGTACCCCACTATTTAGGTGCCCTGTCTGGGTGTTCTGTCCATCACTTTGCAGGCCCCTCCCACGTCCAACAGGGCTTGTTCTAGACGTTTTGGACTTGGACGGACAGTTGGACGCAAATGTGCTTTAAAGATCAACGTTGTAGCGGCTTGGACGATAAGATCTTCAGGATGTATAATTGGACGATTTTCGAAAGTCCAAAGACGTGGACGTCTCTTTCGAAAATGGGACTTAGGCTCTTTTTTACTTTGG
This sequence comes from Geotrypetes seraphini, assembly GCF_902459505.1. NCBI lineage: Eukaryota > Metazoa > Chordata > Amphibia > Gymnophiona > Dermophiidae > Geotrypetes > Geotrypetes seraphini. Next base: position 118,021,220 of record NC_047094.1, read on the forward strand.
ACGACTTGCGAAATGGACAGAAACGGACTTAGACGTCCCTTTCGATTATGCCCCTCCACGTTTTTTTCTTGAACATTTGATGACAAATCATATATACTTTTTAATAATTGTGCTCCGTATTACTGTGACAAGAGGATTCTTGTATTTAATTTGAAATGCAAATAAAATAAAAAATAATAATAATTGCTGCTCCAAGCAGGTTATCCCCACCCCATAGCACTGTGGTTTACGCATCCACCCTCTTCACCTTTTGCTTCTAGCCGGAAGAGCGAGCTCAGTTTGAAGTTCTGAAAGCACAGATGTATGCAGAGCGGCTGGCAAAAAGAGACCGCCGCCCTAAGAGGGCAAGAGCCATGCCAGAAGATGAGATAACAGGTAATAATAATTAAACAAAACAAAACATTCAACACTGTCCTTTTCCCACAAACCAAGAATTGAGACTGAAGAGCTAGATTTTATTACAGTCCTGTAGTGATCGGGTGAATTTTCCCCTTGGCTGCATCGTTACTTAAATGCTTTCCATTGTGGATGATGGGAAGTGAATTAGAGAATGACCTGGGGACAAATTTGTCCCCGCAGAAACTCAATTTCCCCGTCCCATCCCCTTGAGTTTTGTCACTGTCCCTGCACCATTCCTGCAAGCTCTGCCTTAACCGCACAAGCCTCAAACACTTATGATTTTAAAGTGTTTAAGGCTTGTGCCGACGAGGACGGAGCTTAGACATTGGTGGAATGAGGCATTATGACATCACACTCCGAGCTCTAGAATGTTGCTACTTATGATTTTCAAGGGTTTGAGGCTTGTGCAGATGAGGGCGGAGCTTGTAGGAATGGGGCAAGGACAGGAAAAGAACTCACTGGAACAGGGAGAGAAAATGAGTTTCCACGGGGACGGGGAAAAATTTGTCCCCCTGTCATTCTCTAACATGAATTACTTACATGCCTGTGCGATGACAATTTTTATTTATTTAAGGTATTTATATACCGCCTATCAAAGTTATCTAAGTGGTTTACAATCAGGTACTCAAGCCTTTTTCCCTATCTGTCTTGGTGGGCTCACAATCTATCTAAAGTACCTGGGGCAATGGGGGGATTAAGTGACTTGCCCAGGGTCACAAGGAGCAGTGCGGGATTTGATCCCACAACCTCAGGGTGCTGAGGCTGTAGCTCCAACCACTACACCACTCCTGCACCCTTTTAGCTCTGCTCTACTAATACTTTCATCTCTCTCATTTTATCCTTAACAGATACAAAGCAGAAAAAGAAGACAAAGCCGAACAAAAAGTCTCTATTTGATGAGGAGCTGACCAACACAAGTAATAGAGCCCTAAAACGGTATCGCGCAGGGTAAGTGCAGACTCGGTCACAGCCCACCTCCCTCTTTCCCTAAAGCAGTGCTCCTATGGACTGTGGAGACATTATTCCAGGACAGGAATGAACCCAGTCCCGCGACAGAATATAGCAGAGATGGTCTCCAGTGCTTAGTTTTACTGTTTGTACTCATTGTAGCAAAGACAACCTTCTCCCTGCATTCTTAGATCCAGGCAAGTATATCAAGATGCTATTAAAAATTCTTTGGTCAGACCCAAAACAAGTGATAATTCGTTGTCTTCCCTCTCCATTCCACTTGGTTGCTGATTGCATTAGTTGGTAACTTAGAATGTTTGTTTCATCCATAAACACTAGTATATAAATCACTTGGGACAGATGTTTCTGTTAATAATACTGCTGTAGTGTTATTGCACTATGGAAAGTGTCCCACCTTCCCCAAAACTTCTTTATACAGTGGTACCTCGGTTTACGAGTGCACCGGTTTGCGAGTGTTTTGCAAGACGAGCAAAACATTCGCAAAATCGGCGCCTCGATTTGCAAGCGCCCCCCCCCCCCCCCCCCCCGCCACAACCTGAAGTCCCCCAGAGCCCTCTTCTTACTTTAATGTAGCACCGGCATGTCAGCCTCCTCTTCTGTGCTGGCCTTGAGCATGTGCGCATGTTTAAGGCCTGCGAGTTCACGTTCTCTCGGCCAACACAGAAGAGGAGGCCGACATGCTGATGCTACATTAAAGTAAGAAGAGGGCTCTGGGGGACTTCAGGTTGCGGCGGGGGGTTCCTGATGGTGGCGGGGGGTGCCGGATCGCAGGGGGGAAGGTGTCGGATCGCGGGGCCTTCAGGGGGAGCAATGCTGGTTCTCGTGAGAGGGGGGGGGGGAAGCAGCGCTGCTGGCCTCGGTGGGGGGGGTGGGAACGTATCAAAGTGAGTTTCCATTATTTCCCATGGGGAAACTCGCTTTGATAAACGAGCATTTTGGATTACGAGCATGCTCCTGGAACGGATTATGCTCGTAATCCAAGGTACCACTGTATTCTGTAATTCTGTCATATGACACCAGGGTTTTGGGTTTTTCTTTTCTAGCAGAATGTTGTTAGGTCAGATGCTGGAAACTGGAAATACTTAATTGTGCCTTTCCGTGGCCAGGCCTTTTGAAATCAGCCCCTGGTCACCTGTGAAAGGGCTCCAGAGCTTTGCAGATTTACTCTTTAGCTTGGGCACATTGCCTCAGGGTTAGGAGGCCTGGTCATCTTTGTCTAATCATTTGAACCTTTCTGATCCTTTGTGCAGCCCTTCGTTTGAAGACAAGAAACGTTTGGGATTACCCACTCACAGAAAAGGAGGACACTTCAAATCTAAGTCACGGTAACTCACCTTCGTTTGTGTCAATTATGATCATTTGGCAAAAGATGAAATTTAAAACTTTGATGACCCTGCTTGCAATGCACAGATTAGAGGCCGATTTCACTTTTCTTCTAGAGCAGTGGTCTTTACTAATTTTTATCCAATTGAGCTGAAGGAGAACCACACAATGCCTTCCTACATGAGGCCATGACACTGCTTACAATGACCTCTGTCCCTTCAAGCCCACTTTTAAACTTTTCGTTGAGGGTATCCTCGATGTAGGCATTTCCATGCATGCTCTTCTACCGAGAAATGCCTTGTCCTTCAAGAATGCAGCCCTTCACCAATCCACCTCCTGCTTTCTATCACAAGCTTGGGAAGAGAGGTAGACAATAATGAAGAAAAACCCAGAATGATGAGGGGCGGGGGGGCCTCCCCAGATGTATCCAGCGGCTGCCACTGGCTCCCCTGGGCCTTGCATTGAAGACCACTGCCCTGCAGGGTATCACATAAAGATCTGCTATTTTTCACATGGGTAGACTGTGCTAGGATCGTGCCCGACTATAGCTGCTTATTAAAGAGTTACTGTAAGTCCTCATAGCCCAAATAGATAACCCATTCGGCTGTATTCTGTGATTTCACAGAAACTGCTTCACTTACTTATAAGCAGCTTTTTAAACAAGATAGATATTTGAGCCTATTGAATTGATTTTTTCGATTTGCTGTTCCTGCCTAATCAAAACTTTTTTTTTTTTTTTTCAAACGGCCCTGACACGGGGACCAATTTTTTCCCCATTCCCGAGGGAACTCATTTTCCTGTCCCATCCTGGTGAGTTCTTTTCCTGTCCCTGCCCCATTCCTGCAACCTCCGTCCTCATCTGCACAAGCCTCAAACACTTTAAAATCAATTGTTCAAGGCTTGTGCGGTTAAGGCAGAGCTTACAGGAATGGGACTGACATGGGACAGCGACAAAACTCGTGGGGACGGGGAAATTGAGTTCCTGCAGATATGCAGCATTTCTCCCTTCCTCTCCTCCATTCCAACAATTCTTCCTCTCTCCCCTATGTGCAGCAGTACCCCACCGGCCCTTCCACCGTTACATGCGACATACCGCTGGGCCTCTCAAAGCAGCAGCAGTATTGGCCGGCCTTGAAGAAGAGTGCTGCCCGCTGGGGCCTTCCCTCTGCCTCATCATCAGTGACTTCACTTACGATGCGGCAAAGGCCCCAGCAGGGCAGGCCGCGAGCAGCCCGTTCAGAACGCTGTCTCTTCAAGGCGTGCCACCACCATCACTGCTTTGGGAGGCCTTGGAGGTATGTCAAGTCTCAATGGGATGGGGGGGGAGGGGAGGGGTGGCTGCTGAATCGGCGAGTCCAATTTTTTGGGAACACAAATCGATTCACCAGAGTGAATCGGGCAACTCTGCTGGCCTGCAGCCTAGAATGAGACAAACTGTAAGAGTTGCCACTGGTAATCCTATAGCCACATCAGTTGCCAAAAACAGAGACTTTATTGGATTCTTTAAAAACAAGGAAATAGTACAAGCCTTGATCAACAGCTGAATCAAATCTGTTTTGCATAATTGAGTGTATAAACTGCTTCTGTTCAAGGTGATAACTCATTCACAGACTTATAGATGGTTAATGGTGGTGCTTTACGTATCGGGTCGAGTATTATTGGAAGAATAAAGAATAACCTGATTGTCCAGACGGTTTGAAAGACATCTTTATTTGTTGCACCTTATCTTTATTGGACAATTCCACTTGTATTGATGGTGCTTTACGTATCCCACGATCTTTTTTTTCCTACTGTTTGCTGAGCCTAAAGCGGGGATTTAGATCGACCAGTCATGAAGGAATTTTGTACCATATTCTTTGCTTAAAAGCCATGAGTTACTGAGAAATGTAGTTATTTAGCATTTTAAACCAGGGGTGTCAAAGTCCCTCCTCGAGGGCCGCAATCCAGTTGGGTTTTCAGGATTTCCCCAATGACTATGCACTGCTTTCAATGCATATTCATTGGGGAAATCCTGAAAACCCGACTGGATTGTGGCCCTCGAGGAGGGACTTTCAGATCCCTGGACTAGAGATAAGCTGGGGCTTACAGTGTATATTATTCTTACAGATACCGGCGGAAATAACATCCACCTTCTGTCATAGTGGTCCCTTGTGCTGTGAAGGACATGAATCTCCTGCATATTGCAGACTGAAGAGCACTGGCTGCCTGATGGAAATGAGGAGTTTCATACTATTAACTAGTAATTGCCCTCATGGAAATAGCGGTGATGTCCCCTTTAAACACAGAAGTGGAATTGCCAAGTTGTTCTCTTTTTTTTTAAGAAAATATACTCTACATACGAAGAAAACAGCTGTGATGAGTGATATACTTGTTCTTATGAACTGCTATACTAATGCTTTATACCAGGTGTGTCTAACCTTTTGGCTTCCGTGTGCCGTATTGGCCGAAAAAAATTTTTCTGGGGCTGCACAAACGCTGCAGCAAGACAGAGGAATGAGCCGGCTAGATGGTAAACACCCGGGGGCAGCAGAGGAAAACACTGCATCGCCCTTGACCGGGGCTGCCCAAAATACTTCATGGGGCCGCAGGTTGGACACCTCTGCTTTATACTCTTAAAATAGCTAGTTTTCATCTTTGTCATTTTCTAGCACCTCTTCTTCCAGCTTTGAAATAACTAGCAAAATCTGGCATTGTTCTGATGAGGAAGCCATTTTTAACACTGAAAAGGAGTTAGGGGTAGGCTTTACTAGGGGGGAAAAAAAAAAAATCAAACTTAAAGCACAATACCAGGCCGATGCTGGAGACCTTACCATTGGTGTAGCGAGTGAGGCGCCAGGGTAGTGGTGCCCTCCTCCCATATCTGTTCACTGCCACAGTCAGCATCTTCAGTGCTCCTCGTCCTCTCCCTCCGACATCATTTCCTATGCACGGCTTGTGGAAGTGACATCGGTGGAAGCCAATACTGTCACAATGAAGTTGTTACTGGCAGGGAAGGCGCGTGCAACAAGGGGAAGAGTGGGAGGTGTGCTGCAACATCATGTTCTTGCAACCACGTTGGCTCTCCCTCTGACATCATTTCCTCTGCGTGGCACCCGGAAATGACATCAACAGGAGCCAACACAGTCATGAGAATGTTGAAATTGTTACTTGCAATGGTGAGCTAGGGGGGGGGGGTGTACATGGCAAGTGTTAGAGGGGGGCAGGGAAGCGGTGGAGGAGGGGTGCTACCATACTCTTCCCCCAACTACACCACTGCTTACCTTGGACCTTTATTCAATCTTATTTCTTAAAATAACTGTACTTCCTCTCCTGGGAACATGTACTTTATTCCTATAATTTGTACACTTCATTCATGACTTCATTTCTAGAAATTAGCATGGGGAAAAGTGATCAATTGATTATATTGATATAATGCTGGGTAGGATGGTGTAACAGTAGATTATGATTGGGCCTGGGGCTTATGCGCCATTCCATTTGACCATCTTAAAAGTTGATGAAATTTTTACTGGCAGTACAATACGACATGCAAAGTCTTTAGACCAGGATCGTAACTTCTTCTAAAGTTAGGGGTTTTGTTCTTGGGGCCACATTTTTTTGTTCCCTGAATCTCTATATACCTTCAGAACTGTAAACCCCAATCCCTTGCGAACAAGAATTGCCAGTCCTCCCACTTTTTTAGCAGACTGTGCACTTTGATGAGTCCATACCTGTTCAAAGTGAGAGGACCTCAATACCCCCACATGTCTGGGCCTCAAATGGGTTTCCTGAAGCATACAGATGTCCCATTTCAATCTATTCAATTCACGATACACTATACTCCGTTTACCTGGATTGTTCAAACCATTCACGTTCCATGATCCTATAGTTAGAAGTTTACAAGTATTCCCCCGAAAAAAACTCCCCCCACCCCCTCCCCCCCCAGAAACTGACCCCCTCAATGAAGGACCAGCCAATCCGTAGAAAGTGAAAGTTACCCCAGGTGACTAACCCAAGCTGCTTCCCTGAAATCCAAAACAACACCTAGAATTATAACAGGTCAAACAACAAAGAATGGCAGTAGGAAACAGCTACAACTGCAGAGTTCAATACCCACGTAAGACTGGAGTCAGCACACTACTCAGTGAAGCTCCCAGCCAGACAGTTCAATCAATCCATTAATGGAGTAGTATGGATGAATCATCAGGTTCCCGATTTAGCAGCACGCTTTCCAGAGCGCAAGACCGTGGACCAAGCTCCTTGGAGACCCGAGGTACTGGCCGCTTCTGTCCCTGGCGCTGGTTCAGGAATATTCACACACCTCAGCTCTTTCATAGCAGACCAGGCCTCCACCACAGTAGACACTCTCCGTGACCTGCCATTTACTGTAATCCAGACCCCAAAGGGGAAAAGCCAACGATACTTGTGACTCCCTTCCCGCAGGGCCTGGGTGACCTCCTTAAAAGCTCTACGCTTCTGTAGTGTAGACCAGGCCAAATCTTGGTATACTCCCACCTCCAGCTCCCGCCAACGGAAACGGGGATGGCGCCTAGCCATCTGCAAGACCCGTTCTTTGAGTGTAAAGTCAGCAAAGCAGGCTATGATATCCTTGAAGCCAGGACCTCTCACTGGGCCCAAACTTCGATGTGCCCTCTGAAGATGAATCTCACCGGGTACCTCAACGCCATCCAGTTCAAGCAGGCTGCGACAAAATTCTCTCACCACATGTTTGCAATCACGGTATGCCTTTGAATCTCAAATTACAGCGGCGCGATCAATTCTCGAGATCCTCTACTTGTGCCTGTAATTCTTGTAACTCAGAGGAGAGGCGAGCTGATGATTCTTTAACTCCTGACACCGATGCAGATAGCGTTGTCACGTGATCCTCTGAGGCCGATACTCGGGCCCCCAGCTCCCCCACATCCACGCGAAGTTCAGCCAATGCAGCTTTTACATCTACCCGGACTCCAACCATTTCGTCCTTCAGATCTTTAAACCGAGCATGGAAAGATTTGTGCGCTGTCCCCCCAGGCTCCGCCGGCAGCTCCTCGTCTCCAGCCTCTGCCGGTTCCGCCGGCATCACGGGCCCCATCTTGGGCATATCTCCCGCACCTCCCTGCACTTCTCCCGCCGCTTTATCGCCCGCCTCATTAAAATATTTGAACTTATCGAGTTTCTTTCGCGACGCCATCTCCACGGCAACCGAGTAGCAAGCTCAGCGCCGAAAATGGAATCGCGGTGGAAGCCGAAAAACTCTTTTCCTCTTCTGCCCCTACGGAGCTCTTCAATCAGGCAGCCATGCATTAGGATGACGTCACTTCCTCCCGTCGCTGCCATAGCTTTACTTTACTGTCATAGCCTGAGTCCCGATTCCCTCCCCTTCTGCAGAGCCCAAAAACAAGCCTAGTGTAATGGCCTCCTGCTGATGCCCTCAGGGAAAGCAATACCCGTGGGCCTTTTTAAAATTTTTTGACAAGCACAAGGAGTTGTGCCTTGCAGTTGCTTTTCTGAGCTCGTGCCAGACAGTCCCTCTCCCCTTTTACCAGCAATTCTCCGCACAAATGGCATGTATATAAAATTTGAAGCTATTGGGCTGAGAATTGTCAATAAAACAAAAATTGCTCCCACAACAGTATTTTGTTTTTACCATGGTGTCAGAGCTTAGAGCAGGGGTGTCCAATGTCGGTCCTCGAGGGCCGCAGTCCAGTCGGATTTTCAGGATTTCCCCAATGAATATACATGAGGTCTATTTGCATGCACTGCTTTCATTGTATGCTAATAGATCTCATGCATATTCATTGGGGAAATCCTGAAAACCCGACTGGATTGCGGCCCTCAAGGACCGACATTGGGCACCCCTGGCTTAGAGAATTTGGCCCTCCGTGCATTTTATACAAAGGAAGGCTCATTTCAGCAAAAAGGCTGAGCCAATAAGCAGTAGAGACAGCTGTGATGACTTTTTCCATGTTTACAGGTGCTCTAGAGCCTAGACAATAAAAAAAAATGGCATTTTCAGAAATTTATTAAAAATTGCAAATTTGTACAGGTACTAAATAAAAATATACACAAACAAAATTGACTTAAGGATGCCATACAGCACATGTGGAAAAGCTACTTCAATTCACTTTCTCCCATTAGGGAGCACAATATTTTTAGGCAGAAACAGAACAAGAAGCAACTTTAAGGTCTGGGCGGCCGCATGCCAGGAGGAAGAGGACCTAAGGGGGGAAAAAAAAAATATGTAAAAAAGTTTCACAATGTCACTAATAGCTTTAATACAAAATAAAGTTCTCTGGCAGGACACATAGCTAACATCTTTAATAGCATCTATTAGTCACATTCAAACCAGTTTAAGAGGATAGATAATAAATTAATCATGGCCAGTAACTAAATATTTGGATATAGGAGTATTACATTCACATATACTCGAAGGTGGGTTATTCCAAATGTTATTTTAAAAGGAATGTTACATTGTAAAGACCACAATTGTTAACTGTCCAGGCAGACAATGGGTTTTTTCCTCTCTTAAAAAGGTAGGGTAGAAAAATGTTTTCTCAACCGAAAGCCGGAAGTCATAATACCGTTATACAGATCCATGGTGAGACCTCACCTGGAGTACTGTGTCCAGTTTTGGAGGCCACATTATCAAAAGGATGTGAAGAGAATGGAGTCGATACAGAGAATGGCCACTAGGATGGTCTCAGGACTTAAAGACATCCCATATGAAGAACGCCTGATCAAACTGCGCTTATATTCTCTTGAAGAGCGCAGAGAAAGGGGGGGGACATGATAGAAACATTTAAATACATCATGGGCCACATCAAAGTGGAGGAGGAAACTTTTTTTCTAAAGGATCCCACAGCGACAAGAGGGCATCCACTAAAACTTAAGGGGGGAAGATTTCATGGTGACACCAGGAAATACTTCTTCACCGAACGGGTGATTGATCGATGGAATGATCTTCCCCGCCAGGTCGTCGAGGCCAGTAGCGTGCTCAACTTCAAGAGTCGATGGGACAAACAGGTGGGAGTACTACAGAGTTATGCTCAATCGATAGATACTCCAGGGAGGAAGGGTCCTTGAGTGGGCAGACTAGTTGGAGGGAGGGTTCTCAAGTGGGCAGACTTGTTGGGCCATTGGCCCTTTTCTGCCGTCATATTCTATGTTTCTATTTGACCTAAAAGATCACTTACAAGCTACTACTACTACACAGAAAAAAGTGGGGGAGCTTGCAAGGAAAAGATTAGATCCTGCCTAAACAAAATCCCACCAGCTGGGCCTGCCATATGGCTTGGGTTTTATTCTACTGTGCTTTGGAACTCAGCATGGTGTGGAGGCTGTACAGCTGCCAAGCAAAAAAACAGTCCTGTCTCAGCAAAGATAGCCCACCAGCCCAAAACACCTTGCTAGTTTATGTTTACCATATTCCAATCCAATCTGGTATTCACACTACTTCCCTCAGGAGCCCATGTTCTGCTTACCTCTCATGCCAGGTGGGGGTGGTCTCATGCCTGGAGGAGGCATTCCCATTGGTGCACCTCGGCCTGGGGGCATTCCCATAGGTGGGCCCATAGGTGGCCTCATACCAGGAGGTGGACCCATCATTCCTTAAGTGAATTAAAGCATTGGGGGAGGGGGGAGAGAACCCATATAATAACTGTAAGACAACAGTAGAAGCAAGTACCTCATGTAAAATATGTACAAATATGTTACTATCAAGCTACAACAGCACTTGGCATTGCTGCTTTGAAAATGACATAGTAATCAAAACATGTCCTATTTTTGAGAAATAACTAAGAAGTTGCAGAACTTGTCACCGAACAGAATAGTTCGCACTTCACCTTTAAAACATACACTGCTACTTGCCCTGTGAGAATTACCTGGTTTAGGGACCATACTGGGCCTTTTAGATGGCAAATTGCCAACTTTGATAGACATGACTTCCATGTCAAAGACTTATGCAACTTATTTCTAACACTGAAAAAAAAAAATTTGTGACCCTAGCTAACTAAGCAGCAGACTTAAAATCACTTTTCCCCTCTTCATCACTTCCTCTTTCCCCTACACATCCAAAGCATGAAAAACAGCAAATGTTGTGACCAGTCAGCCCAGTGCCTTGTGTGTTCTGCTCACAGACCCCACTGCCCTGGTTTTGAGTCTAAAGGAAGCACATAGAAGACGAGGGCAGGATCAGTGAATATCCACTGATTTACGTCTCCATGTTGCTGCCACTGTTCCCGAGGGAGGGAGAGCAGCCCTGGTTCTGGGACCCCCATCCAAGGTCTTAAAACCAGTCCGAGAACCACTGCGGTAAGCCAAGGTTTAAAAAAAAAAAAAAGTCCCAGGATTTTCCTTCACCAAAAATCCTAGCCTGATCTCACAAATAAATAAATAGAGCCAGACCTCAGTGTAATCCTGCTTAGAACCAATTCTTCATTAGGTTCAGACATGATTTGCTCATCAGTGATCCAGCTAAGAGACAACTGGCTGCCCAAATCTCTCTATACAAGACTAATATATGTCTGCAAAGCTGTGCCTTACCTGGAGGCAGAGCTCCTCGCCCCATAGGAGGGGGAGGTCCACCTCTGCTACTTGGAGCATACTGTGTGGGAGCTCCAGCAATGCTGGCAGTGGCTGCAGCCGCAGCAGCAGAAACGGTTCCACGTCCTTGAGGTGTCATCACCTGTGGGTTACGAAAGCAGAGGAAGCCAGCCAGTCAATTTTGCTCAGGTTGAAGAGGAGAGATGCTACTCAAATTCTTTATTCATTTTTTCATCTTACATGAAGTACACAATATTACATCATTTTAAACTTTTACACATCACTTGAATTTATTTCTATTGTCATCGTAAATATATAAATTTATTCCCTCCCCACCCACCCTTCCCACAAAAATATCATATAAATATTGTATTCTTATCTATTGATTAAACCTTTAATAGAACTTTATACCATCCCCCTCCCCCTATGTATAAATATACTGTCAGTGGAAAATGATGTCTAATCATTACAATAATTTGTCAATGGCCCCCAAATCTTTTTAAAATTACAGTGGTACCACGGTTTATGAGTGCACCGGTTTGCGAGTGTTTTCTTGGAGAGAACATGAACTCGCAGGCCTTGAGCATGCGCAGATGCTCAAGGCCCAGCAAGAAGAGGAAGCCGATCTTCGGGTACAGGCACCAATGCACAGGACATGTCGGTGCCCAGATGACAGTAAGAAGCGGCCGGGGGGGGGGGGGGGGGGCAACGTATCAAAGCGAGTTTCCATTATTTCCTATGGGGAAACTCGCTTTGATAAACAAGCATTTTGGATACGGTAATTGCCAGCAAGTGCAGTGGGGAAGCAGCCATTTTACAAACAAACGTGTGTGGTGGCTTTTCACGAGCTACTTATTTGCGTGGAGTTTATACAGCACACAGACTATAGATAATCCACAAGTTTTTCTTTTATGGACCATGGGGACCCCTGTCTAAATACGGACCATGTTGGGTCCCACATTTTTAGTGGATTGGGTCCTATATGTTTATGTTGTATTAATAATAAAGTCCATCTCTGGAACATCAATTCCACAGTCTTGTTTCAGTCATATTTTTCTACTGTGGAGTTATTGGGTCAATTTCCTTAGAATAATACCAGGTGGACTTTAGTTTATGGCCCAGAAATATCAAAGAAGAGACAAGTTAATTTAGTCATGTATTTCTAAGAATAACTAATGGGCAGACTGGATGGACCATTTAGATCTTTATCTGTCGTCATTTACTATGTTACTAGAATTACTGTAACTCTGTATTGTAACACCAATACTAAAGCTCATATCATAGCTTATGTATTGTAACACCATTACTGAAGCTCATGCAAACTGCTATGAACTGACTCCCCAGTCATTAGTAGCGATATAGAAACTTCCAGTGAACAAAATTAACCCACAAAACCACACTCCCAACACGCCTCCTTGTAATCTCTTTGTTTTATGGACATCCACTTACAAATGCTGGGATTTCTACAGGGAAATTGCAAATAAAGCTTCTGAAGTAACCTCCATTAAAACAAATGTGTGAAATGAGCCAAAATATGGGAGAATGAAGCCAAACAAAACTAAAATGTTTCACCCAAAGCATAGCCCTAAAAATTAAGCCACTTACATCAGTATCATAAGAACATAATAGCTTTACTGGTTGGTCCATATAACCTGGTACCCGTCTTCACGATAGCCAATCCAGGTCACGAGTACTTTACAAAATAGCAAAATAGCCCCAGGACACACCATTGTTTTTAAATTACAGAGATATTCAGTTAGCCATAGAAATGATTTTGCTACATCCTTGCCTCCTCTCAACTGTATATGTTTAAAAAGGTTTTGACAAAATGCTGGAGGCAAAGTTCATATACTATTAAAGTAGATCTGGAGAATTTTTATATTTCTTGGGCTCCTATAGGATACTCATGACCTGCATTAGTCACCATTACAAAGAGAATACTGGGCAAGATGGACCTTTGGACTAACCCAGTATACCAATTCTTATGTTCATATCAAAGTATTCTCAGACGAGGTAAAAGAAGGTTGTTCACCTGCTGGGATGGTCCTCCAATTCCTCGGACTGGGCCAGCAAGACCTGCTGGGGCTTGAGGCATTGGTGCACCAGCTGGCACTCCTCTCCCAGCTGCTCTACCAACTCCAGGTCCTCCTGCCGCTCCAGCCAGCGGCACACGGGCTATACCAGTCTGCAAACAATGAAAACATTTTAGATCTATTCCCCATGAATAAAACCACTATGTGAAAGAGAATAGAAGAAAAATCATGAATTAAGTGTTTTACTTCCTTCTCTGCAATAAGTTCCCCTTTCTATCCATGATTTTTCACATTTATTCCACTGTAAAAGCAGAAGGAGTATTCAGGAGTTAGCAAGGAGTATTCAGGAGTTAGCAAAGAGTATTCAGACGGAGTATACCTTCTTCTCCCCCAGACATAATGGCAACAAGTGGAAGGAAAGATGGGAAGTGTTTACATGCCCCGAGTTGCAATCTGAGTTGGCACCATAGGAAGGAGGCAGGGTGTCAGGTCAAAAGTGCGCCGGGACAAAGGCGCGCCCAGACAATTGAGCGCAGCGCGGAGGCTAAATTACCGTTCTAAATTACTGTTTTTAGGGCTCTGACGGGGGGGCGTGGGGGGGAACCCCCCCCACTTTACTTAATAGACATCGCGCCGCGTTGTGGGGGGTTGTAACCCCCCACATTTTACTGAAAACTTCACTTTTTCCCTGTTTTTAGGGGAAAAGTTCAGTTTACAGTAAAATGTGGAGGGTTACAACCCCCCAAACCCCCCATAACGCCGGCACTATGTCTATTAAGTAAACTGGGGGGGTTCCCCAACAAAACCCCCCATCGGAGCCCCTAAAAACTAATTTTGTGCGGCGCACACATCTGCGCTGCGCGCTTTTGTCTTTCGCGCCGTTGTCTATGAACCAGGAGGCAGTCTGGGAAGATGCTGCACTGAAGATTTTTCTTTTCCTCTTCCAAAAACAATTGGCTGGCACTCATGAGCTTACTTGTGCCTCCCCCCTTCAAAAAAAGAGAGAGGAGAACAGTAGGTGCGCCAACCAGCAACCCCACAAAAAAACTGGGGTGGGGAGACTAGATGCAGCACCACAAGATTTAAACAACCCTGGGCTTTGAAACAACCTCAGCAAATCCTAGCCCTCTAGTAGTCTATTCCCAAGGTGGGATAGATATCAGTCCTTAACCCTTTCAGGACCAAGGGACATATTTGTCCCATAACTTTAAAATCCTATAAATTTTGATTGGGATAGTCTACAGTTCTAAATTTGATATGTACGGATTCCATATGATACTGCCTTTATGTAAACAAACTGGTTCCGACATTCATTCATTAGCGTCGTTGCCAGATTGACGAGAAGATTCACTTGCCACACTGTCCATAAGCCAGAAGTGTGATTTTTTAAGAAAAAAATAATGATATTTCACAAAAAAAAATCAATTTTTTGGCATCTGCAAGCCCTTTTTACCATAAAAATGTTGTCAAAACCACAAAAATTGGCCTACGATCCTTATGGTCCTGAAAGGGTTAAAAAGATTGTTTTCTGCAGCATTCCCCAGGCTCTGTCTTTATTTATTTATTCAATTTTCTATACCGTTCTCCCAAGGGAACTCAAAACGGTTTACATGAATTTATTCAGGTACTCAAGCATTTTTTCTTGTCTGTCCCGGCAGGCGCACAATCTATCTAATGTACCTGGGGCAATGGGGAATTACCGTCTTTTCACGCATATAACGCGCATATGTGTATAACGCGCTGACGCGTATAGCACGCGGGAACAAGACATTTATGTTAAAAAATTTTGTTATGTGTATACCGCGCATGCTCCCGCCACCCCAATTTGAGTTCGACCGGGCGAATAGGGGCCCACTAACCAAACCAGTAGAAGGATTAACAAAGACCCGGGATACATATTCTTTGTTCCAACATGGCGTCGAGGGGTCCAGGAAGCGTCCACAGCTCCACCGGCGGGGACTGGGAAGGGCCGAAATTACCCATACGGCAGGGGCGCCATTATCGGGGTGGCAAATGCCGTCTCTGCCGTATGGGTGTCGCCGAATGTATCAGCAATGTAAAAAAAAATGTATAACGCGCTCACGGATATTATGCACATGGTTATTCCGCAGTTTGTAAAATCTTGTATAGCGCACGCGTTATATGTGTGAAAATACGGTAAGTGACTTGACCAGGGTCACAAGGAACAGAATGGGTTTGAACCCACAACCTCAGGGTGCTGAGGCTGTAGCTTTAACCACTGTGCCATGAATCTAAGCCCACAGATCCTAACTGATGCATCAGGCCACCTGTCTGCTTCAGCTGCTAGATCCAAAGAAATACCAGGAACCAGAGGTCACACCAGCTCCCTATAAAAGTTTCCAAGTTTTATTATTGTTCGATATACTGCATTTCAAGTTTCAAGTTTATTTTTTATATACTGTCTATCAAAATACATGTCTAGACAGTGTACATTATAAAAGATTATAGGAAACAATTAAAATAGGTAAATAAAAACAATAAAATTTATCAAATATTAAAAATACTGGACAAATTCAGATTAACATACATGAAACGAAAGGAAAATAGAGGAGGGAGAGGTTGTTTAAAATACATCGAAGTGAAATTAATAAAAAAGGACGGTAAGTGGGAAGTGGTAAAGACATTAGGAGGGGAATCACTTCAAAAGAAGTATAAGATGTTTCAAAGCTACACATGAATCAGGGAATTAAGAGGCAGAGGCTGATGCTAAAGAGTAAAAGCATCTTTACAGAGGAAAGTTTTAAGTTTGGTTTTAAATTTTCCAAGTGAGTTCTCTAATCGAATATCTAGTGGAAGGGCATTCCACAGAGAGGGGGCGGTCACTGAAAAGATGGATTTGTGAGTAGTATCGTAAAACAATTCCCGTATTGACGGTAGAGAGAATAAATTTTGATTATTTGATCGGAGGGCCCTCGATGATGAGTAAGGGATCAAAAGTTTATCTATGAACGCCGGTTGGTTAGAGTTTTTTGTTTTAAAAGTGAGGAGGAGTATTTTATAGGAGAGACGATGAGCGACAGGTAGCCAATATGCTTTACGGAGGAGAGGAACAACATGATCAAATTTTTTTCCATGATAGATTAATTTAACAGCAGTGTTTTGTAATAGTTAGGCAATTTCGATGCAGTGTACAATTGTTACAATATAGAGAGAAGAGGGGAAAAAAAAAAGAATAGGAACAAGAGGCACTACAACTAATTAAAGCTGAGCAAAGAAAAGCGAATGGGGAGAGGGACTGCTCTGTTATAAAAGATGAGGCATATTGAATTTCAAAAATCTTACATTCTGTTTACAACCTGCAAGAGCCTCTTTGCCCAATGGCACCTTTCACACCTTTTTAAACTTCTGGTTCAATCATTGTTGTTAAGTCTCTTTGATTACTGCAACATTGACAAGGACAGTAAAACCTTGGATTGCAAGACAGGCAAAACATTTCATTATATTTTAACTTGATATACAAGCAATGTCTTGCAATGCAAGTACACACAGTATACACGCGTCGTCACATCATCACAGCTGAGCCGCTGGTTCTTCTCTCTCTGACCCTGCAAGAGTGTAGCGACTGTTCTAAACGAGCATAGCCTTGCAATACGAGTAAATATAGTGTGCATGCGTCACATCACAGCTGAGCCGCTGGTTCTTCTCTCTCTGACCCTGCAAGAGTGTAGCGACTGTTCTAAACGAGCAAAGCCTTGCAATACGAGTAAATATAGTGTACATTCGTCACATTACAGCTGAGCCGCTGGTTCTTCTCTCTCTGACCCTGCAAGAGTGTAGCGACTGTTCTAAACGAGCAAAGCCTTGCAATACGAGTAAATATAATGTGCACGCGTCACATCACAGCTGAGCCGCTGGTTCTTCTCTCTCTGACCCTGCAAGAGTGTAGCGACTGTTCTAAACGAGCAAAGCCTTGCAATACGAGTAAATATAGTGTGCACGCGTCACATCACAGCTGAGCCGCTGGTTCTTCTCTCTCTGACCCTGCAAGAGTGTAGCGACTGTTCTAAACGAGCAAAGCCTTGCAATACGAGTAAATATAGTGTGCACGCGTCACATCACAGCTGAGCCGCTGGTTCTTCTCTCTCTGACCCTGCAAGAGTGTAGCGACTGTTCTAAACGAGCAAAGCCTTGCAATACGAGTAAATATAGTGTGCACGCGTCACATCACAGCTGAGCCGCTGGTTCTTCTCTCTCTGACCCTGCAAGAGTGTAGCGACTGTTCTAAACGAGCAAAGCCTTACAATACGAGTACATACAGTATACAAGCGTCACATCACAGCTGAGCCGCTGGTTCTTCTCTCTCTGACCCTGCAAGAGTGTAGCGACTGTTCTAAACGAGCAAAGCCTTACAATACGAGTACATACAGTATACAAGCGTCACATCACAGCTGAGCCGCTGGTTCTTCTCTCTCTGACCCTGCAAGAGTGTAGCGACTGTTCTAAACGAGCAAAGCCTTGCAATACGAGTACATACAGTATACAAGCGTCACATCACCACAACTGAGCCACTGGTTCTTCTCTCTCCGACACCACAAGAGTGTAGTGACTTGTCTTAAACGAGCGAGGTCTTGCAATACAAAATAATATACGTACTTGTATTAAAGTTTTTGGGTTGTGGAACGAATCGTCTTGAATTTCCATTATTTCCTAATGGGAAATTCGCTTTGATATACGAGTACTTTGGATTACAAGCATGCTTCTGGAACAAATTATGCTCGCAAACCTAGGTTTTACTGTACTAAGAAAGATATTTGTAAGGAACCCTTGTAAGACATGTCTGATTCCTAGTTCAGAGATATCTCTCCCCCCCACCCAAAAGAAAAGTGTGTTTCCCCAAGCTACAATTTCCTGACATACACAGATAACTTAATGCATAGATAATTCCATCTTTTCACTCACCCGATAGAAAAAAATACCACTCAAAAGCTAGGCAGGCTTATTTATTAAAGTCTGAACTGCTCCTCCTCTGAAGTTAATGTAACAAAAAACTAAACCATACAATGTACTTATAAACCCTTATTTCCATACCTATTAAACACCACTCAAGAAGTATGATTCCTGACCCCACCACCATCACTTACATCTTTGGGAGGTGGTCCTTCAACAGTCATGGAAACCAAGTTCTCTCCTCTGAGCAACACCAACCCCAGGACTCTCTTCTCTTCCCGCTCTGGCTGTTTTGTGTTCTTAGGCCTAAAAAATTAGATTAAAAGCTTACTGTTGTTCTGCAGCATTTTAGCAAATGTTTGTAAATAAGTCGCAAGTCTTTTCCCCCCAAAACGAAGGCAAAACAATGAGAAAATAAAATGCAGAAATCTAGTGTCAACCACTGTATCAAAGTCAACATTTGATAATGTAATGACAGCAGAAGAAAATTCAAAAAGTTAACAAATACACTTTGTGGTGGAAAAAGGATTTGAAATTTGCAGAAAAGAATTTAAAGAATCATTCCTGAAAGAGATTTTATCATATTAAGCTATAATATTAAAATGTGCTCTACAATGTAAATCAAAACGATTACAAACATTACAGAATAGTGCAATTAGATTATTATGTAAAGCAGTGTTTTTCAACTTTTTTACACCTATGGACCGGCAGAAATAAAAGAATTATTCTGTGGACCGGCATCAGTCCGTGGACTGGCAGCTGAAGAACACTGGGCTAAGTCGTGGGCCAGACCCCGCCCATCTCTACCCAATCTCCACCCCAGACCCCGCCCCCATAACAGTACTAATTGCACCTTGCACGTCCCTTGCCTCATCTGGAAGCCTTCCCTCTGTCGTTGCAACGTCAAAGAGAAGGCTTCCAGTTCAGGCGTAGGATGCCTGTAGGAGCCACTGCCCGTGGATTTGTGCACTGAATCAGTGAGGAAGAGGGAGCTGGCTCGAAGATAACGCCGCATCGATCGCACCGTGGACCGGCGGTTGAAGAACACTGATGGAGAGCATCCAAATTTGAGCATATAACACTTTATGCGATTACACTGGTTGCCATTTCTTTAAAAAAAATTAGGTTTAAAGTGCTTATTCTTACATTTCATGCACTTTATACATGATTTCCACTACTTGTCAGCTCATACTGTTTTATATACACCGTCACATTCTCTTCGATCGATTGAGTCTTCCTAACCCTATGCAGGCATATATTGAAACAACTAGAAATTCTGCTTTCTATTTCCTGGCTCCTTTATAGTAAAATACTCTTCCAGGAAATATTAAGAGATGAAAAATCTTTTGCACGTTATTAAGACCTTATTAAAACATATCTTTCTACACTGGCTTTACAAATAAGTTTGATGCTGGTCACTGGGCTTCCTCTGAAGACAACAATATTTTTAATGATGGGAACAATGGATGTTTTTATGTGAGTTTGATTTTGCTGCTGAAAGGATGAATGGATGGATAATTTGTGTTGTCCTCTTTCCTATTGGCATTCCTTTCATTTTTATTTTTGTTTTTAAGTACTGTAAACCGCCTGGATTCATGAATGGTAAAGGCGGGATAAGTCAACAAATAATAAACTAAACAGAAACTCCACCCCACAGAAAAAGGACTCACTTGATCTTCCTGAACTCATCACAGTCACACAAAATGAGGTTCATATGTTTATCGAAAGCCTTGAAGGTCCCAATGAAGATCCGACCATCCTGCAGGATACAGCGCATCCTATAGTCGATGTGTTGGAGCATCTTACTGCTCTTTCCCACCGTCTAGGTACAAAAATAATAAAGACATTAATCATTAAACTTAAAAGGGGGACGTGCATGGTCTGGCTATCCCTTCTGTGAATGGGGCATCAAACGTTTTCATCCCACTCCCCAGCACACAATATCCCTCAGCAATCCCAAACAAGCCCCCCTCAGGGCCTGTAATCTCTCACCATCATTACAGGATGAGAGTCAAGCAATCCTACCATGTCAGATAATGTTAGTGACGAGACATAATATTACATGGGTTGCCAAAATTCACTTAATGGCAGACAGAAAAAAAAAATAAAGATAAGATTACAGAAGAAATAACAGAAAAATAATATTATCCCAGGACAAGCAGGCAGCATATTCTTAACGCATGGGTGATGTCACCGACGGAGCCCCGGTATGGACACTTAACTAGAAAGTTCTAGTTGGCCGCACCGCGCATGCGCGAGTGCCTTCCCGCCCGACGGAGGAGTGCGTGGTCCCCAGTTTCTTCGTTTCCGCGGAGCGAAGACTCATGTGTTTTCAACGGCCGTTGAAAAATCTACTTTTTGCCTTCCCGCTCGCGAAATTCTCCACTTTTTTGCTCTTTTTCCCTTCGGGTTCCTTTTTCGTTTAAAAAAAAAAAAAAAAAAAACTTTGCTTTTGTTTTTCCCTTATTTTTTAGGCCGGCCCCGGCGGGGCCTGTTGCCACCATACAGGCCTCCGGTTTTGATTTTGCGGAGGCCGTGTTTCCCTTCATGCCCCCTCAGCCGGGCTTTAAGAAGTGCCAGCGGTGTGCACGCCCGATCTCTCTCACTGACCCACACAACTGGTGTCTACAGTGCTTGGGTCCAGAGCATCGGGCTGACACCTGCACCCGCTGTGCTACTCTTAAAAAACGCACATTAAAAAATAGGCAGATCCAGCAGAATATCCTTTTCGGTACCGGATCTGCCATGGAATCTGCCGCGCCGTCGACAGCACCACAAAAGTCGGCACCGACAACTTCGACGACGCCTGATCCTTCCTCGGGGTCGCTGGCACCAGGTAAGCCGGCTAAGAAGCCTTCCACTTCCCTTGAGCGCCCTCCTGCCACAGCGGCGACTCCGGTCCTCCCGGCATCACGCCGACCCCGCAAACGCTCCGCCCCAATTTCGGTGAGTGCCTCGTCATCGGCCTCCTCATCGCCGGGACATGGAGTGGCACCTATGGTACCGAAAAAGAAAAAAGCGGTACCGGTTCCTCCTCTGGACGACCGCATTGCGGCCATACTCCAAAGCCAATTGCAGGAGCAACTACAGCAGCAACTCCAACACCTGTTGCCAGCAATGTTGTCCCCACTCCTTCCGGTACCGGACCGGCCCGAGCCTCGCACCATACCACCGGTGTCGACCCCATCGGTACCATTGAACACATCCATGCCGGTGCTCGCAGCCGAACCACTCAATCCTCCCGTGCAACCACGCTCTGATGCCGACCCTCCCCGACATCAAGAACGACACCGAGACCGGGACCGGCACCGCTCTTCCTCCCCTGGTACCGTCTCAATGCGCTCTGGCAAGTCTCTCTCTAAGACTCGCCACACTGAGCCATCCACACCACCGTCCCGTCCTGCACACCCCGACGTCAGGGACCCGGACTTGTGGGAAGAATCCCCACCCGGTACCGAGGATGAGGCTTCGTCAACGGACGAGGAACCCTTGATGGTCGATACCAGTTCCAAACCTGAACAATCCTCATTCACCAAATTTCTTCGGGAAATGTCGGCAGCTCTTTCTATCCCATTAGAGTCCGACTCTAAAAAGTCCCAGGCCTTTCTCGATGCCCTAGACTTTGAACAACCCCCCAAAGAATTCCTTAAGTTACCCGTCCACAACATCTTACGGGAAACTTTTTACAAAAATTAGGAAAATCCTCTCACTGTACCGGGAGCCCCTCGAAAACTGGATAGTTTGTACAGGGTCATTCCGATCCCGGGGTTCGACAAACCTCAACTACCCCATGAATCTCTTCTAGTCGAATCCACTTTAAAGAAGACCCAAGGCTCCAGTGTTTATGCCTCCACCCCTCCTGGCAGAGAGGGCAAAACTATGGATAAATTTGGCAAGCGACTTTATCAAAATGCAATGCTTGCCAACAGGGCTAATAATTACACCTTTCACTTCTCCTTCTACATGAAGCATTTGGTGCAACAACTTTCATCCTTGCAAAAATATATCTCTGAGCGTAAGGTCCCCCTTTTTCAACAACAAATTTCCAGCCTACTTCAACTATGGAAATTCATGGTTTGCTCCATTTATGACTCCTTTGAGCTGACCTCTCGAGCATCTGCCATGGTTGTTGCCATGCGGCGTCTGGCCTGGCTGAGAGTTTCTGATCGACATCAACCATCAAGACCGCCTGGCGAACGCACCTTGTATTGGTGATGAACTCTTCGGGGAGTCTCTGGGCTCCACAACTCAGAAACTCTCGGCTCACGAGACCAGGTGGGATACTCTGGTGAAACCTAAAAAGAAGGCTCCGCCTGCTCGCCCCTACAGACAGCAGTCCTCCTACCAATGCAGGTTCTCAGCCAGACCTCTCAACCTGCCACAACAGCAGCCTCGCCAACCTCGTCAGCAGCATCAACCTCAGGCTCGCTCCCAGTCTCACCAACCTGCCAAGCCTCTCCCTCCGTCAAAACCATCTCAGCCCTTTTGACTCTTTTCTCCAGGGCATAGCCAGTCTCCCACCATCGTTGCCTCTTCCTCAGCCTATCGGAGGACACCTACAATTTTTCCTCAGCCGTTGGGAGGTCATCACATCAGACCAGTGGGTCCTCAACATCATTCGCCACAGCTACTCTCTCAACTTCCAGACTCTTCCACCAGACAATCCTCCCATAGAGTCTGCTTCTCACTCCTCCCAATCCCTCCTCCTCCTGAGGGAGGTCCAATCCCTCCTTCTTCTCAATGCCATCGAAGAGGTACCCTCAGACCAAAAGGGTCAGGGATTCTACTCCCGCTACTTCATGGTTCCCAAAAAGACAGGAGACCTCCGTCCCATCCTCGATCTCCGGGACCTCAACAAGTGTCTGGTCAAGGAAAAATTCAGAATGCTCTCCCTTGCCACGCTTTACCCTCTTCTCTCTCAACACGACTGGCTATGTTCCCTAGACCTCAAAGAGGCCTACACTCACATCCCAATCAATCCGACTTCACGCCGCTACCTACGGTTTCAGATACAGCACCATCACTATCAGTACAAAGTGCTACCCTTTGGCCTCGCATCATCACCCAGGGTGTTCACCAAGTTCCTTATTGTGGTGGCAGCCTCCCTCAGGTCTCACAACCTCCAGGTGTTCCCCTACTTGGACGATTGGTTGGTGAAAGCACCTACGTCTCCGCTTGTGCTACAAGCCACTCAACACACCATCTCTTTCCTCCATTTCCTGGGGTTCGAGATCAACTACCCCAAGTCGCACCTACTTCCCACACAGCGACTTCAGTTCATTGGTGCAGTTCTCGACACCACTCTGATGAGGGCGTTTCTCCCCTCCGACCGCCAACGGACTCTGCTCCACCTCTGCCGTCAGGTACTCCTTCATCACTCCATTCCAGCTCAGCAGATGATGGTCCTCCTGGGCCACATGGCATCGACGGTCCATGTACTTCCTCTGGCGCGACTCCACCTCAGGACACCTCAGTGGACTCTAGCCAACCAATGGTCACAGACCACAGATCCTCTTTCGCATCCCATCTCTGTGACATCGTCTCTTCAGCTATCTCTTCAATGGTGGTTGAACTCCTCCAATCTTTCCAGGGGTCTACTCTTTCATCTACCCCCTCACTCTATGATCATAACCACAGATGCCTCCCCCTATGCATGGGGAGCTCACATGGGAGACCTTCGTACCCAGGGACTCTGGACCCCTCAGGAATGTCAACATCACATCAATTTCCTGGAACTCAGAGCCATGTTCTATGCTCTCAAGGCCTTCCAGCACCTTCTCTACCCTCAGGTTCTGCTCCTGTGCACAGACAACCAAGTCGCCATGTACTACATAAACAAGCAAGGCGGCACCGGATCTCCCCTCCTCTGTCAGGAGGCCATCCGCATCTGGTCCTGGGCCACGGCCCACAGTCTCTTCCTCAAGGCTGTCTATATCCAGGGCGAACAGAACTCCCTGGCCGACAATCTCAGCCGCATCCTTCAACCTCACGAGTGGACTCTGGATCCTCCCACACTCCGCTCCATCTTCGCTCGGTGGGGCACTCCTCAGGTGGACCTCTCTGCAGCTCCTCACAACCATCAGCTGCCCCATTTCTGTTCCAGACTCTTCTCCCCTCATCGTCTGGCCCCGGATGCATTCCTGCTCGACTGGACGGATCGGTTCCTCTATGCCTTTCCTTCGCTACCTCTGATGTTGCGGACGTTATTCAAACTCCGCAGGGACAGAGCCACCATGATTCTCATCGCCCCTCGGTGGCCTCGCCAACACTGGTTCTCCCTCCTGCTCCAGCTCAGCTCCAGAGAACCCATTCCTCTTCCTGTGTTTCCTACTCTACTTACACAGCAGCATCAGTCTCTACTGCATCCCAATTTGTCCTCGCTCCACCTGACAGCCTGGTTTCTCTCGGGCTGACCTCTCCAGAAAATCTGTCTCAGCCTGTCCGTCGTATTTTGGATGCCTCCAGGAAACCAGCTACCCTCCAATGTTACCATCAGAAGTGGACCCGGTTCTCCTCTTGGTGTCTACTACATCACCACGACCCCACCTCATTGGCGGTGGAAACTGTACTGGACTATTTGCTCTCTCTGTCCGACCCTGGCCTCAAGTCTACCTCAATCAGAGTCCACCTCAGTGCCATCACTGCGTTCCATGAGCCTATCCTCGGAAAACCTCTCACGGCTCATCCACTGGTTTACCGGTTCATGAGAGGCCTCTTCAATGTCAAACCACCTCTGAAGCCTCCTCCAGTCGTCTGGGACCTGAATGTGGTTTTATCCGCCCTCATGAAACCTCCTTTTGAACCTCTTGCCACAAATTCTCTCAAATTTCTTACGTGGAAGGTGCTTTTCCTCATTGCCATCACCTCTGCCAGGAGGGTTAGTGAGCTGCATGCACTGGTTGCAGACCCACCTTTCACGGTTTTTCACCATGACAAGGTGGTTCTGCGTACCCATCCTAGATTTCTTCCCAAGGTGGTCTCGGACTTCCACCTCAACCAGTCCATTGTCTTGCCTGTCTTTTTCCCGAAGCCCCATTCTCATCCTGGGGAACAGGCGTTACACACGCTGGACTGTAAGCGTGCCCTTGCATACTACCTTGACCGTACCAGGGCTCACCGCTCGTCCCCTCAGCTCTTTCTGTCCTTCGACCCTAACCGTCTAGGTCGTCCTGTTTCTAAACGGACGCTTTCCAACTGGCTTGCTGCCTGCATTGCGTTCTGTTATGCTCGGGCCGGTCTCTCACTGGAAGGTGCTGTCACGGCCCACAAGGTCAGAGCTATGGCTGCTTCTGTGGCTTTCCTCCGCTCCACGCCCATCGAGGAGATCTGCAAGGCTGCCACTTGGTCCTCAGTTCACACGTTCACTACCCACTACTGTTTGGATGCCTTCTCCAGACGGGATAGACACTTCGGCCAATCTGTGTTGCAAAATTTATTTTCCTAATGGCCAACCATCCCTCCTCCCTCTCTGTTAGCTTGGAGGTCACCCATGCGTTAAGAATATGCTGCCTGCTTGTCCTGGGATAAAGCACAGTTACTTACCGTAACAGGTGTTATCCAGGGACAGCAGGCAGATATTCTTACGTCCCACCCACCTCCCCGGGTTGGCTTCTTAGCTGGCTTATCTTAACTGGGGACCACGCACTCCTCCGTCGGGCGGGAAGGCACGCGCGGTGCGGCCAACTAGAACTTTCTAGTTAAAAGTGTCCGTACTGGGGCTCCGTCGGTGACGTCACCCATGCGTTAAGAATATCTGCCTGCTGTCCCTGGATAACACCTGTTACGGTAAGTAACTGTGCTTTATGTACAGAAAGGTCAATAATGAAAGCTATTCTCAGGTTCTGGTCTTAGTCTGGTCACATTTCTTTAAATGCTGATTATTTTTTCTTTCCCCCTTCTCATTCTTTTTTTGTGAAGTCTGATTTTCTTTGCAAGAAACTCCCCAACTATCTGTCCAAATTAGACTGTAAGCCTTTCGGAGCTATAGAAATGATAAATAGTAGTAGTAATCTCTGATATCTTATATCTATTTTGCACAGTGCAATGGGAAAGTATTTGTTCCTATTTCACCGGTATTATGTTACATGCAAAGTCTGCCTTCTTGGGGATTTCCGTTCAATTTGTCTACCTTTTGCTATTTCTAGTTTGTAATCACTTATTCTGTATTTGGTATAGGTCTGCCTGTGGTTTTTTTTTTACATGTGATCATAGTTAGGTATTCAGATACGAGTTGTGGGCTGCAAGTTATCCACCCCTGCACTATTTTATGAGGTCTGCAAGACAGACACAGTCTACACAGACAGCAGCATACACAGTCATTAACCAGAGCTTTGTTGTCAGTAGAAAATGTTGAAAGATACAACAGAGAAGACTTATAGTCCGTTCTCATTATATGCATGCACGCGATGCGCAAATTCACCTAGCCGTGCTTTTTTGCTTTCACCTCACGGTCAAGCTCTGCATCCAGATATGGACCCAAGCGTCCAGAGAGTGAATTACAAGTACTTCATGCAGGAACATAAGAATAGCTTTATTGGGTCAGACCAATGGTCCATCAAACCCAGTAGACCGTTCTCATGGTGGCCAAGCCAAGTAACTAATACTTGGCCAAAACCCAAGGAGTAGCAACATTCCATGCTACCAATCCAGGGCAAGCAGTGGCTTCCCCACCATCCGTCTCAATAACAGACTATGGACTTTTCCTCCAGGAAATTGTCCAAACCTTTCATAAAACCAGCTACACTATCTGCTCTTACCACAACCTCTGGCAATTTGTTCCAGAGCTTAACTATTCTCAGAATTAAAAAAATATTTCCTACTGTAACTTCGAGTGTCCCCTGGTCTTTGTAATTTTTAACGGAGTGAAATATCAATCCACTTGTACCCGTTCTACTCCACTCAGGATTTTGTAGACTTCAATCATATCTCCCCTAAGCCATCTCTTTTCCAAGCTGAAGGGCCCTAACCTTTTTAATCTTTCCTCATACGACATGAGTTCTATCCTCTTTATCATCTTGGTTGCTCTTCTTTGAACCTTTTCTAATGACGCTATATTTTTCTTGAGATAAGGAGACCAGAATTGAACACAATACTCCAGGTGAGGTCAGACCATGGAGCAATACTGAGGCATTATAACATTCTTAATCTTGTTATGCATCCCTTTTTTAAAATAATTCCTAGCATCTTGTTTGCTTTTTTTGGCCGCCGCCACATTGGGTAGAAGGTTTTATTGTATTGTCTAAAAATGACACTCTGATCTTTTTCTTGGACCCTAGCATCTGGTAACTGTGATTTGGGTTATTCTTCCCACTGTGCATTACTTCTGCCACTTAGACGCCCAGTCTTCCAATTTCCTAAGGTTTGCCTGCAATTTTTCACAATCTCCATGCGTTTTAACAACTTTGAACAGTTTAGTGTCATCTGCAAATTTAATCACCTCACTCGTCATTCCAATTTCCAGATCATTTAATAAATAAGTTAAATAGCACCGGTCCTAATACAGATCCCTGCGGCACTCCACTGTTTACTCTCCTCCTTTGATAAAACGATCGTTTAACCCTAACCCTCTTGTTTTCTATTCAATAACCAATTCCTAATCCACAACTGAACTTTGCCACCTATCCCATGACTGATTTTCTCAGGAGCCTCTCATAAGGAACTTTGTCAAAAGCTTTCTGAAAATCTAGATACACTACAATCAACAGGGCTCATCTTTATTCACATTTATTCACACCCTCAATGAAGTCAAGGAAATTGAACCCATGCTGACTCTGCCTCATTAAATTACGTTTGTCTACGTGTTCCACAATTTTATTTTTTATAATCGTTTCCACCATTTATTTTGCCCAGCACCAAAGTCAGGTTTACTGTTCTGTAATTTACCAGATCTCCCCGAAACCCTTTTTAAAAAAAAATCGGCATAACATTGGCCACCTTCCAACCTTCAGGTACTACAGATTTTAGCAAGAGGTTACAGATCACTAATAGCAGGTCAGCGATTTCATGTTTGAGTTCTTTTAGTACCCTGGGATTTATACCCTCCGGTCCAGGCAATTTGTCACTTTTTAACCTGTCTATTTGGCTTAGTACATCTTCCAGATTCAGAGATTTCTTTCAGTTCCTCTGCATCATCACCCTTGAAAACCATTTCAGGTTCAGGTGGATCTCATTTCTTCTTCCATAAAGACCGAAGCAAATAATTTATTCAGTCTCTCTGCTATGGCCTTATCCTCCCTGAGCGCCCCTTGATCATCCAATGGGCCCATGGATTCCCTCACAGGTTTTCTGCTTCTGATGTACCTAAAAAAAATTGTTATGAGTTTTTGCCTCTTTAGCAAGTTTCTCTTCATATTCTCTCTTAGCTTTCTTTATCAATGCTTTGCATCTAACTTGCCAGTGCTTGTGGTTCTTCTTATTTTTTTTCATTCAGATCCTTTCCATTCTTTAAAGGATCTTTTTTTGGCTCCAATAGCCTCTTTCACTTCATCTTTTAACCATGCCAGCTCTCTTTTCCTCTTCTTTCTACGGTTTTGAGGCACAACATGAACTGCTGGAACCTAACAGCGATACACCTCCTTTTGGACTGTTACAGATTCCTGCACTAAGACTATGCATCATCTCAGGTGTGGGCAACTGCTTTTAATACACAGAGAGCCACATAAATGTTAGTATTATCACTTGTGGACACATACAGAAAATTAACGAATGCATCTTATAATTCACCACCCCAAAACTCAGTGTGCTGACAGAATGAACATAAATTATTATTGCTACTCTATATTTCTTCTCTCTTTCCAAACAGCTGCCAACGCTATCAAATGCAGTCCATTCTCATTATTTGCGGTAGTATGATTTCCGAACCATGAAATCGCAGATAACAAACCATGGAGTCTTTGGGAAAAATGGGCAATCTCATTAGTGTTTGGGTTCTGGATGTGAATGTCGGTTTAGTAGGACCGATTTGCTACAGTGTCGTGTATTTTTTCTAAGGTTTTGGGCTGTTTTCAGAGGGGCTGGTAGCAGACAGGGATTTAGCACTACTCTCCGAGAGGATAATGAACTTTGTATATTTTCTTTTCCAGTGCAAGTAGGGGGCCAACATGGCCTGATTTTGCTCTGCATTATATTACCAAGGTTCCAGTTACCCCGTTCAAGTTTATTAAAAATTTCACACTTCTAGGCGGTGTACAATATTAATAAAAATATATTGACTACAATACATATTTAAAATTGATAGACATCTTTAAGGGAAGTTAATACATCTAAGGACGCTTTAACCAAGGAGGAACATAAGGAAAAAGGTTGGAACTACAATATTATAGTGAAAGAGAGAACAATTAAGAAAAATACTACACTGGGAAGGGTTGCTGCGGTGGGAGGCAACGTGTTTTTGCCCTTACAAGGGCAGTTAGATTTCAAAGGCATCGACAAAGAATGTTTAAAACTTTGTTTTAAATTGATTTAGAGCCGATTCTACACGTAAATAATTAGGAATGGAATTCCAAAGGGAGGGAGCAGTCACTGTAAAAACACTCGATCTCATTGTGTTTATAAGCTTGAGGGATGGAACTGAGAGAAGAGGGAGACTTTTGGCCAGTTGGAATCAATGCAGCAGGTCCCCTAGCGCAGTGGTTCACAACCCTGTCCTGGATAACCTTAATGAATATGCATGCGAGAGATCTGCGTATAATGGAGGTGACAGGCATGCAAATCTGCTCCATGAATATTCATTAGGGCTATCCTAAAAACCTGACTGGCTGCTGAACCTCCAGGACAGGGTTGGGAACCACTGCCCTAACGTACCAAAACAGGGTTGCCAGAATCCAAGACTTTCCTAAAATCTCGCTCCATGAGCTGCGTAACAAGGCCACCAACCCAGTCTCCTTAGCAGGGAGCCTCCATTAAACCCGTGTTCCGGCAGCCCAGACCAGGGGTAGGCAATTCCGGTCCTCGAGAGCCAGAGCCAGGTCAGGTTTTCAGGATCTCCACAATGAATATGTATGAGATGGATTTGCATGCACTGCCTCCTTGAGATGCAAATCTATCTCATGCATATTTATTGTGGATATCCTGTATTTTTTTATCATTGTACTTTTTTCATTGAATTTTCATGTTTTTATACGTCAGTCTATAATAAATTATCTCCAGAACATCTGTATCCACAGTTTTTTGTTTTCGTTTTCATCGGAGGATTGTTTTCACTGTGGATCATTGGATATCCTGAAAACCTGACCTGGCTCCGGCTCTCGAGGACTGGAATTGCCTACCACTGGCCCAGACCAAAAGGGGGGAAAAAAAAGTAACCAAAGACAACAATGTAGCATCCCAAGCAGGTCCCCAACCCCCCATTTTCCGCATCTGGGCCCAGAGCCTTCCCATTAACTGCCGCCTCCCTCCTCGCGAGGCCTGGCAGCTCCGGGAACTTTGCTGCCGCGGAAATGGCTGCCCCCGCGGCTTCGCTCCGGTCTCACGACCCCGGCTCGGCACGGCTTACCATGGCTGCGGTTCGGATGGCTCAGCTCACCGACCGATTCTACCGACGAACCAAAAATTGCCCCACGGACGCTGCTCCGCTCGAAGGCTACTTATGACGGAAGTGAAGGAGCGTCAACCGGAAGCCCGACGCCCTAATGTTCCGTTTCGCGCCGCTGATTTGTCGTTTATCCCTGTCGTGTAATCTTACACGTAAGAGGATGGTTTTAGTGCAAACTGTACGCTTAGAAAACAGAGAAATACGCTCGTTGTAAACACAGAACATGTTTCCGTAGGGAGGCAATAGCGGGTCACACCGGAAGTACCTCAGGGAGGATCCTTTTTGTTTTTGTTTAAGACAAGTCTTTGTATTTTTATTGAGTGAAATGGTGTATTGAGAAAACTCCGGGAAGTTTCTATTCAGGCAGGTTGGCCAGCCTCTGCCCAACGTTTCCATGGAGATCACTAGGCCCGCTGACAAGTGTTCTGCTGTGTCAACAGGGGGTGCTAGAGCCAATGCAAAACAACACGAAATGGGTGCATTGCTTGGTTTGTATAGGGCAGGGGTGTCAAAGTCTCCTGTCGGGGTTTCAGGATTTCCCCAATGAATATGCATGAGATCTCTTTGCATGCACTGCTTTCATTGTATGCTAATAGATCTCATGCATGTTCATTGGTGAAATCCTGAAAACCCGACTGGATTGCAGCCCTGGAGGAGGGATGGACTTTGACACCCCTGGAATAAGGTTACCATATGACTCCAGAAAAAAAAGGAGGACGGATTGAGACATCCAGATTTTACTTCCATTGAAACCACAGGAAATAAAACCCGGATGTCTCAATCCATCCTTCCTTTTCTGGAGCCATATGGTAACCCTAAAAGGGCCTTTTCCATGCATTATGTAGAATAGAAAAGAAAAAAAAAATAACATCTTAAAGGATACAACATGTTTTTTTCCTAAATTAGGTTCAGGCTGCAGCTTTTCGTCAGCTCCTAAGAAGGTAAGATGAACTACGAGGGGTTGCTGAAAAGTTCTCAGCCCAACCAACAAAGCTGAGGCAGCCTCCATCTATTCTAGAGCTATACACCTAGTCCAGTGATTTTTCACTTTTTTCATTGTGTCAGAAAAATACAGAATGAAAAAAACAACAGAAAATCACTGGACTAAGTGTATAGCTCTCAATGGGCTGAGAACTTTTCAGCAGCCCCTAGTATACAAGATCAATGCCACACATGGATAGCTGATCAAGTAAACTTATCCTTGCCAGGCAGGAACTTATTGCAAATTTAAAGCATACAGAACTTGCTTGTTAGGGAAGTCAGCTGGGCACGGTTTTGCAGTAAGCGTGGTTTCTTAGGGATCAAGAGGCAGGAGATCTGCTCTGCAGAGCAAAGCAAACAGCAGAGCACTAGATACAAAAAATACAAGGAGGTTAATTTCAACAAATGTTTCAGAATTTCTTTTTTATTTGGATAAAGAAACTCTGGAACATTTGTGGCAAGGCCAATTCACCCAGATTGTTAGTTCTCGAAGGAAGCATGTTGTTGATTGTCCCCCTCTAGTTTTGCCTCTGACATAGCCCTCTGTGGCCATATCAGGCACAGTATTCTACTGGTGAAATGAAAGTCCTTGTAAATGTTCATACCTGGTGGTCTGCTGTTTGTTTAGTGTGGCTTCTTATGCACATGGCCAAACAAAAAAATGCAAGCACACAACGGCACCTGTTCTGTTCATATAAACCACACAAAAAAATTCTTGGCAAATAACATTTTTGCAAGATCGATATGCACATTAGAATAGGCAATGTATGCTAAGCACAAATTCTGTATTGGCAACTATGCCAAAGGAATTAGGCACTAAGGGCTTGATTCTACAAATGGCACCATTATTGGCAACCACCTAATAAATGGCCGCTGATCACATGTCAACCATACAATGGTGTCACTTGTAGAATTGTGGCTACGTGAAAATTAGGCGCCAGAATTTTAAAAGCCTACATTTCCGGCGCCTTTATCTACCATCATGTTTCTATAACCAAAAAGCTCTATGACTTCACAATACAGGTGTAAAGAGCCTTAGCCTATAGGAAGAGGAGATGCAAATTTTAAGAGCCTTAGCCAATAGGGAGAGGAGGAGATAGGGCATGCTACAGATTGGCTATTTGGCCTTTATCTGCTGTCGTTTGTGTGTTTCTATAACCATGCACAGCATCTTTCACCCCTGCCCACCAGCCCCATACCCAACATTTCTCCATGTATCACCTCTCTCCAAAACCATGCCTCATCTCTCCATTGCCTCCACCACCACGTCCAAAATTCCTCCCTCCCACCATGCTGTCCACAGCTAACCCGGAAGCCTTCCCTCTGAGCAACTTTTTTCCCTCCCAAAGTCTGATCCTAGTATTCTTCCCACCTTCAAGGCCCCTCTTGCATCCCTTTCCATCTGTCCCACAGTTCCCTCTCCAACACCACATCCAACATTTCTCCCTCTCATCTATCTCTTCCCCAAGCATCTGTACCTTACTCATCTCCCATCACCAAGTCCAATTATTCTCTCTCTCTCCCTATGCCCAACAATTTTCCTCTTTCTTAATTTCCCCATGTGCACCATCTCTCTTTCCTTCTCACTCAGATACCCATGCCCAACAATTCTCTTTCTATTCCCTCCTCCACCTCAGCATCTTTCCCTCTCCCTCCATTCTTTCATCCATATTTCCCAAGTTCATGCCCCTCCCTCCATCCTTTCTTCTTTCCATCTTTTGTATAATGTCTGTGCTCCCTCCCTTCCATGTCCCAATGCTCCCCTCTTTGTCCTTCTCTCCCTCTATTCTGTGTCCCAAGTTCATGTCTCTCTCCCAGGGGTGTTTACCTGTTCTGGCTGGCTCCCTCCTCCCAGCTGTACTTCTCTTCACAAAGCTACAGTGGCAGTTCCTATACGTGGCCCATGGCTGACCAGAAGTCTACAGGGAAGGCTTCTGAGTCAGCCACTGACAGTGTGGAGCTGCTACTCACAGTTTTGTGAAGAGAAGTACATCTGAGAGGAGGGAACCAGCTAGAACCCGTGGACTGCCTGTAATGTAAATAAAATAAAATTTTCTGTGCAGTCTGGTTCAGTACAGCCCACTGTCTGGTGGTTGGGGGACCCCTGAGTAAAGGGATGGGTGAGCCAAACCTGCATTGAATGACATCTAGTTAGGGAAAAGTGCATTGGACCTTGCTGGAGAGTGGAGGAAAACAGAAAGCTGAAAAAAGGGAAAATGAGAAGCAGAACAGGTTAAAAAGATTTAGGGAGTAGAGCAGACCAAGTTCAGTTGATTCCCTGCCCCCAAATATGAAGCACAAAGTACTGCATGCCTATGTAGGAGGTGCTGCACAGGGGGATAAGGCTGGTTAGAAAACTGCTATATAAGGGGATTGGAGGGAGGGATGTTAAGCTGCTGCACATGGGGGGAGAGAGAGAAAGAATTGTTGGACATGGGCTGGAGAAAAGGGAGATGCAACAAAGAGGTAAAAAGAGGTGAGCGAGACAAATTCTGCATATTGTGGAGGGGAGGGAGACATGCATGGAGAAAAGAGGAGAAATGTTGGACTTAGGGTGGAGGGCAGGGAGAGATGGTGCACGGGGAGCAAGAAATGGAGGGGAGAGAAAGATGCTGCATGGAGGGGAATAGAGATGTTTGATCCAGGGCACAAGGCAAGAAAAGAGAGAGAGATGCAGATGTTGGATATGGCAATGGAAGGGATGGTACAGGGATGGAAGATGGAAGAAAACGTCAAATGGGCAGGAGACCCTGGCAAGCGAGTTAACAGAAGACAAACAGAAACCAGAGCCTGGTACCAACATGATTTGAATAATAAAGTGACCAGACAACAAAAGGTAGAAAAAATAATTTTATTTTCTGTTTTGTGATTACAGTATGTCATATTTGAAATGTGTATCCTCCCAGAACTGGTGTTAGACAGCGAGCATGAGCTAGGGGGCCTTTCATGAAGGTGCGCTGATTTAGCATGCGCTAAAGATTATAACACACTAAATGCTAAGGCGCCCATAAAATATAATATGCCTTAGCATTTAGTGCGCGCTAAATCGGTTAGCACGCTTTAGTATAAGGCCCTCAGCGGAAATGTCTTTTCTGTTTACTGTATTTTGCTTACACTACAATGCCTGCATGGGGTTGTAACCCTATGTTAGGGTTACCAGACATCTGGATTTCCCCGGACATGTCCGGGGGTCCAGACGGCTTTTCAAAACCCCGCACTTTGTCCGGATTTTGAAAAGTTTGGAACAAATCACTATCAGGCAGGAGTCTCACATGCCACATGCACTCCTGCCCGAGAGCAGGCAGCAGGGGGTGGGGCTAGGGCAGGATTGGGGGTGGGACTGGGGTGTAACGGGGCAAGGATGGGTGGAACAAGGCAGTTCTGGGGGACAGGTCTAGGGGGTCTGGGTTTTCCAAACGAAAAATTTGGTAACCCTACCCTATGTAATTGTAACACTGTGAATGTTAAACTGAGCTCTTTGGGGAGGACAGGCTATAAAAATAAATAAAATACACGCACTCCCAGTGGTAATGTACAAGTGCATACACATGCATGTACAGCCTCACAATTTCACAAAAGCCATTTCCTCTCTGCACTTCTGGAATCTTCTGAGATAGAGGTTTTAGGGCGTGCTACATTGTTAGTTTTGCTTGTGGTTTTTTTTACAAGACAAAGAAATGTTATTGAAGTTATACTTTAAAATGAAACAGGTCTCCTATTTAGGTGAAAAGGTGAATATATTTCCAGACGTTTCTAAATGGACTTAATCTCGCAGGATCGAATTTCTTACATACCGTACAAGAGTGATTTCTTTGGGGGCAAGTTTCCAATTAAGATTTCCTTGTAAGTGTTTCGTTTCCTATCAAGGGAACAAATATGTTTTCTTTGAACCTGCCCAATTGGGGGTTTTTTTTGGAAGGTAAAGGAGTTCCTACCGCGGTCCAGAGCGAAACAGTATAAAGTGGTCATGGAATGTTAAGAATGATGTTTGCTCGAGTATTTTTCCTCTCTTCTTATTTGATATTTAGTTAAAACCTTGATTCCCACAAGGTGGTTTCTTGATGTTTTTTCTCCCTCCCCTCCCCCCCGGTGGACTATGATAAAGAATTTTCTTCTTGTTATGTTTTATATTCATTTATTATTTGATGAATTGAAGAGACATATTTAGTGTTTCCTGTACAATTGTGTATGTAATTGTTTGGAAATGATAAATATATAAAGCCATTTCCATAAGTAGAACATGACTCGCAGACAACTACTGTACTTTGTAAAATGATATTCAAAGTGCTTGAAAGGTAAAAATCCCTTTTCACAATTGCAACAATCACTAATAATAATACCCTAAGCGCGCATGCGCACTCCTACCTGCGTATTCCCTGATCTGTAGGTCCGTGCCCATGCATGCGCAGTAGAAAGACTCAGTGGTGGTTTCTTCTGCGCATGCGAGGCACTTTAAGCAGGGACGCACGGACGCGACTCCCCCCTCCCGACCTCACTCCGTCTAACTAGACAACGGCCCCACACTTGTGGCCCCCAGGTAATGTTCTGCGGCCCGCAGTCTGGCCGGCTCCCTTACACTCCCTGGCCGAAGTTATTTTTAAGTTCAAAGCCGCCGCTGCGGCTCCTCTCATGAGCTGCACCTGCGTCGGAGAAGGCTTCCGCAAGCGGGGAAGACGCAAGCGGGGATTGTGAGAGGAGCCGCTGCGGCAGCTTTAAACTTAAAAATAACTCCAGCAAGGGACTAAGGGAGCCGGCCATAAACAACCAGCTGCTGGGAAGGGAAAGGACGCGAGGGGGGGAGGAGGGGGAATGTTGCTGCTGCACAGGGAAATGGAGGGGAGGGAAATGCTGCTGCTACATAGGGGGCAGGGAGTCAGACAGACAGCGGGAGGGACACAGAAAGGAAGAAAGACACAGGGGCAGGGAGACAGAAAGACATATAGTCTAGCACCCGTTAATGTAACGGGCTTAAAGACTAGTTCTATATAATAAAACCCTAGAGCGCGCATGCGCTCTTGAAAAATTGTGATCCCTGGGGCCGTGTTTTCTGATCCGTGGCCGCGTTCCATTTTAGAACGCGACCAGGGATCACTCTGGCCACTCCCCTCCTCACTCACCAACCTGAAGCAAGCTCCTCACCAACCGGAAGCAAGCACCTCACCTCCCGCCCTCGCTCACTGCTGCTGCTGTTGCTGATCCTTCTCTTCGGGGCAGCCTGCGATCGTGGCCGGCTTTGATGGGCCTCGCGGGCCGCTTTCCGACCTCGGTGGCACGTTCCCTCTGACGCACGGGATCGCGTCGGGAGGGAGCGTGCTTCCGGGTGGGGGAGCAGCCTGTGAGGTTCGCTGGGGCCTGCCACCACGATCGCGGCCTGGAGCAGGCCAGAAGACGTCGGGATGCAGGGAGGGTAAGCAGGGGAATCAATACAGGGGGCCAGAGGGAGAGGGAAAGGGGGCTGCTTTGGGGGAGGGGTGTGCTGAGGGGAGACAGAAGGGGCCATGGAGAGACAGGGAGAGTGAAAGGGGGCTTCTCTGGGGGAGGGGTGTGCTGGGGGGAGACAGAAGGGGCCATGGAGAGATAGGGAAAGGGGGCTGCTTTGGGGGGGGGGAGGTGTACTAGGGACAGGCAGTTTTGCTCTGGGGGAACACAGAAAGGACCATGGAGAGACAGGGAGAGGGAAAGGGGGCTGCTTTGGGGGAAGGGGTGTGCTGGGGGAGACAGAAGGGGCCATGGAGAGATAGGGAAAGGGGGCTGCTTTGGGGGGGATGTGCTGGGAACAGACAGTTTTGCACTGGGGGGGAAGACAGAAGGGGCCATGGAGAGACAGGGAGAGGGAAAGGGGGCTGCTTTGGGTGGGAGGTGTGTTGGGAACAGACAGCTTTGCTCTGGGGGGAAGACAGAAGGAGCCATGGAGAGACAGGGAGAGGGAAAGGGGGCTGCTTTGGGGGGGATGTGCTGGGAACAGACAGTTTTGCACTGGGGGGAAGACAGAAGGGGCCATGGAGAGACAGGGAGAGGGAAAGGGGGCTGCTTTGGGGGAGGGGTGTGCTGGGGGAGACAGAAGGGGCCATGGAGAGATAGGGAGAGGGAAAGGGGGCTGCTTTGGGTGGGAGGTGTGTTCTGTGTTGGGAACAGACAGCTTTGCTCTGGGGGGAAGACAGAAGAGGGCCATGGAGAGACAGTTAGGAGAGGGAAAGGGGTGTGCTGGGGGCAGACAGCTTTGCTCG
This sequence comes from Geotrypetes seraphini, assembly GCF_902459505.1. Lineage (NCBI taxonomy): Eukaryota > Metazoa > Chordata > Amphibia > Gymnophiona > Dermophiidae > Geotrypetes > Geotrypetes seraphini. The sequence goes on from NC_047094.1 coordinate 118,059,109, forward strand.
GTGGGGGGGGAGGAGACAGAAGGACACAGACAGCTGCCAAGGAGAGAGAGATAAAGAAACACAGACAGACAGACACACATATATTCTAGCACCCTTTAACGACTAGTAGTGAAATAAAGCTGTGGTCCTGCGTTTGACAGACCCAAATAGGTACAAGGAAGCGCGGATCCCAAGCAGATGCACAAATGAAGGATTTCTTCAAAAAGTGCAAGAGAAAACCTCAAAGTACAGCGAGGAGGACGCGCAATGCACGTGCAAACAGATGCATGCATGCGCGCGCCACGAGCCTCTTTACCGCAGCCCGCGCAAAGCCGAGCGCAGACCCCCCCCCCCCCCCATCCGTCTCTCGACCCGGCACCAGCGCCCCACGTCTCGCCCCCTCTCTGACGCAGCTTCCAGTTTCCGGAAGGGCGGGGCACAGACGTGACGTCGGAGGGGGCGGGGGCGGGACGCCGCAGAAAGAGAGAGAGAGCTTTTGGAGCTGGACGCGGACGGCTTGAAAGACGAGTTTGAAGGTAGGACACGGAGGTGGGGAGACTGAGCGTGCTTGGTGAGGGACTGGGGAGCAGTGGAAGAAGGAGGGACAGGGAGAGAGAGATGCTGGACCTGGAGAGCAGGGGAAGAGGCAGATCGGGTGGAGCAGTGAGCACAGGTAGAGGGAGGAAGAGATGCTGGAGCTGGGAGCATTGGAAGAGGGAGGGAGGGAGAGAGAGATGCTGGACCTGGAGAGCAGGGGAAGAGGCAGATCGGGTGGAGCAGTGAGCACAGGTAGAGGGAGGAAGAGATGCTGGAGCTGGGAGCATTGGAAGAGGGAGGGAGAGAGAGATGCTGGACCTGGAGAGCAGGGGAAGAGGCAGATCGGGTGGAGCAGTGAGCACAGGTAGAGGGAGGAAGAGATGCTGGAGCTGGGAGCATTGGAAGAGGGAGGGAGAGAGAGATGCTGGACCTGGAGAGCAGGGGAAGAGGCAGATCGGGTGGAGCAGTGAGCACAGGTAGAGGGAGGAAGAGATGCTGGAGCTGGGAGCATTGGAAGAGGGAGGGAGAGAGAGATGCTGGACCTGGAGAGCAGGGGAAGAGGCAGATCGGGTGGAGCAGTGAGCACAGGTAGAGGGAGGAAGAGATGCTGGAGCTGGGAGCATTGGAAGAGGGAGGGAGAGAGAGATGCTGGACCTGGAGAGCAGGGGAAGAGGCAGATCGGGTGGAGCAGTGAGCACAGGTAGAGGGAGGAAGAGATGCTGGAGCTGGGAGCATTGGAAGAGGGAGGGAGAGAGAGATGCTGGACCTGGAGAGCAGGGGAAGAGGCAGATCGGGTGGAGCAGTGAGCACAGGTAGAGGGAGGAAGAGATGCTGGAGCTGGGAGCATTGGAAGAGGGAGGGAGGGAGAGAGAGAGATGCTGGACCTGGAGAGCAGGGGAAGAGGCAGATTGGGTGGAGCAGTGAGCACAGGTAGAGGGAGGAAGAGATGCTGGAGCTGGGAGCATTGGAAGAGGGAGGGAGGGAGAGAGAGATGCTGGACCTGGAGAGCAGGGGAAGAGGCAGATCGGGTGGAGCAGTGAGCACAGGTAGAGGGAGGAAGAGATGCTGGAGCTGGGAGCATTGGAAGAGGGAGGGAGGGAGAGAGAGAGAGATGCTGGAACCGGGAGCACTGGAAGAGGGAGGGAGGGAGAGAGCGACAGAGATGCTGGACCTGGGAGTACTGGAAGAGGGAGGAAGAGATGCTGGAGCTGGGAGCACTGGAAGAGGAAGGGGGAGAGAGAGAGAGATGTTGGACCTGGAGAGCAGTGGAAGAGGCAGATCTGTTGGAGCAGAGAGCACAGGAAGAGGGAGGGAGAGAAGCTGGAACTGGGAGCACTGGAAGAGGAAGGGAAAGATGCCGCATCAGGGAGCAGTGGGAGAGATGCTGAACCGGGGAGCAGTGGAAAAGGGAGAGAGAGATGCTGAAGCCAGAAGCACTGGAAGAGGGAAGGAGATCTGTTGGACAGAGAGCACTGGAAGAGAGAGGGAAAGCATCAGGGAGCAGTGGGAGAGATGCTGGACCGGGAAGCAGTGGAAGAGGGAGGGAACGATACTGGACTGGGTGCAGTGGAAGAGGGAGGGAAAGATGCTGGAGCTAGGAGCACTGGAAGACGGAGGAAGAGAGAGAGATGCTGGACCAGGGAGCACTGAAAGAGGGAGGAAGAGATGCTGGAGCTGGGAGCACTGGAAGAGGAAGGGAGAGAGAGAGAGAGAGAGATGTTGGACCTGGAAAGCAGTGGAAGAAGGAGGGGGAGGGAGAGAGAGATGCTGGACCTGGGGAGCAGTGGAAGAGGCAGATCTGGTGGAGCAGGGAGCACAGGAAGAGGGAGGGAGAGATGCTGGAGCCGGGAGCACTGGAAGAGGGAGGGAGGGGGAGAGAGACAGAGATGCTGGACCTGGGAATACTGGAAGAGGGAGGAAGAGATGCTGGAGCTGGGAGCACTGGAAGAGGAAGGGAGAGAGAGAGATGTTGGACCTGGAGAGCAGTGGAAGAGGCAGATCTGTTGGAGCAGGGAGCACAGGAAGAAGGAGGGAGAGATGCTGGAGCCGGGAGCACTGGAAGAGGAAGGGAAAGATACCGCATCAGGGAGCAGTGGGAGAGATGCTAAACCAGGGAGCAGTGGAAAAGAGAGGGAGAGATGCTGGAGCCAGAAGCACTGGAAGACGGAGGGAGAGAGAGAGATGCTTTACCTGGAGAGCAGTGGAAGAGGCAGATCTGCTGGAGCAGGGAGCACAGGAAGAGGGAAGTAGATCTGTTGGACAGAGAGCACTGGAAGAGAGAGGGAGAGATGCTGGACTGGGAAGCAGTGGAAAAGGGAGGAAGCGATGCTGGACTGGGTACAGTGGAAGAGGGAGGGAGAGATGCTGGAGCTAGGAGCACTGGAAGATGGAGGGAGAGAGAGAGAGAGATCCTGGACATGGGAGCACTGAAAGAGGGAAGAAGAGATGCTGGAGCTGGAAGCACTGGAAGAGAGGGAGAGAGAGAGATGCTGGACCTTGAGAGCAGTGGAAGAGAGAGGGAGAGATACTGGACGATAGGGGAGGGGAGAGGAGAGGTCCCTTTTATCATGTAAACAATTCTGAGCTTTCCTGGGAGAATGGTATAGAAAATTGAATAAATGCGCATGAAGAGGGATGTGCGGGCAGTCAAGTGAATGCGACGGAGAGCAGAAGGAGAAGTTCAGGACTCGGGGAGAATGAGCAGAGGAGGCAGCAGGTGAGGTCAGGTACCCCGGGGAAGGAGGGGGGGGGAGAGAAAAGTGATTGCGACAGCAGATAGAATTTGGGATCCAGGATCAGGGACTAGCACCACAGGGTGGCTAGGGGATAGTTGGATAGCGCTAGGAAGAAGGAGTGATGGAGGCAGTAGATAGGAAGCCTTGGGAGAGAGAGAATGATGGAGACAGAAGCAGGAACAAGGCTATAATCATAAGGAATGAGTGAGCCAGCTGGTGAAGAAGGGGGTGTAATGAAGCCACAGAGTCAAAAAAAATCATGAGACAGAGTGATGGGGACAAATGTTGACTAGAGTCTATCCATGAAAGGAACGAGAAAAGAGACCGTTGGAGCTTTTTTTTTAATAATGAGCATCAAGCTGAAATCATTGCAATCCAGTGGCGGGGGGGGGGGGTGCCGGTTCGAGGCAGGGGGGTGCCGAATCGCAGGGGGGGTGCCTGATCGCAGGGGGGGGGGGCCTTCGAGGGGAGCAATGCCGGTTCTCGGGGGGAGGGAACGCATCAAAGCGAGTTTCCATTATTTCCTATGGGGAAACTCGCTTTGATAAACGAGCATTTTGGATTACGAGCATGCTCCTGGAACGGATTATACTCGTAATCCAAGGTACTACTGTATTTTAAGGGCTCCTTTCTTGAAGGTGCGCTCTGCGTTTAGCCGAAAATCTACCGCCTGCTCAAAAGGAGGCGGTAGCAGCTAGCGGGTGGGGCATTTTAGTGCGCGCTGTTCCACGCGTTAAGGCCCTAGCACGCCTTCGTAAAAGGAGCCCTAAGTGATGAGAGAAGCGCAGCCTCCAGAAGTTTCTGTATGAAAAACAGCCAGCAGGATGGGTGAGCGAGAGCTTAAGTAATTATTGCCAGCAAATCATTCCTGAAATATTCAAAATGTATAGCAATAGCGTCAAGAAATTGAAATATCTTTGCTGTAGCTGTTCCGGCTGATGTGGTTCCCTGCAGAGGAAGAATCATTACTAATGTTTCAGCGTGAGATCAATCTTTGATCTACAAATTAAATTACAAGGCTAGGCCCTGCCGTATATGATGATAAACAATTGATTTCTGTATATTGGTGGCAGTGATGGATTCGCCGGCGTTCCCCTTATCTGTTGTTGTAGTGGGAAGTAAATCATTTACAGGTGTGTTTACTTTTTTAAAATGTTTTGTATCGCTTCAGTGTTTTGTTGCATCTCTTCTATGTATGAAACAATTATGTATGTTTCTTTGTGCCCTGCCTAGAATTTATGACTATGGGAGATATAAGATTGTATAAATAAATTAGTAGCTGAGGATTAGAATTTCAAACCAATAATGCAAACAGATCATCTTAGACCAGGGGTGTCCAACCTGTGGGCCGAGGGCCACATGTGGCCCCGTGAACTATTTTGTGTGGCCCCGGCTGAGGGTGATGCAGTGTTTTCCTCTGCTGCCCCCTGGTGTTTGCCATCTTGCCAGCTCCATCCTCTGTCTTGCTGCAGCGTTTGCGGGGCCCCAGAAACATTTTTTTCGGCCAATGCAGCCCAGGGAAGCCAAAAGCTTGGCCGCCCCTGTCTTAGACCCTGGAAAATCTGAATTTTAAAGGTAGATGGCGCCCCCCTCTGCACAGTTGGTTCCTTCTCAGAGGGGAAAATGCTTTGTAAACATTTGGGTCTGAATTTTGGTATTTCTCCTATGCTACCTTTAGTGGGGAACTTACATTTTAGTCCGGGGAGTGATTATCGGATTTTTCGGACTTGGCATGCTCATGGGATTCGCAGGGTGGGGGATGTTCTTACTGAACAGGGGACTCTCCTTTCTGCGGCCGAGCTGGCGTCTCTCTACATGTTAGATCGGGTGGATGCTTACGGATACTTACAACTTCGGCATTATATTCTTAGCCTTGACAGAACCTACTTAAGCAATACGATTGCCCAGAAACTGGGCCAGAGTTTGGCTTTGTGGGAGGACCCTGCTCCTCGTCTTCGCTTCTATGTTACTGCATTGCAGTTTCAGTTGTTGACTGAGCGGGCCGAATGTTAGCTGGGGCCTGGAGCACTGATTTGGGGTACTCTATCCCACAGACGTTGCTCTCTCACTGTTTTGTTTTTATTTGTACTGTTTCTTCTAGCATGCTCCACAGGGAGCAGGAATATAAATTCTTACATAGAGCGTTTATTTTTCCGTGGAGAGCTCACCACGCTGGCTTTGCCCTGCATGCTGGTTGCTCTAAGTGCCCTGGGAGCCCAGCTACCCTGGGTCACATGTTTTGGGCCTGTCCGTTAGGGCAGGCTTTTTGGAAGCAAGTGTGGGCTCTTTTGTCCTCCTTATGTCCTTCGCTGCCTGGTTTCCAAGGCTCTCCTTCTGGCTAAGAAAGCCATTTTGTTTTCTTGGCCCATGCACCTTCCTTCTCTCGGTGGCATCTGTTCCTCTATGATTTGGCCCTCTTGGAACGAAGAGCAGCGGGTGGGGGGAGTGGAGAGCCTTTGGACCAACTTCCAGGATGTTTGGGAAGTGTTTTGGTTTCTCTTCCTCATAAGGCGAGGAGTCTTTTATTAAATTCTTGAGCTGCGGAGCTGTCTGCGGGAGGTTGGGTGCTGCTTCTATATTCTGTATATGCACAAGCTTTTCTTTTCCGCTTCAATTGGGGAGTTTTGCTTCCTCTTGTATTTTTCTTTTTCTGTTATATTCCTTTTCTAGAGTGAGATGCTCTTCGGTTTTGTCTCTGTTTACACCTTTTTACTTTTTTCTGACCACCTCGCAGGTCTGGGAGGGGGGGGGGGGTTGGCTGTTGGGGCTTCAGTCTTTGTACTGTGTTTTCTGGTTGCTTTGTTTCTTGTTGGGGGGGATTTGTTGAGGGTTATTATAAAATCCTGTATTGGGCAAGTACTGACATCGTGTTATCTGTATTCTGATGTCATCTCGATTTGAATTTGTGGCCTGCTTTGTCCGGGTGGGTGCCAACGCTTTGTGGCCCTGTCTTTTTTTTTTTCTTGTTTATGTATGCTGTTGGTTTTGCCTAATAAAGAAATATTATTACTGAGAGGTGAGCTCACCTCTCAGTAGTAGTTTAAGTGATTTTTCTTGTTAAAACGTTTTACTTTAATTTAATTTCTACTCTTATCGTTAATCTTGGATCTTAATTTGAGGACTAGTGTGTGATTAAGTTAGGATGTATACTTTCTTTATTATTTTGAATTGCTTTCAGGTTTGAGAGTAAATAATATTATTATGTTTTCTTGATCTCACTTTCTGTACAAGATGATATGCTTGACAATAAATGTGTAAATTTTATAAATAAATAAAAATAAAAAAAAGAAATATTATATATATATATATATATATAAAAAGGTAGATGGCACTCCTGGGGGGGGGTTACCCTTCAGTTCCAATTATAGAAGGCTAAGGGGCTCTTTTACTAAATCTTGTTGGACGATGATAGTTTTTACTGTACGGTTAATGCTGTGCTTCCTCTTTTTTATACCTATGGGCCATGTGGCACTTAGCACACACTAAGTTTTAGTAAAAGGGTCCCTGAGAGTATCAGTGTTAAAACCTAAGAACTTAAGAATGTCCATACTGGGACAGACTGAAGGTCCATCAAGTCCAGTATCCTGTTTCCAACAGTGGCCAACCCAGGTCCCAAACAGTAGCAACATTCTAGAGCTGAGATTGTGATGTCATAATGCCTCATTCCACCAATGCCTAAAAGCCAACCTCAACAGTGATGTCACAATGGCTTGATTATCCTATTCTTGGCTCACATAAGAACATAAGAATTGCTATACTGGGACAGACTGAAGGTCTATCAAGCCCAGTATCCTGTTTCCAACAGTGGCCAACCCAGGTCCCAAAGAGTAGCAACATTCCAGAGCTGAGATTGTGATGTCATAATGCCTCATTCCACCAATGCCTAAGAGCCAACCTCAACAGTGATGTCACAATGGCTCACATAATAACATAAGAATTGCCATACTGGGACAGACTGAAGGTCCATCAAGCCCATTATTCTGTGTCCAACTCAGGTCACAAGCGCCTGGCAAAATCCCAAGTAGTAAAACAGATTCTATGCAGCTTATCCTAGGAATAAGCAGTGGCTTTCCCCAAGTCCTTCTTAATAAAGGCATATGGACTTTTGTTATAGTGTTTGTGTGTGTGTTGGGGAAGGAAGGGGCCAATGTAAGCAGGAGAGCTGAATGCACTCGTAGGTAGAGAGAGAAGTAGGACTAAAATACATCATTGTTTCTAAAGAATGTACTTCATAGGCTCTGAAGGTCCCAAAGGAGAATTCACATTGCAGGCCTTGACTGACATCTGGCTTGCCCTCCTCCACCCCCGGGTTCCACTAAGTGGGGGTTGTGATCTGGTCTCTAGACTGAAAAGGTTAAAGTCTTCCCCAGCACATATGTAAGATGAGCCTGTTTTCAATTATTTAGTTACCTCATCCTGTGCAAAATAAATTCAGCCCTCAGTCTATTTCTCTGCAGGCATGGTGACAGAATCGGAAGGCAAAAAAACCCCCGACATTGGCTTTCTCGCGTTGTTCCTCTTTCCCTTTTCTACCTGTGGTGATTTTTTTATTTTTTTTTTTGCGTCGGGTAATCGAGACCTTCCCTCTTTTTTTTCGGGGGGGGGGGGGGGTCATGTTGCTGCCTTCTCTAATGTGGAGAGTAAGCAGGCGTTTCACTTTTTAGAATTATGCAAGCCACGCTTGTTGCAGGTTTCCGGGTCTCGCTGCGTCTTGTCAGGTAGAACTGACATTTCGGCCGTCGTGCTGTGGCATTCTTCAAGGTATGCTGTGAGGTCTGCAGTTTGTCTTTATATACAAATGTGTAAGCCGTGTATCGGTAGGGTCGGTTCTCTGCTTCCCATACTGCAACAAGGGCCTCTGAACTGTGCTGGGCACAGTGAGCTCAGTCTAGGGTCAGCACGGGGATTGGGGTTGTTTTTTTTTCATTTTGTGGAATGCGTTAAGAAAACAGTTTCCCACAGTCTAGAAATAGGCTTATGCTTTGTTAGGATAGTCAAGGGTAAGTTGTCATATCCTATGTTTCAAATTAATTCATTTCTTCATATAACGTTTATCGAACATCTAAACAGTTTACAAAAAAATTGGTCATATAAAATATAAAATTTAGAACTATAAAGAATTCTAAAAATGTACATAGTACATAATACACAATTGACATGAAACCAAGAAGATAAGGGGGGGGAAGAAATGCGTTGTGTTTAACAAAGGGGGAGGAATAGAACAAAAGGTAGGGGGAAGTGAATGTTTTTCTCATTAGAAATGTACAATTTTCATGTACCGAATGCGTCTTTAAACGGGAATGATTTACGGTAAGTTTTGACTTGAATTTTGTTGTGGAGGATTCCTGTCTTGAGATCTTGAGACGTAGCCTTCCATAAGGAAGGAGCAGTAAAGGAAAACATTGTTTTACGTGTTCTGTCATAAACAATTTGGTGTACTGAAGGGATTACTAGGAGATTTTGGTAGTTTGATCGTAATGCTCTCGATGTAATGTAATGTAATGTAATTTATTTCTTATATACCGCTACATCCGTATATGGAATAAGTATTTTGTCTTGTTTTCAGTGTGAGAAGTAAGATTTTCAATGTTATGCGAAGTGAAATTGGCAGCCAATGAGCGTCCATCAGAAGAGGTGTCATGTGACTAATTTTTTTTCGCTTTATAACCGATAACGTGGAAGAAATGTGGTTGACTTTGAAAGCCACCATACAAGAAGCAACAAACCGCTATGTTAAATCAGTAAGTAAACGGCGAAGGAACAATAAGCCACAGTGGTTTACTGCGGAGATCTCAGACCTCATCAAGGAGAAGAAAAAAGCATTCATCTCTTACAAACAATCGGGGAAGCAGGACTCTAGAGCAGACTACCTGACCAAATCAAAAGCCGTCAAAACAGCAGTCAGGGAGGCTAAATTCCACATGGAGGAGTCTCTAGCAAAGAACATCCAGAAGGGAGATAAATCCTTCTTCAGGTATATCAGTGACAGAAGAAAAAACTCAGGCGGGATTGTATGTCTTAGGAATCCAGACGGAGACTATGTGGAAAAGGACTCGGAAAAAGCCCAACTATTAAATGAATACTTCTGCTCAGTCTTCACCCGAGAAGCGCCAGGGCTCGGCCCTCAGCTACAGACAAGGGTTGGCTCAGTTGACCCGTTTAGTAACTTTGAGTTTACGCCCAGCAGTGTCTACGGTGAGCTGTCAAAGCTCAAGGTTAACAAAGCAATGGGGCCGGACAACCTGCACCCCAGGGTGCTTAGGGAGCTGAGTGATGTCTTGGCGGAGCCACTGTCCGCGCTCTTCAACCTCTCCCTTAGTACAGGCAGCGTCCCGTTGGACTGGAGGACGGCTAACGTCATTCCACTCCATAAGAAAGGCTCAAAGATGGAGACAGCAAACTACAGACCAGTGAGTCTAACATCGATAGTGAGCAAACTAATGGAAACTAATCAAAAACCAATTGGATAAGATCCTGGATGAGGAGAATCTACGGAATCCCCGACAACATGGATTTACTAAGGGGAGATCATGCCAATCCAACCTGATCAGCTTCTTTGATTGGGTGACGGGGAAGCTGGATATTGGGGAGTCCCTGGACATCGTGTACCTAGACTTTAGCAAAGCATTCGATAGCGTACCACACGCAGGTTGCTGAGCAAGATGAGTTCTATAGGATTAGGTGACACATTGACGAAATGGGTTGGGAACTGGCTTGGAGGTAGGCTTCAAAGGGTGGTGGTGAACGGCACCCCCTCCGAAATGACGGAGGTGATCAGTGGAGTGCCACAGGGCTCAGTCTTGGGCCCAATCCTATTCAACATCTTTATAAGAGACTTGGCAGAAGGGCTTCGAGGTAAAATAACATTATTCGCCGATGACGCCAAACTAAGTAATGTAGTGGGCAAATGCACAACAGATGAAGATTCAATGCCCGACAACATGATGCACGACCTACTCCTGCTGGAGCGCTGGTCTAGGACATGGCAACTCAACTTCAATGCCAAAAAATGCAAAGTTATGCACCTGGGCAGCCAAAATCCATGCAAGTCTTATACTCTTAATGGCGAGATCCTAGCAAAAACGGTAGCAGAACGAGACTTGGGGGTAATCATCAGTGAGGACATGAAGTCTTCCAATCAAGTGGAGCAGGCTTCGTCCAAGGCAAGACAAATCATGGGTTGCATATGAAGGGGTTTCGTCAGCCGTAAGGCGGAAGTCATTATGCCATTGTATAGATCCATGGTGAGGCCCCACCTGGAATACTGTGTGCAATTCTGGAGGCTGCATTATCGCAAGGATGTGCTGAGACTGGAGTCGGTGCAGAGAATGGCCACCCGGATGGTCTCGGGACTCAAGGATCTTCCATACGAAGAACGGCTTGACAAATTACAGCTATACTCGCTCGAGGAGCGCAGAGAGAGGGGGGACATGATCGAAACGTTCAAGTATCTTACGGGCCGCATCGAGGCGGAGGAAGATATCTTCTTTTTCAAGGGTCCCACGACAACAAGAGGGCATCCGTTGAAAATCAGGGGCGGGAAACTACGAGGTGACACCAGGAAATTCTTTTTCACTGAAAGAGTAGTTGATCGCTGGAATAGTCTTCCACTACAGGTGATTGAGGCCAGCAGCGTGCCTGATTTTAAGGCCAAATGGGATCGGCACATGGGATCTATTCACTTGGCAAAGGTAGGGGAGGGACATTAGGGTGGGCAGATTAGATGGGCCGTGGCCCTTATCTGCCGTCTATTTCAATGTTTCTATGGATATATCATTTTTACCACTGCGTTTTGAAGAATTTGTAACCGTCAAATTTCTTTCTGTGTTATAACTTGATATATAGGGAGTTACAGTAATCAAGGTGAGAGATGACTAAAGAATGGATAAGAATGAACTGAGTTGCTCTTTGTGATGGGAACAATCTATGCTTAAAAATATCTCACGTGCTGGTTCTCAAGTCGATGATCATCTCGTATCCAGCCAGTAAGGTTTTCCCTGAAACACTTAAGGGCCTGATTCTGGAAGCAGTGACGTAGTAAAGAGGTTATGGGGGTGCGGACTGCCCCGGGGGCCAAGTCGTTGGGCGCACTGGCTCCTCTCTGCCACGCCCCATTCATGCCATCCATTCCCCCAACCTGTACCTCTGTATTATCTTCACTAGCGTGACCAACGTCTGCCTGTTGCTCGCGTCAGCCTGGTTTCCCTCTAAATCACTTCCGGGTCACGGAACAAGGAAGTGATGTCGGGAGGGAAATCCAACGCTGGCACGAGGATAATGCTGCTGAAGCCACTTGTGCTGGTGAAGATTTAGAGGTACGTGAGGGTGGAGAGGAAGAGCACAAGTGTGGAAGGAGCGGGGGGCATGGGGTATGGGGGGGGCCCACCACCCTGGGGACCCCCTACCCTTACTACGATACAGTCTGGAAGCAATGCCTGCCACGGTAGTGCCTACAAAACAAATGCCTGCCACGTGTCAGTCACCTCCAGGTGCCATGTCCTGAACCACATCTTTTTTTTTTAACATAGATATTCACTTATGGAATATGCATTGCCTGCATTTAGTATTTATCACTATTTTTCCCCCCTTTATTATAGATGCGTCAGCTTTTAGAAGCACCGAGTTTTATTTAATTGAGACAATTTGCAACACATTCTGATATGTGAAATATTGTCCTATTCATACAATGATTCTATTTAATAGGGGAGAGTGTGGTGCAGTGGTTAAAGCTCCAGTCTCAGCACCCTGAGGTTGTGGGTTTAAACCCACGCTGTTCGTTGCGACTCGAGCCAAAACAGCGAAAAATGCTTGAGTACCTGAACAAATTCACGTAAACTGAGCTCCCTTGGGAGAACAGTATAGAAAATTGAATAAATAAATAGTGTGAAAAGTTTCAGCCTCTGATAAGCAGAGTTGGTATTATGAAGTCATAATGCCTCATTCCACCAATAAGAGCCAACCTCATCAGTGATGTCACAATGGCAGGATTGTCCTGTACTTGGCTCACTTTTACTATATTATGATTTCTAGATTTCTAGAGTGGTGCAGTGGTTAGAGCTACAGCCTCAGCAATTCTTATGCGAGTCAAGAATAGGACAATGAAGCCATTGTGACATCACTGCTGAAGTTGGCTCATAAGCATTGGTGGAATGAGGCATTATGACATCACAATCTCAGCTCTGGAATGTTGCTACTCTTTGATACTTGGGACCTGGGTTGGCCACTGTTGGAAACAGGTCTTCGGTCTGTCCCACTATGTTAATTCTTAGGTACTTACGAGTCCTGTGTTTTCTTCCCTAATGAAAGCTTCTGCTGTATTTGTATCATTCTTTCATTATAATGTGCTATGTTTTCATTCATTCTTTTTTATCTGTAATATGGTTGCTGTGGAAGCCCACTTGGATACATGGACATAAAGATCAACAAACAAGCTGTTGATGATCTTTTTTTGGACTAATTTAATACATTTGAGGATAATTTGATACATTGTTTTGCATATAAAGCTTGTTTTATACATGGAAAGAAGCTGTTTTATATCTGTATGATGTCATGCTTTTAAAGTACACTCACAGAATGGAGTAGATTCAGTAAATGGCGCTGAACAAAATCAACTTGGAGCACTATTCTGTAAATAGTTTATTGCTTATATTCTGCTTTTATTCAAAGCAGATTACAATACATACATCATAAAAACACTACAAACTTATCATTCATACATCAATAACGTCATCAAACAAGACATGTCAAAACTCTTCGTAAATCTGTCTAAGAAAGCTGCCAGTCCGTTCTACCAGTGCAGCAAAAAAGATGACATTTAAGCAGTTTTCTTAAATTCTCGCAGATCTCTTTGTTGTCAAAGATACATCGGAAGCTTTTTCCACCCTGTTGGGTCTTGCGCATGAATGCAGTTTTTTCTGAGTTGGAGCAACGAGGCCTGACTGAGTTGCAAGAGCGCCAAAATCTTGACGGCAAATAAGATCTCAGCAAAACAACAAAAAGATTGTGGAACAAAATATCAGATGTATCAAAGTTTCAAGGTTGATTAAAATTTGATAGCCACTTTCAAAGCGGTTTTACAGAATGAAATAGCAAGTTTACAACAATTAGTAAATTTAAAAAAATGGGCAAAAACTGACTCAACAGATGTAAAGACGTAAGACAGAGACAGACTATAAAGACATAGGCCTCTTCTATCAAACTACGCTAGCAGTTTTTAGCGCAGAGAGCCACGCTGAATGGCCCGTGCTGCTCCCGACGCTCATAGGAACTCTATGAGCATCAGGAGCAGCGCGGCTCAGCACGCCACAAACTGCTAGCGCAGTTTGATAGAAGAGGCCCATAGACTAATTGGTACGAGAAGAAGAGGGGAAAGAACTACAATATTTAGATAGTAAAGAACAATTAAGGGAGAAACAAAAAAGGAGGGGGAACAAGGAGAAGCAGCCTAACAGTTTGTAATCCAAATAACTTACAAACAATAATCTATGGGATATTAGACCATCTTTATCTGCATATTTATTACAATCTTCATACTTTATTTTGTATAATGCTTATTGGACCCCTTGTAAAACTTGCAAAGCTTTCACATAAACCTCGTAATAATTCGTTGGGATCATTATTGTATATGATTTTTTTTATTGTACCAATTTGGGACACTTTTTCCAATGTATTTTCTATATCGGATTCTATAATATATGGAACTATAATTATTCGATCATCCAACCCCAATATTGTCATTAATTCCACTCATTCTAGATTGGTTGACCCTATGATAGCCTTGGCTTTACACATCACTGTGATTCATTGGAAAAATAATCAATATGCTGCTTTTCACGAATGGTGGAATACTCTATGGCAGGGGTCCCCAAAGTCCCTCCTTGAGGGCCGAATCCAGTCGGGTTTTCAGGATTTCCCCAATGACTATGCATTGAAAGCAGTGCATGCACATAGATCTCATGCATATTCATTGGGGAAATCCGGACTGGATTCGGCCCTCAAGGAGGGACTTTGAGGACCCCCTGCTCTATGGGCTCCTTTTACTAAGCTGCGATAGCAGTTTTAGGGTGCACTTAGCACGTGCAGAATTGCCCGGCACGCTAGAAGCTAACGCCAGCATTGAGCTGGCGTTAGTTCTTGCCGCATAACGCGGGTTTAGCGCCTGCTAAAATTCTGCGCACGCTAAAAACACTATCGCAGCTTAGTAAAAGGAGCCCTATGTGCTTTTAGAAACTCTGACGACGTTATAGCCTTAAAACATAGTCATTTGCCCTCTTTTGTCAAAACATGGGGAATCTTGGATGCATCCTGTACTTATTCTTAACCTTGTAATATATTCTTTCTTTATTATTATTTATAAATTTTCTAATATTATATCAATACAAGGGAAAGTGGGTAATAAATAATTAAGATTAGACTGACTCCACTCCTTCTGACTGAGAGCACTATCCCCACGGAAGAAAAAGGCTCAGGTATTATTACAGGCAGAGCATGAATGCTCAAACCTCCACCTCCCACATCATCGGCAAAAAAACTTCCGTAGGGGATGTGCAGTGCCACAAACTATGTTGGTGCAGGACTAAAACAAACCATCACCTAACTATCGTATGGAATTAAGTGTCAATGAAATGTAGCCGACGTTTCACGGTAAAGACCGTTTCTTCAGGGCTCGTGGATTTTCACCTTCCAATACGTTTATCTAAAAACTAAATACATGAATGCAACTTGCGCCTAATTCGTTCACTGTGGTATGTGCTGAGCTGCTTGCGTTTGCTGACCCGCGTCCTGTTGCTGCGGCCATATTCTCATTCATCATTTGAAGAGAGCTAAACCTATCAGATTTCCTAGAGAACCGGGGCTGAGTCAGCCAATCAAAGAAGAGCAGCCTCCGTTCACCACGTTGATAGGTTCAGCTCTCTTTAAATGATGAATGAGAATATGGCCGCAGCAACAGGACGCGGGTCAGCAAACGCAAGCAACCACGGTGAATGAATTAGGCGCAAATTGCATTCATGTATTTATTTTTTAGATAAACGTATTGGAAGGTGAAAATCCACGAGCCCTGAAGAAACGGTCTTTACCGTGAAATGTCGGCTACATTTCATTGACACTTAATTCCATACGATAGTTAGGTTATGGTTTGTTTTAGTCCTGCACCAACATAGTTTGTGGCACTGCACATCCCATAGAAACATAGAAATAGACGGCAGATAAGGGCCCACGGCCCATCCAGTCTGCCCACCTT
Organism: Geotrypetes seraphini; assembly: GCF_902459505.1. Classification (NCBI taxonomy): domain Eukaryota; kingdom Metazoa; phylum Chordata; class Amphibia; order Gymnophiona; family Dermophiidae; genus Geotrypetes; species Geotrypetes seraphini. The sequence continues at coordinate 118,074,601 of NC_047094.1, forward strand.
AATGTCCCTCCCCTACCTTTGCCCTGTGAAGAGATCCCATGTGCCGATCCCATTTGGCCTTAAAATCAGGCACGCTGCTGGCCTCAATCACCTGTAGTGGAAGACTATTCCAGCGATCAACCACTCTTTCAGTGAAAAAGAATTTCCTGGTGTCACCTCGTAGTTTCCCGCCCCTGATTTTCAACGGATGCCCTCTTGTTGTCGTGGGACCCTTGAAAAAGAAGATATCTTCCTCCGCCTCGATGCGGCCCGTAAGATACTTGAACGTCTCGATCATGTCCCCCCTCTCTCTGCGCTCCTCGAGCGAGTATAGCTGTAATTTGTCAAGCCGTTTTTCGTATGGTAGATCCTTGAGTCCCGAGACCATCCGGGTGGCCATTCTTTGCACCGACTCCAGTCTCAGCACATCCTTGCGATAATGCGGCCTCCAGAATTGCACACAGTATTCCAGGTGGGGCCTCACCATGGATCTATACAATGGCATAATGACTTCCGCCTTACGACTGACGAAACCCCTTCGTATGCAGCCCATGATTTGTCTTGCCTTGGACGAAGCCTGCTCCACTTGATTGGCAGACTTCATGTCCTCACTGACGATTACCCCCAAGTCTCGTTCTGCTACTGTTTTTGCTAGGATCTCGCCATTAAGGGTATAAGACTTGCATGGATTCTGGCTGCCCAGGTGCATAACTTTGCATTTTTTGGCATTGAAGTTGAGTTGCCATGTCCTAGACCATCGCTCCAGTAGGAGTAGGTCGTGCATCATGTTGTCGGGCACTGAATCTTCGTCTGTTGTGCATTTGCCCACTACATTACTCAGTTTGGCGTCATCGGCGAATAATGTTATTTTACCTCGAAGCCCTTCTGCCAAGTCTCTTATAAAGATGTTGAATAGGATTGGGCCCAAGACTGAGCCCTGTGGTACTCCACTAATCACCTCCGTCATTTCGGAGGGGGTGCCGTTCACCACCACCCTTTGGAGCCTACCTCCAAGCCAGCTCCCCTACGGAAGTTTTTTTGCCGATGATGTGGGGGGGTGGAGGTTTGAGCATTCATGCTCTGCCTGTAATAATACCTGAGGCTTTTTCTTCCATGGGGATAATGCTCTCAGTCAGAAGGAGTAGAGTCAATCTAATCTTTATTATAAATTTTCAAATATACATAATCAAGATTTTACTTGTACAGAAAGCAAGATTCAAGAGGTAAAGGAAAACCATCCAGAACTAAGTTATACAAATTCAAAGGAAAAATTTCCTAATTTAAATCCAGCTCAAGTCCTCTTATAGGATCCAAAATTAAATTTAAATGGAATTAAAGCAATTTATTTATTAAGGAAAAAACAGTTATAGGTTAATCTGTGCTAAGGGCAGTTATCTATCCTTCACTGAGCATTCTCCAACCTCGACAGAGGCAGGAATGTTGTCAGTTGTGAGGTCTGAAAGAAAACAAATGTATGTGATTTATAATGAATTATACATTTACAAGGGAATCGAAGAAAAGAGGTAGCACCCAAGGCTGTAATACCAGGTCTTAACTAAAGAAATTCTTTCCTGGCCAGGTCAGGAAAAATTTGAACTTTCAAACCTAAGAACTCTTTGTGCTTATTTTTAAAGTATAATTTCAAAAGCCATGTTTTATCTAAGGTAAGGGCGACTGAAAGAAGCAAGGTAGCCCTCCCCACCCCCACGTAGCCTATCAGAAGTCTCTAATAAGGCTGATAACGTCCAGTGGGTCTTGAATCACTTTTGGTCCTTAACAGGAAGATAGTAAACCTGTATAAGTGGAGGTATAGAGGACTCGGGTATTTCCAATATTATATTCTTATTCCTGTTGTGAACTCTCTAATTGTTTATAGATGTTTGAGTATCGTAATATTCCAGCTATTGGTGGTTATTGTGTTTGTTATTTATATTTTGGAAAATTTACGAATAAAATAAATTTTAAAAAAAATCTAAAAACAATCCACAAAGAGCGTGTACAGTCACAAGTGACCCACGGGTTAGACAAGGTTAGACATATATTTCTTACATCCTGATGCATATGTATACCAGTGACATGAACGAGGGCATGTAGAGACGGTTGGAGTCTGTTTCTTTACTCACAGATTAATATGAATGACTATTCAGCAAGCAGTTTTCGCTTGGAAGTGAGAAGCTTAAATTGGCTGCTCTGATAACTCAAAATAGAAATTCTCACTTGGGAAAAGCTAATGTTGTACTTTGCTGGTTTGATTAAAATGACTTGCGTAGAAGAAGATTTGCCCGACAAAATGCATCTGTTCTTTCATTATCTAACCAATAGACTGGGAAATTACTTGCTGGACCTTCCATTGGGTCAAAAGGTAGCAGAGATGGAAATATGACTGAAGAAGACGGATATAATTTTAAGAATTGACTACTTAAATATAGCATAATAAAGCTGCTCTGAATGCCAGTGTTTGCCTTTGCAATCACGATGCTGCCTCCCTTTACAAAACTACAGTTTTAAGTGCCATCGGTTAAGGAGCGAGACTGCAATATTAATTTGATTTTATGTTGGAGGCACAAAACCAGTGAAGCAAAATCCAACGCGGGCGGTAAAAGAGCACAAGGAACAGTAGGGTTGGCAACAAAATGGAAGAGGCCAGCGGCGTCCACCGTGCTCCTTTATTAGAAAACCTTGAAACACTCGCTTCAACCCAAATTGTGTTTTGGCCCTGAGGGAACAAGGACAATCTTTAAATCCACAAAACAGAGTGTCGCTGCAGGAGAATTCAGCTTGGAACAGAACTGCTACTCTAGACAAACGGGGTGTGAAATAATGTCAGAGATGCCAAGGTAAAACCGTTCCTGTTCTGCCAAGACTTTTTCCTTTTTTTTTTTTTTTTTTTTTGTATTTATTTTCAAACTGTTTATTAAATTTTTCAATAATAACATACAAGAGCATCACAAACATATACAGTGCAGGAAAAGCAGTGAAAACGTTAACATATATCAGGAAAATTGTCCATAATCGCATAAATGGAATACAGATATGTTACTGGAAACAACATTTACGGAACAGAGAAAAACACAAGAAAGGCACAGGTGGTGTAGAGAATATACAATAACTCCCCCCCTCACTCCCAACTCCCTCCCCAGCCCACCCCCCTACCCGAACCAACTCCCCCCCAAAAAAAAAAAACAAAACAAAGGGAACGGAAAGAGGGGGGAAGCAACATTATGCAAGGCTAATAACAGACAAACTTCAAGCCAACAAAATTGGAAAGGCCTAGACAGTATAGACCAGGGGTCTCAAAGTCCCTCCTTGAGGGCCACAATCCAGTCGGTTTTCAGGATTTCCCAAATGAATATGCATAAGATCTATGTGCATGCACTGCTTTCAATGCATATTCATTGGGGAAATCCTGAAAACCCGACTGGATTGCGGCCCTCAAAGAGGGACTTTGAGATACCTGGTATAGACCAAGATACCGTACAAACAGAGCCCTGTACTCTGATGAGCCCTGAGAAGAAATGCAAGGCCTCTCCCCTGCCCAACACCCTCCCCAAAAAAAAAAAAAAGAAGACAGGAGGTCCATATCCAGGGAGGGGCAATCCCGAGCCCCCACGTCCACTGCTCAGAGCAAATGGACACAGTCATAGAAACATAATCAATATTCTGCTTGCAACCTTTTGGAATGCTCTCGCCCCTCCCATGGGTTGAACGCTATGGCCCAGATCCTCTATATGGGGCTGAAATCGGCGGCCGTCTAAAAAGTGGCTGCCGATCGCACGTCAATCACGCGGCAGCGCCGGATACCTGGAAAGATGGGCACTGGAAATGGAGGCCAGGGTTTTCCAGGCCTACATTTCTGGCGCCCATCTTTGTCGTGAATTGCGCCAATGTGGGTGCTTTAGGCCGCTTAACGCCACTTCCGGCGTTGGCCACGCCCACAGTGGCATTAGGCAGCCTAAAGCGCCTATGGAGGAGCGATTCCAGCACAGATATTTTAGGCGCTTAAACATTTTTTTTTTTTTACTGTTTTAAACAGCGTTTCTTAAATTGGGCACCATTTAGACGCCGTTTGTAGAATTTTCCCCCTATGTGATTTAGGCAGCCAGTGTTTTAGAATAGCTTGCGACCACAAGGTGCAGGTGATCGAGGCAAACAGCGTGCAAGAATTTAAGAGCAAATGGGATGCCCATGTGGGATCCCTTAGAGGGTTAAGCCAAGGGAACCTGTCACCAGGAGTGGGATCCCTAGGATAGTAGACTTGGGGGTGGGTCAGTAGAGTGGGCAGACCTGATGGGCTATGGCCCTTATCTGCCGTCATCTTCTATGTTTCTATGTTCAGTGTCTAAATTCTTATGTCCAAAGTCTCTGAACACACTAATTCACTCTTTGGTTATTTCAAAAATTGATTACTGTAATGCCCTATTTAAGGGATTGGCTCAAAAGGAAATTAGGTGTCTGCAGATCGTCCAGAATGCTTCTATTAAACTTATTATATAAGCCAAGAAATTTGATCATGTGACTCCTTTACTTAAAAAAGCCCATTGGCTTCCAGTTGCTCGTCGTATAATGTACAAATTAAGTCTACTCACCTTTAAATCTCTGACATTCAAAACCCCAGCTTTTATTTATAAAGTTTTGATTCCTTATAGTTCATCTAGATTACTGAGGTCGAATGACCAATAGTTATTGGTCATTCCCTCTCTTAAAATTATTAACACACGGTGGCAATCTATCTTTTCCGTTACAGCTCCTCAAACATGGAATGCCCTTCCAATTTGGAAAAATTTAAGAGCCGACTCAAGGGTTTTCATTTTAAAGATGCATTCAATGACTAAATGAATTGCTTATGGCCCTCATTTTATCTTTATCTTTATATCTTTTGATAGTTTTCTCTTTCCCTTTCCTATTGTTTTTAACTTAATTGTTTTTCTTTATAATCAGATTGTATTTCTTTCCTAGCCTTTCCTTGTGTTTTATTATGTTTGTATAAGTTGGTTTTTTATGATGTTTAGTAGATTTAGTTTCTTTTGTTAGTTACGTTTGTTTCCCCTAACTCTGTAATTTTTATCGATTTGAACATCGCCTAGAATTTGGAATAGGCGATTAATCAAATTCCATAATAAACTTGAAACAATCAACCAGAGTTCATTGATACTCTTCCCTACAGTCCTTCTAAATCGCTTCGTTCAACGTCACAGAATCTTCTTGTCGTACCATCATTAAAAGCAATCAACACGTTGAGATCTAACAGTTTCGCCGCCACTGCACCCTCTCTTTGGAATTCGCTGCCTAATCATTTACGCATCGAATCCTTATTAAATCAATTTAAATCAAAATGAAAAACATTCTTGTTCCAGGACGCTTTTGGACAATAAATTTCCTTTTAAGGACCAAAACAAAGCTTTATAGCTTTTTCCCCTCACCTATTGTTTTTTCCCCTTTTACTATGCTCTTTTCCTCAAAGATTGTAGTTCTAGCCCAGGGGTCTCAAAGTCCCTCCTTGAGGGCCGCAATCCAGTCGGGTTTTCAAGATTTCCCCAATGAATATGCATGAGATCTATGCGCATGCACTGCTTTCAATGCATATTCATTGGGGATATCCTGAAAACCCGAATGGATTGCGGCCCTCAAGGAGGGACTTTGAGACCCCTGTTCTAGCCCTTTTTCCCCATTTGTGTGAAGTATGGTCATATGTTTTATTATGCGTTTTATTAACCTACCCTGGTCTTGTTTAGTACTTCTAATTTGAATTTGTTTTTATGGAATTCTTTGCATTGTACCCCACCTAGAAATTTGATTAAGCGGTATAAAATTTTTTTAAAATAAACTTGAAACTTGCACATCTTGGAAGCACGTTCAAATTCAGCTGCCATATATAGAATTCAGAGGACTGAGTGGGGACAGTGGTATAGCGAGGGTGAGTTTCAAGTTTCAAGTTTAATTCAATATTTGATTAATCGCCTATCGTAACTACTAAGCGATTTACATTTACAGAAAATACATAATAAAAATTAACAATAATATAATAAAATCTAAAAATCAATTTAAAACAAACTAGACAAATTTGGACAGGAAACATTGGGAAAGAGGGGGAAGAAATACAATTTATAATAGGAAAGGAGGGATCAATAAGGGTAAATACACAGAATGGATGGGAAAACAAAATATATATATAGCTGACTGAAGTGAAAGGGAGTTGTAAAGAGTAATTGGTAATTCAATTAAGGATTAAAAGCGTCTATAAAAAGAAAACTCTTAAGTTGGCTTTTGAATTTGTCGAGGTTTTTCTCCTCCCTTAAATAAAGTGGGAGAGAATTCCATGTTTGAGAGATGCCCTTCCCCTGTCCTCTTCTCCACCCCACCCCTACCTCCATATGCTCCTTCCCTGCCCCTTCCTGCCGTGCGTGCGTGCTGCCTCCCTTCCCTATCCCCCCCCCCCCCCAGTAGCTCTGTAACATTCCTGGCACGAGCAGCAACCCCCAAGCTGCAGTCACGCCAGCGTGGGCTCTTCCTCCGATGTCACTTCCTAGGCGTGGGTCCAGGAAGTGACATCGGAGGAAGAGCCGACGCTGGCCTGACAGCAGGCGGGGGGGGGGGTTTGCTGCTCGCGCCAGGAACGTTACAGAGGTATGGGGAAGGGAAGCGGCACGCACGTGTGGCAGTGGGAGGCGGGGAAGGAGTGGGGGAGGGGCAGAGAGGAGGACGGGCTCCTGCGCCCTCATCAAGACAGCGCCCGGCGCAGACCACCCCTCCCCTACCTACACCACTGAGTGGGGACAGTTTTCAGATCGAGGATTTATGTGTCACCAGTACTATTTACCCATATAAACAGCTTTTGAAAATGGTCTTTTTAAAGGTTCAGCAATGAAAATATAAACATCGTGTTTTAATGTGGAGAAATTGTAGTGGGCAGGGTACGACCAGTCTCCTTTTCGTTTCTCCGTTTAAAAAAATCTGTAACGGGAGATGCCACCGAACAGTTCCCTTTCTCTGAGATTAGAGAGAGTTTTAGGGGCAGACAAGAGTTAATAAAACAGCAGAAGTGCATCACGGCAAAGCACTGAAATAGTTCAGGCACTGCAGTATCGCAGCATCACATAGCAACGAGGCAGGGCTGCCAGCAAAGCTCTGTGTCTGCAAGGGAGCCTCGGACGAGGTGCTGTGGCGGGTGAGAATGGCAGGAGCCCCCCCCCCCCGTCCGTCATTGCTCTGTGTGTTCGATGTCTGGCTGCGATTTGCAACTTTGTTTTGCCCGTCTTTGGTGGTTTAAAGGCATTTTGCACGTAGGCGAATTTGAAGGTTAATGTGCAAGTCTCTGGCCGAGGCAGGCACTTTGATCCCGTGGCGCTGCAGAGGACGGGAGGTGTAAGCTCCTGCCACATTGAGTTGAGATCGATAAGGTTGTGGTTGGGTTGAGTGGCTAATTTTCCAGGTTTCTATGATGCGTGATGAGAACCTGGTTGCCTGGCAGATGCTTTAACATTTCTGATGACTGAAAATCTTCAGCGTGCCTCAAACTCATCAACTTGTGTATTAGACAAATGCCAAATATAAAATTTTTTTCTCTCTCTCCATGTACATATAGATATATATAGGTATAGATGCATGCCATGCTCTTTGCCTCTGGATGTGGAGCTTTGATTTTTGCAGTCGCCGTCCTTTGCCTCCAAATCAGTTGCCCTGCCGCTGAGCTAAAATTGGCCGCACTAGAAAGGGAGCCTTATCTACTTAGTATGGTTGTTGGTTTCCCTTTGCTTGTCTCTTCATTTTGGCCAGGAGGCCCTTCCCTGTCTTTCCTGCCACCTAACAGTATGTATATACCACACTGACCCCTCCTCAACTGCAAAGCTTTGTGAACTGAGGACAGCAGAAAATGTTATATATTACAGGTTTTCATGACAAGTTATCTCAAACTGCATCGTGTCCTTAATCATTGTTTTTTTAACCTTATCAAGCCAGCTGTAACCCAGTTAGGAGGGTCGGTTACTGGCCGCTGTAGAGCTAAAGTTTTTTTATAACAACTCTTTGCCGAGGGTTTGCAAATGTAAAATATTAAATGGTTAACTGAATAGTTTTGAACCTTGCTGTCTAACCATTTAATAGATTTATTCTCCTTGCAACAACAGGATTTGAGACCTGAATCCCCCCTGAAGGAGAGTGTGGTGGAGATTGGTGTTATTTGGTACAGGGATGGGAGGGGTGACAAGAAGAGGAGTGGTCTGGTTCTGGTGCTTCTTTGCTGTGGCCCCAGTGGCAGGACCTGGGGCTGCATCAGGGCCTTTACTGTCGTCGTCATGGTACTGATACAACACTGCCAGGCCACACACAGTCTCCAGCAGCTGCTGCTTCCTCCCCTCTTGCCGGGCCCTGCCGCATAGCTGCCACTTCACCATCAGGCTCAGGTTTCAGCACTGCGCTGCCCCTGTACCCGCCTGTTTTCTGCTATATGCTTCTTTAATGATTGAACTGTTCACTGATAGAATTTCAGTATTTACACGAACAGTTTTTTTTTGTTTTTTTCAAATAATTTTTATTAGCGAATGCAACACAGAGAGTACAGAAATCCAACAGTATAAGGACACAAGGTCTCTTGATTCCACATTTTTTTCTTTTTGCTTTTACCCTTTTCTACTTTTGCTGTTTTTCTAGTCTCTTGTTCTCTTTTTTTTCTCTTTCTCTCGTTCTTCCTGCTTAGGAACAGTTTTTAAACAACGTTCACATCCCTGAGGTTACAGTATAGCCCAGAAGGTCTCTACAGACAGATTTCCTAGGCCCGCACAGAAAGCGGGGTTTTCAACGGTGGTCCTCAAGGGCTACCCCGGTCTGCTTTTCCGGATACCGCTCATGAATATTCATGTGTTAGATTTGCATAATGTACGCAGTTCTATCATAGGTAGATCCTGAAAACCAGACCATTTACTAAGGTGTTCTGGCGTTTTTAGCGCACGCAGGATGTTACCGCGCTAGAACTAACGGCAGCTCAAAGCTGGCGTTAAGGTCTAGCGCACGGGGCTATTCAGCATGCGTTAATGCCCTAACGCAGCTTAGTAAAAGGAGCCCTTAGTGCCCTTGAGGAGCAGATTATAAAAGGGGTCACGTAACCCCTGCCCCCTACAGGTTTTGATGACAATTTTTACCAATGTTATTATTTATATACCGCCTTTTGATGGAGGCTGTCCAATCAGTTTTATGTTCAGGTACTCGAGCATTTTTTTTTTTTTTTTTAACCGTTATTCCTCTGTTGTAGAGTATTCAGAAGGACTTTGGAAAGTAAACAGATTTGCATTTGATATGTTTTTGAGGGTGGGCGAAGCTATCCGGCCCTACGCGCTCTCCAATCAAGAGCCCTTTGAATGTGTATCTGGCAGAATATTGTTTGAGCATTTCTTTCAAGTAGCAAGGTCATTGTTATGGGATTTTATTTCGGTTTTACACTCCTCCCTCCGTATTCGCTGGGGTTAGGGGGAGGAGCTGACCCGCGAATACGGAAAAACCGTGAATAACTTTTTACATAATATAACTTAAGGGCTCCTTTTACGAAGCCGCGTTAGCGACTTTTAATCACGCGTTAACCCCTGTGCTAGCCGGAAAACTACCGCCTGCTCAAGAGGAGACGGTAGCGGCTAGCACGGCTGGCAGTATAGCACGTGCTATTACACGCATTAAACCGCTAACGCGCCTTCATAAAAGGAGCCTTAAGTTTATTTTTCTATACTGCCTCAATCAAAAGAATTCTAGGTGGTTTACACAAGAGGAAAACTACAACCAGCGAAATACAAAATATTAATGGTAAAAATACAGCATATTAACTAAAAAGGAAATAAAAATATTTATGTTAATACAGTAAAATTATTATGTTAAGAATAAGACCTCAAATTAAGAGATAAATTTATCAAATAGTACTTGTTATTCGCGGGTTTTTTTTTTTGTTAAAACCCTCGGGAATATGATGAAATCGTGAATAAAAAAAAGTCAGCACGACCTACCAATGCCAATCTCTATCTCCAGAGGCCGGTGTCATCCCTTCCTGTCGATGCCAAACCCCAATCCCCAAGGGGTCCCTGGACCTCCGAGCTTACCGCCGCTTTCCAGAGAGGCGGCTTGGGGTGTGAGGAACAGCCAGGGCCTCGCTCCTCCTCTTCCACAACTTCCCACCCACATTCCAGTACTGCTTCTCTCTCGCTCTCGGATGACCTCGGCCGCCGCCTCCAGCCTGGGATACGTGACGTGAGCGTGCAATGTCAACGCCATGGGCCGCACTGCGGCTGCCGAACCGGTTCGGGAATCGGGAAATGGCGGTGGACTCTGGGGGAACTGTGCCCTCCTCCCCTTTCTTTCTGTCTCCCTGCCCCACCTTTATTTCTGTATGTTTGTCTTTCTCTCGTCATGCCCCCTTTCTTTCTTTCTGTCTCCCTGACTTTCTCTCTCCATGTCCTTGCTGTCTGTCTCCCTGTCTTTCTCTCTCCATGCTCCCTTTCTGTCTGTCTCCCTGTCTGTCTTTCTGTCTCCCTGCCCTCCCCCAAGCCACCGCCGCTGCCATCGGGGAACAGGCCACCACCGGCGCCATCAGGCAACAGGCTGCCGCATAAAGAGGACACTGAAGCGCCGGGCCAACCAACCTTCCCCACCCAACGTCAATTCTAATGTTGGAGAGGAAGTTTCAGGCCAGCCAGGCAGCGATTGGCAGGCCCAGAACTTCCTCTCCGATGTCAGAATTGACGTCAAGTGAGGAACGTTGGTCGGCCCGGTGCTTCAGCGTCCTCTTTACAGGGTCGGGAAGCAGATAGAATGGAAGGCAACGCAAGTCTATCACTGAGCCCGGAATGGGCTCTGCGATCGACTCACGTTGCCTTCGCGATCGACCTTTTGGGCACCCCTGATCTAAATCATTGTAGTGGTTATTTTTTATACAACCTCACAAACTAAAGGCTCACAGCCTATCTCATACAGTCATGTGAAAAAATTAAGACACCCCATGAAATATTCAGTTCTTTCTTAAGAAATGTTCACATATCAATGTCAAATCTTTTTTTTTATTTATCTCTGGAAAAGAAAGTGATGTAAAGCAGGTAAACAACAAAAATTTTCCTTGATTTACTCATGAAACAAAAGATAATCCACAAAAAGACAATGGCGTGTTTTTGGTATGGTTGGTCCTCAATTTTGGAACACCCGTCCAGACAATGTTTGTCAAATTTCTTCTTTTTTTCCTGTTCCGTGTTTGAAGGCTCACTTTTTTTCAAAAGGCTTTTAAAAATCAGTGATAGGGTGTTGCCATCTTTGTTGTATTATTTATTCGTCGATATTTAAAGAGTGTTATTGTGTCGATTTTGCTTATTAATTAGGGTTTTATTTTGAGAAAGTTTAATGGAGAAACTTTTAAGTGTCATGGTAGGGTTTGTAATTGGAAGAACTATGTACAGTGGCATCATGACTTCAGGTTTCCTGTTGAAGCTTCGTCAACAGGAAACCTGAAGTCATGATGCCACTGTACAGAGCCATGGTGAGACCACATCTGGAATACTGTGTTCAATTCTGGAGGCCACATTACCGTAAGGATGTGCTCAGAGTTGAATCGGTTCAGCGGATGGCCACCAGGATGGTCTCGGGGCTAAAGGGTCTCCCGTACGAAGAAAGACTGAGCAAATTGCAGCTCTACACTCTCGAGGAGCGTAGGGAGAGGGGAGACATGATTGAGACATTTAAGTACATCACGGGACGGGTAGAGGTGGAAGATGATATCTTTCTTCTCAGGGGACCCTCGACCACAAGAGGACATCCGCTCAAGCTCAGGGGAGGGAAGTTTCATGGAGACACCAGGAAATACTTCTTCACGGAGAGAGTGATTGAGCATTGGAACGAGCTTCCAGTGCAGGTGGTCGAGGCACGCAGCATCTCAGACTTCAAGAATAAATGGGATACCTATGTGGGATCCCTACGAGGTCATGCCAAGGGTTAGGGTCACTAGGACTGAATGAGCGGGTCAGTAGAGTGACAGTATAATTACAATTATTCTTTAGGGGGTCAGTAGATTTAAGAGGGTGGGTAAATAGTGTGGGCAGACTTGATGGGCTATGGCCCTTATCTGCCGTCATCTTTCTATGTTTCTATGTTTCTATCGTTTAAATTTTCCTTTCTGGTGGGCAAACTTTGCTCCAGCTATAGATATGAAAGGATGAACGCTGATAGTTTGGGGCATGGCAATATTTTTAAATTGGTTTGGGGCCCGTTGACATCTTATATTACCTCACTATAGTAGGTATTTGATTGAATCAGTTTTTGTTTATTTTCGTACACATCCAGGGAAGAGTGGGGGGTTATTTCTGTCATAAGTTGATCTTTGAATATTTATACTTGGGATGGATATGACTAATTTGAATAGGGTAAGGTTACCGGGGGAATCTATGCTTATCCCAGGACAAGCAGGCAGCATATTCTTTACGCATGGGTGACGTCACCGACGGAGCCCTCGGTACGGACCTTTTTAACTAGAAAGTTCTAGTTGGCCGCACCGCGCGTGCGCGAGTGCCTTCCCGCCCGACGGAGGAGTGCGTGGTCCCCAGTTTCTTCGTTTCCGCGGAGCGAAGAAGACGTGTGTTTTTTCAACGGTCGTTGAAATTCTCTTTATAGGGTAAGGTTACTGGGGGAATCTATGCTTCTGTGTTTTATTAAATAATCATTGGGTGGGTGGGTGGGTGGGAGAAAATGGTTGGTTATGTATATTTGTAAGTTAAATGTGCTTATTTTGCTTAATATATGTGATATGTTTGGAAAATCAATAAAGAATTTTAAAAAAAAAAGGGTTCATAGACAAAATCGCGTGAGACAATGGCGCGCCGACAACTGAGCGCAGACAACTGAGCGCAAGGTTGACGGCGCGCCGAAGAAAAGCACTATTTTAAAGGGTTCCGACGGGGGGTGTTGGTGGGGAACCCCCCTATTTTACTTAACAGACATCGCGCTGGTGTTGTGGGGGGTTTGGGGGGGTTGTAACCCCCCCTCATTATACTTGAAACCGAACTTTTTGCCTGTTTTTTAGGGAAAAAGTTCAGTTTTAAGTATAATGTGGGGGGTTACAACCCCCCCACAATGCCAGCGCAATGTCTGCTAAGTAAAGTGGGGGGGGGTTCCCCCCACACCTCCCGTCGGAGCCCTTTAAAATAGTGCTTTTCTTCAGCGCGCCGTCAACCTTGCGCTCAGTTGTCTGGGCTCAGTTGCCGGCGCGCCGTTGTCTCGCGCGATTTAGTCCCGTCACCAAAAAAAAGAAATGGTAATTAAATGATGCTATTTGGGTTTTTGCCAGGTACAGTACTTGTGACTTGGATTGGCCTTCGTGAAGACGTTCTATTGGGCTAGATGGACCATTGGTCGGACCCATTAAGGCTAGTCTTATGTTCTTATGAAAAACTGACCTAATGGAATGGCCTCTATGTCTGCTTAGGTACCATGAGATTTGATAGACAACTGCTCTGCTATGGTTCATAGACAACGTCGCGAAAGACAAAAGCGCGCGCCGACAATTGAGCGCAGAGCGGAGGCGCGCGCCTCACCAAATTACAGTTTTTAGGGGCTCCGACGGGGGGTTTTGTTGGGGAACCCCCCCCAGTTTACTTAATAGACATCGCGCCGGCGTTATGGGGGGGTTTGGGGGGTTGTAACCCTCCACATTTTACTGTAAACTGAACTTTTTCCCTAAACACAGGGAAAAAGTTAAGTTTTCGGTAAAATGTGGGGGGTTACAATCCCCCACACCCCCCCACGACGCCCCCACAACGCGGCACGATGTCTATTAAGTAAAGTGGGGGGGTTCCCCCCCCCCACGCCCACCCCGTCGGAGCTCTAAAAACAGTAATTTAGAGCGGCGTGTGCCTCCGCGCTGCGCTCAATTGTCTGGGCGCGCTTTTGACCTGACACCCTCTGCTATAGTAGGTGCCATTTAGAGATTCCGGCCCTTGATGCAGACTTTACAGTTAATTGTGTTGACTTAAATTCGGAAGATGAATTTTTCCACTCAGTCTCTCCTCTACTCTAGTTTCTCTTGGTTCAGATCTTACAAGCTGAATATTCCAGGGTGAAATAGCAGCCTAGCACTTGAGATAGTTAATCTTCCGTGACCAGCTGCAGAGTTGAATACGGCTTGTCGGCACCAAAGACTTCTATTTGTTTATGTATTCAGTTTTCTATACTGTTCCCCCGGGGGATCTCGGAATGGTTTTACATTAATTTATTCAGGTACTCTAGCATTTTTCCCGTGGGCTCACAATCTGTCTAATGTACCTGGGGGCAATGGGGGGAATGCACCAGGAAGGGGAAGGCCCGCCATTTTGTGGAGCGAAGCCTCCTGGCCGGATGGAGTAAGCATCCTTCCAGCTGACCTATAAGAAAAAGGTATGGGAGGGGGGAGATCCAGATGGGCTTGGGGCTGTCGGGGTGGAGGCAAATTTTCAGAGGGTTCCGGCAGGAGGAAATTGGCATCCCTCCTGCTGATGATCTTCCAGGGATGGGGGGTGTTTCTGGCAGAAGGGACTGGGCATCCCTCCTGATGTTGATCTTCGGAGGAGGGGGGTTTCTGGCAGGGGGGATTGGGCATCCCTCCTGCTGATGATCTTCCAGGGATGGGGGGTGTTTCTGGCAGAAGGGACAGAGCATCCCTCCTGATGTTGATCTTCGGAGGAGGGGGGTTTCTGGCAGGGGGGATTGGGCATCCCTCCTGCTGATGATCTTCCAGGGATGGGGGGTGTTTCTGGCAGAAGGGACTGGGCATCCCTCCTGATGTTGATCTTCGGAGGAGGGGGGTTTCTGGCAGGGGGGATTGGGCATCCCTCCTGCTGATGATCTTCCAGGGATGGGGGGTGTTTCTGGCAGAAGGGACTGAGCATCCCTCCTGATGTTGATCTTCGGAGGAGGGGGGTTTCTGGCAGGGGGGATTGGGCATCCCTCCTGCTGATGATCTTCCAGGGATGGGGGGTGTTTCTGGCAGAAGGGACTGAGCATCCCTCCTGATGTTGATCTTCGGAGGAGGGGGGTTTCTGGCAGGGGGGATTGGGCATCCCTCCTGCTGATGATCTTCCAGGGATGGGGGGTGTTTCTGGCAGAAGGGACTGAGCATCCCTCCTGATGTTGATCTTCGGAGGAGGGGGGTTTCTGGCAGGGGGGATTGGGCATCCCTTCTGCTGGTGATCTTTGGGCGATTGTGGCAGGAGGGATTGGGCACTCCTCCTGCTGTGGACATTCGGGAGAGACTTCAGGGAGGTTCCAGCAGGAGGGACTGTGCATCCCTGCTGCCAGCCAACTTTTCAGGGGATGCTGCAGCAGGGAGAGTCCCTTGCCACCATCAGTTCAGCGGCCGCGTCTATTTGAAATGTAGGCCAGCATTTTGCTGTGGAACGTATTGCCAGAGGATGTGGTGAGAGTGGTTAAAGTAGCTGGTTTTAAGAAAGGTTTGGACAATTTCCTGGATGAAAAGTCCATAGTCTGTTATTAAGCATGGGGGAAGCCACTGCTTGCCCTGGATCGGTAGCATGGAATGTTGCTACTATTTGGGGGTTCCGGAATCTTGCTATACTTTGAGATTCTGCATGGAATCTTTGATACTTTTTGGTTCTAGAATGTTGCTACTCTTTGGGTTTTGGCCAAGTACTAGGGACCTGGATTGGCCACCATGAGAACAGGCTTGATGGACCATTGGTCTGACCCAGTAAGGTTATTCTTATGTTCTTAAATATATGAAGAGAATGTAATTGAAGAAATGAACGAATAGATCGAATTTGACGAAGGAAAAAAAAAAAAATTTAAAAAGAGGAAGAAATCACTATCACTTTTGTATTATTATCTTTGTATGCATTCATGCTTATTGTGTCATGCCTGTTCCTCTTATTGCCTATTCAATAAAAATAATATTAAAAAAAAAAAAAAGAAATATCGATCCTGACACCTAAGATTTTAGTTGTTGTAGAAAATGTTAAAGGAATATCTTTCATATTAAAGTTTAAAGATTTTGTAGGTGGAGTCCTTGAAGAGAAAAGCATTATTGCAGTTTTTTGGGGGAATTTACTTTCAATTTATTATGCTGTGACCAAGAAGGCATTTTTCAGAAATGCTTCCAAATTAATTTGAAAATTGCTCTCCCATTCTGAGTTATTAGATTTCACAAAGTAAAAACCTGGACACGTTGTCCCGCCCCCTAGCCCCGCCCCACACAAACCTCTTAAGCGCAAGCCTGTGTTTGGAAGGACCTCTGAGCGCGCGCGGATGCGACTCAAAAATGTCGTTAGCATGCACGCATGCGTGTGATATCATTGCATCATATCCAGACACAGCCCCGAGCCAAAAACCCAGACAAACTCCTTACAGGTTAGAAAGATGTCTGGATGCCTGGACTGTCCTCTAAAAAGACCCAAGGACGCAATGCAGGGGCCCAAGGAACTAATGAAGCTAAAGAGCGGAAAAAGGAGGCAACAGCCGGAGCCAGAGGGACATCCAAAAATGGGGAAGCAGACTGAAGACGAGATAGACACTCCACAGGAGGAAAATGAGGACGAAACAGACACACCACAGGAGGAGGATGAGCGGAACGAGGTTCGGGGACTGGCAGCCCATGAGGAGGTCGGCAGGAGCACCAAACCACGAGGAAAACACTAATGCTAGGAGCCTAAGAACTAAAATGGGAGAGCTAGAGGTGGTGACGGGACTAAATCGCGCGAGACAACGGCACGCCGACAACTGAGCGCAGACAACTGAGCGCAAGGTTGATGGCGCGCCGAAGAAAAGCACTATTTTAAAGGGCTCCGACGGGGGGTGTGTGTGTGGGGGGGAACCCCCCCCACTTTACTTAACAGACATTGCGCTGGCGTTGTGGGGGGTTTGGGGGGTTGTAACCCCCCACATTATACTTAAAACTGAACTTTTTCCCTAAAAAACAGGCAAAAAGTTCGGTTTCAAGTATAATGAGGGGGGTTACAACCCCCCAAACCCCCCCAACGCCAGCGCGATGTCTGTTAAGTAAAATAGGGGGGTTCCCCACCAACACCCCCCGTCGGAACTCTTTAAAATAGTGCTTTTCTTGGGCACACCGTCAACCTTGCGCTCAGTTGTCGGTGCGCCGTTGTCTCGCGCGATTTTGTCTATGAACCGCTAGCCAGTAAGGAGGACCTAGACATAATTGGAATCACAAAAACATGGTGGTCTGAAGAAAACAAATGGGATGTGGTCCTACCTGGGTACAAACTCTATAGGAGGGACAGGACACACAAGAAAGGTGGAGGAATAGCGCTATATATAAAGGACACCATTCAGTCAAACAGGATGGAAACAACAGTAAGGGCGGACGGCTTGGAATCACTATGGGTTAAGCTGACAGGAGAAAATGGAGCAGACATAAAATTGGGACTGTACTATCACCCACCAGGGCAACCGGAAGCAAACGACCAGGACCTGGAGGCTGAATTGAGGCAGGTATGCAAAGGCGGAAGTGTGGTGGTAATGGGGGATTTCAACTACCCTGGAATAGACTGGAGCATTGGACACTCAAGTTGCACAAGAGAAACAAAATTCCTGAAGGCGGTGAGGGACTGTTTCATGGAACAGCTAGTCACGGAACCAACACGAGGAGATGCAACTCTTGACCTAGTCCTCACCGGGCTAGGAGGACCCGCAAAGGAGGTGGTAGTGCTAGCGCCACTAGGAAACAGCGATCACAACATGATCCAGTACAAGCTAAAAATAGGAACATCAAAGGTGAAAAGAACCAGAACGACAGCACTCAATTTCAGAAAAGGAAATTACGAGGAAATGAGGAAAATGGTGGGAAAGAAGCTCAGCAACAGCGCAGGAAAAATGGAGACCGTAGAGGAAGCATGGGCCCTACTCAAGGGCACAGTGCACGAAGCACAAAACCTGTATGTGCCCAGGTTTAGGAAAGGGTGCAAAAAAAATCGCACAAAAAACCCGGCGTGGATAACAAATGCAGTGAAAAAGGCGATAAGTGACAATAAAACATCTTTCAGAAAATGGAAAAAGGACCAAACAAAAGAAAACCAGAAGGAGCACAAAAGGCACCAAAAAGACTGTCACCGAATGGTCAGGAAAGCGAAAAGAGAATATGAGGAGAGACTGGCAGGGGAAGCAAGAAACTTCAAACCATTCTTCAGGTATGTGAAGAGGAAACAACCAGCCAGGGAGGAAGTGGGACCGTTGGACGATGGAGACAGGAAGGGAGTGGTAAAGGAGGAAAAAGAGATAGCTGACAGGTTAAACAAGTTCTTCTCGTCAGTCTTCACGAGAGAAGACACATCCAATATCCCAGAACCCGAGGAGATCATAAACGGAGTCCATGATGAAAAGCTGGTCCAACTAGAGGTAAGCAAAGAGGATGTCAGCCGACAGATAGACAGACTGAAGAGCGACAAATCACCAGGTCCGGACGGCATCCACCCAAGGGTACTAAAAGAGCTGAGAAACGAAATAGCAGAAACACTTCGCCAAATATGTAACCTATCCATAAAAACTGGGGAGATCCCAGAGTACTGGAAAATAGCAAATGTCATGCCCATCTTTAAGAAGGGATCAAGGGGGGACCCGGGAAACTACAGGCCGGTGAGCTTGACCTCGGTCCCAGGAAAAATGATGGAAGCACTGGTCAAGGACACAATCTGCGAACACATAGAAAGCAAGGGACAACTGAAGACGAGCCAGCATGGCTTCTGCAAGGGAAGGTCATGCCTCACGAACTTACTGTACTTCTTTGAAGGAATAAATAGCCAGATGGATAAGGGGGAATCCATAGACATCATTTACCTTGACTTCCAAAAAGCCTTCGACAAGGTACCTCACGAACGGCTACTTAAGAAGCTGTGGAGCCATGGGGTGCAAGGGGATGTCCACCGATGGATCAAACACTGGCTGGCAGGCAGGAAACAGAGGGTTGGAGTAAAGGGCTATTACTCAGAATGGCAATGGGTCACGAGCGGAGTTCCGCAGGGGTCGGTGCTGGGACCGCTCCTGTTCAATATATTTATCAACGACCTGGAGACGGGGACGAAATGTGAGGTTATTAAATTTGCTGATGACACCAAACTCTGCAGCAGGGTTAGAAACACGGAAGACTGTGAAGACCTGCAAAGGGACCTAACGAGACTGGAAAACTGGGCAAAAAAGTGGCAAATGAGTTTTAACATAGAGAAATGCAAGGTCATGCATGTAGGGAAAAAGAACCCGATGTTCAGCTACAAAATGGGGGGATCATTGCTAGGGGTGAGCAACCTTGAAAGAGATCTGGGGGTGTTGGTGGACTCAACATTGAAAGCATCGGCACAGTGTGCGACAGCCTCAAAGAAAGTGAACAGAATGTTGGGTATCATTAAAAAGGGTATCACAGCCAGGACGAAGGAAGTCATCATGCCGCTGTATTGTGCAATGGTGCGCCCACATCTGGAATACTGTGTCCAGTACTGGTCGCCGCACCTCAAGAAGGACATGGCAGTACTTGAGGGGGGGTCCAGAGAAGAGCGACTTTTCATACACTGACAGGTTGAAAATGCTGGGGCTGTTCTCCCTGGAAAAGCAGAGACTTAGAGGAGACATGATAGAAACCTTCAAAATCCTGAAGGGCATAGAGAAGGTAGACAGGGACAGATTCTTCAGACTGTGGGGAACCACAGGTACTAGGGGTCATTCAGAGAAACTGAAAGGGGACAAGTTTAAAACAAATGCTAGGAAGTTCTTTTTTACCCAGAGGGTGGTGGACACATGGAACGCACTTCCAGAGGTTGTGATAGGCCAGAGCACAGTACAGGGGTTCAAGGAAGGTTTAGATAGATTCCTAAAGGATAAGGGGATTGAGGGGTACAGATAGAAGTAGAGGTAGGTTATAGAAATGGTCAGGAAACACTTCACAGGTCATAGATCTGATGGGCCGCCGCGGGAGCGGACCGCTGGGCGCGATGGACCTCTGGTCTGACCCAGTGGAGGCAACTTCTTATGTTCTTAAATCTGGACATCTGGTAACCCTGATCCTGACCAATGTATCAAAACAATACAAAGGAAAAAAGTAACCCACGGGCAAGCTACGGAGACAAGACAAAGGCGTGGGGAAGGGACACTGATCAGACCACAGTGGGGACAAACACATTTCTTTATAATGTAGAATCTCAGTTAAAAATTCACACAAGTATACATTTAAATAAAACAAAATGCCACAGGCATGTAAAGTCCTTTGTAAGAGAGCATATACTGGACCCTAACACGGTCCGTGTTTCAGCCACAAGGGCCTTCCTCAGGGGTGTAAAAGCTTTCCAGTAGGTGGCGCCAAACTGAATTAACTTGCAAAAAAAAACCCCACGCTGAGGTTCCTGCTGCCTAATGCAATCTCGAAAGTGTAATCACAGTTTCAAGAGAAACGCTGTGACAGCCAGGAACGCTGATCCTGAGGCAACAAGTCGCAAAGTTCATAGGCACTTGTGCAAGCATAGACCACTGCACTGTTCATTCAAACTATTTCATTACACTTGCACTGCCATAGATGAGATTTGACGTTGCTGTGTCAAACCTCTCCACACCCACATATATTTTAAGAAAGAATTTTAATTATGCACGCAAGCAGTTGTTATAGCGTGCAGTTAAGTAAGTGGTCAGTTTTTTAAAGAGATCGAGCTGGCTAATTCAGAGCCTTTGAAAATTTGGCAGACCGAGTGGCAAACGTTACCCTCCTAAGTTTTACTTGGCAGCAAAATTTAGGTAGTCAGTTGTAAAAATTTTATGTGGGTGGCCCAGAGGTAGCTTTAGGTGGGGGAAGAGAGCTGGTTGGTTCCAATTTTCAATACTTGTCACCTGATTTGGTCGGCCAAGCCTAGGCGTTACAATAGCAGGTCAAAATTTGGTCAGCCTCTCTCTCTCTCTCGCTCTTGACTGTAATTTAAACAATGTACTTGCTGCCTGACCTCCTTCCCTCCATACTGTAACTTAAGATGAAAAATAGCCAATCTCCCTTGTATTCCTCATGGCTGGCATGGGTATTAGAGAATGACACGGTGACAAAATTCATCACCGTCCCCGCGGATATCCGCGGGAAACCATCTTCATGTCATTCTTTAAGGAGAGAGGGAAGAATCAGAGTATAATTGGGCACAACCACTGACCCACAAGCTTTGCTTTGAATAATGCTGATGTAGAAGGACTGAGGTTGAAATAGACACTAGAAAATGACATGGGATTATTTCCCGCGGTTATCCACGGGGACAGGGACGGTGATGAATTTTGTCACCGTGTCATTCTCTAATGGGTATTTGATCATTTTGGGAGAGAGAAAAAAAAAAAAGAATCTCTTCTGCTGTCAAAAATGGAATATATGGGGATCTACTCCAAATGCTGTATTCAAAAGGATGATTTTCCCTCCTTCCTCCTACCTCCTAGAGACACAGAAAAACACTTTAAACACAGAGGATAAAATGGTATATTCCATGCAACTTAAAATTCATCTTGCTATATAATTATCATGCATAATTTTGGTTTGGTTTATGCATAATGCGTGTGGTTATATCGGGGAATTGAGAAAATATTCTCTTCTAGTGCTTTTCAATCAACCCAACTGATAGGATTCAGAAAGTGGAGGAAGGCAAATTCTGTGGGCTCGGCACCAACCCTGGATCCGTTGTGCAATTAGCATTTTTCCCCCCCCCCTTTACTACTGCCACTATTAATTATTTCTATAGTGCTACCAGCCTTGCTGTTTAACCATTTAATATACTTATTCCCCTTGCAACAACAGGATTTGAGACCTGAACCCCCCTGAAAGAGAGTGTGGTGGAGATTGGTGCTATTTGGTACAGGGATAGGTAGGGGGGTGACGAGAAGAGGCCTGGTCTGGTTCTGGTGCTTCTTTGCTGTGGCCCCAGTGGCTGCACTGAATCACAAAGAGTAAGAAAACAGTCCCTGCTCCAAAGAGCTTACAATCTAAACAGACAAACAGGATGTCATGGATACAGTTAAGGGGGACGATTAATCAGTGGGCTGGGTTGGAGGACAGAGGAGTAAGCTTATGGATTGAAGGCTATATCAAAAAGGTGGGTTTTCAGTCTGCTTTTAAACAAGGGAAGGGGCTTGACAGACAAACTCGGGTAATTTATTCCTGGCATAGGGGGCAGCTAGATGAAAGGAAGAAAGTCTGGAATTGGCAGTGGAGGAGAAGGGTAACGCTAAGAGTGACTTATCTGAGGAACGGAGTTCTCTGGGAGGTGGATAAGGAGAGAGAAGTGAGGAGAGATATTGAGGGGCAGCAGAATGAACACACTTGGTAGGTCAGCAATAAGATCTTGAACTGTATGCGATGGCAGATAGGAAGCCAGTGAAGTGACTTAAGGAGAGGGGTGACATGAGCGTAGCGAGGTTGGTAGAAGATGAGTCGCGCAGCAAAGTTTTGCACAGATTGCAAGGGGGAGAGGGATACCAGTTAGGAGTAGACTGTAGTAATCTAAGCGTGAGGTTACGAGAGCTTAGACAAGGGTCCGGGTGTGCTCAGAGAGGAAGGGGTGAATTTTGGCGATATTGAAGAGATAGAAGCGACAGGTCCTAGCAGTTTGTTGGATGTACCTAGAAAATGAGAGGTCAGAATCGAAGACCACTCCAAGGTTGCGAGCAGAGGAGACTGGAACAATGACAGGATTATTTACAGAGATGGAGAAAGGAGGAGCAGAGGGTTTAGAAGGAAAGAGGAGCAGCTCAGTCTTGGACATATTTAGTTTCAGATGACCTTTACAAATAAAGGTGTTTTCCCTAGATAAGAATAGCACTGCATTCTAATGGCATAATCCCCTAGGGCAGGGGTGTCCAATGTCGGTCCTCGAGGGCCGCAGTCCAGTCGGGTTTTCAAGATTTCCCCAATGAATATTCATGAGATCTATTTGCATGCACTGCTTTCATTGTATGCTAATAGATCTCATGCATATTCATTGAGGAAATCCTGAAAACCCGACTTGATTGCGGCCCTCGAGGACCGACATTGGACACCCCTGCCCTAGGGCATTTCAACTTGATTAGCTTTGAGTCCTCCAAGTTAAAGCCTCTCATCAGGGGACGCATGTAACATTTTCCCCATTGAGGCAAATGGGGGAAAACCCTCTGCAGTGGTGGCCTCAAATATTTTGAATTGAAACAAACATCTGACGTGCCCGGTTCTGAGGCAGTACCGTAGAGCATCCCAGAGCACATTGCAGGGTTTCAAGGAAGGTTTAGATAAGTTCCTAAAAGATAAGGGGATTGAGGGTTACAGATAAAAAGAAGAGGTAGGTTACAGAAATGGACAGGAACCACATCACAGGTCATAGACCTGATGGGCCGCCACGGGAGCGGACCGCTGGGCACGATGGACCTCTGGTCTGACCCAGTGGTGGCAACTTCTTATGTTCTTATCCCAAATCTCAGACTTGACCCTCATATCTTTACAAATTAGGATTGTCCGCACTTGTCCTGTGCTTGATTAAGTTTTTATTATTTTTCTCTGTCTGGCCACTACCACGTGTCTGTGACATGTCATCCTATTACCAGAATTGTTTTACTGAGTGGCAATATGTCCCCCTCCCCCTCCCCCTTAACTAAAGGCAACTATGCAGTCTTTACGGGAATGCTGCAGTTTGGAAATTTGGTATTTTTGATGGTAACGTTGGGATATCCATACCAGAACGGAAGAAGATGCAATTTATTTAGATTAAGGGGGGAATTCATCAATAGACTCTAAACGATTTAACGTGCACTAAACACTAAGGGGTCCTTATACGAAACCGCGTCAGCGGCTTTATCGCACGTGACTTCTTATCACGCGCTAACCTCCGCGCTAGCCGAAAAACCACCGCCTGCTCAAGAGGAGGTGGTAGCGGCTAGTGCGGCCGGCAGTTTTTCGCGCGCTATTACGCTTGTTAAACCGCTAACGCGGCTTCGTAAAAGGAGTCCTAAGACGCCCGTAGGAATATTCAGAATTCAGAATCCTAGTGCAATCCCTCATACTGAGTCAGCTTGACTACTGCAACATCGCCTATCTAGCAATCTCACAAAAGAATATGAGACGTCTCCAAATAATGCAAAATGCTGCGGTCAGACTTATCTTCGGGCTGAAGAAATTTGACCACGTGACGCCCAGCTGCACTGGCTACCAACGGAAGCCCGAGTAAGGTTTAAATTTGCCTGCCTCTGCTTCAAAGTACTATACGGCCTGACCCCCCAAGTACATAACGGACCTTTTCGCATTTTCTAATAACAAACTCGAGAGAAACACACCCCCAAAACTCATTTCCCCTCCAGTTAGAGGCTGCAAAATGAACAAACACCACGAACACCTTCTCTCTCACCAAGCAGCCCGATGGGGCAAAGACCTAGACCAACTGCTTTCGCCCACGACATACGGGGAATTCAGGAAACGCCTAAAAACATACCTGTTCCAGAAAGACCTAAACAATTGACCCGCTCTCCCTCTCCCTCCCCCCTCCCTATTCCACCTGAACTTACAGCACTGTTATAAATATAATCTGTTATCTTCATCTTATCGTAACTTTACGTTGCTATTTATCCCCAACAGGTCCTGTCGGACATCACCGACTAAAATGTACATATTACATTTTCGCTCAGCAAATTGTATTTCTATACTATTGCCTCCTGAGGTCTCTGATCTCTGTATTTCCTCTGAATATCTACTTATCGTATTTCGCTGAATGTCCAGCACTCTTGATTGTAAACCGCCTAGAAGTCGCAAGATTGTGGCGGTATAGAAGAATAAAGTTATTATTATTATTATTATAATGGGCATCTTAGCGCTTACTACACACTATCATTAGCATGCGCTAAACCGCTTGGGTCCGGATTCTGAAAGCGGCACCGAGAGGAAGGTGCTGGTAGGCACTCTACCGGTGCCTAAGTTATATGTTTTAATTAGCTATTAACGGCACGGTAATTGACCATGCCATTAAAAACCAATTAAAAGAAAAAAAAAATAGGGCGCCTACAAAACACATTGCTGGAATTGCGTCTACGCAGATGCTTGGCGCCGCCGAACGTGAAAAGAGGTGTGGTTATGGGCGGGGTTGATGTTCGGCGCTGCTAAGCGTGATTCTACGTCAAATTTAGGCGCCTGTAAAACCCTGGCCTACCTTGGACGCAGGCTGTGATTCTGAAAACAGTGCTGTAATCAGATTAACGCGTAGCCGGCGCCGTTTTTTCAGGCACCTGCCGATTTTTGGCGCCGCTTTCCGAATCCGGGCCTTGCTACCTGTTGATGATCCCCCCCCTCCTCCCCCTAAATGTGTCGTTGGCATGCCAGTATCATTTCTAGTTTCTATTCTCCCTTTCATGCTTTTCCTTTCAGGTGCTCGGTACAACTATCTTGCATACTAGCAGGGGAAGTAGGAAGTGTGATGTGAAAGCGCGAAACAAACGCCCTGACAGAAATAGCAGGCCACAAAAGAAGAAATACATGCCTGTAAGAAAATGAAAACCCGAGTTAAAATATTTCCAGAGGACTGAGCCCCAGTGAGGCTGTGCTGGGAAAAGAACAGCTTTTCACAGCTGAGAGTTTTATAACAAAAACTAGTGTTTAGGCCCGTTTGTGCTAGTAAAGCCTCCTTCCCTCACATGTCCCCTATTTTCAGTTCCAGCTCCAAACCCCCAGCCTCCTTCTCCCATCTTTTCATCAGGAAGGAGCAAAACCAGTTCAAAACTGTTCCACCCGCCCCACACATGCAGCTCCCGATTGGTGAGGCCCGACTTTAGTGCAGGAGGAGGCGGTCGGAGCATACCGCGAGTGATTTCCTTCACTCGCCGGCGCTCTGGCTGCTCTCTCCTAGCCCGGTCATTCAGGGTCGGAAAATACCGCAAATGACTGCGATCGCGAATCACTGACCGCGAATGACCGGGGAAGTACTGTACTTGTATATCAAGTTAAAATTTAATAAAATGTTTTGCTTGTCTTGCAAAACCCTTGCAAACCAAATTGCTTGCAATCCAAGGTTTTACTGTATTTGTTTTTTTCAATAATTTACTTAGGTAAACTTGACTCAATGTAATTTTATATTTAGCTTGGGATTTTGGCGTCCCAGCTTGGTAGGTGCTCAACGGAGCGTCCCCGTTTCACCCTTCATAGAGCTTCGTCAGGAATACCCTATTTTTTCTGTCAAAACTACAACAAAAAGAAACCACACATTTGCTGAAAGTCCCTGGATATCATTTGAAATATTTTTTGCGCGTTTCATTCTAAACTAATGCATATCCCGTCCCCCTTCTAAACAAGACTATCCACTAATCGTAGCAATGTCAGAATATAACTGCAACCTGGTTTCCAACGAGAAGAAATTCTATTTACTTGTTCTGTAACTTCTATTACTAACTTGAAGAGCACAGTATGAACGTCATTAGTTAAAGCGAAATGCCTAATTCGACAGCAGTTTGCCGGCTGGAACTTCTGAGCTCTTTAAACTATTCTACATCATTTCCATGGTTGCGTGCTTTACATTACATTACAGATTTCTATTCCGCCATTACCTTTCGGTTCAAAGCGGATTACAATAAGAGTTGTGGAGGGAAGGGTTACAAAGTTAGATCGGAGATCGTTTCTGAGAGAGGGAAAGGTAGGATCAGGGGTAGGAGAGGTGTTTGTGGTATTAGGCTTTACTCAGGGATTTCTTGAAGAGTATAGTTTTTACATCCTTTCTGAACCTCTTGTAGTCAGGGGTTGATGTCAATAGGGTGGAAATTTGGTTATCTAGTCTTGCTTCTTGAGTGGCTAGTAGGCCGTCGTAAAGTTTTTTCTGTTTTACTTCCTTGATTGTGGGGTGAGTGAAAGGGGGGGGTGTTTTTCTATGCCTAGTAGAGGTAGTTTGGATAAAGCGGTTGTTTAAGTAGGTTGGGCTGTTCCTGTTAATAGTTTTAAATAGTGTACAGTAAAATTTAAATTGTATTCTTTCTTGGATTGGAAGCCAGTGTGAGTCGATGTATGCTTCAGTGATGTGATCATATTTCTTCAGTGACAAGCTGGAAGACTGGGCAAACAAATGGCAAATGCGCTTTAACGTGGAAAAATGCAAGGTCATGCATATAGGGAAAAAGAACCCGTTGTTCAACTACAAATTGGGGGGGGGGGGCATTGTTGGGAGACAGCAGACTTGAGAGAGACTTGGGTGTGCTGGTGGATGCATCACTGAAGCCACAGTGCGCAGCAGCCTTGAAAAAAGCCAACAGGATGCTGGGCATCATAAAGAGGGGCATAACGACCAGGACGCGGGAAGTCATCATGCCATTGTATCGAGCGATGGTGCGTCCACATCTGGAATACTGCGTTCAGTATTGGTCGCCGCACCTCAAGAAGGACATGGCGGTACTCGAGAGAGTCCAAAGGAGAGCAACGAAACTGGTAAGAGGGCTGGAACACTGCCCATACGCCGAGAGGTTGGATAGGCTGGGGCTCTTCTCTCTGGAAAAAAGGAGGCTCAGGGGAGATATGATAGAGACCTTCAAGATCATGAGGGGCATAGAGAGGGTGGATAGGGACAGATTCTTCAGACTGAAGGGGACAACAAGTACGAGGGGGCATTCGGAGAAACTGAAGGGAGATAGGTTCAAAACAAATGCAAGGAAGTTTTTCTTCACCCAAAGGGTCGTGGACACTTGGAATGCGCTACCGGAGGAAGTGATCAGGCAGAGTACGGTACAGGGATTCAAACAGGGATTGGACGGATTCCTGATGGATAAAGGGATCGTGGGATACTGAGGGAGGAGCTGGGATGTAACACAAGTATAGAAAGCTAACCAGGTAATAAGTATAGAAACCCAACCAGGTTGTGCATGTGCAAGACCGGAGGGTTAGGACTTCGATGGGAAGATAGGACTTCAATGAGAAACCAAGGTGGCAAGGGAGCCCCTTCTGGTGATTCAGACAGGTCGTGACCTGTTTGGGCCGCCGCGGGAGCGGACTGCCGGGTAGGATGGACCTATGGTCTGACCCGGCGGAGGCACTGCTTATGTTCTTATGTTCTTAATATACGAGTCTCAAAGCTGTATTTTGGATTGTTTGTAGTTGTTTAATCAGAGGAGATAGAGGATGTTGCAGTAGTCGAGTATACTGAGGATTAGTGATTGTACTAGAAGCAGAAATTGTGGTCTTTCGAAGAATTTTCGGACTTGTCTTAGGTTCCTCATGACTGCGAAAGATTTCTGTATCGTTTTGTTTATTTGTGGTTGCATGGTGCAGCTCCTGTCAATAGTCATTCCTAGTAGTTTTAGGGAGGTTTGTAGAGGGTAGTTGATAGAGTTGATTACTAAGTTGGTAGTGCTAGGGACTTTGTTATTTTCTAGGAGGATGAATTTAGTTTTGTCTGGGTTGAGTTTCAGTTTGTGATTTTCCATCCACGTCGTAACTGTAGCTAGTGTTCGGTGTAGTGTGTCTGTCATTGCTAGCTTTGGTTGGTCAAAGGGTATGAGGATGGTGATGTCATCAGCGTAGCTGTAAGTGGTTAGACCTTGTTTGTTTAGGTACACGCAGAGAGAGGCTGTATATAGGTTGAAGAGTGTAGGGGATAGAGGAGATCCTTGTGGGTCTCCGCAGGGGTTGGACCACGGTTTGGATTTTTCCTTGTCTGATTTTACTTTGTATGATCTGGATTTTAAGAAGCCTTCAAACCATGAGTATACTTTGTCTGAGATGCCTATTGTGTCCAAAATTTGGAGAAGTATGTTATGGTCAACTAGGTTGAAAGCTGCCGTCAGGTCCAGCTGTATTAGCAACATTTTTTTTCCTGTGCTGAGGTGTTGTCTTGCTGTGTCTGTAAGGGAGCCTAATAATGACTCAGTACTGAAGTTAGTTCTGAAGCCAGATTACTTACGAAGGGAGACTAGTGTAATGATGTCATTCATAGATTGATACCACTTTCAAATATTTGTGAATCTCACTAAAATCCTGGAAATTAGGCTATCATTAGGTTATAAGTGTCCATGCCAAAAGATCTATGTAGGTAAAACCATTAGGCAATTTAATATTCGTATGGCTGAGCACAAGTCTTGTTTAAATCTACAGAGGAAGGAAGCTCCGCTTATAGCCCATTGTATTCAACACAAGCATACTTTTGATCAATTAAAATGTATGGTAATTGACAGAGTTGAGGTGTCTGTAAAGGGGAGGGGATAGAGGGAAAAAGCTTTTACAAACTGAGCAGAGGTGGATTGATCGCCTACATAGCCTTCAACCTCAGGGTTTGAATGTGGCTATTAATTGGCAGGTCTTTTTTTGAGCTAGTTATTACTTTTCTTGTCTTGGGTTATCTTTGGAAACCTGTATTCATTTATTAGTTCCTTTGTACTAAGCTGTGTTTACAGCTGCTCTTTGGCGCTTTGGGTTTGCTTATCAATATGTATGAGTGTACGCATGTTTGGCTGGGTCGGCATTTGTTTGCCGATTAGTTAGGTCACTTTCCGGAAGTGACATCAGACGCTCTCCTTCAATTTAAAACCTCGTAGGTTTGCGTTGTAGTGACTATTGACTCTTGAAAACGATCGAGTCACTGTGTAGAGCAGTCCCTGTTTTATCTCCAGCCTGTTTACCGTCGCGGCATCGGTGGTGTTATCAGGTACGCCGGGGGGATAGGCTTCTCTTCCGTGGGGTTTGCATGAGTGTTCTGATTTGTATGTGTTTCAGGTTTATAGTTGTGTGGTTAATAATACCTTTAAAAATTAAAAAACATAAATTAATATTCTCAATGGCTTAGGACTTCTTAAAATAGCAGGGTTGGGTATGTTTAGATGTATTATTCTCTAGGTTCAGAAGTTCGCCCTTTTGTGTTGCTGTGGAGTCCCCTTCAGTATAAGCAGTTAGTGCTTTTAAGTTTGATTGAGTATACTAGTTCCTTCTAAATTAAAATGTTTATGCTTTATTTGTAGTGCTATTTTTGGCGTTTGCCCTGATGAAGCTCTTGTTCAATTAATAAGAGCGAAACGGAGATCTTCCGTCGAGAAGACATTGAAATAAAGTATTGAGGAGAAAAACTGAAATAGAACATTTTCAGCTAAAGAAAATGAAAGCTAAGTAACCCTAAATAACATATGAGAGGGTAACAGACATTTAGAACACTAGACTACTTTATCAGTCGTTTTAAAGAAAGGAAATTAAAATGAAAAAATATTTAAAATAATTGAAAAAATATTTAAAATAATAAATTTATATTTACATTTAAAAGTATAGAGAACATAACTGGGCCGATGATAGCTCACCAAATAAGTCACCAGCCTTGACAATACTTTCAGGCTTTTGATTGTGAGCGCTTGAGATTTCCGGTTCGTTTCTATACGATAGTACTTACAGACTTGTAGGATAGCCTAATTTCCAGGATTTTAGTGAGATTCATAGATTGATGCCAAGATTGTTGGAAAAGTTCTTAATGATAGTGCGTACGCAAATTGTTATTATTCTTCAATGGAAGGCAGGCACTTATCTGGTCAACATGGAAAAAGATTAGAAAAAAATTCTTTATTGAACCACCTTAGAAGAATGTTTGCCAATTAATTGTAGTGTTAAGTCCTTTGGTTATAACCACTGTATTGGCTATACCTACCAGATTTTCTGAGGGCCCCATGTAACATGGTAAATAACGGCAGATAAAAGACCTGAATGGTCCATCCAGTCTGTCCATTAGTTATTCTCGTGAGAAATACATGATTAAATTAACTTGGCGCTTCTTTGATATTTCTGGGCCACAGATTAAAGTCCACCAGGCACTGTTCTAGGCTCCACCGCTGAAGTTGCCACCTAAGCTCACTCCAGCCTAGGCTTACCAGACGT
Organism: Geotrypetes seraphini; assembly: GCF_902459505.1. Taxonomy (NCBI): domain Eukaryota; kingdom Metazoa; phylum Chordata; class Amphibia; order Gymnophiona; family Dermophiidae; genus Geotrypetes; species Geotrypetes seraphini. The sequence goes on from NC_047094.1 coordinate 118,105,379, forward strand.
CCAGGAAAACCCGGATAAGTCCTCTTTTTAGAGGACTGTCCGAGAACCCGGAGAGACTTCCAAAACCCGGCAGTTTGTCTGGGTTTTGGAAGTCCTGAGCTCGGAGGCCACGTCTGGAAGCCTTTGCGCATGTGCGGCTGTCACCGTGATGACCTCAATGTGGCCTTCGAGCTTGGGGAGGTTCATATGGGGGCTGGGGGAGGAATGTGGGTGGAGCCAGAGGCTGGACTGGGCGGGGCTGGGGGGTGGAACGGGGCAGGGCCAGGCATCCTCTGTTTTTCAAAGAGGAAATCTGGCAACCCTACTCCAGCCTATCCAACCAACCCGTTGTTTGCATGATAGCTACTGTAAAGTCTGTCCAGTAACATCTTCATGTTCCAAGTTAGGGTCTACATATAGTTCTTCAGGCTCAACAGCTGCAGTGATGTTTTCCTAATAAGGGCTTCTAAACGAGAGCCTTTTTGAGTTAGAGAGTTGCGCGGGGACAGAAATCTCACCCATCCCCACCTGTTCCCGCCAGGATCCTCTCCGTCCCCACCCGTCCCCGTCAGGATCCTCTCCGACCCCACCCGTCCCCGTCAGGATTCTCTCCGTCCCCACCCATCCCCGCAAGGAATTACCTCCATCCCTGCCCATCCCCATAAAAAGCAACAATTACTTCTGACAGGATCATTAATTCCACAGTTTCTTATGTGTTTGCGCTGCTGTTTTCCTTGTGGAATCTCTTTGGCGGAACCCTTTTTTTGTTTTCTGTTCAGGTAATTAACTTATAAACCCCCTCTTTTACTAAGGCTGACACGTCCATTATATTATATGGACAAACCCTGCTTCCAAAGTCTTCCATCCCCGTGGAAGTCCCGTGGGCTAGAGGGGGGTCCCCGTGGGGGTCCCGTGGGTTAGGGGGGGGATTCCCGCGGGATCCCCGCGGTCCCCGTTCCTGTGCAGACCTCTATTTTGAGTCCCAATCCGTGGTTCAGTATCGGAAGTATTTGTTAAACTATATCTTTCTATTTGTTTGTAATGACAAAGGGCTCCTTTTGTGAAGCCGCGTTAGCGCACGCGACTTTTAATCACGCGCTAACTCCCGCGCTAGCCGAAAACTACCGCCTGCTCAAGAGGAGGCGGTAGCGGCAAGCGCGTCTGGCGGTTTAGCGCGTGCTATTACGTGTTAAACCGTTACCGCGGCTTCGTAAAAGGAGCCGAAAGTATGAGTTTGAAGAGTGTGCTACAGAGGACTATGGCAACCGCCTGAATCATCATAAGGCTGATGCCTCGTACTTTGCAAACCACCTACGGAGAGAGCGCGTGGGCATCTGTTTAAGACTCTCCCTATGGTCGCATTAAGTTGTTAGTCTGGAAAAAAAATGTACACATGCTTTCTTCCTCCCACAATTTTTTTTTTTTTTAATTTTTTGCCAACCTTTTATAAAATGTTCCTTTTGGAAACGATCTTCTCTTTGGGGGTGGTTGATTGCTAAGCTGTCTGACCCAGGAAACACTTCCCTTTCGCTGGCAGAATGCAGTACGAGCCAGCGCAGATAATCCAGCACATAATTCCCTCCCCCTCTCGCTTTCAGATGCCTCCTGCATGCCAGGGGCAGAAACAGATGTCACTCGGATTCTTTCACCTTTGAGGTCAGCCAGTCAAAGCCCTTTCCTGCCCTTCCTCCTCCCAAAAGCTGTTCTTGCTCTCTGGAAAATGCTTTCTGACCATATTTCTTTTCTTTTATACCACCTACAAACCTGAAACACAGTACGACGAAACCTTTCGCCCAATGTGCGGCGGCAGCCAAGAAAGCAAACAGGACGCTGGGAATTATTAAAAAAGGGATGGTTAACGAGACTAGGAATGTTATATAATGCCCCTGTATCGCTCCATGGTGCGACCTCATCTGGAGTATTGCATTCAATTCTGGTCTCCTTATGTCAAGAAAGATATAGTGGCGCTAGAAAAGGTTCAAAGAAGAGCGACCAAGATGATAACATAAGAACATAAGCAATGCCTCTGCTGGGTCAGACCTGAGATCCATCGCGCCCAGCAGTCCGCTCACGCGGCGGCCCAACAGGTCCAGGACCTGTGTAGTAAACCTCTATCTATACCCTTCTATCCCCTTTTCCAGCAGGAAATTGTCCAATCCTTTCTTAAACCCCGATACTGTTCCCTGCCCTATAACGTCCTCTGGAAGCAGGGATGCAACTCCTCTGATATGAGGAAAGAGTAAAACGGTTAGGGCTCTTCAGCTTGGAAAAGAGACGGATGAGGGGAGATACGATTGAAGTCTACAAAATCCTGAGTGGAGTAGAACGGGTACAAGTGGATCGATTTTTTCACTCCGTCTAAAATTACAAAGACTAGGGGACACTTGATGAAGTTACAGGGAAATACTTTTAAAACCAATAGGTGGAAATTTTTTTTCACTCGGAGAATAGTTAAGCTCTGGAACACGTTGCCAGAGGTTATGGAAAGAGAGGATAACGTAGCTGGTTTTAAGAAACGTTTGGACAAGTTCCTGGAGAAAAAGTCCATAGCTCTTTTATTGAGAAAGACAGGGGGAGCCACTGTTTGCCCTGGATGTTGCTACTCTTTGGGTTTTGGCCAGGTACTAGGGACTTGGATTGACCACCGTGAGAACGGGCTACTGGGCTTGATGGACCATTGGTCTGACCCAGTAGGGCTATTCTTATGTTCTTATATTGGAGTTATTTTTCTGCCCCTAGAGCGTTAAAAATCTAGGGCTCCTTTTTAAAGCCACTGTAGCAATTTCCCCCATGGCAAATGCACAGAAACCCATTCAATTACTACGGACTTCGGTGCATTTGCCACGGGAGAATTACTATCGCAACTTTGTAAATATTGCCCTAAATCAGTGGTCTCCAACGCACAGCCACATGTGGCTCCTGAATTCCTCCATTCCCCAAACATTTGCCTAAAATGCTCCTCAAATCTTGTGAATGCGTTAATTTCAATCTCGCCTCACTTAGGGTTACTCAGACATGTCCTTTTGAGGACATGTCCAGGGGTCCGGATGGCAGGCAGTTGGGGGGGGGGGGACTGGGGATGGGATTAGGGTGTTACAGGGCGGGCCCTGGGGGTGGGCCTAGGAGTCCGGATTTTCCGATTGGAAAATCTGACAACCCTAGCCTCACTTGATATAGCAACTGCAAACGATCTCGCAAGCGTGTTTCTCATTTGTGGAATTTGCTACTGTTGGAAATCCAGAATAAAGTGAGATTTTAAAATACAGTGGTACCTCGGTTTGCGAGTAACCCGGTTTGCGAGTGTTTTGCAAGACGAGCAAAACACTCAGCAAGCTTTTGACTCGCAAACTGAGCACTGCCCCGATCAACGAGCACTTACAGGGGATTCCTCTTCCGTCTTCCGGCCAGCCTTCTACATCGGGTGCCTTCCGCGGGTTGCAGGACCTCTGTCTGGGCCTGCACGGCCAGGTGCTGTCCCCCCCTGCACATTGTGTGTGACGCGCACAGCGTCAATCATCGGCGTCGTGCGCAGCGTGCGGGTGGGGTGGCACTTGGGTGGGGGCTCTCCAGCATGCAAGGGGCATCTGACGTGGAGGGCTGGCCGGCGGCTGGCATTCCCCCCCCCCCCCCCGAAGTGGCACTGCGAGGTTCTCCGGCGGCTGGCATCTACCTCCCCCAAAGCAGCACTGTAGGGTTCTTCTTCAGATGACCCACGGAGGAGATGGCGCTGCAGCACCCGGCACCCGACAGGTATAGACCCCGGGTTCTAGAACGAATCATCTGAGTTAGTATTAACGTTTAATGTTTAATACCTGGTCTGAACAAGCGGGTCCAGGCGGTTTACAAAATTCGTAGTATTACATTACATTACATTAGTGATTTTTATTCCGCCATTACCTTGCGGTTCAAGGCGGATTACAGAAGAGGATTTCTGGACATGTCCAGAGATGTTACAGAGTAGAGCGGGTTGTTTCAGAGGATTGAAATGTTTCATTCGGTGTTAGTCTTCATGGATTTCTTGAAAAGCAAGGTTTTTTATTTCTTTTCTGAAAGTTTTGTAGTCTGGGGGTCGCGATTAGTAGATTAGAGAGTTGGTGGTCTAGTTTTGCAGCCTGTGTGGATAAAAGGCCATCCATCGTACAGGTTTTTTCCGTTTGATCAAAGGAGGTGAAAAGTTGAGGAGATACTCTATGTGGCTGAATTCTCTGTAAGAAGGAAGCCTAGGCTCGTTGAAAACGAGAGTATGAAGAGCCGTTTCTCCATAATGAGAATGAGTCCTAGGAGAGAACAATGGAAGTACGGTAGATCAATTTAGATGAAGTCCATGAGGAGCTATTTGCCGTATTTGCGTATTTTTTCAATGATGAGTGGAGAGCTCCATCTTCCCCACTGTCAAAACAATTTTGATGTGTAAGTTTGAAATCTTTTGGTGGCCCTCAAGAACCTTCTCATATTCACACTGTGGCCCTTTACATGAAAAAAGGTTGTCCACGGATCAAAGGTGTCCTTTTATTAAACTGCAGTAAACTGGCTAATCAGATTGACACATTAGTCAGAAAAAGCTTCTTCATGCTGTGGAAATTGCATACAGAGCACGTTAGACTATCTAATATAATAATAGCCTAAGCCGTGCATACGCACTCCCACCGCATGTTCTGTTTTCCGTGCGCTGTAGGGCACCATAAGTAGGAGTGCGCGCGAATCTCTCTCTCTTTCTCTCTTCAAGGCAGATGTCGGCCGCAGCGGTTGTCGGCTGCTGCAGGCCGCGGCAGCTGTAGGCCGCGGTGGCGGTCGGTGACTGCAGGCCGCAGCGGCCGAGCATGGAGCCGGGCCAAAGTTTCTTTTTTAACTTCAAAGACGCTGCAGCGGCTCCTCTCACGAGCCGCTCCTGCGTCGGAGGAGGCGGCGATCGTGAGAGGAGCCGCCAGGAAGTTACACTACTGGGGGCTCGGGCTGTTAGGTCCGTGCAGGCTCCTCTCGCCGTAAAAGGAGGGAGAGGGAATGCTGCGGCTGCTGGACAGGGAAGTAGAGAAGGAGAGAGGAAGAAAGACACAGGGACAGGGGCAGGGAGAGAGACAGAAAGACAGACATACAAAGGGGGCCAGGGAGGGAGAGAGACAGAAAGAAAGACAGTGGGAGGAAGAGAGACAGAAAGAAAAAGACAGGGGTAGGGAGAGAAACAGAAAGAAAGACAGACATATATTCTACCACCAGTGGGAGGAAGGGAGACAGAAAGAAAAGAAGAAAAACACAGGGACAGGGAGAGACACAGAAAGACAGACAGACAAAGGGGGCCAGGGAGAGAGACAGACAGAAAGAAAGACAGCAGGACAGAGAGAGAGAGAGATGGAAATAAAGACAGACAGACATATATTCTAGCACCCGTTAATGTAACGGGCTAAAATACTAGTTGTAATATAATTTATTTAGCTGGTTATCAAAAGAATCTTAGTAGAATGCGTTTCCTTCAAAACACGGCTGTTCGATTCATTTTCATCTTAAAAAAGACAGACCATGTGATGCCATACTATCGGTTCCCAGTGGAGGCAAGAGTGATATTTAGGGCTCCTTTTACGAAGGTGCGTTAGGATCTTAATATGCGGAATAGGGCGCGCTAAAATGCCACCCTCCCTATCGCCTCTTCTTGAGCAGGCGGTAGTTTTTCAGCTAGCACGCGCTAATCCGGTGCGTGCACTAAAAACCCTAGCATACCTTCGTAAAACGAGCCCTTAAATTTGAAAGTATAGGTTACCAGGCAACACAAGGCCTTATACCAAGTTATCCTGTGGATTATTTTATGTTTGCAGAATCTAGATCAGGATTGTCCAACCTGCGGCCCCGGGAAGTATTTTGTGCGGCCCCGGTCGAGGGCGATGCAGTGTTTTCTTCTGCTGCCCCCGGGTGTTTACCGTCTTGCCGGCTCCCTCCTCTGTCTTGCTGCAGCGTTTGCGCATTTGTGCCACCCCAGAAACATTTTTTTCGGCCAGTGCAGCCCAGGGAAGCCAAAAGGTTGGACACCCCTGATCTAGATGATCATTATGTAACCTTACTCTTATTTGCCTTCCCCTCTGTAAAAGGCTGTTTAAATAAAGATATTTTCATATATTATTAACGTTTCAGGCAGGCATTTGGGACAAGAATTTCAGCAATTTGAGAGTAAATTCAACTTCCTGTCAGAATTTTAGAAAATTGTTAAAAGCTTACCTGTTTGATACGTTTTGGTAAATTTGATTTTCTATTTCACTGTGTTAACCACATCGAACTGTGAGGTTTTGCCGTGTTTAAATATAAATTTTTATGTTATGTTATTAGCGCATGCTTACATAGGGCTCCTTTTACTAAGATGCGCTAGCGGTTATAGCGCACGCTACAATACCGCACGCGCTAAACGCTAATGCCTCCATAGAGCTTGCGTTAGTATTTTTCGGTTAGCGCGCGCTAAAAACGCTAGCGCACCTTAGTGAAAGGAGCCAATAGCTTAAAATGGCTTTCTGTGGGGCATGCTCAAGCATTCTGTAGTAAATTCCTAATGCAAAACAGGAAACTTGGCCAGTTTACTGCTAGGTATAAATGGCCTTAGTGCACATGAGAAACCCATGTAAGGGTGCACCAAGACCAATTTATCTCACAATTTAGTAAAAGGACTCCTAAGTTTTTGTACATGAGATAATGGCGGGTTAAGTGACTTGCACAAGATCACAAGGAGATGCAAAGGAAGGAAAGTTGCTGGCACAGGGGGAGGGGAGGGCAAGAGGAAGGAAAGTTGATGGCACAGTGGGAGGGAAGGGGTGAGAGGAAGAAAAGGTGCTGGCACAGGGAGAGGACAGGGAGACATGCATGGTGAAGGGAGAGGATGAAATTGCACATAATGGAGGGGAGGAAGGGAGAGATGGTGCATGGAGGGGGATAGAGAGATTTGATACGGCATAAGGAAGGAAGAAAGAGAGGTGTTGGACATGGGGATGGATGAGAGGCAAGGAGAGATACACAGGAGGGGGAGAAGGAGGGAGATGTTGGATCCAGGAGCAGAACGGAGTGATGGAGAGATGCCTGGAAATGGGAGTGAGGAAAGAGAGTGGGAGAAAGGCTGGACCATGGGGGAGAGTGCAAAAGGAAAGATATAGGGAGATGTTAGGCTACAAAGATGGGGTGGGAAGGAAGAGAGAACAGATGCTGGGCCATAAAGGTGGAGGAAGGAAGACACTGAGAATGGTAGAACCCTGAGAGTGAGGAGAGGGTGGCAAGGAAACGGATGAGAGGATAGATATAACAAAGGGTAGAAATATGGTAATAGAGGTACATTGAAGATGAAAGGGAATGGAGGGCTGAGGAAGGAATGAAATGGGGAATGGGAGAGAAGATGGAAATTTGATAGGTAGCTGAAAATTGAAAAAGAGGAGAAGGGTACGAAAGAGGCAGAAAAGAGCTAAAAAGGAATGATCAATATGTCTGAGACAAGTGTAGTGAGGTAATAGGGGAGAGTAGATAGCAGCCACTTGAAAGAGAATTAGCAGACAACAGGAAAGCAGAAAAAATAAACTGAAACCAACATGATGAAAAAATAAAGCATCCAGACAACAAAGGTAGAAGATAAACATTTTATTTTAAATGGAATATGGATAATAATGAGCAAAAATATTGTTTAAATTTTGCCAAACAAACTTACAGAATTTTTCAGAATTTGCTCATTTTGTGCACAGAATTTTGATTTTTTTTTGCGCAGAATTCCACCAGGAGTAATATAGAGGATTCTCAAACCTAATTGGTTGGGGCTTGAAGTGAATGACACAGAAGAGTACGTTGGTCACCAATTTAGAAACATAGAAACAAGATGGTAGATAAAGGCCAAATGAATTTTGGTGGGAAAGTCCATTGGTTACAAATTTGAATTCTGGCGGGAAAATCAATTGGTCTCTTTTTCCCACAGAATGGAAAATTTTCTGCTGAGTTTAAAGATGGTCTCCCCATGAAGTTGGCTTATATGCTGTCTTAGGCTTCCACGACTGGTATTGTGTTTGTTGCAGTTTTTCGGCCATTGCTGCGTCTAGTTGGGTAGAACCAACGTTTTACCGTCATGCTGAAACTCAGGAGTAATGTTAAAAGAATATTTCTTTGTGAACAGTAAGGTAGAGACATAAATAGTAACAGATGTTCCAAAAAGCATGGGATAAGAACATAGATCACAGAAGGCCAGTGGTTTGGAAAAGGAAGGAAATATTGGGTAGGCTTTGAGGGTTCTTATCTGCCATCATATCCTGAGTTAGGTTTCTTTAGCAATGGTTGAGGTAGATATTCAGTGGAAATGTGCTGTATAACTTTAAGTAGACATGTAGTGGCTTGGACAGATAAGTTTATCCATTCTATTCTATTCTATATAACATTTATTGCCCGCTCTAATCTCCAATCAGATTCTAGGCGGATAACAATATTTCAAAAGTTCTCAGCAAATTTAGAATAAATTAATTAAAATAATTTGTTTTTTTTCAGGGAGTTGGGTTAGGGTGGGGATTGTTTGTTCAGGCTGCTTTGTATTTGGTTTTCTTTGTATTGTATTGGTTGGATTTTTTTTGTATGAAAATAAAAATTGATTCATCATAAAATAATTTTTTTTTTTTTTAATGTTTGAAAGATATAATATGAAGAAACTTTCCTTAAATCAGTAGAAAGATCATTCCAAAGTTTGGTTCCTACATATTGAAAAGATTTTCTCATCAAAGACTTCAATGGCTGATTTTTTGCTACTGAACAGAGATGAACTGTTAGGTCTTTCCCCAGAATCCTAACCTTGCCTCTACCAAAATGAATTGTCCGCTTCAGTAACTTACATGAGCCAAAGGTTAGCCATCTCCTGGTCTGCTGTTAAAAAAAAGGCCACTTATGTGGTCAGTGGCATAGCGAGGGTGAGAGGCGCCCATGCCTATTTGACTTTCCCAGCGCGAGCAGTATCACCAACATGCTGCTCGCGTCGGCGTCCACTCTCCCTCTGATGTCCTTCCCTAGGCGCGGGACCCGGAAGTGACGTCGGACAGAGAGCCGACGCCGGCGCAAGCAGCGAGTTGGAGTTGCTGCTCGTGCTGATGAAGAGCGGGGATAGGAACGTGAAAGAGTGGTGTGGGCGGAGAGGTGGATGCCAAGGCGGTGCCCGGGGCAGACTCCCCCTTTCTTATACTGCGCTTCTGTATGTGGTCTGCATAAAAGCCCTTGAGTATTATCTGGTATGTTTTTCGCTTTCACCTTGGACGCTGGTCACTCTTTGTTCCTTTCTCCTTTTACAGGCTCATTTCTTCCTGTTTATGAAAAAGTAAGAGTCGCTGTTTGTCATGCCACCTCCGTTGGACATTGTGAAAGTGGCTATTGAGTGGCCAGGAGCAAATGCACAGCTCATTGAAATAGACCAGGTGAGAGAATCTGACTTGTTCAAAAGGGAGAAAGGCAGAGAGATACATAAGAGTTGGCCATACTGGGTCAGACCGAAAGTCCAGCATCCTGTTTCCAACAGCAGCCAACCCAGGTCCCAAGTACCCGGCAGAAACTCAAAGAGTAGCAACATTCCAGAGCTGAGATTGTGATGTCATAATGCCTCATTCCACCAATGCCTAAGAGCCAACCTCATCAGTGATGTCACAATGGCTTGACTGTCCTATACTCACCTCACATAAGAACATAAAAATTGCCGTACTAGGACAGACCAAAGGTCCATCAAACCTAGTATCCTGGTTCCAACAGTGGCCAACCTAGGTCACAAGTACCTGGCAAGATCCCAAGGAGTAAAATACATTTTATGCTGCTTATTCTAAGAATAAGTGGTGGATTTCCCCAAGCTATATTAATAATAGCTTATGGACTTCTCTTTTAGGAAATTATCCAAACCTTTTTAAAACACTGCTAAGCTAACTTCTTTCACCACATTCTCCGGCAATGAACTCCAGAGTTTAATTACATATTGAAAACGATGACAAAAATGATAAAAAGGATATAATGGTTACTGCGGATGGGCAGACTGGATGGGCCATGTGGCCTTTATCTACCATCATGTTTCTGTTTCTAAACCCTGCTAAGCTAACTGCTTTCACTACATTTTCCGTCAACAAATTCCAGAGTTTAATTATCCGTTGGGTGAAGAAATATTTTCTCTGGTTTGTTTTAAATCTACTACTTCTAAGCGCATGCCTCCTAGTCCTAGTATTTTTGGAAAGAGTAAACAAGCGATTCACATCTACTCATTCTACTCCACACAGTATTTTATAGACCTCTATCATATCTTCCTTTCTCTTCTCCAGGCTGAAGAGCCCTAGCCGCTTTAGCCTTTCCTCACAGGGAAGTCATCCCATCTTCCTCTCTCTTAAGAGATCCTATGTGCCTATGTCCCACTTTCTTGAATTCAGACACAATCTCTGTCTCCACCACTTCTTCTGGGAGACTGTTCAACGCATCTACCACCCTTTCTGTAAAAATGTATTTCCTTAGATTACTCCTGAGTCTATCACCTCTTAACTTCATCCTATGCCCTCTCACTCCAGAACTTCCTTTGAAATGAAAGAGATTCGACTCGTGCACATTTACGCCACATAGGTATTTAAACGTCTCTTATTGTATCTCCACTCTCCCGCCTTTTCTCCAAAGTATACAGACTGAGATCTTTAAGTTTGTTCCCATACACCTTATGATGAAGACAATGCACCATTTTAGTAGCCTTCCTCTGGACTGACTCCATCCTTTTTATATCTTTTTGAAGGTGTGGCCTCCAGAATTGTACACAATATTCTAAATGAGGTCTCACCAGAATCTTATACAGGGGCATCAAAGGTTTGAATAATTTCCTAAAAGAGAAGTCCATAAGCCATTATTAAGATGACTTGGAGAAATCCACTGCTTATTCCTAGGATAAGCAGCATAGAATCTGTTTTGCTACTTGGGATCCAGCTAAATACTTGGGACCTGGGTTGGCCACTGTTGGAAACAGGATACTGGGCTTGATGGACCTTCAATCTGTCCCAGTATGGCAATTCTTACGTTCTTATGTGAGCCAAGAATAGGACAATCAAGCCATTGTGACATCACTGTTGAGGTTGGCTCTTAGGCATTGGTGGAATGAGGCATTATGACATCACAATCTCAGCTCTGGAATGTTGCTCCTCTTTGGGACCTGGGTTGGCCACTGTTGGAAACAGGATACTGGGCTTGATGGACCTTCAGTCTGTCCCAGTATGGCAATTCTTATGTTATTATGTGAGCCATTGTGACATCACTGTTGAGGTTGGCTCTTAGGCATTGGTGGAATGAGGCATTATGACATCACAATCTCAGCTCTGGAATGTTGCTACTCCATTGTGACATCACTGCTGAGGCTGGCTCTTAGGCATTGGTGGAATGAGGCATTATGACATCACAATCTCAGCTCTGGAATGTTGCTACTCCATTGTGACATCACTGCTGAGGCTGGCTCTTAGGCATTGGTGGAATGAGGTATTATGACATCACAATCTCAGCTCTGGAATGTTGCTACTCTTTGGATTTCTGCCAGATACTTTCCCTACTCATTGAGGCCCTTGGTGCTTTTCTGTTTGATCATATTCTGAGCCAGGCATTCTTCCTAAAATATAATTCTCTGATACAGGCTTAAAATGCCAAAACTTGGTCAAGTTGGGTGCTTGGGTTATCTTAATAAAAGTTGTGGCCTTTGGCGTTTTGCAAGCCTTTCCCTGACTCCCTTAAGAGTTATTTATTAGCCACAAAGTTATTTTTAGACTAAAGCATCCCATTATTGATCTTATAGGTGCTTTTGAATATTGACCTTTTTTTTTTTTTGGTTTAATGTTTTTGTTTAATGTATGATTGATTGGCCACACTTTTGTTTTTATGTTTTTTTTCATATGAAACATAAACATTGTTTGCTGCCCAGTCAGTCTTTTCAGCTTATGGGGTGAGCTGAGGAAAAATAAAGTAAATACATTTTTATTATAGTTTGGTTATTTGGCCTCTTGCATGAGGTGTGTAAATTTTTTGTAGTTGTTATTTTTAATAAGTGTGGCTGTTGCTTAGTCAAAATTTTATTAGTACATTTAAAAAGAACAAATATCAAGAAATGTTCATCTTCTTGCCGTGGAAGCTGAAATGTAAACTAATAGTATGTTTTTTTCATTTATAGAAACGTCCTTTGGCATCGATCATCAAGGAGGTGTGTGATGGGTAGGTCCATGATTTAACATATGTGATGCAGGTATGCTTTGCTGAGTAATGAACCAAAGAAAAACCAGAAAAACAAGAAATATGATGGCAGATAAAGGCCAAATGGCCCATCCGCAGCATCCACTATCTCTTCCTCTTCCTATTGGCTAAGGCTCTTTATCTTTACACCTGTATTGTGAGATCATAGCTTTATGGTAATAGAAATATGATGGCAGATAAAGGCCAAAGGGCTCATCCAGTCTGCCCATCCACAGAATCCACTCTCTCCTCTCTCCCTATTGGCTAAGGCTCTTTACACCTGCATTGTGAGGTCATAGCTTTATGGTAATATAAACATGATGGAAGATAAAGGCCAAATGGCCCATCCAATCTGCCCATCCACAGAATCCAATCTCTCCTCTCTCCCTATTGGCTAAGGCTCTTTACACCTGCATTGTGAGGTCATAGCTTTATGGTAATAGAAACATGATGGCAGATAAAGGCCAAATGGCCCATCCAGTCTGCCCATCCACAGAATCCACTCTCTCCCTATTGGCTAAGGCTCTTTACACCTGCATTGTGAGGTCATAGCTTTATGGTAATAGAAACATGATGGCAGATAAAGGCCAAATGGCCCATCCAGTCTGCCCATCCACAGAATCCACTCTCTCCCTATTGGCTAAGGCTCTTTACACCTGCATTGTGAGGTCATAGCTTTATGGTAATAGAAATATGATGGCAGATAAAGGTCAAATGGCCCATCCGGTCTGCCCATGAGACCCTTTGGTAGTAAGCACAAGAAGAATCCGACGGGTCTGCAGTGAATGTCAGGTAGCAAAGAACAAAACAAGGAAAACTGCAGAACAGATGTACACGATGCAGGCACTTTATTCAGTCAGAAATTTTTCATAACGAACAATCCACTTATTCCTTAGAGAAACAGGGACCCAACACGGGCCGTGTTTCAATTAAGAAATCTTCCTCAGGGGTCCCAAGTGGAAGAGTGGATGGTTAGCCTAAACAAATGAAGAAAAATACCCTCCGATGTGAAAGCGTTTCTCTAAGGGAAAAGTAGATTGTTCATTATGAAAAATTTCCGACTGAATAAAGTGTCTGCATCGTGTACATCTGCTCTGCGGTTTTCTTTGTTTTGCCCTCTGGCAGTATTCAGCGATGATGTTCGATGTGGAGTAATTAATCCATTGACCTCAAAAGCAGAGACGTGGTCGTTGAAGTTAATTAAATACATTCTTCCCCTCTCATTTTTCATCCCTGTGCCCAAAGCTCCAACTATTAAATCATATTAGGGAATTACTCTTGATCAGAAAAAGCTTTTGTAGCATTACCTTATCTATTCAGTATTAAGTAGCAAAATGCTGGAACCAACTCACCCACTTACACTACGATTTTGTGGCCACTGTCTCAGGTTCAGAAAACTTTGAAAAGCATTTCTGTGCTAAGACAGGGAGCCAGACCTGAAGTAACTGAAGTGGTAATTGTAAAAACCCATTTCTAAACTGTCTAAGCCAGTGGTCTCCAACTCAAACCATTTTCTGGGCCACATTTTGAATTTGTGGGTTCTTGGAGGGCCTCAGAAAAAAAATAGTTAATGTCTTATTAAAGAAACAACAATTTTGCATGAGGTAAAACTCTTTATAATCTTTCATTTTAGCTAAGTCTTAATAATAATATTGTAATCTATAGCTAAAGAGACATACGATCAAGAAACTGTTTTATTTTACTTTTGTGATTATGATAAACATACCGAGGGCCTCAAAATATAGAAACATAGAAACATAGAAATAGACGGCAGATAAGGGTCCACGGCCCATCTAGTCTGCCCACCTTAATGTCCCTCCCCTACCTTTGCCCTGTGAATAGATCCCATGTGCCGATCCCATTTGGCCTTAAAATCAGGCACGCTGCTGGCCTCAATCACCTGTAGTGGAAGACTATTCCAGCGATCAACCACTCTTTCAGTGAAAAAGAATTTCCTGGTGTCACCTCGTAGTTTCCCGCCCCTGATTTTCAACGGATGCCCTCTTGTTGTCGTGGGACCCTTGAAAAAGAAGATATCTTCCTCTGCCTCGATGCGGCCCGTAAGATACTTGAACGTCTCGATCATGTCCCCCCTCTCTCTGCGCTCCTCGAGCGAGTATAGCTGTAATTTGTCAAGCCGTTTTTCGTATGGTAGATCCTTGAGTCCCGAGACCATCCGGGTGGCCATTCTTTGCACCGACTCCAGTCTCAGCACATCCTTGCGATAATGCGGCCTCCAGAATTGCACACAGTATTCCAGGTGGGGCCTCACCATGGATCTATACAATGGCATAATGACTTCCGCCTTACGACTGACGAAACCCCTTCGTATGCAGCCCATGATTTGTCTTGCCTTGGACGAAGCCTGCTCCACTTGATTGGCAGACTTCATGTCCTCACTGACGATTACCTGGCGGACCGCATGTGGCTCCTGGGTCACGAGTTTGGGACCACTGATCTAAGCCCATTTCTAAACTGTTTAATGCAACTCCTGGGACATAACAATGAGCCAACAATGACCAACTTGAACTTGTAACTATGTATTTGTAACTATGACCTAATTGTATTAACAAATGTACTGATCTACCTGTACTAGCAACTCTATTGAATGTCCATGTCAAACTGTCCATTGTCACTTCCTGGGTAACTGACCCAACCTCTTGTAATGTAATCCAGCCTTGAACTGAATAGGTAAAGGTGGACTAGAAAATCTGATTAATATATATACACTATAAAGGTAACTCACCTTTTAATGAATCTTCTGTGTTCTTCAGGTGGTCACTGCCAAATTCAGAGTACTATGCCTTTCGCTACGCCGATGGACCTCAGTTGTACATAACAGAACAAGTAAGTGTTAGTGAGATTGACATTACTGGAATTTAGTTAGGCTTTCCATATGTCTTGGGACATGTGTGGTGCAGTGGTTAGAGCTACAGCCTTAGCACCCTGAGGTTGTGGGTTCAAATCCCTCACTGCTATTTGTGACCCTGGGCAAGTCACTTAATTCCCTCATTGCCCCAGGTACACTAGATAGAGTTTGAGCCCACTGAGACAGACAGGGAAATGTAATAAAGTACCTGAATGTAAACCACATGAGGATATAAGTGGTATATAAATAATTAAAAAAAAAATTAATACAAGCCACAAGTTTCCAGAAGTCACAGCTGCCCAACTGTTTGTCTCCTCTGTGTGTGTTGCTCCCTTCTATTGTGTGCTTTCATGTTCAGAATTTCTCTTAACTGGCATTTCTCCTTGCTTCAGTTTAGAGAATGTCACGGTGACAAAATTCATCACCGTTCCCGTCCCTGCGGGAAACCATCCCCGTGTCATTCTTTAAGGAGAGAGGGAGGAATCTGAGTATGAATGGGCCCAGCCACTGACCCTCAAGCCTTGCATTGAAGAAAGCTGAGGTTGAGATAGACACTAAAAAATGACAGTCTCTGGTATCCAGAGCAGATATTGTGATGTCATAATGTCTCATTTCACCAATAAGAGCCAAGCTTATCAGTGATATCACAATGGCTTCATTATCTTATACTTGGCTCATATAAGAATCAGAGTATGAATGGGCTCAGCCACTAACCCTCAAGCCTTGCATTGAAGAATGCTGGTGTAAAAGGACTGAGGTTGCGATAGTCACTAAAGAATGACACGGGATAGCTTCCTGCTGTTATCCATGGGGACAGGAACAGAGATGAATTCTGTCAATTTTTGCTGTTTTAATGGTGATCCTTTTTCTTTGTATTTGTAGACTCGTAGTGACATAAAAAATGGGACAATCCTCCGATTGGCTGTTTCTCCTGTGAGTTGTCTCTTATGACTTGTCCATTTACCTTCTTATGCAGGCCATTTAATAAATTGCACCAGACGGTTAACATTTCATCAATGCTGGACCATGAAAGAAAGGAACATGAATCTCATTTCTGAAATGAGATCATTGTTATAATCAAATTTCAAACTGAGTGGAAAAAAACGAAGAATTCTTTATAGTATATGAGGCAGGTGTACTAAATCATTAAATAATACCTCTGGAAAAGTACAGAAAAATCTATAAATAATATTAAAAAATTAATAAATGAGAATCAGAAGTTCCAAAGCTTATAAAATTATTATACAAGGACCTCAGTTAGAGGTATTTTCTGCAGTGCAATTACATTCTGACAGCATTGCTCATTATTTTCCTCCCATTTTTAATCATCAAGCCAATTTTTTAATTGTGAATAAAAAGCACTTCCACTACTTATAAGAAACACATGGAATGTTGCTACTATTTGTGTTTCTGTCAGGTACTTGTGACCTGGATTGGCCACAGTGGAAACAGGATACTGGACTACAAGGACCATTGGTTTGACCCAGTATGGCTATTCTTGGTGTTATGTTCACAAGTAAAAATGCAAGACACTTATCTAAAAACATGGTGTCAGGTCAAAAGCGCGCCGGGACAAAGGCGCGCCCAGACAATTGAGCGCAGTGCGGAGGCGTGCGCCGCAGAAAATTACTGTTTTTAGGGCTCCGACGGGGGTGTGGTGTGGGGGGGAACCCCCCCACTTTACTTAATAGAGATCGCGCCGCGTTGTGGGGGGTTTGGGGGGTTGTAACCCACCACATTTTACTGAAAACTTCACTTTTTCCCTGTTTTAAGGGAAAAAGTTAAGTTTACAGTAAAATGGGGGTTACAACCCCCCAAACCCCCCACAACGCCGGTGCAATCTCTATTAAGTAAACTGGGGGGGCTCCCCAACAAAACCCCCCCGTCGGAGCCCCTAAAAACAGTAATTTTCTTTGGCGCGCGCCTCCGTCTTGCGCTCAGTTGTCGGCGCGTGCCTTTGTCTTTCGCGGCGTTGTCTATGAACCAAAAACATTTTTTTTTTTTTTTTTTTAAATTTTATATTTATCATTTCAATTTACCATTACACACAATGATAAGGGAATACTGAAATACAATACAATCAGTTCATGCTGATAAGCAAATAACATAAGGAAATATAGCATCTTACATAGTCCACAATGGGTGGAGGAGAAAAAAAAGAAAGAGAATAACAACCCCCAGGGGAGGGGGTACATAAACCAATTTAAGAATTCCAAAATAAAGAGCAGAGTACAGCCTTCCAAACAAAATTAACACCATACAATCCTGTTCAATCTGGGTGCATAGAGACACCCTTGCCTTCTAGAAAAAAGCCTAATTGGGCAGGTTCAAAAAATACATATTTTGTTTCCTGAAGGGAAACCACACATTTACAAGGAAATCTTAATTGAAAAACTGCTCCTAATGATATCACTTTCATTCGGTATGTTAGAAATTCTTTTCTTCTAGATTGCGTCCATTTTGAGACATCAGGGAACATATATATTCGTCCTCCCAAGTAGGACACTTGTTTCAATTTAAAGTACAATTTCAGCAGCAATTCTTTATCTTGATGAAATACAAAAGAGACTAGTAACGTAGCCCGACCCTCTATTTCAATATCAGATGATTGTAATATATCAGATAAATCCATCTGGTCTTCACCTCTAACTGATTCTCCTTCTTTATTTACATTTTTCTTTAAGTAATAAATTTTTTGTAGTGGTGGAAGATCAGATTCTGATATCTTCAATATAGTTATCATGAAATTCCTAAAAATTTCCCGAGGTGACATAAACTTGGCTATTGGAAAATTTAAAAGTCTCAAGTTCAAACTTTTATGTTGATTCTCCAAATTTTCAATCTTCCTCAGGAAAAGCATTTTATCAGAAACTTGTTTAGTCATCAAATTTTTAGTCTCTGTTGTTATTTTCTCTAAATTCTTTATCTCTGATTGTTGCTGCTGAAGTGATGTCTCCAACAGGTTTATCTTAGAAGTTGAATTTAAAGTAATTGAAACAAAATTAGCACATACCGAATGTAGGTTCTCCAAAGCAGTCCAGATTGAATCAAGTGTGACCGCCTGAGGCTTCACAAGTGGCTTGAGGGGGGAAATAGCCACTAGCTTTTCCTCAGTGACTCCTCCAGGCACCAAATCCTGGGTTCCCTCAACCTCTCCACCACTTGCTGCTCGGGGTTCACTACTCCCTAGCCGCTGCGACTCCCCAACAGGAATCGACGTCGGCGTTGATGTAAACACTTCCGGGTCAACATCAGGTCTCGGCAGCGTCTCTCCCGCTACATTCGGGGAGCTCCCCCACAGCAACCGGTCTCCCGATGTTCCTCCAGGCATTGGGGGCATGCGTGGCTCTCTCGGGCTCAGCGACAAGTCGCCGTCTAAGCTGAGACTTCCCCTAGACTCAGCAGCAGATCCGCCCGAAATGGTTGGCTGGACTGTAAACGATGGTATTACAGTCTGCCGCATATTGGAGAAAACAGAGGTAAGTGGAGGAAATCCCCTCTGTTTCCCACGTCTTTTGGGCATTAGATAGCTGTAGTAGTTATATTTATTCAAAAGAAATTGCCCCGTCGACGGAGAGCACTCCAATATGTGCTCTGCTCAAGACGCCATCTTTTTCACCTCCATATACCCTGAACCAAAAACATTGATGGTGTAAGTTCCTCTGTCCTCCCAACTTTAGTTTAGTCAAACATCTATGACTGCCTCAGGGTTTAATCTTTAATATGTCTGAGGAAAACATTATAAAGCAGATATATAAGGATCTCAGATAAATGGGCTTTCTTTAATATTTATTTTCTAATCTAATCTAAATCTTGGATTTATATACCATGTCATCTCCCCAAAAGGAGCTCATTTCGGTTCACCTAAAAATCGATCATCAGAGTGAAAGTAGTTAGATTAGACGCAGTGGTTCTCAACCCTGTCCTGAGGATCCCCCAGCCGGTCGGGTTTTCAAGATATCCCTAATGAATATGCACGAGAGAGATTTGCATATAATGGAAGTGACAGGTATGCAAATCTCTCTCATGCATATTCATTAGGGATATCCTGAAAACCCGACCGGCTGGGGGGGGGTCCCCAGGACAGGGTTGAGAACCACTAGATTAGAGAGAAAATAACTTATTGGTGAAGATCCTCATCCGACATCCTAGAGAGAAGATAACTAATTTTCCTTAAAACAATTTTCAAAGAACTGTCGAAATAACTGTGTTTTCATAGATTTATGGAAAATCTGGAAGGAGAAAAAAGTTCTAAACTTTGGAAATCCTGCTTCTCATTTTTAATGTATTATTTTCATATCCCATAATGGTTAAATAGCATGTTGGAACCGTGTGCGTGCGCCATGTCTTGCTATCAAAATTGGACAAAAAAGACGCTTCAGAGAATGCAAATGCTTGCGTTGTTGCAGAAGTTTTGGCGTGGCATGACTTTCTTTGACGTGTCACCTCTTTAAAGATATTGGATTGATCCATACATGATATTTTTTTTTTTTTAGTTCAATCATCTTTATTGAAAATTTTGAATAAGTACAAAACAATAGGGCAACAATGACCAATATATGAAGCAGATAATAACAAGAGATATACATTTCAGTCACCATTGCCGTAAAAGAAGCAAACTGGGTAGGAAACGTCCTACCAACACCATAAGTAACAAAACCAGGAAAACTGGACAGATGTGTAAAATGCAATGGTTACCATAATAAAATATCATTAGTAAAGTGAGCAATAAAAACAAAATAATTAGGCACTATCAGGTTCGCAAGGGCTGCCGGTAGCAGACAAACACATCGAGCTATACGATCTCAAGCTGTTCAAACAGGGGTGACCACATTTTCTTAAACCGGCATAAGAAGCTGCATCTTTCAGCTGCTATTCTTTCATATTTAGCGTATAAACATATTGTATTCCACTATTCATTAACAGATACATTGGTAAAATCTTTCCAATTTGCAAATATGATACGTAGAGCAATCAACATCATAATTTGGAGTACAGGGATTTTTTCGGTAGGAATGGACACATGAGAGGCCACCAGACTAACAAGCAAAAGTGAGTAAGATAGGGGGATATCTATATCCAGTAATAGACAAATTTGTTCCCATATTTGGCGCCAATAAGTATGTAATAATGGACAATCAAATATCATGTGCTTTAAAGTACCAGTTGATAATTTACAAGACCAGCAGAGATCGCTAGAAGAATCTTTCCGTATTTTAGATAATTTACTAGGAGTCCAATAAGCCCTATAGATCAGGAAGTAAAAGGACTGATACAGAGCAGCTGAGCTTGTACATTTATATAAAGAAGACCACATGAGGCTCCGATCCTGCTCTATAATGGGCATATTCAACTCATCTTGCCACCAAGGTTGGGTGGAAAGAGGATAAGATTGCTTTGAAAGTTGAATCATTTTGTACCAATTGGATGCTTCCTTTTTTTTAAATGCAAAGGTCAAACAGTAACTGAGAATATCAGGCTCCATCCATATACCCTGTTTATCCCTTAGTAAGTCGTACATGATATTTTTATATTTCAATGAGGCCGTTTAGACTCCTGAGTCCTGAGGCAGGTTTTTTGTTTTTTTTTAAGCGAAAACATGATTCTTGTTGAGTCTTGGGTACTGAAATTTTGCAGTAAAGTCTTATATGAACATTGAAGGTTGACCTGCTTCTTCGTCGACCTCGCTGTGCATGTCATGCAATCTAAACTGATCATTTTGGCTCGCAGAAAATTTCCAACGCCATTCCAGTATTGCAAACCATCATGTCGCTGCTAGCTGGAAGCTTTTCAAAACCCGGACAAAGTGCCGGGTTTTGAAAAGCCGTTCAGAACCCCAGGCATGTCCTCGAAAAGGAGGACAAGTCCCGGAAAATCCAGACATTTGGTAACCCTATCTTATAACACCCAGAATCATAGTCTTATTCTTTAATCTACAATTAAATCTACCCTACTTGTAAATCTATCCTATCAGTTATTGTATTTCACCCCCCCCCTTACCACATGTATATGAATGTTTCATCTCTATTAGTAATTTAGTATGCGATACCCTTGATTTTTTAATTTTTATATTTTTTTGTACACCGCTTAGTCATTTATTAGACATTAAATTTTAAATAAACTTGGAAACAAAGGCTGGCGTAGGACAGGTGTAGGACCCACTATGTCTGCACCATGTGTACACAGCCTTAGGACAGGTCAGGATCCATATTTAGATATGGTGTGGTGTGACAAAGCTAGAGAAACCATGAAACATTTGATGAAAACAGAAGCTTTCAGTGATGTATTTAACTAGTATAGCATCAAACTCATGGCCCAGTCAGTGTAATCCAATATGTCACAACTAGAGTCGCAAAATTACTCCCGCAATCCATCGACGCCAAGCAGTCGCCTATCTAAGCCAGTCGAAAACAACAGAACAACGTACGAGTATAACCAGTTGCTTATTCTTATTAAGTACTACGATGTGGACGCCTTTGGTACCCGAGACAAGTTCGCACCTCTAATCGTAGCGCACCATTTCCCCCCACTAATATTAGCAGTGAATCAGACAATAATAATACCTACCACGCCATTAGTCTTGTATTAACTTGCTTGGTGCACCTAACAGGAAATATTTACACTTATAAAAGGAAATAAGTCTCCTATCAGATCCAGAATTACCGACATTCACCTTGGGTAAGTCTTAAAAGTAATCACCGCGGACAAGATTTTCCCCAAAATAGGAAAAATAGCAGCAGAGAAGAGATGCCAAGTGTCCGGAAGAAAACGTTGATTTTATCATTGCTCTTGTTCTTTTTTTTTTTTTTACACTGTACTTTTCAAAATAAACCTAAGTTTATGATTTTTTTGCGGCCCACATGAACTTAAACCTTGTTTCTTCAGCCCCTGTCAGCCTTTGCGTTTGACATGTTTGTGGTATAGGCTTAAATTTGTAAGCGTGAAATCTTTTGATGGCCCTCAGAGCGTAATGCTCTTCGCATTGTGGAATTTTACCTGAAAAAGGTTGGAAACCACTACTGTAAATACTGAGCATCGTGTCTTGAGCCAGATTTCCTGGGTTTGTTTGTATTTTATTGGGTGATGTGGGCTGGGGGCTGGGTAACCTGTCAGTAGACTGTTGGGTGCATGTAGGCAAGAAGTGGGTTTTGTTGCCTTATTCTCATTTTGGTTCCAGTCCAGGGCAGCCCGACAACTGCTGGAGAGGATCCAGTCTTCAAGCATGGACGCCCGGCTAGATGCAATGAAGGAACTGGCCAAACTGTCTGCAGATGCCACATTTGCCACAGAATTCATCAACATGGAGGGGATCACCATCCTCACCCGGCTCGTGGAGAGCGGCACCAAGCTTCTCTCTCAGTGAATATCCAAGTGTTTCCATTACACTTCATTCTTAGGCAGTGCAGCTAGGAGAAGAAAAAAAAAAAATCCTAAGAAAAGGAAAAAAAAAGGCCAGGTTCTCAGAACTGGAGTCCAAAACAGGGTGGGGCGAAGTCAAAATCCGTGAATTAGAGATCTGGAAGACAGAGTAGGACAGAGAAAAAGTTCAGAAGCAAATTGCCTACATCTTGGAGGAAAGAAAATGATTATAGAAACTGAGAAGACTCAAGCTACTTGAAAATAAGAATACACTTCTTCCTCCGGATTCGCGGGGGATAGGGGCAGAGCCGGACCGCAAATGGCGAAAAACCGCGAATATCCGGCTCTGACCCACCCCTGCCTCCCTCCCGCCTTCCCGGCCTTACCTGGTGGTCTAGCGAGCTTTCGGGGCAGGATCGATCTTCCTACGCTCTTGCCCCATGCAGATCGCCATGAGGAAATGGCTGCTGTGAGTTCCCGTCGTAGACTCTCGAGACTACGACAGGAACTCCCTACAGCTATTTCCTAATGGCGATCTGCACGGGGCAGGAGCTTAGGAAGATCGCTCCTGCCCCGAAAGCCCGCTAGACCACCAGGTAAGGCCGGGATGCCGGGGGAAAGACTTAAGGATGGGGTTTTTTTTTTTTCTTTTTTTCCCCTCCCAAAAAATCGCGATTATGTGAAATCGCGATTACTGAAACTGCGAATGGGGAAGTGTAATCATCAGATAATCTATCAGGGGTGGTCCTATAATGAGGCCAACTGAGGTGGCGGCCTCAGACGGCACTGTTAAAGGAGTGGCATCTTGCTGTCAGCCAGCCTACCTGATGGTCGGCTCTCTCTGTTGTTCCCCTTCTCAGCATCTAATGCTTTCACCCTTCTCCCCCCCAATCCCCCCAACCTACCTTCAATTTATCGTAAAATTTTCTGGGCAGCAGTAGCGATTCACAAAGCTACCCTGCTGCCGGTCCCGGCGTCTTCTTTCCACTGCGGCCCGCCCTAGCGGAAACAGGAAGTTGTCAGAGAGGGTGGGCCACAGTGGAGAGAAGACGGGACCGGTAGTAGGGTAACTCTGTGAATCGCTACCGCCGCCTGGCAACTTTTATGACAAATTGAAGGTAGATGCGGTGATGGGGGGGGGGGAATGGGAAAAATGCTAATGGGGGGGAGAAGGGTGAAAATGGAAAATCTAATAGTTGGAACAGCCCTTGTCCCCATTTTGGGTGCTCAGGAAAGAGGGGGGGGGGGGCAGTTCATCCCTTGCCTCAGGCAGCAGATTTCCTTGAGCCGCTCCTGTCTAACATACAACAATTTGATTTATAGCCCATCCTCATCCAAAATGAATGGAGTGACATACAGCCTAGTGAATATAATCTTCTCTTTGCTTCTCTACCTTTCTGGAGCATGCAAGATTCCATACCTAATCCAACATCTATTTCCATCACCATTGAGCGTTGGAATAAGCTAAACAGCTACCCAAAATAGGGAGATTGTTATCCAAAAATCAAGCTTCCTTGGTCTCTGTCACTTTGTTGGATGTATCTTTGTCATCTTGCCCAGAAATAGCTAAGAAGAAAAAAAAAAAAAAAAAAAATTAAATTGAATCAGGTTGGGCAGACTGGATGGACCATTCGGGTCTTTATCTGCCGTCATCTACTATGTTACTTATAAGGAATTTGTAGTCTCCACAATATAGAGGAGGCTAGGATGGCAAAAGTGAGATCTCCAGGGAAAATGAAGGTCATTGGAAATGTGAAAGGAAGTATTTTGATTCTGGAGCATTCTCATTTATTAATGGATAACAAAATCATTTGGCATGTTATCCAACTCAGAATTATTTTCGTGTTTCATTAAACACCTTCCCCTCCCCCCCTCCCGTACGAAGCCACATTAGTCTTTTTTATTGACGGCCACTGCGGTATTAGCTCCAATGCTCATTGGAATTCTAAAAAAAAGCCTAACGTAGCTTCGTAAAAGGGAGGTATGTTAGTTAAACCCTGGGCAAATCAAATATATGTATTTATTTGTTCATTTACAATTGGATATAGAACAGGTACAAGTGGATCGATTTTTCACTCCATCAAAAATTACAAAGACTAGGGGACACTCGATGAAGTTACAGGGAAATACTTTTAAAACCAATAGGAGGAAAAAAATTTTTCATTCAGAGAATAGTTCATCTCTGGAACGCGTTGCCAGAGGTTGTGGTAAGAGCGGATAGCGTAGCTGGCTTTAAGAAAGGTTTGGACAAGTTCCTGGAGGAAAAGTCCATAATCTGTTATTGAGAAAGGCATGGGGGAAGCTACTGCTTGCCCTGTATTGGTAGCATGGAATATTGCTACTTCTTGGGTTTTGGCCAAGTACTAGTGACCTGGATTGGCCACCGTGAGAACGGGCTACTGGGCTAAGTGGTTCACAGACTAATCAAATAAAATCAGTACACAGAAAGAACTCCATGTGCGTGATAGGAAAGAGCCAGTTTACAAGAATATTCAGTCAAACCAAACTCGCAGGAGGACAGGGAGCACCGAGAAACAATTCAAAGACAAAACTAAACAGAAAAAGCGAGCTCAAAGAGCCAAGTTTTTAGAAGGGGGTTTATATTTTTGGAGGATCCTTCAGCATGCATTGTGAGGGGCATTCTATTCCAGGGTTGGGGAGCTGCAGAAAAGAACGCAGACTCTCGAGTGGACTCTTTAATCGATCCGAGCGTGGTCCAGGGAGGACCATGCGATGATCATTTAGAGGTCTGAGAGCACGAGCTGGAGAGCCCTTACGGGAAGCCTCGAATGCTAGGAACAGAGTTTTGGATTCCTTCTCTCTCCTGTGACTTTATGAAGTGGGTAATATGTGGAAACTGATGCAAACTTTGTTTCTCTTCACATTTTCTCATGCTTCCTGTGTTTACCAGTCCATAATATTGTTAAGGGAATGTTAAGGGCAATATACTAGACATGTCATCTCTTTTGTCTTTCTGTTTGTACGTGTTTAATTTCTCTCAGCTACAGCGAGATGTTGGCCTTCACTTTGACAGCCTTCCTTGAGCTGATGGACCATGGCATTGTGTCCTGGGATATGGTCTCAATCACCTTTATTAAACAGGTGAGGACTTCTATTCACTGTATTGCCTTGAGATACCACTGCAAGCTTACCTTCTGTCTCTTATCGTACCCAACATGTGAAATGAAAAGAGAACTCCAGAGTGCTTAAATGTGGTCAAAAATGTTTTTTAAGTAGAACTTTTGTAAACGATTGGCAGTAAAGACATAAAACAGAGTCACTTTCCTTAGGTGAGCTTGAAGTCAAATTCATTAGCCAAGGTATACGTTGTAAACTGTGAAAAATAAGAGAGGTGCCCATTCATGTATTGATCTTAAATTTTAATTTGTCTCAGTGGGAAGGGGCCTAAGGCTCTGATTGGCCCAGGTGCCTAAGGCCTATTCCATAGGAGGAGCCTTAGGCACATGGGCCAATCAGAGCCTTAGGCCCCTGCCTGGTGCTTCCCAGAATGCACCGGGAAGGGGAAGGCCTCCTATTTTGAAGAGGTGGGCCTGCCGGCTGGAAGGAGTAGGCACCCTTTGTCAGGCTTTGCTGTAGAGGTATGGGGGGCAGGGGGTTGTCGGGATGGGCAGGGGACCCTCGAGGGGAGAGAGTGGGCATCCCTCCTACCAGGGGGGTGCAGAGGGGCAGGGAACCCTGGCAGCAGGGGGAAGTAGGCATCCCTCCTGCCAGGAGTGTTGTGGGGGGCTGTCGAGGGGGGGCGGGGGACCCTGGCAGCACGAGGGAGTGGGCATCTCTTCTGCCAATCTTGTACAGGGTGTTGGGGGCAGTGGCAGATGAGGGGTGGTGTTAGCAGGAAGGGGGAACATTTCCCTCTGCTGCTCTCCCTGCCGGTCAGTCAGCTGAGTTGGCAGTACTTGGGGAGACCCACGGCTCAGTTGATCGGGGCAGGGAGAGCAGTTTTGACAGAAGGGAGGAGCTGTGCTTAGCACTTGCTCTTCTGAGCAAGCTCCAGACACAGTTCCTCCTGCTCTTTACTGGTGATTCTTCGCACAAAGAGTATGCCTATAATTTGCATGTTATTATGCTGAGAATCACCCGTAAAATAAAAATCGCTCTCACTACGGCCAGTAAATTGACTCACTGGATTTTACCGATGCGTTTTGAGAATCTGGCCCTTAGTGTCTTGTACCTGACTCTAAGTTTAATTCTAGCCATGCTGCATATTCCCGAGTCCTCCAGTTCCTTGAAAAACATTAGCTTGAAGCTTTATTTCCTCCTGTTCCTGTAGGATTTGGATTGCTGGAATGGCTATTACATTGTGTGGGAAAGATGTGTCTTTCAGGATGTTTTGTCGCTAAGCCAGTGCCTTGGAGGCAAAGGCAGCAGAGAGCCTGGGACGCTGAATGTTTTTGGATGCTTTCCTGATTCTTGGGGGTTCTTTGGGTCTTCAGAGAAATTTGGAAAAATGTTTTGCGGTTCAGGAGGCTCCTTAAAAGGGCGAATAGTGGAATAACTGTGCAGCATCCTCCCCCATTCTCAGACTAATCAGTAGATGGAAGCTAGCCAGCTTGCTGTCAAAGAGAGAGACTAATCTGTGTATCTGAGTAGCAGAGAGCGAGCTGTCTGCATTCAGCCCTAACAGCTCCCTGTACAGGCTCGGAATACTGATCTTCCAGGCTCCACCACCGAGAGGGAGATGGAAAACAGATCGGATTGTGCTCCAGTGTAATTTCCACGAAGAACAGATGTTTTTCTCGCTTGCTCATACAACCGTCTCTGCGGCTCCTTACAAGAACTTGGCAACTGTTCCTCCGTACAGAAACTATCAGCATCAGATCTTCCAAATTTGCTTTCATTTCAGCCCTTCCTTTTTTTTCCCCCTCTTTTCTGCTGCATATCTCATCTTTTTCTTAATGTCGCTTTTTCTTCCTTCCTGGCTTTACCATTCCACCCCTTCCCTTTATAATGGCAAGATGTAGAAGAGTACAGAACTCCTTTTCATTCGGGCCAAAGAATACAAGAAACACCCCCCCCCCAACATATGACCTTAAACTGAAGGATTATCCTGTAAAGGCCCCTCGGAGTGCATCTGGCTGCAGACCCCTAACACAGTTTCCTTGTATTTTACACAACTGCCCTGTTATTCCCATTTCCAGTTCATAATGGATTTTCTTCATGCTTGAAGAAATTTTTGTTCCCTCAGAGAATAGTTAAGCTCTGGGACGCGTTGCCAGAGGATGTGGTAAGAGCGGATAGCGTAGCTGGTTTTAAGAAAGGTTTGGACAAGTTCCTGGAGGAAAAGTGCATAGTCTGTTATTGAGAAAGACATGGGGGAAGCCACTGCTTGCCCTGGATCGGTAGCATGGATTGTTGCTACTCTTTGGGTTTTGGCCAGGTACTAGTGACCTGGATTGGCCACTGTGAGAACAGGCTACTGGGCTTGCTGGACCATTGGTCTGAACCAGTAAAGCTCTTCTTATGTTCTTATGTTGTACACAATCTGTTCTAGCTATACTGTTTTTGCAGTACGTCTGTTTAGTTCATTTTCTGTGCATGTTTAGTTTTTTTTTTTACATCGCTTAAAATCGTATTAGCAGATAGTGATTAAATATACTATTATCTTCTCTTCTCTTTCTCTTTCTTCTATATTCCCATCCTCATGTTCTGTCGATACCTCTAAGGGGGAGAGGGTGGCACAGTGGTTAAAGCTACAGTCTAAGCACCCTGAGGTTGTGGGTTCAAACCCATGCTGCTCCTTGTGACCCTGGGCAAGTCACTTAATCCCCCCTAGGGATATTATTGATCTAGCAGGGTTTTGAAAAGCCATCCGGACGTCTGGTAAACCCTAGTTAAGTAACTTGTCCAGAGTCACAAGAGAGATTTGAACCCAGTTCCCCAAGCCACTGCACTAACCACAGTGTTTATTTTTAAGCCACGAGTGTGGGTTAAATAATAAAATTATGGGGTCGGTGTTCAGTGTCAGTTAACTGGTTAAGAGATGCTCTTATCCGGTTGACTCACACTGACCGGGCCCTGAGTAGGGTTAGCAGATTTTTGGTTGAGAAAAAGAGGACGCATGGCCCTGCTCCCGGCCCTGCCTTGTTGTGTTCCCCCCCAACTCCGGTCCCACTCAAACCTCGTCTTGCCTCGTAACTTGCCAAGTTGCTCCCGTGATAAGCATGCTAGAAATGTTATGAATGAAGGTGAGGAAGGCAATGCAAACTAGTTTTAATTTTGGGGTCAGATTGCAGGGTATGTGAGCCAGCCCACAGTGGACGTGTCCATCCTTCAGCGCTCACTGGCCATTTTGGAGAGTATGGTGTTGAACAGCCAAGCTTTGTACCAGAAGATAGCAGAGGAGATCACAGTGGGACAGCTCATTTCTCACCTCCAAGTGTGAGTAAAGCTTCCAAGATAAGACCTTGTTTTGTTGGTTTTTTTTTTACCTTTCCATTTGTTATTTTTCCTCTTAACTCTTTAATGCAGTGTCCCGCAAACTTCCTTGAGCCACGGCACACTAAAGGTGGTGGCCATGGCTCAGAGCACCCGAAAGCGCGCAGACGTGGCCGTGATGACATCACGGGCATGCATGACGTAATCATGTTGACGTCTGCGCGTGCGTATAGGCCATTTAGATGGGCCCTCCCACGTCATTCGGGGGGGGGGGGGTGCCAGCAGGGAAAGAGAAAAGGAGAGGCACTGGCCATGGCTGATTGCCTACAAGACATGCCTCTCGCCACAAGAGGCCTGTCCTGTAGGCAGTCAACCGGCGGCACACCTGAAATCTCACGAGGCACACAGTTTGCGATACACTGCTTTAATGGACTATTCAGATCTTTCTGCTTTCTAGACTAGTGTTTTCTGCTATTCCAGAAAGAACTTTGAAAATATCTCCTTTTCCTTTAAAAACTGAACAAAACAATGCCAAAAAAATGCACTTGGTGCACCCAGTCTCCGTCTGCCTGCCTACTGATCTATTTTGTTTCTTTCATTATCTGTGATTTTTAGCAAAAGATCATTTTCAAAGCCATGTCTGCAGCTCTATACCTGTAGAAATGACCTTTCTGGAAATTGCCCATCCTATGTTTGGGTTCAGGTATTCATGAAGAGGGGGAGGCATTCTTGGGAGCAGGGTGTGAAACTATGCACCTACTTTTGAATTTTTGAAAGTTAGACAGTTCTAAATCTAATAGATGCTGGCACTGTCATCTAGACCAGTATTTTTCAACCTTTTTACACCTATGGGCCGGCAGAAATAAAAGAATTATCCTGTGGACCGGCATCGGTCCATGGACCGGCGGTTGAAGAACACTGGGCTAAGTCATGGGCCAGACCCCGCCCATCTCTACCCAATCTCCACCCCAGACCCCGCCCCCATAATAGTACTAATTGTAACACTATTTTTTCCATTAATTTTTCATAGATACAAACAATATAATCTTTTTAACAACACATAATGATTAACCACAAAATTAAACTACACAAAGCACACTGACAGCAGATGTAAATTCTCAAAATTGACACAATTCAATCACTAAATTCAAAAATAAAATCATTTCCCCCTACCTTTGCTGTCTCCCTCCCTCCATGCTATGCCTTACCTTCCGGCCTGCTCCTGCCTGGCCGTTTTACTCTGCCCCGGTGTTATCTTCAGGCCAGCTCCCTCTTCCTCACTGATGCAGCGCACAAAGCTGTGGGCAGCGGCTCCTTGCACGTCCCATGCCTCATCTGGAAGTCTTCCCTCTGACATTGCAACGTCAGAGAGAAGGCTTCCGGTTCAGGCGCAGGATGCGCGTAGGAGCCACTGCCTGTGGCTTTGTGCACTGAATCAGTGAGGAAGAGAGAGCTGGCTCGAAGATAACGCCACATCGATCGCACCGTGGACCGGCGGTTGAAGAACACTGTTTTGGGCCTGATGTACGTGCTGGCCCTGAGGACCGGCAGGAAATTTCTGTGGACCGGTGGTTGAAGAACACTGATCTAGACATTGGGACACTGGATCATCTGTTGTTCTATTGTCCTTTGATACTTAATTTTTGGAAGTCTATATGGGGCCAGATTAATCTCGTATTGGAATCTACAATTCCATTGACTTATGAGGTAGTTATATGTGGAACATTACTGTATATTAAGCCCCCCCATGCCGGCTTTTTCTGATTATGACTGGGGTAGCCATGCAGATGATAACTGGCAATTGGGAAAAATTGTGATCGACTTAATTTGTCTTCTTGGTGGGCGAGCTTATGTTTAAGCTATAGGTATGAGAAAATGAAAGCCGACATACTGGGCATTCTAAGATATTTAACTTAGTTTGGGGTCCATTGACATCTTTTGTACAATTGTTATAATTCTTTTATCCTTCTTTTTGTTAGTATAATTCAAACACAACCGGGGGGGAGGGAGGGGAGGGATATATCGTTAGTGTGATTCCTTGATGTAATTGTGGGGTGGGGGAGCTTATATTATTGCATTGCTACTGATTGTATTTAAGTGCTTATCTGTTAGTGTTACTGATATGAATATTGTGTTGCACTTTTTGTTAGTAATGGAAAATCAATAAAGACTTATAAAAAAACAAAAATATATGTATATTTTTTGATGGGACAGGTGCTTTTCCATAGACAGTTTGCAAAACGAGAGTACGCACGTTTTCACTTTTAAAATTGATGGAAAATCAGCAGGTGAAAAGTACTCACAGACTTTGCAGACAGACAGGGGCTCCTTTTATGAAGGTGCGGTAGCGGTTTAACGCACGTAATACCGCGGGCTAATCCGCCGGACGCACTAGCCTTTTACGAAGGCGCGGCAGCGGTTTAACGTGCGTAATACCGTGCGCTAAACCGCCGGACGTGCTAGCCGCTACCGCCTTCTTTTTAGGAGGCAGTAGTTTTTCGGCGAGCGGCAGGGGTAGCGCGTGATTAAATGTCGCGCGCGTTAAAGCCGCTACCGCGGCTTCGTAAAAGGAGCCCTTAAAATGAACCTCAGCCTTTAATTCCTGCTTTTTTTTTTTTTTTTCCCCCCAGCAGCTCGAACCAGGAGATTCAAACATATGCTATTGCCCTGATAAATGCACTATTTCTCAAGGCCCCGGAAGACAAAAGACAGGTCTGGATCCACATTTTATTTTCTTCTCATGCTTATTCCGTTATATAAATCATGCACTTTCTATTAGGGCAGTTTTCAGAACCATTTATCTGGGTAGATTGATCCGTCTGAAAATTGCCCCACCTCTGTTCTGTTAAAAGTGCACACAGGTTTCCATTAGATTAAAATCATGTTTTGGGGAGGAAATACCCTGAGTATTTAGCATATTCCCAAAAAAATGCACATATTTTAGCCCTGCACAGATAACAAAAGAATGTTTTGAACAAGCATGCCTTACAATAGCTAATTTTCTTGGCTTTTTCTTTTGAAAATGAACCACATGTCTTGTACTCATTGTATAAGTATCAGTGTGCTTTGCAGCTATACTGATTACTTAAAAATTGCTGCATTAGTCTGATGTCATATTAGAGCAAGGGTTTGGATGCCAGTGGATGAAACCAACAGTCCAACTTCGCAACGCCACATCTGTCTCATAATGACTTCCTGGAATGGCGAAAAATGTTCAGATCAAACCCAAATCCATTCTCGTTTCAACGTCAGTAAAATAGTCCAGTCTACTTCGACGTAAATAAAACTAAAGACTGGGGATTAGGGGGAAATGGGTAGGGCTCGGGCATGCCCAGTGGGGCCCGGGCACTGCACGTGCTCAGAGAGAGAAAAAAAAAAAAATCTCTCTGAGCTATTGGAGAGCTTATCCGCAAATTGGGAGCTGTTGGGACAACACCCACATGTGGCTGACTCATCCTGCTTGTCCTAGGAGAACCAACAGTCCAACTTTGCAACGCCACATCTGTCTCATAATGATTTCCTGGAATGGCGAAAAATGTTCAGATCAAACCCAAATCCATTCTCGTTTCAACGTCAATAAAATAGTCCAGTCTACTTCGACGTAAATAAAATTTAAAAAACGCCTTGTAAGCTTTTGGTTTCTAGCTCACAACCAGGGCTGGGATTTATAGCTCACTCACAACTGTCTGGGGACTGTTTTCCCCGATTCTCTCCTAACTCAGCCATTACACTGACAGTCCTTGACTGGGGCCATGATGATTCTCCATCCTTCCCTCCCGGCCAACCGCGAGCGAGCCCTGCCTTCAACCGAAGCATACTGACAATAAAGACCCCTACTGGAACATTCCCACCTTCTTTTAATTAATTGATTGCTTCCGTGGGGATTTCCTGCTGCTTCAAGTGGAACATGAATGTAAACCACTTGGGTTATAAGTGGTATAGAAGTGCTAAAAATAAATAAATTGGTAATTGGTGCTCAGTACAAAGAAGAGGAATAACATAATTGAAACACAGAGCGTTGTGAAGGAGTTTAACTGGCGCTGACTGAAAAAAAGAATAGCCTTATTGGGTCAGACCAATGGTCCATCTAGCCCAGTATCCTGTCTTAATGGAGGCCAATCCAAGTCACAAGTACCTGGCAAAACCCCAAATAGTAGCAGCATTCCGGAACCCTACATAGTAGCAACATTCCATGCCACCGATCCAGAGCAAGCAGTGGCGTTTCCCATGTCTGTCTCAACAGCAGTTTATGGACTTTTCTTCCAGGAACTTGTCCAAACATTAACTAAGAAGCTCTGAGTGGTAACTCTTGTGTTCTTATTTCTCAATAGGAGATGGCTAATGCTTTTGCACAGAAACACTTGCGGTCCATCATCCTGAATGTGAGTATGCGAGTAATCTGGAGCGGTGTAATTTATTCCAAGGCCTATGTGGTGTTGCTATCGATGCGTCACTTTAAAAGAAAAGTTTGTTTAGTTAATGTTCAATATACCACCTTTACAGATCAAAGCAGTTTATAATAAATTTCAAATGGTGAAAGAGAAAAGGAACCACGGATTCAATAGGAAAGCAATTCAAGAGATAAGGAAAAGAAATGGGCTAAGAATATGGAAGAGAGAAAACTGGGAACTAAAGCAACCCACAGTCCTAAATCCTTTTATGTCAGCCTGCCCAGTTGTCTATTCCTACCTGTTAAGAGGACAACTAAAACTGCTCTTTTTTTTTTTTTTTTTTTTAATTGTTTCAACCATAATCAAATCTGCAGCTGGCATTCACTGCGCAGTTTGGGCTGAAATTGAAAACGGTATTGGTATGCCCCCTTTGTAGAGTTGCCAGATTTTACGATTGTAAAATCCAGACACCCTAGACCCGCCCCCCAGTCCCGCCCATCTCTGCCCCAGTCCCGCCCTAGCTCCGCCCCCCACTGCCTGCTTTGGTCAGGCAGGAGGCAATCCACGCAGGTGTCATGCGATGACATCATCGAATGACACCCGCGTGTGCGCAGATTGCCTCCTGCCCGACGCGATTGAGAGGAGGCTTTACAAAACCCGGACAAAGTGCCGGGTTTTGAAAAGCCGTCCGGACCCTCCTCAAAAGGAGGACATGTCTGTGGAAATCCGGACATCTGGTAACCCTACCCCTTCCGCCCCTCAACAAAATGTGGGCCCCACTCCAGGATCACTTCACTGCCCTCCCTTGAAAAAACAAATGGTCTCTTGCCTGTAGCTATCTCCTCCCTCTGGGCCTACCTTAGAAACTCTGGTGGTCTAGTGGCCTTGTTGGGGCATGAGCGATCACTAGTCGTTCCTGCTCATTTCGGCTCCAATCTCAAAATGCCTGCTCTGATTCTTGTGGCAGCAGCAACCATTTTGTGAATGGAGGCAGAATGGACAGGTGTGACTGGGGATTTCTCCTGCCCTGATGAGGTCACTAGACTACCAGGGTTTGTAAAGTAGGCCAGGGGGAGGGAAGCCTATGGGTGGGAGCCTGTATTTTTCAGAGTGAGGATGGAGTGGGGCCCGCTTTTGGTTAGGTGGTGGGGGAGGGGGGAGTTTCAGCAGTATCAAAATCCAGTTTCTACCCAGTTAGATTTCTGCCTTCTTCCTACTCAGCTCATACTACTGCTCTCTGTTTCTGTCCTAAGCATGGTTGAATTCTCAAAAATGAAAAATGTGACTAGTGCATTTAGCCAAAGGGGAAGTAAGTGTGCATTCCATTGCTGAAGGGTCCTCCAGGGCCTACTTCAAAAGATCTGAATGGCTGCCAGTGAGCTTCCTTCTTGCATTGCACAGCAGGAATGGATTGGGAAGAATTTGCCACTGATTTTAACTATTGCGAGCAAAATTCCCTTTTAATGGCATAACTGGAGCCCTCCAGAGTTGCCTATATACCTGTGTAATACTAGTTTTGGTATTATTAAATGTTTCTTGTTTTTTTTTTCTGTAAACCACTTCGATGGGATACGTGTTTGAAGGGTGGTTAAGAAAATTTTATTAAGTAACTATGCAGCTATGTCCACATACGTATCTGCAAAGGGTGCTAAAATTGGAAGTTTGATTGCAGCTCTAAGGGGACGCATGCACACCTGGAGCAGGTGAGGATTAGGGTTACCAGATTTCCCCCAGACATGCCCTCCTTTTGAGGAGGGTCCGGACGGCTTTTCAAAACCCGGCACTCTGTCCGGGCTTTGAAAAGCTTCCGACAAATTGCCCAAAGCACCTACACTCAGTGGACCTGGTCGGGAGGGGGGGGGGAGGGCGGCAGATCATGGGTGTATTTTCAAGTTAGGTGCCTCTTTGTGAATTAGGTGCCAATAGGCTCTGATATCGGGTCTAACTTTAGGCAAAGAAAGCCCTGGCACAAATTGGGGGCACTTAAAAACATTAGGATACTGAGCGCCACCTGAGCACGCGTAGTCAACGCTAGGCGTGATTCTGTAATGGGCGCCTACGTTTTATAGAATCTGTGCCCTGACTTTATGCGGACTTTATAAAATCAGGGCCATTGAGATCAAAAATAGGCCCAAATTCAGCTGGGGATTCCAGAGAAATAAGCCCCTACAAAACAGCCTAGCGCATCTCTATGGGTTGAGATCGGCTTCTATAGCATAGAAACTTACTCATAGTGAAACATAGCGGTTGAGGAAGTCCTCCTTTCAGAATGCCTCTCCTTGTTCTGTTCTCTCCCAGCTCACAGAAATACCCCCCCCCCCCATGCCCTACCCACATAAACTACCATTCTGCTATTCTATAGATTGCCAAATCCCAAAACACTTCTTTTCCATAACTGCTGAACCACCCTGCAAGCTGCCCTAACCCCCCCCCAAATTACCCCTGCAATTACTCTACCGCCCCACAAACCGCCCCCAGTCTCTCCCACAACTACCTCAACTCCCAAAAGCTCTGCAAAAGTCCCTGCTCCATCAATCACCCCTGCAACAAACTGCCCCACCCCAAAAAACTACCCCTGTAACTTCCCACCATGCCACAAACAGAACCACCCCGCCAAAACTATCTCTGCAACTGCTCAGCTGCACCATAGACTTGGGGGTTGCCAGATTTTACATCGGTAAAACCTGGACCCCCCTCCCCCCTAAACCCGCCCCAGGCCCGCCAAGTTCCACCCATCCTGCCCTGTTACGCCCCAGCTCCGCCCTTAGCCCTGCCCCCCACTGCCTGTTCGTCGGGCAGGAACGCATCTGAGCCCGCGAGGATGCCTCTTTACGACGTAATTTCTTTTCAAAACCCAGACAAAGTGCTGGATTTTGAAAAGCTGTCCGTGGAAATGCAGACGTCTGGTAACCCTACATAAACTCATTAAAAAACAGTGGGAACGGTCAATGAGCACTCCACAAAAGATCACTGATATAAAAAAAGGTCTTGTTTATTCTGATAAAGGACATGCACAAAGTGTGGACCCTACATAGACTCCCATATGCACAGAAGTTTGATCGAATTCCATGAGCCATGCTGAACTTGCTTTCCCCCCCACTTGTTTAACCTTTTTTTATTTTTTTTGTCTCTGGTTTGCCAGCACATTATCCGAGGAAACCGTCCGATCAAAACCGAAATGGCCCATCAGCTTTACGTACTACAAGTTCTGACCTTTAACCTTCTAGAAGAGAGGATGATGACGAAAATGGACCCCAGTGATCAGGTTAGTGACAGAGAAGCGCTGAAAGAGGTCAGCCGACGTGAAAGCCACTCCTTTCTGAACACAAAGGCCTAAGAATCGCCCTCTGTCTTTTGGGAATAAAGATAACATAACATAGCATTAGGTTTGCTTAGATGGATTTTTCAGCTTAGCTACAAAATATGCTCAAAGTTGATCCTCCAGATATTTTTTTAAGGAAATCCAAATGTCTGGCGGTTCCATTTTCTAAATAATTTTTTGTTTCTACAGTCCAGTACTTAACCATCATTCCCTCAAGGAGTACTTGGGAAGAGAAGCTCCCCAGACAGAAAATTCAATGAATCTAATAGCATTTCCTCTCTCTCGGCTCCTGCTTTCAGTCTTTGAAATATCTGTTACGTTTTCCTTTTTCCTCCCTTTCTCCCTTTTATCAGGCTCAGAGAGACATCATTTTTGAGCTGAGGCGTATCGCCTTTGATGCAGATTCCGACTCAAATAGCGTGGCCGGGAGCGGGACTGAGAAGCGTAAAGCCATGTACACTAAGGATTACAAGATGCTGGGCTTCACGGTGAGAACTTTTAGTGCCTTGGAAGAGATTAGAGCAGCAGGTACCAGCGTCTATCTACCTGCTGCGGGAATGGAGTATGTGATATTTTGTTAAGAGATTTCGGTGCTTTTTTCCCACCTAAATTATCAAAATGTCAAATTTTTCTTTTACCTGTATTTCTTTGAGCCCCTTTTAGACTACTACCACTATTATTTCTATAGCGCTATCAGATGTACACAGCGCTGTACAGAGTCACAAAGAAGACTCCCTGCTCCAAAGAGCTTACAGTCTAAACAGACAAGACAGACAAACAGGATGTCATGGATACAGTTAAGGGGAACAGTTAATCTGCTGGATGGGTTGGAGGGCAGAGGGGAGTTGCCCCTATGCCTGGAATAAATTACCCGAGTTTAATTCCAGGTAAATATACCGTATTTGCCGGCGTATAAGACGACTGGGCGTATAAGACGACCCCCCAACTTTTACAGTTAAAATATAGAGTTTGTTATATACTCGCCGTATAAGACTACCCCTTCTTCCGCACACCTTCTCTACCGCCCCGGGTGCAGCACAGCCGGCCAGGTCCCCTTACTTTTGTGGCACTTCCCCGACCGACCGACAACAGCCCCGGTCCGACAAACCTCCCTGCCCTTAACCGCGAATCTAAATTACCTTCTTACAGCTGCTGTAAGAAGGTAATTTAGATTCGCGGCTACAGGGCAGGGTGCCCCTCTCCCTTGGTAGCCACTCGAACCGCGAGGCTACTCTCCTTCTCCTTATCTGCCCTGCCTGCAGCACAGAGCCGAACGGAAGTCTTCCCGACGTCAGCGCTGACGTCGGAGGGAGGGAAGGCTTTGTTTAAGCCCTCCCTCCCCTCCGACGTCAGCGCTGACGTCGGGAAGACTTCCGTTCGGCTCTGTGCTGCAAGCAGAAAAGGTAGGGAGAAGAAGAGCCGCGTACATCCAGAAGACTGAGTACATCCAGCCCCGCAGGAGCCCCGCGACCCTCGGAGGCGTCCCCATGGGATCCCCGTGACCCTAGGGGGCGTCCCGTGCAGCTCTCTAATGTAAGGGCATGTAAACAGTACCCGGCGTATAAGACGACCCCCGACTTTGGGGAGGATTTTAAGGTACTGAAAAGTCGTCTTATACGCCGGCAAATACGGTACATACCTGGAATTAAAAGGTTGGGGAAGGGAACATATATGAGGATTCCATTTTGAAATCCCTATGTTTACTTTCATGTAGGTACTTCACACTTCAAAACAGGTAGAAAGTATCTCTGAGGAGTTTGCCTCTGAAACTTAACTTGCAACCCCAAGGGCAGTTTGAAAATTACCTGATCTATGAAAGGAGCCTTCAAACTCTCAATAAATAAATCTGTTTCATGGCACTGCACTGGAGAGAGATCAACACGAGAAAAGCCCATGAAATGAATTTATTCCAGCATCTTTTTACAAAGGACTTTGGCTATATAACAAACCAAAATCTTCTCTCTCGCTCCCCCTCCCACCCCCCAAAGATGTTTGATTAATCATTTATTATAGCAGTGGCACATACATGACAAACTTAATAGCCTCCAGCTCGAGTAACATAAAACCCAGATTATAAACCTAAAGCAAATTTAGCATTTACTGACCTAAAGATCAGGGAGTCTCACATAGTATCAATATTTTTGGAATGGGACAAGTACATTGGGTCTCTAAGTGAAAGGAAGGGATTAAAAAAACAGGAACAGTGCAGCCCTTCCTCCCGTCAGCTGCACTGGTTGCCAGTGGAAGCAAGAGCACTTTTTAAATTTGCTTGCGTTTGCTATTTGGATTAGCTCTGCTATATCTCCTCTCTCATTTTGAATGGGACTGTTCAACTAGGCCAGTGGTCTCAAACTCAAACCCTTTGCAGGGCCACATTTTGGATTTGTAGGTCCTTGGAGGGCCTCAGAAAAAAATAGTTAATGTCTTATTAAAGAAATGACAATTTTATAGTTGATAAATCTTTCCTTTTGGCTAAGTCTTAATAATAATATTGTAATTTATAGCTAAAGAGACAGATGATCAAGAAACTTGTTATTTTACTTTTGTGATTATGATAAACATACCGAGGGCCTCAAAATAGTACCTGGCGGGCCGCATGTGGCCTCCATGCTGCGAGTTTGAGACCACTGAACTAGGCCTACTTGGCTTATTCATTTTTCCTAATCCCAAAAATTGCCGTTATAAAAAAAATATTTTGATCAATCTTTGGCTTATCAAGCAGGTAAAGTTCAAGTATGGTTAGGCGATGCTTTGACACGCAGCTCCTGATTGGTGAGGCCCGACTTTAGTACAGGAAGAGGCGGTCGGAGCATACCGCGTGTGATTTCCTTCACTCGCCGGCGCTCCAACTGCCCTCTCCGGTCTCCCCTGTTAAAAACCGTATTCGCGGTTTTTCAACATTCGCGGGGGTTCCTGGAACGGAACCACTGCGAATATCGGGAGAGTACTGTAGTACATGGCATGGATAGGCAGACTAGAAAGGCCATATGGTCTTCATCTGCCTTAATTTTTCTCTGTTTCTATGTCTTATCCATTGTTGGGGGTTTGTGTTCCTAGAATCACGTCAATCCAGCACTGGATTTTACCCAGACTCCCCCTGGAATGCTTGCTTTGGACAACATGCTGTACATGGCCAAGTACCATCAAGACACTTATATCAGGGTAAGAAAGCGACTCAAGATAACCTCTCTCTTTTTCTTCTTCCTTATTTTGTCTTTTTGTTTCTTTTCTT
The DNA here is from genome assembly GCF_902459505.1 of Geotrypetes seraphini. Lineage (NCBI taxonomy): Eukaryota > Metazoa > Chordata > Amphibia > Gymnophiona > Dermophiidae > Geotrypetes > Geotrypetes seraphini. The sequence goes on from NC_047094.1 coordinate 118,145,134, forward strand.
GATACCCCTGTTCTTTTTTTTAATTTGTTTTCATACAAGAGCCGTTCTTTCAGCGACGGGACTAAAGCGCGGCAGACAATCGCACACAGACAAAGCAGCTCAGTCATTTGCGCGCAGGACGTCAGCGTGCCGGATTAAAAGTTAAATTTAAAGCGCTCTGAGGGGTGGGGGGGGGGAACCCCCCCATTTTACTTAGAAGTGTTGCCGCTGCCATTGGGAGTAGGGAGGGGTCTCCCCCACACTTAGAGAGGAAACTATAATTTTCCCTAAAACAGGGAAAAATTACACTTTCCTCTGTAATGGGGGTTCCCCCCCAAACCCCCTAACAACAGTGCCAACACTTCTAAGTAAACTGGGGGGAGTTCCCCCCCCTCGGAGCGCTTTAAATTTAACTTTTAATCCGGTGCGCTGCCGTTCTGCGCGCATTAGTCTGAGCTCCTTTGTCCTTGCGCATACCGTTCTTTCTGTATTTCTAGTAGCTCTCTAACCTACCAGCTTGAAAACTGGCCAGGGGCAATGGTGTAGCAAGTGTGAGAGTTGCCCAGGGCGGTGGCACCCCCCCTTCCACCATCTCTGCTTCCCCCCCCCTGCCTTCCCTTTCCCCGCACCTCTAGTTGTTCACCGCCACGAGTAACAACTCCAACGTGCTCCTCGCGACCGCGTCGGCTCTCCCTCTGACCTCACTTCCTATGCGCGACACCCGGAAGTGACATCAGCGGGAGAGACGGCGCGGTCTCTAGGAACACACTGAAATTGTTGCTCGTGGCGGGGGAAGGGAAGGGGGGAGGCGCGCGGGGAGGTGGAGAGGAGGAGGGGTGCCGGCACCCACACCATGACGGCGCCTATAGCTTCTCTTTGAAAACTAGCTACAACGTTTGCGTAATACCGTGTTTCCCCGAAAATAAGACCTAGCATGATTTTCGGGGTAGGTCTTAATATAAACCCTACCCCTGAAAATAAGCCCTATTTGCCAGCGGCAGCGCTCCACCATCCCCCCCCCCACACCGACCCATCTCTCCCTCCCATCCGAACCGCGAGACAGAAATAAATGTACCTTATAACAAACCGGCAGCGTCGGCAGCAATCTAGACAGGCTGCTTTGCGGCCTGGGCCGTTCCTCTGCCGCGTTGCTGATGACGTCATCAGTGATGTGGCAGAGGAATGGCCCAGGCCGCGAAGCAGCCTGTCTAGATCGCTGCCGACGCTGCCGGTTCGTTATAAGGTACATTTATTTCTGTCTCGCAGTTTGGATGGGAGGGAGAGATGGGTAGGTGAGGGGGAGGGGAGGGGTCGGGGGGTGTGCGGCGGGGGATAGAAAGATGCTACACAGGGGGATGGGAGGAAGGGAGGGATAGAAGCTGCAAGGGATGGGAGGGATAGAAAGATACTGCCCAAGTGGATGAGTGAGAGGGGAGGAAAGATGCTGCACTTGTGGGGGAGAGAAAGGAAATAGGAAGAATTGGGGTGGAGAAGAGAAAGGGAGAGATAATCATTGCACATGAAAAAATATAAGACATCCCCGAAAATAAGACCTAGTGCCTTTCTTGGGCCCAAAATTAATATAAGACAGTGTCTTATTTTTTGGGAAATACGGTAAAAGTGTCTCTGTATTTGAAAGTTGCCCCTCATGTACATTTTTCTCCGTTTTGACGGTGTTGCACCCATTAGAAGTGTTTGTACCTTTTTTGGTGCTGTTTCCAAGCACTTGTTGAACCTATCAGAGACTGATGCTCCCGGAGCACTTATCGCTAAGTTCGGCAGGGGTCTACAAAAAGCCCCAAATGAACAATTCAGAAAACGGAGGTCAGTGATTCATAATGGCGCGTGCAAATCCACAAAACCAAGATTCGCACACTGCTTCGGTCTTGCACAGTCGCACTCTGCCATTATCTTCCGTTCCTCGTTCGTCACAGATCGTTCTGGAAAACAGCAGTCGGGAAGACAAGCATGAGTGTCCGTTTGGCCGCAGCGCCATCGAACTGACCAAGATGCTGTGTGAGATCCTGCAGGTTGGGGAGCTGCGTAAGTCTTTTCTTCTCTTATATTCGCTTTGCTTTGCATCATTTTATTATGTTTTATTAGTATTTAAGCCCGTTACATTAACGGGTGCTAAAATAGATGTGTAGACTTTTAGCACAATGGGTCGCTGAGGCGTTTCTTTCTTTCTTACTTTATGTTTTTTTATCTCTCTCCCTGCCCCCCTTTCTTTCTGTCTCTGTCCCCCTGTGTGTCTCTGTCTCTTCCCTGGCCCCCTGTCTTACTGTCTCTTTCCCTGGCTGTCTGTCAGTCTTTCTTTGTTTCTGTATCTTCTCCGTTCGTGAGTGTGGGGCAGTTGTAGGCGCGCAAGCGCACTCCTTCCGGCCACGGACATACGGAACACGCAGGTAGGAGTACGCATGCGCCGCTTAGGGTTTTATTATGTAGTCATTAAGCCCGTTACATTAACGGGTGCTAGAATATATGTCTGTCTGTCTACCTCCCGCTGACTCTCTCTCTCTCCCTAGCCCCCTTTCTCTGTCTGTCTTTCTGTCCCTCTCCCTACCCCTGTGTCTTTCTTTCTTTCTTTCTGACTCCCTCCCTCCCGCTGTCTGTCTGTCATTTTTCCCCATTTCCCTGTGCAGCAGCATTTCCATCCCACTTCTCTTTGCAGCATTTCCATCTCACTTCCCTCCTATCCCCCCCCCCTTTCCTGTGCAGAAGCAGCAGCGGTATTTCCCTTCCCCTCCAAGTCCCTGCATAGCAGTAGCAGCATTTTCCCCCACCCCCCTTTCCCTTCTCTAACCGCCATCTGCTCTTCTCTTACCTGCTCCGTTCGGCCACTCCCCCTTCTTTTACTGCCGTTCTGCTGATCTGGCCTGCTCCTGACCCTCCCACCGCCGACAAACCTCCGGGCTCCAGCCGCGTAGGCAGCACTTTAAACACGCTGCTTCGCGGCCTTCTACTGCCGATTTCCTCTCCCGCGTCTGTCTCCGATGATGTCATCAGAGACGCGGCAGAGGAAATCGGCAGTAGAAGGCCGCGAAGCAGCGTGTTTAAAGTGCTGCCTACGCCGCTGGAGCCGAGAGGTTTGTGGAGGGTCAACGGGCGGAGCAGGGCTGCTCTCCACCACTCGGTTGCTGCCACTGCCCCACAGGGCCGTGAGTGTGTTGTAGTCGCGCATGCGCACTTCTTCAGGCCACGGACATACGGAACACGCAAGTGGAAGTGCGCATGCGCGGCTTAGGGTTTTATTATAGAGATGGTTCTATCGCTTCCATTCCTTCACCGAATATCTCCCTGTCCTAATACCCCTGGAAAGGGAGGATACCTGGGACCATTTGTGTTCTTGAAGGAGCTGCTTCTTTATCTTCCATCCCAAACTAGAGAGTTGCGCGGGGACAGAAATCCCACCAGTCCCCGCCAAAGTCCCACCCGTCCCCTTGAGGACTCCCACCCGTCCCCACCCGTCCCCGCGAAGAATCTCCTCCGTCCCCGCCCGTCCCCGCGAGGAATCCCCTACGTCCCCGCCCGTCCCTATAAACTACAGAAATAGTTATTTCATTTAATTATGCTACTGAATTAAAGGCTCTGGTAGAAACCCATTTAAAAATAAGCAAAAAGACTTTATTAATTTGGAAATATTAATTGGGAAGAATACATACTTTGTAAACGGGTTTCTACCAGAGCCTCTAATGTTTATAAATTTTTATCAACACAACTAATATACTACTTTATCCTTAAGCAAAAAAAAAAAAAAAGAATTTTTTTCCTACCTTTATTGCCTGGTTTCTGCTTTCTTCATGTTCTCATTCAATTCCTTCCATCCACTGCCTCTCTTCTCTCTGTGTCTTCCATTTGCTCTGTTACTGTGCCTCTCCCTTTCTCCCCCCTCCCAAATTGGTCTGGCACCCATCTTTTTCCCTCCGCTCCCCCCATAGTCTGGCACCTCTGTCTTCTTCCCTGCCAGCATCTTCTTCCCATTCCCTCTTCCCCATTTCCTTTCAGTGTCCTTCTCCCCCACCATCTTCCCCATGTCCTGTCAGGCAGCATCCTTCTCCCCCCTCTGCCTTCCCCATGTCCTTTCAGCGTCCTTCTTCCCCCTCTGTCTTCCCCATGTCCTTTCAGCGGCCTTTCTCCCCTCTGTCTTCCCCATGTCCTTTCAGCGGCCTTCTCCACCCCTGTTTTCCCCATTTCCTTTCAGTGTCCTTCTCCCCCACCATCTTCCCCATGTCCTTTCAGCGTCCTTCTCCCCCCTCTGTCTTCCCCATGTCCTTTCAGCGGCCTTCTCCCCCCTCTGTCTTCCCCATGTCCTTTCAGCGGCCTTCTCCACCCCTGTTTTCCCCATGTCCTTTCAGTGGCATTCTCCACCCCTTTGTCTTCCCCAGTGCTTTCAGGGTCCTTCCCCCCCCTCCTCCCGTTTACCCCATGTCCTTTCAGCGTTCTTTTCCACCCCTTTGTCTTCCCCAGTGCTTTCAGCGGCCTTCTCCCCCCTTAAGCGTCTTTTCTTCTCCACTCCACCTTTCCTCCCTCCCTGCCTCCACCTTTGTGGCGCTTTTGCACCCGACCGACAACAGAATAGGCCCGGTCGGACAAATCTCCCTGTCCTGTAGCCGCGAATCTAAATTACCTTCTTACAGCAGCTGGAGTAGTAAGCTGCTGTAAGAGGTAATTTAGATTTGCAGCTACAGGGCAGGGAGATTTGTCGGCTGGGCCTGTTGTCGGTCGATCGGGGGACCTGATCGGCTGTGCACATTCTCCGGGGCGGACCGCCCCTTCCCCCCTCTTTCGTACGCCATTGCCTTCTCCCTACCTGCCCTGCCGCACACAGCCGACCGGAAGTCTTCATGATGTCAGCGCTGACATCGGAGGAAGGGAGGGCTTTGCTTAAGCCCTCCCTCCGACGTCAGCGCTGACATCGGGAAGATTTCCGGTCGGCTGTGTGCTGCGACAGGGCAGGTAAGGAGAAGGAGACTACCCTCGCGGCTCGACCAACCCCGCTGCGATCCACCCCGCAGGAACCCCGCGACCCTCAGAGGCGTCCCCACGGGATCCCCGCGACCCTAGGGGGCGTCCCCACGGGATCCCCGTGACCCAAAGGGGGAACCCGCGGGATCCCCACGGGTCCCGCGGGATTCCCGTCATCCCCGTTCCCGTGCAGCTCTCTATCCCAAACTAGGATTTATATTTCATGTTTATTAAAATTTGATGCAAACACTTATAACATAGTTTCAAAGCAAATTACAAATATAAAAAATAAAAAGGGACGTTTCATGCATACGTTAACAAAAATAGACAGACTTACAGACAACAATGGGAAAGGGGGGTGGAGCTCCCCAAATTTTTGAAAAGATAACAACGAAGGGTCACATAATAGGGAGGGGCTAAAAGCAGAAGCAAAAACATTTAAAAGCAGAAGACCTACAAAAATAAGTTTTTGACGGGTGAATTTTAATTATCGAAAGCATCTTTAAAAGGAAACGTTTTCAAAAAAACCATTTAGGGCTCCTCTCACGAAGCCGCGTTCGCAGCTTCATCGAACGCACCTTTTTGGCTCACGCTAGCTGAAAAACTGCCGCCTGCTCAAAAGGAGGCGGTAGCGGCTATCGCGGCCGGCAAATTAGCGTGCGCTATTACGTGCGTTAAACCACTAACGCGGCTTCGTTAAAAGGAGCCCCTAAACTTATCTAGATTTAGATTTTAGTATCTGAAGAGAATATTAGCCTGTCCTAATTACCAGTCTCACATAGATGACCAGACTGTGTAAAAAAAAAAAGTAGGAAGAGTGTTGGCTTAAGGTAGTGGATCCCATGCTTGGAACTGGAGGCACCCTAGCCAGTCAGGTTTTCAGGATATCCACACTGAATATTAAGAACATAAGAATAGCTTTACTGGGTCGGACCAATGGTAGCCCATTCTCACAGTGGCCAATCCAGGTCACTAGTACCTGGCCAAAATCCAAGGAGTAGCAACATTCCAGCATCTCAAAGAATAGCAAGATTCTGGAACCCCACCGAGAGCAACGTTCCAGAGCTGAGACTGTGATGTCATAATGCCTCATTCCACAGCCAACCTCATCAGTGACGTTACAATGGCTTCATTGTCCTATACTTAGCTCACGTAAGAACATAAGAATAGCCTTACTGGGTCAGACCAATGGCCCGTCCTCACGGTGGCCAATCCAGGTCACTAGTACATGGCCAAAATCCAAGGAGTAGCAACATTCCATGCTACCGATCTAGGGCAAGCAGTGACTTTCTCCATGTCTTTCCTCCAGGAAATTGTTCACACCTACGCTATCCGCTCTTACCACAACCTGTGGCAATGCGTTCCAGAGCTTAACTATTCTCTGAGTGAAAAAAATTTCCTCCTATTGGTTTTAAAAGTATTTCCCTGTAACTTTGAATGTCCCCTAGTCTTTGTAATTTTTAAGAGTGAAAAATCGTTCCATAGCAAAGCAGCAGATGAATCCAGAGACTAGTGGGTATAGCTCACATCGACCAGCAGGTGGAGATAGAGAACTGATTAACAGTTGGCCTTAAAGGCTGGTGTTCCTTCAGTTAATTCAGTTTTGCTCTATCTCCCAGCAGGGTTGGAGCTATCCTTCTAGCTCCTGGTCTCTGCCTGCTGCAGGATAGATGGAGGTGGTGTTCTGTTAGGATTCCTCTGTTGAGACTAGTTCTCTTCAGTAGGTGGGGGTGCCTGGCTGATTGGTGCCGGCTTTGGGAGGTACACCTGGGCCCTCCCAGGTCCCTGCTCCACCCTCCCCTCCGTTGGATAGAGGGGTTCCTTTCCAGGTGCAGGATAGTGGCTGGCTGCTTCATTCCAGTATAAAAAAAAAAAAAAAAAAAAATACACAGCCTGCCTGCTAGTACTGAGTCGGGCAGTGGTTAACGCGGCTTCCAGTACGTTTTACCAACGATGGCCTGGCTTCGGGGGTAAGCGGCGGACCGGGTGAGTGTTGGCTTTGCCTTTTTTTTGAGTGGAGTCGCGTTTCCCGGGTGCCGGGCGTATTAGTGGGCGGAGTCGTCTGCCGCCGGCGTTCGCCGCGTGTGTTCAAAATAAAAAAAAAAAAAAAAAAAAAAACCCCGCGTCGGAGCTTTTTGGCAGGCCGAGGGGGGATGGCTGAAGAGGCTGGTCAGATGTGTTCGCGCTGCGGGAAGCGCCGAACACGAGCGGGGCCGTGCTCTGCCGGGTGCTTGGAAGCACCGGCAGACGACCCGTTTTTGGCGGCTTGTGAGGCGGCCATGTCCCGGGTACGGGACTCTTGCGCAATGTCCCCGCCGCTCGGAGTCGATGCTGGATTCCTGCAGGACTCGGCCACGGAGGACAAACGTGAGGCGGCGGGGGAACAGGCGAGAGCGCTGGTGGCCGGCGCGGCCCCTCCCCTCGGCTCGGAGCAGGGCGGGGGAGTGCCTCTTAGTTGGGGTGCATTTTCGCCTGAATTTGTTATGTTGCTCCATCAGGCATTTCAATTGCAGCGCTCGCAGCCTACCCAGCCGAGGCTGGGGGCCGGGCAGGCCCTTGCGGTACCCTCTACCTCTAAGGGGGGGGAGGGGACAGAGGATAGGCCCTCGGCAGGGGCGGCAGGATCCCCGGGGCAGTTGCAGGGGGCCAAGAAACGCAGGCTAGTGTCTGCGGAGGCGGGGGATATTTTGCCCAGATCTCCTTTTTCCCTGCCTGAGTCATTGGAGGAAGGGGAGCTCTTGGATTGGGACGCGGAGAGTATCCCGGGTAGAGAGGGGGATGACCCTACGGCTATCCGGTTGTTCCATAGAGAGGAGCTTTCTTCTTTTATTACTAAAGCTTTGCAAAGTTTGAACATTGCTCAGGAAGATGCCACGGGGTCCGGTAACCCCCTGATGGCAGGTACCCGTAGGCCGTCGAAAGCCTTTCCGGTCCATGAGGCCATGCAGGAGCTAATCTCGGCGCAATGGGAGGCGCCGGAGGCCAGTTTGCGGGTGGCAAGGGCCATGAGGCTCTTGTATCCGGTCGTTCCGACCGAATTGGACAGGTTTAGATTGCCTAAGGTGGACGCTCTGGTGGCGGCAGTGACTAAAAGAACTACCTTGCCGGTAGAAGGGGGCGTGACACTTAAGGATGCACAGGATAGAAAGGTTGAAGCCTCCCTAAAGATGTCCTTTGAAGTGGCTGCAGTTACCTTACAGGCCGCAATATGCAGTTCTTACGCGGCGCGAGCTTGTCTGCAGTGGTCACAAGGGATGACCGATAATTTGCTGGAGTCTGGAGGTTCTGTCCCTTCGGAACTAGCTGATTTGGAGTCCGGCTTGGCTTATTTGGCGGACTCCTTGTATGATATTATTCGGGCGTCTGCAAAACAGATGGCTCTGTCTGTGGTTTCCCGCAGGTCCTTGTGGCTCCGTCATTGGGCAGCCGATGCAGCATCCAAGCTACGGCTGGTGAGACTTCCATTTAAAGGGGGTTTATTGTTTGGAACGGAGTTGGAGAAACTGGTCAAGGATTTTGGGGATACCAAAACGCAGCGTTTGCCGGAGGACAGGGCTAGGCCTCCGGTAAGGGCCGCATCGTCTAGGCCGCGTTTCCGGGATGTTAGGCGGGCCAGGGCTGGTAAGCCTTTTTCCAGGTCTGCATCTGGCCCGTTTTCTGCTTCGAGACCTCGGTTTCAGCAGAGAAGTTCCTTTCGGACGGCGAGACCCTCTTCCGGGCAGTCAGCCCGTACCCCCGCCAGTCGCCCTCCACAATGACGGGGGCTTGGCTCCCTCCGCCCTGCCCTTAGGGGGTCGGCTTTCGGCATTCCGGGCGGAGTGGGCCAAAGTCACGTCCGACCAATGGGTATTGGACATTGTTCGCGAAGGGTACAAATTAGAATTCGCCGCTCCCGTCGTAGATTCTTTCTTGGTGTCCCCGTGCCGTGGTGCGGCCAAGGGAGCAGAGGTCCGCAGGACACTGCAGGGGCTGCTCGATCTGGGGGCGGTGGTACCGGTGCCCCCAGAAGAGGTAGGCCGCGGTTTCTATTCCCTGTACTTCATTGTACCCAAGAAGGGGGGGTCCTTCAGACCAGTACTGGATCTCAAAGGGGTCAACAGATTCCTCAGCGTGCGCCATTTCCGAATGGAAACGGTGCGCTCGGTGATTGCGGCGGTGAGACCAGGAGAGTTCCTCACGTCTCTCGATCTCAAGGAGGCGTACCTCCATATTCCGATATGGCCTCCGCACCAGCGGTATCTGCGGTTTGCGATTCTGGGCCAACATTTTCAGTTTCGGGCTATGCCCTTTGGCCTGGCGACGGCCCCCCGCACATTTTCCAAGGTCATGGTGGTGGTAGCCGCTTTTCTACGCAAGGAAGGGATTCGGGTACACCCTTACTTGGACGATTGGTTGATACGCGCCTCTTCCCGGCAGGAGAGTCGGGCGGTGACGCAGAGAGTGATCGCTCTCCTTCAGTCGTTGGGGTGGATTGTCAACTTTCCCAAGAGTGTTTTGGCCCCTTCGCAGTCTTTGGTGCATCTGGGGGTAAGGTTCGATACGGCTCTGGGGAAGGTGTTTCTACCCCGAGATCGGGGGGAGAAATTGCAGGCTCAAATTCGCCTCCTGCTCGGGTCACCCAGACCTCGCGTTTGGGATTATGTACAGGTGCTGGGCTCCATGGTGGCGACTCTGGAGGTGGTTCCCTGGGCCCGGAGCCACATGAGGCCCTTACAGCAGTCTCTGCTCTCTCGCTGGTCTCCAGCTTCTCTGAACTACAATGTCCGTCTCCAGTGGAGTCCTCGAGCAGCTCACAGCATGCGCTGGTGGCTCCAGGACTTGCATCTTTGGAGGGGCATGCCGTTGGCCACACCGGATTGGGTGGTAGTGACAACGGATGCCAGCCTGCAGGGCTGGGGAGCCCACTGCATGCAGACGTCAGTGCAGGGAATTTGGTCTTCCCAGGAGGCTCAATGGCCCATAAACTTGCTGGAGTTAAGAGCGATCAGGTTAGCGCTGCGGGCGTTTCAGGCCCGAGTTCACGACAGACCGACCAGGATCTTGTCGGACAGTGTCACGGCGGTCGCGTATGTCAATCGGCAAGGGGGGACCCGGAGCATGCAGTTAGCCGAGGAGGCAAGTCATTTGTTTCGATGGGCAGAGATGCATGTTCCGCTTCTATCGGCGGCACACATTGCAGGGCACGAAAACGTGCAGGCGGACTTCCTCAGCAGAACTCTTCTCGATCCGGGGGAATGGGAGTTGTCGGGTCGAGCGTTCGGCCTGCTAGTCCGTCGTTGGGGGTTGCCAGAGATGGATCTCATGGCCTCTTCCCGCAATGCGAAGGTGCCTCGGTTCTTCAGCCGACGCAAGGATCAGGGATCGGAGGGGGTGGACGCATTAGCTCTCCCGTGGCCTCCGAACTCCCTTCTTTATGTATTCCCACCTTGGCCCATGATAGGGCGGGTGTTGCAACGCATCTCTCGCTTTCGAGGCAGAGTAATCCTGGTAGCTCCGGATTGGCCACGGCGGCCGTGGTACGCAGATCTGATGCTGCTGTCGGTAGGCGAGCAGGTAGCGTTCCAGGTAACTCCGGACTTGCTAACTCAGGGTCCAATATTAATGGACGATCCGGGCCGCTTTGGTCTTACGGCCTGGCTATTGAAAGGGCAAGGCTGAAGAAGAAGGGCTATTCAGAACAGGTGATTTCAACCCTGCTTAAGGCTAAGAGGATTTCAACGTCAGCCTCCTATGCGAGGGTCTGGAGAATCTTTGAGGCATGGTGCGGAAGACACGGAGTTGCGCCTTTCCATGCTTCTCTGCCGGCTATTCTTGCGTTCCTGCAGGAGGGCGTAGAGAAAGGGTTAGCATATAACTCTTTAAAGGTTCAAGTATCGGCCATTGCCTGTTACAGGGGCCGGGTGGCTCGCTCGGCTCTCGCATCACAGCCGGACGTGGTGCGTTTCCTCAAGGGGGTTCAACGTATCAGGCCGCCGGTTAAGCGAATTTGTCCAACTTGGAACCTTAAGCTCGTCCTTGGGAAATTGCAGGGGGCACCTTTTGAGCCCCTGTCAGCGGCCACGTTGAAAGATGTCACACTAAAGACAGTTTTTTTAGTGGCGATGGCTTCAGCAAGGCGAGTATCGGAGCTGCAAGCACTTTCTTGCAGGGAACCCTTTTTGCGTTTCTCGGAGACTGGGGTGACGGTGCGGACGGTGCCGTCCTTCCTGCCTAAGGTTGTTTCGTCCTTTCATGTGAACCAGAGTTTGTTCCTGCCATCCTTCAGGAAGGATGATTGGGGGAAGCGTTTTTTGTCGGTACGGCTACTGGATGTGCGCTGTATGCTTCTCCATTATTTGGAAGTGACGAATGATTTTCGCCGGTCGGACCATCTCTTTATCGCGTTTGCGGGGAAAAACAAAGGGATGGCGGCGTCTAAAGCGTCCATTGCGCGTTGGGTCAAGGACGCTATTGCTTCGGCGTATGTGTTGTCAGGGAAGAAGGTACCGGAGCATCTTCATGCTCATTCCACTCGGGCTTTGGCTACATCTTGGGCGGAGTCCGGGGGGATGTCATTAGAGGAGATTTGCCGGGCGGCCACTTGGTCGTCAGGGAATACTTTTTCAAAGCATTATCGGTTAGATGTAGCGGCCCGTTCAGAGGCGAGTTTTGGCGCAGCAGTGCTGGCAGAGGCGGCATTGGCGTCCCACCCAGTTTGAGTTTGCTTTGCTACATCCCACTAGTCTCTGGATTCATCTGCTGCTTTGCTATGGAAGGTAAAATTATGGTCATACCTGTTAATTTTCTTTCCTTTAGAAGCAGCAGATGAATCCAGAGCCCCTCCCCAAATGCACGGGCTGGGTGTAGGGGGTTTATGTCATTAGGGTAGCCGGGGCGATAGTTGGTAAGTGTATTCTTTCATGACTGAAAAAAAAAAAAAAAAAAAGAAAAAATTTCAATTGAATTAAAAAAAAAAAAAAAAAAAAAGAGAAAAATATCAATGGTATTCAGAAGAGAAAGACAAAGTTTTTACTGGAATGGAGTTTGTGGCTGCTCATTCTCCTTTCGGGATGCTTGGGCAAAGTGCATAACTGAATTAACTGAAGGAACACCAGCCTTTAAGGCCAACTGTTAATCAGTTCTCTATCTCCACCTGCTGGTCGATGTGAGCTATACCCACTAGTCTCTGGATTCATCTGCTGCTTCTAAAGGAAAGAAAATTAACAGGTATGACCATAATTTTACCATCCACTTGTTACCCGTTCTACTCCACTCAGGATCTTGTAGATTTCAATCATATCTCCCCTCAGCCATCTCTTTTCCAAGCTGAAGAGCCCCAATCTTTTTAGTCTTTCCTCATACGAGAGGAGTTCCATCTCCTTTATCATCTTAGTCGCTCTTCTTTGAACCTTTTCTAGTGCCACTATATCTTTCTTGAGATAAGGCGACCAGAATTGAACGCTGTACTCCAGGTGAGGTCGCACCATGGAGCAATGCAGAGGCATTATAGCATTCTTAGTGCTGTTAACCATCCCTTTTTAAATAATTCCTAGCATCCTGTTTGCTTTTTTTTGGCTGCTTCCGGACATTGAGCGGAAGGTTTCATCGTATTGTCTACACAATGACACCCAGATCTTTTTCATGGGCGCTAGCCCCCAAGCTGGATCCTAGCTTCTGGTAACTATGATTTAGGTTATTCTTCCCAAAGTGCATCACTTTGCATTTGTCCACATTAAATTTCATCTGACACTTGGACGCCCAGTCTTCCAATTTCCTAAGGTCCGCCTGCAATTTTTCACAATGCATGCATTTTAACAACTTTGAACAGTTTAGTGTCATCTGCAAATTTAATCACCACACTCGTCGTTCCAGTTTCCAGATAAGTTAAATAGCAGTACAGATCCCTGTAGCACTCCACTGTTTACTCTCTTCCATTGAGAAAAATGGCCATTTAACCTTACCCTCTGTTTTCTATCTGATAAACAATTCCTGATCCACAGTTGAACTTCGTAACACGTTTGTCTCCGTGTTCCACACATGAGAGAGAGCTATATACACCGTCTCCACAGCATACAAATCTCTCTCACGGATATTCATTGTGGATATCCTGAAAACCTGACTGGCCAGGGTGCCTCCAGGACCAGGTTTGGGAATCACTGGCATAAGGGCATGAATGGAGCAAGGAAGGGAAACCTCTTGGCTACATCTCAAAGGATCATTCACATTGTCATTGTGTCTCTTTTCTCCAAAGCAAATGAGGGACGGAATGATTACCACCCGATGTTCTTCACTCATGACCGCGCTTTTGAAGAATTCTTCTATATCTGTATCCAGCTGCTAAATAAAACCTGGAAAGAGATGAGGGCTACAGCAGAGGACTTCAACAAGGTCAGAGGAACACCTTGTGTGTGACAGTAAAGAAGCAGCTCCAGCACAAAAGTGTAATAAGATGAGGAGCATTTTGGCCCGGATTCTCTGACTCAGGGGTGTCAAAGTCCCTCCTGGAGGGACGCGATCCAGTCGGGTTTTCAGGATTTCCCCAATGAATATGCATGACATCTATTTGCATGCGGTGCTTTCATTGTATGCTAATAGACCCCATGCATATTCAGTGGGGAAATCCTGAAAACCCGACTGGATTGCGGCCCTCGAGGAGGGACTTTGACACCCCCGTTCTAACTGGTGCTTTTTAATTGAGTTTCAAAGCTCCTAGTGGCATCTAAAAAATCAGCTTCGGAATTACGCTTCTGTAGGCACTTTAAGTCACCTAACGCCACTGTGGGCTTGGCCAGTGCCGGAAGGGGTGTTAGGCCAATGGTTCCCAACCCTCTCCTGGAGGACCACCAGGCCAGTCGGGTTTACAGGATAGCTCTAATGAATATGCATGGAGAAGATTTGCATGCCTGACGCCTCCATTATATGCAGATCTCTCTCATGCTTATTCATTAGGGCTCTCCTGTAAACCCGACTGGCCTGGTGGTCCTCCAGGACAGGGTTGGGAACCACTGGGTTAGGCGACCTTAAGCGCCCAAGGAGGCACTAGAAATGTAGGCCTGGAAAACCCTGGCCTACGTTTCCGGCACTTACCTATATCAGTTTATTAGTTCACGCATTAATCTTCTCTATTCTAGATTATTGTAATATAATCTATTTGGAATCTTATAAAACCATTTTAGGAAGATTAAGGCTAATCCAAAATACAGCTGTCCGTTTAAACTTTGGACTGAAAACACAGGAACGTGTCAGCCCTTATTATCGCCAGCTGCATGGGTTGCCAATGGAAGCAAGAATACTTTTCAAATTTGCTTGTATCTGCTATAAATTGTTATTTGGATTAGCTCCATCCTATCTTTTCTCTCACTTTGAATTGTATAGGCCTCATACTGGTTTATTCACTTTCCCCAAGCCCAAAAATTGTCATTACAAAAAGTTTTTTGACCGATCTTTGACCTATCGAGCAGGTAAAGTTCAAGTATGGTTCGACGATCTGATTCGACAGACTGCCTCTTATTGCACTTTTAGAAAATCAGTTAAGACCCATTTGTTCAAAAAATTTGTTACAGTAGTACCTTGGATTACGAGCATAATCCGTTCCAGGAGCATGCTCGTAATCCAAAATGCTTGTTTATCAAAGCGAGTTTCCCCATAGGAAATAATGAAAACTCGCTTTGATGCGTTCCCCCCCTCCCCCCGAGAACCGGCATTACTCCCCTCGAAGGCCCCCCCCTGCGATCCGGCACACCCCCTGCCTCGAATCGGCACCCCCCCCCGCCACGATCCGACCCCCCCCCCAACACGATCCAACCCCCCGACACAATTGGGCACCCCCTGACACAATTGGGCACCCCCCCCCCGCCACTTCTTAACCTCATCTGGGCACTCTAGAAGATCGGACTCCTCGTCTGCTGGGCCTTAAGCATCTGAGCATGCTCAAGGCCTGTGAGTTCACGTTCAGAACGTGAACTTGCAGGCCTTGAGCATGCTCAGATGCTCAAGGCCCAGCAGACGAGGGCCGATCTTCAAGAGTGCCCAGATGAGGGTAAGAAGCAGCGGGGGGGTGCCCAATTGTGTCGGGGGGGGGGTCGGATCGTGTCGGGGGGGTGCCCAATCGTGGCAGGGGGGTTGGATCGTGGCGGGGGGGGGGTGCCCAGTCATGTCGGGGGGGTCAGATCGTGGTGGGGGGTTGCCGGTTCGAGGCAGGGGGGGTGCCGGATCGCAGGGGGGTGTCAGATTGCGGGGGGGGGGGGTGCTCGTAAATCGAGCCATGCTCGGTTTTCGAGGCACCGATTTTGCAAATGTTTTGCTCGTCTTGCAAAACACTTGCAAACCGGTGCACTCGTAAACCGAGGTACCACTGTATTTGATTGAAGACTATGTCAGAGTTTTTATATTGTAGTTTTATAAATGGAATCAAAGTGTATTGTGCCTTCTTGAATGCTTTGTATTATCACTGAAATGTTCGGGCCTCTTACTTTGTGAACCGCCTAGAACTTATTGGGTGTTGGCGGTATAGAAAAATAAAGTTATTGTTATGATTGCCCGGCGCTGTCGCGTGATTGACACGTGATCGGCAGCCGCTTTTGAGGCAGCCACCGACAACGGCGCCAGTTACAGAATCCGGGTCTTTGGGCCAGATATATCTATATACACGGAGTCAGGAAACTGGGCCCCCCAACATTTTTCCAAATAACTCCAAAACAAATGTACTATTAAACAGCAATTACTGTTATTTTGGCAGGTGTTACTGCAGGATGCTGTAAAAACTGGATGAGCCCCGTTTTCAAATTGACATCATTCAGGAAGTGACCATTAAGTTCTGTCATAGTCAAATGGCATTTAGCGAAGGAGATAACGTTGCAATTAAATCTTTATGACAAAATAAGGCACAAAGGATTTGCAAAGGGGGTTTCATAATTAAGGATGGAGTAATGTATTTTCAGAGGTCATACTAAGGGGGGAAGTCAGCAAGGGGCTTAGCGTGCGCTAAATCTAATATAATAAAATGGTAAGCCGCGCACGCGCACTTCCTAAGTGTGCGCCGGTTTTCCGTGAGCTGTAGCGACACATAGGAAGTGCGCATGCGCGGCTTACGATTGTTTGAAAGACGCGGCGGTGGCTACTCTCACGATCCCCGCCTGCGTCGGACTTCCGACGCAGGCGGGGATCATGAGAGGAGCCACCGCCGCGTCTTTCAACTAAAACAAAAAACAAGGCGGATGTCGGCCCGATGGCTGGAGTTCACCGCTGAGTCCGGTGAGGAGTGCTTCCCTCAACAGGAACCGTCGGGTCTAATTCAAATACTCCCGGCAGGTCGGGAGGGGGCGGAGCAGGCTCGCACGCCTGGCGGGGACCGGACAGGAACTAGACTCCCTGCAGGAGCCAGCCTGATGGCTGGAGATCACCGGACTGGACAGGGGGAGCAGATAAGGGGTTGCTGCAGTACAGGAGGAGCAGGGAAGAGGTGATTCTGGACAGGGGGGGAGGTAACAGGAAGGGAGGCCTACTGCTGGATAGGGGAAACAGGGAAGAGGTGCTGCTAGACAGGGGGGGGGAGGTAAAAGGAAGGGAGAAGGGCTCCTGCAAAGGAGAAGAGCTACTGCTGGATATGGGGAGCTGGAAATGGGATGATGCTGAACAGGGGGAGATAAAAGGAGAAGGGCTACTGCTATATAGGGGGAGCAGGGAATGGGTGGGGGTGCTGCTGGACAAGGAGGAGGTAAAAGTAAGGGAGAAGGGCTGCTAGCACCCGTTAATGTAACGGGCTAAACAACTAGTAGGAATATAATGGCATTTTAGCATTTAGCACACACTGAATCAGTTAGCACTCCTTCATGAATTCCCCCCCCCCAAAAAAAAAAAAAAAGTTTAAACAATTGCAAAGTATTTTGAAATTGTTGGGGTCCTGTTTTGTTTTTTTTTCCAGGCACTGTGTAGATAGATACAGTTAAATATATATCTTCTTATCCCATCGTCTGCAAACACATTGGGGCAAGCCCCACCCACCTGACGTCAGGACCATGTTCAGCCCTTTAAGGGGCCAGCACTGCATAAATTTCCTTCTGGGTGGTAGATGTGTGGAATATTCTCCCGGTACAGTTGGTAGAAACAAAGACTGTGTCTGAATTCAAGAAAGCGTGGGACAGGCACTTGGGATCTCTTAGGGAGAGGAGGAGATAGTGGATGCCGCGGATGGGCAGACTGGATGGGCCATTTGGCCTTCATCTGCCATCATGTTTCTATAATCATAAAGTTTTATGACCTCACAATGCAGGAGTAAAGAGCCTTAGCCAATAGGAAGAGGAGATGCAAATGTTAAGAGTCTTAGCCAATAAGGAGAGGAGGAGATAGTGGATGCCGCGGATGAGCCATTTAGCCTTCATCTGCCATCATGTTTCTATGTTTCTATATATATTTCTCTCTATGTAGAGAAGCAGATTTAAATAGGCTTGCCAGCTTTGCATGGTGGATGGGAGTATAGGGAGGGAGGGGAGGAATTGGATGAATGTTCAGATTTTAAGTGAGTTTTAGCATATTAAGCATAATTTGTTATTTATGTTGTGTTAAAACATTATTTTTTAAAATAAAGATATTCAAGAAAGAGTAGACGGGTGTAGATGTGAGAGCCAGTATAGAGAAGTAAAGCACATTAGACCTCTTGTTAGGAGGATGGAACCGCAAAAGGGTCTGTGTACATATTAAATCAATTTGAGAGGAAAAACTTGAGATTTTGAAGTAAGCCAGGGGACTTAAGAAACCATCCCGGGACAGACAACGCGATATGTAATGTATAACCTTCACATCTGTATTGGTGGGATTAAAGGTTCAAATATCCCGGGGAAGGTTTCAAATGCAGGGAGACATAGGTTTAGGATTCATTGAGTATAGAGGAGGCGCTTCAGAGGGACTCAATATGAAGGAATGCTCTCATTTTGGCCCTTATTGCTTGAGTTTGCTGTTCTTGGTCATTGGGCCAGCTTTCTCATCTTTCACTCTGTAATATTTTGTTGCCTGGTGTCCTCACTGTTTTGTCAGGTGATGCAGGTGGTCAAGGAGCAGATCACGAGAGCGCTGCCCTCTAAACCCAACTCCCTGGACCAGTTTAAGAGTAAACTTCGCAGCTTAAGTTACTCTGAGATTCTGCGTCTCCGTCAGTCTGAAAGAATGAGCCAGGATGACTTCCAATCTCCTCCGATTGTGTATGTACAGCACAGAGTCATGGGTGTTTGAATCTACTATTCAGATGGGGAGAGTGTGATGCAGTGGTTAAAGCTACAGCCTCAGCACCCTGAGGTTATGGGTTCAAACCCACACTGCACCTTGTAAGGTTTCAAGGTTTATTAAATATTTGATGAATCGCTATATCTTTATACAAAGCGATGTACATAATAATAAAATACAATTGAGTTAAAAAACATACAGTATATATAAACAATAGAAGTCCAACATGACCAACAACAATTGGGAGGGAAGGAGGGTTAAAGTTACATCTATTATGTTGAGAAATACATTTAAGGGAAAAAACATTGGGGAATAAGGGGATTTTAAAAGCGGAATTAATAGAATTAAAAAAAAATTTTTTTATTAGATATTAAAAGCCTGTTTAAAAAGAAATGTTTTCAGGGATTTCTTGAAAGATAAAATGTCTTTTTCAATTTTTATGTATTGGGGCAATGAATTCCACCATTGGGGGC
Source organism: Geotrypetes seraphini (assembly GCF_902459505.1). Lineage (NCBI taxonomy): Eukaryota > Metazoa > Chordata > Amphibia > Gymnophiona > Dermophiidae > Geotrypetes > Geotrypetes seraphini. The sequence goes on from NC_047094.1 coordinate 118,163,748, forward strand.
CAACTACAGAGAACATATCTAATCTTCGAGTGCCTATTATTTTTAAGGAGGGAACAACTAATAGGTTTTGGGATGATGATCTAAGTGTGCGTGTGGAACTATAAGGAATTAACATTTTAGAAATGCATTGGGGTTGGTTGAATATCAAATTTTTAAATATAAGTAACAAGACCTTAAATTCTATGCGCTGGCAAATAGGGAGCCAATGTGATTCGATGAAAAGAGGAGTTACATGATCAAATTTTGTAACCCTGGGCAAGTCACTTAATCCCCCCATTGCCCCCAGGTACATTAGATAGATTGTGAGTTCACCGGGACAGACAGGGGAAAATGCTTGAGTACCTGACTAAATTCATGTAAACCACTCTAAGCTCCCTTGGGAGAACAGTATAGAAAACTGAATAAATAACTGATGTGGAGCCATAAAACTTACCAGTTATTCCATACTTTTCTTGATATTTCTCATTTCAATGAGACAAATGCATCTAGTAAATGGGCACAAGTATAGGGAAAGAAAGCCATTGTGACATCACCGATGGGGTTGGCTCTTAGGCATTGGTGGAATGAGGCATTATGACATCACAATGCGAGGGGCTGCTGAAAAATTCTCTGCCCAACCAAGAAGAGAATAATGTGGAGCCATGAAACTTACAAGTTATTCCACACTTTTCTTGACACTTTTCACTTCAATGAGGCAAATGCATCCAGTAAATGAGCACAAGTATAGGGAAACTAAGCCATTGTGACATCACCAATGAGACTGGCTCTTAGGCATTGGTGGAATGAGGCATTATGACATCACAATAACAAGGGGCAGCTGAAAAGTTCTCTGCCCAGCCAAGACTAGAATGGGGAGAGTGTGGTGCGGTGGTTAAAGCTCCAGCCTCAGCACCCTGAGGTTGTGGGTTCAAACCCACGCTGCTCCTTATGACCCTGGGCAAGTCACTTAATCCCCTCATTGCCCTCGGTACATTAGATAGAGTGTGGGACCACCAGGTCAGACAGGGGAAAATGCTTGAGTAACTGAATAAATTCATGTAAACTGTTTGAAGCTCCCTTGGGAGAATAGTATTGAAAATTGAATAAATAAATAGGATCCCTCCAACTTGTCACATCTCATGCATATGTTATTCTATTGCATAGCTAGGGCTGGAACTGGTAGTAATGCTCCAGCAGTTGCTCTACCAGTGACACAAATCCTGATTGCAAAACAAACCTCTAGAGCAGGGGTGTCAAAGTCCCTCCTCGAGGGCCGGAATCCAGTCGGGTTTTCTGGATTTCCCCAATGAATATGCATTGAAAGCAGTGCATGCAAATAGATCTCATGCAGATTCATTGGGGAAATCCTGAAAACCCGACTGGATTCTGGCCCTCGAGGACCGACTTTGACACCTGTGCTCTAGAGCTTTCTTGCTGGCCCACAGAACTGACAGAACCATTTGCTCTTGCACCGATCTCTAGAGCAGTGATTCCCAACCCTGTCCTGGAGGAACACCAGGCCAATCGGGTTTTCAGGCTAGCCCTAATGAATATGCATGAGAGAGATTTGCATATGATGGAAGTGATAGGCATGCAAATTTGCTTCATGCATATTCATTAAGGCTAGCCTGAAAACCCAATTGGCCTGGTGTTCCTCCAGGACAGGGTTGGGAACCACTGCTCTAGAGCTTGGTGAATCCCTGGTATTCTCAGTCAATTATTTATTTATTTCGTTTTAAAGCCCGTCCTCCGCAGGAGCCCAGAACAGGTTACAGGCACAGGATTAAGGGTACATTCACATTATACTGAAGGATGGAGATAGAGCAGGGATCTCAAAGTCACTCTTTGAGGGCTGCAATCCAGTCGGGTTTTTCAGGATTTCCCCAATGACTATGCATTGAAAGCAGTGCATGCACATAGATCTCATGCATATTCATTGGGGAAATCCTGAAAACCCGACTGGATTGCGGCCCTCGAGGAGAGACTTTGATATCCCTGAGATAGAGGTTCATTCACAATACACTGAGGAAGTGGAGAGAGGGTTATTGAGATATTCATACTAGGCTGGGAGCTTTAGATTGGCCTAAGCTATAGAGCAGTGGTCTCAAACTCGCAGCCCGCCAGGTACTATTTTGAGGCCCTCGGTATGTTTATCATAATCACAAAAGTAAAATAAAACAGTTTCTTGATCGTATGTCTCTTTAGCTATAGATGACAATATTATTATTAAGACTTAGCCAAGAGGAAAGATTTATAAACTATAAAGAGTTTTACCTCATGCAAAATTGTCATTTCTTTAATAAGACATTAACTATTTTTTTCTGAGGCCCTCCAAGTACCGACTAATCCAAAATGTGGCCCTGCAAAGGGTTAGACTTTGAGACCACTGGTATAGAGGTATCTTTGGATTTACTGGAGGCGAGGCATTTACAATGTGTTGGAGGCATTTGATTAGATTCCATTTGTCAAATACTTGAGTTGAGGCATAGACAGATGCATTCACATTGCATTGGAGGCAGTTGGAATACTTTGCCATATACTCGAGTCAAGAATTAATGGTGACAGTGCTATATTCACAACTAAACTGGAGATATGGGGCTGGTGGGACCTTGGGGTAATGCCTGGCATTTATATAATATTGCTTTTGGATGTAACCATCCCCCTCCATATTCGTAGGGCTTAGGGGCAAAGCTGGCCCGCAAATAACTTTAGGGCCAGCTCTGCCCCACCCCCGCCTCCCTCCCGCCACCTGGACCTCTCCACTATACTTACTTTATAAAGCCAGGTGGTCTAGCGGCGAAGAAGGGCAGGAGCAATCTTCCAACTCTCCTACCCCGTGCAGAGCCAGGAACAAAAATGGCTGCCATGAGTTACCACGGGAACTCACGGCAGCCATTTTTGTTCCCAGTTCTGCACATGGCAGGAGCGTAGGAAGATCACTCATGTCCCGCTTCACCGCTAGACCACCAGGTTTTAAAAAAGCAAGTAAGCGGAGAGGTCCAGGAGGCAGGAGTGGTCACTCAGACAAAAACTGCAAATAACTGAAGTCGCAAGTTTTGAACCTGCGAATAAGGAGGGGGATGCATATTCTTTCTTACTCCTTGTAAAGTCTTTTGTCACACTAGTCTTCATTTATCCCATTAGCAGCAAAAGTTCATACTTCTTCCAAGTAACAGTTATTAACCACCTTTGCGGTGTGTTTTTCAATTTAAATAAACAATCACAGTGGAGTCACGTGATGTGCTGAGCCGAGCAAGACGTGCTCTGCTCGAGCTCCGGGGTCCCGAGTCCTCCAGTGCCTAGTTACGAGAGACTTTTAACGTGGATCCTCTTCTTTTGTATTCGATTTGTTAATGGACCGATTAGCGCCTCCAGCTAGCCCGGTGAAAAGCGGCAAAGTAACCCGAGGGACGAGAGACAGAGAGACACGCATGCCGCGTCCCGACGCTAAGATGGCGGCAGGGGTGCCGGACTCCGGGTCTGAGCTCCCGTTGTCGGCGGCCCACATTGCTGCGCTCTCTGCCTCGGTCGTGAGAGCTCTGGATGCTCGATTCGACCAACTATTGGGCCAACTGACGTCCCTCGAGTCCCTGGTCACTGAGACAACAAGACGGACCGGGGAATTGGAGTCCCGAGTGGCGCACGTGGAAGAAGCCCACTCGGCATCGGCGGCAGATCTCACCTCCCTTAAAGAACAACTGGCGCGGCAGGCGGACAAGATCGAAGATCTTGAGAACTGCTCGCGCCGGGATAATCTCCGCCTTATTGGCCTGCCAGAGACGGTGTCTGAGTCTCGGCTGCATGCCACCTTGGAGTCCTGGCTCCGCACCGCCTTGCCTCTACCCGATGGAATGGGACCCTTGCGGCTGGACAGAGCCCACCGCCTTGGGAGGCGTAATGAAGACCACACCAGAGCCCGGGTCACCATCTTCAAGGTGCATAACTCAGCACATAAAGTGGAGTTAATGAAACAATACCGCCAAAAGCGCAATCTTCTTACCTTTGAAGGCGCCCAGGTTCATCTTTTCCAGGACTACTCTCCGGCGCTGCAGGAGCGCAGACGGCGTTTCTCCAGGGTATGCTCTGCGCTCTTTGACCACCAGCATCGTTTCCAGCTACTTTACCCAGCACAACTGCGGATCTGGACCACTGTGGGTTGGAGAAGTTATACCTCAGCGGAGGAGGCTCAGGCTTACTTGGATTCCCTGCCGGGGGAGGCAGGGCCTTCCTCGGCCACCTGAGGCTTCTTCTCTCAGCTGGTGATTGCTGTTTCTGTGGTGATTGGACCTGGCGCTACGAAAGTGCAGAGCTTGGACTACCCAGATGTTGCTGTTGTTGTTTCTTATTCTGGTAGATCTGAAGGCCACTGCTCGGCGCTGTATTGCCTTTCACCCTTGGTTTGAGTATCGCTGTTGCAGCATGTTTGTAGGCTTGTTGCCTGTTACATTTTGTGGGCCCTTTTGCTTTTTGGAGCCCTACCTGATGGTCCTGGCGGAGTTTTGGAGTTGCGGCGCCGGAGCCGGGGCTCTTGCACTGTTGGCCCCAGCAGCTCGTTGGATATCTGAGGTGTTCACCGATGGCCTGGTCCTCTCTGCTTGCCTCTGAACACTTGGCGCTTTGCTAGAGGCCTGGGTATATTTCCCTCCGGCCACAGCTGCTGTTGACTTTGTCTTACGGGGGTCCCCATATGGTGTTGAAGTGCCTGACTAGTGACCATCTTGCAGTTTTTCCATTCCTGGACTTTTTGCACAATTGGACACATTTTGGACTAATCGAACCCTCCTGGTTCTGCTTTGTATGGATGCAAAGTTGTTTTGTGTGTTTGGGGTACAGACGGAGGGGTTTGATTCGGGTTGTGGCTCTTGTGTGATTGTCCCTGGTGAGTATGATTTTGTGTGGGGGGGGAGTTTTCTTTGTTTGGATTCTGGGGGCTATTTCTTTTGGGGAGTTGATTTTGAGTGAGTGGCCATAGCGTGGGTATAAGTGCTTAAGTGGCTGTTTGTTTGGAACTCTACAGCCACTCTTCCTTTGTATTATTGTGAGATCTCTCTTGCTTCTGGGTGCCTGGTGGCGTCGCTTCACTTGAGATTCTCCCGCACCTGTGGCTTTGTGAGCTCTGGTGTCTTTGCTCTAGTGGCAAGATGGATGTGAGTGGCGTGGGCTGGTCTGGTGAGCTATGTATGTGGGCTCCTTTGTATGGTGTGCGTGTTTGGTGGGTGGGCTCGGTAGAGGGTGGGATTGGGACTGGGGGGACTTGGGGCCCTGTCACATCTTTGCGTGACTTCTTCTCCTTTCTGCTTTAGTGGAATGGAGTGTGGGATTGGGGGGGAATGGGGGGAAGTTGGGATTGGGGGGTTGGGGAGCGGGTTGGGGATGGGGTTGGCTGGGATAGGGAGGGTGGGTTGTTTGTTTGGGGGTGGGGGGTCCTCCTTTGGTATGAGGGTTTTGGTTTTTTGGCTAATTGTCTTGTCTTTGTTACCAGTCTCGGGCTGCTGGGTATATTGGATCACACTGCTCTGGGTGGGGTTGGGCTCCTGGGGCGGTCTCTCACTTTTTCTTTCACTTTCGTGCATCTTCTTTTCTCTGACTTACTGACCTGAGTACTCCTTTTAGGCTTGTTTCTTGGAATGTTGGGGGCATTACCTCGCCGGTTAAGCGATCTAAAATCTTGGCTGCCTTACAGCGTTATAACTCGGATATTGCTTGCTTGCAGGAAACTAGGGCTGACGGACGCGAAACATCTTAAGTTAGCTCGTTCCTGGGTGGGGGAGGTTCATTTTGCCTCCTCTTCGGGTCATCATGATGGTGTTGCGGTGTTGATTCGTAAATCCTCTCCCCTTGGTCTGCAGCTTCTTGACAAAGATGTTGATGGTAGATACTTGCTTTTACGTTTGACCTTGGGAGACCGCTCCTACCTCTTACTTGTGGTTTACGGTCCTAACTCGTCGGAATCTGGCTTTCTACAACGACTGACCAGTCTTTGTTCGCGTTTTTCAGGGGATCCACTTCTAATAGTGGGAGACTTTAATTTGGTTCTGGATCCTACCTTGGATAAGTCTGGCTCCCCCTCTGTATCTTTGGGAGCTAAGGGTCGTCTTCTCTCCGATTTTTGTGATACTTTTTCGGTGATTGATCCTTGGCGCCTTTTTCATCCTGAAGTTAGGGATTATACTCACCTTTCTTGGGCCCATAATACCTGGTCCCGGATAGATTATATTTTTCTTTCTTCAACTTTGTTTTCTTCGGTACTTTCCGCTGAGATTGGTCCCTTGAATATCTCTGATCACACGCCTATTTGGGTGGACGTTCACCTTGACGTTACGTATTCCAGGACGCCTCATTGGCGCTTCCCGTCTTACCTCGCTCATGATAAAGAATTTCAAACCTTTTTGTTGGCGCAATGGGAGGACTATGTTACTAATAATGATCCCCATCAAGATGATTCTGTTTTATTTTGGGAAGCCGCCAAGACTGTACTTCGAGGACATATTATATCTTTTCTGAGCGCCCGCAATAAACGTATCCATGGTGGTATCATTACCCTGGAACGGGCCTTACGTGTTGCTAAGCGGTCTTTTCAATCTCGCCCTTCCATGCAGACTAGAGAACGTTATCTGTCCACTCAGGCAGCTCTCAATTCTTTGCTTCATTCTCAATCTCAAAAATGGGCGGCTCACTATAAACATCGCTTTCAGCGCTTTGGGAATAAGCCTGGGCGCCTTATGGCCCGCTTGGTGAAGGCTACAACTTGCAAGAAACCGATTTTGTCGCTTCGGGCTCCGGGTGGGGGTACAGTGACTAGTCAGACGGATGTCTCTGCTGTTCTTTTTGATTTCTTCCGTCACTTATATGATGTGCCTGCTACTGTCTCTCCAGATTTGTTGACTGACTACCTTCATTCCTCGGGCTTTCCGGTTTTACCGGAGGCGGTCACGTCTTCCCTTAATCGACCATTTCGTGCGGCGGAATTAGATACTGCGATTAAGGCCCTTCGCTCGGGTAAGGCCCCGGGCCCGGATGGCTTCTCGGGCGAATTTTATCGCCTTCTTTCTTCCCATGTTTGTGGTCCCTTACCGGCTTATTTCAATGCCGCTATTGCTCGGGGTTCGTTTCCACGTTATGCTAACGAGGCTCTTATTACCTTGTTATTGAAGCCTGGTAAAGCGGCAGATGATCCGGGTTCCTATCGGCCGATCTCTTAAGCTTCTCTCTCGTATGTTGGCCGATCGCTTGGCTCCTCATCTCCCCATTCTTATTCACGACGACCAGGTTGGGTTTGTTCGGGGACGTCAATCGGTCAGCAATGTCCGCAAGGTTCTTTTTGCTATCGCCCATTGTAGTTCCCATAGTATACCGGCTTTGTTTGTCAGTCTTGATGCGTCTAAATCTTTTGATAGTGTTGTCTGGTCCTTTTTGTTTCGTTCTCTAGAACATATCGGTTTGGGTGGCTTTTATCTTGATGTGATTAGATCACTCTATTGTAACCCGAGGGCTTCCCTTTTGATTAACGGAACCAGGACTGATTCTTTTCCTATTTTTAGGGGTACTCGGCAGGGCTGCCCCCTTTCCCCCCTACTTTTTCTGATTGCTTTGGAATCGTTGTTTTGCACTCTTAGGGGATTTGCTGCAGTTCAGGGCCTCCGAGTTGGGGGGATCGAGTTGAAGACTCTTGCTTTTGCCGATGATTTGTTCTTAATCCTCACTCGACCTGAGGTTTCTCTGCCTACTGCGTTAGATCTTCTTTCTGAGTTTGGTTTTTACTCTGGTCTCTCACTTAATTTGGATAAATCCTTTGCTTTGCCTTCGATGGGCTGATTCTTCTTTGAAATATTTGGGAGTGCTCCTTCCTTTTGGGAGCAACATTACAAGTTGATTTTTCGCTTGTACATCTCTCCCAGGAGGGCGTATCTCTCTGGCTTCCGTGAAACTGCTACCTGCCCCCGCTGCCACGTTCCTGATGCAGGCCTGGGTCACATGTTCTGGACTTGTTCCCACATTCAGACTTTTTGGCGCGCTGTTTTTACATTTGTGGAGCGTATTTGGAACATTTCGATTCGACGCTCGCCTTTGCTGTTGTTTGGAGCTATCCCTCATTATTGCCCTCGCCCGAGGGCAAATTAAGTAATTTCTGCTGCCTTTCTTAAGTGGACTGTCCTTGTTGCCTTGAAGTGTGTTCTACTGAAATGGCTCGAGGGAGAAGCACCGGATTACTCTATTTGGCGTTGCAGGATGATTACTCTCTTGATGTGGGAGCGGCGTGATGTGCAGGACTTTTCCTCCCTCCCAGGCCGTACTTTCCAATGTGTCTGGGAACCATTTTGGAACACTATGACTCCAGTGGCTCGCAGTCGTCTGCCTAATAGCTGACTTTTGTCTTTGTCTTGTCTCATGTACCTGGTATGCCAGATGCCTTGGTTTCTTATCTGTTCTTATTGTAACACTGTGAAGGAGGACCCACCAAGGGAGGGGGGGATTGGGAGGTTGGGGTGGGGGGTTGGGTGGGGTGGTTCAGTTGGGGGATGGGGTTGTTGCTAAGTTTATACCAAAATGTGAGCATATCTGCTGTTTACTCTGTTTCCGTGGTTGTTTTTCTTGAGCTCAATAAAAATATATTTGACCACATAAACAATCACAGTTGTACACTTGGAACAAGCAAGACAATTCAACACATATAATATGACAAATATGTGATTCAATAGAGCCAAAACAGTATCAGAGCAGTTCACAGCACTAGGCCTAAGTTCATCATGCCATCTGCTAATATAGGCCCTCTTTCACTAAACTGCAGTAGAGGTTTCTAGCGTGTCCCGGAGCGCTAAATGAGCGTCAGAACAGTGTCGGAGCATTTAGTGCTCCAGGCCATGGTAGAAAGCTCTACCAGGGCTTAGTAAAAGGGGGGATAGTTAATTTTTAGAGACCTCATTGCAACAACGTAAAGGGACAATGATTTTTCTCTGTGACCTAAGGCCTGTTGGGGAAAAGAAAAAATGGTTTAAATTTTCTATAAAAGGCCAAGGAGCCAGTTTCCTGCTGAAACTCTAGAAGGAGAGAATTCCACAAAACCAGTTCTGGAGTGGAATGGGCCAGGCACTGGTTATGGATAGGTAGAAGGCATTTTAGCAAGGAGCACAGAAGTGGTTTATTTGTTTTTTTTCCCAGCTGAGACGGAGCATATTCTCAGATACTTATGGCTGTTTCCCTGGGTGGCCCTGAAGACCACTGTGAAGCAGGCTGGTAGAAGTTTGGCCAATGCAGAGATAACATACTTGTAATATTCCTTGTATTTTGGATGAGCTGAAGCACTTAAATAGAAATATAGTGCTCCCCTGAAATTCGCGGGGGTTCCCGAATTTCGAAAAACCACAAATACAGTTTTGTCAGCTGATCGAAGGCAGGAGAGGGCAGCTGGAGCTCTGGCGGGTGCTTAAATTGTACTTACGAAGCCGGGCATATTTTCCCACTGCCTCTTCCTGGAACTAAAGTCATGGTTACACCAATCAGGAGCTGCTTTGATACGCCAGATAGCGTGTCAAAGCAGCTCCTGATTGGGGTAACCATGACTTTAGTACCAGGAAGAGGCGGTCGGAAAATACCGTGAATTACTGAGTCCGCGGTTTACTGTAGTGGGAAACCTATGAAGATGAAATTTAATTAATTCACTCCACTCCAATTGTGACTGTGCCAGTTTGGTTATGGTGAACCTAGCATTCCTTGCAATATTTACTTCTCCCCTCCTCCTCTCTGCCCCCCCTTCCCACTCCTCCCCCTCCTGTGCATGCGCCCCCTTCCCTTCCCCATACCTTTATAACGTTGGCGTGAGCAGCCACCAACTTGCCGTCCACATTGGCTTCGGCGCTCTTTCTGACGTCACTTCTGGGACCCCGCTCCTAAGTTGGCTGCTCACGCCGGAGTTAAAAAGGTTCGGGGGGGGGGAAGGGCTCGTGCATAGTAGAGTGGGGGAAGGAGTTGCTCGCCCTTGCTACTCCACTGGGTGAACCCTTACCTTCCTTGTAACATCTACTTACCTCCCCTGTTTCTCTCAAGCCCTGACACTTCCTGCAGCGTCTGCTCTCCCGCTAATCACTGGTGCTCCTGGTAATATCTGCTTCTGCACTAACAAACACTTACCAACGCCTCTTCTAATATTTTCCAGTGAACTCAGGGAAAAGATCCAGCCAGAGATCATGGAGCTAATCAAACAACAGCGACTGAACCGACTCTGTGAGGGGACCAGCTTCCGTAAAATAGGAAACCGCAGGAGGCAGGGTAAGTGCCTCAAAGGAGCATCACCCTCGTAGACATCAGACATCCATGTATTGATGTGAACACGTGTGACTTGCTTTTCACAGAAAGATTCTGGTACTGTCGGTTAGCGCTGAACCACAAGGTTTTACACTACGGCGATCTGGAGGACAACCCCCAGGGGGAGGTAGCTTTTGAGTCCCTTCAAGAGAAGAGTAAGTTTCCAAAGCTGTGCTCTTTTAATTTTGTCATTCAGCATTCTTTCCTGTAACCTGGCATTCCTGTTACCACAGCTGCCTATAACCACAAGCTCCTGCTATCAAAAGAAGATAAGAATAGCCTTACTGGGTCAGACTAATGGTCCATCAAGCCCAGTGGCCAATCCAGATCACTGGTACCTGGCCTGAACCCAAGGAGTAGCAACATTCCAGCATTAAAAAAAAAAAAGAAAAGAATAGCAAGATTCTGGAACCCCAATGAGAGTGACATTCCAGAGCTGAGATTGTGATGTCATAATGCCTCATTCCACCAATAAGAGCCAGCCTCATCAGTGATGGCACAATGGCCTCATCAGTGATGGCACAATGGCTTGATTGTCCTATACTTGGCTCATGTAAGAACATAAGAACAGCCATATTGGGTCAGACCCATGGTCCATCAAGCCTAGTAGCCCATTCTCACGGTGGCCAATCCAGGTCACTAGTACCTGGCCAAAATCCAAGGTAGCAATATTCCATGCTACCGATCCAGGCTTCCCCCGTGTCTTTCTCAATAACAGACTATGGGCTTTTCCTCCAGGAACTTGTCCAAACCTTTCTTAAAACCAGCTACGCTATCTGCTCTTACCACAACCTCTGGCAACACGTTCCAGAGCTTAACTATTCTCTGAATGAAAAAAAAATTCCTCCTATTGGTTTTAAAAGTATTTCCCTGTAACTTCATCGAGTGTCTGTTACTAAGCACACGCGCACACACCATTCAATACTGCTGTCTGTGGACCTCATACACTGGTGTAGTAAGAGGGGAGTGGCGGGGGGGGGGGGCAGTCCACCCCAGACACGGTCTTTGTAAAGAGTGCAGGCACCCATCCTGCTCTCTGCCACCCCTCCATGCGTGTGCTTCCCTTTCCATCCCATCCCTTGTACCTCTTTAATTTTTCCTGCATGAGCAGCATTATGAACTTGCTGCCCGCGTCTGCGGCGCCTCTCTGCCACCCCTAGGAAGTGATGTCAGAGGGATAGCTGACACGACGCGGGCAGCAAGTTCGTACCGTTGCTCTAGTCTGGAAAATTAAAAAGGTACGGGGGAAAGGAAAGGGGGGGATGCACACACAGCAGGGGGGGGGGGGGAGGCGGAGGAAGGGTGCCGCAGCCCTGGGTGCCACTTAACCCTCGCTACGCCACTGACCTCATGCTCCCTTGTTTTGTGTGTGTAAGACCTTGGAAATCACGTTTATAGAGAAAAAAAATTTTTTTCCCCCTAAAGTCCCTGTTGCAGACATCAAGGCTGTCGTGACGGGAAAGGACTGCCCTCATATGAAGGAGAAGAGTGCTTTAAAGCAGAATAAGGTAAAAATAATTTTCCTCTAGTTCTTTCTGTGTACATTATAGATCAGGGGTGTCAAACTCAATCACATAAGGGGCCGAAATCTAAAACTTAGGCTAAGTCGTGGGTCAAATTTTTTATTAAGATACTTAGGGGTCCTTTTATTAAAGTACGCTAACCGATTTAGCTCACGCTACATGAGCTCCTTAATAAAAGGACCCCTTAGTCTTAGTAGAAGTTTAGGGTTACCACCTCTCCAACCCCACACCGACTCTGTGATGTAAACAAAATAAATAAAAAAAGACTTTTCCTCTCTCTTTTAGATCCTAGTTCACACTTGCTGTCTAACACCAGCTCTGGAGGGTTATAAATATTTTTTTTTTCCTTTTGGTTTGCAGTGAGGTTCCTAGCTATTAATAATAATAATTCAGATGCCACATACTTTCCATTTCCTTCATGTTTCACACTCTGCAAACTTCTGCGATCTGCTGCCTAGGTCTGGACTCCGCCCACAGGAGCCTCTTTATAAGCGCCATCGGAGGGCAGAACTGCATCCTGAGGTTTGCACACCCTGGTCTCCCGAAACGTACTTGCCGGCTGCATGCCAAGGTGTTTTCCGCTCCTCCTTGATCGAAAAGGCTTGCAAGCGAGCCCCTTCTCCGGGCACTTAACGTTTTCCTGTATTGTGGGGTGGGGGTCCCGCGGCGTGAGACGATTGCAGCACTGGGGGGGAGAGTGCCCAGGAAAGGCTCTAGAGTCAGCCTCCGCAGCACTTCCCTCTGCCGTGGTCCCGCCCTCCTCTGACACATGGGACCGCGGCAGATTGAACGTGCTGCTGAGGCTATGGCAGCCTGCAAGGATCGCTACAGCCGACCAGTGGTCCTCTGCAGGCTGCTGATGTGGCACTTGTACCAGCAGGTCAGCTTAAGTTGAAATTTCTGATGCAGCGCTTGTACCAGCGGACCAGCTTAAGTGGAAAGTTGAAAGTGTCTGGTGGGCCAAATTTTACTACGCCACGGGCCAGAGTTTGCCATGTCTGTTATAGACCATCGTTAATTAGCAGTTTGACTACACTTCTTACCTGCCTTTAATAACATAATAATAATAAGATTGTTACAATAGCCAATGAGGTAAGACTGATTATCTATATACTTAAAAGACCTTAGTGGAGAAAAATGCTCAGGGCCAGGTTCTCAAAACTTAAGGTTGCTTTTAACGCGGTCACCTTCCCCTCAATCAAAGGATGCACCCAAAAGAGATTCCTCAA